>NC_137743.1:13039152-14239152 GCF_963264785.1 Psittacula echo | reverse complement strand
CTGCACAGCCACACGGATTGCTGGAAAAGGCTTGCCGGACACTGTAGCGGAGGAGTCTGTTAATTTTTAAGGCAGATAAAGGAAGTGGCTTTGCTTGCTTTTATGGAAAGTGCTTCCAAAAAGGAAGGGCAGCATGGAAGAGCTGTCCTCCATGAAGCTACCTGATAGAAAGTTTAATAAGTAGTTGATACCATGCAAGAGATCTCAACATAGCAGCTGCAGAGTGTGAGAGGGAGGAATGTAGGAGGACTGGAGGAATAAAAAGCCCTAAGAATAGTCCATGCAGTCTCTCTGGGCCTTTCTCCCTCTTCTGAAAGTTTTCCCTTTCTGGCAAATGCTTCCACAGTAGCACTTAAATGACACTTTGGTGCTTCTTACATACACAGATGTCCATCCTGGATGGTGCTACTGTGGTTCTGCCTTGAAGGTCAGGCAACAGCTTCTGCTTTTGTGCAGATCCTGTGCTGATGAATGGGAGAACTGCTAATGTAAAGGTTAGAAAACAAACAGAATTAATCTGTGGCATCAAGCTGGCTGTACAAAACATGTTTTCCCAGTGTGAGCACTGTATGGCTGGTGTGTCATGAAAGATGGACACTTCTCTCTTATCCCACTTGTAGAAAATGAATATCTACATTTCTTACAAAGAAGTAAACTAGGATTTAGCTTTCTCAGGGAAGGAACACCAAATTGGATGATCACCTGTCATGATGACTTCTTGTTGACTGCTGCGTGAGACCAAGCGTTTTATAAATGTTGATGAGGCTTTACATCTACACAACTGTTCCACCTCTCCAATTTAAGCTAATATTTCTAGAAGTATCTTTGCAGACTGTGCTGGTTGCTGCTGTTGTCCTGTTAGACACAGAAACCCACAGGCAAAAAGTTATTCACCTATGACTGAGAGCAGACTCTTGTAATCCTGTCCTCTTTGAGTTCATAATGCTGAACTTGCTTCTGTTCCACCTGAGTCTTACATCCAGCTCTGCACTGGGTTCACAGGTGACAGCAGTGGGGCAAACGTTCCTGATGTAGCAGCTACAGAGCATTTCATTTTGGAGTGATGGCATGCCGCATCAAGAATGCAGTTGGTCAATTGTCATTAAAGCAATTAAAAATACATGAATTAGGAGATTAGCCCAACAATTAGGTGGAGTGAATGTCTCCCAAAGGATCTTTTCTCCTTGCAGCATGCGGATCGATACATTTCATGGGTAGGTGTGTCTTTTTCTTTCACATCTGTTGAAGTTCTGATGCCAGGCATTTAATTACAACAAATCAAACAACAGCTGATTTCTTTTGCAGATCCTTTTATGGTATGTGAGGAAAAGAATTAGATTAATGGGTGTGTGAAATAAGGAAGGCTCAGTGGATCAAAACTTGCTCTGAAAGGGATAACATATCCCCACCCTCAGCCCCTGTGCTGCTGTAAGTGCCACATGTGTCTTGTTGCTTCAGTTTCTCCATGTGGAGATGGAGGAAAACATGAAGAATGAGGAAAGCATTCACTCATTTGAGATTAATGTTTCCAGTGGGTGTAAAAGGTGGTCAAGCCATCGTATGTCCAATGCTTGGCACTGCCACTCACATGTGTGCCAGTGAGTGGTCCAGGCAGCTGGACCCCATGAATTTCAAAGCCAAAGGGACCTGGGCAGCATCCACTCAGTGCTTGTGCTTTGTTCTGTGACACTCATTTCCTGCGTCATGCCTCCTATTCTGAGCATCCTCTCAGGGTGTAAATTCTGACATGTGTTTGCCCAAGTCTCTGAGCAATCCTTAGCAATGGTGGCTCAGGACTCGTGCGTACTTCTGTTCTGTGAATCTTCATAATTATATCTTGTTTGCTGTTGCCTGGTTTCTTGTGTAACCCCTTGAGGGATTATGTGCCTAGAAGGCATAAACACAGGCTTTGCAAAAGGAATTTTTAACTATGTTTGCTTCATTGCCACATACAACTTCAATTGGAGATCTTCGCACAATACCCTGAGTCCTTAGATCCAAATGCATTCGTCTGATCTTGCCCCCTTCACAGTCTGAAAGCCTCCCTGTGTACCAAATATAGCAGTCTTCCCCACTGTCCTTCTCTGGCAAGCTCTTTTATACATGTAGATGCTGCCCTCCAGCTGTTTCATCAATCCTATCGCACATCCCATCTTCTCTTTCACATATGCCTGAGCCGAGCAGCAGGAGCTCATTCTTGCACCCAGCTTTTGGGTAGAGAATTCATGTATGGTGTCATGATTTAAGGTACTAGATGTTCCATGAGCAGCTGTGACTGTGCAATGCCTTTCTCCTTGTGTTTGTTCAGAATGATAATCTTGATGTTAGCACCGTTCCCAGAGCTGATGCTCATTTCAGATGAAGTTCATGGACTCACTGCATTGTCTTCATCAACTTCTAAGCACATATTACAAATGTAAGGAAGAAGGTGGAGAGAAATTACAATTCAGTGCAAACTCATCCTGCTGTGTCACACAGCATGCTCTCTCTGCCAGACCCCCACTACCTGTCAGGATTGATATCAAGAAATGGTGTGTCCCTAATTAGGCAATTCAGTTGGTATCACTAATATTAAGAAACAAGGAGTGTCCTGACTTACTGGCTTGCAAGCCTTGCAGTTGTGGCAAGCTGTTTTAATGCTCACTGTTGCTACAGCACAGGAAAAATGCAAAACCCCAGAATCAGTGTGATCCTGTTTCGTCTATCAAGGGCCCCTGTGATCACAGAGCATATTTCTCACCCTGTTCAACATTTTCTGCAGGAAGAGCTGACATAAGTTGGTAAGGACGGCAAGCATCCACTCCTTCTCTAACCAGCATCAGGAGCAAATTCAAAGACTATTTGATAAAGTGAACCCACATATGATCGTAGCACCCCCTGGTGCTGTTTTGCATTCCTCCCCTTGATGTTAACTACGGGCTGTGGTGTCAGGCAAAGAGAAGCCCATCCCTCACAGAAGCTGAACATGTTGCTAAGGCAGATCTATACAGCTTCTTCCTTTCAGTGATGCAACTATATGCTTTCTCCAAGGTGAAAAGGGAGCTGATTGAACACATAATCTGTTAGCCATGTGTTCACATTCATGTTATGGTATCAAGATTAAATTGGTGGCTGGTGTCTAAAACAGTGGATTTGGTGGAAGCAGAAAGCACTTGGTCCAACCATGTGGTGAGCTGTAAGACAAGGCAGAGTTAGCAGCATGCATGATGCATGTGTGAGTGCCTGTATTTTAATGGATGACTGCACAGAAATGTTCCCTGTGCAACTATATGGATGTTTCCTATGCCTCCAGTCCAAAACTCTGATACCTTTCTTTTTTCAGGACCTCTTTTATACAATGGAAAGATACTTCTTTCCATTATAATTTGCTTTGTGCTGCCACCTTTTTCTGCCACCTAAAACATAAAGCTTCACAGAAATATGACTGCAGACCTGTTACAACCCAAGGACAGGTACAGAGAGAGGTTAGAGAAAAGGAATTGAGAAAGAACAAGGTTTTTTTTCTTCATTGGTTGCAGATAATTAGGTTCAGCGGGATGGAAGGTATCAGCCTTCCAGTATCTGAAGGGGGGCTATGAAGATGCTGGGGAGGGACTTCATTAGGGACTATAGCGATAGGACAATGGGTAATGGGTTCAAACTTAGGGGAAGTTTGGACTGGATATAAGGAAAAGATTCTTTACTATAAGGGTGGTGAGGCACTGGAATGGGTTACCCACGGAAGTTGTGAATACTCCATCCCTGGTGGTGTTCAAGGCCAGGTTGGACAGAGCCTTGGGTGACATGGTTTAGTGTGAGGTGTCCCTGCCCATGACAAGGGGGTTGGAACTTGGTGATGTTAAGGCCCTTTCCAACCCTAACTATTCTATGATTCTATGATATGATGACAAACTGGAGTTGCCCATCTAAGAGCCATTCCAGCCCCATGTTTCTTTGTGGGCTCGCTTTAATGAGCTGACTGGAGATAGTGTTCACAAAGGAGACAAAGATATGATTCAATCTCACTTCATCTTTGTCGCAACTCTCCTCATGAGCTTCCTGCCTATGGAGGCAGCTGGTGGAGCTAGAGCAGGATCCAATATATTGGCAGCACTGAAAATTGAGAGGCTTGTGTTTGAGCAGAAGTTCAAGGCCTGCACTACAATGGCAGCACTCTGACTGGCATGGTCATTCCTTTCTGTCTCTGAGAGAATTAGAAAGGGTGCAAAACCATGGTGTATATCTCACACTAAGGCTGGGCAGGACAGCGATGATTCCTTCTGCATCACAGGCACCAAAACAGATCCTCATCCCAATTTCAGCATCAGATTTTAGTTGAGATTTTTGATGTTTCTTATCAAGTCTTATATGTAACCTCAGAACACTTCCTCTTCTCCTCTGAAAGTTATGTGCTTGGGTAGCTTCAGAGAACAGTGGGCTGCTTTGCCTTCCCTGAATGCTGCTCTGACATATTTGCATCCACAAGGATCCTAATTGCTTTAGGATAGTTGCATGCCAGCAGAGCATGTCTGCTTGAATGTTCCTGCATGATGCAGCTTCTTTGAGTGGTTTGGATTCTGGGGTCAGCCACAAATTGCCTCGCTGGAAGGGTGCTGGGGGAGTGGATTCAGGGCCAGCAGAAGTAAGGGAGTAGCGTTGTCCCAGGGAGGTAGAAGTGAGCCAGGGTGGAAGTGAGACACTCCGAGAGGTGCTTCCGTCCTGGGCAGGGGAGGGCAATGGTGTTCCTGATGCTGCGGCTGCCTCTTAAGGCATCCTTATGGTTTGAGAGGAAGCTTGAGTCGCTCGGTGCTCTGGGTGGGGGAAAGCTGCCTGTCTTCGCTGCTGGTACCCCAGGGACCCGGCACCGGGCGGTGCCACCGCTCTACCGGGGGGCCCCTGTCCGTGTGCCCGAGACAGATCTGAGGGTGGGGATAGCGAGAGAGACCTGCGTGCCCCTTACCTGTCGCAGCAGAGGTGGCACATCTGAGCGAAGCGCGGCAGCGCTGCTTTCCCCCTCCTTCCGACCCTGGGGCGCAACAACTGTCTCCATGGCGACGGGGCGCGGCGGGGGGGCCGCGGTGCCGCCGCCCCGCCCCGCAGTACCGAGCCGCGGCGGAGCCGAGCGGAGGGCGGCGGAGCGGCGGGGCATGGGGCCCGGCGGGCGGCGAGCAGCAGCGGAGCTCTCGGCATCGGAGTGAGCGCTGCCGCCGCCACAGCCCCCGGGGAGAGACCTTGCCCTGTGCCGCCCTCCCCGGCTCGGATGCCACCATGGGGAGCCGCTTCTCCAGCATCCCCGCGCTGCCCCGCGGCGGCCAGGGCCGCCTACATCGCGCCCGCCACCACCGCCTCAAAGGTACGGCTCGGCCGGCACCCCCGGCAGGACAGGCACCCCGGGCACCCCCAGCAACCCCGGCGGTACGAACATCCGCGGTACCCTGCGGCATCCATGCAGCCCAAATCGGGATGGGTGCTCTGGGCACCCCGCGGTGGGATGGGTACCCAAGCAGGACACAAATCCTGGGCACCCAGAGACCTCAAATCGGGATGAGACGCCTAGGCACTCACAGCACCCTGAACACCCCACACTGGACAGGTATCCCGGGCACCTTGAGGCAGGCTGGGTTCAGTGGGCACCCCGGAGTGGGATGGCTCCATACCTGGCACCCTATGGCCTTTGGCGGTGTGGGCCCCCCTGCCCTGCTTCCAGCCCTGCCTCTCCTTCCGTGACAGTGCTCCACGGGTGGCTGATCAGTGCACAGGCTCCCCTGGCAGTGGCACCCCAGGATAGCAAGGGACAACAAATCAGAGGAATTGGACCTCCAAAGAGTCCTCAAGTGTTTCTTGGTGCACAAAAGCTTTGCTTTGGTGTCTTTTCTGGATGCTCAAGGAATATATCTGTGCGAGTGAGATGGTCAGCCTTCTTTGGAGGAGAGCAGGGGGGTATTTGGGGCTCCTTGTCCAGCTTGTTCTGTTCTTTACAAGGATGAAATCTGTTTTCTGAAATGCTGGGGCACTGCTGGGATCAAATTGGATGGGGATCAAATTGTAAGGCTAGCAGGAGTGAGTTCCCAAGGTCTCCTCTGACCCTGCCCTTTTTTGCCCCCTTTTGCTATAATCTGGGAGGGTCGTAGCAGGAAATAACTTGTCATTCTTGAAAGGGATTTCCCTTTCACACTGTATGTGTTCAATGCTACCTGGGTACCTCTTCACTAAGCACATTTTCACAGCCAAGGGCACTGGATGGTGGGGTAGAGGATGTCAGACATCTCTGTAAGCAGGGAATGAGGGAAGGTGCTGCACCCATAGTCATTTCAGATGATCAAAACTTGTTGCAGCTTCCCCAGTATGTTGTAGAATTCGCAGCCACTAGCATGGAAAATAGGGATGTTGCTGTTCACCCTCAATTTACTGAGCTCTTAGATACTTTTTTGGCATGGTCATGGGGATTGGAAATGGTTAATGATGAGCTGGACAACTGGTTGTTATACTGAAGGATTTTCTGATACTCACATTGTTCTTCCATTACATCTCTCTGCTCCCTTCCTCTGCACTTGGATGATTTGAAACAGTTGTGTGAACCGAGGATGACTGTATCATGGCTTTTTGAATGGTCATGTAAGGAGACACTAGGAATGCTTACTGCTCTGTGATGGACTAAGTCAGTCTGAAACTCAGACCAGACAATGGCTGTGCTTAAAATTAGACTTGCAAGGAGGGAGCTGCTGAACCCTAAACACTGAACCATCATCTTCTATCAATGCAAACATGAAGGCACACGCAATGCCATAGTACTTGGTATGCAATTGTAAACTGCCAGGGAAGATTTGTCTCTTAAGAATCATGCTGTCAGCTGGAAATCTTTCTGGAATAAGCTTAAGCAAATAAGAATTTATGAACCGGAGCCAGAAGGGACACTGCCACTTAATCCATTATCTGTGGCTTACGTGAGATTTTGAAGATGCTCTGCATGAATCACCTGATTTTTCTTTTTGGGGAATGGGGGTGGGTGTTTGTTAATGTCAGTTTGTTTCTTTCTTCCTTTGATTTATGTTGTAATTACATTTCTACCTGTGCTGAGGAAGCAAGCAGAAATGTTCTTGAGACTGTAATGTAGCAGAACATTGAAATACTTCTGATTTAGAGTAAATAGTTAACAACACATTGCCTTTGTTGTACAACCCAAGCAACTGCCAGGGACAATATGTGCCTTTTCTGTCTTTATTTGAAACCGGGCTGCCTCAGGTCCTACATTTAAATGCAGAATAAACAAGTCTGATTGCATCTGACAGGTTCCTGTAAAATGGTCTGGAGGCATAGCAGCAAAAGTATGAATGTCACACAGTTTTGTTACAAATCTGCCATTTAACAGTTTGTAAAGCGTATTTTAATTGAAGGTCCCCATTTCTTCCCTCAGTATCTGGCCCAGTGTTAGGGATATTGAACTTTGATAGTTTGGTCACCATCTAGTACTTTCCTTCTGTGATGAGACCTCTTCCTAACCTGGTGCCAGGGCTTTGAGGCTCATTCTTGCTAAAGGAGAAGCTATGATTGCATTATGTTTCCTGAGTGGTCTGGGGACTCTGAAGTCAGTCCCCAAACCTTACAAGTTCATCTCTCCTGTACAAGAAATAAGACCTCCACACATAGTAGAACTGTTGCTCACATATACTGACAAATTTTGTACTTTTTTGTTAGTCGTGCTAAAAATGGTCACCTTTAGATAAACAAATCTTTTGAAGACCATGTGATACTTTGGATGGCATTGAAGGCACGACACAGAAATATCACTGAAGACTGCCATGGCTGGCAGAACACTTGCTTTGTTTTTGACGGTGGTGGGGAAGAAGGAAAGCACTCAACTTGATTCGCAGGCTTCAGATGCAGTTTTAAAACCAGGTAACAGAAATAGGCAGGTCTCTACTGAAGGTGCCTGCAACAGTGAACCTGGAACCCCAAGAAGATGATTTTAGAGTTGCTTTCAGAGTAGGACAGTACTTCAAAATCTGATATGTCCAGCCCTTTATAAAAGGGCTTCACATTGCTGTTCACTGGAACTGCTAGACACGAGCACTTTGGAATTACCTAATCTGGAATTCACGGCCAGTGGCTGGAAGAAGGTTGTCACTTTGTGCTAACACGATGGGGAGGTTGAGGTGAGATTATTTCCAGCATTCCTGTGAGTATTTCACTTCTTGTAGCCCAGACATGTCTATTTCTCTGAGGTGGTGGACAGTGATGCACTTTTCTCATGCTGAACAACAGATAATAACTATCTGGTAACAATCTCCTTAATGATGCCACCAGATGAACTCCAGGTATTTTTGCTGTCCACCTTCTCTGAAATATGGTTTGCAATAACTATCAAACAAGGTGTGTATGGCTGTTTGGAGTGGAACTGAGTGAGGAAACTCCAGCTGTATCTAATCTTCTGGATTTTGAGATGGAAAAGATCAACCTTTACATCAGTGGCTCTGTGTACTGTTCATTTACTAGTGCAGGGCAGTCTGGCTTGAACTGTCCCAACCAAGGGGACATCTACTATTTCTCAATACATACATCTCCAGTTCAACCTATCTTTGTGCCGGAGGGTTCTTCCAAAATAGTCTATTCAATCTCATTTCTTAATGTTCCTTTTTAATTCTGGTGTAGCTCAGTAAATTAGCCTCCTTTCCTAGTGTTACATCTTGCAAATCTCTGTGGCTATTGCATTTCTTTCTTCTCTACTCCTCAGCCTTGCGAGATAAGTGTAACTCTCCCTACTGTGAGGTGTGGGCTGTGTAACCTGTTAAGGCTGTTGTGTAGCACTCAGATTTGCTGGTCCAGGATGCTAGAAATGCACGTTTTGCTAGCTCTTGGGCCAGAGGTGAGGCACATTACCTGAATGCCATCTGCCATGTGCCATGGGCTAGCGGCTCTTCATTCTCGCTTGTCTCCATGTCCTCAGCTTCAAGAAGGCTTAGCCATTTATGCGGACAGCAGATCAATATGACATTGTGAAAGCTAAGGAGTATTAATGTCTCCTCTCTTAAATCCTTTCCTCCAGCCTCCTACTCAGGTTTGCTGCTCTTTCCTGAGGCCTGTCTCGCCTTGGAAGATAAATTTCCATGGCAAGTAATGGCAAGCAGGATTTCTTCCTGCTGGTTTGCTCATGGGTTAATACACCTGTGATATTTATGCAAAAGAATGCATGAACTGTATTATAGAGAGAGCCCAAGCTAGTCAGAGATCCTCTTTTCATCAGTGGCTGATTACTCATGGGTTATTCTTTATTATTTGTATTACAGTGGCATCTGGAGGCTCCCATTGAGATCTGAGTCATTTTGTGTTGTGTTCTTCCATGGTCCCCTGTACTTACTGCTCATTCATACAGATAGATCTTACTCATGTGCCTGGGTGATCTCTGTAGGATGATTTGGGGTTTATAATTCCAGAGTATCTCATGAAGCAGACTGGCACCTTGGCAGGACAGTTCTTAGTCCTGTCTTTTGCTAGGAAACCTGGAGTCAGAGTCAGCAGTTATTTGCTGAAGGATGTGACTGACTTTCTGGCTGCAAGCTCCCAGGAACACAGCCTGCTGTGCAACACTTTACCAAGAAGGCAGGGGCTTTGCTGCTTTTCCTGGCCCACAGAGGATACCAGTCATGCTTGTACAGTCTTTGCTTGCATTTTTGCAGTTGCTGTTCCAAATTTTATATCGCACTGACACATAAATACGTCAGACGTTTTTCTCCTTTCACTGGTGTTTTATGAGCTTCTGAAATACATGCAGAAGATAGTAATCTGGCATCTATTGTAGGCATTTTAATAATTGTATGTTGTTGATAGGAAAGACTACCCTGCTGCCAGCTCCATTTTGTGCACTCGCTGGATAAAACTAAGTGGGGAGTAAAAGGACATCAGCAACTGATGATCATGGGGATTAGAAGTTGAAGTGCAGGCGGCGCACCAAGGGGTGGTACCACTAGCAATGCTGTGAGGGAGCCTCAGCTCCCATTGCTGTCATAAGTGGCTCTTCTTTGAAGCACTGTTTCATTTTATCCCAGCCCTACGGACTCAGAAGTTTCATTGTTCAAGGCTTTGAAGGATGCCTCCTGCTTCCTGCCCTTCTCCTTTCATTTTGTCCTGGCTCATGCTTGTTTCCCTCTGACCTGTCAGTGTGGCTGGGTCGTAGGTATAAAGCTTTTCCTGCCTGAGGTTCTCAGGTTGTATGACCTTTTCCCAAGCACCAGATTTTTTCTCAAGCTGTTGAACTTTGATTTATTGCATTTAAACTACCTACAATTTCTCAGTGCTCCAAACACGGCAATTTATCAATCCTACTTTTCCTTTCCCATTGTCTTTTTCGTGAGGTGCTGAAGGCTGTTGGTGGAGCAGGTAATGCTGCACATTGTCAGAAATTTCCCAGGAAATCATGTGGTGCTTTGCCCACAGGTGATGCTCTCTATTTCTCAAGGGCAAGAAAGGCTGCTTTTGAAAACCAGTAGGAACCAAAACATCAGTGGGATGATTGAGCTGAAAACGTTAATGCAAGGCTCAGTAGCAGTTAAAAAAAGCAAATGAAATACTAGCAACTATAAGGCGAGCCAAACAGAAGAAAATAGATTGTATAAATCTGAGTATTTTGTGTAGTTCTGGTTCTTTCCCTTTTACCATCTTAAAAAAGATAAAAAAGAACTGGAAAGCATTCATAAGAGGGCAACAGGGATGGTCAGAAGTTTGGCTTATGGAAGGATTGAATAAACTAGGACTCACGTCTAAACCTTAAACCCAGGGAGGTTGTGAATGCTCCATCCTTGGCGGTGTTCAAGGCCAGGTTGGACAAAGCCTTGGGTGACATGGTTTAGTGTGAGGTGTCCCTGCCCATGGCAGGGGACTTGGAACTTGGTGATCTTAAGGTCCTTTCCAAACCAAACTATTCTATAATTCTATGATTCTATGTCTGGACAAAAGGGACAACTAGGGTGCAAAATGACTGGCATGTAAAGAAGGGGCAAAGCTCCACTCTTCACTGACTCTTCCAGTAAAAGAATTAGGAGGACATCAAATGAAGTTGGTAGATTACAGCTTCTTTTGAACAAAAGGAGACTTTAGCCATCTGCAGTAGCTAGTAGCTCTGTAGACCTCATTAGTAGTGGATGTTATGGATGCTAAAATGGGTCCAATTTTATGGGAGATTGGAGGAGGCCATGAAAGAGAAATAATTTGAAATTTGCTACATACAAAGACCACACACTTGTCCTGCTCATATGAGCTTCCCAAGGGTGTCTTTCTAAGGCTACCTGTTTTTAGATGCTCAAGATAATGCTGAAATGAGAACATCAAACTTCTCCATGTCAGTGAAAGCTGGGGCTGGGTTGTTGAGACATTGCAATAGTAGATGGAGAGGGATAGAGCCTGCTTTGGTGTTGGCTGATCTCTAGCTGGGTTCATCCTCTTTTCCATGAGTGTCCCTGCCTGGGTGTTTACAGAGTGGCTCATTGCCATGGCAGCATCGAAGTCCAGGCTTTATCCAGGAGACAGTAGAGATTGTGACAAAGTCCATGTACAAGCTTTCTTGGAGGAGGCTGTGTCTCCTGCACTCTGTGATTTTGACAAATAAAGGTACTTTTGCATTTGTGGCTGTTTTGGAGTAAGAGAAACCAGGTTCTTTTTTGCTTACGTTGACCTCCTGAATGACGAAGACATAAGAAGCCCCCACTTCATTTTGTTTCCTAGACTGCTGACGTAGCAGATTTTGTGGTTATCCCCATATCTGAGAAGATTTCTAATGCAAAAGCTTGGAAAATTTCAGATTTGGCAGCTGTTCTTACCTACTGCTGCTGGGATAATTGCAGGCATCAGCAACTTCTGCACCGCTGGCATTGTTGCCCGTGGCAAGTGCATAAGTACATGTGGTACTTACGGTGCATATCTTCCTGGCGGCTATTTATTTCAAGCTGGGGTCCACACATGCTCTGACTTGGTCTGCCTTGAGATATTAGGACACCTGAGTTAATCCAGCTCTGAACTGTCCCAAGGAGTGCAATTTGCAGTGCCTGTATTTTGTGATTGTCTCCATCCAGAAACGGTTGATCTAAGATTAACCTTAATAACATCATTGTGCAGGTGCTCAGTTACGTACCACAAATGGACAAATCCCAAAGTAGTTCTGTGGATGGGAGCTGAATTTTACCTGAAACTTTGGGTCCGGCAATGTTTAAAGTTTCTGCTGTAACTGTGACATGTATACATGAACCTGAACTACCTTTTAAACTAGCTAACTAGGGTATTGCTAGCTGTGTAGCTGGGGAGATACTTGAATACTGAGATATCAGTATGAGAATTGGATACTCATACTAAGGTCTAGGTTGATGAAATTATGTGGTTAAAATTGAGGTGGGGTAGGTTTGTATCTCCATTTGCTCTTGGGGAACTCCAGCTGACAAAAGCATGTTGTATATAAGATTCTTGTTAATGTTTACACTCCTGGTTACAGTTGACCTTCCAGGATTAAAATAGGATCGTGTTTTAAAATTACAGGGTGGAGTATGCCATGGTGGGATTCTGTTTGTATGATTCTCCATTAGTCCACCTTGGTTCTATTCTTTGTTAAAGCATAGGGAAGGATTCTCATCTCTCAGAAAACTGTCAGGTTAAACCTCAGGGCTATTTAATACAAAACTCTGAAAAGTAAATGTAAATAGTTCTTAGCCAGTTCCAGAGATAAAATACCATGCAGATTTTTTTGCTAAAAATACTCCACTTAATACAAATACTTTTTCTGGAAAAAAAACAGCAAGAAAATTTCAGACAAAAGAAATTCTAACATACTGGCATTGCTTGCAGAGCCTCCTTCCTCAGTTCCTTTGTATTCAGTATTTGAGTTTCAAACTGGTAACTGACACTCTCAGATGTTCCTGCATGTGTGGGCTTACTGCAAGTGCATGGGCATATGCAGGGATTTTCTATTGATTGTTGAGCTCATAATTTTTATGATATGGCCAGAACATATGATGTTTAGCATCAGGGCTTGAGAGGATCGATTCAGCAAAACAATGGCTGGGTAGCTCTGTAACCAGCCAGCGCCAGTGTTAGAAACTAGTCAGTGGGGTAGCAGAGAAGTAGCCCAGTTTCTGAAGGGACAAGGGACCATGAGATGCTAAACACAGCTGGAAATCTGGGATCTTTTGTCCTAGTGAAATCAGTCAGGGGCACTTTTGGGGGTATTGGTTTCTTACTTTAAGAGCTGAAAAGGAGCATGAAAGTCTTTGCAAGCAGTCCCTCTCTGGACATCCCTCTGGCTTCACCACATTTGAAAGCTGTAGCTCTCACTCTGACACAGTCAGAAGAAATGTAATCACATTATGCTTCATTCATTCCAATTTACATTTACTTCCTTTATGTCAACATACAATTTAAAAACTGCACTGATCATCTTTCATCCTCTGTTAGGCATAAAGCTCTGCTTGATTTCCATTTAACTGCTACTTGGATGGGGACATGACTGTGTTTTGTGCTTTGCTGCTCATCAACACTATTTAATGTAAAGCTTAGTGTTAAGAGTTTTAACTTGCTTCTGGACAGACTTCTGCCAGGTAAGCCAAGCAGCCACAGATCCAAAGCTTATTTTACCACCCAGATTTCTACTCTTCATCATAGGTTAGTTCAAATCTCCTCCTTAGGAGACACATGTTTAATATAGCATCTAATTGTATTGGTAAAACTTGGGATTTCTTTGATTTGAGCAACAGGTGCCATTGTATTTTTCTCTATCTGTCTCTCTATCTATCTTGCAGGACAATTTTTGTAGATGCTGAATGCCTTTTTTTTTTTGTACTTAACAAGTAATTACTAGGTATGAAGGGAAGAGATGGTTTCCCATAGAAATATTGAGTCACTGTAGAAGACAGGATACAAATAACTGTAAATGTTGCAAACAGAATCTGCGCATTATGTGAATGAGTCACTTGAGCAGATACGATGGAAAAGAGAAAATGTGCCTCACTAATTGATTATGTTGCAGCATTTCAGCAAATACAGAAAGAAGTAGTTGAAATAATTTACTTTCTTTATTAAAAAATTCAGTGAATGTATTAAAAAGGACCTGGGTAAGCTGTGATGTTAGCACTGGATTTCTCATTCTCACTCCCATCTCTGTATATCTTTTAGTGTACCTGTTTTAATGGACAACACTTACATGTTTACATCTCTTAAGAGGCATAAAATAAAGATGCAAAAACTTCTCCATATTTAAATCATAGAACCATAGAATGGTTTGGGATGGAAGGGACCTTAAAGATGATCTCATTTCAAGCCCCCTGCAATGGGCAGGGACACCTCCCACTAGACCAGGTAGCTCAAGGCCCCATCTAACCTGACCTTGAACACTGCCAGGGATGGGGCATTCACAGTTTCTTTGGGCAACCTGTTCCAGTGCCTCACCACCCTCACAGTAATGAACTCCTTCCTAATGTCCAGTCTAAATCTACTCTCTTTCAGTTTAAAGCCATCATCTGGTGTTCAGTGGCTTTCCTTTGGACAGTTGTTCTCAGAACTTCTAGGTATGAGGGGAGGACTTAGCAGAGAGATTAAAACGCAGCTTGAGATTTCAACCAGAGAAGTCCTGTGGCTGGGACCTGTAGCAGTGAATGAAGTGAGCTCTGGTTGATCTTGCCCACACAATGTGTGTCTGGTGGCTGAGCAGATATTGTCAGTCTCCGGTTGTCAGTCCAACATGAAAATTTACTGAGCTATGGATGGGAACAGAGACCGAGGGTAAACTCCGAGTTTGGAAATGTTAAAGCTACATCTATTATTAATAGCCCCCCTGTGAAAGAAAAGATGCGGTGGTGCAAATGAAGCTGTGACACTGGGGAATGGCAGGCAAAATTGAAATTTCATACTTGCCCGTGGTCTTACAATAAAGGTTTTGTGATACACACCCAGCAATACCACTATAAATAGTCTCATTATCTAATCTTCCAACTTGGAATATGACAGAAGATTACAAGTAGGAAAACAGTTCATAGCTTTTAGCTATTTCCCACTGCTTCCCTTGCTTCTGCTGGAGCATCACTGCTGTGCTCCTTGTAATTTATATGGAGACAACATTATTCAGAAGTACAGAATGTCACTAGGAGGAGGAGAGTTCAGATAAAACCCAGAAGATTTATGACATAGTTTAGATAAGGCCATGTAGGAACTGAGATGAAGGAAGTAATGACAATTTATAGTCCAGCAGCGTTTCTTAGGGTGTGGTGGGAACTTCTTCATGCCAACTCCATTGGGTCAGATACAGAATGAGGAATGTTTTAATACAGTGTTCTACATGCTTGATTGATTGCAGAGGGAACCCTTTTGTTAATATATAATCCAGACACATCATACACTATGAGTTTTGTCCACATGAGTCTAGGACCTGATCCAAACCCAACAGAAAGTCCTTAGAAAATTTCAGAGAGGCATAACGAGCACAGAGAAAACCTTTTTTCTTTTGATCTTACTTCCCATGGGAGAAGGAGGAGTAGGCTGATGGCAAGGGTGATACCTCCTCTCCTCCTCTCTTTCTGCCTTGCTGGTGATGTAAATCCTCATTTCTAACCCTTCCTTGGAGCCTTCCCTGCCCCATTTCACATGGGGCACCTGAAGTCAGAGAGGAGGGCTGAGTCCTGGGAAAGCTTCCCTTGAAATTCCCAGCTAAAACTGGCCTTCTGCAGCCTTTGTGTGTTGACATGAATAACTCTTTCCCCCATAGGACTGCAGACTGCATTCTACAACACAGTTTTGGTGGAGTTTTCTTGTGGTGGCCATGGGAGGAACCACGAGGGAATACAGCTGTTGTAGCCTCACGAGACTTGAACCATCCTCTTTTTGCTTTATGACAGGATTTAGGAAGAATGTTTGTTTGAATGTTTGAATGTTTATTCCGACCCCACTGCTCACTTGCTGCAGGGTGGTTTCCCCACCATGTGGCTTGGAGGAGGCTCTTCGCCAGCACCATGTCAGCACATGTCCAGGCAGCTCAGCAGAGTGTGGTGGTGGGCACACACATATTCTGCAGCTATGGCCAGCTACAGCCAGCTACAGAAATCCTCTCTGTGCCTTTATTGCACCTTCTTATGGAGGAATTAAAGCAGTGACAAAACTTGAGAAGCTGAGCCTCACTGCTGCTGTTGAAGGGAGGCAGGAAAGAGCTTGTGCCATCCGCTCATTCTAAAATAAGCTGATGTCTAGGGAGGTGAAATGATTTACTTATATTTTGCACAACTATTCGTCAGGAGAAAGACTCAATTCATCTGCTGAGCACAGTAGTCCTACATCCATTAATTACCATAGAGTTCATGTAATCCAGTTCTGTCTCCTAGGGAAATGCTGGGATTTGAGGTCTTCCCGCTATATTCCCAGCCTGTCAATGCAGCTGAGCAGCATTCACCCCCATCTGCCCACATCACCCCTTCCTTGCTTGGCAAAGCATCGGCAGCATCCTTCTGAGAGGAGGCGATGGCGTTCAGCTACCACTGACTCACGCAGTTGGCTCTTCTGTCTCTTGCAGCCCTCTGAAAAACCTCCTTAAATATTGTTTAAATCCAAAGGACATACCTGCCTGGCTGACCTGGCACCTAAGACTGTTAGCAAACTTTTTACCAGCCCAGATGATGGTATTTCATCTTAAATTCCCAGGCATAAGCAATTACAAGGGCTGGCTGGTGAAATGCTTTTTGGACATGGGCTTTCTCTTGCTGTAGCCTATTCAGCAGGAAGGAGAGTTACCTTCTTGTGATTAGATTCTGCAGGCATATCAAATTTGTTGTTGGAACAGAGATTTTATATATAGTAAAATGCTCCCAGGTGTGCTTTTAGCAACGCTTCTGGGCTAAAGCAAAAATTTATTAATAAGAGTCACCCAAACTATATTATGCACTAAAGCAGAGCTGGAACGGGATGCTTTTGCTCTGATTCAGAGAGCTGATTGAATTCAGTGACAGATGCCAAGTATTTATGTCCTTGCCTGAGTTTATCTGTTAAATTTGAAAGTGTTAAAAGCAGGATTTATTTTTGGAATAAACATATTAAATAGTGATGGAGAGTTCCAGCTTGGTATTGCTAGGATGGTATTATACTATTATGTGCTTGTCCAAAAGTGTACTGCTCAGACCATCGGAATAAAAAGCTGTGGGGGCAATAGTTTGCTCTAGATTTACACCAGAATACTTGAGTTCAGAGAGCTTGGTATCGTAAGGAATACAATTTATTCTCTATATACAACTGCATATAATATATTGTTACACAATTGTAATATTTGCTGTAAAGTTCCTGACAGTTGCCCATATTTGTGCATTAACATGGAGGGAATTTTAATTTTAAATATGTTTTTTAGCATATTGACAAATGTCCAAACTCTAGAGAAGCTGTTATTGGCCTTGGAAACCATTGCAAACACACCTCTTTTCTCACTCTCTTTTCTAGCAGTAGTCTTTTGTGCTTCTTTGATTAATTTATTCTGTTACTTCACCTAAAACAGCCCCTGTTCTCTATTTTTGTTTATAGCTTGTTTCTAGTTCTTAATGGTTTTAAATTCTTCTGATTTTATCACCTCATTAATGACTATTTTACCCTATTAGTCATTATTTAGCCTTTTAATCTTTCCGTGAGCCTTCTTGAAGCCCTTGAATGGTGCCTCTTTACAGCTGAACCAAGACTCAGGGTGAGGATGAACAGCTGACCCATAAACTTCAGGCAAGTTGTCGCATTTCCAGTGCCTCTGAGCCATCTTGTGCCTCAAAAATTAATGCTACGTACAAATTGCCTTCTGTCATGCTCCACCAAATACTGAGATGCTGTAATTATTTATGACAGTTAAAATCTCTTGATGTATTCAAATAAAAGCCAAGCATATAGGGAAAACACATGCTGTGGAGGAAGGTCATAGTATGAAAGAAAAGATGGCTTGCTTTGCAGGTCTCATTGACAGGCAAGCTAGAAATACATGTAAGAGATGGAGACCTACATGTGTTAGATTTATGGAGGAACTCCGTAGCTGCTGCCATTGGACTATTTTCAGGTGTTTGGATGAGTGAATGACCCAAATATAGTTAAAGCCTGTGACTCTTTCATTTTAATAGCAATACAAATACAGTAGGTGAAGGCTAAGAGCACTGCATCTAATTTATCAGTGTTGCTTTAGCAACATGGTGCAGGATGCAAATAGTCTCCTTGGTAACACTTCCTAAGTGTCATTAGATAAGCGATGGTTATAAACACGGAAGCAGATCAGAATGAGAGACATGCTCTTGTGCTTGTGTCTCATCTATAAAGTGCCTTTTTATAGCCCCAGACATCATGATCAGCAGGATGGCAAAAGGACAGAGGAAAGTTGTTTTGAGGATTGTAGTTCTTGTTCACGTTTTATATATTGTGCTTTGAAACCAACTCAGAAAACCCCACACCAGTGGTGATGGGATTTTCTGGCTTGTTTTAAAAAAGGCTTTAGATAAAGTGTGAGTGCAACCCTGCTCACTAATGACACTTGTCAGAGTCATACACCAAGTGTCTTTCTAACTCTCCAAGCAATGTAGATTGCAAACCCTTTTGCCCTCTACCCTAATGGCATACTCATGCCTTGGTGAGTTTTGGATCTGCTCCCCTTCTGCTGAGCTTCCCCTGCCCCAGTATCTCTGCCAGAGGATTACATCTTCAGAACCAGATTTGGGTTTCTCTGTTAAATTCTGAAAGCCCTTGCCTAGGGATCAGCAACACAGTAGGGATGAAGGTGAGAAATGGGGTTACTCATAGCTCAGAAACAGGGCAATTGTTTCTGCTGTTGGCATTGTCTTATACAAAAGAGCCATGAATTGAGGCAGCTTTCCTAGCTCTCATGGTAACTGATGTTTTTCATACAGCCTCAGCTGCTGGACTGAAGGGATTGCATGAGAATCCTAGCTTTTGTTTAAACTCCCCTCAATTTTATATACTTCTCTGTTACAGAGAAAATTTGCAAGGTATAAAGGGAATATGACCTAATGACTCAACAATCAGAAAATGTACTAAAGAAATACCAATGCTTTTGTTTTCAACTGATCTTTATTTTAATCCCACTGGTCAATGACTCAGGATCTCATCCAAGGAGTCTGAATGCCTGATAATGTCAAACTGGAGCACATGAAGACAGTGGAAGGAGCCAAGTCCATGAGAGCATCAAAATAGGTTTATTCTGGTTTGGGGTGAAAGTCTGAAAGAGCAGATGGTTTTATTTTATCATGAGCTTGACCCTGCTTCAATAGAAGCACACAATTGGTGAACTTTTGCATCTATATTTTTTTAAAATCCTCTGAACCAAAGCTAAGCCAGACCCTTCAGGAAAACACCTCCTGATCTGTGACCTTCAGCTCCACACACAAACCCAGTGACTGGAGACTGGCCTGTACAAGGGCCTCTTTTTCATTTCAGCAGCGTACTGCACCTTGCAATTTAGATACATGGCGAAAGACTGACTGCATGTTTTCTTATTTGAACATGAAAGGGAATTTGAACATCAATAATGTCTCTTTACAAGGAAAACTCAGAATAAAAAATGCCCAATCATTTCTCACAGCCCTTTTTTCTCTCAGATCCTCTTGGAATTCATCCATCTTCATCTCACTCATATCTCGTGGCTTCCGTTGTAAATGTCAATGCTAATTAATGAGACCTTGGTCCTCTTTGTAGTTAAGATGAGTAACAATCCAACATTTGTTTGTGAGATGGGTGCCCTTCCCAGGAGAAGGCAGGGGGGCTGTTAGCATTGTGTGTGACAAGCTGCAGGAGGTGAAGTCTGAAACACTGCCCTACCTCCGTAGTGTCAAAAGTATGCAGATGAAGAGCTGGGAGAGAAAAATGTTTCCTAAACCTTTTAGGGATTAAAATGTAAAGTCTGGGATCTTCTTACTGAATTGCCCCCCATCCCATCCCATTGAAGTGCTGGGCTCCTGGGAGCCTACAGGAGAGCACTGTTGAGTTTTTTTGCTTTGTAAAGGAAACATTGTGGTGGTTGGACCACTGGATGCCACTACAGCCCTAAGGCAAAATGTTGCTGCTTTCCCTGTGCAGCATAACAACCTTCATGCAGTGGATCTTGGGACTGATTTGAAGGCAAAGTTTGTCTCTGCATCCAAATTGTTCTGCAGTAGAGGGACTGAGCAGCTGTTCCTCACCACCTTGGCCCGTGGCTTTGTAGGACATTGGAATTTTGGTGAATGACTCTGCTAAATGGGAGCTCAGCCCTCAACCCGCCCTTCCCTTTGCTGCGTGCAGAATAGAGCATTTCTCTCCAGGACAGCTGAATTGCTGTGTTTCTGACACATGCCATTTCGATACTGAGTTCTTCAACATTTGTAGGCATCATTTTTTAAACTGGCTTGGGATAAGAAAACGATCTTGCTCCCCAATATTCCTGGCATATTTCTGCTGCAGAGAGACAGGATAAAGCTCATGCTTCCTGGGAAGAATAAAGAGCAGGAGGGGTAAATGAGGTTTTTCTGCATGCCCTCTGATGGCACTTTGAGGACTCCAAGTAAAAATGTATGGACGGCAAGAACAGACCTAAATCGTCTCTTTGTCACTGCTTAGCACACATGTCCCTGTGGCTCTTCACTGAGCTCTCGTTTTGCAAAACCAAACGTGAAGCAATCCAGCACGATTTAGACCTGATTCAAACCTGGTCTAGCTGAAGAGCGAGCTGGCATTTCGTTCTCACAAACACCATAAAATGCAAAGTACCATCATATGTGACGTTGGCAGACTTTTGTGTTGGTCACAGACCAAGGTGGAGTTCAGCCTGAGGCTCAGTTCCCATGACAGGCAGGACCATGCCGGCTCATTTGAATGTATGCCACCCTTTTGTCACCTTTGGGCATCTCAGGGGGTGCATTGGCCCTGCCCACCCCTTGGCATGATTAATGCAGCCGTGCTGCAGCCTTCACTGGAGCCAGTTCAGGCATTTCTGCACTTGCACTGCAATCCCATCCCCAATAGCACCTCTGTGCGATGTCGGTTCATTGTCCGTTCAGCAGAAGGAGCAATGCTTTTATACTCCCAGCCCTGTTTTATGTAGCACCTGGGTTTTCCTTGGAGATCTGTTC
This sequence comes from Psittacula echo, assembly GCF_963264785.1. Classification (NCBI taxonomy): domain Eukaryota; kingdom Metazoa; phylum Chordata; class Aves; order Psittaciformes; family Psittacidae; genus Psittacula; species Psittacula echo. The sequence goes on along the minus strand of NC_137743.1, from coordinate 14,218,078 downwards.
ACACATGAAGCCTGCCCCTCTCCTTGGGGCTGACAGGAGCACAGGGCCCTGTGATGAGGCTGTGAGCAAGAAAACCCCAAATCTCAGCTCACGCACCTGAGACCAGAGGGCTCTTTGTGCTGTGAAATTGCAAACTCCCTTTAAATCAGTGTCTCAATACAAGCAAGGCAGCTCCAGCTTTTCTGAGACCTTGTGTTATTTTTCTTGATCTGGGAATCAAGATTTTCACACCCCATTGTGGCTTCCTAACCCACAAGGAAATCCCTTCTTTCCTCTCTTGATCAGTTGATGCTGTAGCTTTGCAATGCAGCCTCAGAGACAGGGGAGCACTGTGGGATCACACTGTGGCTCTGATGAGGGATGCTCCATCCCATCTGGGGCAGTGACAGACATCATTTCCCAGCTCCTAACCCATGCTGCTCCTGTCCCATGTGCACTGGCTGCTCCGTATCTGTCAGCCAGCCTCCCCTGCCAGCCCTGCAGTGCCAGATGCTGATCCCCACCCACATCCTGACTTTTGGGGTGGTCTGTAGATAGGGACTCAAGTGTGTCCCTGCAACAGAAAGGCATCCCAGTGCCCAACTCAGCAAATGAGATTCCTCTCGTTAACTCCCCCATCCTGACCTCCAGTTCTCCCTTTGCTGCCTGTTTCTGTGAATATGCTCCATTTTGTATTTCTTCACAGAAAAATAGATGTGACTGCAGCCAGAAATCCTTCCCAAGCAGCTGGGTCAGCCACGGGGCAACTCTCCCTTTGACACAGAGTCCCTCATTCAGTATTCACCTCTGACAACAGATGACTTTTGGCCAGTATCTTCTTGTTCAGATACGGGTGTTATCTGTCACTCACTGGGTGCTTCCTCTGCAGCTGGGAGCTGCTTTCACACCATGCAGTCATCTGCTGTGTCTTGGACTGGCACTCTCTCTGTTATTTCTATATTTTTAGTGGCCTTCCTTGCTCAATAACATTAATTATCTATATTTTTTTTTTTTTGTGATAAGCATCTCCTTAGCAGAATATTAATGTATATAATTAAGATAGTATTTCACTCTTGAATTACACTGTTCATCCCCAAACTGACTTAATTACACAGCTGCTCCCCGTGTTAATTTAAAGTTAATATGGAAATAGGGGCAAAATTTCTTCCTCCAAGGAGAAAAACTCCATTTCAAATTTCTAGCTATGTTGAAAACTGTGGCTTCTCTGTTTCGAGGAGGGGAAGAAGTCAAGGGAATGGTACTGCCGATTTTTATTCTAATCCTCTACATAGGGAGTGAACCACAACCTCCCTTGATTTTTGCATCCCTAACAGCCAGATGAAATCTGTCAGATATGGCACCTGCTTTTCACCAGCTTCCAGTTTGCAAACCATAAACCTAGCTTTAACAGCAGCCTTAACCTCTTGGTGTTACAACAAACAGGAAAAAAAAATGCCTCCACACCAGTCTGCGGGGTTACTCCAGCTTTCTGCAAGGCAGTTGAGAAGTTATATTCAATTCTGCTTTAAAACATTGCCACTCTAAACTATCAACCCCTCCTGCGAGTACGTTCATGTTTGGAACTATGCAGTAAATCAGATTATAGCTGCTCTTTATTAATTCTGGTGCACAAGATTGCAGCAGTAGAGGTTTGATTCAGAGAAAATGAATGAGGATACTTAAAGTCAAATATAAATAGAGCTCATTAAAAAACAAACAAGCCAGCCTCTGTTTCATTATGTGACTCTTAACTGCACCATGAGAATAGAAGTAGTTCTCATTAAAGTCCCCTAGCAGCCTTGGTCTCTTCATCTTCTCCTGCAAACTTACTCACAAGCTCTTAGGAGCTCCTGGGAACCTGAATCCAATCTGCATCTTGGAATGGGAGGGAAAAAGAGAAAGCAAACAGATGCCTGTGTGCATATGCACACAGAAAAATGAATGTAACCCTGCCAGCACATCCACATCCCATTTGAGCTCCTGACTATGTCTGTACAGAGTACTACCACTCCCCTGTATCTACGACTCCTCTATTATACTTTCAGCAGCACTCTCTCCTGACTTTGCTGGGCTAAGCCAAAGGAGCAATTTGATTTTTCCTCCTCTGTCCCATGCTTCAGTTGGGGTTCATGCTGTGGGTGCTGGTGCTGCTGTGGAGCCAGATCCACATTTCCCTCCTCTATAATGCTGCAGCCAGCTGGTATCTGGAATGGCTGTAGGGGGGAGCATCCCCTCTGTGCCCCTCTGACCACCAGGGCAAAGCACAGCATTGCCTGTAAAATAAGAAAAAGCTCCTTATGCTCAAGCACAGCCTGTGGGAAGCCTCTGCCCTTTCACCATCACCCCTCAAGGAGAGCTCAGACTCTGGTTTACACAGTCCCCATCCCTGTGTAGGTGGGTTTGTTCATTTCTGGTGGGCTTTTAAGTACATATGTTTTGGGGGAAGGGAGAAAGTAAAACTGCAGTGATGTAGTCAGAGAATGGAAAAAATCCAGCTATGGTAACAAAATACAGCGTATAGCAGTCTCTGAAGAAGAAGGAAAGGTTGCAAAGTGGTACCCAAAGCTTCCAATTCACTAAGATTCAGTCAAATATTAATTTTAATGAGGCTTCAGCTATTGCCTTAATGAATAGGACACACTTACCTTCATGAGATCCTGGTTGTGCAGACATGGCAACTGGGAATAGAGTCCGAGAAAGGATATTGAACAGTATTTGAAAGGAAGACCTGCAGTTCTGAAAAAGGAAGCTACTTTTAAAGCAGACTTGAAGCATGTTTTCTTTTAAAAAGGGTCTGTTAGAGAAAAGGCCACATGAGTCTCATTGCTGCTAGTGCAATAACACCAGTGGGAGGTTAGTATTCTGCTTAAGGGAATAAAACTGCAATATCTCTTGAGCAAATCTATTCCCACATGAAGAAGAGAGCTCAAAAGCAAATAACACCTGTATGCTATTTACAATTGCAATTGAACACATGTGGAGCCTGTAAGGGCTGTATCAGTTGCACTTTTCTCATGGTTGCCTGCTGCTACAAGCACCAGTTCAATCCCATTGTTACCACCAGTTCAATCCTAGCATTAGTAGCACAGAGAACATGAGGTCATGGACTCCTTGATATTTTAAAGCAATACATCATCTACTCCTGCTCTCTGCAACCTTAACTGGCGTGATGCCCGAGTGCCTGCCGCAAGGGCTCCCTCTCTTCCAACTTTATGCAGAAAACCATTCCAAAGTTTTAATTATTTTTAATTGCTGATTGCAGAGCAATTTGGTGTGTGTGCAGATGGAAATCAGCAGAGAAGTGTTAGTTCATTGCGCCTTAGCATTTTTTATGTATACATATGTTTTGCAAAAAGAGTTGCAGCTTACTCAGAACCTGGACTGGACTGTGCCTGACTGTTTAATTACTGTTCACACAGATGCAATTTGTGAAGTGTTAATTTCCAAAATCAGTGCACTCTAGTCCAATAAATATTTAATGGTTCCATCTGCCATTTTTAGGTTAGTTACCAACCCTGCTGGATGGAGTCTATGAAACAGTTGTCTACTGTTGACATAAAGAAAGGTTTTGAGATCCAGCTTGCATAGAAACCTAGAAAAAAAGCAGATTTCCTGAACCCAGTTATATTCTCTTTCCTAGATGAAATATGGATAAGGAGAACATTGCATATGGAGACAGGTTTATAGCAGGAAGGCCCGTGTAAAATTACATCTTAATTTTATGAGGGGAAATACATCGAGTCTTCCCTAGTGAGACTACGACTGCAGATCCCAAGTCTGAATTTTGGGACCAATCTAGCTGGAGTGTACAGCATCTTTTTCAGTCGGAACAGCCTAATAAAGTGGAGGACGTTTCAAAGAGCAAAGAGGAGGTGGAGAAGCCCCCTGCCTGTGCAGGCAGCAGGGAGAGCATGGGGCAATGCAGGCAGCCAGGGCTCCTGTGGGTCTTGCTTTCTGCAAAACTGAGGGCAGCAAAACTTGCCTCTCTCTGGCTGTGCTGCAGACTGTTTAATTACTGATATTCATGGAGGATTTGGAGCTCTCCGGATGGGAATGCCCTGTGCCAATGCAAATGTCACTGCTTGCAGTACAACATGGGGGCCTCGATGATTAGTTCTGTTTTACTGTTTTTCTTGTGTAATTATGTTTAATGCATGTGTTGTTTCATCAAAGTGTCTGTCACTCAGGGCTTGGCCTCATCTTCTTAAATAGCTGGATATAAAATTACAATGTGTTCCTCCAGTGAGACCATATTTCCAGAACATCATGACAGCTTTATTATGACACAGGGTTTTCTGTTTAGCTGAACAGATACACTGAATTATCCTTTTTAAAAAAATCAAAATCTCTTGCAGTTGGATCCTTAAGTGGGTGCCATTTTCCATACAGGGTTACCCTAAATCAACATAATAAGGCTGGCCTTTAAGCTTTCTTGCTAGGTCAGGATGGGACAGTAGTTACACAGGAGCCAAGTAGCAAAGCACCAAGCAAAGCATGGCTGATTTTCCAGCAGCAGATGTTCTCTCTTTGAGTCCTTCCCCAGCCTAGTGGCAGCTTCCAGGAATTATTCAGAAAGTAGTGAACTAGTGGGAATGTTCCTCATGTCCCCATGGTGCCCAAAGCTCCTGTAGGAACCTGGAGAAACATTGAGGCCAGTACCACCATGCTTTAAATACCAGACCCCAAACTGCTGCTGTGAGATGCTGTGAGATGGGTGGAAGCCTGTGTCTGTAAATATTAATCTGTTGTTTGGATAATGCTTTTAGCAATGCATTCAGATGATTGCCCAAAGCTATTCTCCCCTCTACCCTAAGCCTAATGGGACCTGAATGAAATTGTTTCCTGTAGCTTTATGCTGTGTAGCTGGATGTAATAACTGCAGCTAAGGCACCAGGGACATGCAACAGCAAAGTTCTTAGAGCACTTGATGAAGCTGCTGCTGTAGTGGATGGATGGCTTTTGGGATGGGTAGATGTGTCAATCAATCTATAATGAGACAGCAGGGGCCCAGCTTAAATGCCTCTATGCAAATGCATTTAGCATGGGGAATAAACAAGAGGAGTTAAAGATGTGCATATGCCTTCAGGGATATGATCTTGCTAGCATCATGGAAACATGGTGTGGTGGCTTCTATGACTGGAGTGTTGGAATGGAAGGATACAGGCTCTTCAGGAAGTTGAGGGAGGGGAGATGAGGAGGGGATTTTGACCTCTATGTCAGTGACCAGCTGGAGTACATGGAGCTCTACCTGGGGATGGATGAAGAGCCAACCAAGAGCTCATGGGTAAGGATTAAAGGGAGACTGGGGACAGGTGACATTTAACTTGGGGTCTGCTACAGGCCACCTGATGAGGAAGACAGAGTAGATAAGGCCAAAGGCAAGGTCCTGCACCATTTGGGGCAATTGCAGACACAAATACAGGCTATGGGAGAATCAATTGAGAGCAGCCCTGAGAAGAAAGACTTGCAGATGTTGGTTGACAAGAAGCAGAATGTGACCTGGCAGTGTGCACTTGAAGCCAGTAAAGCCAACCATGTGCTGGGCTGTGACCAGCAGGTAGAGTGAGGTGATTATTCCCTGTACTTCACTTTCATGGGACCACACCTGGAATACTGTTTTCAGATCTGGAGCCCCCAGCATAAGAAGGATGTGGACTGGTTGAAGCTAGTGCAGAGGAGGCCATGAAAGCGATCAGGGGGCTGAAGCACTTCTCTTGTGAAGACAGGCTGAGAGAACTGGGCTTATTCAGCCTGGAGAAAAGAAAGCTCTGGGGAGACATTACAGCAGCCTACCAGTACCTAAAGGAAGTTTATAAGATATCTGGAAAAGGACTTTTTACAAGGTGCATGTAGTGATAGGACAAGGGTAAATGGCTTTAAACTGAAATGAGGTAGATTTAAATTAGATATTAGGAAGAAATTCTTCACTATGAGGATGGTGAGACACTGGCACAAGTTGCCCAGAGAAGCTGTAGCTGCTTCATCCCTGGCACTGTTCAAGGCCAGGTTGGATGGGGCTTTGAGCCACCTTATCCAATGGAAGGTGTCCCTGCCCGTGGCAGGCGGGTTGGAACTGGGTGATCTCTAAAGTGCTTTCCATTCTATGAATCTGGATTAAAACAATTTGCTGCATTGTGGAACAAGCTTTTGAATTGCTACTGTGGTGGGCTATGCTTGTGTAACCAGATACTACAGTCTCTTTTTGGCCTTCATGTGGGTGGTGATGTGCTAGAAAGGGATAAAAAAAAGAGAAGCATGGGAAATGGTGCTGGAAGCATAATTTGCAATATTTTTTTGACACAAGTCCCTCATTTTATTTTATTTTATTTTTTTAGGATGGCTTTTAAACTGTGTGGGACAGGTTCTGAATGGCTGCTCCACAGCTTCATTAACCAGCACCTAACCTTAGGAAATCCCCAGTGCCTGGAAATGATTATTAAAGCAAGCAGTCCTTTTGGCTAATGGCTGTGCCTCCACTGCACATGCTGGTCGTCTACTGCGTCCTGGGCAGTTTTCTTGGCTGCTTTTATCTGATTTCTTGAGGGAGCTGCAGTCAGCTAAAGTGCAGGGGGCAGGAGCTATCTCACTGTTTCTTACTGTTGATTTGGACGTGTGTAGTGGTGAGGCAGTCCTAAAGAGTGCGAAGCACTTTCTGTCCGTATTATCTCCTTTGCAGCAGTCTCTGCAGGAGACCAGAATCTGAACACTGCAGAAATCTGCTTGTTAATGTAAGACAGCATGGTCTGCCAGTCACAGCAGGGTTTAGTGAAGATAAATCCTTCTACTTGATGTTCCCAGCTCTCCCACGCAGATACCAAGGCGTTTCACCTCTCTGCACTTCACAGTGACTGTGTAAGGATGAAGGAAGGGGAGATGCAGAGTTGCATTATTGTTGTTATGGTCTAATTCTAACCAGAACCAAGTGGCAGGAAAGAGATGGCAGTTCCTGCCGCTGTCATTTAGACCCAAATTAGTGACTCAGTGTGAGTTCAAAGGAGGTTTGAGCTGATTAGTGTTGGGTCTGTTGTAGGCCCCCATTTCCTCCCCTGCGACTGGTGGCCACATGAGAGAATCCATCTTTTTTATCCAAAAAGAAACTCCTTTTCCCCCCACCTCTTATTTTGAAAGGTAGTTTCAGCTGGAACCCTGAATGCAAATGGGCTTGCTCTGCCATGCAGTGTGTCCTGAAGCAAGGGATGGGGTGGGATGGTCTGGCCAGGGAGAGAAGTCAAGTCATCCCAGTGGAAGGATCGTCTCATGTGGCTTTGCTGAAAATTGGAGGGATTGTTCTGAAGACTGAAGGCATGTTTGAACTCAAGGGTGTGGGTTGTCATTTGACCAGCCTGTTGCCTTGATCTGATGAGCTTTCGTGCAATTTATGGGAGATTCTCCTCCTGCTGACACTTCTTCTCTTGGTGATAGCCCTGTGCAAGCAGGACCTTCCTGGAGATGCTGGTACATGCACTGATTTGAAGGTTGTCTCTTGCAGCCTCCTGAAGGCCAGTTTCCCAAGGCTGTGATTTTCACTTTTTTGTTAACCAAGAGTCCAACTCTGCATCATGAATTCAGCAGATGGAGCCAACAAGGCAGCCTTATTGCTTCCTCCCATGTATCTCTACCACAGGAATCAATCTCCTGTCTTGCAGAGGCCAGGCAAGATCATTCAGTTTACGGAAGAGTGGGCCTCCTGCAAGACAGTACTTTGCCTCTTCATCATCTCACTACAGAGGCCTGATTATGCCGCCTCTGTAAGCTTCAATCGAGGAACTTGCTTCCAAAGACCATATTAGTATTCTGCAAAGAAAACGGGAGTGCTTTCTTTATTGAGTCAGCTCAAAGGACCAGTGTGTGTCAGCTATTGTAGGAAATAAAGCGGCTGCTGAATAAAAATAAACATTTAAAAAAACCTTATGTTTGTGTTGAGTTATGTGGGTTCAGAAATTAAGTTGATTTAAAAAGGTGGGGGCTGGTTCAGGAGACCAGTGTTGTGAAAGCCAGCAGCCCCCCAAGGCTGCAGGGTGAAACCTCTGGGTACAGTGGTTGACTTCCATAGTCTCCTGCAGGGCAGAGAGCACACAAAGAGCCTTGTAAAGGAGATAAGCAAAAGCAAGCTGCGGAATAACAGCACTTCGTAGAACTGCATTTCCTGGGTATTGGGGTAAATCTATGCTACAGGAATTTAATAGTACAAATCTGACTGATAACCATTTTGGTAAATAATAATAAAAGAGCTGTGACAGTTCAGCTCTAGCTTGACTAATGTAGTGTGATTGTATCTATCTTGAAGAGAAAAATGCAATAGCACAGAAAGTTCCTTTCTGCCATTTATCAGGTGTGTGGATGTCATTGGATGACATTCAGGCCTGTACAAGGGACCATCACACACACACTTTTGGGTCTGTTTCAAGCCTTCTTAAAATACCCTCTTCCTATGTCCTGAACCTTTGTGCTTGATGCATTACACCCGTTGTATGGAAAATAGCAACCTCCTTCCCATGTTTAATGTGGGGATTGTTTCTCTCTAACAGGCAGGAAAGAGTGAGATAGCAACCAAGGCAATCTGTTTCTCCTTTACTACATCAATAGCATTTGCTAGTGCTAAGGGGCCTCTGCAACCCTGGGCAGCAGTATGGATTGTGTGTTTTTCTTATTTAATGACCAAGAGGAGCCAGAGATAGGTGATAAACTTGGCTAGCAACAAGTGCTGAGTGAAAGGGCTTGCATCTGATCAGGTGGGAAATGGCAGGTTCATTACCTGCCTGTATTTCCCCAGGCATACCTTATGGCATTAAAAACTTAGAATTATTTTGCTTTGGGTGGAGTTAGTTTGGATTAATTGGAATGGGCTGCTGAGTCATCTCCTCCAGTCTGCATATTAATGCCATCTCACACTCTTCTTCCCTTCCTATCCAGTCTGAAAATGGAGGGATGAGAAGAGTGTCTGGCAGTATCTGTGTGGCAGAGGTGGGTGTTGAAGCTCTGAGTCCTTGCTCCCCACAGCTGTGTGGTGACTGCTGGGAAATGCTGCTTTCCACTAACACATTTGCTCTGCATTTGCTTTTTCTGGTGGCAGCCAAGGTACCCTACATCTTTACTTCTTTTTCCCAGATAGACACTGATGTTGTGTGACTAGCCCAGGAGAGGTTTGCTTTGAGCAAAGAGACGTTGGGAGCTCTGCTTCTAACTGCATGTGTGCAGATCCTAATCTGTAGCTCGGATGAATTCTCAGCCCTATTTTCTTTTCAATAATGCTTCTTAGGCCAAAGAATAGAACATAGAGGCTAAACCTGCTCTGATTTACTTGGATGGGAACAGGCCCTGGCTTTGAAAGTGGTAATAACCAGTGTTGTTGGAGCTTATTTTACAGTAAGCCAGAAGCCCCATGTAGGATTATGGTCCATGTGCTCTGGTGCAGGAAGAAATATGCAGGCTCTGCCTTGGAGAATGTACACCCTTCTTAAAATGGTCTCATAAAGGTCTGTATGACTTGCCTGTCAGGCATTAGCTCTGTGTCAAAAGAAATAGTTTGAAGTGCCCAGAAGTTCAGCTTTTCTTTTTGGTTGCTTTAAAGCAAAACAAAATAAATTAAAATGGCCACTTAAGTAAGGTAATGTTATTTCCAGCTTTCTAAGAAAGTGTTGGAAAGGGAAAGTGCAACCGTAGCTGGATTTGGCAGCTTCCTTGGAAACTCTATCCCTGTGTGTGAGTGCATTAAAAATAATGTTATCTGGCAGCTTTTTTTGAGCCTGGAAGGTAAAAGGTAGTACCCAAATCTGTGTCATGGACTTCTTGCATCTTCATGAAATCAGAAATCATTAATATCTCAGACTTACCACTCAAACTCAAGGAGAGGAAAACAGCTGGTCACACTTAATTTTAATGACATTTCAGTATTACATGGTTCTTCCTTTTTCTGCAAGCCCTGCAATGGGGTTTGTGTGCAATAATGCAGGATGAACCTCCCTGAGTCTCTCTGATGGCCAATTCTTGTGTTTTGCTTGGAGCTTTTCTGCTGATGTCTACTGCTATATTGTCTCTTCAGCTGGGACTTCATCCAAGTTTGTAAGTAGAGATGAGGCTCAGCTTCTGAGTTTGGATCCAGTTCTGGAGTTTTTCTGGAGTGCCAACTGGCCGAGTGTTGGGTACCAACTGTACCAACTCAGCTAATAAATCATACTGTCTTGGGTGACAAAAATCAGTTTCTAAATCTAGGATGCTAAAAGTGGTAACTGTTAGTCAGCAGGGAAATACATATTGTTTTTTTATACCCTCTCTCCTCCTCCAGGCATTTACTAATCCGAGATGTGTGTTGCTGGAAACATCTCTATTCTTTTGCATGTCTCTTTCCTTTATTGCATAAAGACTTACCCATTCAACACTTACACAGTGCGAGTATTAGTAAACATAAGCTTGTTGGTATTTGGCATGGCCAAATCTTCTGACTGGAAGGAAGATGTACAACTTAACGGGTTGGAATGATAAAACCCCAAATATAACCTGAGTTTGAGAAATAACCATGGTTGATGTTAGCCCTAAGGGTGTTGGGTTTTTCACTTAGCAGTGAAATGGGATCCTTGAATGAGAACTGTGTAATTGTACTGGAGCTTTGTGTCTGAAGTTGTGGCTTCTGTTTGTCTTCAGTGTGACATGAAGAACTGCTTTGCTAAGGACACTGAGAGGTGGCAATTTTACAGCTTTCTTTAGCTACAAGGCATCTCTCTGATTCCCCTAAGAATTGGTTTCTTTACCTCTCTGCTGCAGGAAGACTAATTTCTTTTTTTTAAACTCTTTATTACCTTGACTAACAATGATAAATGATAGTTAAGATGGTACATGAAGCATCCCTTGAGTGCAAACTGTACCTCAAATAATAGATCCTTTTCTCACTTTACACAACTGTTTTACATTAAGGATAGCTGATGTGTGACTCTGGAGAAGGCACAAAGGCTGGCTTGACAAGCTCATGTAGGCAGTGGTTTAGTGACATGGACCCTGCCTTCTCATGTTTATTATCCCACAACTGTTTCAGCTCTGGCTCATGGCTCAGATCCTCAGCACAACCTTTATTTCTAGCACAATGATTTGATGCTCTTTTGCAGTTGGGTGCATTTAGTCCCTTGTGTCAATTCTGGTGCCTGGTTACTGAAAAGGCTAACAAATACAGAAAAAAGTAAGTATGTGGTTATCAATCAGACTGCAAAGATTGATTTTAAGAGCAAAGATTAAAAGAGATGAATATGAATAGCTTTGAAAATGAAGACTAAATAAGTAGATATGTTTTTACTCTACTTGATTGGTGCAAACATGAGGAATACTCATTTAAAGTTCACAGATACAGCAAAGATGAAACAAGAGGGGTAGACTTGATGTGATTAGCAGGTAAACTTTGAGACATCACTGTGCTGTAGATGTAGTAACATCTATAGTGCCACAGGCCTTGTAACATTAGGCTTACTGATTCAGCTCTTGGATAATAAGCTCAATATAGGAACAATTCTTCTCTAGTAGAGAAGATTAATAGGTTTGGGCCTGAAGGAGCTATTCTGATCCAGATCAGAGTCTGGTCTGGTCACTGCTATAGTAAGTCTTCTCCTCCCTGAGTGCTCAGGGATAGTGTGCAGCAAGGGGACCAATGCTAGCCTTGCAGGGAGTTGAGTTTTCCTGGATAACAGGGTGAAAAGCTCCGATATCTATGCCCGGAAGGCACTGTATAATTATCCAAGGAGTTTGATGTATGTTGCCCTACTTTTGGTGTGCTCCTGTTACAACCAGCTCTTCTGGCTGTTGGTGTGGAAGTTGGTGTGGCACATCCTCTCATGCTTTTGTGCTTTCCCAGATAACAGCTGAGAAGACCATGTCTTCACATGTTGATCTTCTTAGGATCTTCACAAGGATTTAATGTTGCTTTCTTTTCCCCTGAACTCGTGCCCAACCCATCTTGCTTTGCTTTCAGTGCTTTCAGCTTGAACCCCTTCCTCTGCCCTTTGTGTCAATGGGGCAGTGACAATGCTCTGTGCAGCAGAAAGCACCCTAACCTCCTGAGGGATGGCACCATTGTCTTTTTGCCTTGTCCTCCTACACAGCTCAATGTATACAACTGTATCAGTGCCCTCTTTTCCCACCCTCTTTTACACAATGCCTGGCTGGGCTACAGCCTCTGTGAATCTGTGATTCAGTGCAGAACCTCTCACAATTAAACAAAACCAAAATCAAAGACAAACCCACCCCTCCTCCACCTACCCAAGCAACCTGAAAAATAAACTTTATTTTCCACCAGTTTTCTAATTGTCCTTCTAGGGCTCTGGCTTTGCCTGCAGGTGGGTTGGGAAGTGCAGGGCCAGGCTGCTTTGGAGCAGAGCTGTCATGTTGCTTTTGCTTCAGCAGCCTCTAGTGGAGAGAGTAATACAGTTAATGCCAGGGCAGGATCGGGATTCCTCCTGTACTGTAACTTTGCTAACTTTGTGGATTAGCCAGAGGAGTAGTTTGTCTCTGGAGTCTAAGATGAACTCTCTTTTAACCTGTGTTGTGAGCAAAGGCTGATGAGTAAAACAAAAGGCTATTTTAATTAATTAATTTTTTTTCCAAGAGGCCAATATAGGAGATTTTTTTAATATTTCAAATATGGGGGAAATAAAACTATCTGGAGGTGAATGAGTCACTTTCATGAGTCACCAATAGTAGGAAAAAGGGATTTAATATTTGTGAATCAGAAGCAAGACGTACAGTCTGTTCTCTGCTTGGTGTGAGAGAGAAAATAATGGACAATTTCAAAAAGCTATATTCTCCGTGGAAGAATAAGAATCAGGTTTTAGACTGTCCATCATTCCTGGGTGAATGGCTGCCAATCCTCCTGGCACTGCCTTCTTGCTGGTCCCTAGCCTGACTGCACCCAAAGGTACTTGTTGCTGGATGGGTTTTTCCAAACCTCGGGACTTCTGTCCCATGCTGCTGCTGGCTTCCTTGGTGTGATCCTGGGCATGGCTCCCACCACGTGTCACTCACTTTCTCCTCTATAATATGAGGCTGCTGACAGTAACTTGAGATTCATGAAGAGCCAGACTTTGTCCCTTCAGCAGCCCGTTTTTGTCCCATCGGAAAGATGATGTGTAAATGCAGCCAAGTGCTGCAGGCAGTGGGAGAGGGTGACAAGCAAACTGCAAGTCAGTAAATCATGCCCTGGCTATGCTAATAACTCTTTCAAACACCTAGTTAGTGCTGTGTTGGAGTATGACTGCTCAAAATCTCATCAGAGGGAGGGTGTCCAGCCCTGGTGATAAGAGCACCGGGGTAAAAACTGCCTGTACCAGCAAGCTGTGAGCTCTCGGTCCTGGGCGCAGGACCCTGTGCACACTGTGTGTGTTCTGTGACTCCTCTCTCCAAGGCTTGTGGGTTTTAATTCAGACTAAGTAGAGGAGGAGGGTGTGGGGGCTTTCCCCCCGTGTCCGCCAGCTGTCACTGTTGCTGCGCACACCCAGCCGGGCGGTGCATTTTGTCGGGTTGTGATTGACAGCTGAGCCATTCAGTACTGACACCCCTCCAGGCCGGACCAGGGCCCCTCGGAATGGACGCCACGCGATGCTTAAGATGATGTTTGCTGCCCCAAAAGACTGAGGATGTTAGGCTCATCCACACTGTTAGAGTATTTAGCCTCATCTTAACAACTTGTTCCTGAAGATGCAATTTTATTGCCTATTAAAAGGCTCTGTAAGTGCTTCAGAGATAATTTTAGTGCATACACATTTTTCCCCCCTTCTGGGTGTAGCCATTTTAGAGATTTTTTGGGGTTTTTTTGCGGGGTTGTTAAGGCACTAAAGCTCTCTCAAACGGCTCCTTCAATTAAACAGTGGTCTGTAAAACTGAAGGGGGAAAAAAAGTAATAGTAAATTAGCAGTAGTGATCTCGGCAGGATCTGGCAGGCTTTGGCAGTGTGCATATCCACATATGCATATCCACTTACGTATCTCTGTGCATGGGGACTCAACTTCTTCCACTTTTCGTTTTGTGTCTATTTCTGTGGTTTAATTGAATTAATGAGAACTTGTGCTTGTAAAGTGAAGGAGATGGAGTTTTGTCTCCCTGGTGAGAAAAGGCTCAGAGATGGAGGTGTTCCTGTATGTGCTTCCTAAGGGCTGCTCTAAAATTACTTGTAGAAGCAGTTAGCATCCATTCAAGGTATTGCACCTTTACTGTCTGAGCTGACAAACACAAAATTCAATTGGTACTCAACAACATAAGACAAGAGTTGTCTGAAATTAGCCTGACATTCACCCTATGGATCATACACCTATATTGTAATCAAGTTTTACTTGAGCTCAGATATCCAGAACTTGATACTTGGGAGGACTGAGTTAGCGTAGTGTTACTTGAATTAACTATTGATGTACTTTGTGGAGATTATGCAGCAGCAAAAAACCCTCACCACACTCTGTTTTACACTTAACCTTGTTTTGGATTTGAGGTCCTGATACTCACCGAACCAGATTCTGCTGTAAGAGCTACAGAGGTTAACTGGAAGTCATGCCATTCCTCAGTGGTGCTGCTCTAGATTTGCAGCAAAGAGCAGCATCTGGCCTTTAAAATTTAATTCTGGTAAAAGCAAACACCAATCTACACAACTTTATCCATTTAGATTAGATCCTGCCTCATACAAACATTAATTTAGAGGAGAAAGTGAGCTCCTGGCAAAGACAGATAGATAATCCCAGCACCTGCCTTGTGCTCACATACTTGCTGTTGTTTACTTTCAAACCTGTGTTTTCTTGTTGATTGTCTCCCTTGAAGCTATGCGTTAAGAACAGCAAACTGATGTTTTTCAATAGTTTTCTCAATTCCTGACCAGATTAGATGAGCTGACTGCAAAGGGGAAGAATTTGTGGGAACATGTGGCTGTGCGCAGCCAGAGCTGCATGGGGAACCCCCAGGGAAAAGCTGGGTCAAGTTTAAAATGGGTTTCTCGTGCATCTGTGCTACTGTATCAGTCAGACCCCTTTTGTATTAGGTGGCTGTGCAACTAGAGAGGTGAAAGACATCTCTCCCATCTGCATTTCTGCTTTCAATTTGGCAGTGCAGAGATCTGGTTTGCAGCCAGTTGAGTAGCTGTGCTCAGAGCACACTGTCCATGTCTCTGTCTGTAACATGGGCTTGGTTATGCGTAAGAAGTGAGTTATGATCAAAAAGGCCATTTGTTTCTCTAATAAGGTATTTACATGTGCATTTCAAATAAACACAGTCAGAAATGAGTTGTCCTGATGTGTGCTTTGAAAACATCACTGGAGTTGGGGATATGAAAGGAGGCTGATAAGGAGTTTGGTCCTTTCCAAGCCCTGTTGTTGCCTTTCCTGCCTGCAGCTGGGTGCTGCTGCTCAGCACTCCTCCAGACTATTTTTGATAGCTTTATACTATTTTTGATAGCTTTCTACTGATGTGTTGACTTCTGTCTGGATCTCCAGGGAGCCAGCAGTAATACAGTGCTCCCTGCACAGCAGTAACAGTGGAGTCGATCCCTAGCGGGGATACCTCCTTGCCTTTCTGGCTACAACAGTCCTCTGCCCCAGTGTTCCCCATTTGGGGTAGGGAGCTGGCAACCCACTGCATTGGGCTTTGGGAAGAAAAGTATCTCAACTATGGGGCAATAACATATTCATGGGATTGATGGGACTTAGTCTTGATTTATGCAAGAGGAGCTGGGGACAGGTTTCCCCTATGTGTGGTGAATGACAGGGTCTGTGCCCATGTTGACTCATAGGACCTCCCCTTTTTTCTCTTCTGTCTTTCTCCTTCTTTGCTTAACCACAACCACCGTATTGAAATTCTGTTGCTGAATAAATGTCACATCCCAGGCAGTATTTGTCTTTGTTTTCCATATTTCTTTGCCACATTGAAGCTTATCTTGTTTATCAGGTTTGAATAAACAGCCTGTGGTGGTGCAGAGATGGGGAAAAGCAAAGGAAGGGTTAATCAGGTGATATCCAGATACTGCCAGCTGGGATGTGAGCGTATGCTCATGTGTTAGGCAGAAGCGAATTTAGTTTGCCTATGCTGAACCTAAGTAAATAAGCTCTGCTGAGAGGTGGTAATATCAGGTTGAGCTCCGCACCGCACAAGGCCTCATGCAGCTTCCACGTGGCTTAGGGGACAGATAGAGAAGGGTGCATCTGTTCAAGGACTGCAGCATAAAAGCACCTAATTCTAGCTTTGCTGCACCAAACAGCAGTCTTGATAATTAGAAAGACAACTGAAACAGTTTAAATAACAAGAGGAAATGAAGTGATCTGCTCCTATTTGCATCCATGGCAGTGGTTAAAAGATACAGGCTTTGTGGTGCAGGTTTGCTGCGAAGCAATGAAACTTCCCCATATCTGATATTTAACAGATAAGCTTCAAAATGCCCCACAATACTGACTTCCACATTGGCAAAAATAATGGATGAATACAGTAGAAAAACTGCCATGAGGCCACACATGAAGCCTGGTTCACACTGAGAGTAACTGGAGGGAGATAGTGTTCTTTGCATCAAAGTGTGGCTCAGTGCTTGCATGTGTTTGTTCCTCATTGCATCCGTCCTAAAGGCTCTTAAGAAATAAGAGATAACGCAGTGCTGGGCTCACTGTGGTGTGGTTTTCAAGAGAGGCCGCTGGCCACAGGACTCTCCTTCATCTGTGCTCTGGAAACAAACAACCAATTTTTCATTTTTAGTGGTTAATTCTGGAAATATGAAGGTCTGTTTAGTCTTGTCTCCCTAACATAAACCAGCCAGAACAAGGCAGCTTGAGGGGAGTTTGCAGCAAGTTCCCTTATTTGGAATAACAGTCACTGTTGTAATGTGGCAGCCGTGGGACTCTCACACCCTGGTGGGGCTCAGGGGGTCGGGCTGGTCTGGTGATGCATCACAGGGCTCTGTTGGGGGAATTGCAGCTGTGATGGACATGTTTGAAGAAGCACGATGAGCTGGATTCTGCCTGTTTGTTGCACCCAGTTTGTAGGAGCAGGTTGTGCTGTGGATGGGGCCTGGAAGGATGAAATAGAAAACAAAGTGTGGAGCCAAACTTTTTCATATAACTTCCATGGCTATGATTTTTCTGCTTTCTCTCTATAATGCGTGTCCTTGCCGATCAGGTACCTGTGGGCAGGTGCCACCTTTGCAGGATCCTTGTGTCACAGCTGCGAACAGGCTGGTGCAGTGGCTGGGATGGCTGTGGAACAATCCAGCACCTCTGTTATTACTGCCCTCCTTCCTCGTCTTCTTAATAGCTGTTCTCTCCCTGCTGCTCATAGGATCATAGAATGGTTTGGGTTGGAAAGGGCCTTAAGATCATCAGGTTCCAACCCCACTTCCATAGGCGAGGACATCTCATGCTAGATCATGTCACCCTAGGCTCTGTCCAACCTGGCCTTGAACACTGCCATGGATGGGAGCGTTTGCCACTTCTTTGGGCAACTGTTCCAGTGCCTTCCCACCCTCACAGTAAAGAACTTCTTCCTTATATCTAACCTGAACTTCCCCTGTTTAAATTTGAACACATTAGCCCTTGTCCTATTGCTACAGTCCCTGATGTAGGGTTTTGATCTTGCAGAAAGGAGCACATAACGGCCCTTTTGCACATTATATTGTCCTTATTGTGTTCTCTTTTTCTCTATAAGCACCAGATTTTCGGTAGCTTGCTAATGGTGTGAACTTGTAAGCCTTTCACATGTATAACTTTCTGTGGTCTGACATCCTGTCATTCCCAGCAAAAAGGGGAATGAATTCTCTGGGTTGCTGCTGAAGATGTGATGGGAATTACGCTTTGGTGAGCTGGGCCCTGCTGGAACTGTGGCATGTTCTCTGCATTTGAGGTCTGGTTACTATTTACCTTTGACAAAAAAAAAAAAAAAAAATTAAACATGTGCATTTGATTTCTATATATGGCTTTTAAGGTAAATTGTTGTCCCTTATGCTGAACTATCTATTTACACTCTGCTTTAATGATATCTTTCTCCCTTCGCCGGTTGTATAAGAGCCTTCAGCTGCTGCTGGTGAGAGAGCTCTTTCTTTCTTCCATGTCTTCCACTGCTAAAATACCTTTATTTGTTCTCTTGGAACTGCACTGCACACTAATGCTGAATGGCAGATGCCAAGCACACTCAGAATGTGATGATATTTAGATACGCATTCATCACTGAAAGAGTCTAACTTTTGTGTTTGTTCAGAAAAGCACTAATGACAAGTTCAGATCCCAAACTCTGTGTTCTCCCAGGAGTTTTTGCAGTAGCAATAAGCTTGGTTTTAATGCAGTGTCTTTATTAAAATTTTTCATAAATTTGGAAGGTAAATTTGCATCTCTAGGTGCATATTTATCATTTTGTAATCTTCTAACCAAATTTCCATAAATGGAGTTTTAAGTACTGTCTAAATTATTTCCATGCCATCTCAAATGTTTCACAGACCGTTTTCATGTCCTAATGATGATTCTAAGACAATGGGAATCTGCATTGCCATGAAGAAATGTTTCCTTTTCACACAGCTTTTTTTAGTCACTATAATAACTTGTATTCCTGCTCAAGGTGCTTCATAAATTCTAGATCTAGTTCAACAATTCCTCCCATTTTAACAAGGCATTTAAGCGCATATTTGACTTATACCTGCTACAAGAGAAAGAGTCCAAGTTCACATGTCAGAAACAGGAGAAGACCCAGAAGAACTTACTCAAAGTCCCTAGAGCTAACTAAGGCACTACTGTGACTGCTGGAGCTGACTGCCCAGTGTTTCAACCACACTGCCACTCCCAAGATTTGTTCTAGAATGAATTAAGATGGGATGAGGGAGCCAGAGCTCATCTCTCTGTTTAGCACTTGTTCTGTCAGTGAGTTTTGTCAGAATTGCTGCAATTAGCTCGTGTTCTTTGCTTGGAGGATGAAGCAATGTGGAAGCTGTTGTGGCTCTGGGGATGGGGGCCAGCGGGTGTTTCTGGGAGCCTTCTGGTCCTATTCAGACTGCATGATTCCACACTACTTTAGAGCAGCCAAGCTCTCTACTTTTGCCTGCTTACTCAGATGGGTGGGATGAAGTTTTGTAAATTTGCTCCTTTTTTAATCTTTCCATTACTAACTTGCTCTTAATTGGCACTCAGAACCACAGGAGTTTATTCCCACCTTCCACCCACCTTTCCCTTTAAAACTCCCACTTCCAGAGCTAGCTATAATTACAGATGCCTTCAGATTGCTTTGCTCTCTCTGTAAACACAGTGCCTGACATCTGGCATGTTTTGAAGTTACTTTATTGAATCTTGATTGTTCCTGTAAATAGGCTGCATGTGTGTCATACCTCAGTGGCAGTAGATAGATATATCTCTTCCTGCACAGGCTGAATGGGAGATACTTTTCCTTTCAAGCAAACCTATGGTAGCCACAGCCTGGAGGACCAATACCCCTAGGGCTGAACCTGTGAAATAGGGACTGTTTTCACAGGAGTGGTAGGGCTTACACATGCTCATAGCTACATCGGTGTTTGTTAGGGTGCTCTAGGGATGGATATAAGATGGATAAACAATATAGACGGAAGAGACAAAATGCTGATAGATTATAGGACTGAGTCAGTTTTGGGGGAAGCCTTTTTTTGATAGACTCGGATGTGGATGAGCATGAAGCTCAAAGTATCTTCCCACTTTTAAAGGCTTTTCTTTCTTTTTCTTCTGCAAACTTCTGTTCCCTGTTGGTGTACTATGAAACTCTATAGTTTCCAGTATGAGTCAGGTGTTAAAATAGGTTTTATTTTTACAAATTGGAAGATAACTTTGCAGAGTTCCCTGAGCTCCCACATTGTTGTATGGGTGAAAAAATCAAAAGCTTCTAGCATGATAGAGTGAAATGAAATGAAATTCAAAGACAGACAATGACATATGAACCAGGACAATGAACCTGGGTTTTAAAGCAAAGGTGAAGTCAACTTCTTACTCCACATACATAGCAACCTGGCTAATTGTTGCTGTTGAGTTTAAGAGAATTTCCTGCCTCCTTATAGCTAAATGTGGCCCTAAAAGTCATTATCAGAGGCTGTTTTTACAGCTTTCTGCTGAAGTGAAAGTGTTGTTCCTTGCTCCTAACTTACATGTTGTGGAAGAGACAGAGAGGTGAAATGGCTTGTCAGGGATCATAGAGGAATGTTGGTAGGGTCAGGAACTGATCCCGAGATCTCTTCTGACTTCTCAGCTGTGGTGGGGGAAGCAAATTTTCTGCACTTACTGCAGGAACTGGAGGGAAAAAAAGTTTGTTTTTTTTTTAGGTTACATTGGTATAAACACAATCCCTTCTCGATACTTGGTGTTCGTGCGTGTCTTGTGACAAAGAAAGACTGACATTTGTTACGAAGGGCTATAATTCTTGCACATTGGAGGGGGAGGGATGAAATATTTCACTTGCTCTCTATAGCATATTCCATATTTTCCTTGCTTTGGTTACATTTTTGTGAGGCGAACTATGAATTCCCTCGCCTATTATTAATTTATTGTTACTGGAACATAATAGCGCAGAGCACAGTTCGTCCAGGAAAAAGCTTCAGCAGGGAGTGAGTCACTGATGGTAATAAACTTCCGTCCCTCTCCATAGACCATAGGACAGCTTAGAAAAATGTTTTTGCCATGATTCCTGAGTTTCTTGTGCTTTGTACAGCAGCTGGTAGAGATAAAGCTGAACGGAGCTGGGCAGACTCCCTGTCTCCCCTCTATTACTATAGCATGTTTCTGAATCATACACAAAAAATGTTTTCGGTATGTAAAAGTGACTTCAGAAAAGCAACTTGGACTAAAAACAGCCAGCGCTGCAGTGAGGATACATTCTCAGAGCATGATAGTGACTGTGATATCTACCATACTCAGGGAGTTAGCGAGGCATCGACGTGCAGAGCTGAGTTCTCTAGCATTACCCTTCCGTGAGATGTGTTATCTCCTAGGAGCCCTGGGGCCTTCAGGAGGTGAATCTGGATGGAATCTGCTAGCGTTTTGCAGCTGCTCAGTCTAGGATATAGCTTTTCATGTTACTGTCTGTAACCTTCATCTTGTTTAGTGTGCAAGATCTCAGTTGCCAAAAGCTGTTCTCGTGCTTGATGGAGCTGTGTTGCATGTTTCTTGCTCTGCTGAACCAAGGTACCCAGCAGCAAGTGCCCCATTCAGGTCCAGTAGAGTAGAATGGCCATGATCTTCCACAATCCTCGTGAAGATGATGTATGGTTAGTGACTGGATAGATAATCAACACCTTCTGAGGATTCTGCAGCTATTAAAAATGGCATTGCTGGGGTGTGAAGAGCGTAAGCATTCCCCACTCAGAGAACAGTTTCATGGCATGAGTCTTCCATATGTAGTGGGAAGGGTTAAATGCTTTTAATACAATTTCCAACCTGTGTTTCCAACTATGTTTCCATCAGTGTCCTTCTAAGGCTTGTGGTCCTCCAAGATACTACTGCATCCTCATGGAAGAGTGTGTTATGGTGCTGCTTTCAGGAGTGTTCGGGGAGCTGTGGCTTTACTAAGAACTGAATGTATAACCATGTAGGCCAGATTCTGTATAGCTCATTAGATGGTATATTATATGTCTGTGTCTCCAGCACATTAATGGGCCGAGTCATGACCGAAGTAATGGTAAACATCATGACCAAAGGTTTTGAAACCCAGCTCTAACTGAATGGGAATAACTTGGCAAAGCTGTGGTGTGAACTGTAGAGCTGTGGCTGAACAGCAACTTTTAAAGCAGCCCGATGTGAATGGGGAGCTGTATTACATAAGCAGAAAATGAACCCAGCTTTGCCTAAATTTGATTTTATTTCTAGTTTATCATATGATGGCTTTCGCTGATGGATTTTATGATTCTAGCAAGTGCAATTGCTGTTATCCTTCAGGGCATGTTTTCATTGTAAAGCCTGCAATTGGGTGACTTCTCTTGAGTGCTGTGGTGTTATTTGTAACGCTGCCTATTGGAGTGCTAATACAAGCTGTTTTCCTTTTTTTTTTCAATAGAATAACAAGCCATATTTTCTTTTCTTTTTTTTCAGGAGATAATAAGGTATTATGAACAATTTCATCATTTTTATCAGTGTTTGACAGATTTCCAGATCTTTCTTCATTATAAGCTTTGGTAGATTTCACATATTTTCAAAACTATTTTACTTCGAATTCCCTCCAAGTGTAGCACTGCGTCTGGAGTGGTGCACAGCAGCAGCACCGTGGCTAAGGGTATGCAGCATCCTCTAGGTGAGTGGTGCACAAACAGAACCAGCCTGTGCAGGTTCCTGGGCTGCTGTCATCTCTCCCACAGGAAAGCTGAAGAAGGACCTGTCCTGCTCAAGTATCTTTGGGTTTATATCTCCTCTGTCAAAAGAAAGAAGACTTCTTTGAAACGCTGTGGCACTGGCATGAGATTTGTGGAGCCTTACAAAAAGAACACCTTCAACAAGCAAAGGCTTTTTCAGTATTTATATAAAAAGCTTCTAGCTAGGACTTTGAACATCTTGCAGATACTCATGTACCTGGTTTTCTGTTACTTAGTAGAAGACACAGTATGTGTATCAGCATCTCATACAGGTGAAGGTTGCAGACAAACTTCTTGTGTCTCAGTCAAGAAGGTGCTCTCCTAAATATTTGATGCTGCCCACTTGCTAGGGTTTCAGGCTCCCTCATGCTTCCTGTGCTCTCCATCCTTGTTCTCTCTATTAGTATATTCAGGAAAGCAAATTACACACATATAAAACAAGATTTACATTCATAGCATGGATGTTTGTGTGCTCTCAGGTGCTTCCTCAGTTGTGGAAAAGCTTGATAAATCTCCACAAAACTGTGCTTGGATGTGTTGCTATCTGTTGATGAGGTTCTCATAGACATGCAAATCCCACTTCCAGCTCAGAGCTGGGCATCCCAGCATTTTCTTTGTGTAAACTCCAACAGCTGAAAACTTGGAGCACAGCTGGAGCAGATTGGGCCTGAAACAACTGCCCAGTGCTGCCCACTGCAAGGGAGTGATGTGTCTTGCTTCTGCTGCTCACTGAAATACGTATCACTTGGGAGCTGCTCTGAGCCTTGCTTGCATATGGTCCATCATGCTGCCTGCTTTTCCTATCATGACGTGACCTGGAGAATCACCTGTGTGATGCTGCCTTGTCTAAGCCAAGCAGCAGGGCAGTGGTACCCTTCTCTGCTGTCTCCATTTCTTGAAGCCTCCTTGCTCAGTGGGTGCCTGACTCTGTTGCCTCCCTAAAATGCTATTGACTTCTGTGGAGTAATCATGATTTGTTTTTGCATTAACAAGATTGAAATTGGACTGCAGTACACAGATTTTGTTCACTCCAGAAATCTTCAACATTGTGAGTACTTAACTTGGACCACCAAGGAGGTGACTGAATACCCAATTGTAGGTGGTCGGAGCTCTTGGTCCTCTGCTGAAATGGAATGAGAGCTGCACAATCTTAGCACATTAAATAGTCAGGGATGTGTGTTTTAGGTGCACAAATACTGCGTTTTTGACGAGCACCCAGAAGGTGTTTATTCCCTGGCTAGGACTGGCTTCATTTGTTTTATCATTAATTGTTTAATTTTTATGCTGGGACAGGCCAGCACAGTATATAAACAGAAGAATAATCCGAGTCACTGCAATTGTATTTAAACTGGTTGGAGTTCATAAAGCAGAAGAAAAATTGTTATGTGTATTCCTGTTTTATGCTTACCTAAAGAGCTCATTGAGTGGCAGGAGGGGAGAGCACAGTGAAATGCAGGATGGACTGTGTGTGCTCTGTGGTGGTGCTGATACACAGTGGTGTTTTTGTTAAATGCTTGCATTTAACCATGAGGCAAGGGAAGGGCAGAAGGTAAAAGAAGACAGAAAATACTTTTTTTGACACCTGGATAACTGCTGCATTGATGTGCAGAAAGCATTGTGCTTTCAGGGCACATGGCATGCAGTGTGTAAGTGTAAGCTAAAGTGCAGGCATACCCTCTTTTCCCAGGGTACATGCTGCATTCGCAGGCAGTCTCAGTACAGCAGTTATCAGACTCCTGACCATCTGCAACAGGCCTGCAGAAAGCCCAAGAAATGTGGTGCCAGTTTTGGATCAGCTAAGGAACCTTAAAAGCCTTGAAAGTTGCATGGGGAATAGCTAAAGAAAATACATGTGGAGTGCTGCATAGAAGGACGTCTGGATGCTATCTCTCTGCTGTCCTCAGGTCTTGTTTTCTGCTGCATTCAGCTGCTCTTGTAACCTTTCAGTGATCCCTGTTGCTGTGGGATGTTATCCTTCCTTAGTCTCTGCTGACCACAGTTGCAGGCTTCATTTTCCTAACCTGTAAAGTCTCTTGTGACCTCCTCCTGGTCACTCAAGTTCAGCATACAGCACTGCTACCATTTAATAGGAAAACCCAGCAGTGTCAAATCTAACAGTTATTGCGGTGCTTGAGAGATGCAAAAGTTGAAGTTTCCTCTAGAAACATCGCTCATGCCAGTACTGTGGATATACTGGGAAGCTTCTGCTGAAGTAGTGACAGGACAAGGGGTAACGAGTTCAAACTTAAACAGGGGAAGTTTAGATTGGATATAAGGAAGAAATTCTTTACTGTGAGGGTGGTGAGGCACTGGAATGGGTTGCCCAGGGAGGTTGTGAATGCTCCATCCTTGGTGGTGTTCAAGGCCAGGTTGGACAGAGCCTTGGGTGGCATGGTTTAGTGTGAGGTGTCCCTGCCCATGGCAGGGGGATTGGAACTGGATGATCTTTCGTGCTCACCAACAGGGAAGGGCTTGTTGGAAATGTGACGCTCCAGGGCAGCCTTGGTTGCAGTGACCACGAGATGGTCGAATTCGAGATCCTCGGGACAGTGAGAAGAGCGGGCAGCAAGCTCACTGCCCTGGACTTCAAGAGAGCAGACTTTGGCCTCTTCAGGAACCTGCTTAGTAAGATTCCATGGGATATAGCTCTAGAGGGCAGGGGGGCCCAAGACTGTTGGTTGTTATTCAAGGATCACCTGCTCCAAGCTCAGGAGTGTTGCATCCCAACTAGAAGGAAGTGCAGCAGGAGGGCCAGGAGACCTCCTTGGATGGATAAGGAGCTGCTCAGGAAAATTCAAAGGAAAAAAGAGGCTTATAGAAGGTGGAAGCAGGGACAGGCGGCCTGGGAAGAATACAGGGATGCTGTCCGGGAAGCTAGGGACCAGGTGAGGAAGGCTAAGGCCCAGTTAGAATTGAACTTGGCTAGGGATGTTAAGGATAATAGGAAGGGATTCTATAGGTACGTAGCGAGTGAAAGACAGACTAGGGACAACATCAGCTCCCTTCGGAAGCTATCAGGAGAACTGGCTACCCAGGATTTGGAGAAGGCTGAGGTTCTTAATGACTTCTTTGCCTCGGTCTTCACTGGCAAAGGCTCTGACCGCACCACCCAAGTCTTGGAAGGCGAACGCAGGGACTGTGAGAATGAAGACCCTAGGCCCACTGTAGGAGAGGATCTGGTTCAAGACCATCTTAAAAACCTAAACGTACACAAGTCCATGGGACCTGACGAAATCCATCCACGGGTCCTGAAGGAGCTGGCGAATGAAGTTGCTGAGCCAATGGGCCATCATATTTGAAAAATCATGGCAGTCAGGTGAAGTTCCCGACAACTGGAAGAAGGGAAATATAACCCCCATTTTCAAGAAGTGGAAAATGGATGACCTGGGGAATTACAGACCAGTCAGTCTCACCTCCGTGCCTGGCAAACTCTTGGAGCAGATTCTCCTGGAAGACATGCTAAGGCACATGAAAAACAAGGAGGTGACTGGTGACAGCCAGCATGGCTTCACTAAGGGGAAATCCTACCTGACCAATTTGGTGGCCTTCTGTGATGGGGCTACGAAACTGATGGACAGAGGCAGAGCAGTTGACATCATCTACCTGGACTTGTGCAAAGCGTTCGACACTGTCCCACAGGACATCCTTGCCTCTAAATTGGAGAGACATCAATTTGATGGGTGGACCACTCGGTGGATAAAGAACTGGCTGGATGGCCGCACGCAAAGAGTTGTGGTCAATGGCTCAATGTCCAGCTGGAGACCAGTAACGAGTGGTGTCCCTCAGGGATCAGTGTTGGGACTGGTCTTGTTCAACATCTTTGTCGGTGACACGGACAGTGGGATTGAGTGCGCCCTCAGCAAGTTTGCCGATGACACCAAGCTGTGTGGTTTGGTTGATACACTGGAGGGAAGGGATGCCATCCAGAGGGACCTCAACACGCTTGTGAGGTGGGCTGATGCCAACCTTATGAAGTTTAACCATGCCAAGTGCAAGGTCCTACACCTGGGTCAGAGCAATCCCAGGCATGGCTACAGGTTGGGCAAAGAAGAGATTCAGAGCAGCCCTGCAGAGAAGGACTTGGGGGTGTTGGTCGATGAAAAAATGAACATGAGCCGGCAGTGTGCACTCGCAGCCCAGAAAGCCAACCGTATCCTGGGCTGCATCAAGAGGAGCATGACCAGCAGGTCGAAGGAGGTGATCTCTACTCTGCTCTCGTGAGACCTCACTTGGAGTATTGTGTGCAGTTCTGGTGTCCTCAACATAAAAAGGCCATGGAACTGTTGGAACAAGTCCAGAGGAGGGCCAAGAGGATGATCAGAGGACTGGAGCACCTCCCGTATGGAGACAGGCTGAGAAAGTTGGGGCTGTTCAGCCTGGAGAAGAGAAGGCTGCGTGGAGACCTCATAGCAGCCTTCCAGTATCTGAAGGGGGCCTACAAGGATGCTGGGGAGGGACTCTTCATCAGGGACTGTAGTGACAGGACAAGGGGTAACGGGTTCAAACTTAAACAGGGGAAGTTTAGATCGGATGTAAGGAAGAAACTCTTTACTGAGAGGGTGGTGAGGCACTGGAATGGGTTGCCCAGGGAGCCTGTGAATGCTCCATCCCTGGCAGTGTTCAAGGCCAGGTTGGATGAGGCCTTGGGTGGCATGGTTTAGTGTGGGGTGTCCCTGCCCATGGCAGGAGGGTTGGAACTAGATGATCTACAGGTCCTTTCCAACCCTAACTATTCTGTGATTCTATGATTCTAAGTTGTGCTGTTCATGCTGTATTGAAAGAGTAGTCTATCCTCTGGTCCTCCACTTCAGACTCACAGGGTGGGAAGATCTGCTTCTGGTCTTGTACAAATCAGTTGAAATCTAGTGCAGTCTGAATTCAGTGACAAGGCTTAGGTATGAAATTCCTTCTTTGCAACGATGTGATTTGTTTGGTCTTCATCATTATTTTTTTTTAATCAGATCAAAATATTTCACTTGATCCCACTGAATAATATAAGGAAAATGAGCTCTGTCCTAATTAATTCTAGATACCTTAGATAATGTGTGTGTGTGGGGGGTGCTGCCTGCCTTTGTGTTTTGGTCTGCATGATTATTGGATATCTGGGCCATGAGCTCCACTGGACATCTCCCCCAACCAAAAATTATTGAGGAAGAAACTTTCTCCTAAATTTCGTGCACTGCTAATTTAAGGCCAGTGTGTTTGCTTCCCTACAGAAATCGAAGGCCTTTCTGATACAGGGGTTACTTCTGTTCAGTTTTGTCTAATACAGATATTTTGCAGCACTTGTCTCTATTCAGTAATTATTATGGCTTTGTTATATGTTTTTTTCCTCTATTGTTTCCTGCTTCAATGGTTGTCTGATGGTTGCCGCATGCAGTGGTTTATCTGCAGTTGGTTCCCATTCTTGTGCGTATTTTTATTGTTTTGAGCTAACACGCAGCAATTGCTGTTGTTTTCACTGAAAATTAAGCATACAATTAACCATTGTCACTTGTCCTCATCTGCTGACTATTCTTCAGAATAATGGCAGATGCTGAGATACAGTCAGTGCTGAACTGTGAGAGTAGTGAGACACTGGAACAGGTTGCCCAGAGAAATTGTGACTGCCCCATCCCTGGAAGTATCCAAGGCCAGGTTGGATGGGGCTTTGAGCAACCTGATCTGCTGGAAGGTGTCCCTGCTCATGGCATGGATGTTAGAACAAGATGATCTTTAAGATCCCTTCCAATGCAAATCATTCTATGGATGCTAAACTTCATCGTGACCAAGTAGGGAATGCTTATAGTAGGTGAAAAGATTATGTGTTCCAAACAACTCCCTGTTGGATGTGTCTCTGGAATTTACCCAGGTGACCTCAAAGCTGTGTTGTAGGTTCAGGATATCAAGCATTCACTTAAAAGGCAGAGAGGTGATCTGTTACTTGTCCACCCAGAGCTCTCCTCTTTTGATCCAGGGTGGGCCATACAGGATGGGTGAATATTGGGAAGTTTGTATACATAGAAAAGAGCTTCTTTTGGATATCTCACTTTATCTCCATTCAAGATGAAGCTGTTTTAAACAGATCTGTTAACAGTTATTGTTGCTCAGTTAACATGGCACATTTGGTGCATTGTGTTCGTTACATTAAACCTTGAAGAGGAGATAAAGCAAAGTTACTGCTTGCTAGCAAAAGCTGGGTTTCCCTCTGTGGCAGGCACCTCTTTCCAATAATGCTCTGATTTTTGTCTTTTAATGTTGTGTAATACATTTAAAAATCATTGCTTGCTTGTAAATATTTTACTGTTTGAATACACTTTGAAAGGCTGTTAATATTTAAATGCTTTCTGCATGGCAATTAGAGTGCAGCCAGAGAATGTGCTTCAGCTTAATGGCTTGTGAATTCAAATTGTAGCAATGCTGTTTTCTAACAGGTGTTTAAAGAATAAACACCAATGAAAAACTAAAAGACCCACCATGATGGAAAATACCTGTCCTTAATCCCAGCACTGTGGAATCTGAAATAGGATGTTTGACCCAACAGGATGTTATCTTGTGTGGGAGATTGTTGGCTGGATGATACAGATTTAGCCTGCTTCAGTTGTCTTCAGAGATATTTCTACTTATTAAATAAATAATCTTAGAGATCTTCCATTTGTAAGAGTGGTCTGGATTGGAATTGCTGTCTGGAGCATACCATATTTCAGGTGTGATCATATATCATACTTGATCGTAGGGACTGTGATCATCAAAAAAATCCTATCATCCCAGTCCTCCCAGTTTAGCATTCTGTCCTGTTTCACACCTGTATCAAATTTATTTTAATGGGTGCTTTTTAATACTCTTCAAATGGGTAGGTTTCCCTTCCCTGTGGAATTTATTAGGGAGTATTTTCTTTGGGATGTACCAAGTTTTTATCCTTAGTCTGCTCTTCCTCTGCAGTCTTCTGCCAGCCTTCTGAACACCTCTTGTTTATTTATTAGTTCTTCCTAGTGATTGTATTTCCCAATTAGTGTGTTCTCTCATTTCACTTCATGTGCTGTGGCCCTTTTTGGGTCATGTGCCTGAACACGTATCTGTCCATCAAGTGATCCTATGGATACCTCTGCTAACTGCCTCCTAGTCACAGAGGTGTCTGCTCTGTAGGTGTGCTTACAGGAGAACATTGTGAATACCCTTGCAGCTGCTGGTTTCTTCCTGTCAGCTCAGTTACTTATATCTATTAATGGACTTGACTCATGGGATGTGCACTATTTTCAATCAGCTTTTAAAACAATTCCCAACTATTAAATTATTTAATAATTCTATTAAATTCCTTTCACCTACTTTTCACATACTTTCGATTTTTAGCTGATTTAATTTTTTTTATGAAACAAGTATTTTTTTTTTTTTTTCTGAGCAGGCTTTTTTTTTCCTGTAGTTGTCACTGTTCTGACGTCTGGTAAAATATGTCCATCATCAGTCATATTTTTCCATTAATTCTTTCCCAGCTAATTTTGCTTGTAATTGCTCTCATTTTCATGAGTTGGGTCTTTTTATCATATGCATTATTCTGTAATTACTGTTTTGAACTTACTATATTTCACATGCCAAATGCAATCAACTTGAGGAACCAGAGCACCTGTCTGCCACTATTTTTATTCTTTAACTCCTCTTTCTGTGTGAAGATGAGATCTGATGTGGCATTTCTCCCCTTTCTGGAGATCTCAGAAGGTGAACATTTGGATTACAGCTTAGCTTCAATGAAACACTTAGGTCTTTGGAGACGTGGATAGAAGCTCCTTGCTGATGGCATTGCTAAGTCAAGCACTTGCTGCTATATCTCTGTGTTCCCAAAGAAGCTGCCAGGCAGGCACCCACCCGCAGTAGGATCCTCCCCACTGTCCTTACTATGACCTCTCCTGCAAAAGTATTTGCTCTGTCTTCTCCCCAGGTGACTTCCAAAGCTGACAGCATCTGAGATCCTTATTGTGGGATTGAGGAGCCAAACATTTGGCTTATGCTTTCCTTGCTGTTGCACTGGAGTGCAAAAAATAGTGCTGCATCTGGCAGCATCAGGATAGTGCTGAAATAGCCAATAAGCTCCTTTGTTTTGCTTCTTCTTAAAATATTCAAGTTATTTGGTGAAGTAGCCTACTTGTAACAATCTCGCTGCATTGATTATCCCTTGTGTGGTAACTAAGATGCCACTTAGGGCAGGTTCTTGTTGCAGTGATGCTTCTGAAATGAATATTGCTAACAAACCTTCCCTCAGGAATAGATTCACCTTGTGAAGAGAAAAGATTTGGCATATACATGTTTCAGCAGGCTGAGAGTTTGGGCTTCCCCAGTTAGCATGGCTCACTTGTTGGGGGATAATTAAAGTAACTGGTTATGTGCCTGTGTCTTCAATCCTTTAAGTGGATCAATGATTTAGCCTAGCACAGAAATTCCTAATTCCTTTATGAATCTTTGCTGAGATCCTGAACTCCCTCCAGTCCAAGATACTGCTGCTTTTTTGTTAGCGGTTATTTAGGAAAGCAGCTAATAGCATCTAATAGCCTTTAGAACTGGTGTCAAGAGTGATGCTAAAGGAATATTTGTTCTTATTTGAGATGCAATAAATAATTCTAAAAGCAATGAATTGGCCCAAGAAAATCTCTGGATCGATCAAATGCCTGCAGCATCCGTTTGCTTAGGATATTGGCCTTGCCCTGAACAGCTAAGCTCTAAAACAAAGATATGACTGCTGGAGATTTTGGAGATTTTTTTTTGGGGGGTTGTTTGTATTTTTTTTAGCTGATTTTAAGTCACCTTAAAACCTGAAAATTAACAATTTCCTCAATAGCTTTATTTTGAAAGATGATTATCTGAAAAATGCATGCCTGTGTGGATTTTTTAGTGCCTTAATTTCTGAAGCAGGCTTAATTTGAGTGAGATCTGCAGAAAGGTAAGTGCTGTAGCCTTTATATCAGTGGACCAGGCCTGGAAGTGCTTTACTCACTAGAGACTCAAAACGATCTTGATGATGATGAATTTTGAGAAGTAATTTGAAATTGGCAGATGTGACTCAATAGAGACAACAGCACAATGGTGCTTTTGGACAGAAGAATCCAGGGATGCAGGCTAATATTAGTGTAATGGGGATCTGGGAGGCGAACAGTGAGAAGTGGTGTAATCCTGCTGCAAAAGAATGAAAATTTATTCTCAGGGGAATCAGCAGAAGCCAATGGACTGGGGCAGTTGCTCCCCTCAGTGACAAAGGCTAAGCTGGAATAACATAACGTGTGCAGTTATGCCCAGCATATGTTTAGGAATATGTGGGAACACTTAACAGAACTCGGAGGAGGCAAACAAGAACAATGAGGCAGAGGGAACTCTTTCCAGTAAGAAAACTGTAGAAAGAAGTAATTTCCTTTGAGACGATGAAGGGAGGTGAAGTCTTTCTTGTAGAAGGCTGTGGGAAAGCACAGAGCAATCCTCTGTCCCTCAGCAGCAGGGATGGGGCAACCAACTCTGGTGGAATATTTTAGTCAAATATTTGGGAAAATATGTCTCGAGGGAAGGGTAGCTGAGCACTAGGACTGGTTACTGCAGGAGAAGCTTGTTTCACAGGAAACAAGTCAGACAACATCCACCAGGTCCAGCTCCTTACCATACCTTATGCCCTATGCATGCTGCAGCTCTCTCTGTCCCTGCTTCCTCACATCCGTCCTCGTCACTGTACAACCAGGCCAGTCCTATTGATGATCACAAGCTGAGTCCTGGCAGAGAAAGTCCATGGCTAATCCATGCAACAGGTATACTGCCACTGCACCAGTGGGATGACCAAGAGTAGAGTGGTTTAATCCTGACCTGATAAACCACCTTGGTGGTGAAAGGGTGCTCAATCCTGTGGAAGAGTATTATATTATAGGATTAGGATTGATTTACTTAGGGGTCAAATGGGCAATCCTGGATTTCTTTTATGAAGCCATAGCTGAAATCTAAACCACAACTCTAGTTATAAAATCTATAAAATGAAAAAGCCCATATTTGTAAAATCCATAAAAGCAATTTATAGACACTTTGTTGATCTTCTCTTGCCAGTGGAATGGAGGAAAAACAATCGAAGTGGCTGGTTTGCGTACATCTTAGTGTTTAAGAACCTAAGTAGGCAGGTTTTAGGTCTTGCCTTAGTGAATTTGAGTTCCTCTTTCTTTTACATGTACCAGTTTGGCACCATTTTATACCTCTCTGTGTCTGGCACAAGGAAGATTTTTGTGTCTGATATAGGAAATATATTGGGAATATCACTTGAGAGCTGAGCTTTAAGGTTTAACTCATTTAAACTGCTAAATAATTGGTCAAACTTTCACAATTTTTGAACAGACTGAAGTCCTCTTAAATCCTCTCTGAATCCTCACGAGTTTAACTGCTCAGCGATATCCAACCTCTGAGAACCAGGCCTATTTGTTTATTTGCTTTGAGTATTGCTGCTTAAAGTATTGTGTGATGGATTTAACTAATTGCTGAGAGCTCGGAATACAGCTGATCTGGTGCCCACTCTTCAGCTGTTTCCAACCTCAGTTCTTTGTGAGCATCTGTGTTACGTGTTAGGATCCTGTAATATGAGGAGAAGTCAGGACCAAGCAGAAATGAGCTTTGAGAGAACAGATAAAAGCAACTTGTGCTGGAGCAGCAGATGTGACTGTTGTTTTCTGCAAGCAGATGATTCCCTAATCCTCTTAAGGACAGCCTGGGTAAAATCCCCTTTGTACCATTAGGCACAACTCAGGGCCAGGTGGCCTCAGCTTCTGTCACTGGCTTCATGAGCTGCTTTGCTCTGAAGAAACTCTGTGGTGCTGCTGAAAAGCCACCCAGGCAAGCTGGAAGAGACCTGGGTAACAGCCAGCATTGTGGTACAGCGAGACTTTTTGCTGAGTACAGCTGAGTGGTCCTGTGTGGTTTTAGGTCCTTGGAGTTTGTTGTGTTGCAGGAATGCTGAGTGCCATTCCTAGCAGTTACGTGTGTAAGCGGGTAGTAAAATACTGGGCAAAAATAAAAAGGGATGGCAGTGCGAGGTGAGCAACGAACGAGATGATAGCATGAGAAAAGCTTCATGGTGTGAGCTGAGCTGGCACAAGGAATATCTTTCTCCACGGAAAACCACTCCTTTCACTGATGCATCTGGCCTGTGCAGTTGCAGAGGAAGGTTTTTCTGTGTGATTGGATTGTGAATAGTGTAGAGGAGGAGGGTGGTCAGGAGGTAGGATAGTGGTCTGACACCACCAATCATTTCCCTGCTATGTCCTAAACTTTCTCTGTGACCTTGGACAAAATATTTTGTTCTGGAATATGGAAGGGACCCCAATGCTGTTAACAGTCTGAAACAAGGACTTGGAAACTGGGACATTTCTCTTACTTGCTTTAGTTGATATTCCTCATACAAACCAGTAGTGACCCTTTAGAAAGTGTGATTTTCCATTATTTCATGGTTAATAAAACATATCCTCATCAGAAGTCAAAATCCAAGCTCTATCTCATTGCTTTTCTTCGTTGGTGCTCTCCAGTACTCTCTTTCTTCCCTACCTCCTTGGACCATACTCAACCACCAAAATCTGCATCTTGAACATTCCTCACTTTTATTCAGTGCTCCAAGGAGTGATGAAGACCCTCTGTGAATGCCATATGCCACCTACGTATTTGTAGCATACCACTGAAATTACTGTAAAGACAAATGGCTTTGAGATTGTTGTTTTTCTTTCAGGTTGGTAGACACCACTAT
The DNA here is from genome assembly GCF_963264785.1 of Psittacula echo. NCBI lineage: Eukaryota > Metazoa > Chordata > Aves > Psittaciformes > Psittacidae > Psittacula > Psittacula echo. The sequence goes on along the minus strand of NC_137743.1, from coordinate 14,184,095 downwards.
TTTTGTCCTTGCTTTAACTAGCCAGAGAATTTTGGTAAGCCAAAATTCATCTTTGGAATGACGCAAAATGCATTGTGGGAGCACATCAAGGCTGTTAAGCTCACTGGGTTTTGGTGAAGAGAATTTTGGAGGGTGCAATCCTGAGGTTTTTACTTGGGCAAATCTCCCACTGACTCATCCAAGACGACCATGTTAAAGTCATCAACAAGAGATTATGAAAGGGTCTGAGACTGTGTGCGGTATGTTTCTGTAATACATTTTTTGTAATACATTTTTGTGTGTGTCCAAAGAGACTGGTCCTAGCTTTATTTCAGTGTTTCTGGTTTATTTTTAATTCCTTCACCACCCTTGTTCATCTGTTGTAAAAAGACCCTTCCTGACACGAGAAAGGAGGCAAAAATTTCTGGCCTTGCTTCCTTTGTAAGAGATGGCAATGGCAGGGTCTAGTTACTGGCAGTAGCAACTTTCAGGGGGAGAAGATAACATTTTAGTCCAATCAAAGACAGCAGCTTTTCTTTGTTGATATGCACCACCTTTGCTTAGTCCTTGTGTCTCAAGAAGCAATTGATGAAGCTGCTGGGACGCTGGAAGCATTTTGAGGCTGCAAGATATTCAACATCTTGGTGTTGGTTGTCTACTGACTCTCTTCTACAGATCATGTATGAATAATATATAAATATAAGATGTGCCAGTTCACAAACCCACTTTCATATACAGATTATGATTTGCTTGCTCTTTTGTGAGTTTAAAGAAACTTCATGCATTTCAAAAGATCTTCCATCTTAACTGTGTCTTAACAGCCTGCTCGAAGTCCAGTGTCTGCTGTGGAAGTCCAGCTCCACAGTTCAATCATTCAAGCAGGAGCAAACTGTCCTCTGAAGGTATTTTATGTTTAGTATTTTTCCTCAATTAAAAATGTGAGGTCTGAGCTTTCACATGTTGGAACAAGCAGCTGACTTGAAGCTTTGTCACCCCAGGACATGCTCCTGGCTCAGCCCCTGCCTTTGAGGAGCTTCAGTCTTCCTGGGCATTTCATAAATGGGTAAAAAGATGATTAAGAAAAAAGTTAAGGCAATGTTTGCTTCAGATTAACTTTTAACAAACTGTAAGGCATGGGCCTGTTGCAGTGTTACATACTTCTTTGGCTTCAGTAGAGCTACTCTTCATTTCCACTGATGTGAGGAAGATCTGAATCTGTCCTCTTGCCTGCTCCACTTCAGCAATTGATTCTAAATCAGCCTCACTTTCTAAGCACGTAGAATTAAAGACTTATTACTAATTATGTAGCTGCAATTCCTGACTATTTTTCTTCCTAGTTTAGTCAAAATCTTTCTGACATTTAGCAGATTGAGATTCTCTTAGCATCTCCACAACAATCTGTCCAGTTTGTTTAAGGCGGCAACATTTTTGGAAGAAACTGCGGCATCTCTACTGGAAACTCAAGTACCTGGCAAGAGATGTTCAAGATACTTGTTGAGCTGGCCAAGTTCTGCGGCTATGCCTAGCGATTGCAATGGCCAGTTGTGTGATCTCACGTCTTTGACAGTTTCACCTTTTGTTTTCTTCTAGAAGGCTTGGGGAAAAGCCACACAGAGTTACAGACTGCAGCAAGAGCCATGTTGCCCTGGCCAGTTCATTCTCTGCAGTGCTGACTGCTCTCTTTGGTGAGAAGTGATTGGTGCCAGCATGACACATGGTCGTATTTCTGGTGTGTTTGCACATTTCCTTATTCCCTTGGTGGGGGTAATGACTGCTTGCTGGTCAGATGTCATCAACACTCAGTGAACATCTGACTTGCCTCAAGGAAGGTATAAAGTGCTGGATGATGGCTCCTATTCCCAGAGTTCTGGAGAAGACTGGGGCATGGGGCAAGATTTCTACATTAAAGTTGTCATGTTATCACTATATTTTAAGGGTCTGCCTAGTTAAGAATTAAACCTGTCTTAGGGTAATGACACAGGCTGTGTCCTCTGAAACCAAGTAATTAGTAAAAGGCAGTTATCACTCTGAAAATAAACATGACAGTTAGCTTGGAGAAGAGGAGACTGAGGGGTCACCTCATCAATGTTTACAGATATGTAAAGGGTGAGTGTCAGGATGATGGAGCTTGGCTTTTCTCAGTGATGTCCAGTGATAGGACACAGGATAATGGGTGTAAACTGGAGCATAAGAGGTTCCATGTGAACATCAGGAAATACTTCTTTACTGTGAGAGTGACAGAGCACTGGAACAGGTTGCTCAGGGGGGTTGTGGAGTCTCCTATGTTGGAGATATTCAAGGCCCGGCTGGACAAGTTCCTGTGTGATGTACTCTAGGTTACCCTGCTCTTGCAGGGGGGGTTGGACTAGATGATCTTTTGAGGTCCCTTCCAACCCTTGGGATTCTGTGTGATTCTGTGAATAATTCACCCCCTACCTAAGGACTCCCAACTCCACCTGGGGACTGCATTTCTCCAACCACCCAGGCTGCTCTCTCCATTGCTGTTTAATAGTGCTCAGAGAGCCTCCTTGCATTCTTCCTTGTGATGCCTAAATAGCTTCACTCAGTGCTTGATTTTTATTTCCATCAGTTAGTGGTGAAATGATCTGTCAAAGAGCTTTACTGTAAAAACACTCTGAAGTGTATAAAAATCATAGGATCATACAATGGTTTGGGTCATCAAGTTCCAACCCCCCTGCAGTGACACCTCACACTAAACCATGTCACCCAAGGCTCTGTACAACCTGGCCTTGAAAACTGACAGGGATGGAACATTCGCAACTTCCTTGGTCAACCCATTCCAGTGCCCCACCACCCTCACAGTAAAGAGCTTCTTCCTTATATCTAACCTGAACTTCCTCTGTTTTAGTTTAAACCCATTACCTCTTGTCCTATCCCTACAGTCCCCGATGAGGAGTCCCTCCCCAGCATCCTTGTAGGCCCCCTTCAGATACTGGAAGGCTGCTATGAGGTCTCTACACAGCCTTCTCTTCTCCAGGCTGAACAGCCACAACTTCATTAGCTTGTCTTCATACTTTAAAGATACATTCTCTACTATTTTCTGTTGTGAGCAGAATTCTTCCAGGTGATCACCTGATGCATTTCACATTTCAAAGTGATCATGCTGATGTCTGCTGATGCCTGTGCAGAGTAAGATGGAGATGAGTACATGATGTGTGCTCAGAGTGAGGCTCAGCTTTTTCTGTTCATTTGTTTATTCTTTATTGCAGCAGTTCGGTGGCTGCAGGCATTGCTCCATCTTGTTGGGCAAATCGGTTATCTTGCAGGATCAGCCGTGCTCATCGTAAGCAGACGTGGAAGACGTGGATTGAGTGTCTGTTTTTTACATAATTTACTGCACAGCAACAATCTTTTTCTGTCGTACATGAGGCAAGTTTTGAATTCCAGGTTGGCCATATTGAAGTATGCACTATTTTTGCCACAGTCTATTTGGCCATTAGTGAAATGTAGTGATGACTTTGGGTGTTAGAGCTGATTCCACAAGGGTTACTCAGAGTTCAGCCTTTTAGCAGATACTTAGCTTATCTGTACTTGTCCCTGTTGGAAGATCACTGTTTATTCTCATTTTGAGTTCCATGATTTGGATAGCTTTTTGCACATTGCTCATTATAAATTATACTTAGTGTGTTTCCATTTGGCCCTGATTCCTCTTTCTTTAAAAGCTTATTCCAAAATTTGTTCACTATCTCTGTTTCATATTCAAGTGGCCCTTTTATAACCTTGGTGAGTATTTACACGTAATTTAAAGTTTGTGTCCAGTTTCAGTTTACAACCCCCTTTCATTTATGGCACGAGCACAGACTTTGTTCTGCTGTAGATACAGCAGTTAAATCAGTGTTGTTGAAAAGTGGTGAAGACTTGGTTGCAGAAACAACTTGCTGGCAAGCTGATTGTTGTCTTAATTTCAGAATGACCACAGAGAGAATGAGGGCTGTTCTGAGCCAGAGCATCAGTGATAACACAGTAGCAATCTGTGCCTCTCAACAAAACATTTACTGGTGGATCTTCATTTGTCAAAACTTTGGGGTAAAAAAGGCTGTAAACGATAAAGAAGCATTTTCCCTTCTGCCTAGGGCTCTTTGACTTCACCTAAAAGATAAGTTCTTTGTTCTCGGTTGAAGAGGATGTATGACTTAGGCATTGCTTACTCTGCCTGCTGCTTTGCTTTCTAAGAGGCCATCTATTAAGTAGTACACAGGCAGAAAGTTACACTCTTTTATATAGCACTTGTCATTTGAAGATCTCCAAATCTTTCTAAAGTGGAGGAAATTTATCATCTCTTTTGTAAATTTAGAAACTAGAAACAGACACACTCAAGGTCAGAAAACCATTGCCAGCACTGGAAATAGAACCCAGCTCTTTTCAGTCATGGTTTATGATTGTGCTAAAAGCTAGATCACAAGGAGGGAAAGGAAAATGGTTCTTAAACCATCAATTATTTACTTTTGAACCTATCTTCTGTTGCAGTGAAGTTGCTAGGCTGCCATGGTCTCTTATTTACCCATGCAAGGTAACAATATGAAGCTGTTTGCACAGTGTAACCCAAAACATTGCTTTACATGCAGTGCAGTAAATCATTGTGCAGCTTAGGAGTGCCTGTCTGTGCTCTGGGAAGGGTCAGGTTGTGTGGGCCAGTATTGTACTTTAAGGAAGCTTCAACTGTAGAGCTGGATCCAAAGGAATGGGATTCTCTACCTGTAACTAATGTGCAGAGCCTTGGCAAAATGTTGCCTTTATCCTGCTTTGATCCAGGAGGCTGCTGGAATATAAATGGTACAATAATGTATTTTAGATACAAAGGCAGTGAACTTTAAAGAAGCAAATGGAAAATCCTCACGTGTTGCAGCATCCAGTGAACCTGCTATATTTTCTTGCTTCCCCAAATCATTCACACATACCATTTCACTCACTGTTATAAAGCAGGGAAGCACTTGCAAACCTAATTTGGAACCAAGTACAAGAGAAAAATAGTTGTTTGTGCAGAAGAGCTGCAGAGACTTTGCCTTCTGTATGCAACTGGCTTGGAGAACATTACTGCTGTTTTTAAAAATGCCACGTGCTGGCTTGCTGTATGAGGCAGCATCTCCTTGAGAAACACACTCTCTAGAGGTGGCTGGAGTCTCAACATAATGAAAGCATTTAAGTCGTATCTATGTTCTTAACTTGGTTCCCGTCACTGTGTTCAAATGTCTGCTCCCTGGGGAAGGCCATTTGCTTTTGGTGTTTTGATTTGGAAATTGTACTGATGTAAATACACATCAACATTAGATTCATCATCTTGAATGCACTTTGTAGTCTCTGCATATCTTCAGGCTATGAAAGTATTTCCACTGAATTCACTTAGATGTTAAGTCATTTAAATTCTCAGCCTTTATAGTCTTTGTTGTTACCAGACATTAGTATAATGGCATGAAGAGGTAGTGTTCACTGCTTCCCTCTGCATGTTCACCCCAGCGTGCAGTCTGGTGGGCTTGGGGATAGCAACTTAATGTGACTCCTTTGCTAAAATGGGCAAATCATCTCTGAAACGGAGGGGGCCTTGATCTGGGTGGAGATGGAGGATTTTGTTTTTGTGGAATAACACAACAAAATGCTCCTGCGTACTGACACATTATAGGCAACTTTAAAAATCTTTGGCTTGAAGATATTGGTGCATCCCAGCACATCTAAGAGCAGCTGAGGAGCTAACAGACAGTTTACATCTTGCTTTTTTCTCTTTGACAGCACTGGGAATATATTTTTCTAATTCTGAAATGGGAGCTAATTGAATGCTCAAGACCATTTGTGCAAGCTGCTGCTGAAATGAGGTGATAAAAATTCCTGAAAGGTCTGTTAGTCTAAAGCAAAGTGAAGGTGTCTGCTGTGCTTTGCTGCAAGATGTCCCTGCAGAATTGCTGGGTTAAAGATAGCTCGTGGAAGAGCTGGCCATCCTAGTGTGTTGTTTTTCTATTTTATGATATGTAACCTAAAAGCCTTTATTTCAGGTTCTGTTTGTTTTGCTATTACTTTTCTTTCAGATTTTACTTCTTGGGAAAGCACGCAGAGGAAAACTGAAATCTCAATGATCTGATGGGATAAAGTATTTTTAAGTAGATTGCTTTGAAACATTCTTTGATCAATATCCACTGAAGTCCAAAATCCAATAGGGAGTTCAGATTTCTGACCTAGAGGCTAAACACTTTTTGAGTTCCCTTTGATCATCTTCATCACAAACAGGTTTGGTGCTTGTTGGGGTTACTCCAACAATGCAACCAGCAATGGCCAGATTTCATACTCCTGTCTTCAAGCTCAAAACCAAACTAGAAAAGAAAGCAAGACATTCTGTATCGTCTAGACTGTTGAAAGCCTTTACAACGATCAATAACTGATGTTGTTCATGGTGCTATCGTTAGTAAGTGTTTTATAACTTACCAGTAGAATCTCTTGGAAGAAGTTCATTGCTCGTGTTCTGCTCAGGGTCTCAGGTCACCTGATAGATGTACAAGGATCTTGAAGGATTTGAAGGACTGATTCAACATAGGAAAAATAACATTCTGCTTGGGCTGGATCAGATAGTCTCTTGTCTATTTGTATCAAGTTTTTCTCCTGCAGCCCTGCTTGTCTCAAAGTAGATGCTGTAAGCAATAGTGGACATATTTAGGATGAAGCTAAACTGAAGCTGAATATTTGGTGCTTTATCTGCAGACTTTTGTCTTAATTACTTCCAGTTGTGGAAGTATGTATATATTTGTAAGGTACTGAGTACCTTGGTCTCTTAAACTGAAAAACACTTAGTACCTGTGAGATTTAACAAAACACATCTGTTTTTCTCTCTGGCACGTGTTTTTCTCAGTTGCTTGAAAGTATGAGAAAAAGCTTATTGTTCAGAGGATGGCCTAGGTCTATTCTAGTTGTAGAAATAAGGCAGGTGTTTTCCATCAGTGTCATATCTATGTTCATCCCCTCTAACTTCTCACTATCATTTCCCAAATGAAGCTCCTGAACTAGAGGCTGTGGGACTATGTGATGGAGATACCCACGGCAGAGGCACATGCAGCAACATCATTGAGATCAGCCACTAAACTCACATAACTTAAAAGCAAAGTAAAAATGCTCTATTTTTGGTAGGGTTTTTTTTTTTTTGTCTGTTCCACCTTGACACAAGCTTTTATGTCTCATTTAAGAGCACTATTTGGTAGGACTTAGCACCCATAGGATTCAATGCACAAAGGGAGACTGGTCTCCTGACCACCAGAGTACCATCCTACAGCCTCCCCTCAACCCCGAGTCTTCCTGTGCTATTTCTGTAGTCTCTTTGTTTCCCCCATATAACCGCTGCTGGCAATAGAAGGAAGGAAAGGCTGTGCCCTTCCCTGTGTGTTTTCACCACTTCTGGGCAGATTTGTTCATTAATAACATCCTTGAACTCCCTATCCTTTTGCAGGGAGAAAGGACCAAAGCCCAGGGTGTGTGTCTGGAAGCAGACTCAGTGTGGTATGTTGCTGACTTAATGTCATCCAGGGGCTGTTCAAAACATGAATTACTTATGTGGTTTTATGCTAGTGTGTATTTAGGAAACCTGAACTAGACCATGTGAGGGATGTTCAAGTGAAATAGGTTAGTGCTGGGCTGGGCAGTGCTGAGGGTAGGAGACATCATTGTGCTGGACTTCCTTCATCCTCTCCTTAGGCAACTGGATATTTCCTGTGGTCTGTGCTTGGCAGCTGCATGGCAAAGGCTTGCTGTCTCTCAGGCTCCTTCCAAAGGTCTGAGGTGTCAGATTGCAGCAATGCCAAGAGTGAAAGGTTATTCTATCTTTACATACCACAAGATTGCACATTTTGCCCTGTAGACCATTGCAAATACAGCAGGTTTTTAGTGTTTTTATATTCTTCCTATAAATAAGACCTTTCATCCTGTATTTTGAAAGCTCCCTGCATCCCTGGCTTAACATAAGGATTATGGGGACTTCAGAACATCTCCCTTTCTCTCCTTCATCAGGGCTCTGTGAATTGCAAGTGCCATTTCCCACAAAGTCAATGGTTTGTGTGGCCTCTTTTCTCTCTGTGGGAGAAGTCATGTAACTTTTGATTTTTCCTATAAATTTTTTAGGGATGGGGAGCAGAAGTGAGATGAAGAGTTGTCTGCGCCAGCACTACCTGTTCATTTCACCTGCATGCAGTAACCTCTGCAAGTTGGATGCTAACAAATCTGCGTTGCCCCTCTTTTTCTCTTCTGATTTTAGCTTTTCCATTATGATCTTCCCAAAAGGAGAACTTTATGCCTTGCGGTGCCTGGAAGACTCCCTTGAATTTTGCAAGGAATCCAGAGATGTGTAGCAAAGTTGTTGTGCTTAAGGAAAGCAAACCGATTGCTTGTTATCTGAGCATGGTAACTTGCTCTTCTCACCATTTTGAGCCAGGATAGCATTTATTTATGTGTTGTCTTTCCAAGCATCTCTGATAGGCATGGGCCCCTGGGAGATGCTCTGGTGCAGTTTACAGCATTCTCCCTTTATTGATGAGCAGTTGACTGAGAGATCTGTTTTGCTATTACTTATTTATTGAGCTGTGGCAGAGTGCTGCCTATGAGCACAAAGCAAACTGGGACATTGAGCAATGCAACTCACACCCAACCTGGATAATACAACAATGTAGACGTGCTTTTAGTTTCCTTATCTCTATTTTTTTATATATATATGACATAGCAAGCAGTGCTCTGCTCCACAAATAGGAAAGTGCAGTTGACTCAAAGAAAAAGGAATGCGTAATGAGCAGTGTGTGCTGTGACAGTGGTTGATGCCCCACTGGCACCCATCCTTGTATGTGAAGGGGAAAGCCTTTCTCTCTATGGCTTTTCCTTGCCTCCCATTTAGGTAGAGCAGTGGTAGAGATGACCTTGTGCATCCCTGTCTCATCCTCAGAGCCACAGAGGGGTGAGCAGAGACTGGTTTGGGGATGGGAGGAAGGTGGACATGGAAGAGGACTCTGTTCTACATGGAGAGAGGAGCGATGAACGACCAGTGATATCCTGGTTTCCATACACAGCCTTGATCTGACTCAGGCAACCAGCAGAGCAGGCTCCAGCCTGCAAGAGGTGTTTTGCTCTTAAGCCTCAAAGCAAGAAAGTGTACTAGTCATATTTCCCAGCGGCTGATTGTGTAAACACAATGAAAGGAGTGAGCTGTAGTTTAAGAGGGTGCTATGGACAAGTTACCCTCTGTGGACTGGACATGGAACAAACCCTGTAACTTGTACCAAGGATTACAGCTGTGGGTTTTTATTTCAAGATTTCATTGCTGTTGACAGTCAGTCAACCTTCAGAGTCCCTCTGGATGCTGAGGATAGCATGTGCTGACTAAAATTGCTGCATGGGTGACCTCTGGGAAAAGAGATTTTGCTTTTGATCCAGGTCTATTTTCACATTACAGGCGAGAAAACTCACCCTTGAAATTGCTGCTTTGCTGAGAGCATGAGCAACAAGAAGTGGTAGCTGCACAGAAGGTCACCCATAGAAGGTGGCCTGGGAACTGTAGGAAGGGTCCCTTTGGGCTTCAGTGGCACATCAGACTGGGTGCACTGTGTGCAGTGAACAGTTTGAGGTGTCCCATTCCCTGTTCCATAATTAACTTTGGTGGAACTGGGATGTTTACATGTTATCAAGAATTTGACTGCTTTTGGTTGAACAATTAATTGCTTCTGACATGTCAATAATGAGTTTTCATTCACTGCTCACCTCCCTGGCACATGATAGATATCTTCATGATAGTGCCTTTGCTTGCTGGTTGGGTGATTGTAGCTGGCTGATTTGGGATGGGAAATATACTTTCTCCAAACATTCTTCTTAGCACAGTTTTGCTTGCCTGTGCATTTATCAGTGATGAATACAACTTATTTCCACATATGGTGGGTTTTTATTTGCCTCTAGTGTTTCAGAGCATTGCAAATGTCTAAGATCCAGTTGAGAGAGAACCATCATGGTTGTGTTGTAAGGCTTGGGAAATGAGGTGAGGCATTCATGCTGTTTGGTTTTTGCATCTTTCAACATTGAAGTAGGTTTAAAACTTTTTTTTTTTTTTTTTTTTTTATAATATAATGCTATAAACACTATTTGAATATGAAGAAATGGCACAAGAACTTGCTCCAGCAGGGATGCTTCCTGTACACGAACAGTAATCAGAAAAGATGCTGAGCTTAAGCCATGAGATTTGCAATGATTACCATCTCTGGGGCTGGTAATGAGGAACTTGACAAGTGTCACAGCTGGTCCATCACCAGCAATGGTCCATTAAAATGTCTGCTGCTTGGCTCGTGTCTCTTGTGGGAAGAGTGGCAGAGGAGTGGGCAGCTTTTGAGCACTGTGGTCCTGGTTCTGTGCATCTGGTGCTGGTTACCTCTCCCATATTACCTGGGGTCTGACCCCCTGCTGGCAGGGGATGGCAGTCTGAGGTCCTCAGAGAACTCGGGATCTGACCCATTTTTGACATCCCTGACTTTTACTAGATGTCAGCATTCATTCAGTGTTATGCTTCTTCCTCCACACCTTGCTGGGTATCCCAGCTCTCTGTCTCCATGGTGCCTTTTCATATTACTCTCTGCTTATTGAAGAAGGGGGAAGAAAGCCAGGTGGTGTCAGGCTCCATTGTGCATGCTGCCAATGCTGCACCCTCTTACAGCCATACACTGTAATTTTTTGTACGTGATTAAAGGGGAATCATTCCACTTTCTGCTGTAAATGTGTTTTGAGAAATCTCTAACAAGGTTTTTGCAAGTGTGTAGAAAATAACTGAAGAACTCCCACACTTCCTTCTTCTGAAGATGAAATCTTTGCATTTTATTCTTTTGACTAAAAACCATGAACACCTGACCTAGTAGGTAAAAAACAGATGGCAGAAGCTTGAGGGATAGTGTGCACACACACAACATCTGCTATGCAGATAGTATTCAGAAAACGATGATATCGGAGCCTGTTGCATTCTAAAGGCTGTAAATTGTGAAATGTCTTTAACAAACACAGTTCTCAGAATGGGACCTAACCCCAGATTTGACTGCCCTGAAATGCTGGAGCTCGATCTAATTGTGGTGGCTTGATAATGCTTTGCTCCTTACCCGAAGGTTATTTGGGGTTAGTGGGAGATGATCCACCTGATCAACCTGATCGATTGATTCAGCAAAGCATTTGACACAGTCTCCCACAGCATCCTCATAGCTAAATTGAGGAAGTGTGGCCTGGATGATCAGGTAGTGAGGTGGACTGCGAACTGGCTGAAGGACAGAAGCCAGAGAGTTGTAGTCTATGGGGCGGAGTCCAGTTGGAGGCCTGTATCTAGTGGAGTGCCTCAAGGGTCAGTATTGGGACCAGTATTATTTAATATATTCATCAATGATTTAGATGAGGGAATTGAGTGTACTGTCAGCAAGTTTGCTGATGACACTAAGCTGGGAGGAGTGGCTGACACGCCAGAAGGCTGTGCTGCCATCCAGCGGGACCTGGACAGGCTGGAGAGTTGGGCAGGGAGAAACTTGATGAAATATAACAAGGGAAAGTGTAGAGTCCTGCATCTGGGCAGGAACAACCCCAGGTTCCAGTATAGGTTGGGGAACGACCTGTTAGAGAGTAGTGTAGGGGAGAGGGACCTGGGGGTCCTAGTGGACGGCAGGATGACCATGAGCCAACACTGTGCCCTTGTGGCCAAGAAGGCCAATGGCATCCTGGGGTGTATTAGAAGGGGGGTGGTCAGTAGGTCGAGAGAGGTCCTCCTTCCCCTCTACTCTGCCCTGGTGAGACCACATCTGGAATATTGTGTCCAGTTCTGGGCCCCTCAGTTCAAGAAGGACAGGGACCTGCTGGAGAGAGTCCAGCGCAGGGCGACAAAGATGATTAAGGGAGTGGAGCATCTCCCTTATGAGGAAAGGCTGAGGGAGCTGGGTCTCTATAGTTTGGAGAAGAGGAGACTGAGGGGTGACCTTATTAGTGTATATAAATATATAAAGGGGGAGTGTCATGAGGATGGAGCCAGGCTCTTCTCAGTGGCAAACAATGATAGGACAAGGGGTAATGGGTATAAACTGGAACACAAGAGGTTCCACTTAAACTTGAGAAGAAACTTCTTCTCAGTGAGGGTGACGGAACACTGGAACAGGCTGCCCAGGGAGGTTGTGGAGTCTCCTTCTCTGGAGACATTCAAAACCCGCCTGGACACATTCCTGTGTAACCTTATCTAGGTGTTCCTGCTCTGGCAGGGGGATTGGACTAGATGATCTTTTGAGGTCCCTTCCAATCTCTAACATACTGTGATACTGTGATACTGTGATCCCCAGCTCCTCATGTCTTCCTTCTGCTGTTTCCCAGTGCAAGTCTGTTGCCTGCATGACTAAGTATCCCTAGGTTCTGATGTGATGGTCCAAGGCCTGTTTCTCTGTTCTGTCTTATCTTCATTATGTGTTCTGTGCTCAGAAAGATAATAATTTCTGAATACCAAGCTTTCCATAGTGACTGCTCAGCAGCCATCACATGATCTTAAAGATACAAGGCCAGCTGCTTTCATTTATGCTGGATAAGATGCTGGCCTCTGAGGCTTATATGATCAGTTCTCAAACATTAATAATTTAGAGAAATATTTTACCTTTTACATTCCAAGAAGTGAAGTTTATGAGGGCTACTTCTATAACAAATTATTTACAACAAATTTTACCCGAATTCTTTTCCACTCTTGAGCATGCATCTTAATCTCTATGTTGTATTTTTATCTTTTTTCCTCTCATATGTTCTTGTTTTGTGTCTTTATAGATTCAGCATGGCTCTCCAAATGGAAAATCTCTTTCTAAACATGACTCAGCATAAACAGCCTCTGCAAGGTTCAAAACTCTTCAGATCATGACACCTTCATACTGTGAAAATGGAAGTTTAATATCATCTACTGCCTATAGTATATTATTCATCTCATAGGCTATTAACTACAGCAATTTGTATGAGTCTAATGTAGCAAATGTCAGATGTTGTTTTCATTTCTACTTTTTTTTTGCTTCGCTGGCAAAATACTTATTGATTTCAGTTGTGGCAGATTAAGCCGTGCATATGTTTCATTCTCATGAGCCAGCAAAAATGTATTTCCCTCTTTATTGTGCCCATCTCATCTCCTTTAAATATTTCTGTGCATCTTTGCACTCAAATTTTGGCATCTTCCAAGTCTCCTTCCTCAGCTCACATTGCCTAAATCCCAAGTATTTGCTCAGACTGTGGCCTTACCCAGGTAAGTGTCCATCCCAGCTGTGTGATAGAGACTGCTTCTGTTTGCTAGGAGGTAAAACAAGGTATTGAATAACAATGTTTTTCTGTGTCACCTGAGTTTTGAGGTCAGACTGTTAGGTGTTTCACAGGCTTGAAAAGCAGCAGATTGCTAAATGGCATCAGCAATATACAGTAGATTGTGGGGAAAGAAGTACAAGCTACTGATCTTTAAGTTTGCCTGAACAATATCCAGAATGGAATGATAAGCAAGGAAACTCTGGCTTCTGAGCATCCAGGGACAGACGGCTCCTTGCCATCCTCCACAAAAGCAGCTGATTTGTAGGGGAGTTACTAAGGTCACTGTGGCATGGGTTGCCCACCTTTCATACAAAAGATCTTAAATAAACCTCTGTCTTGACAGGTGGTAACTGGGGTTTGTCTTGATGATCTGTGAAAACCACAAACTCCTAGGACATGGATCTGGAGTAGACTTCTAACTGTTAAAAAGACCATTATCTGAAATAACGTAGTGTCCATGTAATGTACAGGCCTGTCCTGCTAACACTGAACATGCAGAGATACTAATCTCTTATGCCTATGTATAATGCTCCTATCTTAATCTAGATGGATGGAAAAAGACTTATACTTCTAGGCTGCTCTATATTAATGAAAAACATTCTTCTCTCCTGTCCAAACACGCTCTACAGCTGCAGGCGAAACAGTCTCTAAAGGGGGAGTGAGACCATGGTCAGACCTTGAAGAGGTCTTGGAAATGTCAGTGGACTGTGTATGCTGTATGTGAATTAGAAGTGAATCACCGTGCAATTTGATAAAGATCTGGTTGAAGCTGGGGAGCACTGAGCATCAACTGTCTGTGCTTTCTCTTTGGAAGTTAAGGCTGAGTGAGAATCAAGTGGGGATTCCCTTGGGAAGAGCAGCAGTCTTCTATAGTCAAGGGCATACTGCTGCCACCAAAGCTTTGGTATTGGCTCCTAAAGTTACAAGGCAGGATGTCTGAAAATGTCCACTTCTGCCCTGACAAGTCAGAACATTGGCAAAGAGTGTGGTGGCTGATCTACTCCCAGAGAGACACATGCAAATTTGTTCTCAACAGAGCAGTCTAGTTGGATACTTGGTGTAAGGCTGATTAAAGACCGTACCTGCATTATTAGGTCTCTGTTGTTACAACTGTGTTGCTAAAGCTGTTGAATATAGGCATTTTTTCTGTGTGGTTACAAAAAGCTAAAGTGACAAAAGTCATCATAGTTGACATGTAGCTGCACAGGTAAAAATGCTTTTGTGCAGATAAAACATCTCCAGGACATAAGAACAGCTGAGTTAAGATGACCTGATAGGGAAGGAGAGACGCTCTGTTTGTTGTAAATGATGTCATTGCTGATTTTTACCACTCTGGGGTATGGCTCACGGGTCACCTTGAGAAAGCAAACAACTGCTCAGAAAAGCTTAGGGGTTTTGAGTCATCCTGTGGAGCATACACTTTGGTCCTAATAAACATTATTTATACCTCATTGAAACTCAACGTCTTTGGTTCTAATTCTGTGTAGAAATCACAAACATTATTTTTAGATCCTCATGCTGAACGGAGTTCAGATGCATTTTATCTGCTCAGTGACCAGTTGTGCTGGGGTCATATTCTGCCTATTATTCGGAATATGTGAATTTAATAAAATCTCTAGTTTATATACAAGTTAACTGTGGTTTTGTTTCTCAGATAGATGTGATTTCACCTATAGTTTCTGTATTAAGGACGTTTTCTTGTGTTTCACCAAACCCAAATACTAGCTTGGGAGACCAAAAGAAGGGTGGGAAGAAGCAGACATCTAAGTAAAACATATGTTGAATGGGAAAAAAGTCAGTCATCCTGGGTTCTGGGCCTGTGATTATTTCCACATGCCTGGACTGTATTGCTGTGCTGTGTGCCATTAATGTCATTAGATGCTTTATGCCAGAGCGGATTTTTTGCACATGCCGATGAGATTGCAGGATTGGGACCTTGCTGAGTAAATGCTGCCAGTGCTGTATTGGCATCATGAGGGTGCATGCTGCACATGGGGGTCTGCACACTTCCAAGCCCCCTTCTTGTGCTGTATGTGTGTGGTCACTTGCCCAGCCAGCCCAGCAGTTTCCATAGTGCTGATAACTGCCTAGCTGGTTAAACCACCCTCAGGCAGCAGAGTTTGCCCTCAGCCCTTTCTAAGAAAAGCAAACAAGAAGACTGGGCAATCAACCCTCACCTTGTAAAAATGGATATTTTTAACTGATGCTTGGTGCTGGAAGAAGACATAGTTAAAAACAAGCTTAATGTTTTTACTCAGAGTTGCCTGTGTGTTGGGAAAAAATGCCAGCCCTTCCTCTTGTTTTTGTTGGGGTTGGTTTGTGAGAACATGAGACCTTGGGAGCCATTGCCATTCGCTTTGGTTCCCGGTGAAAGGAAAAGAGATTTGATTGCTCCCTCCAGATAAAAATACAGAGGATTCTTTTCCCTTTTCTTTGCTTTTTTTGTTGTTGTTTGAGCCTGCCAGATTGGTCTGCTCTCTGCTCTCCAAGTGCGTAGGAGGCACAGAAGAGGATGCTGAGACAAAGAATGAGGGAGGGACGAAAGAGAAGTGAAAAAGACCTTTGGATTGGAGGCACGGTGTATGGGAAGAAGAGAAGCAATGGCAGAGGCAGCTCTGTTTTGGTTTGCAAAAGTTTGCAGCAGATCAGATGAAGCTGTGGTAGGTCAGAGACACTAAGTCTACATGCTGTAGTGATGAATATATCAGCATGTCTTAAGCATACAGGCATTTTTCTGTGTGGTAATTTAATGAAGCTCATGTCCTATTGATATCTGATCCCTCCTGGAAATCAGGATGTTGGATGGAGGAGAATATGACCGTTGCTCTACTCAGTACAGTATCTGCATTTTACATTCATCTGCTTTGTGCTGTGATAATGTAGGTCCAAAACAAGTGGCATTTTGTGAAGATAAAGATCGGGGTAGTTTTTGTACTGATGAAATCCTGTTTTCCTGAATTGAAGAACCAAAACTCATGTCTTATTCCAATAATAGCTGCTATCAGTCTACTGTATCTGGCTTGTGATTTTTCATGATACTTTTGTGAGACTGAATTACATGTAAAATGCCTTCTGAGTATTAGCAGAAAGGAGTTAAAAGATAAAACAATGGAGGAAGGGTAAAATTCAGATACAGCTTGAAAAGCCACAAAAGGTCTAGGATGAGGAGGTACAAGACAGCAGTATCTGGTGAGGAGAGCAGGAGGCTGGAGAAGGGGGACCAACAGATGAACAGAGGGAGTGGGAAAGACCAACACATGTAACAGGTGTTACATGATTTATTTTGTATTTATACCTGCAAGATTCATCTTGCCTGGGCTGTAAAATTCAACCTTGCCCTATGTTTTGCCCTTGGAGCATTTGACTTCCAGCTCTGTTGGTACTTCGAAGTTCAATGTAAAGAACTTGCGAAAGCAGCCCTAGAAAGGCAAGTTTTGTAAATAAATCCCATTTCCTGTAGGATAGCCCTGTAGCAGGAGGCAGGGAAGTTTTGGGGTGAGAAGGGGTGCAGGGGGAGCCAGTCCTGTAGGACTTAAGAACTTTATTCTGCAACCCCAGGAACCTTTCCAAGACCAGGCTTGGGTCGTGGGTGCACATGCTGGGGGATGCTGTCTCGTGGATGTGTGGCATGGTCCTGCCTGCCCGTCTTGCCGGCCCAGATGATTTATTTTGGCCCATGCTGCCCTTCACCAGCCTCTCTGAAGGACTTTCTACAGGGTAATAAAAAGGTATTTCTCTGCTGGGCTAATATTTACATCACAAACACATATGGTGCCTTTGCTTGGTTACAAACATCAGTGCACGCAAGTGAGAGGCTTTTCTCAAAAAGGGTGGGACAGGAAATAGAGGTTATTCCCTCCTGTTACTGTATTTGCTGAGAAAACCCTTTAGAAATTACACTTCTACGCTGAGGTAACATTATTAAGATTACAAAGTCAAGCTCCCAAAGCATGCTAGAGTGGAGATTGCCTATCTAACCTTCATTTGCCCCTGGTGCCGGTGCTTTCTGATTACCTTATTTACCTCTGGTTTCACAGAGCTCCTGCCTGTGCTTTTTACAGAGGTCATTGAAAGAACATTGTTAGAAAGAATTAACCCATTGTTCCTATGGTCCTTATTTAACTTTTTGCAAAGCCTCAAAATATGCTTCTTTAGCTCAGGCAGAGGCATCACTTCTTCCTACAGCAATATTGTGGAAAAAAAGGTGGTGTTTGCTCAACAGTCACATGTTAAAGGGAAAATGCCATAAAAATGCTGATGATTGCGGCTGGTAATTTCATTTTTCAGTGCAGAGTTTGCATGTTGCCTATGATAAAGTGTGAATGAGTTACTTGTATTATATAAAAAGTAAATACATTATACCAGCATTCCCTGTAGCTCTCGGTGGAAAAGTACTATGCTCGTGTAGCTAAAGGCTGTCGTAGGGCCTTATCACATGGGATGGTACTGTTCGAAGTTTCCAAAAGTTTAATAACCCCAGAAATGGGCTTTAAATAAGAGATTTCTCACTCTTGCTGGTGCTGTGCTGTGCCTCCAGCCAGAGTAAAGAAAAAGATAGTCACGAGACTAAAGAAAATCTTTGTTTTAATATAGAAACTTTAGTTTTCTTTCTGATTCTTATGCTTGTTCTGATGGCAAGTCAGCTTCCTTGGGTGAATGTTATAAATCAGCATTTTATTTCTTTTTAATTACAATGATTCTTTTATCTTTGTTTTCCATTACATTTGGATAGGCCTAGGACCTTTTGACTCTTGTGCTTGAAGAGTTAGTCTGAAATGGCAGCAAGAGGCTAAGTTATTAATGTTAATTTAGAATATGAATGCAGGTCAGAACTGGAGGCATTTGAAGGCTCAGTTGGTGTCATGCACAGCATGAGGCTTTCCCACAGGAATGGTCTTTTGGCAGAATCCAGATGATCTTGCCCCAAAGCAGGCACGGGTTTTCTGTATTATCTGAAAGCTACTTTTCAGAAACGCTATTTAGTCTAAGGCAATGCTTTATTGCAAGGCACAACTCACACTGAATTGTCATTTTCAGTCTCTGCTACTGGGTTTTCTCAATAGATTATCTCAAAAGTATTCAAGGAGGAGGGGCACTCTTGGCTTCTGGAGCCGTAATTTCTTTCCTGACACCTTCATACACAGTCTTTGAAGATAAACCCAGCTTCCAGTGGGGGCTTGCAAGTGTTCACATTGCTGATAGAAAAACATTGTGCAACTTGGCCTTAGGTCAGTTCAGTTCCTTGGCTTGGAATTCCTTCTTCTTGCTCAGCCTCCTGCCCCTCTCCAGCACTGCTGTTCCCCTCTTCTGATCCTGCAGATGGTAGCACAGGAGGTCAGGATAAAACATGGAGTGCTGGCAGGGCCAGGGTTAAGCTTGTGCCAGCTTTGGCTATTCATGAACAGGGGTTGAAGCCTACAAGCAGTTACATGAGACCTCAGGGTCTCCTATCTCTGCTGTCCCCTCTTCACCTAATCAATTTGCATCCTGGACATCCATCACAACACCTTGCTGATGTCTTCATTGCCTTACCAAGAGGCAGCCTTTACCACTGCACAGCTGCAGCTCCTGTCACTGAAGCAAACACAACTGATGTCTCATTTACACTGAGTGCAAATGTGAGGTGAATATTCACGTAAAGATTTTCCCTGTCCTTAAATTCCCCTTCCTGCTGTTCCTGCAGAGAATTCCACCAGAGTAATTGAATGCCTGCAGTAGCAGTCATGGTGCTGTAGTTTGTAGGTTTGAGTGGTGATTTTGATTTTAAGAATTTCAGAAATGATTTTGAATTTCCTTTGACTTACACATTGAGAATGTGGCTTTCACCCAGAGCTGCAGCTTTATAGTAATGTTTAATAATGACATAGAATCATAGAATAGTTAGGGTTGGAAAGGACCTTAAGATCACCTAGTTCCAACCCCCTGCCAACTCATTATATTTTCAGATGCCTGCATAAATATCAACTAATCAGCATGCCTTTTGCTAGGGCAGTATCTGTACCCTTGCATTACAGATAAAGATTTGAAAGTAGAGACAAGTCTTTCATCTAAACCCCCTCCATTAATGCCAATAAATTGATATCAAAAGGATGCATAGAATGCAAGATTTCCTAGCTCTGGTCCCTGTTTCTTGTGCACTAGCATGCTGGTGAGATGTTTTCTTTTGGATGCTTTACTGTTGAGAACATATTTTTTTCTTTCGAGTTACAGTGGCAGAGATTCTTGGAGGAAATCTGCTTTTGGTACAGGTGAAGTTTCCTCCCCCTAATAGCAGTCAGAGACTTGTGCTGAGAAAAGACCTGAGAACGTGTTCCCCTAAATTCTCCCATCTTCCCAGATGAGATGAGAGTGAAAAAGCACAATTTCTAATCACTCTGTTATCATAAAGTCAAGTGCAAGTGGTAATAGAGAAACTGAGAGCATCTTTTTAAACATAAAAATCATTAAAAGAAGATTCTCTGTTCTTGGCAAGTATCTGATTTCCACAATTCCCTCCTTTTCCCCATACTGATATTCAAAGAAGCTTTTTCAGCCCTTTCTTTGGGGGGAGGTCTCTACGATCAGCACCATTAAAACCCCCATCAAGAGAGAGTTTATTGCTTGCTTCATCTTGCTTGTGAAGAGTAAATTGCAGTTCTCCATAGACCCAAATCCAGTTCCAAAAGAGTTTTAGTTGTGAGGCTCACATGACCTGGAATTCCATTTTCCTGGCCTGGCCTGTGTGTTGTGTAATCTTTCCTCGATCTCCATGAGTTGGATTCTTCATCCTCTCTTTCCTGTTTCTTTGTACCTTTTTCTGTGTCTCCTCCTGTGCAAAGCAGGTCTATGCAGAGCCGGTTTTCCCTGCCAAGGTCCCCTGCAGGTATCTTTGTTGCTTTCCCACAGTTGGGGTGGAATGTGCTGTTTGGTCATGTAGGGATGTCTTTTCCCAGACCATGCTGGATCTCTGGCCTCCTCCTTCCTTGACTGCTAGTCTTCTAGCCAGGACACCAGGGAAGCAATGAAGGTATTTGTGACCCCATGACTTCATACCCAAACCTGCTGCCCAATGTGCAAAGCTGGGGGTTTTATCCCAGGAAGAATGAAGAACTTGCCCTCTTGTTTGCTCAAGGCCACTTGGAAAGATCCAAGGTTTTAGTCTAATACACAGCCTGATGACCGGCAATCTATCTACAGAAGTCTTTTGCAGCATCAGCATCCTACTCTTGCAGTTAATAAGTATATTTAGCAAGATCAGACACTGCCTCAAAATAGTCCTGCAGCAGATTCCTACTGGCTTGGACAGCAGCACTACTGCTTGGCTAAAGTTTGTTGGATGCTGTTCACGAACGGGAATGGATTTAGGGGCTGAGATTCTGTTGGGTCCAGCTCCTATACCTTCGTTAGTGATTTTGAAGGGAGCACAAATGGGGATGATATTGATTTTTTAAACTTGATGCCAAACTGGGAGGCCTTTCCTGTATTGGCAAAGGCAAAGAAATACCCTAAAGGGGACCTAGAGGTATCAGCAGAGAACTGTAAAATAAGAACTGTGTTGTAGATTGGTTCTCTCTGTCTAGAGGAAAATCAGAAACACAAAGGACTGAAAACAAATTTGGCAAAGGGCAAGGTCTGAAATGGACTTGGAGATGATGAGCACAAATCAGGAGTAGGTTTCAGCATGACACGTCTGTGAAGGAAAGATTTACCATATGGCAGATAATCCTGGAGGAATTATCATGCAACAGGGCAGACAGGCTGTTTGACTACCATGGATGGCCTTGTGGAACTATGTCCCCCAGGAGCTGCTCCACAGCAGTGAGGGAAGTGCAGGAGAGGGGATGCTGGATTTTTTTCTGAAAGAAAAGAAAAAAAGAAATTCTGAAATTAAATTTAATTGAAATTGTCATTTTCTGCCAAATGGGATGACTCATTTTGGCAGTTTGCCCTCTTGAACCTCCCCCTCAGACAAACAAACAAAGCCAATAAGTTGCAAAAAATAATCTGAAAAGATAACAATCCAAAATTTTCCTTTTGGTATATTCAAAACAAAGGGCTTAATGGTGTTGGTGGGTTTTTTTTAAGACATCATTTCAGAACTGGATTCAATGACCATAACTTGAAAAAATGAGGCAAAAATAACTCCGAAAATAAAATGCTTCATTTTGAGTTAAAGAAACATTTTGTTCAGTGAGACGCACAAAGCATTCAGTTTTGGGCCCACATGAAATGATTTTTTTTTTTCCTAGCAATCTCTTGGTTGAGGCAGTGAACCAAGAAGTCAATTATTCACAGAGCTGTAGCAAGGTTAAGGTAAGGATGGAAAGCAGAGCCAAAATGAGAAACTGAGGGAGAACGTCCAAGTCAATCTCCATTCCTCCAAGTGAAATGTGGTGGTTGATGGTGTAAGCTCCCAGACCCTGCGCTGTCACCTGAGCGTGTGGGCTGCCTGCCATGAGGCATAACAGGCAATGTCCTTGTGGCATCCGTGGGAGCAGATCAGGGTGCTGTGATCCAAGAGATGTCCTGAAGCTGCTGGGGTGTGGGGACCATGCTGTACTGCTCCTAGGGATGTGTCTTCACCCTGCATCACTGCTGCTGTAAATGCAGCATTGTTTGGAAAGGGGAGGGGGGAAAGAATAGAAGGGGAAAAAAAAAAAAAGGAATTCTTCTGCCAAGAAACTGCCATAAACTCTGCAGAGTGTGACTTTGGGCAGTGAGGAGCAGAGCAGGCTCAGCTAGGGAAGAGCTACTGCCTGACTCTGGAGTCCAGGTGCAAGCTGCCTTGGCTGGGCAAGCAGGAGCTGGTGGGTGAGCTGGTAGTTGTGCCTGGCTGCTGCTGGGGGCTTGGGAGGGGTTCCTCTCTCAGGCTGGAAAAGCTGGGCACAGCTTTCCTCACGCATACAGCGTTAGTGCAAACACCCTGCTTTTTGGCTTGGGCTCTTTTTTGCACTGTATTTTTACTTTTTTCTCTCCAGAAGTGCGGAGACCTCAGCACCCAGCCATCCTAAGCAACAACAGGCTTTACAACACAGGCAAGAGAAAAATCTTATTTCTTGACTTGGCAGAGTTGAGACAGTAGGAAGACAGGATTTGCCCAGCACCATGGTAAGAGTTGGGAGGCAGAGCTGCACTCGTGGCTGCAGAAGTTTGACTCCTGCTCCTTTGCAGAGTAAAGAGTGACTGCAGCGTGGCATAAAGATGCATGAGCTAGTTTTAAACTGGGCTATACCGCTGCTGGCTGTGGCAGCTCGGTGCCTGCTGAATTAACTTACCCTTAGAGCAGTGGATAGAAGAGATGCAGGGAGGTGTGAGTGTGGGCAGGGGAGCGCGGTGCTGGAGATGGAGAGGAGGGAATGAGCAAGTTCCTGCATGAGCTGTGGGGTGCAAAGAGCAACCAAGGGACCAACCCTGGCTGTGGTACCCTGCGCACCTCCCTGCACCACCCTCGGCATCCCCCTGCTTTTAATAATGCTGGCCATTATCCACCGGCAGAGGTAATGAGCTGGAGAGCAGGAAGCACTGTATGTGGGCTGAGCATGCAAGCCTCGCACAGAAAGAGTTTATGGGGGGTAATGTTTTTATTATTGCAGTCCGTGGTGAACCATTCTGCATTTCAAGCACTTTGCTATTAAGTAATTCATAATTTACCAGCAGAGGCCAGTTGGAAGACTCTGGTGTGGTGATGTCTGGTAATACTTTTTTTTTTACTTTATTTTTTTCCCCCACTCTAATGTACTCCAGGGCTTTGCATTGGGATACCAACCCCTGGGGAGTGAAAGTTTCAAATGGCCAAAGTTGTTTGATTTTCTAAAAGAGTTCTTGCATTTTTTCCCTGTGGAGCTGGCAGCGCCTCTTGCTTTGTCCGTGATGTTGCCACGGCGCCGGGTACCGCCGGGTTTTGAGCCCCCTCCGGCCTCACCGTTGGCGGTGGCATCGCGGGTGGATGCCGTTGCCGACCGCATTCCGCTCCGCGGGACGGTGCGTGCCGTGCGCGGGGGGCGGGGGGCCACGCCGCACCGATGGAAGGCCGGCAGCTATTTCAGGAAGCCGCGAAGTCTCCTCCTTCTTATGTAAATAAACATGACAGCTCTCAGCGCCGGTGCCGCGGCGGGAGGCGCGGGAGTGGGTGGCTGCGGCCGGCGAGGGGCAGCGGCTCCTTCCTGGGCCGGTGGCTGCGGGAAGGAAACGGCCGCCGGTGGCGGCCCCGCAGGACTGCGTGGCCATGGGCGGGCAGGTGACGAGGAGCCTGCTCTACGGTAAGGACCGGGGCAGCGGGCAGGGCAAGGTGCGGGGGGGGGGGATGCGGCTCTGCCCGCCCCGTCTTCCCGAGCATCTCGCGGCGGAGAGCGGCCGACGGGAGGCAGCCGGGCTGGGGTGCGCTGGGCTCGCTGGGTTGCCGAAGACGAGGGATAAGCACCTGCTTGCGCAGCGCTGGCGGGTTGCGGGGAGGTGGCAGGGGTGAAAAGAAAGTAACCGTAAATGTGTGCATGTCTGACAGCTCCCACGGGGAAAAAACAGCTAAGCAAGGTAGAGGTTGCTGCGGGATGGCTTAGCAGGCTCTCCAAACCTTATTCTTCCTTTCCACCAGCAGTTTCTTCTTAACACACACTCTGGTGTATTTCGTTTTAAATTGATAAGGTCTGGGATGAGCGTTGGTTTGAATTGACTGATACTGGACACAGCTAAAGCCATTAAGTGCAGCACGCTCGCTGTGTTTGCAGTGTAGAAGAGGGGGGAGCTGGAAAGGGGCTGGAATATCTTGCACAAGCCAATGCTACACCAGGATTTGAATCTACAGAGAATGAGCAATACTAGCCATGTTCCTGTCTGTGGAAATCTCGTGCCATAAATACTTCTGTGAGAATACTGCACTCCTTTAATATTAAACTTGCCTATTGCTCTGAGTTGTTCTGTTTAACTTTGGACATAGTAAATGTGCTGTGTGTCAGTGTGGTATGAATGTATTTTCAGAGACACTTCCTTGTTACAATAGTAAACAGTTATGAGAGATGCAGGTAAAGCATCCTGTGGGCTTGAAGTATCTTGCATTCTTTCTTTGAATAAAGATGCACAAGGTATATTGGCTTAAGCTGTAAGTTACAGTCCTGATTCTTCTCATGTTTTCCACAAAATCCAAGCCCTACAGTTTAATGAACAAATGGGTATAGGAAGTAGATGGCTTTCATCCTAAATACATTGAGCAAGCATGTCTCGATAGAGATTTCTATTCGTTTATTGTTTGTGTTCTGAAGTTCCCATGGCCTGACCTTATTTCTTCTCTAATCTCATGATATACGTATAGTATATGCAGAACAACAGTACTGTTGGGTCAATATAAAAAAACCAAGAGCTCTGGCTGTTGTCTTGCGATTGTGTGCCTTTACCCCTTTGAAGCGTTATTTGAATGAATTTGAAAAAAAACCCAAACCTGGCTGGGAAAGAATAATTGTTGTATATGTTTCCTGTGTGTGCCAGGGACTTGGCACTCCTGCTGGGGCTTTCTCCTGCCTGCAGCCGGCAGCACACTGCACAATAATCCTGCAACTTCTGCCTTCCAGTGGTTCTAGTCCAGCAAGTGTGCTTCTCTAGTTTCTGTTTTGTTGGGACAGGGAGACAAATGAGGAGATGTGGGTAATGAACTCAAATTTCCCTTCTCATATGGAGGGGATGCAGGCTGTGTTATATTCAGAGGTGATGCACTCTCTGTTTAGCACAGTGATGCATTAAAAAAAAAAAAAAGGCATGCATTATAATTTAAATAAATAAAGAATAAAAAGTCAAGCAACAAAGCACATTTAACAAAAATAGACTGCATCTGCACTTGTGGTTTGTCTGTGGCTACTGTTCCTCCAGTTCCATCTTTCTGTTGAATATTTCTGTTTCAGATGTGTCTCAAAATAGTCAGGGAAAGATAATGGAAACGTTATCCATTTCTCTGAAGAAAAATTGAAACTCAAAGTAAAACTACTGAAAAACCCCTGGGGGTTGGCATTCTTTCATTTTAGAAAGCTCAGGTAAAGAATAAATTCATGTCCTCCAGAAATATCTGGTGACCTCTCCATGTTGCAAGGATGGGCTGGGATTTTCACAAGCTCCTGTGTAATTTAACCTCATTGAAAATTAGCTTAGATGGGGAGGTAGTGTGTGCGCTGACTGCTTGTGGCTCTGCTGAGCTGGTCCTAGGGAGGCAGTCGGTGTTTCCCCAAGGTGTGGCAGGTCCCTGCCTTCTATGGAACCCACCCTGACCTTGGTGGGGTTGAAAAAGTAAATGGAGAGAGAAGCTCCTGAAGTGGACAATGAGGGAGGCACTCTTTCAAAAAAGCATAAAATCAGGGTGGTGATCTTTTAAAAGCTGTGGGTGCCCTAATGTGAGGACAGAGGTTTATAGTGGTTAAGTGCAACCATACACAGACTGACATGCTGAGGAACACTTGACATCATTTGCCCTCTTTGGAGTAGGCATCTCTGATTAAAAATGCTGCTTTTCCATTTTTATGGTGGCAGCAAAAGGAGAGCCATGCTAGTCTGTCCTAATGATGGAGTTGGTGGGTGCCAAATGGGCCCTGAGTCACCTCAAGGAAAGCTTCTCATCTGGTGGGACTGGGAGGAAAAATAAGCTTTGAACTATGGTCACTGAAGCACCAGTTGCCCAAGCTTCCCAGGAGAGACCCATCTCCAATGTCATTCCTTGCTAGCAAACAAACCCCAACGGGCTTCTGCCACGAAAGGCAGCACCTTTGTTTTGAAAAGGAGACATCTGATGGCTTGACATGCTAGGACGTGGGAGTTGGTCCTTCTTCTCTCTGAAATGATGTGCAGTGCTGAAGCGCACTCATGAAGTCTCCATCTATGTCCTTGTGCTTGGTACTGTGATGGTCTCTGTTCCTCTTCCCTGTTCCCTCTTCATTTCCCACCACCATCCACAGAAGTCCTTGGAGTGCTTTCCAGAGCCCTCTATGCTAAGAGAAGTTGAAATAGGAAGTTCAAAGGCAACACAATCTTGGTGGGTAGGATGTTTACTTGCTATTTAAAAAGTTATATCTATACATGCAGTGTTCAGCAATATCTTAAACAGGAAATTTTAATATGGTTGCTTGTGGTTCATCTGATTTCTTCAAGAATGACTGCATATGATGAGTTTACTAAATATTTATATTAAACTACTTACTAGCTAATAATGCTTGAAATGTATCTCCAATAGATGCATATGTCATAATATATACGTTCTTATGTGTGTGAGTCAACTGTCACCTCCTGCAGTGGTTTTTAATTCCTCCTTATGGCTATGAGTGAGGTGCTATTTGCATGAGTTTCTGTCTGAGAAAAAACCCACCTGGGTATTTTTTGTTTCTTTTACTCAGAACCAAACTAACACACACAGTAATGGTTTAGCTAAGCAGAATGCTGTACTGCATTGGGAGAGGGATTCAGTATATGTGCAGAGGTTAGTGATTAACATGCACACATCTCTTCAGAGGGTTTTTGACTAGCTATAGTGTGCATAGTGGATTAATTCATGTTCAGGGGATATGTGAGCTTGAGCATACCTGCACATTTGCTCAATAGCCTTCCCTCCTACAAGTCATAATTACTAATAAGTCCCTCATTGCAGAGCTTTGTTTTATCTTTGCTTTAATTGCATGTCACAGGCATTCCTAAGTGTTTTGCGGCAGAATAATTTTTACAAGGAGCAGGAAAAAAGGTATCTTGGGCTACATTTTCCAAACTGTAATTGAATGGCATTGATGTAATTGAAAAGATGTTCCTAGTGAGAGAGCATCATCTTTTTAGATTGGGAAGTGGTACTGATAGATATGATTTTCAATTTGAATGGCTGAGGTTTTAAGCTGCTTGCAGATAATGCTCCGTAAGTTGTGGATACAATATAAATAATGGTTCACTCGTCTTTGTGTGGTTTAGAGGCCCACGAGTCTTGTGCATGGCCAAATTTTCCCCTTACCATGTGTATACAGGCCTGGTGAGCAATGCAGACACATTTGTGTGGTTGTGCTGAAAAAATGGAGAAGAAAGCAGGAGTTAAGATGTAGCAGGGCTCTGTCCACTCTGCATGGCAGTAGGCTTTTGGGTGGCTAGCTGTATTCATTTCTCATTTCATCAGGATCTATTTGCCATAGACTTTCCTGCATCTGGCTGGTCATTTATTCCTGCGCAAAGAGATGCAAAACACTGGTGTTGTCCTTCCTCTGCGTTTTGTTATTCTGGAGGATAATTTCTGGATCTTGCTCACACTTGTTGGCGGGAGATATGGGATATTCGGTTGCTGGTACTCAGCCCTAGGAAGAGCTGCTGAGCTGCTGCTGTAGGGCTTTGGGGAACAGCAGAGGGTGGAGGCCATTTCCCCAGTGTAAAATAGCTACTGTATGCAACTTCATTTATTCTTACATTGCACAATAGAGCTCTATTTTTAGCTTTCTTTTAATGCCTTGTAGTGTAGGGAATGGTGTATCTATATGTAAATGCTGAAACCAGCCTTATGCTTTGTTTCTTATTTATTGCCTATACTGCAATAACTGTTCCAAATACCACATTTTACCCTTGCAATTAATATCACTAAGTAGCATTGTCCTCCAGTACACACTGCTGTGCGTATGTTTGAATTTAACAATGTCCATCTTCCTATACCTAACTCATAGAATCATAGAATGGTCTGGGTTGGAAGAGACCTTAAAGATCATCCAGTTCCAATCCCTGCAAGTATCCCAGAAGAAATAAGAAGCAGAAATGGTGGAAATAATGAAGACCTGACAACACCAATCATAAGTGAGATTTCTTTGCAAATTAGTATTAATTTGTATTCTTATCATGTCTAAGTTATTGCCTAGATTTTGGAATAACTTCTTATTTGATGGCGTGATGGGATCAGCCTCATTAGGGGTTTAACGTCTACCATATTGTGCAGACAATTGCTTGTTAAGAACTAGTATGGGACTGTGGAGAAAAGGCTCTTTCTAAGCTCACTCTGCTTTCAGCACAATTGGTACATAGCCCTGAAAGCAAATGAGTATGTGTGTGTGTATGAGAAATTAATCCTGCTCAGGGTTGGATTAACTGGTGCAGAAGACCCAGGGCAAGGTGCCAAAGCAGAGTTGGCATTTGCTAAAAGTGGGGCTCCCAGAAATTATTTCGATTCATGTCTCTGACCTGTGGGTCATCTGCCAGTGTCCCAAGGTGGCTGATAGTAAAGCATAATGACTGCTGTCAACACTTCTGAAAATGAAGTGTGTAGTACCTCTGTATGTAGAGATTTTATGAGTAACCATCTTAATGCTTGAAAACCGTTCTATTTATTGTGAAAGGCAAATGAGTTTTTTCATTAGTTGTGGCAGTATATGACTGTAGGGATCTTGCTACATGTGGTGAGAGCAAAGAGCTCTCATATTGTCCTTCGCTTTCATGACATTTTCCTGCTAGCTTTTCTGTGTCAAGCTGATGCTGTGTTCTGGTGGGACTTAGGGACTGAATGTTGTTTGTCAGATTTTTGTTGGTTTATTTTGTCTTCTTTTTGACTGATCTTCTCCCTTCTTGATGTTAAAGCGTCCTTACCTCTGATCCTTCTTTACCTCTTCCTTACTGAACTCCTGTTTTCTTAAGAATTATGGGTGACATGTTTAGCTATCATTTAACTAATTTAGAGGTAGTAGGTGTCTGTTCAGAAAGGTTTGCAGGATCCCTTGATGTAACATAAGGAGTCATTTGCATGCTTAATCAGAACAAGTACTCTTGCAGCTGAAAGATTAATGTTGTTAATAGTTTAAAACAGATTTGATAAACAAATATAATTACCATTGCTGACATCTAGCAGGAATTAAGAAGAGGCAGCCTCTAGACGTATAATCTCAAAATTGATAGGGCTGCTTACTTTTTATTAAGGAATTTTACATTAATGATGTCCATACATGCGGAGAGTGTTGCATTAATCAATCTAAAAAAGCATTAACCCTGAAGGAAAGGGAGTTTCTTGGAAAGTGAAAGCAAAGCAAAAATTGATCCTGATAGATTGCCCTCGGGAATTGGCAGGGATTACTGATGGCACAGCAGGGTACTGAGCTGGAGGTCAGGAGAGATCTTGCCTTCCAGCGGCTAAATAAGAGCGTGGCTGCCAGCCGCAAGCCTTGTGGTGTGAGTGCCCACAGTCAGAGCATATGCTGCAGCCCTGCGTGTTGCTGTGCTTTGCTCTAGGGTTCATCCCTATTAGCGTTGTTGTCTGTTCATTATTCTCCCTGTCTATTTCCCTCTAGATCAGTGTTTTGCTTTGAAAACGTATTTATCTGAGTGAAGCTGGTCTAAAATGGATGAGAGCCACCTTCTCTGTAGCTCTTGTGGAGCTGGTCTCACCAATTCTCATGGTATTTCTGTTCCTTGGTTCTGTCCTTGATTGTCTCTTAAAGGGACACTCTAATTTGCTGGCATTAAAAATAACGTTCAAGATGACTGCAGTTGATGGGGCTGGGGAGAGGAGTCCTTTGGTTTATCTGAGATTTACTGTGGGTCCAACAGCACAGCAAAGGGGGTGGGCTCAGAGAGAGCATTGGTAATTGATCAGATGCATGAACGTATTTTTTGTGTTAGAAACGTTGATAGGAACTTTATTAAAAAAAAATAGAAAATAGTAAAAAGGAGCTATAATAAAAACCATATATATTCTTGAGCATGACACAGAATGTAAACAGTGCGCTTCTGCTTGCCTCCCTCCCAACAGCCAGTGTCAGCAGAAATCTGGAATTCTCAATCTCACCATTGACTTAAAATCACTTTTTTATGAGAAGCCTTTGTGATAAACCAAGGCCCCTTGGTATTAAAATCAGCTGCTTTTTGTGATTCAGTTTACATCTTTTTCTGCCTATCCTGGTAAATGCATCCAAATGCAGAGTGGAAGCATAAAGTGATGCTGAGTACCCATAGTCTGAATTTGCTCAGTCATGTTGTACCTGATGTGGCAGTTCTGCGTAGGGGCAGAGTGAGGCTGGTCCATGTAAGATGACCTACCCAGGTTTAGCCCTGAGGGCTCAAGAAGCTGCTCACAGCAGGTTTTGTTGATGAAGCCTGGAGAATAGAAAAGAACCCAACACTTGTCCCAGGCAGGATGGATGTGCAGTGACCTCTGTAAAATGTGCCTGGATAGAAGAGGCTGTTCTTGTTTCTGACCACCATTGGAGATAAATACTCATGGATTGAAGCACACAAAGCCCTAACATGACAGTGCCTACAACTGATTTGCAGATGGATCAGTGGGACTCTGAAAATGCTGGTTTAGTGTTGCTAAACAGGTAAAGTCTTTGGGTTGCTTGCTGTGATTTCATGAAGCTTTCTCTGGCTGACACTGTCATATTTTCTCTGTGATAGACCTTGCTGTGCAGCCATTTGGCACCGCATGGATGCAACATTGGAAGATCTTAGCCAATAGACTGGTCAGTAAAAGCAGGACCTGCTGTGAGATACCAGGGCAGGGCTGAATATATGTTTTTCAAGGAACTGTTGTGAGGCTTGTGGCCTGGCTTAAGCAGAGCTCAGGCATCGAGGATGGAACCTCAAAAGCAGTGTCTGTTGAGATGGGAGGTGGTTTGAAGGAAACTTGTGCCTTTGTTTGAGTTGACCCTTGTCAGGTCTGGAGGTTGGTTTTGTTTGTTTGTTCTTTTTTGACTCGGACTCCTGCAAGAGCCTTTTTTTCCTCTGTTTCTTGCAGTGCTTCCTAGCAACTGAGCGCTTTGTGTGCTTTTCAGAGTTCAAGTGGTCCTCAGGCTGCTGCAAGTCCCAGGCCTGTTATCAGGCAGAGGGAAGTTGTATAGCCTGGAGGAGGGTAGATGGGTTTGAGCCTGGGAGAGCTCTTCCACCTGCAGAGAGGAGGCTTCCACCTGTAAAGCCAGGATGGGGAATGTGCTGTGCAGAGTTCTCGTGTGATGCTACCCCCTGCTCACAAGCATAGAGGGGTAATTGAGCCATAAACCACATTGTGGCACACAAAGAAGCCATTTTAATTTCAGTCTCTGCTGGAAGCACCACATGGAAAAGAAAATGTGATCAGTATAAAAAGAAATGTTTATGTTCCTAGGAGCAGAGACCTCCCAAACAACTAACATCACTTGACAAACTGCTGTTTAAACTGCAAGTAGTTTAAGTGCTGCAGCTCAACAGGCATTCGTCACAGCTCTGGCATAAATGTGATACACGCTATTGGTCGGTTGCTGCTTTAAAGCAAAGAAGATTTCCGGTAAACATCTTTTGCTTGAGGAAAATGTCATTCTTTTGCTTTTTCTTACTTGGTAAAGCTAAATGCTGGAAAGCTGGGCAAATGGCAACTTGGTGGCAAGGGTGCTGGGGGTATGGTTCTGGAATGAAATAAAGATTGGATTTTAGTTTGTTGCACAGATCAGGCTTTTGGTCAGCAGACAGGCAGAAATGTTTTGTTGGCTTTAGCTTTTAGGAAGGGAATAAAGAAGGAAAAGGGCTTTTAGGGGGAGAGTTTTAGAAGCTACAACTTCAGCTCTGATCTGTCTATCTTTAATGTTCACTGACTCAACTAAAAGTACTTTAAATAAAACCTTACTTTTCTGTAGAGCTGCTGGAAGAGTGACCGGAGACATAAGGATTGTTAAGAATTGGCATTTTTCAAAGGTTGAAAAATAGCATTTTACAAAGAGACTGAGATTAAAAAAGAAGTTTGAAGAAAAAAGTCACTCTGGAAGATAGAAATATATGGGTGCCTATAATGTTCTGCAGCATACCAGATCAAAATGACTTTTGTCTTTGCACACCAAATAGAATCAGATTATCAAATATAAAATAGTCTTAAGAATCTAATTCCTGTCACAAAGACATTATTGATGCTGTGAATTTCGTGCAATTTGGAAGACAAAAATTGCTTAATTTATTTTCTGGTTATCCTAAACTAGTTCAGTGCCACCCTCTGATTTTTTTGGTCTCCAAAGGGAAAGAGACCATCCCTCATGCTGCTTTCTTGTTTTCTGATTCTGAGTGAAGCTATGTATTTAGAAATCATGCAAGTGTGGGAGTCCTGATGGGTGCAGGTCCATCTTGCATGGAGCTGGGGCTGCAGCATGGGAGAAGCTGCTGTTCTTCTGCTCTTAATCCCTCTTTCCATCACTGGCTTTGCAAAATTGGCTGAAGAGGTCTTGATCAAGCAGCATTCCTATGACAAGGTTGCTGAACAACCTGACTCCCTTCTGTCCAGCCCAAGGTTCTATTGCTTGAGCAAAAGTCGGTGATTCTAGATATTGTCTCTGTATCTCGTTGCCTGGATTTCAGATGATTATTTGTTGTAAAATTATCTTCCTGTGCTTGGCCTATGCTACTCTGTGGATGGCTTCTAGCAGTCAGGCTTAGGTGGGAAAATAGGCAAGGCTGTTTTTGGGATGCAGCAGAAAATCTTCCATCATGTTAGAAATTAATTTCTGAAATGGAGATGCAGCTATTACAGCTCCCTGTATCTTTCCTAGGCAGATGTGCAATGGTGTTTATCATACAAAGGATGAAACATTCTATCTGTTCCCATGGTAGGAAGGATAAAATGTAGAGAAATGACATTCGAATGTTCTGTAAGTAAATTCGAAAGTGTGTTAAAGTCATTCCTCCAAGAGATGACTGCAGTTCTTGCAATGCTCTTCGCCAGAGATGTGATAACCTCAGCCATTTTGCTGGAAGATATTTCTGTCCCATTATCTGTAAAGTGACTACCACTTATGAGTTATCCCACAGAGACCTTTCTGCCCTGAATCCTCATACAGCAAAGCTGCTCATGGGGACTCCATGTAGTGCCTCCTCTCAAACTGATTGCAGCTTCAGACTGACCAGTCTACAGGCAATTGCTTGAAGTAGATCAAGAAATTCTTTAGCATATAGTAGCTGGAAAGTTTTAAGATTCATTGGTTATATATGCATGACAATACACACTTTCCATCTTCTTGTAATCTTGTGCTTTGGGAAATCTGTGCTTGAACCCTCAGGAACAGAATTTATCCAATTTTTTCTTCAGCATGTGGCAGAAGCTGTAGTCTTACGACACTTATGTGGCTGGTACTGCTGGCTCAGTTGAGGCAGGAAGAGGTATGTAGTATTGTGTGGGCAGCTGTAATAAGGCGTAAATACAGGCAAGTTACCTTAAATAACCCCAGTACTCCAGAGAAGTGATTTTACAGTGCATCCTCTAGGAAAAAAATATTGCTTGATAGCAGTTTTGAATTTGTGCAACTTCAGTTTGACATATATTTTTTCCTCTACATACTGTGTTCACAGCAGTAGGTTCAGATCATGCATTGAGATCTGCTTTTGGGTGCAGAAAACTAATCAGGGAAATGTTTCATAGCCCAGAGGTCTGGATTTGCAGACCCCAGTTCAACAGCTGCATCTCTCTGTGCTGGCAGGAAGGAGCATCTGTCAGGGATGCAGTGTGGTCCTTATTAAATTATAATTTAAAGCTATGGTTTAGAGAATCAGGTTCCATTATATACTTAAAAATAATAATACTACTAATGCAGTGGTTAGTCTTATCAGAAGAAATGCCTTTTATCTGGACAAAGGCTAAATTTTTCAAGCTACAAAGAGCAAGGAAAATGGATGAATTGGCATCCGCACTTAATTGCTCCTTGCTCTTATGAAACAGTGTAGGTGTCTTTCCACCAAGAGAATAAAGCCCCCTGAGCCTTTAGGCTTGTTTCCTATTTGTGACAGAGCAGTCACGCCATGAATTGGGCTACATCAGGAACAGTGCTCTGAATTGCGTGACATCGAATTTCCTTCTCTTTCCACTCTTATCAATGCATCAATATACAAAAATGCCTTTTTGCATGAATTTTTAAGCAGTGTGTTGTTTCTGTTCCAGTCTGGCTTGCTTTTATAGCACATCTCTTCCTTCAGCTATTTAGAAATGCAGTCATCTTTTTATTTTCATGATGTTCCTCCCAAGTCACATTACCCAACTTCAGTAAATGGTAAGTGGTCATCTGAGTCGGGAAGGATCAGGGTAGTATAAAGTTGCTGAAGACTGAATCATTAGGAAGTTTTCTTCTGCATAGCTTGCACACATTGATGTTAACACAATTTCCGAGCAAGGGGTGGCAAAGATTCCTTGGCATCCTTTCACAGGAAACATTGAGGTAGCCTCTACAAAATGACTTGAGGAATTGACTCTGTTACCCAAGTTGTAAGAAAATAATAATGAAAGTTTGTGAAGTTCTATGAGGGTTTGTAATTAAAAAGCTTTGAGCTTTGGTCTGAAGTGTACTTTTGCCTGTGTAAATCAGAGGACTGAAGTTATTGTGTTCTGTTACGGTAGCAGAAGAGGTGAGGAGACACCTCCTGCAGTCCTCTGGTGCAAGCATTGGCTGTGGGTATTGAACAGCATCTGTTCTGAAAGATTCATTAAAATCAACTGAAATTCAGAGGAAGCATGCTATTGCTTACAAAGCTATCTTCCTCTTACTCCCATTTATTTGCTGTTTCTTATGTAAGCAGTTCAGGGTAAGACATGTCTTCTGTCTTTGTGAGATTTGACATGAGGGGGTGGCTACCAGGTAGAATCACTTCTAAAGAAATAAAACATTTCTGTGTGCTCTTGTTCTCAAGAAATAATGACTCAACAGCCTCAGTCTTTTACTGGTTGACCTGTTGAAGCAGCTGCTAAGGAAAACAAGTTCCTGTATGGACTACTCCAGCAGCTATTTATAGCAAAACATTAATTAATAACTTCATGGGTCTGGCATGGGAATTGCTAGGAAGGATGATGGAATAGTATTCATGCTGCTTCTTTGGAATAAGTGCCAGCGATGCTGTTTATCTTTGTTAAAATAAACTGTAACTTTATGCCCTGACTGGCTGTTGGAAGTTTGGTGTTTTAATTCAATGGGCCAGGTTTAGATGCTGGTCTGCTAAAGAAACAGGGTTAACTACTGGTAGAGGGTGTTTAAACTGGTGCAAGCAATGTGCTTCAGAGCCAGACAAGAGTGGGAAAGTCAGTAATTTAGATTTCACTTGACTGTGGGACAGAAAGTGCAGATTAATGACGGAATGCGTGTGTGGATGGCCAAATTCTTGTGTAAAAGGAGATGTGTTGCCCTTTCTTCTGCTTTTGTCTCAGCAGTACTTAAACTATTTGCCTGGAAAAGAAATAGTATTTTAATCATGTAGTGGTTAACACTTCTAGTGCTACTGGAGACCTCTCTGGTTTGGGCAAAAGTTCTTGGTTAGAATTTGTATTTGTGTAGTGAGAAGTTGCTGAAAAGCAGGGCTGGTGTCCTGCGCTGGGTTGGCAGCTTTACTTCTGTGCTGCCATGCCAGCTCTGCCAGGTAAGGTGGATGAAGGGAGTCAAGTGTAGAGCTCCTGTGCTTTAATCCCAGCAGTACACCTGAAAAAAATGCCATCTTGATGACAAACTCTGTAACCTCGCTTAGTGCCAGTGCAAATTACTTTGCAGGAATACATTACAGATTAACTAGTGGGTACTACCAAAATAAATCCATCTGATTATAAATTTTTATGCTTGGGAGGTCCTGTATAATCAGTAGGACCTGTTATGTTTGTGAGAGTGGTGGTGGGATTTTTAGTTTGTTTTTTATTTTTTCAAAATAAGAAGATATGAAGAGTGTCTGTATTGAGGAGAGCAAAAGCAGAGTGCAAGAGATTCTAAGAGAGGGAGAAATGTGCTGTTTAAGATGAGGCCAGTGAAGGAAGTGAAACACTTGAAAGAGGGAAGTGGCTGACAAACTTTAACACTGGTGACAAGAGAGGAGGAAGATGAGGAAGATGTTTTGGAGAGGAAGGGATAGCAAAGCAAGCAGAGGGGAAGGTCATGTGTTCGTGTGAGTTTTCCTTAAAGAGAAATGGGCAGAGGGAGAGATGAGAGAACAGAAAGGAGGAATTCAGGCAAGTACATGGCTCCTATAATTCTGAAACATTAAAAAGGATGTTAAACATGGCCAAATAGTAAAGTCAGTAGTAGTTTCAACTGCTATAATAACCCCACACTTTAAGGATTTATTTGCTGCCAAATATAACCAGGAAAAAAGCCACTGGAATCAGTATCTTTTGGGTGTAGTTACTGTGTAGCAAAACTAGAATTCCAGGTGCACTTTTCATTGTCAGCAAAGAAATTTCATATTTCATTTCACAATGGCATAAGCCTTGCAGCCAGGAGACCCTCAGCAGGTGTATGTTTAAAGGGCTTTAATATTGCTTTTGGACTTTATATTGAATGAAAATCTTTGATATTTGGGTAACTGGTGTGGTTGGAAATAGTTTGGAGACTGTACTGACTAACAGCTAACACTGAAAGGAGGGAGTGTAAGCCTTTGGGCAGAGTACTGCTTGGGCCCTAGAAAAATAATCACTACATCTCAGAAGTGTTTGTTAAGTTTTAAATACGGATGGGAGTAAGGAGGTGCTTCTGGTAGGCATGCTCTCAAGTGGCCCTGCAAGGAGCAATAGCAGGAGACTTCAGGAGGAAGCGTGTGAAACAAGTATGACTTGAGCACTGCGTTTTCAAACAAGACTACACAAAAAATGACTCAACTTTACAGTACCTCAAAGTGACTCGAATGGATGGTTTGTATTAGGAAAAAAAGCACACTCCAAGTATAAATTCATGCATGATAAAAGAAAAACTGCTTCCTGAGATTCTTTAGAAATAGCATTACAGCATCAAACTTCATGGTATGTTGTACTGAATGATAACCATAATCTACACTGTCCAGCTAGGTAAGAGAAGTAGAAGAACAGGCTGTGTTCTGTACATCCTGACCCATCCACATGCTAAATTAAAGTGAGAGCATATGCATGTGACATTCACAATAAATTCAAGCAGCAAAAGGCAGAAGATGCAATGAAGCCACTGGAGATATAACAACTGCAGTCCAAAGTTGTCAACAATGTTTCTGAACTGAAATATTATGCCATACTAACATGCTCTGCTGTAAAGCAAGAGCACATCAGGGCTGTGTTGGCCGTAGCTGTGCAGTGCCCAAGGACACATATTTGAGAAGGCACAAAGCATGTGTGGTGCTGAATCCTCAGTGTGGCTGAGCCCTGAGCAAGGAGCTCTCTGAACTCTTGAGGAAGGAGCTCTTTGCTATTCGCTGTGATCTAAGCTCACCTAGTATGCTGGTCTCTAAACCTTTCATGGCTTTGAGGAACTGATGGTATTTGAGGGTTAAATCACTGTAATCTCAGGGGTATTTCAGTTATACAACTCTAGAGTTTGCTGTGAGATGAATGGTGCTATCCCTGTCTTGGAGTGTGTTCCAGGCTCTTTCTAGAGGTATCCCTCCAGCAGTCATTGTTCTCTGCTCGGGAGCTGTGAACAGAGCCTGTTCATAATACTTGCAGATACTGCCTCCGTAAGACGTTCCTGCTTTCTATTCTATGTTGGAGAGCCTGCACTATTCCAGCGTCTTACTGTTCACTTGCCTTATTCTGGGGACACTTGGCAGAGCCAAAATTTTTGGAGAAAGGAAGGCAGGATGGTGTCTCCAGCCTGGGACTTTTGTCTTTCTTGATGAGAGGTGGTCTCTGATTAGGGAGCTGTGCTAAACAATACACTTACTTAGGATATGGGAGGTCAGAAACAGCAGAAGATTTTGGGCCACTGTGTTCTGCATCTCATGCACTGGGATGAATGGTAGAGCAGTGGGAGGGTGTGCTCCAGCTGATGATCCAGATGAGAAGCATAATTTGGAGATGCTCTTCATTACCCTCTTATGACGCTATATTTTTCCACTGGTGATAGAGAGAGTATAAAGAATAGCATCCTAATTTAGCTCATGATACTCTAAATATGCAGTGTGAGTAGGCTGCTTTGGGCTCAATTCAGTGTCTTGAGTATAGAGGCACATCTTTGATTTTACACAGGTATAACTCAAAGCTAATTCAAGAGCTTGAGTTCAGAACCACAGCTTCTCTAGCTCTCATTTTCTTTGCATGGCTTTGTCAATAGGCTCCTCCATTTTCTACCGTCTTTTGGATTTTGGTTCTACAAATCCATTTGCTTGTGTCTACCACTCTTATGTTTGCTTTTTTCCTGCTCTCCATTGCTCCCACCTTCCTTCTTGTCCTGAAAAATATCTAAAGTTTAACCCTGACAGTTACTTCTGTTTCTGGTGAGATCTCAATATTCAGACTTCCAGGCAATTACACTGTACATGGAAAATGTGCCCAGGATAGACTTTCCATTAAACTGTATTTAAATTGGAAGAGAATGCTGGCACCTCTGCAAGTATTCCAGAATTAGATCCCAAAATACTGAGGCTAGTTAATCTTTTGGAAGAACAAAAACTCTTACTGATTTATATTTAGCAGAGAGAATGCATTTTAAAAACAGTGTCTATACGAGGCCCCTAGAAGAAAACATCTTTTACATTGATTTGTAGAGCATGGAAATACTATGTGGCCATAAAATATTTGCAGTCAGGCTCTATGTAGCTACTTTTTTGCACTGTGAACTGTCATGAGCTTTCTGAGAGTGGCTGCTCTGCTGACTGTGGGCTGTGCAGGCAAACGTGGCTACCTCTGGGGCAGCAGTTTAGCTGTTCATCACAGCTGTGCCCGGTATGGCAAGAGGGGAAGGGAAAAAGCAGTGTAGAGTGGAAACACTTGACTTGTAAAGATAAAGCTTTGGTTCAAAACTGATGCAAGGTTTGTACTTGTACTGTACCCTGGAACCCCTCTAGCTCAGGTGCCTGCCTCTGTCAGGGGTTATGGGGATGTGGTGTCTGGGGTGAGCACATGTGGAGGCACCGTTTTGCTTCCTGGCAGACCTTCAGGAGGATGTGGGTGAGGGCAGAAGCTGAACTTTACCTCTGTGTGAGCTCATTCAAGGTTAGAGAGGGGAGCAGAGGTGCTGTTTGCCCTAATCTCCGCAGCACTGGTCTTAGTTAAATGTCTACAATAACTAGTTAGGCTTAATTTACATTACATCAACTCTGTGATGTTAATACAGGTGTAAAATGCTCTGTGCGTAGTTCTGATCTACAGTAAGAATAGTAACTAACTGGAATTCGGTAGATGGGAGAGTTCACTGGCTTGTCCAAAGCAGACAGTGGAAAAAGAGCTATGGCAGGGAAATGATTCATTAATACAGAGAAGCAAATTAACTTACAAAGTATACATAATCTTATGGCCAACAGTGTACCGGTTTACCTTCAGGAAGATAAGGATTATCAAGAGGAGGTAGCGTGGAAAGTTTGGGGTTTTTTTTTTAACTCATTCTGTGCCACCATCTGCAGCATGGACAGATCAGCCACCACCTAGGGCAAGCTGTTACTCCTCCTCCTCTTGAATCATCAGATATTAGCAAAGGAGAAGATTCCCAAACGGCACATTTGGAAGAGAAAGATAAACAGAATTTTTAAAACATCCTTAAATCTTGAACAGAACTGGACTCAATCTTGCTTTCTTTTGTTAGAATACATAAATATGTTTT
The DNA here is from genome assembly GCF_963264785.1 of Psittacula echo. NCBI lineage: Eukaryota > Metazoa > Chordata > Aves > Psittaciformes > Psittacidae > Psittacula > Psittacula echo. The sequence continues at coordinate 14,144,379 of NC_137743.1, read as the reverse complement.
TACATTTCTCGTTAGTCTGCTGACAGACCTGACCTGATCACTGCAGCAAAAACACTCTAAATCAAGAAAGGGATCTTGGACGCTTCCAGAGCACCATTTTTTACTTTGATCTTCTCATTTTCTACTTACAACTTCTAACATATGATGCCTTAATAATAATAATAAAGATGCACCAAGATGAAAAGAGAATAAGGTCAGAAGTGTATTGCTGCTTTCAAAAATAACTAATTACATGGCATAGACAAGTTGCTCTGCCTGTGGGTCAGAGGAGCTGCTAGAAGATGGTGTGGGGAGAAGCAGCTGCTGCTGACGGAGGGATCTCGATCTCCTTTATATGGACTTGGCTGGACCCTGGGGGACATAGCTCCTGGGGAATTCATCCTGCTGCTGCCCAGCATCTTTCTAGGGGGCTGCTCACCCCCTCTCTCCTTACCCAGCAGACAGGAACATATGGCTGCTTAATTACGCTCTTGCTGTTCTTATGAGCTTAGTGGACTTGTGACCCACAGGGGCTCAGGGGGGATTGGCATGGGGGCAGGGTGAGGAAGGAGCCTGCAAAGGGTGGGCTGCACCCAGGAGAAGCGGAGCAGTGCCAGAGATCCGGTGGCCTTCCTCTGTGGTGTGCTACGTCAGTGACTGAATTGCTGTGAATGATTGTGAGAGGTCCTGAGTAAACAGGACCTAATTAGGGACCAGGAGATGGTTAATGATTACAAGCCATCATTACTGAAGATGTGAAGTTTAAAAATTTATTTATAAGGGAAAGGGTTTTTTTCTCAACAGCCTTAGGTGCACATAGAAGTACAGATTCACACACCTCTCTTCTGAGGTCACCTTTTCTTCACAGAAAAAAAGGGCATGATCAACCACCTTCGTGGTGCTTGGTATTTTCAACTGCTCGCAGTGCTGTCAGCTGGATTGCTTCTCCTGGAGTTGGCGTGTGTGAGGGTTTGCATCCCCTCCTCAGTCCTGCCATGCTGTTATCTCCTCCTGCCTCTCCTGCATTTCAGGAGTCTTCCTCACCTTCCTTCCCACATCTGGCAGAGTCTCCTCTAGGTTCTGCCCAGGAGCAACTTCTCACCTCTTTCTGTGTAATTTCGGCCATATCCTTCCTACAATCAATGAACAGATTCACCTCTCCTCTGTAGTGCTTAAATCCGCTTTGGCCAACCTAAATATTTGCTCTGGGTTGTTTGTTTTTTTTTTTCTTTTTAATAAAATATTACAGACAACTCTGGCTTAATATAACTGGAGCAGAGTTCTGATTCTCCTGTCACTCCTCAGCTCTTTTACCTTCTTTTTTCAAGCTTTATAAAAGTTGCCACCATCCTGATTCTTACTAATGCCCATAGCCTCAGCATTCTCTTCAAGCCTTCGTAAAACCTCACATCTGAGTCGTAAATCCACGGGTTCAGCTGATGTTCCTAAAAAAGCCCCACGCCCAGGTAATTCCCTGGCACTCCTGCGGAAGTTATTGGCTCTGCACGAGGAGCGGCTGTTGAACAGGACACATATCTGCTCCACAGCTACTGCACTGCACATGATGGAGGACAAATGCTGCTGAGCAGAGGCAGAGGAAATGGCAGTCTTTGTTTCAGCCCATCCTCCTAAACCCACTCAAACGCATCACTGTCCTGAGTCTTGCAGATTCTGCCTGCATCTGTTCCACCTTCAGGACACAGCTTTTCCCCTTTTCTTTCTAAAAGCCTCAGTCTTCTCTCTTCTGCTATGGACTGAGTCTTGCCACACTTGTATTTATTCCAAATTTCTGCTGGAATTATAAATGAATGTTAAACACCTTCTGCCCTTATTGTCACTTTTTGCATCTCTTTCATCAGTTTTATTTTTCTCTATGGAACCGAAAATCAGCTTCTTCACTTTGAAGGCTCCTCACAAACTGAAAACTCCCTACCACCCACCAGTCAGGTTTGACAGATGGATCCATTGTGGATCAACTCATTTCTATTGCCCAGTTTTTGTACTGAGGGGGTTTCTCATAGGTGTCTATAAAGCCACCCCTGTTGTCTTTCAGATCTGCTACTTTAAACACAGCTTTTCTTTTTCGGGCTAATAGAAGAAAAGCACAACTTCAAGCCCCACCCTGGCTGGTATTATCTCCTTTCATGTGCATGTGGTCTGTCTGCACCTGCCTCTTGTCTTGCAGTTTGCGATTTAAATGGAAAATCTTACACTATGTGCGAACCTACCCCCTTGGTGCATCTTGTCACTGCTAAAATAGCACAGACAAAAATAAGTTATGTTTTGGCTTTGACTTGGAGTGTTGGATGGGAGTGCTAGATCTGACCTGCTGGCTGAGATCCACCTTGTAGGTATGTCCCTAATTCACTACAGTTTAACCTAAGATGTTCCATAATTTCATTTCTGGATTTAGTGCTCCAGAATTAACATGTTGTATTTCTATCATTGAGTGCTCCAACACCTGCGAAGCTGTAGTCGGTCTTTGTTGAAGAGCAAAGCTTTTTTTTTTTTTTGCCTCCTGGTCATCTTTTAATGCCAAGATGAGAAGTTGACTGTGGTGACAGCAATCTGATTAGGTTGTTGCCATCGTAACAGGCGCAGGAAGAGTTGGATATAGACTGGAGACAGATGATTACTTATTCGTTCAAGAATAGCAAACATTTTTAAAGGCAGTGAAGAAACCCTTGTTTTTAATTTACATTAATTTATGGTTCTTCTTCTGTGCACATGCCCTGGGTCAGGCTGCATGTGAGAAAACAAGGTTAGCAACCCTTTTTCAGTTTCCACTAGTGTTAAGCTAATATTTATTTTTAGTAAACTGTATCTTGTAATGTGCTTTTAAGAATCCATTTGCAAAGCCTAGCACAACAAATTCGTCATGGTTTTCTCCTTCTGAACTTTATTAACAAATGTGAAGGATCAGTTTAACTAAATATGCTGTATTTCACTGATAATTCTTGAAAGTGTGGGACCACCTCAGAAAGCAAAAGGCTTATAGGCATTCATCTAATAGTTGAGGGCTTTTTCCTCCCTGTGCTGCTAGTAACCATCCAGCTTTGGAAAGGCTGTGGAGGTACTCTTTCAGGGCTAGAGCTTTTCTGTCGCACCATGTGTGCATCCTTGGGATAAGGTCTCCCTTGTGTTCCCCACATCCACACATGGTTTCTTTTTCTTCCTTCTCAGAATCCTTCCTTTTAAATGCTTATACAGTAAGGCCACTTGCCAGGTAAAGCACTGTCTGTCGTCTTCTTTTGATAATGTAAAAGTTTTGAAACCCTTTTCTGCTTTTGTAATGTGCTTTGCCCTCTCCACTTTATTCACTGTCACTAGCCTGCAGAACAGGCACCTTTGTCACTAGCCCCAGACTTCTTCTCTCCTTCTCCCCAGGTGCACAGGGATTTGTTGTTCCCACTTGTGACTGCATGTTAGCCCCTGTTTTGAAGTCATCTTTTCTGTTTCTTTCAATTCTGAATGCCATTTACTCCAAATGCTCCAAGAAGTTAATCTTAAATACCTTGCAGTTACTTTTCAGTCTGAAATGAGTTTTGACAGTATTCTGATTGTGCTGATTGATATTTTTTCAACTGGAAAAAGTGCATTTAAAAAAACTTAAATCCAGTCATTTCTTGCAGCATTTAAGAAATCCCAAGCCTTTAAAATTATACCTAAAGTTTGCAGAGAATGGACACTTCTGGTGAAAACCCCTAACAGGCTTTGGGATGCATTTTGCTACGTTGAGAACATCCAGTACTGCCTTTTATATAGTACATGGATGTTGCTCAGGCTTTGAGATCCAGAAGGCCAGGGACATCTAATGCACATGGAGTGAGAAGTGCGGCACCTTTGGGGCAATATCCTGCTTTCTCAAATAGGGCCACAGAAAGGATGCGCTTATGTGTGGGACACTGAAGGCTGAGTGGTTCAGACTGTTTCACGTTGTGGTTCATGTTAACATCTCCTTCATCTTGGTTTACTAAAGGTTTCAGAAGATCCAGCCCACGTGTTTGTGGCTCAGGAGAGCAAAAGGTACATTACCACTTTTGCCACTCTCTCGGCAGGGCTCATGGTATTAGGGCCAGGTTGTGTTTGGGGTTCAAAGCTAGTACTGACAGAAATGGTTCAAATAGCATCTATTACTGGGCATGAATTGAAAACTGATGTCTCTCCAATCTTCCAAGTGAGCAAATGCTGTTTTATGTTACCTCCAGCATGAAACTTGGAAAGCTATACTGGGTCCATGGTGCATCTCTAGATTTGTAAGCTTTTGACACAGAAGCTGTTTGCAAACAGGCATGATTTTCCTGTTGTGACTTTTGTCATGAGATCCCAGTCTGCGTAGTCATGGCATGTGGTTACAACTCCTGCTTGTCGGGGGGAAGTTGTGTTATCCTGTGGAATGGGAAGCTTTTAGTGTCCTTGAACACGCTGTCATATTTCAGACTTCTTTCAGATACTTATTTGTTTGCAATTTTTATTTCAAGCAATTTCTTCCTCTTTGCTGGGTGACTGAGTCAGGCTGTGGCAGGGGAGGAGTCTTGGGACAGACTCTCAGTTAATGGAGTCTTGCATGGTTGCTATGAAATCAGGAGGACTTTTGACCCTTCTTGCCAGCTGAAACTCTGGGTTTGTGAAGTTCACTCAAAAAAAGTAATTGAAACTTACTGCAAGGGCTCCAGCTGTATTGTACCAGTATTGCTGGTAGCAAAGGCTGAGGATGTCAAAACGTGCAGTAGTTTAAACAAGGGACGGCAGAAGGCTGGAGTCCAGGTCCAGCCCAGTGGGAACAAAAACTTTAAGCAGATGATTTATTTTATTTTTAGCCAGCTGAGTAAAAAAAGCAATTTATCTCACCAGCTTGTATTGCTAAAGTATCCCTTTCCTTGTCTAAGTCCGGTGTTAGGGGTTTGTGTTGCCATCTGAAGTTGCATGGTATCTCCTCCTTTTGGAATGGACATGCTGCCCTGAAGAAGTTGAGCAAAGGCCTTTGTATTTGACTCATTGCTTTAACATCTCCAAGTACTTGTAAAGTACAAAACCCCATTATTAAATAGCTGCCCATTTTAAAAATGAAGACTTTTTCTTGTCCTTTCCTGAGCATGTTCATCCTATAAGAGTCATTGCTGTGTAGGAGTATTTGACAGAACGAAGGAGGTCTTCTCTCCATTTGCATTATCCATGGATAATGATGGAAGCTGATCCTGGAGTGGTTTCTTCTATTCCCATAGTGCATGATGGCTCTGTTTTTCAGCTGTCTGCATGGGGGGCAGTCATCCTGCAGATGCTTGTCTGGCATGGGTTTGACCCATTCTCACTTAGCAGTGCTGGACCATCACAGCAAATAAGCATTCTTCTGGCATCCTTCCCATGGGGCCAGGCAGGACCCTATGGCTCCAGAATGCTGCTCTGGCAGGTGCTCTGGACATACAGTGTTGTTATGAGAGCCTGTTTTGGAAGCTGTGGGAAGCTTTCGTAACTCCATTACTGCATTTTAAGAGGGCACAATGGCCTACGGAGAGGTGCAACAGCTACTATCACAGCCAAGTTATCTGGTAAAATTAGAGCACTGAGATTTGCAATCAGGTTAAAATGTGCGTGCCTTTGTACTGCACAAGTTTGCTTTGGTGAGTGACTGCCAGTGAAAAGTTTGAGCTACAAAATTCAGGTCTGGATGTAAAGAAGGCATGAATTGAATGTATATCCACTGATAGCTTCTCTTTCACACAACATGCACCCTATCAAAGATATGTTGAATAAAACAAGACTAGAAATTACTAGTAAAAGAGTTTTTCATGTTTCTCTACTGAGCGCTTGACTTTAAATTATCTCAGACAGTTGAATATATCCTTCAATATGCAATATGTTTCAGAAATCATTGTGACCTCATCTATATCTTATAGAAGGTGAAAAATTTAGGAATGTAAGTTTCTATGCTTGATGTTTATTTTTAGTTAGTCCACCTATAAAAAGGGGTATAGCAGAAACATAGAGACAGCTAAGAGATGAGCAATGAGGAGATCCAGTGGCCTGAAAAATTTCTGCTAAAAGAGAGTCTGGGATGATTTGCTTTGACCATCTGTCAGCAGTCTCATCCGTACAGAGCAGCCAGACCCACTGGGAAAGGTGGAGTGGAGAAAGATTAAGTCAGCCGCTCTTGCTGGCTCTGACTCATAACCGTTTGTAATGATGAACAGCATCATGTTTGCAATGATAAAGGAAGTATTTCTTTGCAAAATGCCATTAAGCCTGAGGAATTCATTGGCAAGGTGTTGGTAAAGATGAGGGCTTAGCATGGTGATAGTACAGAACATATCTGGTTTGGAAAAAAGCTAGTGATACTGGAAGGGGTTCAATCTTACATACATAATCATAGAATTGACTAGGTTGGAAAAGACCTTTAAGATCATCAAGTCCAATTTTCTGTTCTCTGGGGCATAAGACAGGCTCCAATCAAACACGCCTTAGGAAATAACCTCAGAAGGTTCTATCTGCAGGGCTGCTGCAGCTTGTGTTGTCTTCTGACCACCTGGTTTGAGCTGTGGGGAGAGGCAGGGTGCACTGCTCCATGTCAGTAGCATGACCAATGTCAGACTCATGTGAGCTGCTGCCTCCTGACCTTCCCTTCCCCATGTCAAGCTCCTTATTTCTTCTCCTGTGTGTGGTGGGAACAGGAGAAGGAAGATGACTTGTATTCCACAAGATTATTAGCATCAAATAGCTCCCAGTGGGTTCATCTGTCCCTTAAAAAACATTAATGAAAGCATTTAAAAGTAACAGCCCTGTTTGTCTAGCCTTGCTGCTCTGTTCTGAAGGGATAATACTGTTGCTGAAAATGGGAGCTAAAACCAGCAAGGAGGTGAGAAGGCCGAAGTGACTGACGCTGAAGCTGAATTAAAATGCTCTCTTCAGAAACCAGGACATTCTGTTGGTAGTTATTCGGGCTCACCCTATTGATATGCCATTACAACTTCATGTAGCTACAAGCTAAAACTACCCCAAAGGCCTGGAGGAGTAAGTCCAGGCTTTTTATTACAATGAGTTACATTAGAGGTGCCAGCATTATTTTATAGTAGCTATATAAAGACATAACTGTCAGAAATTAATTTGCATGAAGAATGTATATAATTAGTTTCTATAGTTTGTGTGTTTGAGGAATAGATGTTTTTAACCATACTCTTTAGTCATGTATCTTTACAGCACAAATTGGCACATTGTTGAGGTCATATTTGCTTTTGTTGCATCCCTGAGTCTATCACTGAATAATCCTTTATTCTGTTGATACTCTGTTTCCAAATCTATGAGTATGTCCTCCCAAAACATATGTGCATAATGTAGTGTGTATATGCACACAAGTAAAAGGAAGCAGACAACTTGCGTTCGGTATAATGATTGTTTTGTGCTTGAACTGCTGCAGGCTCCCTGCTGAAAAGAAACTCACACATCCATTTGTTCATGAACAAAGCTGCTGTCATGACTGTGTTGTTTGTGCGTTGACTGTTTGTGTAGGGCCTTGGTTAGAGAAACACGTAATCTCCTCTCTGCTTCATAGCCTTTCTCTCACTTCTCTTTCCTCACCATAATTATAGTGTGTTGATCAATACCTTCATGACACGTGGGAACTCAGCTGAGGTTCCCATGTAGGGAGGAGAGAGGAAAATGGATGGTTGTTGGTGAAGGAATCCAGGTGGGTTATTGCTGAGTGGTGCTTGAGTATAAATAAGCAATGTATATGTCTGAGCTGGCTCTTAGCATGGGTGGATAGGACAGCATCCAAAGACACATGGAGGCAAGGATCAGTGGAGCTGATGTTGCAAAGGAGGAGTGAGATAAAAGGTCAAGTTGTGTGGGATTCCTTAGAAGTGGAAGATTTTTCCCAAAGTGTGACAACTCTGATACAGCAGCTTCACATGAGCTTTGCTCCAGTTTTGGAGCCAATTCTTCCTCCTTTTCTGATGTGTGGCCTCATGACGGCCTGTGATTTCAGTCCTGGGCTGTGATCTCCATGTTGTATTCTATACAGATGGGAGCCTTTGTATCCTCATAGCCTTTTATTATTCCAGATGCTCTAGAAACCCGCAGTAACACACAAAGTGGTGATTTGACTAACTTTTATCTTTATCTATAGCTCCCCTCTGAAGTACTCCTTATTTTTGCACTGAAAATTTTCTTTACTCAAAGCAGATGTGAAACCCTTTTTCCCTCGTTCTCCTTTCAGATTCCATAGGTGGGTCATTTTCAACTTCCTCCCACCGATGCCACCACAAGCAGAAGCACTGTCTCCCCATCCCGCAGTGTGGAGCTCTGTCCATCAGCCCTCTGCTTTTCCATCCTCACACGAAGGGATCCCAGATCATCATGGACACAACACAGAAGGCAGTGAAGCGCCAGGCTAGCTTCTGCAATGCCATTACCTTCAGCAACAGGCCCATTGTTATTTATGAACAAGTCAGGCTTAAGGTGAGTAAATGATACCTCTCTTCACTGCCGTGAAAGCTGCTGTGAATAAATGTTGGGGTGTACCAGGCTTTGGTGCTTGCACCAGATGTTTAGCCCTTCTTTGAAAAGCACAATAGGCTGATCTTGGCCTTAAAGATCTGTGGTCTTTGTTGGTACTTCTGCTTTTGTCACCACAGTTTTTGAAGTCATTGGTACAGACTGCTATAGAAACTGGGGACTAAAGGGAAATCCATACTCCAAAAGAGTTTATCTTGATGTTAGAAAAGAAGCAGCAGATTAAGTTAAGATTGCATGGAAAACAGCAAGAGAAAAGGGTTGTATGGGTCATTTGGAGAGACTGCAGCCTCAGAATCTCTCTAGCCAATGTGTCCTCTAGGCTTTGCATGAATGGACTGAGGTGAGGTGAGTAGTCAATGCATTCAGTTCCACAACAAGACCTTTTCTTCCTGTAAACAAGGCAAACATTGAGGGCTGGTCTCATGGAGGTGGAAGTCAGCCTCTCCAAAGCCAAAAGATAAGAGGTGAAAGGGACCTGGAAGTGAAGGTGCCTGCTCATAGGCTTAGCAGGGAAGATAAGAGGGTTTGGCTGATAAGAGGCAGTCAGTTCTGTCACAGTTGTCATCTTAGTCATAAGAAAAGGATCTTTCTAGCAGTCTGCTGACTGCTTTGTTGAATCAGTTGCCTGATAGCATTAAGGTCAGCAGAGAGAACATTGCAGGCATCACATTTTTCCTGCTGGCAGAGGCTGATTTCACTTTGTTTGTGTCTGTGGCAGCCAGGAGGACGGAGTTAGCACCCCTTGTGCTGCAGTTGGCATGGAAAGTTCAGCTCCTTTAAGACAGCATGACAGCTGCTTCCCAGTGAAGAAATTGATCAGTTCTCTTAGGAACTGAAACACTTTTTAGGAGTTGGGGCACTTTAAACTTAATCCACAGATACTTTCTGATCTTTATGCCCTCTGGTTTGTGGGACTGCATTTTTCTGTTCTTAGCTGATTTCATGCCTTTCATTGGCACAAAGTAGGTTGTCATCTTTGGCAACTTTAGTTGATGGCACTCATGAAAGGTCTGCTTGCAAATCCTTCATTTATGCACAAGGAATTTTCCAGGAGGTTTATCTGCATATGTCTACTGAGTCTGGGACCTACAGCAGTGTATCAGCCTTCCCTGCCTCTTCTCTTAAGGCCAGCAAAGCAGCAAGAAATGAGGAAGATGCCTCCTTTTGAAAATATACAGAGATATCAGGCTTGGGCCCATAGATAGAAAATACCTCCTACAGGTTTATGCTTCCTGTGCAGCTCTTGCTGCTTCTATTCAGCCTAGAAACCCAGCAGGACTCACTCGCATTGCCTAGTAGGATTTTTTTCCATGTTGGCCAGAAGTCTGGACAAACAACCACAAAAAATTATTTGGGTGGAGATGAAAGCAGTGTTTCATTTTTGAAAACCCCACCGAAGATTTGAGTGGGTTTAGTGGTTTAGGCGGGGATTTGGGGTTATTTCTTCTTCATTCTGAAACAAGCTAACTCTGGAAATTCGCACTTGTTTATTACTGTATATTTTAAGATTTTAGCTTGTATATAATGTACGTGAAGAATACACATGCAAATCTGCACAAGGGATTTATCAGCAGAGCTTCTGTTGAGTCCCATAGGAAGGTCTCACAGGAGCAACCAATGGGCTTCAGCAAAACTTGTACTCTAGGGATAGATGGAAATGTAAAATCACCTTGACTTTTCTGATAATTCCATCCTGCAATTGCCTTGTTACTGTGTGTGCCTGGGGAAAATGGCATCTGAAACCTTCTTACCAGCAAGACTAACCATGAACCCAGTCATTCAGGTCCTATAAAGTCTAAACTCCCTTTGCAAAACTAGAGGAAAGAAGTCAAGAGATTTCACACCATTTATTTGGTTTTGTATTGCAGGTTTTATTCTGAGATTGTTTTGCAGCTTTGGGAATGCCATTAAGCTGCCAGATTTCCTTTTTTTGCCTCTAGGATATATATCCCAGTATGTTTTTTCCATGTAATTTAGGGAACTGCTAGGGAGTGGAGTGGGGTTGTCAAAAGTGGCACAAGGCAGTAAAGAGCAGAAGCCTGAATCTGTGCAAGCAGCCACAGCTTAGTAGTTTGGATGCAGGTTTCCCTCCTCTTCTGGTACCCAGTAGACCTCCCAAGCTTTTCTGCTAGCAGTGGCTGCTGAAGAGAATTTAGCCCATCATTAACCGTTGCCTTTTTTAGCAAAACTGTGTACCCTTTGTCCAGTTATGTCTAATTCTTGGCAGGCTTTATACTAGATTTTAATTTGGATATTAGTTTGCCTGTGGTCAGGCTGTATTGAGAACTGTTTATAGGTGCTGATTAATACATGGAACATGTACAACCTCAATTACCATACGAATATTTACTTCATGTGGCCTGTGATTGCTGTGAAGTATTGGCAAGAGACTGTGAAAGAGTAAATTGTACAAATAACAATGAGGCCATATTTATCTCAGGCCCAAAAGCTTTTAGGGCTTTCAGTAAATTTGCTGCAATAAATAAACCAGGCTTTTTCTTGGAGTGTGTGTATTCCCCGTTTGTCACATACATGCCTCATGCACCCCCTTTCCACTGGGAACATGCATGATCCCATCCCATCCCTGGTGAGGCATACAAAAGAGCAAATCTGCTTCAGTCCCTTTTAGTGCCACCCCCACGTCCATCCCACAAGCAAGACCTTCCTATGTTTCCTGAAACTGAGGTCAGTGCTCAAGTGTTTCATGTAAACAGTTTAGGTGCTTGGCTGAACTGAGTAGGGACAAAGAGCAGCATTGGCTTAACTGAGGAGCTCTGTTGATAACTTTTTACTGAAGCTCTGAGTTTTCTCCAATAGTTTAATTATAAATAGAAATCTCTAGGCTTTGGACAATATCTTCGTTGTGAGATCGTTGTGCCCCCAAGGGCACACATTCCAGATTTACCTTGGAAAGAAACATGTGAAAGAAAAATGCAATATTTATAAATGTGATTAGAAGAGAATTCAGAAGACCAAAGAAAATGTCTTGGCAAGGCCCTTGGTGAAAATCTTGGGTTTCCAAATTAGGATAGAAGGGGCTGCTGCCATGCATCTGAGGACAAAATCCTACAATCCTGAACAGTTCAGTCTCTGGCACTTCCACTCATCTGAGCCATTGCACATTGGCAGAGCAAGAAATTACAGTAAGGTAGCAAGTTTTGTGTGATGTCTCGTAGGTGGTACCATCCATGTTTCTGGTCTTGTCCTGAGCCAAGAGTGAAATTGCTTGAGGCTGCCAGTGCTCTGATGGAAGAGGGCTATCTCAAGTGCCCTCATGTTTGCTTCAGGTTCAGTGCACAAACAGAAACACCAATTACGTGTCAACTGTCATGCAAGAGCTGTCCTGGCCCCGAATGACTGGGTCCAGCATCCTTAGGTCTTTCAGTTCATAGTCTGGATGCTGACAGGCTGAATCCCTTTGAGAGGGACAATTCCCACCGGGTTCATACTCAAACAACAAAATGAGAGAAAAAATTCTTGAAGGGTGTCATCTCCATCTGGGGACCATACTAACCCTGGAAGACTCCCTGCTTCCCTGGCAAGAGAGACCTTGTAACTGTTGGTGTTTTGAATGTGCTGCATCTGTTTAGGACCCACTGCCTGCTCCCCTCAGATCCAATTCAGACCAGAGACTGATTCTTGTGAGAAAGCACCAGTGACTCTGGAGCCATCTGTGATTCTTTGTCCTGATGTCTCTCAGGTGCTAAAGGGTGCAAATGACACGTACACCATCCCCAAAACTATAACAGATGTTCCTGACCCTAGACGGCAGGGTGTAGATGTGTGCAACATATCTTGATAAATAGGTTTCCCCCATCATAAGACAATATCTATTGTTGCTTCCTAATTTAGCATATTTAAATACATAGTTAAATACTTTAAATTGTGCTTTCCCACACACGTTCTCTGCTGTGAGGCTGTGATTTCATCCAATCTGACAAGCTAAACAGGGGTAAGACCATCTTTTAGTTGGCTGGGAAACCCAGAAAAACCCTGTAGTGATGACTATGCTTCTGGAGCCAGTGCTTTTCCCTCAGGTCACAAGAGATCCCATCATGTGAGCACTATGGGGAAAGAGCTCTGCTGCTGCAGGTGCTGAGATGAAAGCTCTTATGGCCATTTTTGGCATATTTTGTGAGAGGATGATTCTTAGGCCAAAAGGAGTTACCCTAGAAATAGAAGTGAGTCATCATGCAGCTGTAATTACATTTCACCTCTCTGCATAGATTTGATTTTCCTTTTTTTTATGTACACTGCATCCTAAGCATGCAGCACTACTGCTTGCAACTGAAAAAGCTATAGTGGTGTTTAGTGGGTAAAATGCTTCCTAAATCTAGAGGGCTCATCTGCACAGTGCCCATCTGTGCTCGATGACATAAAGCTTGTAGTGTGTAAACAGATGTTCAAGTGCCAAATGCTGTTATTGCTGTTGTTATCTTTTCAGATCACTAAAAAGCAGTGCTGCTGGAGTGGGGCTCTTCGGCTTGGGTTTACTTCCAAGGATCCATCGAGGATTAACCCTGACACTTTGCCGAAGTATGCTTGCCCTGACTTGGTTTCCCAAAGCGGTTTTTGGGCCAAGGCTCTGCCAGAAGAGTTTGCGAACGAGGGAAACATCATAGCTTTCTGGGTGGACAAGAAGGGACGGGTTTTCTATCGGGTGAACGACTCCGCTGCGATGCTCTTCTTCAGTGGGGTGAGGACGGCAGAGCCCCTCTGGGCTTTGATCGATGTCTATGGACTCACCCGTGGAGTGCAGCTGTTAGGTGAGTACCTGGCTCCAAACACACAGGGATGACGCTAACCCATCCCCATAGAAAGGCCAGCCTGATGCTGCCGTCCGCCTTGCTGTGCTGGGACAGGAGCAGGGAAATAGCAGTTGATCCTCCCCAGAGCATCCCATGACCTCAGCCTGGATCAGTGGGTGGTTGAAACTTAGCACATAACTATAACATGAGCGGGAGGTGAGAAACAACCACTACAGTATAGCAGTAGAAGCCATCTGTAAGTGGATTTCTGCTCAGAGATGTTGCTCTGTCAGAGCATAGTCTGGAGTGTGGCATATACCTTGCAAACTGTCTTTTTATCTCATCTGCTGCTTTTCCCATGCCAAAAGGAGGAAATGCATTTTACGTGTTATGGATAAATCCTTTTGGATGGCACTGTTATGATTTTCTGGCTGGTTTAATGGGAAGATTTGAAACATTAGTATCTTCCAAATTACCTGGCAGAAACTGTAGCTGGTTTTGCCTGGATGCTGCTTTCACAGAGGAGTTAGATTTGTCCTCTAGAGCCTGAAAGTTGGATAAATATTTGGGGTTGGAGGATGAGGAGCGCTGAGTGCCTGTGTCTTCTGTCATCCTCAGCTGAAATTGAGATAGTTTAGTTTTCACAAGGACTTGATCAAGCCCCAAATGTGCAGGCTGTCAAGGTTTGGGATATTTGAGTTTATACATCTTGGCAGAACTGAAAAGAGTCTCCAAGGACCCAACTTAAGTGGCAGCTAGGTTGCTGGGGGACTAGAGGTGTTAGCATGCAGCCTTAGAGTTGGATTTGCACTGTCACCGAGGGGAAAACAACAGCTCTTCTAAATGTAACAGTAGTTTCATGGGTCTTGTTTTCACTATGGAAAAAGTTAGATGGTACCTGCTGACCTTCATGAGCTGAAAGGCCTTCTGAAGATGAGATGATCTTGCTAGGCTGAGAGATCCTGGCTTTTTCCTGTCATGCAGCCTGTCATTTAACTCTGTTAAAAAGAAATCTTCATGCTATTATCAAAAAATTTCATGGAGCTTCTTTCTGACAGTTCTGCCTCCTTTCTGCATGTATGAAAAAGACATGGTGGCAGAACTGCCTGTAGCAACCTACATGGCAGGGAAGATGGTGTGGGCTCAGCAGGTGAAGAAAGAGGGCTGATCTCTTCTTGCTGCAAAAACTACTGGTCCGAGATTGCACAAGACAGAGGAACTGAATTTCTCAGCAGCTTTTTGCTTTCATTTCAGAGCAGAAAGATTTATCTTCAGTTGTGAATCAGCATGAATCAGAGCCACTAGGCAACTGTTTGTAGGCCAAGGTGGTGATATTTGAACTGGGATCTAGAATTTGAGCAAATATCACGCTAAGGGGTCAGTTAGGAATAGCTTACAGATGACTCCAAGTCCTCCGGCTGTTCTTGCAAGGTTTGGCACCTCTGGGCCTGATTAATGGGGGCCCATAACTCTGGATTATGTGTTTCCTTTCAAAATACATGAGAAAGTATTTCCTATCCATCATCCACCCCTGCATTGTCCTAGCATCTTCCACATCCCCTTTCACAAGGAAACTGTGACTCTTGCCAGCCACTGACTTGCCTCTCATCTAACAGGCTCCGGACTCTCTGGTGGGTATAAAGTCCCTGAATAAAGCAGGCAGCTTCTGAATTTACACAGTTGGCATGGAGCTCAAATATGTATTTATAGCTCGTTCCAGCAGTCTTCAGCAGGCTTTAAGCCTAGAAACTGCACTGAAATATCTTTGACTCGAGTCCTCTCTATCTTCATTCATTATTACACAGCACTAAAAGTCAGAGCAGGGAAATCATCGGCTGTGTTGCCTTTGGATCCTATAGACATACCCACTGCAATGTTCTGCACGCCTGTGTTAGTGTAGCAGACCACACATATAGTACAGGACAACTTGCCAGGAACTCCCAGGACTTGACAAATGAATTTCATAGCTTAGCTACAAACATATGGTTGAATTCAGCCTGATATGGCAGGCAGGGCATCTGATGGAGGCTGGCTATGCTAGAGTAGTATGTTGAACAGAAGAGCCTAGTATTTCAGATTCCAGTTCAATGATTTATTTCCTCCCAACCCCAACCATGTTCCTTGTTCCTGAACTTCACTGTTTTCCAAATGACTGTAGTGCCGCAGGCTCATACTGCACCTCTGCATTGCCTCCATTTGCTTTTATGTGTATTTCGCCCAAGAATCTGACCAAAAGCTTTACTATTTCTTGTGGCAGTCTTTGTTTATTGCAGAATTATTCCCTCCCAACTCCCAAGAATGTAACTTCACTTCCAAAATCAGACTTGCCCAAAGGTGTGCAGCAGTTAAGTCTTGCGTCACTGCAAGATCCCAGCTCTCCAGGGAAATGCACAGCATGCGTTTATGATCCCAAAAGTTACAACTTCCAAAAACTTCATGTTTTTGTTTCGCTTATCTGTGCTAGAGTAGCAGTTCCAGCCAAAATAAGGAACCCAATAAAGCAGGGGAAGGACCAGGTCTGGTGTCACCATTCCTGTGTTACAGATTAAATAGAGACTTGAACAAAAGAGAGTCCAAAGCCTTGGAAGCATTAAACAGTTTGCCAGAGGCAAATCAGCAGTGTTATGTGATTCAGGGACACCATCAGCCTTGCTGCCCAGCTCAGTCCTGCCACGTTCTCCCAGTGTCACAGGCATTGCACAACACTCTGGCACCACTAAACTGCGCCTGTAGATGAAAGAGAAACAGCTGGTTTGTACCTCAATTTTTCATTTCCTTCTGTTTATAGCTTTACCCATAGCATCAGCCTTACTGATAATTACCCATATGTCGTTACTGCTGCCAGTACACATGTTTATGTGGCTGTCATAGATGTTACTGGGTCCAGCTGCTTTATGTTCAGAAGCAGAGCCCTTTAAGCAACACCTTTACCTGCTTGATTTTGTTCTGAAACAGGTAAAAGGGCTTGTGTGGTCCCCTGCATCTCAGCCAAGGGGAGTTCAGAATCGAGTTTGGACCATGTCTTGCTTGTCACTGCTGGAGTTAGTCAAAATGAGATACTGGCTTAAATCCACCTTGAAGGTGGCTTCAGCAGTGAGATTCACAGTGCTAACATGCTTGGTCACAGGTGAGAGGCTGTTCCTTGCTCTCCTTGCAACCCACGTTATAGAGATGAAAAGGCTTCAATTCACCCAGGAATCTGGTCTCCTTTGACCACAAGGTCTCAGCTGATTTCCTGCCATGGTGTAACGGCCTGCATGGGGAGGTTGTTGCAATTCAGTGCATGCATGTTCTGTGTTTTAGGGCATGAGTTTCAGCATAGATGCAGGCTTGTGTGACCTGTAAACATGCCCTTATACAGTGACTTTCCTGCTGACATGCTCAACTTGCAGGCAGGATGGTTTACAGCTGTGCTTCCCTTTTTGGGCAGCTAGTTTTGCACAAGTGCACTTTTGCATTCCAGGATAATTTAAAGTAGTATTTACTAGAAATGTGGCTTGTCCTTATGTTATCACTTCAACATACCCGCATACTCATTCACATTTCAAAAAGAGTCCAAGAAAAATGGAATATAAACAATCTGCTGCCTCACTGCTACAATAAAGCATCAAAAGAAGGACCAGCTGTTTAAATCCTATGGTCTTCAGAGCCCTGGAGGAGGGATGGCAGCTCATGGGAACCAAATGGTGTCTCACAAGTGCTTCTTTCAAGCACTTGGCTAGTGAGCCTGGCATAGTCTAAGAAATGTTCATGTATGCTTCTATGGACTCATTGCAGGACAGGAAGGGTGCAGCTTTCCTCAGTGATGTGTATGTTATGGTATAATGTGTGTTTTCAGCATTTTCCTATAGCTTTTGGTGGGGAATTCCAGGCTTTCTTGTTGTATGGTACCTGTTTGAAAATTGCCCCATTGTTTTTGGCAGCGGCATTGCAGCACAGGATTGCAGAATGGTTAAGGTTGGACAAGACCTATGAAGATTTTCTAGTCCTATCATCTAGTGCCTTGTCTTTCGAAGCACAACACATGCTTTAAAAGTACAGAAAAATGGGACTGCAAATAAATGATTTCAGCATACCGTTCTACCTATCCTGTATTTCCAGTGGGACAATGAGGAACTGTCTATTCAGTTTCCTTAGTCCTGTTCATTACTAATATGGTCAACAACCAAACCCCTTTACTGTTTATTACGCTGTTCATGCTTTCCTCCCATCCATCTGTATTTTCATTCATGCAGTATTTCAAAGCTATCTTGGTCTTTTACCAGCACAGATTTGGAAAACCAAGGGTAACTTTATTTAGATTGGCACACTGAGAAGCACCTGTTGAAAGCAAAGCTTCACCACCTCTTGTAAATGACAAAAATGTGAAAAACTAGTGAGACCTTGCAAACTGGGAAAAAAATTAAATGCATCTGTGTTAAATGTGCATGTATTAGATTTACTTGAAATAGAAACAGTATAAATATATACTTCTGTCACAAATATATATAGATATCCTAGTAGAACTAACTGGCAGTGCTATATATTATATTAGATATTTGGAAAATCTTTCATTTTTCCAGTTCCCCTTCCCAACTTCTTATTGCTTCATGTTTGCAAAGCATAAGTGAGAATGTAAACTGATCATGGGTGGAAATTTACTCATCTTGGTGTATATTCGACAAGGAAGTTTCACACTTTGTAGGAAAGAAGAAAATATGTTTTTCTTTCTTCATCGCTCTCAGTTCTTCTGTAAATTGAATCTCTAGCTCCAGGGCACCTTTCAAGGAAACATTAAATAAGCCTCAAATGAGGTGGATTTATGGGCAAATTTCAGGTGTGAATGGTATAAGACTGACAATAAATCTTATTTATCACCTGCATCTGAAGTTTTACCATGTGATTATTACAATTTTATTTTCCAAGTGCAAAACTTATTTTCCATTGCCCATGGGAATCCATTTCTGTTGTTATTCTGACGCACGCATATAAGCAGACTGATCTGCAGAGAACGCTTCGCACTAAACAAAATTGGATAATCAAAGATGACCGCAGTGTATTTTTATAGTCCATTGTTGAAAGTGGAAGCTGTAAACTATTCACCCTCTCTGTGGAAGAGTGTGATTATCTGATGGAAAAGAGTAATACATGTTTAAACACAGCCCTACTTAATGAAGGCAAGATATACACGACCTGCAAAGAGTCAGTTGTCCTTGTTTTTCTGTATCTCCTAAGGGGAAAGCAAATTCAAATTGCTCGTAAAGTTTTATTGTCTGTAGCTGTTGTCTCTATGGCAGCTGCAGAAAGCTCTCTAACACGGCTAAACATGAGAAACCAGTTTAATAAATAATTCATCTCTTGCCATTCCAATTAATCCCTGGTTTGCCTTAGCACCTCTAGAGGGATGGGATAGGTACCCGAAAGTTAGCTCACAGCCCAAAGGCAGCTCCTTGTCCTTGAAGGTCTGTCTGTCCTTTAGGTCTGTCTGTCTTTGTTACCATGATAAGGATGCTGGATGCAGCACTTTAAAGCAAGCCAGAGCTCATCTTGGTCATGGGAATGCAGCAGCTCCTTTCTTTATTCCTTCTCTTTGTGTTTGGTTGTAAACAGCAGAGAATTTGTGCCGAGGAGACTGGGCTGGCCTGCAGGGGAGGGCAGCATCTCTCCAGCACTTCCCTCTGTCCCACTGCCCATGCTGCCTGTGCCGGGGGGGGGTCAGGCTGTGCAAGTGAATGGCAAATACCAAGTAAGTCAGAACAGAGAGATGCCAAGTAAAATAAGGTTCTGAGGGATCAGCATTTCAGGCTTCACTGGGTCTTGATGAGGTGTTGAATGACAAAATTGCACAGATGCTGTCTGCGTTACATATATTTCACTGGTGATGTTCACTAGTGAACCTGTTGCTTCCACCTGAACCACCTTTGCCTTAGCAGGACTGCTCATGGAGCTGAGGCATTGCTACAGGTAAAGAGAGGGCAAAATCTGGCACACAGTGTGCCATTGGGCACATTATATCCACAAAATAACCACATTGGTGTCAGAAGAGCCCGCAAGTGAGCCTGAGTAGGAATAAATTTAAGAAGGATTAGTCTGGCTGTTATTGCCCAGCCTGAGGAAGATGAAGGCTGTAACAAAACAGAATCACCAGTAGAAAAATAAATGTTGTGCTTTATAAAGTTACTCTAGTTCTGGTAGGCTGAAATATCATTCGTAACACAGGCACCAAGGGCTATATAGTAATATTTTCCATGTTACCCGTAAAAGCCCACGGAAATACGAAGACTCTGACAATTGTAAGTGGTGTTTACATTATGGTTATGCGTACGCTGTAGTTCAGATGCTGACACTGCCGAGGTAGGCCCCTGAGTTAAAAAAGTGATGTCCTCACATTAAATATTTGTTATGATGATTTATTTGGCTGTTGCTTTAAGGAGATGAATACTTCTGGTTTACACTAAGAAGTTTATTTTGCCTTTGCTAAGTGTTGTTATTTTTCTAGCAGAAGTGTGGGACCTGTAGTCTGGAAACACTTATTCCAATTAAAAGGGCTTTGACCTTCCTTTACTTCTACCAAAGGTATAAACTACTGGAATAGTTGAATATATACTGAATTTATTACACAGCTATAGTTAGTTACAGAAGTTTCTAGTATAGTCAGGGCCTTAGAGAATAATAACACACCACTAATGGAGCAGTGTATTCTTTTGAGAAACATTTCAGAGTTCCTTATGCTAGTAAATATTTTGATGTTTTTGATTTAAACCATTAGGATAATATAACTATGCTGCTTATTCAAAAAATACATTCTTAATTGATGCTTAATGCTGCGTATATTTGTATATTTTCTTAGCTTGTCTAATGTGGTTCTTATTGTAATTCTGTAAGTAATAAAAGGCTTTAAAAAGAAAGGTGGAGAGAATATGTTGGTACAGGTAATTAATCTTTGCAGCCCACTTAATACCTTTCTCCAAAATATTCATCAATACAGTTTAAACTGTACAAACTTTAGCTTTAATGCTGAAAATTCCTCTTCATTCATAAAGCAATAGCTTGATAAAAAGAGTGCATTTACTGTGGTGTGAGACAGTTGGAGCTGGAGGTAAGTTTTGGATGTGAATTGAGTAGATGATGTGGTAAAAGAATAACAATTTATTGTGCTAATCTTGCAATTCCAGCTGTTCTGGCTATGGAGGCCCTTTCCCCTAAGTCTGTATGACAGATGACAGCTAAACATTGCTTATATGATAAAACTAAACACTAGCTCTGTACCGTATGTCTCTGCTGGTGTGAGATAGCACTTTGTCATTTCAATGTGTAATTGGTATCACAGCTGCTGAATGTGCAATTTACTGTAGAGAGGATATGATTTTGTTGTCCCTGTAGGTGTCTGGGTTGTTAAAAAGTTTGACACCTTTAATTAAACTAAATTGGCTTTTCAGTCCCATCCGTATCAGCAACAGAGCTAAAAATGAGATTGCTTTGTACTCCAAAGTCTCCACTAATTTTTTTTCCAAGCTGTATGTGCAGAACTGTTGTTGTTGGGTCAGTCTGGAAATCCTTACCTATAACCCAACTCTACTCAGTTTTACCAGCCTAAACTTGCAGCCACCAGTGGAGTCACTCTGGTTTTACACTGTGAGCAGAATCTAGCCCTGGGTTTTTGCTCATTCATCACTTCTCTTTGGCCAAACACTGAGCAGCAAAAGCTCCTCTGCACTTTGCCTGGCTAGTCTCAAAGAAAACAAAACATTCTGATGCAGGGAATTTATGCTGATTCAAGCTACGACCTCTCCTTCCATGGACCTTTGTCCAGGCCAAGAGAAATGAACCTCTTGAGGTCTGTGTAACTGTTCACAAGTGGCTGAAAGATGGCAAAAACGCAGGTGGTATTATCTGCTCATGCAGACTCAGAAGACAGTCAAGTGTGCAGTGCTGCCTACCACAGCATTAAACACTCACCAAACTTTGCTATCAAAGTAACTATTGCTGAATTATGGTGCATTCTTGCATCAAAAAGTTCTTGTCCATGTGTGATGCATAAGGTTGTGCCTGATACCTGCTACCAGGACCTTAGACACTAAGTTTCACACTAAATCATGATGCTAATACATAGGCTAACATGACCTATTTGTTCATTTATGACAAAGGTATTAATTGGGATTTCATAAGCAGAAAGAGCCTCTCTATTCACCAGCTGTACGTGACTCTTCTGGTGTGTACAAAATTCAATGCATATGACTGTGTGTCTGTACAAACCATAAAGTGCAACTTTGGGGTTGTCTAGAGAATGGACTGAATAAAATGAAAGGATTTCTTGAAAAGTAAAATTTTCAGTGGTGCTTCCAGGGCAGGAAAATACATAAGAAGGATGTGGACCTGATGGAGTGAGTCCAGAGGAAGGCCACAAATATTATTAGAGGGCTGCAGCACCTCTCCTATGAAGACAGGCTGAGAGAGTTGGGGTTGTTAAGCCTAGAGAAGACTTAGGGGAGACCTTAGAGCAGCTTCCAGTGCCTAAAGGGGCTGACAGGAAATCTGGAGAGGGATTTTTTACAAGGGCTTGTAGGGATAAGAGAAAGGGTAATGGCCTTAAACTGACAGAGGGTAGATTTAGGTTAGATATCAGCAAAAAATTCTTAACTGTGTCAGTAGTGAGACATTCAACAGCTCACCCGGAGAAGCTGGGGCTGTCCCATCACTGGCAGTGTTCAAGGCCAGGGTGGACAGGGCTTTTGGGCAACCTGGTCTGGTGGAAGGTGTCCCTGCCCATGGCAGGGGGAGTGCAACGAGGTGATCTTTAAGGCCCCTTCCAATCCAAACCATTCTGTGATTCTATTACATGTTTCTGCTATGATGAAAATATCATCCCTTTTACTGACATGCGCTAAGTAAGTGCTTCTTCCTATTATTATGGGAATTATGGCAGGGTACTGTTGGCAGAACTTTGTGAAGTTTATATAAAGCATTTCCACATACATAGGCTAGAACAGTATGTCCAGTTGTTTAAAAGTTTTGATTCTCATCCATTTGACTAATTTCGAGGTTAAAGGTCTTTGCAGAAATATTTAAAAAGAAATTTCTATTCCATCTGCTCCTATCAGATTTGAAATGAAACTTATTTGGGATTGGTAAATTTTTAGACTGTAGCTAGAGATAAATCAGCTTGCTGGCCTCTGAATCAAATCTTCTGCCACTGGCCGTGGCTGGTGTATTTAAGATGAAAATCTCTTGTGATGCGTCTGCCACGGGTGTGACCACAGACAATTAATGCTCTTCAGGAAAAAAAAATAAATGTTTAGTTGCTCTATCCTCTTTTAAGAGGATAAAGACCACTCCAGGGAAAAAGCCTTTAGAATCCAATAATCCTATTCCTGCTCCGGTACCATGCCAGCAAATACCACAGACTTGCATGAAAAGATTTGCAGCTTCCAAAA
Source organism: Psittacula echo (assembly GCF_963264785.1). Classification (NCBI taxonomy): domain Eukaryota; kingdom Metazoa; phylum Chordata; class Aves; order Psittaciformes; family Psittacidae; genus Psittacula; species Psittacula echo. The sequence continues at coordinate 14,121,728 of NC_137743.1, read as the reverse complement.
TCTGTAATGCAGAGTGTTCCTTCTTTCTCTGCATGCCTGAGTTTGGTGACTCCAGCATCTCAGAGCCATGTGTTTACTTGAACAGGAGACTGATAACAATTTATTCAATGCAATCATTTGCGTCTTCTCCTCATTCTGCAGTGGTGTTTCCCTGGCGGATTTTCTTTGCCCTCTTTGCTGCCTGTAGGCAGCAGCCATCCCCCTCCTGAGCCTTTTGCAGGCATCAGCAGGCTGCTCTGTTATCCCAGCTTTGCTTGTGTGAAAGTATCTTTTAGACAAAAACACTGGTTCTGTTGGCTTCTGTCCCTGTTTGTAGGCCTGGTTGGTTGTAGCTGGATCTGATTCAATGGCTCCGTACGCTGGAGTATGCTCACGTCTGAGACAAGCCTTGATGTTGCCTTTATTTGTTAAAATGCTTTTTTATTGCTTCAATCCTAACATGGTAGAAACTGCAGATCGTGATTGTAACGCTGCTTGGCCAGGTGGAGAGAAACTGGCCTCATGCTGAAGGTCAGTGCTAGAAACAGTTGGAAAGGAAACTGAACTGATGGAGAAATGCACTGCAGAGCTGCAGGGACCGCAATTTCAACTCAGCCTAATTGACTCACTCAAGAAATACATAAATAATTCAGTCTTAGGCCATAATCACTCTTAGGACTATTTGTATGATAATTTCTAATGCTTCAGTTTTGGATGTGAGACCGAAAAGACCAATGCTCCATGCAAAGGAGATAAGCTTCAAAGTCTCAAAGTAACAACCTAATGGCGAGGCAGAGAGTGCTCTATGTTGGCAGGCTAAAAAAACCCCATGCAACAAAAACCAAAAATCAACAAAATAATGGAGGAAAAATTCAAGTGGGAAGCAAAATACTATTTTTAAAGGTGTGTGTAGACAGATTACCCTTTCTCAGTTGCTCAGAAGACTGAATAGGCTGCAGGGCCTGAATTCAACAGGATAGTTAACTACTTAACCCCCTCTTATGCATATGTAGTTGTATTTGGTATGTCAGAAATGAGGTATATGCTTGAGTAAGTATGTTAATTCACATTCCTAAAGATAGCCATGTGCTTAAGTGCTTTGCTGGATCTTTTTCTTTGCCATCTGCTTGTTGCTCGGTTCTATGCAGGGCTTGCTAGGTCAAAACCCACGGTCTGTGCTTAATCAGTAATCAATGGTTATGCAGGGATTAGGCTCCGTGCTTAATGGTTTTTCTGAGCAGCAAAGACTCTTTTAGGAGGAAGAAGAGGAGGAGAGAGATGAGCATGAGCAGAGGAGGCTGGAACACACTGCTGAAGCTGGGGGGCTGTAGAGAGGTTGCCTCCCAGCAATGCTTGCTTTTCTTGGAAAACATGGCTAGTTTCTGTGCAGGAATGTTTAAGAAGGGGTCCAGAAGCATGAGGGGAGCAGGGAGATGAAAACATAGAAACAGGGTGAACTGCTGTTTGAAAGCAATGGAAGAAGGACAGGTTTGGCCAAGAGAGATCAGGTTATATTGATGGGAAAGGACAGAAACCATCCCTTTCTTGCCTGGTTTCTTCACTTAAACAAGGTTCAGTTTACACTTGTAAATCACTGGCTTGTTTAGACTTTGTGATGATAATTCATAACCCAAAGGCTTTGGTTTCCTTTTTTTTTTCCCCTTTATCTGGCCAGCACAGGGTGGTTGAACTGTTTTGCATGGGTCACTGTGGATGCCTGGTATGTTCCTAAAGATAAGTGAGCTCTTTTATCAGGTCAAGTACATACTACTGACACTCTCTCTATCAAAAGGGATCATGAAGATACAGGAGCAAAACAACACATGGGGTAATATCTGAGTCAGATGTGTTTCTTACATCCCAAATTAGATTGGTGTCTTTTTCTTCTGCTCTTGATGACACCTGCAATGGCTCTTTTCATCATATAGTTAATTTATTATAGACATCTTCTGCTAATAACAAACACTGACTGATCTATCAGAGAGATGTTTTGGGTGAAGGTGAACAGGCTTTGCTGAGGACAGAGGAGATACTCTCTTGTTTGTCAGTACTTTGCAGTGGGATTTTCACACTCCACAGTCTGTGTTTGTTGAATTTGCTGCCAAATAAACTCCTGTCTATTGAGTTTCACATTAGACTCTAATCTTCCACTTAGCAGCATCTCATTCAAGCAGCTTGTTTGGCTGAGGAAAAAAACAACACCCTCTTTAAAATATGTACTGAGTGCAATGTTTTCCTGGGGAGGGTTTAGTTACAATGGAAAGCCTAGAAAATTAATGCAAATTAGTTGCAAACATGGCTTTAAAAAAGACTAGTTATGCTAACCTGAATATTTTTAGGGACAAGAGTTTAGAATTAAAATAGTGTGTCATTCATCTGGTAGATTCAGAGTGAGCTCAGCTGACATTTGATTTACTTTAAGAGTTTTGCTGGCAACCACAAAAATGTGAAAAAATACGTATCTCAGCCTCTCTCTGAGACAGGCACAGGAGTAAATGGTGGCCACTAGTGAAACCCAGGCAGCCATGGTGAATAAAACCAGCAGTGAATGATATGAGCTTCTCAAACTGTTCTAGATAGACCTAAAGACAACCTCACCATCACTCTTGCAGATGTGTCACTGTTGGTCATTCTGGCATAAGTGTTGTCTGGGGCATTTTCGTAGCCACCAGTCCCAGATGCTTACTGCTTTCCCTCCTCAGGACGTTCCTCTTGGCAGCTATTTGACCAAGCTATTATTTTATGGTATATTTAGTTCTTTTTTATCTTTTCTCACTGTCAGTCTCTCCAGCCCAATAATCATGTTTTCTTCTTTACCACAGCCTCCATATCCTGCTGTCATTCTAAAAATGCTTCTGTGATGTTAAATTCTTTTCCAGTTATATGATGAGAATTAATTCATTCTGACACAGCCATGAAAATCTGATTCAATTCCTTTTTTTGGTACCTCAGTCACAGTCCTTGATCACAAATCAGCATGAGTCAGAATTTCCCAGGTTATTATTTCCTCAGAAAGGCTGATTGCAACCCTGTCTCCATATTTAATGTCCTTTTTCTTACTGCAGTGGAGCTGAGCAGTAGAAGTTGCAGTGATTTTGTTTGGACACCCGGCTGTTGTTCTGGCCTTCGATGCCACACATGGAAAAGGTGACACCAAAGAATATCCCAGACCAGTTTTACTGTTGCAATTTCCAACCATCAGGTAGTTGAGTCCACGCTGGCTCTGTAGCATAAAGGTGACTACAGAAATTACAGATTCATTTATCTGGAAACAGTGAATCTTGGTTCACAGATAGGCAGGGAACACAGTGGCTATATCAGGTTGTGCCAGGACGTGAGAACTTAGTAGTGAGGAGTTTTCAGACTGGCCATATCGCACTGAGATTTTCTGTCAAAAATGGACTCTCATGAAATGTTTTAGATAGTTAGGTTTTGAATCCTTTTGGGTTCAACTGAATAAATGGGTAGCTTATCTGAAGTTACCGAAAGTATACCAGAACGAAAAATAAGTGGGAAATACTACCTTTGGGGCCCTTATAATTCATTTATTCTCTCCAATACGTATTTATGTTTCAGATTTGATGTCTGGAGGCCAGGACCATGTTGGCTGCCCATTGAAAGAGTGAAGTGCTGCCAGTCTGTTCTTCTGTGTTGGGTTGTGCTGTCATCAGGAGGGGTTTGGAGGCATGAGGAAGCTTCCCATTCCTTACACAGAGCTCTGACTCTGGAAGCAAATGCAGGAGGAAATCCTGCTTCTACTTGCCTTTGTACCTTTGCTTAATCTGAAAGACGTGCTGTTGGCTGAGCAGTAACTGAAAGGGCTGCAGGAAGGAGCAGGCATTGCTTCTTGCAGGTCACAGGAGGCAGGCGAGATCCCTTTGCCTGCCCCATGAGGTTTGTCTCTGCACAAATTCAATGTTCAGCTTGAAGACTAAGGAACTGTTTCCATGTTTTCTATTGAGTGCTGCAGTTTTCTTTTGGAAGTGGTTCTCTTGGGTTCTTCAAATAGGGCAGTATTTATTACCCACTTGATATTAAATACTTGGGTTTTTTTTTCCTACCAAGCTCTAGGATTTTTTCTTTTTATTTCATTTTTCACATGAAAAGAGGGGAAAAAAAAGAAGCCCAGACAGAGATTAGCCTATTACTTTTATGAGGGAAGAATATTTATTAGGATTTAATTGTGCAGGAAAAGCAACCAAGCACTGCCTGCAGGGGAAAGCCCTTACACACTGGTGTGAGTACATCAGATCAATAACTAGTGGTTAACAGGAAGAGACAAAAAGCCATCCTTAATTTTAGTGGTAAAAGATTCAGCTCCCAATTCAGGCTCAGATTTCTCGTCTTCCTGAGACAAATGACACAAGTGCCTCCTTTCTGCAGGACAGAGATACCACTTTTCTTCCTGAGGGTTTCAATTCATCTGAGTTATTGGACTCCTCATGTGCTAAAGTGGGCAAGCCAAATTACCTGTCCAACAGAAGTGCCTTATCTTTGACTTCAGTGCCCTGTGAGTGGGTTTCTGGCATTGACATGAGTTACTGTTTCATGATTCAATTTTACATTGTGTTGCATATGCCAAAGACTGTGCTGTGATGCTCCTGCACGGCTAGATGCAATGGTTATTAAAGCTTAGGTGAGTGAACTCAATTTCACCTAAAATTTCCAAACAATTTGAGGTATTATTGGTAAGGATAATTAGGATAAGATGCTGGTATACTGAGAAGAATGGGTGGTCTTTGTGAGGCTCATCCATTATTAATCAGCCATGTAATTTCCTTTAAGTGACAAGGTGAGATTTTGGGGGTTTTTTAGGCCCAATTTCATCTTCATGCTATGAGCAGAGATGAAACCCTCTTGCCTGCATTATTGTGAATTACCTATTTGAGAAACAAGGATTCTGTAGTTTGGAGATACTGCCTGGGAGCTTGCTCGTGACACAAAGGGACAATGAGATGCTGAATGAGAAAGAAATTAATTCTTCCTTCCCTTTCTCCTTTCCACATAAGAGATGAGTTTGTTTTTTGCTGGAGGTTTGCCTGCATAAAGGCTGCAGTATGGAGCCAGTGTGTGCTGTCACACTTAACCTTTGGTGTGTCAGAAGGCAGCTTATGATGGGGTTAAAACCCTTCTCTGATGGTGGTGTCTGGGGAGAGTGCCTGCAGTGGTGAGGAGGCCTGGGGGAAGCAAAGTGCAGGGGGACCAGCTGTACATTAAAACATTGGGAAACAAACTCCTCACAGATGGAACAAAGGTACCCTGATTTAATAGAACTTAATAATTGTGCTTCAAATGACTTATAATGAAGAACAAATCAGTATAATCTTTGTTAAAAACAGAGTGATAGTATAATAAACATAACCTCATTGAACTCAAGGAAGCATAAATCACTTGTAATTCAAAAGCATTATAAAAAACAATTACAATTCACTGACGACTCTGTTTTACAGTCTGTGAAAACTTTCTATGTTTTGCTTTCAAAAAGGAATTTCTCTTAATCAGAGTTGTTGTAATTAGAGGGAGTGGCAATGATTCAGAAAATAGCTGGGTGATATTACCTTTTGAGGATCTCTACAGCTGCCATTTTCATAGCGTGAACAGTGATGCTTGGTGCTGATGAGGAGCTTCCATGAATTGGAGCTCCAGCAATTGGAAATGTGTTTTGCAATACACCCCCGTTCCCCCAAACCTACCATGATGTTGAATTTCATCCACTTAAAACAGAGCCTATGTTTAACAATAATTTAAATCATTATCCTCCCTGTCAACTCGGAGTTAAGGGGCTACGCAACTGTGATTCTCTGTTTAGAAACTGCCTGGAATAATAACTTTCAGATGTCTCAAATATGCACCACTTATCTATAACATCTAAATACAAATGTCTCCCTGCTGAGCAAGCCTGACACTGTTTACCTATCGTGTCCAAACCATTCCAGAGTGTTTGCTTGGTGTGGAGCGGAAGGCCCTATAATCCGCAGCTCTGACAGCGCTGTCAGTGTAGTGTTTTTCAACTCCTCCTCACCTTTAGGTGATTGCAAAGAAACAGCCTAAGCCCGGGGGGAACAAGTGAAGAATGTCCCTGCATGTGCATCTCCCCCTCCCACCCCCATGTTAAGGGTAAAAGTGCATTGCGAGCCAGCCCTGTGCTCTTGCAGACGGGATGATGCTCATGCCGTTGGGTCCCTGCCAGCCTGCTGTGAGATGATCCAAATGCTGAATCCCACATGCCCTGGGCGTGCTGGGGCTGGGCAGAGTCGAGGCGCTGTCGCCGGCTTGGGGGCCCCGGGCTCTCTCTCTGCATGCAGACCTCATTGAGACCTGTCAAGTCTCATTGAATGTCAGGCTCCACAACCGGCTCGCGCCGTATGCTCCCCCAGCCACAGTGTGCTGAAGCTGCGTGCTGCGCAGCTGGATGGCTCTGCTGTTGCTCAGGGAGCTGCTGTGCTGGAGGTGTGTGATTGGCTTGTCCCTCAAGGGGCTGCAGGGGTGATGGGCTGTGATGTGGGGCTGCCCCTACAGCTCATCCATCAGTAATCAGAGCCGGGAGAGCTGAAAAAGCCCTCCTTGCCCTGCTGTGTCTGACCTGTGGCTTATCATGGGGGCTCTCCCAAAGGCATAGAGAATCTCAAACCACCCACAGCTGTAAAGAGAAGAGCTCCATCCCCATAGCTGGCATTGGGTACCAAAGGCATCCGCACAATGCCCTGTAACCCACAAAGCCTCCAAATTTCCTAATGCGTCCCTTTCAGCCCTACACAGTGTTTGAACTTTGCTTCCCCTGGGCACACGGAACACCCTTAGCTGGCATGCACTGTCCTGATGAATCCAGTGAAGGTTAAATAAGGAGAAATGATAAGCTTTTAACACATCTTTCCATCATCTTTGGTCCCTAGGTGAAGCCTGAGTCACAGCTCTTACTCAGTGCATCAGATCTGTGCACATTATCGACATTTCTCCTGTGGCTCTTATCCCTTCGTTCTCAGTTAACTCCTGGATTACCTGTTGTCCAGCCCCTGCAGTGCTGCTGCTGTCCTTGTGTTACATAACAGCAGGTTATCTGAAATGTACGCATTCTGGGTATTGAAAATTGCTGTTATTTTATTAGTTTTTATAGCAAGTGTGAAGGTTAGACTGTTAGCAGGGGTCAGGCTTGGTACCAAATTGTTTTACGTGGCTATGGTTATAGAAACAAGCCTTTCCCCCTTGTCAAGTTTGCATTTAGCATGCGTGTTGCTTCCGTAGCCACCTAGGGCTGCCGCAAAGGAGCACTGCTGATCTACTGCTTCTGTGGCCACGTTAAGCCCAGGATAGTGTTTTCCAGAATAGCCACAATTAGTGAAGCGTGCATAGCATTATGCTCAGAACATGGTTTCTTCTTTTCTTTTTCCTTTTTCTTTTTTTAATATATAGGCTTCTTTGTAAGGATGTGGCTTGGAGAGGAGTCCTTTATAGCTTGTTCTCTGTCTGCTCAGGAAACTAGATCAGTGAGGCTCAGTATCTGATGGCTTTTTTCCTGCAGCACGCCTGCCTCTATGCATATGAATATACAGTCCATTTTACTTGCTTGAAATGCCCAAATTGTGTTTCTGTTCCTCATGAAATATGCAATTGCTTGGATGTAGCAAGCCAGGTCTTTCTGCTGTTTCTGGACAGAAGCATACAGAGACATGTGGCTCCAGTGCCTGCTCAGCTTGCTGGAGCTGCCTGTCCCACCTACCAGTCCACTACAGTGATGCTCAGGGAGAAGCTCTGGCTGGGAAGCCACACAGCTCTGCCATGCTCAGGAAACAAGCTGCTCTGAGATCACCTTCCCTCCATTCATCCTCCTGCTTTGTATGGTTTGGGCTCTATCTTTATCGGCCTGTCCCCACATACACCACCATCAGAGTGGTTGGGGATAGGTACAAGAGCAGCACGCAGGACCCACGTGCTCTCCATCCTCAAGCTGGCTCCTCCTGCACAGTGATTTTTACATCAATTGCTTTATCAGCATCTTGTCACCTCCTCAGTAGCTCTTCACTGACTTTCGCACCATGGCCCATGCCAGAGGACCTGAATCAAATTAGTACAGCAGAAAAAAATAATGCATTTAACCTGTTTATCCATCGTTCTGCTGTGCATCTGCACTGCTTGTGTGTGATAGGTAAAAATTACCCATGGTCACTTAGGCAGAATATCATATTTACGAGGCATTCTCCGATAATGGTTTGAAGCTTGGCCATGTATGCAGGAAAATAATTTGCAGGTACTGGAGTTGGCTTCATGATGTTTGTTGCTCTAAATTTGTACTGGGTGTCTGCTGCCTGGACAAAGAGAAACCTGCAATCCTGGATGCTGGCATCTCAGATGTCTTCAGCACGAGATGATCAGTGACGTGTTTCTTTCCAAATGGCACCCCAAGGTAGCATGACAGAATAACAGACAGATGGTCTTAGGTTGCACAAGAAACACTGCTGACCAAAAAGGTGTAAGCAGCTAGAGTGTGAACCCGTGTGATCAGGTCCAACCAGTCTCTGTAAGTGACCGGGGCTAATTTTATTGGGGTTGGGAATTGTTTGGTGTAATAAATTAAAGGTTCAAAGCTGAGTTGAATCTCAGGTCCTCCAAAACCCCCAGAACACTCCAATCTGATGTTTTGATTACCTGAGCCCATTTTAAATGCTAGCTCAAGCGTCAAACCCTCACATTTCCACTTAGCTGTTCAAGGAAAACAATTTTAATAGCTACCCAACTATTCATCAGAATTAGGCCCTGCTGGACTAATTTGGATAACATGCAAGCTAAGTGCAGTGCAGTCTGAGCTTAACTTGGAACATCCAGAGACACCAAAAAACATTTGCCTCAGTAACTCAAGCGTGTTCCTCAGCCCCCGCTCTTCATGCCGCTGGCCATGTCCAGTACCAGGAGGGGCTGGGGAAGAGCCCGCTCTCCTGTTGCTCCTGGCCCTGATGGAAACAGGGAGAAGCAGAAATACCAGCAGGAACTATGCACTTTTGGAGCTCCCGCCCCTGAGTCCATGTGGACTCAAAGGACAAAAGCATCCGAACACTTGGGCACTCACCCAGCTGTGTACCATGGCAGCAGCACCTCTGCCCGCTGCTCCCTGTGTGCATCCCTGTGTGCCCTGGCATTACAGCATAGAGCACAGTGGATTCCCAAAAGCACCTCTGGGATTCCAGTGGAGCAGGAAAAGTTAAATTGTTCTGTATTTATTGTGTAAGCTTAGATAGCTAGGATACTGCTCTGCCAAGTGTTGAGGTTAAAATTCCTTGTTCCACCTTATGTGTTTCTTGGAGTGGCCTGTGCTGAGCTGAAAGTCTCCAGCTAGCACTGAGCAAGGTTTCACATTGGCGCTGAAGATGCTGGTTTGCTGGTGGCTTCAAGACTTGGGGATGCACATGAGTTTCCTCTCTTATCTGCATATATTAGTGCAGGCATTGAGAATTTAAAGAATTAGTAGAAGTTGAATAGATCAAGGTTGTTTTCCTGCTGTTGCTGCTGGCTGGCTTTTCCCTATCCAGAATTCACTGGAAAACATTGGAGGATTCCTGTGAGAAGCTCAGGCACCCAAAAAAATTTGGGCATGTAATTGCTGCAGTGGTGGGGACCTGTCAAGGGTGATGCTGGCTGCCTCTTCTATAATCGCTGAGATCTGGAAGTGGGACCTAGAAATCGTATAAGAATCTGGTTTCTTTAAGTACTTTGGCCTGTTGGATTGGCCGTGGAGGCTGCTGGGACAGCAAAATTTATGTAAGACATTTTGCAGTGTCATCTTTCAGTTTTACGAAATGTTGAGGCTGGATGGAGTTCAGAGAGATGAAGGGGACAGTTCTCTTGCGTTTAATAACTGCTGCTTCTTGTTTCTGATGCGCGTCGGTTGCTTTATGAGGGGAAATGGGGTAGTATCTGCTTTCTATCTGGTAGGACAGCGATCATTTTATTCACAGAATGGCCTGAACAAAGACAAATTACTGAACCTCATAGAAATCCTGATGGTGAGACAAAGCCCTCTCACTAACTGAGAAGAATGGCTTTTCGAAGCTCTCTATATAAATATTTACAGCTCTGTATGTACGTATGTGTAAGAACAAACAAACTCCCATACACACACTGCGCAAAGACCAGAAATCTTCCAGACTTTCACCATTTTAATGAAAAAACTAGGGAAAGTAATACATTAAATTGTTCACAATTTTTCAGTTGCCTAGACAGTACTAAACTGAAATAACACAGTGTGTCTAGCTCAACAGGGAATTCACTTGAGGCTGAAGATCCCATGCAGACAGTGAGGAGGAATTGTTGAAAGGCTTTGAGGAATGGTGAGAGCAAGCTGTCCGCTCTCCACCCGGGTGTTAATCTCAGAAGGGGTGCTGTAGCTGAAAGTGGCTGTTCCTAGTGCTCAGTGCCATCCTTGGCACTGCATCTGTAGAAGAGAGGAGTTGTTGTGCTGGGACCTTCAGCACATCCAGAAAATACAAATTATGCAGAATTCACCTCCTCTCTGCTTCTCTGAAAAATAATTACCCATGTTGAAAATAAATCTGCAAAAGATGGGAGTTTAGCTCTTATAGGCTATATATGCACAATACTGTAATGATCTGAAACAGGAGAAGAGTGCATTTGTTGTTGCTTCTGTTGTCTTGGGACTGTTCTCCTGGGCCTGTGCTTCCCTGTATTGCACAAGAAGCACAAGATGCAACTTGTGTAGGGGGAAGTGTGATAGTTCCCTTTAACACTTAAATGCCTCTCGATTCCTCCTGCTGGACACACAGCAGTATGATCCTCTTGTTCTTTTCATTCTCCTCGCCGCATTCCCAGGCAGAAATACACCCAGCACTGCCAGGTGAGCCTGGGCAAAGCTGGAGCCATGAGAAAATATTCAGACTTTCAGACCTGGGTGGCTCTTACAGGAGAAGGAAATGTGAAGACAAACATCTTCTTACAGACTTCTCTCTTCACCCGAGTCAGCTTTAGGCATGGGATGAAATCTTTTCAGCTGAACACATGCAATGCAGGGAATAAAAACCAAAGCAGAACATGGCATGTTTGAATTTCAGGCATCCTAGAATTTTGTAGATCAAAACGACTCCATTTATTTCTAATGTGGGCAGAAGATTCAGCAACATAACTCTGCCTACCAGTACGAAGTCCATCACCTATTACAAAATGATACACCAAGAGAACATTCAAGTATGACCAGGGTAGACCCTCATGTTGGGAAGCATATTGCAGCATTGCAGTATAGGATGATAGATGCCTGCAATGAAGAAGCACTTAAAAGCTATGCTCCGTGTCTCCTCTCTGTCTGCCTGTATGTCAGCATCGTCTTAACTGAGCAGCAATGTTTTTAAGCCAGTCCTTAACACAGTTTCACTTCAGGGAGCCAGGAGATACCTGCTAAAAGCAGAGTCTCAGATCTGAGTATTTGTGTCACCAGACCTGAAATCTTGGCTGATTTTGCTTGGATTCTGGATGGTGACAATTAATTTGGCCATTGTGGAAACTTCAAAGCAGAGACCTGTCTGGGGAGGGAGAACTGATCAGAGGATTTTCTTCAAAAGTAGGGAAAAAGAGTCCCCTGCAGCCCTGGGAAGGCTCACAGGTATGTTAAAAGCACTTCACGCTCAGCCATAAGAAGGCTGCTGAAAGAGCAAGGACAGGATGAATTGTGACTGTCACTGGCTACTATGCAGCCTACAGTAGATTTATTTCAAGTTTTATATGCCGTGTTTCCCACTTAGAGCTGCACGGAATTCCAGTAGAGTTCAGCTGATGGCCATCTGCTCCCCAGAGGAACACTTAAAAGGGCTCTTTCTTCTTTTTAACATCTAAAACTCACATGGTGTGGGATCTGTCACTGAGAGCTCTGGGATCTTGCTTCCTGCAGACACCCGAGAGGTATTTAGAGCATCACCAGCTGATTGTGGGAGCAGGACTCGAGTCACAGATTATGGAGATGAAATGACCTCCTGAAGGCTCTGTGGGGAGGACTAGGGACAGGAATAGAAACCCTGGAGCCTGACTTTCTGCCTCTTATTCTCAAGCACAATTAAAGCACAGCCGGTTCACATGGTGCAGTTGATGACTACAGATGTGGTAGGAGAGCAGTGGGAGGGAAGCTTTGGGCAGGGGTAGGATCAGGACACACGGGTGAGACAGGAGAATAGGAACAGACGGAGGCAGGTGGTTGTGAGTGTTGAGAGGGGGGAACCTTAACAGCAGAAGCAGAGCTAGAAACCCCACCAAAAGGGTCATTACAGAAAGTATTAATTTTGCTCAATTTGGAGAACCCATAAATTATTATAGAGCATGCTCATGGGACAACCCACCCAGTGTTTCTAATCTGAAATCCTGTTGTCTAACACGTTTTTGGCTGTCAAGATTTTCCAATCTATTGTGTGAATGGGTTCTATTTTAATATTCTGGCAAACGGCTTCCCGGGAAAAGCCTAATTCCTCCACCACTCCTTCAGGGTCCCATTGTCCGGGGTCTTATTTTTCCTTCCTGTTTCACATGAACGTGCAGAGCTTTGACAATTGTACTTTGTGGTCTTGAAACGTGAATGCTTTCCAAGGCTGGAAGAAGTCTCCCAGGTTTTGAGAATGACCTTTGATTTCCAGTGACAGCCAGGATGGATTTCTGCAATTTTTCATGTAGCTTAGGGCCTGACATTGACTAATAGGGCTGGATATTCAGCAGGAATGGCAGGAAACCCTCAGTGATGAGATTTATTCATGCTGTCCACTCATACTTTCAAAACTGTAGGGCTATGTTCCTGTTTGGGGTGAGCGGAGCAGTGTTACAAGAGGGGTGAACTTAGACCATTGCTTCTGAAGGCACAGAGCAGCCCTTTCATTCAACCTCTGCCCAGATCTGTCCAGTGAACAGCAAGCAGCCTGTGCTGCTTCAAGTATTGCAATAATGACATGCAAAATCACGTGGCTTTCTGTTGAAAACCAGCAGCCATCCCATTGCATTTTCCTTTTGTTTATCTTTCTTAAGAAAACAGTGGATTCTGCCTAGTTTCACTGGAATAGTCCCTTGCTGGCTGGAAATTACTGACTATAAAAAAGAAAAATATAATGTAGTAAAATGTAGCTGTATTTGAGAAAGGTTTCTGCAGAGCTTCTGCACTGACCAAACAGGGGAATACGTAAGGGAGACAACTCACAGGAACTGGGGAGCATCTACAGAAGCTACTTTGCATTCTGGTTATGCTTTTATGCCCACAGGGGTTGCTACCAGCATCCTTATGACCCACTCCTTCTCCCCTGGATGCCTGAGAAGAGGTGAGAGACCATCATGGCTGTGCTGCAGGGACAGCTTCTTCAGAGCACCAAGGAGCATTGGCTGTGCCACCAGAAAGGAAGGGTGCCAAGAGCCCATGCCATGCACAGTGGGGGACTCTGCATGAATCCTGCTTCATCTTGGTGCAGCTTCATCTTTCCCAATGGAGCAGATGGGGGCTGCAGGGTAGAGGGAGGAAGCTTTTTTGCGCTGTAGTTAATCAGATCTCTGAAGCCATTTGTAATTGTAGATAAATAGGGTAAACAGATACTCACAGAGAGCCTGTTCATGAACAGTGATGGTGTTGTAGGACCTGGTTACATTGGGACTCCTCTTTTAAAATTCTTAATTCAGATCTTTAGCTGTCTGTGAGTATAACCTCACATGATTAAAACAACACTGACTTTCATAATTGATGCATTCTTCCCTCTCTTCCATGTCTGGGGCAGGAAGAGAAAGTGAAACATTTTTTTCCTGTTGTTTGCTACTTAATCTTTTAATTTAACAGCACTGGTTGAAATTAGGGGAAGAGTTTGATTTTTATTTTAAATAAGTGAAGCAGTATGTGAAAGCAGTCCTTGTTTACCTTAGGTTTGTAAAAGGCTATTGCTGTTTTTTACAAAACACAGATTTTGGACCAAATTTGATGACAATACTGCTTTCAATCCATGATTGCTTTGAACCAGCCGTTCATCCTCCTTTGTCCTCAAGGGCACAGTGGTATTTTTTGCAGAAGTTGAAAATCATATTTCCATCAATTTAAATACTCCCAGCATCCATTAGGGGCCCTAATATGGCTCATCCTTTGCACAGCAGCAGATGGGAAGTGTGGGACACTTGTTTTCCATTCTCCCTGCTCTTTAGCACCTAGTAGGCAGCAGCTGGGCTGTGGATGCTGAGCCAGGAGGGAGGATGTTCTGACTTCCCCTTTGCATTAAAACACAAATGCAGTGCTGTTGCAGCATGGCATTGTGCACCTCTTTGCAAGTGCTGCATGACCTTCTCCTTGCTTCACGGGCTCTGGCATGGGATGTCCTCCTGGTCTGGAGTGCAATTCTACCCTGGCAGCCACTCTGGAGATGTAGCAGTCCGTCCCAGGATGGTCACTACTAAAGGATCAGCAAACATTTACTCGCCTTTTTAAGTGCTCCTTTTGGCCCCTTACATCAGAATTTGACTCCCATTCAGGCGAAACAAGGAAACAAGCAGTGCTTCTCCAGCATTCAAAGCAATGGGACAATTTTAAACTGATTTCAAAATAAAGATGTTCATTTGGCATAAACATGCACTCACCAAAGAAAGATCCTGAGAGAAACTCAACTGCTGAATCCTTGACCTCCAAAGGACCCCTGAATACAGTATTGTACGCAATGTGCCTCTTTTTGGGGGTGAGATATTAAGAGCTTATTTATTTATAAGAAAGTTGTTTACAATGTAAGTAAATTAATGAGTTCCAAGGCCCACTCCCAGCTGCCAAATGCCGGGAGGATGTTTATGACCACTGTAAATAATTTCATAGCTTAATGCAAATACTTTTTTAGAAATCAGGGGCTGATAGTTGTGTGTTTATGGTGCAGTTGAGGATTCATAAATTCTTCCAGAATATGAGAAAGAAAATAAACAGTATTTCAGATATTTTAAAAATTCATAGGAAAGAAAAAACCCAAAGTTGTTCATCATCCACGGTGCTGTGGGTTCAAATCTGCACTGCTTTGGCTAAGCTCTCCCACGTGAGATCAGAAAATGTTCAGCATCCTTCAGGACCCAGCCCATGTGTTTTGGAGACTGTGAGGGCTCGGACTTTAACGGTACAGACAGGTTTCCCATGCACTGAATATGTATTTGCAGATAACTTTGCTGATGAGGAATGACCTTTGCCAAGGTCAGCTTTAAATGACAAATCAGATTCTTCACAGTCAGCAGGGCAGTAAGGTGGACCAGCACAAGAGATTTGCTTTACGTTGTGGCTAAGAGGTAATAAGGGCTGAGCAGCACCTGTGGGTACTGGCAGAAAGGTGGCTCCGGAGGGAAATCTGCTTCCTAGACAAAAATAACAAACAGAATGAATGAAATGGGGCTGGGAGGAATTTCCTTTTCAAGGCATGTGTGCAGCGAGGAATTAGAAATGGGTGAGGTGACGTCAGAGCGTATGTGGGATGCTTGGTATGATTTTTGTGAAGAGTCTTGGTGCCTTGGGGAGGGACGAGCAGAAATGAAGAATTACAGATGCTTCATTTGAGCTCTGAGTCTATTTTCAGCTGTAGTGTGGATGGCAATGGAGGGCCTGCAAATATCAGGAGAAGTTGTGGGCTCCTTCTGCCGTGGTGCGTTGTGGTGGCTGCACGTTCCCGTGCTGTGCTTTCCATAGCAACATATTTTCAGTGTAAAACCACATAAGCAGTTGAATAGTTATGAGCATTTATACTCCCATGTGCACGGTTGGAAAACTGATGATGATACTGAGCTGCTGCGAGGCAGAAATTGTCCTGCTTTAAACTGCAGCTTAAGCTGAGCTTTCGGTCTGGAGCTGAAATGCAGTTTGATGGTTTGAGGTTCTTGGATGCCTGCACTCAGAGGAGCTTGTCCTTTTTGGGGAAAAAGTGACTCTCTCTTTATTACCCAAAAAGTCCACCAAGAAGCACCTTGTATTGGGGGCACGAGACTCCCCCAGATCCACAGCAGCTAAGAGATGTCTTGACACAACAAGGTTTGCCCAGACAAATGGTGCCAGTGCTAACTACATTTAATTGAGGGCCAAATAACTTTTTTTTTGCAGTTTCTAGATAGCAGTGAACTCCAGTGCACCCTGCCCCAGCTCCAGCAGGCTGAGATTTGGGTACTCACTGCAGCAGTGCTATTTTTTGCAGTCAATCTTGCTGACAACATCATGATCCTTTTCCTTGATGGTGCTGGACTGCCTGGCCTTGAATTTAGCTGCAGGGACTGCAAGCTCCAGTGAGGCAGACACAGCTGTGCAGCTCAGACAGGCAGGAAATGCATGGCCACAGGCATGGCACTGAGATGGCCAAGGAGGTAAAGGGAAGGAGCTGTATGACTCAGTAGCTAATCTTGGCCATGCCTGGCTTGCTTGAGTCTGTCCCTTGAATGGTTCCACTCCTGCCAATTTCTGGGACTGGCTCTGTGTTTGCTGGTGATGGGTTTGAGGTGGTTTGGCAGGTACTGCATCAGCAGAACATCCTCTGAGTGAATGCACAGCTGGCTCTCATGGCTCTGCTTCCAGCCACCCCTGGAGCAGGCATGCTTGGCAGGATGGCAAAGGCACAGAGATGGTGACAGTGTTTGATACGCCTCTGCTGAATGATTGTGAATGCCGGGGGACAAGTCTGCTGACCTGGAAAACAAGCCAAGATTAAGAAATGTCAAATTTCCAGGAAGAAGGCTTCCTGGAGGGCAGAGAGGTGGAGAAGTAGACTCTTGAGGTTACTTGGGATGTTTCATTTCAAATGGAGCGTGAATCCTGTCATAGCGCTGGTGCCTCTGGGAAGGGCCACCCTGGCACCCTGAAATGGGACTCCCTTCCCAAAACTAGATGCTGGGGCATGGATGACAATCAGCAGCAGGACATGAATGTGAAGGTGATCGTCTCCTCCTGGGGCAGAGCTGGAGGATGGTGCCTTCTCATCAGCAGCCTTTAAGGAGCTTCTCTCAGGGTTAATGCAGAAGTGGGCAGCACAAAACAGGCACATGAGCCACACTGTCCCTTCTGATTTGCACCCATAGGTGCTGCAGCAGGCGAAGCCACCTTGTAGCAACGAACTGGCACCCTCAGCTCTGCAGCAACTTCACCTACAGTTAAAACACCTGCTAACCCCATAGACTTTTTGATTGTAGTAGATGTAAAAGGGAGCCCAGCAGCCATCCTGTTATTTGCTTCCTTATTAAATTCTGTTTGCTTCATGTTGCCCTTAAATATGGATTTTTGAAGTGCTTCAAACTTCATTTGGGAAGAAATTTACATTGCCTGAGGCTGGGACATCATGGGCAACTGTGGTGGCTTTAACAGACCTGGGTGAAACGCCTCTAGCAGACAAAGCAGTGAAATGCAGCAGATACGGTCATTTATCACCATTCCTGCAGATTCTTGCCACGGTGGCAATTTCTCATCATTTCTCTGCAGATGGGGCAGTTTTTCTGCTGTGGGCAGCTCTCCCAACTGCGGGGTAGCCAACATGGCAGGGCCAGCAGCATGGGTTGGGTGAACCTCACATCTTCCCGGTGGGATGCGGGATCTTGGGATGCACCACGCTAGCTGTTGGGAAGCCAGAATAGAGAGAAATTCTGTTCTCAGTACTATCAGTCTGCCACCCCACTGGTAAAGTCTGTGTGCTATGTTGGGTGTAGGGAGAAGGCTGCGGTAAGTTAGAGTCTACACAAGTCAGGTTTCTCTTTGCTGTTAAGTGCTGTTGATCGCAGGACAAGTTCCTGCCTACTTCAGCAGTCCTTACGAACCCCATGTTTTTTTCATGCCCGTCAGGGACTAAATGCAGCCCCCATTTCCCCCCTAGCTGCCAGGCCCTGTTGGAAGTGGTAGGTTTGACAGCAGCCCCTGTTTGATTCCTGCAGCGTGGCCACCCGGGAGCAGGACGTGCCTGTGCACCACTGCGACCTAGTGGAGGGAAGGACGCTTGGCTGAGGGGGCTCGTGGGCCTCGCAGCTCCTCAGAAGGGCTGCTCAGCTTCAGACTTGAGGGTTCGGCTTTGCCAGGAGAGGACAGTGAGCGCGTCCCTGCTGAGGCCGTGTCATCACCCAGTGTCTGCAGCAGAGCAGACCAGCAGGACACTTGTAAAAGTACATATGGGGATGCAGAGGCCTTACAGTGTTTGAAAGGAAGAGTAAGAGGTGGCAGGCTGTACATGGAGTACCTCACCATCTCACCCTCTCTTCCTTCTGTTTATGGTGCTTTCTTGTTATGATATGTCTAATTTGGACCATAAGCTCCCCTGGGATGGGACTTGCCATTTTTAACTGCCAGGTGCAAGGCACACCTTAGCTACCTTATAAATAATATTTCTATGCAGAGGAAAACTTGACCCTGGGATGTAAAGGGGTGGCTATGGCAACAGCTGTCTGTGTGCTCTGTCTCTCCCATGGACACACAGTGAAATGGGCTGGTAGGACAGCTTCAGCTCGGGCTAGAGCAGAACACGTACAGCTTCGTGGGGCCCTTTCTGCATGCATCCACTGACTTCCTGCTAAGCATAAGTCATCTATGCCCCTCTTTGGGATTTTTTCCCCTTTCTTACTTTGATATGAAGAAGAGTTGCAGAGCAGAAATACAGCCAGTGATAACCTTTCTCCTCTGTTTTAGATGTTAGGATAATTTGAGCTCGTCATCTGGTTTTTCTTCTCATCTACCTTTCAGAAGTGTGTGGTTCTATAGCTGTGCACCTTCCTAGTACCATCCTGTGGTTGGCAAGAATGAGTGCTAATCTGAATTATCCAGGCTTTTGCTCTGGTGACTGGACTACATCTGTGGTTAGAAACAAAGAATATTTACCTGGTTGTAAATGACAAAGTAAAGCACACATTTTTAAAGTCAAAGCTGTTATAGTACCAGGAACAGAGGGACTGCACTGAGCTCAGTGGAGAGAGGGACTGTTTTTCTCTGATAACCAAGTCCAAGACAGACCTGTGATCTATCCCAAATTCTTTAGGCTGAGGAAGACATCACTGGTGTTGGTGATGACATTTCAGTTGATGTAAACCCAGCAATTTTTGTTATTGTGTAGCAAGAGTTTGATAGTTCCCTACAAAAGTTCAGAGTATGTGTAGAAGGGTTCACAATAATATTCTTACCAAATCTTGTTATAAACCTTGATGCTGAAGGAGTCAGAAATGGAAGAGAAATGAGTCTATGAATGAATGAGAAGTCCTTGAGTTCGGGAGAGGCACCCCTATGTTTGTTACTATCTCTCTACCTCATACAGATCTCTGCCAGCTTCTTGCTGTAACGTTGCTGTATTGGCTCTTTTTGTTGCTGATTATACCCAGTTCAGTCTAATCTCCAAAACTAAGCTTGTCCATGACATTCTGAAGCTAAACTTTACCTTTTAAAGCCATCAAAGAGTAGAGGATTGATTGGCTGTTTTCCAAACCAGCAAAGTGTAGCATCAAGGGCTCAGGGAAATGGAGGGTAAAAGTAAAGGCATGGGAGTTTAACAGATTGAAACTGGGCAAGTGGATGAATGAACATTGGTACCTATTTCTAGCCAAACTGGTGAAAACCCAAGACATTACCAGGAGGTAAGGAAGAGGTTTTGTGTATGTGTCAGTCAGAGAGGGCAACATTTGGCATAAGCTGAAATGTAAATTCCTAGTGAAAATGCATTGACAGTACAACAGGGCATCATGTGGCAAAAGGAATTTGCTGAGAAATGGCAGACATCTGTCGAGGGAGGTTAATGAGAGGTCAAAGAAGAAAATGAAAATCACCCTGCATAAAGTGAAGAAAGCCAAAAAACTCACTGCATTTTTAAGTGCGTGTGTCTTACCCACCCCCTGAGCCCTCCTTGAAAAGTCTCAGGGACAGTAATAGTAGAAACCAGTTGCAAATTCAGGTATCTCCCCAGTGCCATGCCTATAGCTTGTGTTTCACTGATGCAGTGTTTTGGCTCGGGATGCTGTGAGATGATCAGAGCCTGGCTCCAATCAGGGAGCTTTGTCCACCACAGGAGCTGTGCCCCAGGTTTGAGATTATTTTCCTGAAAGACCATCCTCCATCTCATCCCTGGGATCCCAGCATAACCAAGCTTGTTTCTGTTTAGATAGTCAGGTGGGGAAGGGAGAAAGAAGAGGAGGAAGAGGAAGAAATGTGGTCCTATATGAAGATGGGATGTGGTGACAGCGGGAACCTTCGGCAATCAAAGAAGATTTGGCTGCTATTTAGCATTCGGCACTGTACACTGGACCTGATTCTCTGCATGAACCCTGCAGCTTCAGCAAGGTTACTCTGCCCTCACTGGCAGCCACGCTGTGGCCCTCTGGCTGATTCTTGTTTATGCTTTCAATTTGCAGCTTCAAAAAAGCCTCCTGTCCTTCTGTCTAAACCTTTTGAGGCCACATCCTATGATCTGTGCATTTAAATTAGCTTTACTGATAGCCAAGGTGTTGAAGCTTTCCCTTGGGGTAAGAGAGCGGAATTTGTCTTTTTTCTTGTTAAGGGGTTAGCTGAAGCTTCGGAAACAAGATTCAGCTCTTTAGTTCCTGTAGTTCAGGTATCAAAATCATTCATAAGGAAATCACAAGCCTAATGGGCACCTGCAATGACAGAATATATGAAGAATTTATCAAAGAGATGAACTTTTCTATTATGTACCTTGGCAGAAATGGGCATTGACTCTCTTTGTGATTCCACCCCTTAATTTTGTCCAGCTGTGACAGCTAGAGTGACTGACTTAGGGTTACTCTTTCAGGGAATCTCATTTGCTGTTTGCTCCTCTGGTGCCATACGGTGGGACAGTGATGGGAAGTGGAGTTTAGCACAAAAGCTTATCTTTTTTAGACATGGAATGTACTTTTTAAACCTTATCCCATGCCCCCGATCTGGGATAACTGGTGTGCTCATATGTACATCCCATTGCCTTCAGTGATATATAAATACTTGTTTAGCTGAAGTGGATTATTAAACGCTGTCATGAAATGGAGCAGACTTAAACACATGCTGAGCTTCTGGTCAGAAATTGGTTCAGACTGCAATAATTGTGCTATTTTAAAATAAGCTCATCAAACAAAGACTTGATTTACTGTTCCCATGTATAACTGGGACAGTGCGTCTTGCAGACCACACCATCTCTGGAATAGGAGCGGGGTGGATGGGGGCATAACAGCTGAACTGTCATTATGTATATGTGGAAAATAAGTCAGAAATCTTTTGCGAGCTGCTTCATGCTGGATTTCGGGGTGGAAAATCTCCAAGAAAGAGATATTAAAGGAATTAAAACAAAGAAAATATTCTGGAAGAATAGCATTGTGTGTATTCTGTCAGAAATACTGTTGTTGAATCTTTAGGTGAGGAACCAGAACCAGCTTGGAGCAGGAGAGATGATCTGTAAACTTAATTAATCATGGCTGAAAAATTGAAACACTTTTGGCAAACTCTAGCTGTTTCCTTTCACTATTTTCAAAATCATGTGTTTCATTTTTGAGTACTGAAACAGAATTTCAATCTTGAAACAACAACAGTGATTTCCAAACAAGACCCAGAAATCAACTGGAGAAGCTCTTGATCCAGTATTTATTTGCTTTTATAAAAGAAGATAAACTGAGTCCTTTGTTTCAGGTTAGCCTGAAACACTGTTTATTTCCAGTTTAGTTCATTTTTTCTTCAGTCAGTTGACTGAAATATTATGTGTTATCGCTGTTTCTTACAGGTTGCATCTTCACTAGAAAATGTTGTGCTCTTAGCTATGGTGTATCTGTGGGGCACCAAAATCCGGGAAATCTATCATTTAAAAGTGCCTTTGAGCAACCAAACAGGACTAAGAGCAAACCCAGGAAGGTGATTGCCAGCAGTGTTTCTAGGTTTCCTAAGGAAAAGGGTAAAGACCCAATGGCATTAATTCATTTTGATAAGCAATGGTGCTAGATAAGATGCTGGACCTTGGGAAGACCTTGGCAGGGATTGTTGGTGGGTTGGATTCTCCCTGAGCAGCTGGGTGTAAAACTGGCAGCGATGGCGAAGCTTTTCACTTGGAAACGTGGGGACAAGTTGGAGAAGGAACTGTCATGTGCTTGCCTGCACAAAGAAACAGGGGTAAATGAAAGCAAGTGAAAAGGGATAAATGCAAGATACATAAATACCACATGAGGGAGGATGATGGATGTGAAGGAGGAAGAAAATATTTTGAAGAAAATTGCTGTCAGATTATTCAGGGGATGATGGCTTGTGTCTGAAGTAGCTTGGGAATTGGCTGAGACCATTGAGATGCTATGGAAGCATTCGCACAGTAATGTAGGGAGGATTGGAAATAGAGTTGTTGGAGGACCTGTAGCAATCTGCAACACAATGCATGAAGGTAAAATTGTGGGGTTTGCACTGCATGCAATGGTGAACTACTTACATGAATAGGTGAGGTAAGGTGGTTGAAATTTCTAGGAGAAAGGAGGGTAAAAGGAATGATAGTGCCAGAAGCAAGCAATGGAATCACTGGGTATGAGAAGAGAGCTCTGTACAGTTGTTAGACAACCAAAAATTGCAATTATTGCCTTTATTTCCCATGAGGAAGGAGAAAAAAACCCAACAAAGCAAAAGTTTTCTACAGAGAAATGTACATCTTAAAGATCAGGAAGCATCAGATAAAGTGATAATTGCCAGTCTCCAGAGAGAACTAGGTCTTGCACAAGTAATTAAAGGAAGTAATAAAAGACTGCCAGCTGTAGAAAAAATAAAAGGAAATGGAAAGAAAAGGTGGGGCACTATACAGAGAGCGGTAGGATTGGGATTAAAATAATGTTGATATGGACCTTAAAGTGATGACGGTTTTGGTGTGGTTTGCAAGAGGGAGTATAGTAGCTGATCATGGAGCCTAGGAGGTTTGGGACAAGGGAGATGAAAATCATTGCATTGGGGTGGGAGTAAAGTTCAGAGATTTCATGTGCGTAAGTGGGAGATAGATTAAAGAGTGAATAATGGATATTAGGTGGTCTCCACAAAATGCAAGACACAGGATTTTTGCTCAAACTGTATTTCCCTGACTTTGTAGGGAGTTGGAAAATATCAAATGGAAAAACCATGAACACAATAAAGGGAATGAGACAAGAGGTGTCGACATCCAGAGCTGGCTGTGGCAGTGGTTAAGCACATCTTCAACCTGAAGGACTTTTGTTAGTCTTCAGGGCCACTGGGTGGGGAAGATGAGGATACCCTGATGAAAAGCCTCCCTGAACAAAACCCCAAATGTGTTGTCTGTAACAGATGTTGCCAGCACCCTGCAGACTCTCTGAGAGCATCAGCTTGTGTGGAAAACAAATCCACAACTGTAAAAAGCATATGGAAGTTTGTTCTTCATAATCTACTGTCAGACTCCTTCAGAACATTCCTATTTGCTAAGGAAAACAGTAATTTATTTCAATTTTATGAGGCTAGTTATGCTCTTTGTGCAGTTTCATATGTGCAAATCAATTTGACATGCTTTAGAGATGTTAGGCAGAATAGTATGAATGTTTGTTATGAACTAGTCTGTTCAGAGCACTTTGTTAGCTTGCACGTGTCCCAAAACTACAATTTATCAGTCAGCACTCAACCTTTGTGCCTTCAACTATTGTTATTCATGTATGAGATTGTATGCCTTCATTCCTTAGATTTTATTGAAGAATATGCAGATGATCAATCAATTACTAAGCTGGCCTGGAAACCGCAATTGTTCACTCTGGCTTAAAACCAGCTGCAATTCCCTAAAGCTCTGGGTTGTTTTGTTTTGTGGTTTGAGTTTTTTATTATTTCTGAATATTTCAACTTGGAGACTAGCAGTACATGATCCCACATTCTTTTAGCATTGATTCTTTTTGTTTGTTTCTGATTTGTTTTACTGTGATATTTTATCATATTATTGGTACAGCACCGACAGTCCATGATAAGAAATCTGTGATAATCCCAGTAAGCCAATGGAGGTTATTCCTGTCCTTAGAAAAGTATTCTGAACAGATCCCAAGGGTTTCCTGAGATTCACCTGGCAGGACACCAGTTGCTCTGTGCCTAGTGGTACAAAAGCAGTGTTCCCTCAAAGCGGGATTTGGTGCTAAATGGCCCCAGGAAGCCACCAGATTTGTACAGAAAATATATCAAACACTTAGCAGTTGACAACTCAAAGGCTAGGTTTATTCTCTTCCATCTATTTTTCATCAGTTCTCCGAAACTGAATCATGCAAACCAAATAGCTTTAGTGCTCAGCCTCTCCCAAGATGCCTGGGAAGAACGGCTGATTTTTATCGAAGCAAATGCAAACACAGAGCAAAGAAGTCCAGTGAGATGCTTGTTAAGCACCGCTGATTTTCACTCTTTTCTGTTAAAGTGGCAGATGTTTGTAGCCTTGCAATTGGTTCCACAGAGTTGAATATCTACCTTCTTTTTTAAGCTTTAAAATCTGGTGACAATTTTGAGTGTAAACATGAATGATTTCTCCCACAGATGAACTTCAGCTTTAGCCTCAACCCTCAGCACGGACTTTGACTTCTGCACCTTCTCTCAACTGCTTTCAGCAATAGTGGAAAAACGTCTGTCTTGTCAGAAAGCTGAGTTGGACTGTGTTGGTTACACGCAAACAAATGCACTCGGTTTAAATATCTGCCACTCCTGCAATAAAAATGGCAGTTACAAAATACAAGTTACCTTGCCTTCCAGATTACAATGAGCAGGAAGCCAAAGTCTGCATCTAGCCAGTAACTCCTGCTTTAACCATATGAATGCACATGAAACTTGTTTGCAACTGACCGTGCAGTATTAGCAAGTCGGTGTGTTAGTGAAGGAGCAATTCTGAAAAACAAATGTGGTCTGTCATGCTCCCAGACGATGTTTGACCCAGAGCAGATTTTACTGTTTCTTAAAGAGCAGCCTGGGCATCTCACATATATATAGCTGGTACAAGTGACATTGTTGGCTGTAGTCTTGCATATATTCCTGTGAGTGCGTGCATAAACAGAGGAGCCAGAGCAGTGCAAGCAGAAGGAAGCAGCTTTATTTGAAGTGGGATGCTACACTGTCAATGAAATAGTGACATGCGTATATGCAGGTATTTTATAAGTAGGTATTTACTTAACTGGTGTCCTTGATATGGTGTGGGTGTTTTCAAGGAGGAGGAATGGTTGTTCTGAGGCAATCACTCAGGCAGTTTGATTTCTCGGTTGTTCATAAGGGAAATGTATTTTGTAGAAGTGAATTCCTAAGTATATAGCCAAGAAGATTTTTAGTCTGAATCATTCCTTTGACGGATTTTAAACATTTGCCTCCCACATGCTAGAATGGAAGTGCTTCCATGCTATGGAAGTGGCTTTGTTGTGTGATCCGAGAAGCTGCATTCTGGTGCCTGATTGTTTATGAGAAATGAATGCAATGAGTGGTCTCGGACCATATAAATTTCAAGATTTAACAGTAACAAGCAGGGAGGGCAGGGGAAACCTGTGTGCAGCATCACAGCAGCAGTGTCCACCTGGGAGCGTGGGTCTCTGCAGCATCACGCTGAGCGCGGCACAGCCCAGCCTGCTCTTCAGACCTCACATGGAGAATACAAGTTTGCAGAGAAACAAATAGTTTTATGAGTGTCTGCTCAGACACATCGCCAGCAGGCAAGAGCACTTTGGACATGCCCTGTGAGTGGAGCTTTGCTTCTTAATGACTGCAAGTGTGGCCTCAGCTTTCTTCACTCCGCAGTCTTTCTCCTGTGTTTATTTTAAGTAAGGGCAGTTTTCACTATCCTGTTTGCTTAGCTCATCCTGGTACAATAAAACAGTTAAGATGCACATGGCAGAGACTGAGAGAGCCTACAGCAGAGCATCCCATGGTGGTGAGGACATCTTGAGTACACCACCATGAGTGCTCCAGGATGCATGAAGGTCTGCTTCCAGTTGCCCTTTAACTTGAGTGTATTTTGAACCCAGGGACACACAGCAGTCCTTCTCTTCCCAGAACCACTCACAGCTGCTCTTCTTTCCACTGGAGATGACACTGTGGACTGAGTGTCATATGCAGACAAGGCAAGCTGGTAACCAAAGTGATTTGGGAATTGGTATTGCTCCTTGCCCCCAGGCACAGTGATCTTCATCCTTGTTTTAGGAGGGATAAATGAGAACAGAAGTTGTTTCCATTTTACCGAATTTTCAGTCCCAGTCACCTTAAAGTATATGTTAAATTGAGCTATAAACAACATACAGAAATTGTTCTGGCTACTTCTTGCTGAAGTGAGGCAGTTCCTCAGCAGTATACATACATCCCCTCACTAGGACTGAGTCAGCAAGGGAGCTAAGATTGCCACAGCATGACATGGGCAGAGTTCGCAAGGCAGGCAGCTGAGCTGGGATTAATGCCTGCACTCCCACAATGGGGAGTATGAGGCTGTGAGTGACAGAAGTTTTCCAGAAGCACAGGTTTATTTCTTGTCCTCTGAATGGTCGCTTTTCCCAATTGCCTTTGAGTGTGATGTTATTTTATGGTGTGGTACATATTTCAAGCAAGTCTCCTTGCAATGTCAAAGTCTTGCCAAATGGACTGTTAGCTCCATAAATCTGCTGTAGACCATGGAGGAGAGAGTGCAAGATTCCAGGTGTCGGAAGGCCTGCCTAACCCCTTGTGACAGGTAGCACTGATGGTGGGAAAAGGAGCCTTCATCTGCATCCCTCAATAGGAATGGAACCCCTTCATTAGTATACATCCTTTTGCAGTTGTACGTTTACATAGAATATTGTTGTAGGGGGCATTGACTACAATATGTCTTTGGTAGTTTAGCACCTCTGAGGTTCCTTGGTCACAGAAATTATGCAATGAGCGCCAGTACTCACTAAAAATACAACTATCCAGTGAAGTGGGGGATTAAGAGAAGAAAAATGCACTTGGAAGAAGTAAAGCAAAGAACAGAAAGAAGGAAAAACATGAGGCATTGCATGGGAAGGGAAGAAGCATGCCAGCAAAGTTATGACCCTACCAATTTTTCACTCTTTGCTTAGTAGCTGAGGACAGAAATGTTCTCCAGGTGCAAGGAATCACTAGGTTGTTCCTTGACATCTCAGCATTTTTCTCTCCTGGGAGGGAAGCTCATTAGACAAGGGATAGGTTCTTCGGTTATCAATCTGATTTCCCTAGTTTATTTATACTAGGTCTTTCATAGCTTATTCTGGAGAGAGGTTGCAGCCCTCATACTCTGAAGAAATATAGTTGTTGCCATAGGATTGTACCAGTCTCAGGAAACACATCAAGAGGTGTACATCTGTTACCTTAGAGCTTGCAGTTAAATACTGGACTGCAAGTTGCCAGCATGTGTGTGCTTGTATGAATGCTATTTGCTCTGCTTTCTTAGCTCCTTTACAGGTGTGTGAATACTGACTGCTTGTGACCTTGAAAAGTCAAGCCTTCAGGCAGCAACAAACAGTACCGAAAAAGAAAAAGAGGAAGGAAATAATGATCTGATAGTCTGACAGCAGCACACCCCCTTCGGGTTTGTGTGCGGCTGAGATGATCTGTGCATGCAGCCGGATAGAAATGTGTTTGTGTTTGATGTGCATGTAGCTATATTAAATGTGCATGTATGTGCACATTTAATGTATCTATAATAAAGTCATATTGTACAATTTATACATGTTTAAGTAAATAGATGATTTTAAGAAGACATCAGTAGTTCAAAAAAAAGCTAGTAATGAATTATTTCTGATCTGGATGCAGTGGTTACAGCTATATCTGACTGCTCACCAGCTCCTTGTAAATGCTGTTCTAAAGTGTTACTGCAGTCACACTGAGCCTGCATGAAATGGGAGGCTTTTCCATGCCCTCTGAGCAGGAAAAGGGAGAGATTTGAAGCCTCTGATCTGAGGAAAATACTTCAAGTCAATTTTCTGTGTAAGGAGTCAGCTGCTAAGAATCTAAATACTGTGGATAAACCCCACTGAAGATGAGAAAACAGAAGACGGTTGAACTGCACAAGTGCCCTTCATTTCTACTTCACTAAATGAATTACTCCTGCTTATTTATTTATTATTTTTTTGTTAAACAAACCCATTAAAAGATACAAAGAGATCTGTGAAGTTAGACATCCTTGACCAGAATTCAGGGTCTCAGATTCTTCAACTGAGGAATGGAAAATTTGTATTTAGTAGAAATCCTTTTTGCTTTGGCTGTGTCTGTATTGCTACCAGCAACTTTAAGTCTCTAAATCCAGTATTAACACCATAACTGCAGTGATGCAGAGCTCAGCAAACACTCTCTGGAAAGTAGCCTGGGCAGTCAGCTTCCATCGAGCTGCCATGGTCACAGCCAGCTTGCTGGTGGTACCTCAACCAGCTGGGTTAAAGCCTGCTCTGGTGACTCAGTGAGAGCTGTGGTCTTCACTCACAAGTCCATCTATTCTCACCCAAGGGGGTCTCTTATCAATTGACTTTTCCCAAAGAGATAGTGCCAACTGCCTTATACAGGAAATTTTATAATCTTGAATATTTAGTAAGAAGGGATGATTTCTGAATTCTTCAGGCTGAAGTCAGCTGATCTCCTCAGTAATGGGCTATTGGACTTGTTTTGTATTTTAGAGTCTGGTAATATAAAGACATTCCATCTTTTTGATGTGTGCCTAGGTTTGTCTCTGCAAATATAAATATGCCTGAACACTCCTGCATGGAGAATCCCTCCTTTGTAAGCATTAAAGGTCAGCTGTAAATGTTCTGCAGGAGTCATGCGGCATTGTGGGCCACTCCAGCATGAACAGCTTGATCTGTTTTCAGCATGAACAGCTTGGTCTCTGTTTAAAAAGTGACAATTACAGCTTTAGTGGAAGCTTCATTCCTTGGCATCTTCTGGTGAAAGAAACTGCTCAAAGTCTCCTCATTTGTTTCATATTTCACCAGAATTGTTCTTTAATAGACCTTGTCCATTCCTAGTTATTCTGGGTAAATGGCATTCCATATCTCTTCCAATTTACCTACCGCCCCAAAAGATGAATCCCACTCCTGTTTTACCTTATATTTAATGTTATTTATTTGTTTTCTTCTTTGACTGGGTGTTGAGATATATAAAAACATAGACCCCTGGAACAGGCTAGCATCCCTTACAGACTCACCTCTAAATTTTCACAGACCCACTCCAGATACCAGTAAACTGCAATCTCTTCCATGGGTATTTGCAGGCATTAATGAACTAAGTCTCAAGTCATTCCCATATGCTTTAGACATCTTATCCCTTAAGTAGCTAGGCATCTGAGCTACTGATGGGTTTAAGTAAAACAGTTGGATGTGGTTTGCTATCACTGCCATGTGTCTTGTCTGTACAGCTCCATCTCTCTTAACCTCTTTTCAGATGGTAAAATATATTTTGTTCAGCAGCCAAAGGGAAATGCAAGCATCCTGGTGGAAAACAAGCTGTTTCAAAACCCTGGCTGCAAGCTACCCACACATCACTGTTGTCAGCCAGGCTGCACATGCATAGTTACAGGGAATAAAATAGAGAGGACCTTCTGTTCCTATTCTGAAAGGTCTCTACCCATTCACCTACACCATAGGATTGTCGTCAGCTGCCATCATTAATTTGTTCACCTATGTAGGTTTTCAGCAAAAAGAGGGTAAAATAAGTCTAATTCCATCCAGCAGGAGCATTTTCAGTGCAAATGCTAGCCCATATATTGCAAAGCATTAATGCAACCCACTTCTAGACTACTTGTGGTAATTTCTGATTTTTTTATTTATTCCTCCATTCCTTTAATGAACTTCTTGGAAGAGAAGCTGAAAGATCAGTATGGGGAAAATGAAATATGAGAAACAAAGCCCATTTTTATTTTGAAACTGTGCTTCCCTTGTAATAGTTTATTTCAGGAGGAGCCTGGAATAATCCGGTTTAAGCAAAGCGAAGATCTCTGCTCAAGCCAAACTGTGTGTGGGTGTGCTCTTGTCAGAGCTCCCAGAAGAGGAGGGCAGGAAAGGCTGTTAGTCAGACCTCAGATGTTGCGGGAGATGTTGGTTATTCAGTAGCTGGCACTTTTCCTTGGCATACCAGTACAGAGCCACTACTCTGGTGTACTGGGAGAGGGTGCATCCCATGAGGGAAAATCCTCAGTTCCTGCTCTTTTTTCTGTCATAGAAGAAAGTCCCAAGGATAAGTGGCTGGGAGAGGTGCCCACTGTAAGGGCCTAGCCGGGGGGTTGGTTAGGAATAACTCTCTGCTCCTCTGCCTTTTCTTGTAGTTCCACCTTGTGCCATGTTTGTGGCAGGTCCAGGCTGGGGTCTGGTGATGCTGCTTTGTGCTAGCTGCATAGGTTTGTGTTGTAGGGTTGGTCCCAACCTCATACTGTTTGGACTCAGGCTTGAAGCCACAACAATCTTCAGGTGTAGCTCCTGCAGAGGAACAGTCAGTATATGTGACAGCCTATTACAACGTTTGCAGAGAATTACCCACATACTCAGTTTTCTCACAGCAAATAGTCTCTTGATGCTACGGGCATCTCAGAGTTCAGAAAGTCAGGCATAAGGATAAATCTTTGCATTATCTCCGCTTACTTTTATAATCTGTTTAAATAATGTGAGTTTTTTGACAGTATATTGCCCTTTGAAATTTCTATGGCAACAGCATAGCTAAGGATACGTTAAATTAAAGTCAGGCATTCAAGGCAAGTGATTATATTCCTTAGAAAAAGAATCAAATAAATTGATGGTTAGCTCTTGAAACAGCAGGTGAGACTAACAAAGAGGATAAGGTGCAATTCTGTTTCCACTGATGGATTTGAATGTGTCAGCACCATCTTCCTTTGCTACGTATCTGGATTTGGTTTTTAATTATTTGGCTTGGAGATAATAAATGATTGTATGTTTTATAGAAAACTGCATTCTCCCAAGTTCTACACTGTGAAATCAATATCTCTACTAATTTGCAGTGAGCACCAGAAGACTAAGGATTAATTATATCCAGGAATATTTACTAAATTTCATCTGATGATAAATAAATTAGAACTGAACAGAGCAGCTTTTAAAATTAAAAAATGGTGTAGTTAGGTATTGATTTGCTACATCTATCAGAATTATTGTAGACAACAAAGAGGGCTTGAAAACTTGGAGCCTGTAGAGATATTGATTGCTATGTTCAGGGTACATTTCAGATATTTACCCTCTGCTTCCCCTCTCCAAGGAGGGCCTCCCCGGTCAATCCTTTCCATTGATTTTGAGTCTACTTGCTCAGAAGCTGAAGATACTGATGCTGCTGGGGAAGGGACCAAGAACAGCAATCTTTTGCAAATACATTTTATGACACTCCGCTTCCATATTTTAAAGGGGAATTTTATTAATGGCAGCAGGTCTCTGTTTTTCTCTTTTAAACACATCAATCAAACCGATAGCGATTTGCAAACTCCTGGGCGTTTTAATTTCCTCTGAACTGACCCCTCTGTTGTTTCCTCTCTCCCCACAGACAGTGAGATCATCCCTCCCGACTGCCTGCGGCCCCGCTCCTTCACCGCCATCCGCCGGCCCTCGCTGCGTCGGGAGACGGAGGACACGCGCCTCTCGGTCAGCCTGTGCGACCTCAACCTGCAGGAGGAGACCTTCCACGTGACGGCCACCACGTGTCCCATCCCGCAGAACTCCCTCAACTCCCAGCACTCCCACCTTCTCCCTTCCCAGCTGGAGAGTGACCTCCGCTTCCACCACCTCCGGGGACCCCACGTCAAAATCCTCGATGACCAAACCGTGGCCCGTCTGGAGCACGCGCGGGAGGAGAGGACTTTGGTTTTCACCAGCAGACCCCTTCGGATCAATGAAACCATTTTTGTCAAAATCAACAAGTCCAACGCTGTGCGCACGGGGACGCTGTCCTACGGGGTGACGTCCTGCGACCCCAACACCTTGCGCCCCAGCGACCTCCCCTATAACCCTGAGTCCTTGGTTGACCGAAAGGAGTTCTGGGCCATCTGCCGAGTCGTGGTGCCCCTCCAGAGTGGAGACATCCTGGGATTTATGGTGAATTCGGATGGTGAGCTGCACTTGAGTCACAATGGTGCCAGCATTGGCATGCAGGTCTGCACAGACTGTTCCCAGCCCCTCTGGATGTTCTTCATTTTACACGGCGCAGTCATGCAAATTCGATTGTTGGGTATGTTGGAACCCCTTTTTCCAGACTTCATGCACAAGAAAGCAAGGGGGGGATACATCCTGGGGAAGGGTGGAGGGAAGGAATGGCTCCCTCCCTGCTCTAGGATGAGGTGCAGATTTTGTTTTTATAAAAGGAAAAAAACCCCAACCGTACAAAAGCACACAGATATGAATTGCAAGACTCACCTCTTTGCACTTCTCTAGCATCCTTCACTTGATGGTCTCAAAGCTCTTTTCAGAGAATGAAATAAGCCCCAGAGACCTCCATTAAAGTACAGATGAGTCACCACGGACCTAGGAGGAGTGAGGAAGGGGGAGGAGAGGTGCTTTGGGCTGAGTTAATGTAGGGCATAGCCAGCAGAAGAAATGAGATCTGATGCCCTTTTCTGTGTGTTAGCTGTCTGGCATGACTGATTCTCAAAAAGAGCAGTCCCTTGATTTCCTCAGACTTGTACGTGGGAGGCAGGCCGAAAAGCAGAGAAGAAGCCTTTTGCCTCATAATTGCAGCAGTGCACAGAGCGTGGCACTGGCCAGTTCAACAAGACAGGGATTTCCTCACCCTCCAGCCCTATTTAAGGCAGTGTAGCTCATAGAGGTTGCTGGACCTCTGAAAGACTGGCCTCTTTCTCTTGATATTTTAGCTCTACTTTAAAGCTCTGTTAACTGAAGTGCTTTAAATGCTGAAAGTCGTGATTTGAAGGTGTGCAAGGTAAAAGCATTGAAATAGCATTTGCTTAGGATCAAATTTACTTTTTTTCTTGGCGTGTATATATATTGTACACAAGCGTAGGATGTGTTTGGACACGAATTTGGACCATATCATGGTTCTGCTGGTGTCAGTGTCAGAAAGTAAATGGTGGATTCTGAGAAGATGCTGTAATTCCTGGTACTCCTCTAACTGGAGATGATTTTACGATGTTCCTTTCTTGTTTATACTTTTATATTCATAGAACTCTAAATATACTTACATTCCTTATTGCTTGAAAACATCATTATTAAAATGCCCCTTTTACACAACAGGGAGAAAAAGAACAAAACCCAGAACAAAATATAAAGCCAACCAACACCTCCTTTTTCATGATTTATAGACAGACTTTGAAGATAAGTTGTGGTAAACATACACATCTATCTACAGGGTCCAGTTCACCTTAATAACAGTGTGAAATGTCCTATATAATTTGCTTAAAGTTGACCATAGGCCTATGCTGTGAGTGTTTTGTGGCTGTTAAATGCTCACAGATGACAAATGTAATACTGCAATTTATTTCCAGGCGCCCCAATCTCAGTCCGTGATAATTCAGCCTGATTACATTTTTTGTGGGTACTTTACCATAATCCATGGCTAGCTCTGCTTTCCACCAACATGTCATTGTGCTAATGGTAGGTGAAGTCA
Organism: Psittacula echo; assembly: GCF_963264785.1. Lineage (NCBI taxonomy): Eukaryota > Metazoa > Chordata > Aves > Psittaciformes > Psittacidae > Psittacula > Psittacula echo. Next base: position 14,088,286 of record NC_137743.1, on the reverse strand, counting down.
AACATGTCCCAGTAAAGTAGGAAATTAAATGCTCTTGTATATGTTAGAAGGGAAACATCCCCAGGTCATTGAACTGCTGGTAAGACTAACTCATCGATCAGTGCTTCCTTTCACATGAGATCACTAATTCTGGCAGTTCCGGGAGTGAGTAGCTTGCTTGCAATGGGTCTTGAAAGAAGGCATCAAGGATTTGTCTCACCAGAGAGACAATCATGTCCTTATACAGAATTCAACAGAGCATGGACCTGAACACAGGCACTCTGCATCATGGGCACACCTCGTGTTGTGCATACCCTGTGTGTGTCCTCCCTACCTGTTCATAAGCTCAGCCCAAGCCACTATACTTCCAGTACATGTTTTAGATAAACCAAATGACATCTGCTGAGTGGGAAAAGTCCTCACTACCTGTGTTTGTGACCACCTAACAGACTTTTCTGGTCTTGGTCACAGGAAGAGAAGCTAAAAATGGGCGATTGTTCTTAAGAGAGATGTAAGAGAAAAGAACCAGACTTGCTGACCTTGCCTCTCTCAAGGAAAGGGTAGGACTTTGCTGAATGTACAATTTTATCCATGTCAGCTTGGGCATTATCTCCCAGTTAAAAGCTATGAAATTGGAGCTTAACTATAATTTTTAGCGGGTATAAAAATACAGAGATTTTCAGACCTATGTTTCCAGTATAACAATGCTGGGAGCAATACAGTCCCAGTATCAGTACCATATCAGTACAGTGCAACTGCCCAGAAAAGAACACTGATGCTGTCCCAACACTGCACGTCTCTGCAACTACAGTAATTATATGGATCAGCAACATCTCAACAGAAGGCAGAGAAAATAATGATCTTCCATCTCTTGCTTTGGCAATGTTATTAGGGGGGTGATGTGCACTGTTTGCAGTTAGTTGAACAGATTATGGTGCTTGCCATAATATCTGTCATTATAATATTAGAAAACGTAAGAAGAATATGAAGCGTTCATCTTTTTAATGACAAGCTCCATCTTCAGAAAGGGAACAAGAATAATTTTGTGTGATCTGTCTTTTGTAGTTTGAGCTTTATATCAAGGAGAAGACGTGTTTATAGTCATCTTATTCTAGTTTTAATAGAAAAAGTAAAGTTCCATATCCTTGAAAGAAGTGAGACACAAACAGTGCAAGAGGCATAACTGTACCAAACCTGTCTTAAATAGCAGATGTCATTCTATTTCTGGAGGCATACCATTATTAGACTAATCAAAGCAATGTTCTGCAGTGTTAAGTTAACATCAGCACTAGAGCTGACTATAAAAATGAAATTAAAATTGCTGGGTTTGCTTCTTCTCCAGTTTTTCCTCGTTTGAAGGATGGAAAAAGTGGAGAACAGCAATGAAACTCTTGCACCTAGAGAAGCTTTATTTTTGACTCAGGGTATTGATCACTGGATACTAAATTTCATGCCTTGAGATTAGTTATTTGATCCTGACCCAGAGCAGAATCAAACTCAGGTCTCTCCTGGCTTTTGGCTTTACTGTAAAAGCTGACATTTGCTTAATGCAGTTATTGCACAGCACTGGAGATAGATACAACATTTTTTCCTAATCTAAATACCACGGGACTCCATCTCTACCAAGGCCAGTGATCTTATAGAACTCTGAAAGAGTGGAGGGCAGCATCGAATTGGTTTGATAGTAAAGAATTCTGACTTCTGTTTCCATCTTATTGATCTGGCATCATATACTGACTATATTTGCTGCAGGAGAAATAAAAAAACCCAGAAAAGAAAGATGAAGTTGGAAACATTATTTTTCTTTACGTCACCTCAGCAAAGGGAAAGCAAATTACACCCAACCAACACTACAGCACTTGAGAGGCCACAGTCATTTGTAGTGGGATGTGGAAGGATGTCACTGTGCTGCTAAGAAAAGGTTAAAAGGCAACTTGACCACATGGTGGGAAAACATATGAAAGAGGAGGGCACTTTAATGTAGCAGATAATAGCATAAAAAATACCAAGCTGCTGGAAAATGAAGGAACACAAATTTCAATTAAACATAAGTGAGGGTAATTAACTACAGGAGCCAGCATACTGAGGAAGGCAATAGATCTTTTTGTCAGGATAGGAAGCCCTTCTAAGTAGTTTCTATGTAAACTAATGGTCTTAATTCAGAAATTCTGTGTGTTATGCGCGTGAAGACAACCAAATACAAACCCAGATCATTAGGCATGTAGAAGTGATCAGTCTTTGCATATCCGTTAGGGATTGCATTAGTTCAGGCTTGGGTTGGGGTTTTTCAGGCATCATTCCTGTACAGTTGACAAACCCAGCCTATTAAATTTGATTTACTGCTTTCAGCTTTTGCTGGTGAGCGTTTCAGCTCACTCGCAGTTTTATCAACAGCTCTGAAAGGTTGAAATGAGCCAGTCTGGATGCATCAGTCTGGTTTTGGTGGTGTAATTAATTTATGAAGTTAAATTCATTGACCCCATAAGGCTTTAAAATGTATGACTCATGTCTGGAGGAGCTATCAGAGCAATAAGTTTATATATTTAGTATTTGGGGATCCAAATGGTTGGGGATATTCTTTCATTTTCTTTTGTCTCCTTTATTTTGAGTTTAATTTGTTTGGGGTTTTTCTTTTGGTGTGATTTCCCTTGTGGATTTCATCCTTTCCAGTAATATTGAAGTTTGTTTTGAGCAATGAAATAACATGTTCCATCAACAGTCACACCAATGAAGCTGATCTGCCAACTTATGTGTGTCTTTTCTATCCATACACTTCAATAACTTCAGCCTCATCAGAACAGCTGCACAATATTACAGTTCTCTGGCCAAGAGGCAGCATTAAGCCTGAAAAAACCCCAACCTAAGAGCCAGCATTTGGTGTGGGTAAGCCTGTATTCACTTCCATACTGAATACATACAGACTGTGTGGGCTAAGCTATCCTGCTTCCTTTACTATGGGCATATACAAAATGTTACTACTTAGCTGCAAAATACTTAGTAATCAATTGTTGCAGAGGTTTCCATCCTTCCTTCAGACTTCCTTGAAATTGGTCAATGGGCTGAAAACTGGGAGAGAGTTGTGAGAGGAGAAAGAGCTGACCAGGGACTTGCAGACAGAACAGCTACAAATCCTTGGTTCCTTGGGATTTCTGACAAGAATTGGCAAAGGACCAAATTAGGAGTTAGTTCAGCTGAGTACTGGGGGACAAAAGGTGATGGCAAAGGGCTTTTTAAGTCAACAGTGAAATTTGGTCTGAAGCAGCCTCAGTGACAGTGTGTACAGGCAAACTACTGTTGATCCCATTACAGGCAGGACTCTTACTTGTGTGAGAGTCTGTGTGCAGCCCTCTGTGTTGCAATAGAGCCCTTATCTTGAGTAACCAGCTTTAAAGAGTTGCAGTTTCATGGGTGAACAGAGTAGTGTCTTGGGTAATGCAGAGCAATGGTTTACCAGGAGAAATCACTTTCCATCATTCTGTGATGTTCATCATATTGCCATTTGGTTTTCATAGAATCCTAGAATCATAGAATGGTTGGGGTTGGAAAGGATCTTAAAATCATCTAGTTCCAACCTCCCTGCCCTTGACTTTAGCTCCATTCCAGGTGAGTCACCAGCTGTTCCTGCACTGCTAGTGATTCACAGGCAATAGCTTAGCCTTTAAGACTGCCCTCTCTTTTCCAATCAGGATTATTTCTCTATGTCCCAGGACTTCTCCTTATCTTGCTGATACAGTTCCTGCAACTACTGTCTCCAGATTATCTCCAAGGAAGACTCTCCTGTTTTCTCTGGTCTCTGCTGTGGCACTTGTCTGGCCCAATTTTCCTAAGGATCTGTAGGGCTTTTTGGGAGCTGATACCATCTTATCTCCTCTCTTCCCTGTCTTTTGTCCATTCCTATGTGAACAATTTTCTTAGCTTGTGGTTGCTCCTTGGCTGTGACAGGACTCCAGCATCCCATGTTACCCATTTGGGAACTTGGTCATTCTCCACCTTGGTTCATTCCAGTGATGTAGAAAGTGTCAAGTTAAATACAGCACAAACGTGATAAGTACATATAACATTGTAGCACAGAAATACATGTAATGAATCTCTTCCTTTAACACGTATTCAATTAGAAGTACCCCAGAGTTTTATTGTCTGTGGTTTTTTGTTTTGTTTTGTTGTTGTTTTTTTTTTCTAAATTTATATTATATTATATTATATTGGAAATATTTCCCACTTCTATGGGAAATGGCCTCATTAAGCTGATTGGGATCTAATAGGCCTGTGTTGTGTGGCATTTAACTGCCTAGATTTCCTATGCACTGTATATAGGAAATGTATGTGGCATTTTATGGTGTTAGAGTCTAGGGGGGGAGGAAGAAAGTTAATATTCGGTGACTCTTGGCAAGAAATCCACTTGCATTGATGCCTCTTTATAAACCTTCCTATCATGCGTGGTTTTATCTTTCATTCCAAGTGACGTACACATTACTGATAAGTTGTAAGAACTGCACAAAAGCATCACAGTGTTTGTAACTTCTGGGTCTTATTCTAGCACTGCACATGGTTCTCCATTCACGTCCTATTTTATATCCATTGTTTCAAAGGAGAATCAGCTCAAAAAGAAGTTGTTGTGTTAGGGCAAGTTGCTTTATAACTTGTGCCTTGGAAAACTCCACAGTCACAGAGTTGGATGCAATCAAATGCTTGTCCTTTCGGATCAATGTCAGCATTAATACCTCCTAATGGCACCTTTGAACCATCTCACTAAAGATCTCTTCACACATGACACATAATTAACCCATGCTTGCCACAGGTAAGTCAGTGAGCATTAGCCTGTGTACTGAGGTATCAGCCAGCACCTGGGTAAAGGCTGGGTAAAGCAAGCAGATCTCTAGACAACAGTCACAGGGCGTGCAAATGTCTCACCCTCTGCATGCTTTCCTCCACAAGAGCAGAAATGATTATCATTACTAGGATAATAAACTATCCCCGCCTGCAGTACGATGTTCATGGCAAGTGATGTATAGATCTCCCTCATCTCATAATGCCTTTGCCTGCCTATAGTGAATATACAGGATACATACCAGCCTGTTTGAATTGCAGCTTGTTTGCCATGACAGATAAAATCTGCCTATTCATTGAACTACCACTGGCATAAGTTAGTTTTTCTGGCTACCATGAAAGTCACATAGCAGATTAAGTTCTTTCTTTTCCTTCTCTATCAGGTGCTTTTTCATCCAGCAAAGTGTCCCACAGAAATTCAGAGCAGTGCTGGCAAAGGAAAGTGAAACTATTTATTTCCTGTATACATCTACCTTTCTATTTATATGTGTCCCTTCTGGAGAAGCACAGAGCTGGGAGGTGCTGGGTCAGGCAATGATTTTCCTTTTGCTCACAGAACTACTTTTGCTGTGGTGTGTCAAATACTCTGAGCCAGGTATTGTGTCCCCAGTACTCTGCCTTTTTGAGATGGATCTGGAAAGGTGCTGCTTATGAACAGAAACATATTTGGTCAGGGTAATTAATACCTGTGATCCTTTAGAGGGCTTTTTGTTTTGCTTTTCTTAAACAAGACGAAAGCTCCAACTCCCATTTTTCATGTGGTTCAGCTACTTAATCCTGGCTTCTTTTTTTTTCACCTCTTATAAGCATCTGTCTGGGTGCTGTGTTGGTCTAGCATTTCTCAGGTTGAGAGGTGGAGCTCCAGTAGAGCCTCTTTCACTTCAGTTCAGCTAGACGTTCATTGCATGGTGTGCATGCCCTCAGGATTTTGCAGGATGAAGCGCTGAGTAAACCACTGAACTTTACCTGTCCAGTCAGGAATGCTGTCCTCTGAGTTTGCTGTGTGCTCTTTGCTTTCAGACAGCGCATTGGGTGTGGGCTGAGAGAGCTGCTGAATCAAAAACCTCAATAGTGTTCGGAGCTTTCATTTTCACCTGCTTAGCTGGAGTGTGCATGACTGCAAGAGGGTAATTGATGTGCTGGTCCCTTGCTGCCCTTCTGGACACAGCAGACAACAAGGCACCAGTGGAGCTATAAAGTACACTCCTTTTCTGATTCACACTACAGTCTCAACTGTTGTTCTCCATGTGGTTTGGATCTAACTTTTACTTCCCCAAACAGCGGTTGTCTGACACCCATCTACAAATACAGGCCTTATGGTTTTGCATGCAATATCTGCCAGGCTGCTTTTTGGCCTATATTGCTCGACATTTCTGTAGCATAATGCAAAATCTTTTATGTTTTCATGGGCTTGTAAAGAACAAAATGTAATATTGTTCTATTCAGAACAGTTTTAAAATCCTCCAGAAAATACTCAGATACATAAAACCCCATGGATCATCAATTGATGTCAGTCACCTGAGAGGCAGAGATGAGCTGCAGCAGAGAGGCCAGGCTCTGAGACCATGGTTGGCCAAAAACCATTGTGCCCAAGGGGAAGGAAGCTCTGCTTTCTGATCAATGCAGTATTGTTGCCATCACCGTGGGAACATAACAAATGGCTGTGTAAAGCATTCAGGGATGATGGATATGCTTACATCCTTCCCTAACATTATTGTTGATCTTTAACTACATGTGCCCAGGCAGTAACAGGTGCTTTGTTCCTTTGTTTTAGTATGATGGATTCAAAACTCCCTGGTAAGCAAGACATGAATGGCCCTGGGGGACAGAATAGCTCTTAGGCAGCCTTCACTGGAGGCAAAAAAGTGTGGTTATGTGCAGAAATGGCTGCTCTTTGGAGCAGAGAGCACGCTGGTGGGAGGGCTGTCATTTTAGCATTGAGACTATCTTGCTGTTTGGTATTTGCAGCTCCCTCTACATCTGGTGCTGTATTTGCATTAGTGAAAAACAGTTACTGAAATACAAAAAGTGGAAAGATTGAAGTCTTGCAAAGCTTGTCTTCGTAAGACCCACCTTTTAGTCCATCTACCACTGATATAATACCAGTTTTCCTGTCAATGGAAAGGTGCTTGTTAGTCTGACATGTGCTTGCGGAACACCCAAAGACAGAAACTTTGTCTTAGAGAGGATGGAGGAATGAACCCAGGAGATCTCAGTACACTGTGTCTTGCCACTAGAATGGAAGGTCAAAAGAAAACACATTTAGTGTACTGTTACAGGTTCCCTACTGCATCTTCAGTACAGGCTTTTGCTCTTGTAATACGCAGAAGAGCTGCGTAATTTTACTAGTCTGCATTCTCGAAAAGTTAGAAGTATATCCATAACTTTTCCTGCAATGGGTGGATGAACAGAGGAATAAATAAAGTGGGGAAATTCTACCCAAGCTACATCTGTGAGCAGAAAAAAAAAAAAGACTTAGGTAGAAGATTTTTCAGTAAAAACACAGTAAAGACCAAAATTAAGTTCCCAGTCCTACCGGTCTTGCACATGGGTAGTTATCAAGGATGTTCACGTACTAGTGGTCACTGTCAAGCCAAAGATTTGTAGTAGATTAGATTAAGCAAAAATATGACTCACAGGGTTAAGTTGCTCTAGTGTCTAGTCTTAGCAACATCGCAGCCCACTCACACTGCAGGAGCTCACATGTTATGGGGCAGACTTCCTTAGGCCTTAGTTCACATGAGCTCAGTACCCATGACTGTGCTAGTTTTTTGAATGGACCTTGATCCTATTTAGATAACAAAAGCAGTGGGCCTGATATATAGACAGTGTTAAATGTGAGAATGGATATTGAACAGCTTTTGTGATAAGGGAATTATTTCAGTTGACAGGCTCAAAAATCTGGCTCTTAACAAAAGGAAATCTAGTTGAGTTCTGAAAGGCAGCTAAATGACTATGAATGTCATTATGATATATGGCTCTGCCCAGTGCTCATTGGACTAAACTGTATGAGATGTGCACAGCTCTCTTGAGCACCCATAGATATGCAAGTTGAAGGCTGCAGCCAGATTTCAGCAGCTGTACTGATGTTTTCCACTGTGTGCTGGAAGCTGTGGCACCTTGCATGGAGCAACACCAAAAATCTGCCATTAGTATTGGTAATTACCCTATCTTTATTAACTGGCCTATTTATGCAGCAAATGTGTTATAAAAAGAGAAGTGGCTGTCAATGTGCTTCGCATGATACTCAGCATATGGGCAAGTCAGTATGTTGCATAAACCTTTATCTTCCTTAGAAACTATGGCAGAAGGCTCCCATATTTTTTCTTTTAGGTACAATGTTTAGTTAAGATCTGACTATAGTCCTTATGATGGCTATGAGTAAGGAAAGCCAATTAAACGGGTGAAGATCAAACTGTGAACTGTGAGCTGGACAGTAATGATCATTTACTGACAGTGTCATGTAAGCCAGGAAGAGCAAACTTTTAGTTGGATAGGTTCAAAGGGGAAAAAAAGGATAGCTCTGGAGTGGTTATGCATTATTTTCATGATGCTTGTGAAATAGTTATTAAGACCCTAGACAGGTAATAGCAGAAGGTGAGTGAAACACCTGAGATGGTCTTTGGCATTGCCAGAAAACATTCTGGGGGCAGAAATAATTGATATTTCTTCCTGTTTGCAACCAGCAAAGTCTTGAAAGCGGAGTCTCCAGACTATGCAATACCGCATTTCCACTGCAAAGCAGCAGGCCTTTTCAGCCTGTGGAGCACAGCTTCAAAGCTCTGATGGAAACATTGTGCTTCCAGGCCTTTCCGGTTAAGATCTGATAAGGTGCAAGGGGACTATATAATGTTGAATTTAATTATGAGGGGAAAAAGAGTGAGAGAAGGAGATGAGATTTAGTAAAATGGATTGAGTCTTGATTTCCTCTCCTTATGAACATGAACACTCCTCCCCACACTGGGACAGAGTGAGGAATACCCTAATAAATCCGAAGAACTTACTGGGTACCTTTCACTGCCTGATGGATATTTTTCATAATCTGGTGGAGTTCAGCCTTTTGTCATTATTTGAGTCCCAAGATCAGTCCTGCCCTGCTATTGCTTCTCTTGGGAATAGATACCAGATTAAGAAATGTGTTATGAACACCTTAAATTGGCAGTTTCCTCAACCTCCAGTGATCCAAAGTCAACAGTAATTAGGAAGCAACATGCTCTTTGGCATTAGTCTACTTTTCTCTCCATCTCAGCTGTGGTTTGAATCTGGGAGTATTAATATACTACTTGCTAGCAATGGGTTGGGAATAGCTGCAGAACAGATTTGTGGCAGATACTCTCTGTTCTAGGCTACAGAGATTCCCTGGGGATTTACTTGCATCATAGCAAATGCCCATAAGCATATTCAGAAGGAAAATGCAGACAGCATGATGCTCTTCCCACCTGGTTTTGTTGTAGTGGTTGTTTTCCAATTCTTTCCCTGGAGCCTGCACAGTAATAAGCAGGTCAACATAACCATTTTGTTATAAGAAAGAGATATAGAAATAATATTTTAAGGTGTCCCTGCCATGGCAGCGGGGTTGGATCTTAAGGTCCTTTCCAACCCAAACCATTCGGTGATTCTATGATTTTTATAAATTCATTAAGGGTGAGAGTTAATAGAAAATTTTCTGTATTTTTAAAGAGTATTGAATTTGTATCTGGCCTTATTTCCAATGTAAGTCATTCAGCTATACAGCTTTCCCCAGACAGCTGTCCTTAAGAGAGAAGCTTAAAAGTTGGGACAGCCTCAGGAGATATTCCCTGGGAATGGATTGCAATGTTCTGGAAAACCACCCTGTTTGCCACAATAAACACAGAGAGCCAAAAGCATCTTTGACAGCCACAGCTGCTGTATTTTGGTGACAGGATGTTCTATAAAAGGGCAATTACGGATACAGATAACTACTCTCATAAAAGAGCTTATGAAAGTATATTTATCCTGAAGTAAAGGTTGAACTTGATGATCTTAGGTCTTTTCCAACTTAGTTGATTCTGTGATTCTATAAAAATTATAAATGCTGGATGGGATCCCAAGAGACTACCTAATTCACCTTCCTGTTCTTAAAAAGTTCTGATGATGGAGATGCCATGGTGTCTCTAGGAAGTCTGATTGCTTTACAGTGCTTCACTATCTATATAACATCTAATCTGAATACCTTAGGAGTCTGAACCCATGATTCTCGTCTTATCCAGAACTTCCATGGAGACTGTTTCTTCTCTCCTTTTATCAGCCTGTGAAAAATGTTGCCATCTAAAAATCATAGAATTATACAACATTTTAGGTCAGAAGGGACCCCTGGGAATTACCTAATCCATTCTCCTGCTCAAAGCAGGGCTAACTTCCAAGTTAGCACAACACCATGTAGTCGAGTTTTGAGTATTTCCAGGGACAGAGATACCATAGTCCTTCAGGCTCCTGCTCTAGTCCTTAACCAGCCTTATATGATGCTGAGTTCATGCAACCTTTTCATAACAGGATGGCGTTGTTGATATATGATCATCTGGTGACCTCCAGCAATCTCCAGGCCTTTTTCTGTAGGACAGCTGTATTTCTAATTGAATAGACTAATTCCCTCTCTTGTATTTGGGTAGCTGATTATCTCTGCTTAAGTCCTTCATTGTGCATTTGATCATATTGAATACCATCCCATTTATTTCTGATCCTATTTCCAGTTTGGCAACACTATTTTGAATTACAAACCTTTATCATACTAGCAGCCTTTCCTGGCATGATGTTGCTGTACATTTCATCATAATACTCTCTTCTGCTGAAAATATAATACTCTATTTCCTTTTGTGGGTCGACATATAGGTTCATTTATTTGCACCTCTCCCAGAGCAATAACAGAAGTGCAGAGAAAAAGCCAATCTGCACTGGATTTTGCTAACAACTGGACTTTGCAAAGTTAAAGCAGCAAATGGAATTGATCCAAAATCCGTTTAAAGGTGATTCCAGTGTGTTCAGCATGTTTGAGATCAAGCATGAGACAAGTTAGCAGCAAAGGCAATTTATCTGGGGGCTTTAGAGAGAGGAAGAATGTTTAAATTGATTTATTTAGAATTATTTAATTTTTTTAAGTTGTGGTTTGAAAGCTAGCTCTTGGTGGGAGCTCTGTGCACACAATGAGCATGTTTGGCCTTGAGCGCATGTGTCTGGTTTTAGTTAAACCAAGCTGGCCACACTCATTCCACCCTGCACATGATCTCATTCCATGCTCCTTGTCATGGTATCTGCACACCATCCAGCAATATATTAACAGCGTGAGTAACGTGTCTTATGTTGATTATTCTGTCACCAAGGGAGAAGTGCGTCTTGTCTGGTACGGAACTCATTGTTTTGAACAAAGCTCTATACTTATGCTGGAGAAAAGTCAAGAGCTGAGCCTTGTGTTAGGAGAAAGAACTGGGAAGGTGTGTGCTGGCCCTTGGGTCTTTGGTAAGGCCGTTTTGGGATTCAGCCCAGCTATAACCAGAAGATTGTGGTTCCTGCACTGATGAGCTCTCCTTGCACTGTGGAAAGGCTTCTTTCAGTGCTGCCAGCATGATCAATTCATACTCTGTGACAGTTAGGGCACCTCCAAATTCTCCTATTAGTCCAAGAAGGAAAATACTCCTAATAGTCTTTATTTTACACTAAATGAAACGACCAGGTTGGTGTTACAAATGCAATGTGCTGTGTGTCAGCTGAATGGAAGAAATAGCTCCAGGCTGCAGGGAGGAGAGGGAAGGCTTGAAAAACTTGTTCGCCTGCTCAGTGTTCATATTTGTTCTGTGTGCAGGGAGTGAGCTGAAATCCATGCCCCCGCTGGGCCTGTTTACAGTGTGTGCTACCCACAGGGCAAGTTTTCTGCTACGGTCATCTGTCAGATTGGAAGGGAAGGGCCATTGCTAGTGGTTGTCATTAGAGACTGCATCATTCTTTTTGCATATTGACTGAGCTGAACTCCAGCCTCAGCTCCCATCTGTGTGATAAAGGAGGTGCTTTCCTACAGCAACTCAAGTGTGAGAGCCCCAATGCCCTTTATAGGCCAAATCAACTTCAGATTGTGCCTGGGAGCAAAGTGCTCCTCCTTTGATTTGGGATAAAACTGAAGGACTGAAGGCTGAAGCTTATTGCTCTTTCTCCCATATGCAGTTCTCAGAACAGATTTTTGACCTAAACATGCTCCCCTCCCCACTCCCTGTGCTACACTTAACTGCTCTGTCTTAATCCGATAAAAATGGGCAGGAGAATCCGGCATTGGCTCCTGCTGTGCTTGTGCTTTGTTTGCACATCCACATTTGGCTGTTGGAGTCCCCGCCTCCCAGGTTCGGTCCTCTTTGGCTCGGTAGCAACTATGTCCCTGAAAATAGGAACTAAAGGACCATGGGGATTTCCTGGCCTCCTGCTGCTGCTGCTTTTTCTCTAGAGAGTAGCTTCTGACTCCTCAAGGACACCGCGGATATAAATCCTTGTGCCTCTCAGCTCCTTATATGGTGACATGAAGAAGTATTAGCATTTTAGGTCTGATTTGGATTTACCCTCGTTGTCTTCTCAACTGGGGAACTAGAAACTTTAACACCATAGGCAAACTAGTTCTTAACCACCAAGAAGCCATACCTTGGTTCATGCATGTGCATGCTGTTGTCTCACCACTGTGTTACTGAAGACCAGACCGCATCACTGACAATGAAATTCCCCTACAAAACCTTTGCAACAGCTGGTTTGAAGCATTTATTTTTTATCCCTTCTGGAAGGGGTTTAAAGATACTTGTTTTTATAACAGCAGAAGAAAGAGGCTGAGGTGGAGGGAGGGTGCCAAGCAGGCTGTGGGGCAGAACTGGCTTTGCTGGCAAACGGCACACTAACAAACACAGAGTTGATGGGCAGTGAAAGCGGGAGGTCATGGAGCTGGGGACACCTAGAGGGGACTTCAGGGGGCTCTGCACTCTTGAGCCATCACATCCAGACATGCAGGGAGTGGAGATAATTTTCCTGAATGGGGGGAGAGGTATCCTTGTTTATCCCAGAGCTAAATGCATTTTGGTGACTTATCCCCACCTCTGACAGAAGCCACCCTACAAAAGAGGCAGAGCACTGAGCAGAGTTGTTTTTCTGAGTGAGGAAAACACTTGTGTTTGTCTTTGGGAAGGCCTTGAGTGACTTTGCGTGAATTCTTTGGAGCCTGGCATGATGCAGTTTTGTACTAGGTTAGTGAAGAGTGCTTTGACAAGGTGTTCTTGTGCTGCAGTCCAGCCCACCCTGCTGCAGGCTGTGTCCTCACAAGACCATCACTGGGTATAGTGCACAGGGTGCATATGAGCATGAAACCATAAGGAAAGTAACTGCACTTAATGGCTTGAGACACATTTAAGGGCAGAAACAAAGGGTTATGGTGGCTGAAGGAGCTCCAGGAAATTTCAGGGGCTGCGGGAGCCTGATGTCTCTTCAGGGCCAGCTGCTAGCATTTAAAAAGGCATACGAGGTTTTTTTCTTCTCCTTTATCTCCCCCTCAGATTCCACACTGATGAGACACAAATCCTGACAAGCACTGAGAGCTGCACCCCCTGCCACGTACCCCGGTGCCTTGTCAGCCCCAAGTTTTAACAGTAACTGTGGGTTTCTCTTCTTGTGGTGCAGGTTCCACCATATTAGCAGAGCGGCTGGGACTGTCCACACCAAGCTTGCCCACATCGACACCCAATTCCCCCACCGTCCTCTGCAGTGGTGTCTCTGGCCCCCTCTGCAGCTCTATCAGTGGTAAGTATGATGGGATCCCCCAGTGCCTTTCCTTTGGCTCCCCTGGCCTGCTCTGCACTGCCTGCCTTCGCATGCTCACTCTTGTCTCTCAGAAGGACTCTAAAATCACAGTGATCAATAGAGTCTCCTGTCAGCTCCCTTGGGGAGGAAGGGAGAGCCTCTGCAGAAGCTGTTTTCAGTCTGGTTTATGTAGAAGCTGCTTAAATGCCTAGACAGCAATATTTCTCCAACCCTTTTCATCATGAAAGGTCCCCAGGGAGGTAGCAGAGTTTCTGTTGCATGTGTGGCTCTGTGACGCACAGCTCCTTCTGGAGAGCTGTGTGGCAGTGACATGTTTCATGCTAGCTTAGGCTGGAGCTATGGATATGCCTACGGCCCCATGTTCCCGCTCCTCACACCCTCAGTACCCCCCACAGGAAAAGGCAGTATTGATATTTCTAACATGCCAGTCAATTTCAGTGAGATTTAGATAAATGCACATGCACTAGAAAATGATAGGCTATTCTGCAGCACTTTTAAAGCCCCAGGTACCTGCATGATCCCAAGGCAGTCATGGTAGGATATATAACTTACCAAATCCTTGTTGTTGTCCAAACCAAGAGTGGTTTTCATTGAAGGTACCTACCAGTCTCCAGCCTAATAACTGGTGACAGCAAACATTCAGATTTTTAATGCGTTTAGGGAGAAAAAAACCCCCATAAATTTTCTCATTGTCTTGCTACTTCATCTGGCTTCATGGTGAGGCCTCACTAGGGGTGTGCTGTGAGCATAATCACTGCAGCCATTCCTAGCTCTCAGAGCAATGACCCACTATGAGCTGGATGCTATCCATGCATGTACCACCCCACCCCTGTCCTGAAGGATCTACGTGGGGTGAGTTGCAGCCAGGTGTTATTGTCCCACATCTCTGGATTGGCCCTAGAGATGAAGCGCTGCTTATCTTAGGAGCTGCTGCCATCATGTGCCACCCAGCCTTTCGCTTTTCAAAGCAGATGGCTTGATCCACCCTTCCTGGTTCTTCCTCCTTTGTTAATGTTTAGACAGCAGTTTGAAAACATGCAACTGCTCTTTGTCCCTGCTGTGTGGGAACAGCTGTCTCTTGGTTTGCTGTATGTGGGCAGCAGATCCCAGCAGATGCCTTTCTGCTGCCTGAACCTTGGCATGTGAACCAGGGCTCAGGGAATGGGACAGTAGGTCTCAGGAGGGATCCCTGATCCTGGAGCATTCATTTCTGCTGAGCATGGTTCCTCCCTCTGTAACCAGCTCCAGGGCAGACATTGCCATGGGATGTCAGGAAGGCTTTTAAGCAAGTGACCCTGTTCTTTGTGTTTCAGGCACAGCTCCCAACTCTCCAGTCAGTTTGCCTGAGTCACCCATCTCCCCGTCCGCCTCAGGGCCCTGGGGAGATGAATGTACCATCTGCTACGAGAACATGGTAGACACAGTCATTTACTCCTGTGGACACATGTGTCTCTGCTATTCGTGTGGGCTGAAGCTCAAGAAGATGGCCAACGCTTGCTGCCCCATCTGCAGGCGGGCCATCAAAGATATCATCAAAACATACCGCAGCACTTAGAGCAGCAGCAGGTGCTGTGGTGGGGACTAGGCAGGTGGGGAGAAGACTGTGAAACAACACAGGTCTTGGTCTCTATTCATCATCCAGGAGATTCAAAAAACATCACCCACCACCACCCTGATCCCCTCTTCCATGGAACACAGATGAGACAAGCTTAGACGCTGCTCTTCTACCCTCCAAGCAAGCCCTGGGGCTGAACTCCAGGGTGTCAGGGAAGCTGCAATGGACCACTCTCCCTTGTGGCTTTTAATCTTTATCTCAAAAAACCAGCTGCTGCAGTCATCCCTTTTCTACACCATGCACAGCAGACAGGAGTCTCCAGTGTCTAGCAGGGACAGCAAGTGATAGAAGGTTTAGTGCTACACCTCTCCTTCCAGAGACACTGTGCATACAGAGGACAGCTTAGCAGAAGAGGAGATGAAAAACAAACCTGTTTCCATGTACAAGCAGCCTGACTATAGGAAACTTCTTAGAAATGATGGAGTGAAGCAAGCTCTGACCCAGCGAGGGAGGTGCAGTGAGCACATTCACAGCGGAAAGACTGTGGCCAGTGCAGACGTGGACCCAGTATTTGTGAAGCAAAACCCGCCCCAAGTCTGCAGGCAGATGAACAGCTCCTAAGGGCTGTCCCCTGCTGCTCCCTAGCAGAAGCATTCATGGCGGGTTTGCAGCCAACATTGGCACCGGCCTTGCTTCCTTGCACTGGTATCCAGCCACCTCTTGTTGCCATCCTGTTGCATGACAAGCAGCTCTCAAAGCCCACCACCACTGATTTGCGTGTGGCCTCCACGCAGCACAAGGGATTCAGCAGCATCTCTGCCCCCATGGGCTTGCAGCAGAGGGGGATGTCTCCCTCACCTTTCTTCCCCTACCATCCAGACAGCACTTGTGAGGGAGAAAATAAAAGAGAAAAAAAGAAACAAAAACCCCAACCTCACTGGGGAAGAATGTATAAACCCACAGGTCTGTGGGTTTCATTTACTGGTAACTTCATCACTGTGCTTCAAGACAAAACCAGCCGGGTGGTACTCAGCCCTTCACAGCCATGGCTGTCCTTATGTATTAGGAAGAAAGGAAAGAAAAAAACCCAACCCAGCTTGAGGGCCTTGGTTTGTTTTGATTGATTTAGATAAATCCCCATCCCTCCTGCCCCTGTTGGGAACCATGCTGTCCTCATGGTGGGTGCCTGCCATGGCAACCTCATGGCTGCTGGCTTTTGAGCCTGGTGTAGCAGAAGCTGCCTATCTCCCCTGCCTTCCAGGGCCATGCAGGAGGTAGAGACAGTGTCTGGGCCCTGAGGGGTGACCAGGGCTGGGGCAGAGCAGCAGTGGTGTTTGCCACACTGTATTGCCCATAAGGTCAGGCTGGAGAAGCTCATGGAGTTGCACCCCTCCTGCAAAGCCTTTTCTTGTGCTGTGGCATATGGCCACTGATAGAACACAGGGAAACAGCATGGCATAGGGATAAAAGCATTTAATGTGCACAGCCACTCACTGCAGGATGCCCCAGGCAGCAGGTGGGTAAAGGAGCACTTGCAGAAGCTGCTCACAAGAGCCCCTGGAAAAACATATCCTCACTTTGTCCTCTTAAGGAAACTACAAGAGGCTACTGGCTGGAGAGAGCATTGTAGAGCCTTTCTCTGAAGGCATCACCATCCCTGCAGCCTACCACAGGGGTTTGCAGCTACCCCCAGCCCATCCCGGCAGGCAGAACTAACTTGAAAGCTGATATTCTGGTTACAGGGATTTACATTATTTCTTTGCATACCTCTCATGTACCCCCCTAACCCAGCCCTGCCCTCTGGGCTGCTGTTGAAAGCCCTGGGTCATTATGGGTCCTGTGCCCAGATGCTCTCACCGAGGAGTGGGACGAAGCCTGTTTGGCACAAGTCTGGGGTAGTCACAGCAACCATGCCAGCAGCAGGCATGCAGCCAGCCTCCAGCTTGCCCCAGGACAGAGCCATGACCCGCAGATACAGGGAGCCTGGTTCAGCAGTTATACAAACTCCAGTGCAAAGCTTTCAGAAAGAAGGAAGCGAAGGAGTGGGAAGGTGTTGATGAAAGAGTAGATGTGGGGAAACGTGCAATAAGCAGCCTCCTAAGCCTTCCCCACAACAGTGGGACCGGTTCCCCTCCGCACAGGGCAATCCAAGGGGCGTATTTTATTTTTCAAGAAGCTCCATCCATGGGTACCAGTGCAGTGGTGTGAATTCCCTTTTCACCTTTTGAATCCAGAGTGTTTTAATATATAACTGTGTTTGTTTTACTGTGGACCAAACTCTAGGAGTTATCAGAAGCTGAAAACTCCCCCAGCATCGGAGCTAAAAAAATTGGGGTTAAGTCCTGCTCCTGGCATCAGCTGGCCTCTGGTTGTGAGCAGGGAGGAGGAGAGCAACGATCTCTCCTTGGAGACAAAAATAACAACAGTAAAAGCAGTAACAATAACAACAATTCTAACCTTTTGTTTTGTTTGACTGGTGTAGGTTCCCATGTACCTCTGTGTTCTTGTGTCATTCGCATTTCATTGCTTTACTTTTAAGATGTTTTGTGTTCTGTTTAAAGAGAAGAATAACTCATTGTGCAAAATTGGATAACTGTGATTGTGAATAAAGTTGATTTAGGTATCCTGCAGCAGCATGGGTGACTGAGTGTTTACCACTTCCACGAGTGTGGCAAAACATGATGGGCAGTGCAGCTGTGAGAGGCTGAGGTAAGAGCAACAGTGGCATGAGGGCCTCTTCCTTGGGGGGAGCTGGAAGGAGAGAGCTCAGGCAATGCCTGTAACCACAAAAAAGGCTCCCCGCCAACAAGAAAAGGAAAACATGCTGTGAGGAAACGAAGGACCATTAGGGGCCAGGTAATGTGGCTGAAGATGAGGCAGAGCAGTAGCAAAACAGCCTGGTGTTCCCATCCCAGCTCTGCAGAGATCTGCCAGTCCAGCACCTGACAGGAGAATCCCAGCCCTGACTTGAGCAACGTGTTGAAGAGGCTCCCTGACAAGCCCAGGTCTGGCCAAGGGAGATGCTGAGGCAAGAGGCAGATGTTTCCTGGGCATGTATCAAGGGACACAGGAACCCGAAGGGGGTTTGAATTCTCCAGAGTGATGTCAGTTCCCCAAAAACCTAACAGCATTGCTGCTGCAGGATGTGCTCAGGAGCACTCTTACAACAGCCATGTGAGATTTCCCAGCTTTTTCAACTACCATCCTGAGGAGCTCTTAGCTGTTGGGACAGGGCAAGTTTGTGCATGTCTTTGCTGCACTCCAAGAGCCATTCCCAGCTCCTGCTTTCCCAGGGGCAGGAGGATATCTAGTGGGTCTGGAAAGCCCTCTCTGGCCACAGCCTCCTTGTCCCTTCAGTAGCAAGGGATAGCACTGCAAAACACAGACTGCCCCTACAAACTGGGGCACTGACCTGCCAGATGTGCTGAGCCCAAGCACTGCCACAGATTAGCACATGTGAATTGCTAATGCTTTGAGCCAAACCCAGATCCTCCCCTGGCATTAGCAAGAGGGACCAAGGCAACAGCACAGAGACCCTGTGCTTCCCCTTGACAACCCGAGCATGTTCATTCCCTCCTGCAGCCACTACGTGCAACAGCCACAGTGAGCTTTGCATCCTCTTCCGCTGAGCACCACTGGAGTCACCCTGCCCTGCCCTCCCCTGGCCATCACCATCACCTCACCAAATCCAAACCAGATCTGCAATTCCACCATCGCTCCCAACCTACTCTCCAAGACGGCACTCTCATGGCACGGCACAGACCTGTCCCTGCGACAAGGCATCCCATCACCGCAGCTTTCCCGCTGTTTCAGACAGGGACAGCCTGCGGACCGCGCTTGGGGGCGAGAAGGATGCTCCGAAAGGGATCCGGGAGCAGCAGAGCTAGTCCAGCATCGCCACCTGGCGCTCGGCTCCCGGCACGGCACACAGCCTCTCTTGCTGCGCGTGTCCCTTTTCTCTCCCTCCCCAGTTTTATTTTACTCCTTTTCACAAATACTACAAATACATATAAGTAGGACCAGAAAAATTTAGCCTGAGTGCAGCATAACTTTGGAAAATGGCTCTTGAAGAAAAATGGGGAATGAAAGGAGCAACTAGCAGTGGTTACAATGTATGAGGGGATACATCAGTACATGGTGATTGCATCAGTCCTTAAAAACCCTTTCAACCCTAAGCTGGCTCATTATACACACAAGGGAAGAGGGGGCTTAGTTCCCAGACACACTTGTCACTAACTTTGTGCCTTAAAATGTCCAGGACTGTGTGCTGCCTTAGATCTAACTTGGCATCATTCAGAGACAGGAATGATCCTCAGGCACCACCCTGTGCATTCCTACGTGCCAGCACAGAGGAACATCTCACGGGTGCTGTTGGCAAATGCTGTGCCTCTAGTAAGAGCTAGCTCATCTCAGGGCCTGGGTGGGCCTCATTTCTCCACAGCATGCTTGTGAAGTGTTACAGCACATGATGAAGGCGTAGACCCATGCTAAAATGAGGGATACACTCATGGGAGGCCATTCCCTGCTGCAGGAACAAAAAGCTGAGAAGGGCCAACCCCCCTCTGCAGTCCTGCTTTTGAAGGGAGCAGCCTGGCACTGAGCATGGCCCCTTTTACCTACAGATCTGCAAACTGTTAACAGACAATGAGCAAGTGGACACCACTTCAATAGAGGGTTCTCACAGTTGAGTTGGGAATAGAAGTGCTAAAAAACAACCTCATTTCCTCTCTACTATTACATCCCCTATTACAACCCACTCCCCCATTACATCCCCTAATTCATTGCCTTCTGCACCCCCACGATACATCCTGCATAAGGAGCAGGGATTCAGCAACCTTGCCAGGATCTGACCTTACTATCCTGTGTTCAAGTATGCATGCTCTGCGGCCTGCATACAAGGGTGTTAAGGGCTCATTCTAACTTGCAGAGCAACCCTCTTACCATGGAACCAAAAGGCCACTCCTGTAAAAGGATGCTTTCCTTCTTATTTTGCATCTGATGCCAAAAATAAAATCCTTCAAAAACCATCCTGTCAAAGTGTTGTAAACCTTAAGACCTTACTCAACACAGATAAAAGGTCTTCATGATTGAGGGCAGAGGTGAGCCATCCATAAAACTTTGTGGACTAGAAAAGAGACAAAAATACAGCATACAGTAACAACTCAGGATCAGGGACAAGAGAAGCTCCTTTATCTATTTAAGCCTAAGCTGAAATTTGCAATTGCATGTAAACATAAATTGCAAGTTATTCTGGGAAGGCTAAATTCAGTGGTTTGACAAACACAAATGCAATTATAATGGTACTGCAAAACTGAAAAAACCTCCCAGCCCAAAATAAACCAAATGGATCACAATTAAAAAGGTCAAAAATTTATTTTTCCTTAGGGCATAAGAGGCAATGTAAACAAAATACCAACAAACAAACAAAAATCACAAGTCAATTTTTACAGTCTGCAAGCATTTGAAGATAGAGTACCCTTTTCCCACCTCCCCCCAGAACACTGCAAGCCTGCTCAAATGTTAACAATTCTGAACCATAAAGGTCCATTGAGTTTTGACATATCTGAAGTCGGGCACTAGATTTCTCATGTAAGAAGGACACTGCATCTCTTTTACCAAACACTGTTAAAAAAAAGAAGTCCAACAAAATATAAATATTACAGACAAAGATCAGATTTAGCACCACCTTTGGTCCAAGCAAGCAATGAACTGGGAGATGACAGGTACAGTCTGTTTAGCAAGTCCTTTCTGCCTGAGTCTTTGAAAACATTAGAGGTTCACATTGCAAGAACTTGTCACAACTCCGAGAAAACTGCCCTCAAACTCTGGCAGTCCCTTGCAAGCTCCCCAGGTCCTGTGGAGAGGAAAGGATCATCACTGTGCAGCAGCGCACAGTGCCAGCCAGCATCACTCAAAGCACTTGTCAAGCTGAGCTTGGCCCTGTGGTACATGGCAAACACTGTGCCAAGGGTCTGATCCTGCTTTGGCCTGGTAGACTTCGGGCATGGCTGAGGAACAGGAAGAGTGGTGACAGTGTGCATCCTGAATTCCCATTTCCATTAGCATTTGCCATCCTTCAAAACCCAGCAGACTGCAGCAGGGTGTATGACAGCAGATGCCTGGAAGAGCTGAAGTTGCCTAAACCCAAGTTATTTCAGCGTATCTAGAACATGCAAATTAACAGCTCTTTTACTGAGTATAGTTTTACTCCAGGCCCTTTTTAGGCTCATCTTTTCCCCATACAGACATGCCCATCACAAATGCAGAGAGGTGTCACTACCGAGCTGCTGTGCCACAGCACCAATGTGAGCCAGGTTAGTCACAAGGATAAGTGACAATCCTGGCAGAGAAATGAAATTCATAAAGCACCTAGCAATATTTTACATTTATTGCAACTCCCTCCTCTACAAGTGACCAGAACTCAATTTGTCTTTTCTTTTCCTCCAGAAGTTTAGAAGTTTTTGAGCAGTCTTAAATTAACCATTAGTAAATGCTGTTCAATTCTGAGATAACATCAGCTCTAATAAACCCCTAAAGAGAAATGCAGAGATCTACTTTCAGGCACAGTTTTTGCTCTTCATGTTCACATGCACAGTTGTCCAAGACAATGTGAGTTTCTCATTGTGTTGAGACACCCATGCAGAGTTTTCACCTTTACAGGCACAGACATGATAAAGAGCAAGCCCAAAGGCATGGCAGGCAGCTGTTCAGCAGTCATGGAGAAGAGGGCAGCCCCTGTGTGCAGCCCTTGTCCCACACAAGGCAGCAAAACCCTGACCCAGCCACCTACACTAGTGACATGAGCAGACACAGGTTGATTTGGTGATATTCCACACCCCATTTACTGCACCTGGTCTGCAACATGACCATGAGAACAGCTCTGAAACCAGTTCTGGACTGGACACTAAAGTCAAGTGAGTCTGCAAGTCTGGATTAGGAGGAAGCTGATGCTTCATGCAACTGTTTCCCCCCACCTCTGCCATATCCGAAGCAAAACTATGTGCTATGATAACTTCACTAATTCTCACTGATGATATATATGACAGAGATGCACTTCTATTGTCCTAGTCAGAGAACCAGGCCCACAGTACCGTATGCGTCGGCTAAATCATCACAGGTCCCCAGATAATGTGTGCTAAAGCCTGAGGGACATTTCTACAGGGTCACTTGTCAAAAAGGAGAGCTCTGTTCTCCCCACTGATAATGCATCTTTAGTGTTGGCCCACAGAGAAGTTACTTATCTTTGTTAACTAGTACTCTACTCTGCATCAAATCTACTGTGTTTACATGCAGACTCAGGGACTGATCATGAAAACATCTTCTGTTTTCTGCCAGTTCAAACAGACTCGAGCATCTGAGCCCTCATTAACAACAACTCTCATCAGCAATGGCAAAAGAGACTGTTAAGTGCAAAAAATGTCATTTTTCTGGGTTTCAGTTTTACTGGGATGACTGTGAAAGGCAAAACCATGCATGTGATTTCCTTTTCTAGGAAAGCATCTCAGAGACCCAAGCACATCTGGACCCTTGCAGTTGTTCACTGTACAAACAGTTTTATCTAAGTGGTCGCCATTGTAAATTCATTAAACAGAAATTGGACAATGCATGAGGCTGCAGTTACAATTTCTGTCTCTAGCTCACATTTGCTATAGGTATATTAAGGACTGATGCCGTGAATTTCAGAATACCTGTCAGCTCTGAAAAAATCAGTACTTTGCCAAAAGCTCTAACATTTGCATGATGAACGATATCTGCTCCGCTACCTTCAGAGGAGCAGGATCAGAGGCCACAACACAATATGGTCCAAAGCTGTTACCACCAAAAAAAAAAGGGTTTCCCCAGACTCATTTTCTTCCTCTCTTGGCTTAACCTGCAACCCAAACCAAACTGAATGGACTCCCGCCCATAAACTTTCTTAAAAAGAAAAAAAAAGAACAAAAAGGAAAGCTCTCAGTTATTCCTTCTCACATATACTGCCACAGAAACCACACCAACTTCTAAGCTTTTCCCCACACAGAACAGACAGAATGGTTCCCATGTTAAAAATAAACCAACCAAACAAAAAGACGACAAAAAAGTGTCACCAACTTGACCACACACACAAAAACCAGCCACACGTTTCTCTATTTCTGGTCACCGACATACTCTCCCAAGCTCCCACCAGGTACATTCCCACCACCTAACCACTAGAAAATGGACTGCTACACCAACACAGAAATGACAACAATATCTAATATTCAAGGTCACATTGAGAACATCAACCACCTAGGAAACCCACTGCAAAACCTCACTTGGACCAGGCCTAGATCAATTATTTATCAATTACAGATTTGGCACAGCAAAACCTAGGAGTTTCCAGTCCAGACACATGCAATCGCTCCATTAACAGAGGGGAGCACAACTGCTTGAACAGATTTCAGCCTTCATTCAACAACAGGCTTAGGCTCTCTGTAATTGACTACCCACCAGTTCCAGAGACAATTTGAGCTAATTAACAGCTCTGGAAACAGCTACAGATGTAAAGATCCAGCTGAGCTGCTTTCAACACCCACCTTGAGTTATCTGTATCTGAACTTTAGCCTAAGCAGCAATCAATCAAACTGCTGGCAAGACTTCTCCTGACATGAAATCCGATATTGAGCCTTAACTGAGGAGGCTCATCTGCTTGATTCTCCCCAAACACTGCAGTCAGAGTAACGAGCACTGCTGTCTGCAATTAAATCTGCAATAAAGGAACAGCTCTGATGTAATGTGGTTAGCCAGACAGCAGAAATGCCCCTACTCCGTACACTATTGACCCTGCAATACTCAGTTTGGACCCTCAGTACAAAAAAGTCATTGTAATGCTACACACACTTTGCTTTTGCAATACTCCAGGTTTGAACTCATCATGAGTAATGAGCAAGTCTTTTCAGCAAGCCTATTCAGCGGGCTGCAGAAAAATTCCTTCTAGAGACTGGAAACAATTATAACTCCCCCACCTCCCAAATCCAAGGCAGGAAATAGTTAAGTCAGCTATTCACTGAAATATTTCATTTTTTATAAGGTTTCCTTTTAATTCCCTTTCTATTATTTTTTTCCAGTTTACTAATTGTTATGGGCTAACTTCCAGTGACTGCACTGTTCTCTTCTGGCCTGCTCCTAGGGGACAGAAATGAACTGAATCTGGATGCTCAAGGGGACACAGAGTCAGAACAGAATTTGATGCCCTCCCCCTCCAGTCTAAACGCCAAGGGTGATGATGGGATTTTGTTTATTTATTACTACTTCCCTGGGGACCCAGAAGCAGTTCAAGAACAAGCTCTTAAACCACAAAAGAACTGTTTGCACAGAGAAAGCTGCCACAGTGCTTACATTTCAGACATCAAACACAGCATCACTAACACAGCTTTGGTATCTGGAGAAGTCTGAAACAGTCATTTTAATTTTAAATGTTGTATTCTAAAAATTCTCCTACAGTGCCAAGTGATTCTCTCTCCACTGTTTTTCTTCTCCACCAAGCAGGGAGCAAGACTGACATGTACCACTGTAACCAAATAACCCTGAGCATCGGGGGAGATCACCAAACTCAGTGTTTTCCCAGAAGTGCCACTAGCACAGGGCTGTTTCATGGAAGGCCAATGCAGGCAGACCTGGAACAGCAACCCCTACGCACTCCATCAGCTGAACCTCAGCATCTGTAAACTCCCAGGCACACAAACTGCCTCAGTTACAACAAAGACATAACCAATGTTTGTCTTCCATAGGTGGATCATTGGCTTCAGGATACAGATTGTCGTAGTATATCATGGAGCGAAAAACTTCAACTTTTCTCACTAATCAAAAAGCCTAACACAGAGCAGTGATGTATTAAACCCATCTATACAGAGAAAGCACCTGCAGTGTCAGACCCAATAATTTATGGCCTTATTAGAAACATATTTTTCCTCATATTTTATCTATCTCTCCTCTGCCAATATAGTCACCTCTCATTTATTTCCAAATTATCAACACAATTCCCATAATTATTTTGATTCAGTAACAAACAGGAGTCTCAACTCAGGACAGTAGTGGCTTATGCTGACAAGAACAAGTCTGTAAAAACGCCAGTGTGAAGCTTTAAACCAAATTTATTTATTAAAAAAACAAACACAAAACAAAAAAATTGCACTCTCCAACTAGAATCAACGCTACCTTGATGCGAGAACAATGAAGAACATTGTTAATGGGACCAGCCCAGCCCTGACATTATAAAATGGGAGAAACTAATTTGTTCTGCCTACACCAGTCAGGCCCGCAAGCAGTGCAGCACAGCTTTCACTCCAGGAATCGCTGCGGGGCCCCAGCCCTGATGTGAGGGCACCCAATAAAAGAAGATCCCCTCATCATTCCACCCTTGGCAATGCATGCACACCCCACAAAACTGACACCCCAAAGTAGAGTTATGGGTGACTCTTCACAAACATCTGTGCTTTGCTCCAAGTTGGGTCTAAGATGGAGGAGGAAAAGCAGCACCATCAACCTACATCCCAACCCAAAGTCAACCGACTGTGGGGGCTTCTGGATCCGGCCCTATATACAGTACTTTATTTGAAAGTTACAGACACACACAACAGACATGACTACTGAGCAGCACAGAGGGAGAAAAAGAGAAAAGCAAGCACTGGGCAGAGCTAGCAGAGGCCATCAAACAGTTCAAGTGTGCAGACACATTCCTCATGCATAGCTGCATTGGTGGTCCCTGCTTCTACCAAGCAACTACAAGCAAATGAAAATAACACAACTTACACAAACTTTTGCTCTCAGACCATCCTACTGGTACTGTTGACATCTATCAAACACTGCATTTATACACAGCACTTTGCAATGTGGCTAAGTAGCATCTACAGTTGCCAGAGAAGGAGCCGCCGGTGATGGGAAGCCACCAGCAAATAGCAGCAAAGCTCCAGTTGATTTCAAAAAGCTGCAAGACCTACAGGGAAGTGGATCAAGGCATGACAGCACCAAGGCTTAGCAGGCCTGTGCACCCTTTGGAGGTGTAGAAGCTGAGTGCACGGTGCTTGCTTTTGCTGAGAACATTCCATGCTGAGTGCCCACAAGGCGCTTTGCTCCTCTGCGGGTCTTCTGTCAGTGTAACTCTACTGATGCTCATGGACTTCTTGCCAGGTTAGACAAGAGCATGTGAAAGAATTAGAGTTCTCTCTTCAAAACCAAATTCATTTGTAAAGTATTAGAGGCTTTAAAAAAAATCATGTAATTGATACTCTTTCAGTACAGCTGCAGAATTCAGTTTTCCTCTTTGAATGCAAAGGTCTCTGGTAATATTAATGCTTTTGGACAAACTTAAGAACAGCAGGACAAAAATTAAGCAGAAAGCTGAGGTACACCCCCTCTCCAGCGACACGAGCCACAGAAGATGTACTTGCCAGAGCTCAGAGAATCAAATGCTCTGGCTTTCACATTTCTCTTGCATCTTACGAAAACAATCCAGTTTTTCAAAGGTAGTAGATTTTGCTGCTACCTGGAAAGTCACATTATTTCTGACAGATGGAAGTTCTCCTTCCATTTAAATAGAATTTAAGACAAAACCTGTTTTGAAGAGCAAAGTTTCTGCCCAACTTTATTCTGGACCTGAGTGATCAGCCTTTGCAAGCCACAAAATATGAAATCAATACCCAAACCATCTGTGAAATTCTGCAGGTGAGAACTAACCAGATAAAATGAGGACTTTTTGTCTTAGGTTAACAATAGGGAAAGAAAAGAAATAAGGAACCGTAAAAATATTCCCATAGCTCTTGCAATAAATACAAGTAACAATACGGTAT
The DNA here is from genome assembly GCF_963264785.1 of Psittacula echo. Lineage (NCBI taxonomy): Eukaryota > Metazoa > Chordata > Aves > Psittaciformes > Psittacidae > Psittacula > Psittacula echo. Next base: position 14,061,322 of record NC_137743.1, on the reverse strand, counting down.
CAAACTTGGGACTGCACCAGCAGAATTATTTTCCCTTCTGAAGTTTGGTTCCAAAGTGTAACAGAGGACATAACCAGCAGAGATATACCAGAAGAGAGTATCATGCATGGATGGCATACAGAGTGTTTCAAGCATAGCTCAGAAGTCCTGTATTGATAAAGATGTTAATGCACATTCTATACATAATCCTGGCAACATGCTGCATAATCCTTATACTTTCATTAACAGGTGATGCTTTTTCATGGAAAGCAGCCATTCCCACCCCAAACCACCCCAGCTATCCTGTCAGTCACTACCTACCCAAGGGTCCTATTCTCATCCAGCCATCCCCTCCCCTGCATTTCCCCTTTCCTTAAGAGTGCATGAATACAGAATTGCAAACTTTTCACACGGCACGTTCCACTCCAAGTCCTGGATGAGGGGCCTGTTTATTCTATGAATATTGCACTTATCCACTCATTGGATTTGTTTTTTCTCAAGAATGCAGAGTATTTAGGAAAAGAAAAAATAGTAAAATACAACACAGGAAAATATGAGTTCTTAACAAGCTAGCAATGAAGATCTAAAATTAAATAGTACTAGTTCTATTCTGTTAATACTAGTAATATGAAAATAATGAATGCTTTATCAAATTCCCTTGTTTTTCATATAAGATAAAAGCAGTAACTTTCTTTTTAACTGAGGAAAGCAATGAATATATATTACAATAAAATACGATTCATTAAGATCTGAAAGTGATGAGAACAATTATATAATGCCTTCGTCAAACTTTATAGCACTGTAACGGAAGAAGTCTTTGCGGTGCGTATCCACAAGGGTAAAATCCATTTTTCAGCCATGTGAAATTCCATATTTAAGAGTAAATGTGAGCCAATTTCAATCCTTCATTATTGTGTGTTTGCTATTACTGTACACACCGATTTAAAGTCTTCCTGTCAACATATTAAGTATCGAACTCGTGCCCATCATATCTTTTATCTTGAGAAGCGTGGCTTGCAAAGGATGAGCACATGTGACTACACCCACCCATTGCAAAGCATGAGAGATAAAACTATTGACAGGAATCGCCTCCCTCAGGGAAGGGCTGCTGGCAAAAACTTACGACTCTTCTGTTCTGAGAGGGTAGACAAGGGAAACCAGGAATTAAACTTTTCAGGCATTATATAAACCTCAATAACGAACTCAGAAGTGCTCATTATTAGTAAAGTTGCAGTATACAGCAAGACACAATTTTCACATTCTTACATTTTCTTCTCTGGCATTAGAGTTTGGATTTTCTGCTGGTCCAAATTCAAGACATTTTGGAAAGCACGGACAGCGGGTGAGAGCAACGCGGCGACAGCAGCCGCCTCTCCCCCCGGAGGAGGGCCCCCTTCAGCTGCAAATGGCTTTGCCCAAGCCCTGCAGAGCTCTTCCTCTTAACAATCTGGTTCAAGAATAAACCAAAAAAAGAGAGAAATTTAAACAGTACTGTTGATTTCTGCATTGAGTGTTCACTGAGGTGTACGGTACGTTTAAATATTGCTCTTGATCCAGTGTCAGTTCTGACAAATTTAGTAAAAAAAAAAGCTTAAGGCGACATTAACATTTTAGAAAAGAACTAAAACACTTCTAGCACTACACTGTCCTCTGAGGCACCCTGCCAGGTTTTCCTGCCCTGCAATCAGCTTCTCTGATTTAGCTTAAGGCCTTTCACTCTGTTTCACAGCTAACAGTGGAAAGGGCTTGCCATTTCAGGTATCAGAGGAGCTGACCAAAACTAGCTGCTCGCTGATGGAAAATGTAATTCTTTTCCTCTCAGTTGGAAGAATAAAAGAGAGATTGGTGAGAGATGCTGTGACAATGGTAAAATGGGAGGGGGAAAAACTGCATTGGGGGGGTATCTGCTTTAAAAGTGACCTTTCAAACACAAGCAGTCAAAACAGCCACCAAATAAAGGGAAGCCCAAACCAAAGCTTTCCCACCAGGCTGTGGTGGCCCACATTCATTTCTAGCATCAAGTAGGTTGTTTATGCCCTACCTGAAGCAGAGGGAAGTCGCAAGTGTGGCTTTGCAGCCCATCTACAGGTCCTGGCCTCTTCTCAGGAGGCCATGAAACCTTTGGGATGTGAAAAAGGAGCCATAGGACACTGGGCTGCTGCTTGAGAAGACCCTGGCTGCACTGCAGGCACCCTGACCCTGTGTCATACCCTGCACTGATACAAACCATCTCCCTGCAAAAGCCACAGCTGGAGAAGCAAGCCAGCAAGGTGGAAAGGGAGCTGTGGGACAGACTGATAACTTTTACAGAGGTGGCCTGCATTTCACAGGTTAATGTGAGGATCTGCCTGAGCCTGCGTCCACCAGGGACCAGCCTCATGCAAGGACATGGCACCACAACTGTCTGCCAAAACCAGCTCTGCCACCCCAAACCCTGCAAGGACTTTTGCAGTTGAGAGCTGCTCTGTGCTCAACTTTGCTGAATGCAGGTGAGAATACCTGTGGTAGTCAGGGCTCTCCCATTTGTGTGCTGCTTTCCTCTCCCTAGGCAGGGGCTCACGTCACACCACACCATATTCAGAGAATTCAGTGGCTCAATGCAGAAGATCTGGGAGCTGTGCTTTTACATCCCCCCGAAGAGATGACCTAGAGGGAATGTCTTTAAACAAAACTTTAGAATATTTTAAATAATAAGTTAATTCTTAATAAATATGTGCTTCAAGAAAATGATAATTATATACTGCACCTTTAAATAATGCACTTATTTCTCTGCATTGGCTTCCATTTTGGTTTATTTTATTGTTAAAGTGCATTAATTCAAAATAATGAACCACTTCCTCATCATTATTGTTAAAATAAATCACAACAACATTAATACGAGTCACTAAGTCACTACTATTAGTACTGCAATCTAGCAGATAACTCTATGTATTGCTCTATTTAATACTGTCCAGCAGAAGAATATAATACTTCTATTATAATCTCACAACAGCTCCAGCAGTCTTTTATGGCTGCTACCATATTAGTACAATTGAAAATGGGGAGAAGTATGGGAGACAGGGCCACAATGCCTCAGACACACATCCAGTACGATGTAGCTAACTGGATATATACATATATGTTGTATGGCAAGACATTAAGGTACGAAGAGGACCCTGCACACTGTGATAGGAGCTGTTGTGCAGATATACCTCCTTCTCCTGCCACCACAATATAAAGGGATCCCAACTGAACAGCCTCCCTCCCCACTTGGATGCAAAGAGCTGCTCGAACCACAGCACTGTTCTTAGCCAGTAGTAGCACCTGGATGTTGTTTCAGCTACCAAAAGGACACCAGTCATGTTAGCTGTAGGTTAGCTGTAGGCAGCTCTCTCAGTGTTACCAGGGAAATCAATAAAAAACCCAAACCACAAAAAAAACCCAACAATAAAGACAAGAACAACGTATAAATTGTGTAGTATTTTTTTGGCAGAGAAACATCCCCAGTAACACATGATATTCTTGTGCTATTTTACTCAGCCCCTTGATCCCAGCTATTTTTAAGTCTTTATATCCTTTACCTTCTAAGCCAAATCGGTTTGAAATTCTGTTGGAAAAAAATGGCATGTATAATTTCGTGTAAACCAGTAGTGAAATGGTCTGCCTCTCCCCCTAAAAACAGATCTGCAATGCTGCCTATTATTTAAAGAAATTAGATAGTGATCTTAAGTGATTAACAAAGCCATTTAACAGCCCCCCCAAAAAACCCTATGTCTTCCACAAGTACAGTAGGGATGTAGGCAAAAGACTTGGCTACCTCATAAAGAAAATATACTCAAAGCCTTTTTCAATGGATGCCTCTTCCATTTCCCACCACACTGTCCCTACCATGTGCCACATTTCAAAGCATGCATCAATAAAGGCAATTAGAAATGGAATTAGAAGAGGCAGCTTCCTGGTTAGATGCATTGTAGGCCTAATTCCTTTGATATTAAACCTCTGAGCCTGAGAAGCCCAGGTACACTTTCCAGTACAAATGTACATTTTGGATTCAAGTGGGAACAGAAACACATATTTGGCTCCTCCTTCAGTTTTAAGTCTCTCTTGGTAAAACAAGACCAAAAAAAAGTAAACCCAGAATGCACAGAAAAGACGACAACAAAACACAGAAAAAACAATTCCCAAAAAATATACAAATTAAGGATGTGCAGACTGAGTTTGATGGCTTTTTCCCCCCACCCCCTATTGTAAACACTGATGTTGCAGAAGGTTACGGCTATTTCTAACTAATACCTTGGTGGGCCCTGCCAGCAGTCAGCACACTTGAATTCGGACCAGATCACAAGAACGAGAAGTAACACATTTGACAGCTTTGTCTTTAGTGTCTTAAGGGACTTTTGAACATTGTCATATTATGTCAAGTTTTGAGAAACCTAACTCTGAGAAGAGAATCAACCAGGATCACCTGGCAGGAGTCAGGCACAGAACTAAATATGGAGTCTACAAAGTAATCAACGTGCTTAAGCATGGGGTTTGTAGGTTTGTTTTACAAGCACCAGTAGGCATTGCTGCCCTAGAACACCTGAAATCCCAACTCAAAGTACAAGACAGAACAAGGAAACAAAAAGCCCCCAACCAACACCACCTGATTGCCTTTTCCGGTGAGTTAGCAGTAACAACAAAACACAACTGAAGTTAAGAGACCACATCTCTCCACGGTGAAAAGGCTCCAACTCTGGACCAACCAACTGTTGAGAATAGTAAAAAGAGAAGTGAACATCTCCAAAGGATTAGAGTCCCTCTGTGTTTCAGAAACTTCCATTCCTTTCTCACTGTAAGCTGTGGAAATGCATCCAGAACTCTTGGGTATTCCGTGTACGGACAAGAATGAGGAGAAAGGGAGCCAAGATTGTAAAACAGAGTTTGGCACAAAACTCCCCAAGTAGATGGATGTGTATTTCTTTCTTACAAAAGGCACACATTTGGTTTCCTATCAATAACGGGAAAGATGGGATATCATACCCTGTTACACATACAAGATTATTAACAACTTCACAAAAAGGCATTTGACTATGCTGCATCTTCCTCATAGCTGTTTACAACACATTAGCCCCACAGACCTGTCCAGAACACAGCAGGTTTGTCCTCAGCATAGACTCCTTTGTCCCTTTGTACAAACTGGAGCACAGGGGAAACGTCTTTTTGTGTAGCAATTGTGTTTGTTTTTTTTTTTCCACATGTACACAGCAGGAACAGTATAAATTAGGGAGGTTAAAGATATTGCAATATTAGTTCTTTTTCTCCAAGTAATTTGAGGGCACCCAGCCTTTGAATGGCTTCACACCATTCATAATCTGGCAATACCACCAGCCATTTGGGTTCCTTTCGAGGACCTCCATGCAGACACCTTCTTGAAACCCTGCAGTCTCCTCATCCCCTTCATAGTCTGCAATGGAAACATAGATGTCCTTGAGATTGTTGTGGATGAACTGGGATTTCTCAATGGGCTTTGGCCTGACTGTGGACACAGGAATCCCATTCCTCTGGGTGGAGAGATTGGAGGTGTTCTCTGAGCTCTCTGTACCCGACCGCTCAGGTTGCTTTCCTTTCGCGTCACCAGGCTGTGACCATGCATTGCTGAAGGAGGAATTCCGACGGACGCTCCTGAGATGATCCGTAGTTGTTAAAGATTCATTTCTGCGCAAGGAGCATGACAGGTTGTTATCCTTTGGTGGTGGAGACACAAACACTGACTGCGGCCGGACGGCAAGTTGCCTTACACCATTCCTCATTTTCACTGGCCCTGATGGCTTTGAAAAACCACCAGGAGGTTTGCTTGGGATGGGTGGTGTTGAACGTTTGCTCTGATTGATGGTGTTCAAAGCCTGAACCCTCTTCTCTATCTTCTCTAAACTGTTTGACTTGTTTTCATTTTTCCTGTTCCTGGCAAATGAGGCATCAGTCTCTGCTGATGTGGTTTCCCGCTGGTTATCAGGGAGAGCCAAATAATGGGAAGGAGCCCAACCTTCCATGTCTCCATATTTCAGGTACCACCATCCACTGGCTTGCTTTTCCAGCACTTCCACTTCTACTCCTGCTGGGAAGCAAATTTCAGAATCCTGCACCTTTTGGTATGAGTCAGTGGTCACATAGAAACATCTGGAGTCATTTTCTTGCTCAGTTTTGGCTGTATGGCTAGAGCAGAAAATGCCACGGGAAGGAGCTGTAATGATATCAGCCGAGCTCCTCCTAACAGGATCCTCTTGGTTCTCAGAAGCTGTATGTGGGGGGCTCTCGGACTCTTCACTTCTTGAACCTTTAAGTCCACCTCTGAGTTGCCCAGTCGGCCTCAGCTGTCGCCTTAAAGTGCTGATATCCATCTTTTCTTGGCTCTGAGAGTCTGCCTTGTTCAGGAAGGGTTTGGGCCTAACAATTGGCTTTGCTCTAATGGAAGGACTCTGCCCAGGCTCTTTCTTCATGCCTGTCCTTGGCACACTACGTAAACCAACATCTGAAGCTGACCTTGGTTTTGTTTCCTCGCTCCTGGAATAATGGCATTTTCCAAGATCGGGCTGAATGGTTTTGTCCATCTTGAGCTTCATAAGTGATGACTTAGGAGAGCTGGAAGATGGAGAATTCCTTTGGATCAAGGAGAGAGAAGAACTTTTCTGAGAATCGGAGTCTCCACTAGATTCCTTATTGGATGAAGCATCTTCCACATAACGTCTGAATCCCTCATTCTCATAGATGGTCTCTTCTTCATGAGCAACTTCTTCTGAAGACTCTCCTACTTTGAACTTTGCTTTCTGAAGTGATGACATAGCAGAGGGCTTAAGGGGCTGAAACAGTCGTTTTTCAAGAGTGCCCTCTTCACGATGACTTTCACTCCCTTCACACTCTGAGTCAAAGCCAAAGGCAGGCACATCATACTCAGGTTCTTCATATTTCAGCTTGTGGGGAGAGTCCTGGGTATCTCCTGAAGAAACTGTTCCAGGAGCTGTTCCTTCTTCAGGGTCTTTTGGTTTACTGGGAGGTGCTGGGGGAGGAACTTTTGGGCGGGTTAAAGTACTGGTTCTTCTGTTTAAATTTGGCTTCTTCCTTTTGTCAATGTAAGATGCTGGAGCCCATCCTTCCTTCTCTCCAATCTGCACGTACCACCAGCCACCAGAATTCTTTTCTATAACCTAGGACATGACAAGGAACATGTTACTTTGACAAAAGTCTCAACCAAATGCTTTCCAGTCCTTCCTGTTCAATCCAGTTCCCTGCAATCGCCAAATATTACCGTTTTTTCCAACTGCACTGTTAAGGCTCACCTCTGCTTTTTGCCCTCCACGAAAGCTTATGCCATCAGAAATACATGACTGGAACTCCGCAATGGTGTAGTATTCCACTTCCACAGAGGGTGGCTCTGGTGGTTTGGGCAACTGAAAACCCTACAGAAAATAGGGAGTTTTGTTCAATTAAACCAAGGAAACAGTGGCTGAACAGCAATATGAAAAAGTATTTGCCTTCATTCACTAAAACTCTTCCTTATTCCTGTGCTACTTCCTAATGATAACTTCCTAGTTCTCCAGAGTGGAAGCTGATATGCTGAGATGGGCCACAAGAGAGAAGCCTATCAAAATGCGCACTGTTCATGCCGCCTTCACCACCTATTAAAACTGTGATAATCTTTGCCTAAACAGTAAAACATTTTACTGATGAGCCATAAAGTGTGAGCTGCCATTCCAGTCACAGTAACAACAGCCCATGTACTCTGAGATTTTGTCTAGAAAGACTCAGTTCTAAATGGCTTGCCACAACTGCAGAAAATCACACTGCAACTGGCCCATAACAGTTTCTGCCTGTCACCAAATATACTGCCTTAAAATGTAATCCTAATGAATTATTGCTCTTAATCTGCTGTGGGATTTTTAAACCATCTGAATGAGTGATATGAGCTAATGGGATTCTGTTGTAGCAAGAAACAAGAATAATATCACAGACCCCATGAAGAGCTTTGCTCAGCTAAAGTGGTAAGAGAGAGGAAGGGCTTTATTATAGGATCAAGATGCCAGTTCCTCCATGTAACAGAGACCCAGAACCTCTACTCAATCCCAACATAACACGCATTTCAATTGTATAGAGGCTCCGAAAGAAGCACGACACTGCTGTTTACAGCCACTCTGGCAGCATACCAGACTCTTCCAAAAGCCAAGTGCCTTTACATTGAGCTGTTGCATTTCAGAGCTCGTAACAATTATTTTTAAGGTGATAAATGGGGTAAGAGTCCTTTCAAGAATTCCAGTACCAAAAGCTTTTCAGATCAGCACAATGCTCATCTACAAAATGACTAGATGTTGGTGAAGCTTCACAGCTTGTGGTTCTAACACTAGAACTGCAGTATGTCAGCATCTCTTGACCATAGGTCAGACCTGCCACAGACATGCACAGGACAGCCAAAGACACAAAATGATCCTAAGCCATCAACGGGAGAAAGGCAAATTGCATACTGTGCTTTATTCTCACGCTACTCTATTTCTAAAATATCCTCATTGTAACTAACAACCCAAGTTTTATCACATGAATGTGATGAAACACAGCATGTGGTATTTCATGGAGAATGCACCACTGCACCTTAGGAACCGTGTCTAACAATGTTATAATTGGCTGTTTCTGCACTATAAATGCTGAAACACAGCAGAAGTGCAGCATAATAAAATGCCTTCAGATAATAGCATGGTTTAGATTAAATGAAGATAATTGAAAACAGCAGACATGTTCAGGGTTTCACATATATTATCACTGTTATTTTTAGCATGGGATTAAAAGTAATAGTCTTGCCAAAACAAAGTCTATTTGAAAATAATGCAAAAAGAAACAGGAAGAAAATGCCAATATGCTATTCATCTAGTTAACAGGGATCTCAGATAACACAAAAAAAATTGTAAGTCACATACTGCTAAAAAGGGTACAACAAAGTTAAACACTATGTATTGTCTAGTTGCAAACAAGTTATTAGCATGACTTTGTGCTAATAGATTACTTAGTACTTCCTATCTGAAGATCACAGTCCTAACATCAAATTGGTCCGGACTTCCAGCTTTGAGGGTAAAAAGCATAGGAGGTCTCATTTCCATAGCACACATCCTTCCATAAGGTTTCAAGTCACTTCAAACATATACAAGTGTGAAGCTTAACTATCTCAAAGACAGTAGGAATGGAAGGAGAACCGAAGACAAGAGAAAGTCAAAATATCCAGTCTGGGCTAAAGACACACAGAGGAACTTTAATCCTGCTGAGTCAGCCAGGCAGGCTTTAAGGCTCATGTACAACATAGTAACTTTAGGATGTTATCCCTGCAGTTCTCAATTAACATTAGGATGTCCAAAGGTCTGCTCAACAGATAAACAATAAAATGAAAAGGCATAAGAAGAGAAGGCTGCATGGAGACCTCATAGCAGCCTTCCAGTATCTGAAGGGGGCCTATAAGGATGCTGGGGAGGGACTCTTCATTGGGGAGTGTAGTGATAGCACAAGGGGTAACGGGTTCAAACTTAAACAGGGGAAGTTTAGATTGGATATAAGAAATTCTTTACTGTGAGGGTGGTGAGGCACTGGAATGGGTTGCCCAAGAAAGTTGTGAATGCTCCATCCCTGGCGGTGCTCAAGGCCAGGTTGGACAGAGCCTTGGGTAACATGGTGTAGTGTGAGGTGTCCCTGCCCCTGGCAGGGGGGTTGGAACTGAACGATCTTAAGGTCCTTTCCAACCCTAACTATTCTGTGATTCTATATGCCCCTCCCACCTTGTACAGCTGTAGAAAGTCTCATAACTCACCCACACACCTACCCCACTGCTAACATATAGCATAAACCAATACAAACCAGACTGGATTCTCTTCGTGGTGGTGGCCTTGTTCTTAGATTTGGAGAACCTGAGCAGGAAAGGGAAAAGGGACAATTTATTTAACCTTGTAAGTACTGCTAAACACATTTTTCAGCAGCTCTTTGCTGTTACATAGTTTGAGAGTATTAGTTGTCAGTATTTGCAATATTTAAGGCATCTGCATGAAAGAAGATAGGAAACTATGAGGGTATATCAGAAATACCAAGGTAGCTTAGCTATTCATCTCAGCTAAGCCAGCAAATTTAAGAGGAAATCACTGCCAGAAAGTAGTGGATTGTATTTTCTGCTGGAACTGACCAGCCCCATTGGAGATTGGCCAGTATAGAACTGGCCTAATACCTAGCTTTCCCCCCAGCGGTAAAAATAATCCACTAAATTAATAACACTCACATTGTCCTCTATCATAGTATCTTGCCATTCCTTGCATAGACTGGTGTTAGCATCTGCATTTTGCAGACAAAGTAGTCAAAACATTATAGCAATTTGCCCCCAGGAAAACAACAGAACAAATGCAAAAGACATAGGTGGTGTCCTTGACTGTAACGCACCATCACATCATCTGCATTACTGAGGGCAGGGGTCACATTTTAGAGTTTTCAAAAGGACAGAAATCTTCTCTGGGAAAAAGTAAAAATCAAACACATACTGGCTAAGATAGAGAACACCAGCCAGCCCTTGTAGAGAGTGAAATTAAATTTCATCGCTACTAATGAAGGACCATGTCCTGGCGTTCCTGCAGATCTACAGACAATGCAAAGATCTGCTCATGGGGACTCAGCTATAAAGCCAGTACACATGGGACTTAGGTAATGCGTGCCCTGAAAGGTAGAAAACAAAATTCACTGAAAGCCAGTGGAAACCCAAACTACTTTACTGCCTTACTTATTTGAGCTCTTTGTGGTGCTATCCTTGCTATGGCTGGGGATCCCTGGGCCAGTTTAGAAATCTGCTTGTCTGGGGTCATCATGGCATTGCCATTAGAGTCATTGCACAGGATGGGCAAGCTGATTTCCTTCTTGGTGATATGAGTTTCTGCAGTCTCATTTTCTGCTTGAGTTTCCTTATCAGTGGACGCTTTCTTGTTCAGCAGGTTACTGATCTCCATGATGTTTCCTATGATTTCCACTGGCCCAGTTAAGTTCTTTTTCCTAGATGGAAGATCATCTTTAGCCTTCTTCATATACGAAGCTGGGGCCCAGCCCTCTTTGCCTAGATACCTGCAGAGGCAAACGGAAACATCATCACATCAAACATAGTCTTCTCACACATTTAAGGTATCATAGCAAAGGCAAAAGTGATAGATGATAATATAAACCAAAATTTGAGGTTCTTGGATAAGCTTTTCTGGTCTCTATTACCTATTGATAAAACACGTCAGCTGAGGTAGCCGTGAGTTGTGGACTGCTGTTAAAACCCACTAATCATCCTATGGAAAGACTTATGTGTTTTATGCCACACTCAAACAGCACTAGGCAAACTCAGTATTTTCCCATAGAGCAAAAAAGCAAATTATCAAGTAAAATATTTCAATATTTTCTAGTGGCAACTCAAAAGGGAAAAGGGCTAAACTAAGAGTGTATGGAGCTCAGTACAGAGACCCTGCATCTACGGTTCAAGGCCCTTGTTCAAGCCTCCCCCCTTGCAATTATTAACATACACTGATGCTCCTCCCATAACTCCCAGTCTTGTATGATCAGCTTCTCTTACGGAGAATATGGGACTCAATCTACTGCAGCTTTCTCTAGCACTGTAAAGTCAAGAAACAATTTGACTAAGGAAAAATGGCTTTGATAGAGATTAATTCCTCTGAACAAGTTAGAGGCTATTTAAAGAAATAAACTGGGAAATCTGAACAGACACCTGAATCCAGCACATGTTCCTGGAGCACCAGCCTGAGCTGCTCATGCTACACTTCAAACTGAAGTTATTCTTCCACAACTGGGCTTTTGGGAAGATGGTTTTTCTAACTCCTGCCATTCCTAACACCTCAGCAGGGATTTCAGATTACAATCAGACTCCAGGGAGAACCACGTGGATGAACTCTGCTTTCCCTAGCGAAACACTAACTTGCTACAGAATGAGTCACTGAAAACTTTCTCTCTTTAATCTCTTGAAATACCCAAGGCGGGAGCTTTACTGTAAGTGGGAAAGCAGGCACCATTAACATCCTGATGCTCAGGAAATCTGCTGGAAATACAAAAGTTAAAACACTAGGACTCTAAGGCTCTTTAATTAAATGGAGACTCATTAGACAGCAGAGGAAGGAGCTGGGGGGCAGGTGAGGTAGAATATCAGCAAATTATTCCCTGGCAAATGAGCAATTTTGTCATGCCAGCACTTGGATTCTGGGGTCATGGTGAGATTCCTGCACCAGGGCATACTCAGCTCATTCACCACATCCAGACACTCAAGAGTGGTACAGGGGCTTTATAAGAACAGGAAAATGCAGTGTAGGCTTGCTTCCTGGGACTTCTTCATTACTTGCCCTGTACAAAGGCAAGATCTTGCCTTTTCCTCCCCTCCCATCTAGATCACCCAGGATACTGGTGATGCTGCTTCTGCCTACATACCTGCCTTCTGTCACACATGAACGCAAAGTTATGGAATCTCTCCTGCTCAGAGAGCCTAGTGACAAGTTTTTCCCCAAAGATTCTGGTGTAAAAGGAAAGCATCCCAACAACTCTGAGCTTTATTTGACACCTGGAGACTAACAGGTAGCAGCAAAATGGTAACAGCTTGATTTGACTTTCAACAGATACACAGCATCCAGCCATTGATACAGTGTCAAGATGCAAAAGGCCTGAATACGTGCCATATACCCTGTTGTGACAAGGCAGCTCTCAGTGACATTTTCCAGCCCTGAAGACTTTTGGCTTCCTCCCCTTTTGCAGTAGAAGGCACTTTTGCAGAGCTACTGACCAATGCTTTCTGCTGCCTGGGCAGCAGAAGTCACAGAAGTTTTCTTTAAAGGACATTTATAACTTTATATGAACTGGAGATGTAAAGACTTTAATCTGTGAGAAAGCCTCACTGGCCAATGCACTGAGCACTCCAGCTCCAAAGGTTAGTTTCAACAGAGCCTAATTGTGCAAAATCAGCAAGAAAAAACAGTTTACATCCATCTTAGTTTGTGGGAGACTTAACACGTTTAAGATCAGAAAGGCAGCCACAGGCAGGTTCTGTACTGGCACGTTAGTTCTCCTGCCAACTGTATGTATTTGGATCAGCCCATATAACCCTGCTGCTTCAGACACCTCTGATCTCACATAGTTTCTCCTACTGAATAGTAGCAGCAATACCTGGGCAGTTAATAACTTTGGGCAACATACCCTCAGTAGAGAAGCTATTGCTGGTTATTTCTTCCTGTGAGTTAGTAAATTCAACCTGAAATTTACTTCCAGCAACTGACAGTTTATTTGTGCAACATCACAAATAAAAGCTACTTATGTAAGTCAAATAGTTCTTGAATTTGGTAATATCAAAGACCTTTGCACGTATCACCTTAGAAGACTACTTTATCTCCCTATTTTATAGGTGAATGAAGAACAAGGGCAACTGCTAATCAGCTTCAGAGAAGTCCTGAACAAGTTACAATCTTCTCAACAAGAGATGAATCACAAACTTACTTCCTTTGTTTATGTTCACAAGCTATTGGAGACATTTCAAACCCCATCCTAGATTCCTCCTCCTTTTTGTGCCACTAACACCTCCCAACTACACTTCATTCACATGGGCTGGGGCTCACAACCAACCACAAAATGAAGATGCAGGCAAATAACAAAAGTTTTACTTAGCATATTGCTACTTACTTGGCCTCCAAACCACTTGGGCACCATGAGATTACCTCCAGGCAATAGTAACTGATACAAAGCAAGATCTAATAATGGATGCTAATGCCAGTCATGATTATTCTGGGAAGCGCACAGATCAACTGAGCTCAGTAGAACAGTAAGAAGGATCCCAGGTCAGAGCCTCTCTTTCACTTCTCCGGAGTCCAAATAAGTTATTTATTTATTTTTAAGTCATAATACATACAGAGCAAAATGAAGACACGAATATCGCCTCTAGCTTCTGCAGCATTGAACTGTGAGGCTTGCAGAATAAGGTGCAGTGATTTTGTTCCTCAGAGATTCCAAAACCTTCCCCACTTATATTACATGAAGGAAAAAACGGATTCAAACCATAGGAATGTCAAAAAAAGAGTCAGAAGTGCCTCTGTGAGTCTGAGAGTCACATCTGCTTTCCAGCTCCAGAGCACTGGAATTACTCCAGAGGGAAGCAAACTAGGGAAGGGAAAAAAAAAAAAAAAAAAAAAAAAGAAAAAAAAAAGGAAAAAGGACAGGAAATGAGGATCAGCACATGGCCAGGAATTTGGGGAAATTACATATTTAAGGTGGAACAAGCTAATTGCTTTAAGGTGGATCCCATTTGCAAGCTGCGGGATTTGTTTTTTATTTCTACACATTCATGTGTGTGTGTTCAGTCTCCATTACCCAGCCCAGCAGACAACAAGGCAGCAGGTTTCAACTGCACTCTCTTCCTGCTCTCTCTTCCTCCACACTCACTGCAGAAAGATTTGTTCCATTTAAGGCACTCAGTAGTCAGAAAAATGTCTTTCTCCAGAAGAGGAATTCTTTTCTGAGTGGCACCTAACAGTACACACAGCAGTTTAAGTCTAATAAACAGCAAAGGACCACCTTGCAGGGATGGATCAACATATCAACATTTCCAGAAGTGTTGTCCACTGGATGATCTTAAGGTCCTTTCAACCCTAACCATTCTATGATGCTATGTTAAAAACCCCAACTCTTTCTAAAAGCAGTTTAATCCTCCAGCAAGACTGAGGCATAGTGCTCCATAGGCAGAGAGGATGACGGCTGACACCCAGCGTACTTGTCACACACATATGGGGAGGTCCTAACTCACCTTTCAACAGGAAGAGCGGCTGCTCAACTCAAAATGCCTCGTACAGAAAAGCCAAGGGCATGCTGTATTCCCCAGCTACCATGGGGTGGCTGGAGCATCCACTGTCCTTGCAGTAGATCACCATGAAGTAGCTACTTAAGCTACTGCAGCAAGAGTCACTGTCCACTAGAATCCATTTCTGCTATATAGAAAAGTGTGTGTTTTCGGTTGGCCTGAAGGAGTATGTGAGGAAAAGTGGGGAGAAAGAAAAGAAACAAAATTCTGCTTATTGTAGAACTGTTAATATTGCAAAGGGGAATCTACAGTAGCCATAAGGCTTCATTTAAGAATAGCAAAATAAGTTAAAGATGTCTTGCAGTGTTTCTCCTCTCTAAAAAACCCCTATGTGCTCTTGATTCCTCTATCTGCAACTTTGGATTCCACTTCGGTGAATGATTA
Source organism: Psittacula echo (assembly GCF_963264785.1). Classification (NCBI taxonomy): domain Eukaryota; kingdom Metazoa; phylum Chordata; class Aves; order Psittaciformes; family Psittacidae; genus Psittacula; species Psittacula echo. Next base: position 14,046,111 of record NC_137743.1, on the reverse strand, counting down.
AAAGAGAAAAAAATTGTGACCTGACCAAACCCAGGCATTTTTGAGTTCCTCCTATCTACAGTGCCTTCCTGGCTCCACTGCTACCTTTATTAGCCTATTCCCTCTGTGGGAGCATTAAACAGAAGTTAAAAATAAAAATTAAGAAACCCCATAACCCAACAGTATCAGTTTTCTAAGTAACGGACATCAAGAAAAACAAGAACACTGCTTCAGTCACATTTTCATAGTCCTCATTCATAGCTGATAAATCAAGCAGAATTCAATACAAACGCAAGTTTTGGCTTGGGGAAGAGATAATCACTGCATTTACAAGCTGAATGTAAAAAGATGACTAGATGAGATGTTTTTCACTGCCTGAAAGAGAAGCCTCTGCTTATAAGCTACCTGTTGTATCACGTCTTGTTTAAAGAGAAATGGGATTTCACAGCACTGGCAGATTCACTCACAGATACAAAACAAGGGGCAGAATCAAGAAAAAGCACTAAACCTTAAGTATTGTGTATGCCTAGATGGAGAAAGCTCTCAGTAAGTACTCATCCTGACCTTATATTTCTATCTAAGACATAGCTAACCTACCTCCTCCCTATAAGCATTTAAAAGGGGGATTCTTAAGTCACAATTATCTTCTATGACTGTTGTTTCAAACACATAACAAAGTTCGATACTCAATGATAACTTCACCTGCTCTCAGGATCCAATCTCTGTACACTGGGAATACCTAAGGTAGACAGGCAGAAATCAGGCAAATTATTTGAGACCACCAATAAATCTGGACAAGGGCTATAGCCAGCAGATTGATCTCTTCCATCCCTGAAAATAGCCCTACCTCCCCCAGACAGCTCAAGAGATCACAATCAGCCTTTCAGCATTGCTATCAATAGATTTAAACATGTTACAGAATAACTGTTATACCAGAAACATATTTAAATTACATAGAACAGAAAGCTTTGATAGGTCTCACCGATCTTAACTGAGATATGGGCTTTTAACTTGAAGGAGAGAAAATAATCTACAAGTTCAAGAATTTCCCCACTGGAATGGTTCACAGCTTTCACAGACACTGTAGTGTTACTTTATCCACCATTGTATCATCGTAGCCTTTTCTTTACATTTCTTCAAGACCCACTATGTACAATTTGGGCTTCCTTGCCTAGCTACAGAATTATTTAAACACTAAGTGACAGATCAGAAAAGCTCATTGTCACAGTTTCTGAAGCAGCCTGGCTGCATGGCTTCTTTACCTTATGTACCACCATCCTTCCAGGTTCTTTTGGATGACCTCCACGGTGACCCCTTTCTCGAACCCAATCTCATCCTTCCCCTGGCTGGCGTACGGCTGGATAGTGACATATTTCTCTTCTAGTGAGGGGAGAAAAGGCAACATCAGTTAGGGTCAGAATTAGTCCAGCTGTTTTTCTGCTCTGCTTGCTTTTAAACTGTTATGCAGTGATTACGTGGAGCCGTTACAAAAGGCGGAGCCCTGCTCAGGGGCCCACTGATTATTTATGCTGACGACACGATAGATAATCAGCCCCTTGCCACTACCCTGCTGCTGATAATCACAAACTGTTTCCATGCCAATAATGACACAAAGTCCCCTGAGAGCTTCCCCCCTCCTTCCCACCCCCCCTTTCCAAGTTCCTCGAGTGGGTAAGGGAGAGGATTTGAAACTGGACTTAACTCCCATACTGTAACTTGACCGAATCAACCCAGCTGCCAAATCAGCCAAGCGTCACCGCGGGAGCTCCAGCCAGTTGGCTCTTTGAACATGCACATGGCTGCAGAAAGCATTGTGTTACTGAAACCCTAGCCCTGCATCCCGAGAAGGACTGATCCTCCCCAACTCAGAGGGACTGGCCCATCACACTGCTCTCCTGGCACCTCCCAAACAGCACATGTCTACAGCAACGAGCTTGAAACAGCATTAAAAAAGTGATAAAAGAATAAAGACATTTTGCATTTGACAGGAGACCATATAGCACTTGTACTCGTGAGTTGTGAAGTGTTTTGCATACTTTTGCTAGACCTCAGTCCAAAGAAATAGATTTGTGGCAGTGGTAAACAAGGGCCAGAACTAAGACACACACTTCAAAAGCACAGGCTAGATTTAAAGTACGGTGTCTGAGCCAAAAACTCAGCATCTCTATTCATTTGCAGCATCTATCCCCTTCCAAGCCAGGCAGGGGTGAGCAGACTTCCTAAGAACAAACCAATGAGCAGAACAGAACAGACACTTTGTCAGCATCTTCCTCCACCCACCAGGAGTCATCTACTGCGGCATTTCCATCACGCTCAAGGTCAACCTTTTCCTCCATTAGTTTAAAAGATTACAAATGGCACTGAAAACATGAACTACCAGCCTTGCTATACAGCAGCAGACATGGAAAGCGTTACCAAACTCCTCTCCTGAACCCAAGCTGCAGTGCATGTAACAGCATGAGTTTCTGTAGCTAGATCAAAGGGAGGGAAGGCAAGCAATAAAGTGCACCCTCACCAGCCTTCCTAGCACTTTCTACTGGCAGTCACAAGGCACAGCCAGGAACAAATAGCAGGTTGTCAGGGCACAGGAACAGGCAGGAAATTACGTAAATCCAGAGCTACTGATCACTGAAAGACAAAGGAGCTATCAAAAGGTTGCAGCAGCTTGAGGCAAACACTCTTCTGGAGAGAGTGAAGCAGACCCAACCATCTGTTTGGCTCTGTGGCTCAACTGCATTCTGTTACTGGGCAATGATGGAAACTTTAAAGAAAAAAGCAAACCATTACTGAGAGAAAGTAAGAAATAATACCTCAGAAAGGGTGAGGGGGAACGTTGACAGAGCATCCGATAGCAGAAAATTCAGCAAAGCTACATCTCTGAAGTCAACTTCCCTTGATGGGTCACAGTTGGATCCTTACAATTCTGATGGGGTAAGATCTGTCAAAACCTTTGCCTCCAAGAGGAAAATACTCTCTCCTGCTCTCCCCTAAGATGGCTGCTTTAACTGTCCTATCACTGATGAGGAATTCCAGCTAGTTTGTAATTAGCACTATCACGACATGACACCGTCCCCACAGAAATACTCTATTACAAGATGGGGTCTGATGAATGAAACCTGGCTAATGAATCCTGGCTTTGAAGCACAGGAAAAGAGGAAATCTTGTTGAGAGGAAAGCCCTTTAGGTGACTCCTCCCTATATGGAGGAGGGGCTGCATGAAAGTAGGAAGGGAAGAGAGAAGTTTTCTCATGAATTAAAGACAAAAGTGTTAAAAATCCATTTAGAAAAGAGAGGGTCCTACAATGTTTTTGTTTAGCAGTTCTATTTTTAAGCCTACAGATCAAAACAGGGAAGCCATCATTACAGTTTCCTCTTGCAAAGTGCTTTCACAGCAAAAATTACAGCCTTTTCCAAGATTACACATGTTTGGCTTCCTTCAGTAGTGCTGGGGATAACACAAACATACATGAGGTTTGTAACTTAAACAGTATTATGGAGATATGGGCCTCCTTGCAATCAAAGGCTGATTCTGCTTTCTTTCTCAAAGACTATCTCTAGCCAGTGAGATAGTCTTATATATACACCAAGATTTTTTTTTATGTATACACCAAATATATATATAGATTGTATATGCACCAAGATTTGCTTAAGGGAGCAGTGGAACTTTCAGTGGCTGTGTAACTAAAGACAACTGATGCAGCATTCAACATATCAGATTACTAGTCCAGTCTTCAAGAGAAGACATTTGACACTTCATAACTGATAAAGTTACTAGGAAGAGATAACAGAGATAAATGGCTTTATGAGAGAATCAGGAGAGCATCAGTCAGTAGAAAGACACTGCTCCGAATTACACTGACAAATCTGAACTTTCATGATGGTTTCATCCAGCTACAATGACAGGCAATGGTATAAGACACAAGTTACTAAACCATCCCAGACCTACCATTAAAGTTGTATGCCCAGATCTACAGAGAATACAGAAGTGTTTAATTTTGATTCATTAAATTTTGACTTAAAAATTACCAAAGGAGGGGAAAAAAAAAAAGGGCAAGCAAAAGTATAATTCATATTCCCCAGCTGCAGCTTCTTCTGTTACATCACCTTCACCATTGAGGTCAAGAGGGCAGAATAAACTTTATTACATGTTACAAAATACATACATCAGCCAAAAGGCTACACCTTGGAAATAATGGGATGAGAGTCCTACTGCACTTCAATACAGAAATAGCAGAATGGCACCTTTGTTCTTAGCACCTGACACCAGGAGATCTGTTAATGGCTCAATTAGCTAACTTCACTTATATTCCTTTACCACTATTTTGCAGGTCAAAGATACCTCCCCAGCTAAACTGAAGGAGTACCTCTATTGGAAATTTAGCTGCACTAGTAAATCTGAACAAGGCACACGTGAAGAAGCAAAGCCTGTTTGGCAAAGGGCTACAATCTGTCACATCATGTGTTATCCAACTTCAACCCACTTAGCTTAGAAAGGAAGGATTAGTACATGTCATTCTCCCTCCTACCCAGGCACAGAAACTATTTAAAACATGCACAATAAGAACTGCACTGTTTGGGCTACCCAGCTCAGGCACTTGTAGCTGTGCTCTGCCCAGCCCCCCCAGACACCCCAGCAGCCCCAATGATAGTGCACTAGCTATTCTAAAGCCTCACTTTCCTGTCAATCTTTTTACTTCTTCCCTTTCTCCTCCCCAAGTAAAGGCAGGCTTCTATTTTACTCTGCCTCTACCCCAAGTCTCTTGAAGAGAGACAGTAGATGCTTGGGGTCATAGAGATAGATCCAGGTGGATCACTGGGAAAACAGTGTGGACAGCAGAAGACAGTTCCCACATCCTCGTAACAGCCCATTTCCCTTTCCTTCCTTCCTCTTGCCTTGCACCCACCATGTCTCCTTGCTCAGCTCATGGCTCTTCCATGAGATGGACCTGAAGCCAACCTGGCCAAAGTCAGCATGATCCTAAGTCTGGTTTGCTTCATTGCAGGTCTGCATCAGTATAAGGGAGAAGGGGAGCTGCTGGGAATGGTTCTTTTAGTGGTGGCACCACAAACTCTGAGTAGAACTCTTATCTATATCAAGCCAAGCCAGTTTCAATTCAGCTTCTGTTAATTTTGAGGAAACAGGCCTATTTCTGAGACTGCTGGAAGCAGAGTCAAGGCAACCCCTATGAAACTTGATCTAAACCCAGGTTAGCACAGTTTAGGTGCGCTCACACATCATTTATCACCTATTTTAAAATGCAGCTTAATAAAATACAACTTTTTGCATAAATAGGATTTGTAGTACAGCTCTTAAACCATCACATGATTTACAGCAGAGCAAAATTACCTGTAGGCACCTTGGCAATGCTTATCAAGTAGTAAAAGGTCACCTTTGCAGCCATTAGGGACTGAAATACTACTTCTGTCTCACCCAGCCTGTTAATAGCTATGCCACAACATACTGGTTGCAGAAAAACTAGGGATGCCATATTTAACTTGTTACATTTTAGGAGGACTTAATGTCAATGACATTTATCTCTGGATAATGGCAGACTGTAACAGAGCTTTGCGTTTTTTCCTTTTGTGTAAGACTGCAGCATGCAATTAAAGAGCCAGCAGATGTGTCCCCTCCTTCACACTGCCTTTACACAGCATAGCAAGGAAATACGTTTTCTTTTGTTTCACCTGATGTATTTCTGTCTACTAGTAAAAGGGGAATCTCAAAGAATTTATAAGGATTGAGCATGGTGTTTTCCATATCACGTGATGTGTTAGGACACCTCTCCCACAGGAAAAGCCTCAGAACAGTTAAGATGAAACTTTGTTCCTGAAGAAACTGTACCTAACTGTTTGACAGAGCAAGACACCAAACTTCCCATCTGTCCAACCAGAATTTCAGACTTTACACGTGTGCTTGTGCACACACATACTACACATTAAAGTTATGAGGTGTCTTGAGAAGGCAACTTGGTCTCTCCTCTGGCTGTCTGGATTTATACTTACTGTCAGGTCAAGGAAAGCAGACCTACGGTTTTACTGCTTGAGTTGTAACGTAGAGTTCAGTAGTGCTTTCCAAATCTTCTTGATTCCCTTGGCACCGGTTATTTCAGATTCCTCCTAGTCTATCACCAAGGTAACGGTTCCTTTCCTCAACATCTTCAAAATCCTCTATCACAGCTGCTCCTCACCACCAGAGCCCTGATCTGGCCCTTCAACCTGTTTTGTACAGCTACTGCGGTCACCTCCTGCCTTCTTTGCTACTTTCTCAAAGGGGCAAAGCACACTGCTCTCACCAAAGGTTCTTGGCATAGCAGCCAGACTTTGGTCTTTACCAGGTACTTTGGTACCTCAGCCAGATTCCTACCAAGTGTACATCAATTCAGTTGTCCCACTTCAAATTTTCAAGCTTGTGTGCTGTGCCTTTAATATCCAGCTTCATGCTCTCACATGTTCTGCTCCCTTCATATTTCCCATTCCTCCAAATCCTTCCATCTTTTCTCACTCAGCCTCATGCCTTTCTTATGATGCCTCATCAACCTAAGCAGGTTCCCTCCTCCATGGTACCAAATAACCTGAAACTCTCAAATCCTTTCTAAAATAAGCCTTACCTACCCTGACTTCCTGCCTTGCCAAACAAGGCTGGCTTTAGCTCTTCTCTAAAAGCTTTTAAAAATACCAAATAAATATCACTTTCCACAGCGAAAAACGTTTTGGTCATAGTAAGATGCATGCCGAATTGCCACTTGCCCAGGTTCCTTTGATGCACAGATCTCCTTCTCTTTCTTTAGGCTGTAAACTATTTGGGACAGGAACCTCGCCTTTAAGCAGCTAAAATACCATGCACGTTTCCAGCCCTGTCTAATCAGTCTCATCTCTCTCAGGCAAATGGCCAGCACTCATATGTTTCTGCTTCCAAGTTCTGAGCGCCCCATTTCACATACCTCTCCTTCACCTATGTTTTATAAGTTTGCTCTTTTCTGCCTCCATAAAGAAGTGTGGAAGTTATCTGCAGCACTTCAGGAGCCAACCAAGTCAGGGAGTAATTTCCTTTGCTCAGCTGGTGTCTGTACATGCCCCCAACTTTCTGTGACCCCATCCCTGTTCGATATGCCGGTAGGAGTGGGGGATAGGGGGGAATTGGGTTTGAAACTAGCCAATTAATGATTTCTCAGCAAAATGCAACAGCTCCAAACCTACGTCCTTCCAAACCACAGAAGAATTCTCTTTCAAAATACTTTCCCCTCAGTCAGCAGTCTGCTCTCGCCCTCCCCCACTCCTCCACTTCGCCCCCCTTTGTCAGACCTGCTTCTGGAAAAAGTCTCACTGTTCCAGAAAGCGATGCATTAATTCAACATGGACTTTGTTTTACTTGTCTAAATACACAGCACAGAAAGTAACTGTCCACAGTTATCAAATGTGCTCATCTGCAGACAGGAGCTCTTCAGCCTTTGTTCCTCATCCGCAGGCCCCTCACCCTCTTTTTTGTTTTAAACAACAGAAAACCTTGTGCCAACAGATAGAAAAGAACAATAATGACATTTCTTCTAAGCAGTTCTGTACTGCGCACGCTCTTTCTTCAACCAGCAAGGGGCAATAAACATTTACTACTTTCCTTGGAGCATAGAGGAGGAAAAAAAAAAACCCAGATGAAAAACTAAAAAGAACAAACCACGTCTGAAGCTGCTCTGTGCTGGTTTGATTTATGCACAGCAAAGCAGCCTTGTGCTGCAAATGACAAACATTTCACCAGCGTCAAGGAGAAACAGCAAAAAACCAGTGGAAACAAAGGGAGAAGTCCTGTGGGTAATGAGGGGGCTGCCAAAGAGGGCAGAGCAGCTCTGGTGGGATGCAGAAGCACACCAGCCAGGCTGTATCACCAGTACTGATCAAGGGCTCTCGCCACAGTTAGAAAACTGGTTGCAGAATGACTCAGCCAGGGTAGGAGATGGGGTTCAAGTATCAAGACCAGTTCAAGATGGGGTTCAAGTATCAAAGACTATTGGGTTACATGACTGACCTCTCTCTACGCCCCATCTCCTCCCATCAAGCTCCCGCTCTCCGTAAGTTACACAAGTAAGAGGAAGACCTATAGTTTCCAAGTTCTAACTTTAACTCTTTCATTGAATAGCTTATCTTTTGTGCTAGCAGCTACTCTTAAATAACAGGCTCATTTGGCAGAAATTCAGCCCATATGTCACTATACTGTTGATATGAATAACTTTAAGTACTTTACCGCATTGTAACAGCTCCAGTTGAAAGTGTTGGGCATAAAACCAAAGCAGCAATAACTTATGTCAGCTATCTGGCATATAAAACAGGCATGTAAACCCCCTCTTTTCCCAATCAAAATTGACTAGCACAAATGACTTCTCATTAAATTAGCCTGTAAACAATCCTAAATTGTCTTGCAGGGGAAGTTCCAAATAGATGCATGTGTAGAATTACCATTTTACCCAGCACAAGAGAACATGAACTCTGCAGCTTGGAGGTCTGACAAGTGTCAGGACTGAGGAAAACTACAAAGGTTCAGACTTCTCCTTACAATTCATATTTGTATTACTGGAGTTTTGTAATGTATAGACAAAAGTTTAGAAAATGTACCACATTTTAAAACATTTAACATGTAAAAGAAACAAGCTCTGCAGCTACATAAGAAACATAAACCAATGTAATCTCTTAGATCTGGGTACACCATGGACCATTTTAAAGAGGAAAGTTTAGCAACAAATGCCATCTGTTTCTCTCTGTAAAAACAGACTACAGCTGTTCTCCTTGCAGATTTTTTTCAGCTTTAAGAATGAGAACTACCGTGATATTCAATACTTTGTTCTTCATATTTCTTATTCATGGACCCAGTAAAGTTTCTCTCAAATATCTGAAGTTCAGGGATGCTCAGCCTCTTCAAATGGCTTTGCAAAGGGTAGAGGTAAATAACCTTGATAATTCTCCCCCATTAGGGAGTCTGTAACAGGGAAGCAAGCACCCTTCCCTTCCTTCCACACTCGGGCTTTCAAGGTGTTTTTAATATCCAAATCACTTAGAAAATCCTGGTCTTCAGGAACAACATGTAATTCCTTCAGTTCTCACTTTAAATTGATTCTATCATAGACTTAGCTGGTAAAAACACTTTATTAGTGGAACCCAAGCATAAATAGGAAGGGAAGCATCCTTTACAGCTTGCTTTTAAACTCCAGTGACCTCTTGGAGCTAACCCAACAGCAGGGACTATCTTGAGCAGAGTATCACTGGGTGGGGAGAACTGCAGCCAAAATGTTTAATTGAGTTTATTTCCAAGAAAGAGGCCAAGTGGGGAAGGGGAAGCTGTTCTGCCTGCATCAAACAATTCTGGCAAGCTCCTGTTTGAGCAGCTTTTCTAGTTCTTCTGGGCTTTGGAGCAGGGGCTTGAAGGTTGGCAGGGGGTGTGTGTACACTTCATGCATTCTGTCATTTCAGTGCAAACCCACCCGAATTTGGCCTTGTTAGGAAGTCTTCTGGGTTGGGATGAGGGCAAGAAGGGAGAAAGAATCTCTTCTGACCTCATATAAACTGTGTTCTTTTAGAGAACAGCAAGCTGGACACCCAGAGAGACTCGTACTTTCAACAACTGCATTTTGGAAGGCATAAATGTCTGTACAGACTACAGCTATGTCAGATGACAAAGCCACTGTCTCCAACCTGTCCCCAAGTATTCAAATCACTTCCTTTACTTCCAATAAGTCTGCTTTTTTTTTAAAGCTCCCTAACCTACTATTTCAGATGACATTAACCAGGTTGTTTTTAGCCAGCTTAGCTAGCTGTGGCTGAAATGCATTGGAGAGAGCTTATAGAAGCAGCTCAGCCATGGAGGGTGCCCCAAACCTTGAGATGCTGCAGTTTGTGCCAAGTTCAAGTGCCGAGATTTAGTTTGAGATAAAGCACATGTTCTCCAACACACTCAAAACCCCAGTATTGCTTGGGCCTAATAGGGAAGAAACTGTTATGGAACAAAAAAAAAGGCAGGGATGGAAGAGATTAGGGGAGCCTGTGGTGGGGAAGACTGCCAAAGAAGACACTGTTAGAGGGCAGTTCTGGAGCTGAAGCCCACAAATGGTGGGCATAAAAGTGAAAAAGATAAAACCTGGGAATGCAATTTAGGTCCTCACGTTTTACCTCAAGACTATGCTACAGGAGTGATCATGCAGTATTAATATCTTATGGAGCTTTGTTTGCAGTATGGTATGAATATGAAGGATATATTTGTTTAAAGTAGTAAACAAGCTGTTTAGAAAACTGATTCCCAGAAATGATCCCAGTTAATTGGCCTGGAAGTATCTGGCAGAGTTCGACAATGCAAAATAAGTAGCTCCCAAAATCCTGCAGTACAGAAACAAGCACAGGTTCTTCTGTCTCTGGGGGTAGTTCCAGTTGCTGCAAGGTCTCCAGTAGGAAGAACACCCTTCTTGTTATTTTGGCTTCCTCAACCATATTTTGAAGCAAAGGTAAAAGGTCACTGAGATGTTGTATGTGTTCCACACACAAGTCCGCAGAAAGAACCACCATCAAATCCAGAAGATAAATTTGCTCCTTTTAAAGTACATTGTCTCCTTAGCAGGAAAAGGCACCTTTTCCTCAATCCAGAAACTTCTCTTGTGGTTACGTTTGGTTCCATCCCCTCAATAAGGTTGGCTGAAAGTTACAGAAGTGAAAATTGTGCTTCCCCCCACCTCTTCCCATTTTGAAGTGTAATGAATACCAACCACATCTGGACAACCTTGCAAGAAGAGGAGGATAGAAAGGGGTACATTTGCTCTTGAGAAGATGATTCACACCCACTGGAGAAGTACTTGGGTTGGAAGATAGCTCAGACTTCACCCAACCACAGCTTCAGAACACAAAGCACTCCCCCCTCCAAAGGCAGTGTCAGATCAGCAAAGGTAATAAATAGATACTGCTGCTGGTGGTATTTTAAACACCTGGGACTGACACCAAAAGCTCGCAAAAGTTCTGAAGGAGTCTGTCTTTAGTACCAAGCACTGCTTGCAAGGAAGAGCAAGCTGAAACTGGAATGATTCTCATCTTTCCACTCCAACCACTTTTCCAGCACATACATCTCTGACCATGGCTTTTGGCATTCTTCTCATTTTAATAGCCCTGAAATATCACTTGTCCTTATTGAGGTAGGAAAGACTGAGTACAAACATGCCCAAAGTTAAAACACAACAGATGTGAGCTTCTCCAAGCAGCACAAGGAGTCAGACTGCAGAGTTACCTTTCATTATCAGCCTCCAGCTCTTGGGGGGCCTAACCCTGGTTCCAAGATACCCTCATGCTGTCATGTACAAAATCCACATCTGAACTCTGGAGCTCTGGCCTCTCTCTACCAGAGTGCCGAAGATGCAGACCCTGGTACACCATGGCCAAAGCTGCAGCATGGCTTTTGATGCACCCTTAGGGGCTGGTGCCATAGGAAGCTATTAATTCACCTCGACTCTGCTGCCTGTTGACTATCCCGCCCAGCGTCCATCGCCGGTCCAGGCGCCTCAGGTGAGCCTTGCGTCGCTTAGAAACTAGTTTGGAACATGGAATGAAAAAATAAAAACAAAAAAAGGAAAAAAATGATGGGAAGGTGAGGAATAAAAACAAAACATGGCATTTGCAAGCACTGGTCTTGTTAACAGGAATGAGTTAGGTGGCATGCAGACAATTTGGTTTAGTTTATATAGTATAGTGGAACAAGTTAGATTCTTGAGCCTGAGCAACACAAACCACCTAGAACTGTCATAAACTGCCACTCTTGTTATGGTTTTCCGTAAAAAAACCCCAAAAAGCCAAAACATGCACACACCCCAAAACGAGCTGTACAACTTAAGACTACTTGTCCAAGGAGATTGGATCAACATCAGTGCTGCTGCATCTCCTAGTTAGGGTGCATGATCTTTGGAGGTTTCAGTCTATAGCGTATGACATCAAACCAAAACAGGCCTCTAACCTTCTCTAAGCAAATTATTACAATATAAACAAAATCTAGGGGATAAATAATAATAATAAAAAAGGCAGCCTGTCTTGTGTGAGTTCACTTGTAACAGGAGCACTCAGATAAAGAAGCCAGGTGGAAAGTGTCTGATGTCTCCTTGTTTATAACATGACTCAATCACTGCCACAGCTAATTATCACAATCCAAACTTCTAATATACTGATTACAAATACAAGGAAAAACCTAACCTTGCAATTACTGAGCAGGCTCAAGAAGCTAACCAGCCAGAACTGAGAATTAGTTACACACTGAAACAATAATTTATACTTAAATTATAAACAAAGACAAGACACCTATGGAAATGGCATTGAGAGCAGCTGTGCACAGAGGACACCACTTTTTCCTGGATTACATACATAGAACTGCATTCAGTTCCTTCTTTTTCTTGTGAAGGTGTGAAAAATACAGGAACCATTGGACTGTCATAGAAACACAGACAAACACTTCCCTTTTTCCATTTGTGGGCTTCCATGCTAGTTTGGCAACTACTGCAAGCATGCTTGGTGCTGCTACAAAGCAATGTGAAGTATTACACTTCAGCTATCACTAAGGTGCAAACACAACTGTTTTGCTAGTGATACTGCGAAACTGTTTGCAAACTCTGACATCGATAATCACTCAATTCTGCTCATGTGCACCCATGAGAGCAGACACCACTGTCACAGTATCACAGTATCACAGTATGTTAGAGAATGGAAGGGACCTCAAAAGATCATCTAGTCCAATCCCCCTGCCAGAGCAGGAACACCTAAATAAGGTTACATAGGAATGTGTCCAGGCGGGTTTTGAATGTCTCCAGAGAAGGAGACTCCACAACCTCCCTGGGCAGCCTGTTCCAGTGTTCCGTCACCCTCACTGAGAAGAAGTTTCTTCTCAAGTTTAAGTGGAACCTCTTGTGTTCCAGTTTATACCCATTACCCCTTGTCCTATCATCGTTTGCCACTGAGAAGAGCCTGGCTCCATCCTCATGACACTCCCCCTTTATATGTCTTCTAGGATCATGTTCTGTGGACAATCAGGCACAGAAAAATTATTTGATTAGGGAATGATTAGCTGAACAAGTAAAAAACTTATTTCTCCAGAAGGGGCTTTTGTCTTTTTGCCCTTTATATCTGTCAGGGGCTTACAGACCAGACTCTGCACCCTGCTCACTCTCCTCATTTTCTCCTGTGTTATAAGGCCTAAACCTTCCCCAGTGAACTGGAGGTGTGGTGAGTGTTGTTGAACAGACCCAATGTCTTGTTTGTGTTACTCTGTACTTCCCCTTGGATGCCTTGTGCGCCATAGAAAAATAACAAATTTTCAGAGGAGCTGGATTTCAAGCTTATAGATCACTGTGGTTTTAGCTGGAAACCAGTGATCCTCTTGGAAGGCCCTGGTGGCACAGAATGTGAGCTGTCTTCACTCCCTACTGCTAGAGTTTTTCTTATCAATTGCTTTAACCTGGTGGCTTTCTCCAAATCAACAGGACATTAGACTGCCAGTTACACACACGCTACACAAGAGGCAACATAAGACACCTCACTAGACATACAGATTATAGCAGAGAGAGAAGTTAAAGCTAAGCTCACGATAAGGCTGCCTGTATTAGGAGGTTTCTACAGAAGAATGGAAGAAATGAAAGATATTGAACTTAAAGGCTTGCAGGAGGGGTGTGGAAGGGGTAGGATTTGCTTCAGCTGTCAGCACAGAGCAGTCCCCCACAGCTCCTTGCTCACACCAGGAGTTTGGAGGATTCAGCCATCCAGGCGCACCCCTCGGACACAGTGGGTCACACAGATCCACCACACACTCTCCTCCTCAAAACATATGACTACCCCCCAGTGATAGCCCTGTTATATCATGATGCTTTTTTATGAGTCAGGCTTTTTTCTCCTCAGCAATACTGAATTTTGCCATTTGACCTCAGACTTGGACTTAGTTGATCATATTAGAGGTAGTCACCAGAAAGGTTATTTATCAACAAGTGTCTAAACCTTTGCAGAGACCATTTTAAGATGTTTACTTTAACAGCTCTTGTGGCTGCAAATGTTTCTTTAGATTGCTTTCTGAATGTTTTCCAAGCCTTGTAGGACAGTGTTGGTCTAAACACAGGCCCAGGTAGCAGTTGACTGTCTACCCTCATCCTGACAAAAGACGTTGCGCAGGCTTCAGCACAGGGAGGAAACACTTTTGTCTTTCTAAGGGAACAGACTATTCAAACAGACACACATGGAAATATTACTGCTATGTAGAGGCAGCATTATTAGTAAGTTGCATTCAGCACCTCCTTATCTTTACAAGGGGCTGCCACAGCGGAGCAGACCTCTGAGTCTGCCTGGTTTGTGGACTTGTTCCAGGCCTGCTGCAAATGGAGAGGGCCACGAGGCTGATACAGAAAACTCCTTGCATTAGTGTTTCTACCCTTTTGAAGTAAGCAGAGCATAGACTGCACAGCTGCAGGAAGCCAACATCTCCAGGAGTCACTCTGAAACTTGTATGAGCTCTAAATCCACAGGCCAGGGCACTTAATGCACTGAAAGTGCCCTCCTCCTCAGTTATATTGGAGGCCATATCTCCCAGCAATTTTTCTGTGTAAGTATGTATACTTTTATATGCTTTCCTTTAAAGACAGTGAATCAGAGTTGTTCTTTCCTTTCTTATGAAGTAACTATTAGTAGAGGAGAAGAGCAGCCCAAGTAAAGGGACACACAACAAAGAACAAAAGAAGTATCAGCTTATGCGGTTAATAACAGAAAACAAAGTTACAGGAAAGCAAGCAAAAGTTGGGGCACATCAAAGCAGCTGTGGATGTAATGCAATTACATTTGTCACTGAGATGGAACTGAACAGAAAGGGAAGAACAGTCTCAGCTTTCAGCATATCTGGATTTGGAGTAAGGAAAGGAGTAGCACTGCTGACCATAGCTGAGGAGAGCAGTATAATGGATTAAAGGGGACCAAGAGAAAAAGATAAGGAACACCTCATGGGTTTTCCATTACCCAGGAAGGACTGCTGTGTAGCAACGGCCCTGTGCAGAGTATGCTCTAGAAGGCAACATGAAAGCCAGAGGAGAGCTTGAAATGAAAGCAATAAGGCTGTCGAGCATACATCATGTTTAAGAGTCAGGAAAAGAGAGGAAGCTACAAACCAACAGACAGGTCAACAGTCAGAAAAGAGCAGTAAGCTTTTGTTCTTTACTAACAGGGAAACTTTACTAACTGCTTTTGCATCCGCTAAGATGTTGCATCATACCAGACTGGTTACTTGCCTACCAGTCTACAGCCAGTCTGTCTCTAAACCCTAAGTGACCCAGGATATGGGTAGCTTTGAGCAGGGAAAAATGAGCTACAGAGCCAAAGATTTCAATAAGCCACAGATGTCAGCCCTTGGGGCCCTGCACAAAGTTATGTTTTGCCTGTGTGCTATCTTAATGGACAGATGGCCACCCCTACACGTCTCTAATCCTCCTGCCTGTAAGGAAAGGTCAGCTGAGTTTTCACATACGTTTTACATAAGCGTCACATCAAGAGCACCTAGAAATTTAGCAAGAGATTCATTAGAACGGAGAAAATAATAATAAGAGTGTCCTTTGTACACAGTTGCTAGCTACATGAGAAGTCTATTAAGATGTGGTTAGTCTTTCATAATGGAACAGAGGAACATGTGAGGTTGTACTAGTCCATTTCTGGAACCTGAATTTAGCATCTTTAGCCAAAAACCAGCACAGCTAAATGCATATACATGACAAATGGCATCTCAGTTCTAACAGAATGAGACCACACCAAATAAAATTACCTTTCCACACAATCATAGACCACAGCAAACAGCAGTGAAACTAGTTTCAAAGATTAATTAAAGAAAATAGTAATGAGAAGCAGCCATTCAAGTTAAATTTCACTCTTTCAATGGCCTGTGGCTCTATCAAGCATCTTTTTCCAGTTAAAATCTTTCACTTGTATAGTTTCTGCAAACAAGCCATGCAAGTTCTCTCCTTCTATAGACATGAAAGTTCGAGACCTCTACCAGAACAGAGTGGTTGGACTTGCACATGAGTTGTTTGTGTGATTTTTAAAGGGCATTAAAATGAGCACCATTTCAGCTTTTGAACTTCTAGTCACACTGACAGCCTCAGCTGGTCACAAAGGGATTATAGGCATGGTACTTCAATTTCTTCTGCAACAATTTTACTGATATAAGAGAAGAGGTTTTTTCACTAGATGAACAGCCACAAGTGGCAGCAAGAGTTTTTGGAGTTTTCCTATGGGGAAAAAAGCAGAAAGCAAGCAATACCAGTATCCCCTTGATAACAGAAAGCTTTCCATACCTTCCCCAAGTTTGGATGTGTTGATGTCAGAGTCATCTCTGGTTCCATTTTGGGATTCCAGGTATGTAGCAGGGACCCAGCCCTGCTCCTCTGCTGTGCTCACAAACCACCAACCTACAAAAAGAAGTAAAGAAAGTTGTTCATTCAACATTAAGAGGAATAAGAATAGCAGGATGCTACAGAAGAGGTAACGCAGAGTCAGCAGCTTTGAGTATTTAAGTATTCTAATCCCCCTAGAGAGGGGGTTTAGTTCTATTATACAATTTCTATGAGATACTCTCACAGCAGTAAATGAATGTGCAGGCAGGCCTCATGTGAAAAAAGGGTACAATGCAGCAAACAGTTCATTTTAAGAAACCTGAAGTCTATCCATGAAAGCTCTGATTCGAGTTCTCCAATTCAATTTCTCAAAGCAAGTCTCGCGACAGGTACATCTACAGTATCAAAACACTTTGTATGTATATAGATGAGGTCACAAAAGTCAAGATAGAAATAGGCAAGATTTCAGTAGAAGGGCACATATTTCAAAACAAGATAGAAAAGAAGTGCTTCTAGAGCACTTTTCACCACAGCTGTTGTTTAACAAACATGACCTGAATTCAATTCCCTGGGAAGCTGGAAAGTACTGCGCAGAGCAGAAATACAAGAGAAAAGCTAACTGAAATGTGACTTCAGGCCATAAGCACCAGCTATTTGCTTTCCCACCTGAACATCCAAGCTTCTACCACTATCTACAAAACTCTTCAATATTTACCAACTCTACACAATTAATGTTTAGGTCACATCCGTGGATAAAGTTGAGCCATCTTTAGGATAAATGCATCCCAACCATAACTATCTTTGCCTCTTTTCTTGCTGGCTACATTGATTTATTGAATCCTCCACTGGTTTTGATGTAGACTAACTCATCCAAGAGCTTGCTGCCCTCAGATATGAGCATAACTAGATTCTGCTCCATTCAGATAAGGTCAGGGTTAAGATACAGGACAATAGAAAGACAAGCAGGTAAACCATTTCTGTTGTTTTCTACAATCTCCCAGTCTCCCCTCAAAATGCAGGTTGCTTTGTCAGGACAATGCAAACTATTGTTCAACCCCAGTCTTCTAGCCTCCTCGAAGGGAGCTGAGAAAAATAGCTTTTCTAAACATGCACCTCGAAACAGGTTACAGACCTTGATGGCTGTCATAAACCCAACAAATTTCAATGGAGATTCCCAAGCCTGCAGCAGGGCCAAGCCAGCTTGGTCTGTAAATAGATGGGGCACAAACCCTAGTTAATTTATGGTGGGGCAAAGCCCCAAGTTGTGTGACAGCCACAGCCAGGAGGCCACAGCCCTGGGCTCAGGGGAGGGGAAAGGAGGCTTCACTGGACTATGCCAACATGCAACTTTCTTTGAAGACAAAAAATACCCCAACAATGCTCAAGTGTTCATGCTAAAAGCCACCCAAGTTCATTCCAAATCCTGTCATGGAAGATTTTACCAGAAAACAGTAGTTACAGACTCTCCTTCTCCTCTCTGGGGCCCATGGACGGGAGACAATGTGCCCCAAGCAACAAACCCCTCACTTGCCGCCACACAGCTGCTAGGTAGCTCTATTTATTTACTCTCAAAACCCAGACACTGCTCTCCATTTTCTGGCCCAGTAGAGGTCTGGAAACTTTGCTTCACAAGGCTCATGGTTGGAAAGTTAAATTTAGTTATTCCCCCTCAGCAGGAGGTGGATTCTCCTGCCATGAAGCCCACAGCAGTGAGCACACAGGATCTGCCAGACCGTTTCAAACACACATCTCCATGGTTGTTCCTTATTTTACTAGCAATGTATCGACATGCACAGCAAACACAGTTTAGCACACACTTATAATTTGGCACAAAATGTGAGAAGTTGGCTTTCAGCTGATATAAATCAGACTGGAATAGTTTATGTAAACTCTTCCTCAGAAAGAAATTAAACACTATTGCACAAAAAGAACTTGCCTACACTTAAGAACGTGTGCTCAGGCCAAATTCAAACCATGGTAAAAAACGTCTTTGGAGGCCTGGATCGCCCAGACTTGTGACACATGCTAGCCCATTTCACAATACACCTCCTCTGGTTTGGCTTACTGAGCTGCATCGTGGCCTCAGAGCTGAGTTTAAGGTCTTGTGTTTGGGGCCATAGTGTAGCTGAGCCTCCATCCAAACCATCTAAACAGGGCTGCCTGCTAAAAGGCAACCCCTCACCACCACCCGTAGGCATGCATATACATATCTCCCCACTGCTTCTAAAGAGCCTTAGCAAGAAAACCTCTCAACTCCACTGATCTTTAGAACAGGTTCCGACATACTGGCTGGAAGTCAGTAGGTTATAGTCAAGTTGAGGTAGGTTATAGTCTAGTAACTTAACCAAATCCATTGCAATGTGCAGACACAGCACGTAAGAGTCTAAGTGAGGTTTAAAGCTGCTTTGATTCTTTAAGCCTTCACTAAGATTGAAGCTCCTCCTCTCCAAAGAGCTCATAAAAGTTATCACTTGTTTCTAAAGATTCCCTTTATAAACTATGTGCAAGGGTAAAGTACATCTGAGAAAACTCCTCAGCTACTGAAAAATCAGCAGCATCTGTCCAGATTCAGAGAAAACCAGTCTCTGTTTTTGAATTCTCTTCTTCCATTTCAAGCTTGCTTCTCAGAAGAACAAAAGAAAGGCTTTAATGCAGCTCACTGAATGGCACGTCCACACACACACACACACACACACACACACAAAGTGTGTTTGACTTAAACAGCCTGAAAAACTGAGAAGCCTGAAAAACTTCCAGCAGCACTCCTGGCAGCAGAGAAGTCAAAAACGGATGATGCTCACAAGCATGATGTTCATGGTCTTAGAGTGGCTGAGCAGAGATTGCAGAGGTAGCTCACTCCCTGTGAGGCAAAAACCTGAATTATGATGGCATATCAAAGCCACAAAATTAAAATATAGTGCAAGAATTAAACTCCTAGCAGAAATTGGCTGAAGCACAGACAACTTCCACAATGCAGTCTGTGCATGACAGCAGCGAACTGCAGAACTCTGTCTAGCTGATCATGAAGTACTTGCTCTGCACCATCTCTTTAGAAGAACTAGGGTAGCTGCCATTTGGTCCCACCACTCTTTCTCCTCCTCCCCCAACCCCAAGTTCATAGGGGTTCACAGTTTGCAGACAGACTGGCCTTAGTTTGTGCCATTATAATCCTGACTTTCTGCAAACAATCTCTTGTCCCCTCCCCTGCCATCTTTCCCAACCCAGAGCATCACAGAAATGCTGTTAGAGAAGTTGCTTTTGAAACAGTGAACAAAACATTGCATTTATTTGGAGTTCTCTCTCTATGCTGGAATTGAGCTCAACTTCACAATCCATTATTAAAACCATTCTGCAGCAACATCTGCAGAGAATTATGTAAAGTTATCTCTGTGCACTGCCAAGCCAGTCTGAGGTTCATTCTTGCACTCACACCATCTGTAAAAATTAGGCAGTGCTTTACAGCTTGTGTTAACCCTTACAGATGCCCTTACCTCTCATGCATCAAAACACAACTCTAAAGCTGATGTGGCACGGATGCCTAGACCGAGACTCATCAGCCCTCATCACTGATGAGGATTCAAAGGACCTTTGAGTCTCACAGAAGGCACAGAAGGAATTGCACCCACTGTGTGCAGATCAAGCTCAGCTTGATCTTTGCTACATTACTCCAAATCCTGCCTTAATACTAAACCAATAATATGATTTTTTTCAGGTAGAAATACAATTTTCTTCCTACACTTATTGACCCTTTGGTTGGCATCTGTCAGCATCCCTAGCTGCAATAGCCAAGATGCCTCTATACTCAGAATCCACGTAGACTCCAATAACCCTCAGGTATTTTCAGTATAGAGCTACAACAGTTAGCAAGAGACAAAAGGTTCCACTTTTCACATATACATACACATGGCAAAACGATGGTTGCCAAACACATTGGTCACATGAGTGAATAAATGACTAAAATACTACAATTGTAAAAACCATATTCTTGCTTTTAATTGTATTCATAGTCCTCTCACCAAAAGGCTTTCAAAAAAGCAAAAGACTTAAGGCAAGTGTTATCCACAACCTGCACCATGGGAAACTACTAGAGCATAGTTAAAGGACTGTCTTTTAGGCAAGTTTACACACATCCTCACCCATCCACGCTTCAATATTGTCCCTTTCTCCACACCAACAGGAAACCCAGCTATTCCTGTTGAAGCCTACCTAATCATAAGAAGCTACAAATCACTTAAAGTGAAAATGCATGATCATGCTGGACATTGGTTTCTAATTCTCCTCTCAGCCATTAATTTCTCTATAGACTTTGACTGTCAATGTATGAGCTTAACTAAACTAAACAAGAAAGATAGCAACACTGTAAAAGTGATCAGGAATCTTTCCTGCATGAGTGGACTACCCATTCTTCTGAACAAACACTTAAACAACACTTCACCTCTCAAGAGTCTTGGAAAAATCCCACACAAGCAGCAGTCTGGTACATTTGACACGTGCTCTTTGGACTTCAGGGAGCTGCTCCCTTTTAAGTCCTTCTGCCTTGGAACTAACTCTTGAGGGTTATTTTGATCCAACAACTTAAATCGTCCTACAAAGCAGTACTAGATGCAATCAGGTCACTTCCAGACCTGGCACACAGAACTTTAAATGACAACAGCTTATTACTTTCCTTCAGACATGTGCCCTGCTTCATTAAAAGCTAAGGTAAGCATATTGCTATGCAGATGAAGGCACTTGCTTTTTCCATCCCTCTAGAGCTCTTCCCACGCAGTACATGTACATTTGATACACATAAGGAAATCAGTCGCAATTGGCTTGGACAGACCTCCAAAGAACATGCATAAGCAGAAATATAAAGGCCCCAGAAGCAGCATTTTGCAAGAGGGATTTTCTGCAGTAAGCATATTCTCACACCCACTTCCTAAAAACACACTACAGTGTCCGTATACTGTTAGACACTATCACTGTACATGCTGGCTCTGCTCTCTGTGAAAGGATCCTTCAGCCCAACACACTTGGCAAAGGTGCTGGGTTGAAAACTTTTAATTTATATGAAGGCCAGTGTCTGATTTCTGAGCATTTTGTCCTTAGGCTCGCAGAAGAGGTATCTTGCTTTTACATACGGAGATATACGTGACAGACCTTCCTAGAGTGGAGCTGACTACAGCTTGGGCTACAGAAGTCTGCGTGTGAGTCACTGCACAGCAGACCAAGGCTGTCATCTCAGGATGAATTATTCAAGTTGGTGAAATATTAAAGGCAGCTTTCATCTTTGAACACATAACGTTTCCAAGCCTGTGTGCACTGCAGACTTCACTGCAGCCACCACTCAACCATGAAGCAACATTTGTCTCATTTCAAAGATGGAAGTGGGGATGAAACAAAGACATCCTCAAGGAAGAAAAA
Organism: Psittacula echo; assembly: GCF_963264785.1. Taxonomy (NCBI): domain Eukaryota; kingdom Metazoa; phylum Chordata; class Aves; order Psittaciformes; family Psittacidae; genus Psittacula; species Psittacula echo. The sequence goes on along the minus strand of NC_137743.1, from coordinate 14,024,371 downwards.
CATGCTTGTGGCAGACATCCTACTTTAACACAATTAAGATCCACAGTACAGGTTCACAGCCTTTTATGTGCCATACCCAAAGCACATTGGGTCACATACTAGGATTCTAGCTCAACCATGTTTTATGGTCATTCTAGCCAGTTCACATCCTAAAGCTACATGCTAGGAGCATGGTTTGCATGCGCAACCCCACTTCCCATGGTAGCCTCATTTTGCAAAGTGTTGCAAGCCCAAATGACTATGCCTGATTGCTCTCACAGCCAAGAGTGAAGGTTGCTATCCTGCTTGCAACTACTGTGGCTGCACTCCAGAGACTGAGTGCAGCTTTAGGAACTCAGGAATAAAACTCACCACCCCAAGTTAGTGCTGAACTCCAAGAGGTTTTTTAATTTGCTGATGAAATACCTCAAGTGCCCCACAGCACTGTGATGGTGCAAAGCTGTTCACTTTTTCATGTGAGAGAAGATCATACCTGTAACTGCTTTCATAGCAGCCCAGCATGGGAAACTAGAGCTTCTATAAGAGTTATGGAACAGGTTTTCTACCATAGCATGAAAAGCTGAAGAAAGAATTACAAACACTACAGGCTCAGCAAGCTACCCTCCATAAACTGGAGCAATGCTTTTGTTATTTAGTGAAGAAAGAACACATTGAAAAAGGAAGGGAGAGAAATTGCACACTCCTGTGCCTTGTTCCAGTGTTCAACTAAAATCTACAAGAATACCTATGAAAACATAACAGCAAACAAATCTTAATGGCATCACTTAGGAACCCTGATAACAGAAAGCACACATGCAGCGCCCCTGGAAATACTTTTCTTTCCCTCCTTAGGGAAGGTCTGAAAGTAGAACTGTGTTCTCATCAGAGTTCAGGCTGCAGCAGGTTTCGCTTAATTTGGTGATGGAAACAACACTTGGGGCCTTTCTGAGGTGAGAGAGAAAACGGAGAGCAGGAGGTGGGGACTCCGTTGATATTTTTTGGCTATTAACAGCCTTTTGCCTTATGGAGCTAAAAGTTGGAACAAAAGACAAACTGCTGAGACCATGGTTTGCTCTTCTCTGATCTGCAAATGCTTAGGACTCAGCAGCAGCACAGGGAATCACATTTGTTGCAGTGCTTTGGGCGTTACTGAGTTCAAGGAAAGTAGAAGTGAATCCCAGAGTTTGGGTACTGTAACACATGGGGGAAGAATAGAGTTCTTTCCTGCAATAACTAGTTATTAAGGTGACTAGGGGTTTCAAATCTATATGGTTTTGGATTTGCTATCCTAATCCTTCCAGTCTGTTGTCTTCTTTCACCTCTACTAGTTATCTTGTGGCATTCATAGATGGAGACTTCTCAGCTGTGCCGTTAGCATATCTCTTTGCTGCTGTACTCCAGTTCCTGTGTTTGCAGGGCTGGCTGGCACACAGGGCTCACTAGATGTTAATAAATATCCTGGTTATTGCTGCCACACAGGCTTTTCCTTGACCAAAAGCAGCTGACTAGGTGTGTACATAAGTGCTTGATACAGAGTCCCAAAGTGCATCTCAGATTCTGGCTTATACATATAGCTTGCTTGGATTGGTTCCACATCACATTATATGCATAAACACACACGTATATACGTGGAAATTCACACCCTGACCTCTGTATTCAAGTACATATAACCCTAGTCTTCTACTGGGATTGGAACCATGTCTCCCTATACTTCTGGAAAAAGTAGAAGCGTTCACAACATGGGAAAAGTTCATGGGAAAAGAGAAAACTGGATAATATACAACTCAGCTCTAATACTTTATGGGTTAGATCACTAGTAGAGACGATGGATATTCAGAGTATTAGACACTAGGAAATACCACATCGCTGCATGTGTTCAAGCTAGTAAACGACAAGCTTTCCAGAGGTACACATTTGGCAAATTACTTAATATATTTATCTCTTATTACAGTTGTGACTTCTTGTGTATGTGTGTAGGGAGCTGTTTTAAGTAAAGCACACAGTTTATCTTTGAGTTCTGATAATACAAACTGATAGTTACAAACTCCAAGTGCTGTATCTGCAAGCTATTTGCTAGGGCCCAATTGTTACCCAGGGGTTTTCCCTCCCTCTTTAAAAATAAGGACCACAGATTTGTGTATTGACACAGCTGGAATGAAGGAATCTGCCAAACACGTTTTCAAGAATTGGCACATACATCCACAAAGCCATCATGGAATCCAGTACAAATTACACAAGTTATGTCCTTAAAGGAAGAGAGTAAATGCACTACCTATTACATTATCAGTTATGGAAAAGTCTTGGACATTGCCTGTAAATCCCAGATCAAGTCCCATCACACTCCAGGTCACCAGCTTCTCCTAAACTGTCTAGAAGCCTGGGGTCCCCAAGACAGAAGCAGAGGAAAGCATCACTTGCTAAGCCTGCCCATGGCCAACTCTAAAATACACTCAGCTGACATGCACAAGGTGTTGGCCAGCATCCCCATACCACTGAAATTAGGGGACCTACAAAGCAATGAAGTCTGCCGGTCCTACAGGCCAGTCAGCACCCAAAAAGCTGCAAAAAAAGGTTTGCCAAGTCTCAAACATTCTAATGTCTTCTAAAAATAAATTTAAAATAATCTTTCCCTTCCTGCTTTACTTGATTTCAAGAACACCTAATGCTGAAATTGTCTGTGCAATGCAAGCTTGCATTCCACATAGCCCAACATGTTTGTGGCTTACAGCCAGAACAAAAGAAAAGAAGAGAGGGAGTGCTTTACTCAGAGGAAATATCTCATCAATCACGACAAGGAACAAAGCTATCTTTAGGTGGGCACACTATATTGTGCAAGCAGCCTGGATGCAGCTGCTAGCCTCTGAATGCCAAGTACTGTACAATAATTGGAGTAAAACTAGATCCATCCATAACCCAATGGCTTTCAAGAGGTTACTGACTTGCCAACATGGTCCTGCCATCCAACCCACAGTACCAACTCAGTTATTACTCAGAAAATACCTGTTTGCTGATACAGATTTTCCTTTTTTCATCAGATCTGCTTGGAAACAGGACTTCCTATGCAAGTTCACAGAACTATGTATGAATTTCCACCTTCTCTTGCAATTTTGTTTCTCTTGGAAAGCCATAGATTTACACACATCCTTCAAGGATCTTTGTGATTTTAGTAACCACAAGGCAATGTAAGGTTGCTAGACGGCACACACAGTTAACAGCCAGTATAAAAGTACATTAAATCTCTATGGGCAAAACATGGTACTGGACAGTATCTTCCTTTCTTCCTTCCCTTACTCCGAAGTTTTCTTTACTCCAGTAGGTCCCAAAAGCTGAGCAGTGAAGATACTGACTGCTACTAATGACTAAGTAGAGTTTCCCTGCTCATGTAAGTTCATACGGCATAGCCCAGAGTCTTTAATCTTCTACTTCCAAAGAGACTTTTGATCTCTCTCTCCTTCTGTGTTTCTATTGTTAGGAAGATGTAGCTCAAGTAGGAAAGTTAAGCAATAAATCCGTCTCCTATCATCCTTAAAGGCCACCTCCTTCCCAGCAGCCCATCATTTAAAAGCTGAAACCTATAGATCCAAGGTTTTAATGAACCTGCCAAAGTAATACTATAGGCACCATGTTTACATAAATCAGTAAATTACAAGAGCTCCAAACCACAAGCGGTTTTGGCTGGGGCATGGACAGAGAAGGACTCTCGCACAGTGTAGAACAGACAGAGGTGGGCAAACCCATTGCCTTCAGCAAGGCTGTGCCAGTACAGCCAGCTCCTGCAGCAGATTTTCCAGAGCCATGAACAACAGATTACAGTAGAGGCATGCAAACAGATGGTTTTCCACCCACAGGGCATAGGGACCTCAGCCCTAGGAGCCAATGGAGACTCTATTAGTCATTACCAGTTGTGGGGTTGTGTTTTCTGTGGTCAGCCAACAGAGTGAACAGTCAAGCTCACAAGTAATTTCCTTTACATTCACAGGACTTAATCTTAAAGCAAACACATTCTGTGTCCAAGCTTTCTTTAGGAAAACATGAATAAGCTTTCAAATGGGCCTCACAGTAATCTTGTCCAAAGATTACAAATTACTTCCTAGTGGTTTAAAAGAGTTACAGACCCCCAGCCCCAGCAGATAGGAAACTGCCTGCACGGGCAGCAAAGAATAGCCAATATTTACTTCCTGCCCAGATTGACAAAAGTTGCTTTTGCTTTAATTTCTTATTCTGAAGTCTGTAGAGAACAGCGTCAGTTGCTTACTGGGAAATGCTATGTGGCTTAGTGGGAAACCCACATATAGTCAGGAAAAAGAGACTCTGTGGACTAGGAACAATCCTAGCAGAGTACCAAATAACATTCCAGGTGCTAGAGTTGAATCATACACGAAATCTGTATTTAAGGGAAAAATACATCTGCCACCTTCAAAGTAGACTTCGGCTACCTCAGAGCAGAACAAAGCAACACTGGACAAGAGCCTGAAGCAAGGAACAAAGACTATACTATATCCAGCACCAATCAGAGGATAAAGCAATGAAACAGTGATATATTTCAGCCTGAAGCATAGCTGAGTCACCAGATAAAGAACACTGCCTTTTACAAACAGCTTTTATGGGATCCTTCTGAAACACAATACTCCTGCTAAAGGAATGGAGACACCTCAGTTTGACAGTGTCCAGCACAGTGTGCAAAGCAACATCTCTCCGCAGCACTCAGATAACTGTCTCACAGTTGCCATTTCTATATCCCGGCTGTTCCTTGAAGCTCTTCTGTCCAAATACAGCTCCTGTCCAGCTCTATTTATTAGCTATATCTGGCAAGATCATAGCCCAGATGGTATGTTATCACAGATACGGATGTAAGCCAAACCGAACGCTCTGCTCTCCCCCCGACACCCTTCACTGCTTTTCTCCTAAGCTCCATTCAAGCTGTGTTTCTGCAGTGACCCCGGGAGCTGAGCCTCAAAGAGCTGCCTGCACAAGGCTGCAGGAAATGACAGCTTCGGAAATGAGTACCAGAGTGATGAATAGCAGGCTACAAGAGCAGCCAGTGCATTAACGGGCTGCCAATTAATGAACTACATTGTATTGAACAAGGACATACATGGGCAAGTAGTATCACTGACACTCCCCAGAAGATTACAAACCCAATTCAGTATTTTTTGAAGGGTTTTTCCAGGCTTCTCTAAAATTTAGAAGCTTAGACTTGTTACTGTATTTTGTTCAGCAGGAAGCTGAACTGGTCCCATTTTGAGTGAATTATGGAAACCTGAAAGAAGGGGTAAAAAAGGGTTTAGCCTCTGGATAAGAAGGCTACACATATCTTTGCAGGGTTTTTGCTATGTGGTAGTAAGCATGTGATTTCCCTTCAGCTTGCTTGGCTATCTCACCTGGGACATTTACTTCAAAGACTGATATTTGGCCTTTGGTGTTCCTTGCAGACTGGAAAGGCAGCCTAGTCTCAGCAGAGAACTGCTCTGCCTTGAGAGACTAGAAACACCCCAGCGAGTAAGTCTTGCACTATGGGAACATCAACAGCAACACCACTATTAATACATTCATCATAGAGAAGGGCTGTGCTGCTGGCAACCTCTGTTGCCAGTCAGCTCCCAGGAAGGCACCCTTAAGTGTGCAGCAAGTCAAAGTCCCGATATTTAAACTTTTTCACTTTCTGACTCTCCTGTCTGTCTCTTCAAGCTTAATCAAACAAAGCCAGAGCAGGCACCAAGCACAGATCTGCTGGCAATAATCAGTGAGGCTGATCTTCTGATGTTAAATAAAGGTTAACAAGGCAAATTAATGATGCGTTATGCAGAAGAACTGTCAATCTCCACACACTTCACAAGAGAAATTTATCTTTATGAGACTTATTCCTTTCCATTAGGAATAAACCAACCATGAAACAAGAGCAAGAGTAATGCTGTCCTTGGGCAAAAAGCTGAGATTTGCAGACCCTCCGTTACAAACACACATGCATTATACAATACAACACCATTCAAAATAAATAAGCAGCACAGTAAGGGATAACCTAAACCCGTTAGACAGATGATACAGAGGCACAGTGTTTATCTTTTCAACAGGGAGTCACTTAAGCTTACCCTATGCGTGCATGCAAGATTAAACTTTTCCCTCTCCACAATACAGGGCTACCAAAAGAGGACATATCGGACTGCCTGTAACTACCTATGGCCATACTCTGCTGCAAGTGTTGCATTTTCCATACATCTCCTTTCTTTGAATGGGTAACTGCTATTCCACAATTACTCTGATGCTAACATCATAGAAAACCTTGAATTCAGGCATTTTGTATCCTTGTACTTTTCAGGATCTCGCTCTTGGCAAGTTGATAGCCTCTCTTCCCCCCAAAGGCATTGAATTCTCCTTAGTTTGGGAAGCATCAGTGATGGAGTACAGAGGCTGTACATTCACTGCAAGCTGAGAAAGAGGATGGTCCTGCTGCTGGGGAACTGGCCTAGCTTTGGGGAGTTCTCCACAAGAGAACTGAGAACAAGACCATTTCTTTTCATGGGAGAAATTTTTCCCTCCCCAGTTTCCAAGTCTTATTTATTCCCCTTCCTCTCCCCCACCAACCCAAAATTCAGACACTGTTTCCTTTGTCTGTCCTTATGTAGACTTCCATTCTCTGGAGACAAAGCCTAAATGTCTAACACAACAGGACCCTGATCTCAGCTGGGCCTTAGGCACTGCCATAAAAAACAAACAGAGATCACAAAAGCATGGTTCTTGTGATGTAAAAGAGCCTGGATAGTAAATAAGCCTTTGGATAGGTCTGTTAACTGACATGCTAATTACAATGCTGGAATGCTAGAATTTAACAAAAGTGTATAAGGCCTGAAAATTTATTAAAACATCCAATTTAGTGACTAATATGTGCACATTTGGAAGGGTAAGTTGGAGTTCACTGCAATACCAACATGAAGTATATGCAACAGTGCACCTCCCGCAAGACCAACTGGACTACTAGCACATTTTAGGATGACTAATGAATTGAAGTTTCCTTGGCACGCTTCCCTCTCAAGGGCTGCGGGCAAGGATTACAGAGTGGAAAAAACTCAACCTGGGTAGAAAATACACACTCCTGTGGCTGCTAAATTTCAGAGAGGTCTAACCTCAATCTTCCTTGTTTGCACAGGCTCTTCAACACACACACACCACATTCTGAGATTCCAGTTCAACAAAACATCATGCAATACAGTCTGCAGGAGGTAACCAAGACTTCATGTTTTGAGGAAGGACAAACATCACTTCCAAATACCCTTTAACTTATGTAGAGACCCTCAAATCCAGGCATGAGGGAGCCACCTTCAAGGCACACCAGTCCTTTGATGAATATCTTGGTCAACCTTCTTGGCTAGTAACTGATACCTCCTGAAGGCTCAAAACTGCCTCCTGATGTTCCTCAATCCCATAAGATATAGCACAGCTCTTCCGTTCTTACAAGCCTTCTTCATGGAGATCATGCTTTCTTTGACTGACCTATTTGTCACCAGTTGCTGATGCAAGTCGGTGAACGGGGTTGCCAATCTGTCCTGCTAATGAACAAATTCATCCAGATGCCAAACAATAATAGGAATTTGTTTAATAAGATTTGGAAGCCAGCTTTACATGGTGCTAAAATTAAGGGCTTAAACTTCTGTCCTACAAATGTTAGATTTATTGGTCATCTGCCAGCATGTATTATCTCAACGCTAAGCTATGTCCCTACATGCTAGTCCACACTTGAAACTGAAGGAAGATGAAGATTCAAAGGGAGATTCAAAATCTGATCTACCCTCTCAAAGGCCATTAATGCTACATCACCTGGCTCACCAATGCTGTGCCTAATAACCTTTACAAGACATTTTCAGGAACATGGCTTTTTCCATAGCTGAAGCTATAGTATGGAGGCTATTCCAGAAACACAGTCACTGGCCACCAGTGTCTGAGGAATTAGCATACAGACACCTAACCCGCTTTCCTAAGATAGCTGTGGAAGATTTAGGTGACAGGAAAGTGGAAACATTTGCAACATTTGACTAGTTAGATTTTGATTTTGTTTTTCCAGTTCTTCCCTGCCATTTCAGCAGGATGATCCAGACAAAATCTCAGATATTTCTGTCAGCCTATTGCATCAGCCAGTAAGGTCAGAGTGACCAAGCCAAAGCCTTGAGCATCACAACCACTGAAGTTTCAAAAGTATGGTTTGACTTCCTGACTGGTTTTTTAGCTTGAATAAAACACAAATTCATACTTTCCTATTCTTTCAGAGCCTGAGAATACCTAACCCTACGACAGGATGTGATCTGCTTCTGTTTGGATATAATGAATAAGGTGTGACAGCGTGAGGGGATCTCAAGAGCACCCTTCCACTACCAGAAGCAATTAGTGATTTTTGCTCACGTTCATTTGAGTCCTGATCTCTAAGGAGAAAGTAATACTCATTAATGTAACCTTAGAGCTCAGTATGACATTTGACACATTTGCTGATGCGACTCACAGATGTCAGCATGGTTAAGACTGGCTTCCAGGAGATATCTCCCCCTGCTCCTTTTGCCAGGATATGCAGAAACCTCACACCCACACCCCTTTCTACGGAAAAATAGATACCCTTCCTGGTATCTCTTTTCTGGAGAAAATAGAATGAGGAAAACCATTAACCAGTTGACTTTGCTTTCTTACCATGTTTGCCTGTCCATCAGCAGGGCAACCCCCTACAACATGGGACTCAGAAGAAGCTGAATTTATCTTCAAGCAGAGATTGTCCCTTCATTTCTGGCCTGTCTTTTGTTCAGAGGAAGCTCTGGTGCTTGTCAGCATTGCTCTACCACCACCACAAAGGAATGAAGTTACTCATCTTTCATGCCATTTCCATCTCTATTTTTACAACTGTAAAAAGGTTCACACTGCAGTTTTCTTATTTATTAAAAATAGAAAACTTTCTTTTTGATCTGGGTTATCCGAGTAGGCCGTAGTCTCCTATTCACTAAAGGAATTTTGCGGGAAAACAGTGAAATCCCCCAAACTGCATGTTCTAGTCAAGTGTAGTCTTAAGCACTTTGCTCTGCTGAGGATCACAGCCAAAGACTGAGCAACATCTTTAAGAGATAAAAAACCCATCTGCAAGGAGCCACTTGTACCTTCGCTGGGGCGATGCCTGTACCACGGTGCTATTAGGACTTTAACTCCTCACAGCTTTGTGCTGTCACTTCCAGCCTCACTTGCTTTTTCCTTCCAACTATGTCTCAGGCCCTTGCATGAGCCTACGCTTATTTATTCACAGCTCAGTTTTCAAATCCTGAGCCCATGCTGGTGAAGCACAGCAGCTTCTCCAGATGAGGTTCTAGAAATCAGCTGCAAAGGTTTCAATACAGCGAAGTAAGAACATTGCATTTGCTTCCTCTACAAACTAAATGAGGGTGTGTAAGGGGCACAGGTATTGCATGGCAGGTAAGAAAAAAGTGAGATGAAGTCTTTGCAACTGGGGGAGCGGTTACAAAACCCACTTCCAGCCCAAACATACAAGAAAATATAAAATATAGTCTGCCTACCTACTCCAAGCATTGGGGTAAGGTCAGGGTGTGTTTTCAGGTTGGAGTTCATGGGATTTCTCATCTGAGAAAACCCACCATTCCTTTGATAAAATGCTGGTAATCCTATCCAGCTGCAAAGTTAGCAAGCGGTAACACAAGTCAAGAATAAAGGATACCGACAGCCCTGCCTTCAAGCACTGCTAGCATACCTTAGGGTATATATGTCTCATAGCTGCACAGTTAAGTGCTGCACTGGGTCTTAAGACTTATTTTTGGTCTTCAGCTTCTGAGAAGCACTGCTAGGGTAGAGTCCTTCAATGTTTTTTAGTTATTTATTTTCTAAACCAAAATAAAAATGCAGACAAGTGAGGGAAATGTGACTCCAAATTATTGTTTCTGTGCCTGTAGCTATCCCATTTAAAACAAGAACCATAAAGTCCTACTTTGCAAGCAAGATCCCTGTCTTTAACCAGAGCCAGAAGTCTCAGGAGCATGACATCTCATTCAGATCTAGCAAAAGACTTCTTACAACAGAGATGAGGTACTGATTAAAAACACCAAAACCAAAAGCAGCTCAAGCTGCTCAAGCAAGCAAGCTGTAGGTTTGAAGGAAAAGAACAAGATGAACTTGGGTTTGACTCTCTGTGCTCAGAATTACTCTGTGACAACGATTCCCTGCTGCCAACACACACTCCAGTTCTGAGAGCAGGGACAACAGCGTCCAAGCCAAACACATGCATGGCTGGAGAGACTCACAGCAGATTAGACAGCTCTTCTTTGTACCGATACATGAAATACATCTGGGACACCGTGGCTACACTAAGGGCACATTCCTTGGCTGAACCAATGCTTGTTGAGCACCACACTGCAGGCACCAGTGACACTCATCCCTAGAGCACTGATACAGCACTTCCAGCAGTACCTCAAGCTGGCAGATGGAGATCCCTAGGAATCAGACTTGTGAAACACTCCTGAAGGGCTGATATTCTCATTCAGATTATCTAAATCCCAGTACAGAAAACATGCCAAAAGCATCCTTACTCTGAATCACAATGAAATGCTCAGTAAGAGGGTGGATTTGCAGAGCACCAGCTGCAAGCAAAGGCAGTCCTTGGCCATCAGTGTCACAAGTGCTTTGAGGAATCTACACAGACCTACAGATACAGTGTGTCCAAGTCAAGCTCCTGTCTCTAAGTCCAATACTTCAATCATGATATGCATCTGGAACCAAGCTGTTGCCACCCCATAATACCTCTCTAGAGAGTCTGCATCCTCCAGAGACACAGGCCTGCAAATAGCCCCATTTCTCAAGGTTTCCTTTTGTGGTTTTAAATTTCTTTTGAAAGTGTTTTAAAAGGAAAGACAAAATATTAAAAGCCACCATTACAATGATGATATCATCTAATGAGATAATAAAAAATAGAATATGGATTTCCCTTATCTAATTCATTAAATATCAGCACCCTTTTAGCCACTTGATACGTGGCCCATCAAGAAAGTATGAAAATTTACGCTGAATCAGATTTTAAGAGCAAAACCAAAACCACATTTACCAGGCTTTCTTTAAGGTCTACATGCCACGGCTTTTTCATGGATTTAGCAGTAAATCTTCAATCTGCATAACAAGTATGTCCACTTTAACATCAGTGGGTACTAGTAATATCACTGCTTATCTAAATCAGATGGTATTTGATGGGGCACCACAAGATTTAGAAAGAGAACAAGCTGTTAGTACAGCCTTGGCCAATAAGAACTCCAGCACCTTGTGCTAGTCTCACCATAATGGTCACCCTTTGCAGTAGTTTCAAGTTTCCAAATCAGGTTTCCTGGATTTCTAATCTCTAGATATCTCCATGCCAGAAAAAAAGATTCTTAAAGAGTTTTAATTTTTCCAGACTTCATACCAGGCTTAATTCCTTACTCTCCATTACTATTGTCTACAAGTTCACTCGACAATTTTTAGCTCTTCAGATTTACAGCCATTCCTAGCAAAGTATTTCATCCACAAATAAACGCAACCATCCTTTCTCTGAAGGCAAGGGGAAAACATATAGAAAGCACACATATGTTTGGCAAGTACATCAAAGCTAGGCTAGTCAGTACAAAACCCCTCCCCAAAACCCCTGATGTTCTCAGTACTTTAACAATACAATCGAATTTTAAATATGAACAGAGGGGGATTCCAAATGGGTACATAACATCTAGAATAATAAATTAATTGGAAGTGCACAGAAACTTGGACTACAGAAAGCCATACACTGTATTAAACATCTTCATGTGCCACTTCATTCTGTGAGGCCAGTCCTGCTGAGTCTGAGCAAATCTTTGCTTTTCACATTAATACAAAATTAGATGAGGCTGGGCAGAGATATCAGCTCCTGGCCAGTAGGTATCAACTTACTGTCTTTGGCAGTGTTGTACTCGTGTTCTCTGCACAGCTGGAGAATATGGTATTTGGCTCTTCACACCCTGAGATTTGCTGCTGACCCATGTACGTTCACTTAGATGCTCTTGGATCTTTGGAGAGCAGAGAGCACTTTCCCCTCCTACAATATTTCATAACTTCAGCACGTAATACCTTTTCCAAAGGAGGACAGATGTGCAGGAGTAGTTTCAGTCTTCCAAGAAGTTTTCCATTAGGATCTTGCTTTTTCTCTGGCTGTGTAGTCCAGCAGCATAATCACAGTCCCTGCAAAGCTGGAAAAGGGAGGTTGCTGCTCCAGTAATACTTGCAGCAAGCAGACCATCCAGCTGAGGTACAGCCCATTCTCTCCCTGGGTTCAGAGATGCTGCTGTGAGGGGACCTGCCAGCACACAGCTACTCACCCTCTTCTGGGCAGTTTTGAAAAGGGTGTCATGGAAGAACAGCTTGAGCCCAGCTTGTCTTACAAAGAAAACTTCATCCATAAGCCATTATGTCAAACATTTATATTTTGAAGTGTAGAGAGGTATATGGGATGGGTAAGAGAGACAGGCTCTATTTTGTTTTCAGAATACTTTATGTCCTAGTTACGGGAAAGAAGCCAGTAGTAATATCTATCCCACTCATAGTTTTCAGTTTTACAGGCTTTGAAGAGGAGATGGAAGAAGATCTTGAGCTCCAAGAATTTCACTCTTGGCATGCCAAAGCCAGCAGTAGAAATGCCTGGATTTTCCACTATGGCTTGGATACACACCACAGTAAAAGATACCACTTCATAGTAAGGTCCTGTCCATGTGGATACACTTCAGATCACTCAGCTTCAGGGAGATGGGATTACTTCCCTTTGCTATATGCAGACACAACCTATATGTGAACTGCTCCTGCCCAAACAGCCATCAGGCTGTTCAGTCAACTTGGGGCATTAACGATAGAGGCAAGTCTGTTGCTGTGTTCAACAGGAAGACATCAAATCCATGACAATGTTCGAAGTGGATTACTATGGGCTAAAGTAGTAGAAACCCGTCAAAGGCAGAATGAAGGAGTTGATGGGAAAAAGGTGGTTGCATCCCTAGAACTGCAAGGGAAAGTCAGGTTTTCAGTAGGGATTTGGAGGCTGGAAGACAGGACCACAAGCTAACTTTTTGATACCTGCATGAACCTTAGGGAACATTATTTGTTTCTGCACGTTCCTATTAGGACACACTAGCTTTTGCTTACTCTCCTTTTTGGTTTTTTTTGGCAGGAAACCCTGAAGCTGCCATCACATGATTAAGAATTTGCTCACAAATTCAGCTGAAACCCAACACTCCAGTGTCTGGCTGTAGCCACTGTACAAAGAGCATTTGGGATCTGTGGCATCTGACAGCTTTCCTCCCCTCCAAGGCTGACATTGACCAAAAGCCTCCTATCCAAAACAAAAGTGCTAGACAGAACACAACTCACATTCCTCCAATTTTGGGAAAGTCTGGATTGGAAACCTGATTTCTCATCTTGAACCCATGTGTAGTTGTTTAAGCGTAGCTCAGGAGCCATTTGACATTTACAGCTTATTCCTGTGAATTTTAAAGAAAACTAATAAAAGAGTGAGAACCATCATGAAAATGTACTACAAAATGCAACGCAGAGTAAACTGGAGCAACCATTGATCACATTCATAACACTGCTGCCCACCAAGGACATTCTGCTGCACAGAAGAGATGTGATTCTGGGAAAAGGCAATTTGGTGACAGAGAGCTTGAAAACTCTAATTTTATGAAGGGAGGCAGAGCACACAGCTCCAGCTTCAACCCAAGCCTGCTCTTCATTTCAATGAGAAACTGCACTTTTCCGGAGTCTCTGCCACCTATTCAGAAACCAGACTTAAGCAGAGATGGCAAGTTTGCTCTGATGCCAGTTCTTCAGCCCCTACTTGATCACACATAAAGTCCTCTGCCTCTCAATTCCCTTCTACCAGCCTTCAAACAGTAATTTCTGAACACTTATGGGCAAAATTCCACCTGCAAGATACTACTGGCTTTGAAAGAGAAGATGACAGACAAACATCCAAATACAAATTGAAAGCACTTGCTCCACAGACTCCACTAGTGTCTCAACAGTTCTCAACTAGTCAACACTTTACGTTTTTAGAATAAAAATGTACTTCTACCACGGTTCTTGGACCCCTTAAACCAACATCATCAAATTTCACTATGGATTTAGACACCACAACGTGACTTCAGTTCTCCAAGGAGAGAGTCTTGTGAGAAGGTTTTGCTTCTGCCAGCATCCACTTCCAAGTTTTCCAGCCCGGATAGTGTAGAAACAAAACAGGATAGCTGCGTAACAGTGGTCAGCCTCCTACACACCAGGAGCTTCCTGGCTACTGCTGTGTTATGCATTTCATGAACTGTCAAACAGAGCTAGGTCCAACTATGTGCCCACCAGTATTAAACTATATGTCTTGGAGCACCACATGCCATGCCAATGCAACAGCCTGTCACGAGCATGTGACAGGAGGCACATGCTCTATCATTTCAGGGAAGTTTATGAAGCTGTACACATCCAGCAAGACAAAAAGCTGATATGGCCCATATTGAAAGATGGAAAGGTGCACACAAATATCAAGCCCAGTTACAGGAACTAAGATAACCAGGAACTATTTTATAACTTTAGCAAAGCTGCCCATTCACTGACAAAACTGTACAAGTCCAGTCAATCAGTGCTTTTGTGTTGGCATCCTTGAATGTAAGGCAGCAAAATAGCAGAGAAAGATGGACAGAAAACATGATCACATAGTCAACTCATTTTCCTCCTCCATACCAGAAGTTAGCAGAGACACCACAGAGAACAGGAAGCAAAAATAAAATAACAGAGAAAAGGGTACATAACAGAGGATTATATTCAAGTAGCAGATGTCAAGAAAGAAACTAATTTTAGCGTTCCTTTGCCTTTCAGGTCACAAGGCACCTCCCATAACTAACACACATAGAGCGTTTTCAAGGATGCTGGCCACATAATGCTCACATAAACTTCATGAGATTAACACTGCAGCCTGTGGGATGAATCACTCCTATATCTTTCTTTTTATATCCCACTTTAAAATCTCAGAAGGAAGAAAACAGCAGCTCATAACAGATTTTTTCTCCCTACCCTCCAAAAACACACATAGGACTTGTAACAAGATACATTCCGGAAGAGTATGTACCACTGAAATAAAAGTACCCAAGTTACTTCACATCATTAACTGTTCTGCTGCCTGCCATTCTTTCTATGGTTGTTACATCACTGATGGAAGTGGTCTGTGTGAAGTGTGAGCTGGCCACAGGTAAGCATTTAGTAGAACTTAAGTTATCTTCAGAAAGCAGCCTTTACAAGTCCACTTTTCCCCAGAAAGACTTACTGTTCAGCTTTGGAAGCCAAAGATAAGCAGTTCTGACCTCAGACATAGCTCCAGTTGAACAGGGGTGATTACAGTTGTGAAATTTGATTTCTTAAGTGATGGTTGCTTTTACCAATCTAGGTCAGACTCAACTACAGCTATCAAGGCTCTTTCCTGCCAACTTACAAGAAAAACACTAAGTACCAATGGACGGTCTGACTCCAGAGCTCTACCTTATAAGTGCAATTCTAGTCCATCCACCAAGACCTGATGAAGGCACAGCTTTGAGACAGCAACAGAAAAGTGCCTCAGCTTCACATTGTCGAGGTTAAGGCAAACTTTCAGAAACACACGGTTCTGATTCCCTTAACCTGAGGAACATGCTGTGTTACATTTCTTCAGATCAGAATTTGCTCCTGACAGGTAAAGTTAGCAGATGACTTAGCTATCACAAAAGATCAAAAAGTATTAATCACATGAGAACCTCCACAGAAGGTATAGGAGATCAGTGGAAAGGAACAAAAACCACAGCAGAATAAAAAGTTTGCTGATGATACTAAGCTGGGAGGAGTGGCTGACACGCCAGAAGGCTGTGCTGCCATCCAGCGAGACCTGGACAGGCTGGAGAGTTGGGCAGGGAGTAACTTGATGAAATATAACAAGGGAAAGTGTAGAGTCTTGCATCTGGGCAGGAACAACCCCAGGTTCCAGTGCAGGTTGGGGAACGACCTGTTAGAGAGTAGTGTAGGGGAGAGGGACCTGGGGGTCCTAGTGGACGGCAGGATGACCATGAGCCAGCACTGTGCCCTTGTGGCCAGGAAGGCCAATGGCATCCTGGGGTGTATTAGAAGGGGGGTGGTCAGTAGGTCGAGAGAGGTCCTCCTTCCCCTCTACTCTGCCCTGGTGAGACCACATCTGGAATATTGTGTCCAGTTCTGGGCCCCTCAGTTCAAGAAGGACAGGGACCTGCTGGAGAGAGTCCAGCGCAGGGCGACAAAGATGATTAAGGGAGTGGAGCATCTCCCTTATGAGGAAAGGCTGAGGGAGCTGGGTCTCTATAGTTTGGAGAAGAGGAGACTGCGGGGGGACCTTATTAGTGTACATAAATATATAAAGGGGGGAGTGTCACAAGGATGGAGCCAGGCTCTTCTCAGTGGCAAACAATGATAGGACAAGGGGTAATGGGTATAAACTGGAACACAAGAGGTTCCACTTAAACTTGAGAAGAAACTTCTTCTCAGTGAGGGTGACAGAACACTGGAACAGGCTGCCCAGGGGGGTTGTGGAGTCTCCTTCTCTGGAGACATTCAAAACCCGCCTGGATACATTCCTGTGTAACCTTATCTAGGTGTTCCTGCTCTGGCAGGGGGATTGGACTAGATGATCTTTTGAGGTCCCTTCCAATCTCTAACATACTGTGATACTGTGAAATGATACCCAGGAAGTCAGTCGCCAGTCTCCACCTGCACTCTGTTATCCTCCCTTCAGGTCTTCCTGCATGCACACATTTAAGTTTCTACCAAATTTACCAGAGGCCAGTCAGATAGTGCACCCAGGAGTCTGCTTAAATAAGAGACAAAGAAGAAATAGAGGAAACATTATACAATCTGGGGATATAGAGAAGAATTACTAGTTTAGGCAACTTTCAGCTGAAGCAAATGGTGTTCCTGATGTACCAAGGACCTGGCACTGTTATTTTACAGAAGCCAGAGTAGCTCACCCAGCAGCTTGCAGCCTTTGCCAAGGTGCAGATGAGTTTGGCCCAGTCACTATTTGTGTTGTTGTCACTGCATTGCCCTCAAGACATACTTGCCAAGGGTAAGTGCATGCACAGGCATTCAGCCTCTGCCGTGTCTCCACATAATCGGGGGAAAAAATGCCCTTGTGCAACTCCAGGACACCATGCAAGGAGGTCTTGACACTGGCATCTGTCACAGCATTGCAAAGGGTGGGTACATCTCATCTGTAATGGAATTTCCCCAAAGCCACCAGCATTTTCCCTCAAATGCCACTACACAACAATTCCTGGTAGCCTGAGCCAAATTTAAACCAGGGTCAGCAAGCTTCTTTCAGAACCATTCAATCCCTGAGTTCCCATGTGTGCATTCTGTGAATAGCATCCTCACTGAGGGATACTGGTTTCTGTTTTGGTTTACTTGCAAGGGAGACTCTGGGGTGGTGTAGGGAAAGCAACACCCTTTCATGTGGCTGGCTCTCAAACCTGGATACTTCTGCGAAAGAGATACTTAACTTCCCAGTTCTCAGTTGAGTGGAAGGGTTCACACGCCAAGTCTCAGAGGCTCACTTCTTATTTTAAAACCAACAGGCTAACAGCCCAGGAAGTGTATAGTCAGCTCCAAAAATACACTAAAGACATCTGGAATGGCCAAGTGTGTAATTTAACTTGTAGCTGGTACAGGAACCAGTTCTGCTTGCTGTGCTCAGGAGGAGCAAAAGAGGCTTTTTCTATAGTGCTCAGTTATCCCATTTGCCTGGTGATGCAAACAGCATCCCATTTCTGGTCAAGGTCTACTTGAACTAAGGGAATAACTTGCAAGCCTCACCCTGAGCATATAGCTGTCCCATAATTTTGGTTCTTCATACTCCGCAGAGAGTTTCCTTCTTGGTAACAATAAGGAATTTTAGTAGGATTAAGAACAAAACCCCAAAGAAACTGTCTCAGATTCTTGATCCTGTTTCCAGGCAAATAGGCAAGCTTCACCTGGTGTCCCATGAGTCAGTGCGTGGAGTCTTCCTCCTGCCCACACCCAGAGATGCAGATTCTTCACAGTGGTCTCCAGGACGCTGAACAAATTGGCTTTGAGTGATAGATCTTCTCAAGTTTACATTAACCATCCTGAATCTCCAGCTGAATCTCAGTTAAGATTTAACAGGTCAAGTCTCCCCAAGCAGGTCAGGTTTCCCCCATGCAGAGAGGCCTCCAATGACATCCAAGTACTACAAAAGCCCATGTGAGAGATTAAAGTGCATTTATGAGCTTACCAATGTTCAAGTCAATGATTCAGGTGGAATACTGGAATGTTCTTCCAATCTGATATTCATTACTGCATGGAGATTTACCCTGTATCTCCTTCATGTTTGAGGAAGACTGTGTGTTCCGGGCTGTTACTCCAATTGCCAGGTTCTGTATGCAGTCACCAAGACTCCTTAAGAGCTATTTTCCTTTAAGGATATGCTTCACCTGCACATACGGTCACTGCTGGAAGTCAGTAGAGTGCCTCAAGACCTGGACATCAAATCATGAAGGTGTTATCTCACACTTGTCAGACACAGTGCAGACATGTGCCTGCCAGTGTTACCTGCTCCTAAATCATGAAAGAGCAACAACTTATCTACTCTTTTATCCAAATATCAAACCAGTCTTGGATTCTTAAGCAAACATGTGGCAGCTGTATTAATATAGGAGCAAAGTGAAGCTAGGCCTGCAGCACAAGTGCACTCAGCCTTACCCTCCAGCCACCAGGAAATATTCTTGCATTAAAGCCCATCCACCAGCATGCTTACCAGAAAGAGTGTGTGCACGCAATGGGAGAGAGGAAAAGATCAGCAGGAGGCAGTTCTGTGAACAGAACTAAAATAACTTTCAAAGCAACAGGCTAAGGCTTTCCAGCACGTGTCTGCATTGCAGGGAGGAAGACGAGATACTGATTCAAGCAAGGTCTGGGAAATACTTGACATTATCATCAAGCTGAAGTTTGACTACATTGCCAATATAACTGCAGTTCAGCTTCATTTGAAATAGTGATGTCCCACTGCATGTGAAACTTTCAGATGAAGTCACGAAGTATCAAGATACAAAGAGATGGACTGGCCAATGAAAATAGTAAAGAGAAGCCAGCCAGTAAAACAGAGCTCCAAGAGAGATCATCTCATCCCCTGCGTCTTCCAGAACTGCTTCAGTTAATCCAGCCATGAGCCAACATCTTTCTACCACAAAAATAATTA
This sequence comes from Psittacula echo, assembly GCF_963264785.1. Taxonomy (NCBI): domain Eukaryota; kingdom Metazoa; phylum Chordata; class Aves; order Psittaciformes; family Psittacidae; genus Psittacula; species Psittacula echo. The sequence goes on along the minus strand of NC_137743.1, from coordinate 14,005,125 downwards.
AAGTCTTTGTCAAGAATGTTGGAAAGTCTGATGTCCCAGCCTGAGGGATGGATGGGAAGAGCCTACATACACCCCTCTGTCAAGCCACCCCCTAAATCTGATTGTATTATGAAACTCCCAAGCAAGACAATTACTTCTATAGGTTTTGCTTAATCTGAAGATGGACAAGAAATTGATTTGTGGGGAAACTGAACTCTTCCTAACACAAAACCCAAGAATAAGGAGTTATGTTGCTGGTCATAACTGAAACACGTCTGCTAATGATTACAGCTTCTATTTTATGCCAAAGTATTATTGGAACTGCTTATTTGCCGTGCAGCTTGGGGGGAAAAAAATTCTCTCTTCCATCCTTTATTAATCTTGTCCTCATCTGACACAACAAAAATGCACCATCAGTCTTTTGCTGACTTTGAAAAATAGGCCCAAAAGTCACCACAAGAGCCAAAGCCTTTGTGTAATTGATTTCTTGATTAACTAGAACAAAGGGCAGCAAACGTCAGTCACTGTGCATTAAGCTTAGTATTTTTGGAGCTTATTTAAAGCCATTTAAGTGACTTGCTTAAAACAAACTTTGCAATAATAAAAACCTATGAAATAATTGCCCCCTCCCCTTTTTCTTGAAGCAGTCACATCCCAAGGAATGTAGCCCTCAAGGTAACTACAGGACTCATTGGAAGGCCCCAGTAATATCCTTGTATCTTCTTGGCTCCAGGTAGTTTCTTGCAGCAGTGCTGAGCTGGTGACCTATTTGGCTGATATAGGAAACCCAATCATTAGAAAGTTTATGTATTCTAATACGAAAAGCAGATTTTCCTTGGAAACATTTTCTTGGGGCAGGTTTCAGGGTCCCAAAACTGGCACTGACTGCCTAAACAGGGGAGGTAATGAGTAAAGGCTCCAACCAGGGATTCTGTGTAAATTTTTTTCCTTTTCAGCTTGCCATCCTGGACTCCAAACAGGGTATGCAGTGGAAACAGAGAATTTAACTATCTGCCCGAGTACAGAGTCTCAGCACAGCAGGATTAGATGAGAAGTGAAAGAGGAGGGAACTGCTTGCAGGCAGCTGTAATTTCAGAATTGAAGTTCTCAGAGGCATGGTAAAGTTTACTATTCAAGAGTACCTGGCTGTGTTGTACACCAAACCTGTGTAGCATTGCTTGTGTCTTGGCTTCTCCACACCTACTGAGGTGCTCTGTTCCTCTGAGGCTAAATTGCTTTTATAGACAACTAAGTCTTCAAGTCCATGGTTTCAGTGGTCACATCCCACCCTCTCTCCAGCAGCCAGACTAACAGGGCAGTCTCAGAAGTCCTGGAACAGATTTCATGCCCACAGTGACCAAACACGAAGTCCAGACAGGCTTGTTCTCTCTCCTGCCTCTAGAGGTGGTCTTAAAGCTGTCAGTCCTTTGGATATGGGAAGTCAAAACAGCTGCAGATAAACAACTTTTGCAAGGGCTGACACAGACTTTTTCTTGTTTGAACTACATTTCTTGCGGCTTGGAGACAAGAAAAGTCTCCACACACGTTGACCTGGCAGCCACGTGGGACCTCTTTCAACCCTGCCTGTGTGAAGGCTTTGCCCTGGCAAGTGGGCTTGCAAGGGCACGGGAATTCCTCTCTATGGGTTTCCATTTCCATTTCTTGAGAGATTAGAGAACTATAGAACTAAAAGAGTAGTATTTTGTTCCACATCAAGCCAGGTGGAGGGAAGTTTAAAAGAGAAACTGTTTACTTCAGTAGGATGCTTAAAAGAAGCAGATGGGAAAAACCCAGCCCTGGAGATATATATTTAATGTACCTGGAGATATATTCACAGCAATAACCCTTACCCATAGCACAGAGAAATTTAGGGGTGGGGAGGAGATGTCCTACAGAGACATGACATGTAAGTTACTAAGCAGGGAGAGGAAAGCCATTTAGACATCACAAGATTACAACACATTCATTAATTCAAGCATTTTGTTTTATACAGCAACCTCCAACCTCAGCTGAAGTGTTGGTGTGGTGACGCTCAAGCCATAGGCAGGTCTAGAAACATCAGTCTCAAACAGCTTATTGTTTAAGACTATGTAGAGGGCAGCCTTGAACTGCAGCTTAGAGACAACTACTTCAGAAATGTTGTGGCATACTTCCTTTCAGGGCAGAGTAAATGTAAGTTAAAGCCTTGAAACTCAAATGAGGGCTTCAGCCATACCAAAACCCTTTGCTGAAAGCAGAACAGCCAGAAAAAGAACGCAGTGAGCACCTCCTTACCCTTGCAGAGGCACACATTCAAAAATGCAATCAGATTAGGAAAAAAAAGGGGTCAGAAAATAGTTTTCAGAGCAGAATCACCAGAGAGGTCAGGGTAGGCTGTCAAGGGCTGCCTCCAGCCTAGTACAGCTGCTAAAGCCATTAGGCAGTGTCACCCCACCCCCGGGGTCCCAGGGGCAAGAGCAGAGGAAGGAGGGCTCCTCATCTCCTGCTGACCAAACTGTTTCTGGTGAGTGTAAATTCCCTCCATCCATTCAACATTTGCAAACAAACCACTTGGAAGAGGGAGTGCCTGTTCACAGGGTTGGTCAGCACTACATTCCCAGAAAGGAGCTGATCTCCTGTGAGAACTTGGCTAGAGCAAGTCATCACATCCAGTTTTATCTCTCTGCTCTAAGCTGGAGGTCCAGCACAGAACCTGGATTAGTCTAAATGTTCCAGTCCATCCTATCACTGGCTAGTTTAAAACAAGGCATCCAGGTTCCCTTCACAGATGCCATCTTCCAGACAGCTAAAGTTCAAAATATAAAACCCCACACCTTTGCAACCAAACACACCAACAGGATGCTTTGCTTATATTGTTGCATATCACAATCTCCAAATAGCCTGAAGACACTGCTGCAATGAGACAACCAAGAGCCACTGAGCATCCTTACCCTCAATACAGATGTCTTAAACTCTCTCTGCAGAGAGAAACACCTCTCCAGCTTGAGCTGCAGGCATTTGAAGCAGAAAAGCATCTCCGCTTTGCCAGCATTGTCTCTGTTTGGAGGGAAACTTTACAAACTCTGTTTTTTAGGACATTAAAAACTTTCCAATAACCCCTAGCCAAAAATTCGTGATCACCCACCCTGCCTCCTCAGATGGCCTGTGTTTGTCTGCCTTAGTATGTACACTGGGCAGAAAACTGGCAGGACAGGAACTGATTCATAAGTGGATCAAGTATCCTCTGCTACAGGGCTGGTGACAGGCCCAGAAAGGAAGGACACATGTCAACGCAGCACTGCATTCAGGACACTGGAGTCTACAGACCTCTGATTTTGAAGTAGGGGTTTGGGGTGGTCTTCCCTTGAACTCAGCTCTGCTTGTTAGAGACTTATGAACATTAGTGCATATAGGAATAGTTACACGAGCTATCCCAGTTATTTAATGATGATCACTCACCTAAACTGTCCACTGGGATGAAGCCACCAGTGCTAGAGAAAAGGTGTTCAACCTATGTGTTTGGTTTTCCTCCTCAAATTCCAGGGACAGCTCAAGGACTGATGAAGAGAAGGGGCTACTGATATTTACTTCTTATATCACACCCATGGTCTCTTAAAGTTTAAAATTCACATACATGGCCATGCTGGAAAGAAATGAAAATGCAGAGAACTGAAGTTGCTTTTGAAGAGCAAACAGCAAGGCACGGCTGGACGTACAAACATAAATCGAGTCCTGCATCCCATGTGATGGACCACATTCTCCTCAAATGCTTTGTAGGGAAAAGAGGTTTCCAGGGAAAGCCAGCATGCACAATTGCACTTGAAATAAAGTATGATGTTTGTAATTAGGTGTACTGTGTCTGCCAACAGATCTGATCAGTGGATGCAAAGATATTGACAAGTCATAAGCAAAGATGGTAACTGCATTTGCAATTTGGTGTACAGCTATATCCACATTTGAAGCCTAGGAAACTGCTAGTGTGTCACTTTTCTGTTAGAATGAACAGAAGTGTACTACTGGGTTTTAGCCAGCGTTTGCAAGACTTTACTGTTACTTTAACTTAACTAGTATTTCAGTAGAACAGAACCAAGCCTTTGCTAGACCATAGTGCCTACTGTAACTTAGAAGGGCACACAGAAAGGTTGTGGGCAGAAGAGTGCTCACAGTGTTGTTTAGCAGTTTTGATTATTTTAATTGAGATTTCTTTTGCAGACAGGAGTGGAATACTTAATGTGCATTTTAGAGATGCGGTTTAGTGTGGGAGGTGAGTGGCAGTGCAAGGTTTATGGTTGGACTTGATGATCTTAAAGGTCTTCTCCAACCTAAATGGAGATAATACTAATGCTCAGAGGCATTTGCTAGCAGTGCACGTAATGCCATGCTCCTCTCATGTACAAAGTGGGGGACCACAAAGACTCATCCTAGAGAAAGCAGTACAGCAGCAGAAAGCAGATGTAAGACAGGAACAGTGTTCTTTACAGAATTTAAAAACAAAACCCCCAACAACACTAAACAAAAGAGACCAATCATCAATTCAACTTGTAAAAACAAGCATGGCAGGGGGGCTATAGGCATGAAAGACTGATCCATGATTTGCAACAAACCCATGTGTCTCTATTTCTACCTGGAACACTTTAAGGGTGCATCTTTAGCCAAGATGCAGTAGTTAACCACAAAGGTAACCTTGGCCCAATTTGGTACCAAGTAAAACCACTCACTCAACCCTGGAAAGCAACACCTTCAAATAAGGATTCTGTGTTCTCCATGAAGAGGCAGAGGCCTAACACAGAAAGCTCTCAATCTAAGAAGAGGGAGTTTGCTGTAGGGAAGCCAGTGCATCCCCAGGAGTCAAAGTTTTAAGAAAGTTGTGGCTTGCTTATGTCCCTCTCCTAGATCATGACTGCAGTCAGTGAACAGCACAAGTAAAACCAAATGGTGTAGCAGAGCATACCACCAGGGACATGCTAGTCTCCTGATACTGCTTGGACAGCCAGCAAGCCCCATGGCCCCTAAGCCAGGGCACCCTGATGAGCAGAGACCTCCTGTGATACTTCAGTACCATGATCCACATCCCCACATCCCAGCTAAGAAGCAAAGAGCAGCCTCCCTTGCCAGAGATCCTTTTAGATCCCGATAAAGTTGCACTAGCCATAATAGCTTTGTTTTACGTATTCCATGTAATATAATATTGGAAATTGGTCTGCAGTTATGCAATTGCAAAGGAAATGGCTATGGTCCTGCTCAGCCTGGCTGAAAAGCCATTCCAGTGTTTCCACCACAGACATGGCTCTCAGGGGCTGCAATGGAAGAGCACCCGTCCTGCCTGTGAGCAGAGCAGCAGCGGAGGCAGAGGTGCTTGGGACTATGCTTATACTTCACCATCTGTCAGGTTTTCCATTGCAAACACTGCCGCCACAGTTTATAGCTTGACCATTTCCAGCCATATCCACACAAAACTTGGCAGAGAGGGAGCTGCTCTGGCCCAATCCCTCCCCCTTCTACCTTAAAGAAATCTGTGTCAGATTCCTGCTTTAAAGACTCAACATTTCTTTTCTGCAGCAGAAATACATTTTTAAGTCATTCCACAAGGCTTTTTTTTTTTTTTTTTTGTTAAGGTTTAAAAGAAGCCTGTGTACTTGACAGACAAGATTTGTCAACTAAACTTGTCAAAAACAATGTCAACTACTCACATTGTTATAGTGAAACAGCTCAGAAATGCTTAGGTAATGTTGGACAATGCAGGTTGGTTACACAGTGCCTTTAAACAAATCACAAGTCACTTCTAGCAAGGAAAACAAGCTCTGTAACTACAACCTGTTCCCAGATACCACCTGTAGAGAATGTAAACCTCTGGTTTTCTCCTGATGTATTTCTGACCATTGCTACATGCAGATTTTCCTCATCAGCTACAGAGGAGAGAAATATCCATCAGATACAGCAGACACACTGTGGGTCCTCTGCTCATGGAGTCAGAATTAAGGTCTGAAGGACAATTTTTGTCGAGCCAAGACAGGCATTCACTGCAAAACCCAAGTACCAAAGTCTGAGAACTAGTACATTACTAAATAATTTGTTCTTTAGTACGGAAACCCTACAGATTTCTTTCAGTCTAGCAATGTTTGCTTCCTGGCAATTGCAGCAAGCCAGGTTACAGTGACCCATGGGCTTCGTAACAAAGATGAAGGTTTTCAGAAGTTATTCACCACACATGCTACAATGACCTTGCTTTTAAGTCATAAAACTGAGCAGAAGTTTCAGCTTCCACTGATGTCCAAGTCGTTAATTTTATTGGCACAATAACGAAGATAACCTTATCCAACTCTTTAGTTAAAGAAAACTAAGTATGAGACAAGGCCTCACCAAGTGGGCTTGCACATGTCTGCCTAAGAGACACCTTAAATACCATCTCTTATATAGGAAAAGTAACTGAATAAATACTGTACCGTAAATGCAACACACTTAAGTTAACATAGCTTGAAGATAGCCAAGTAAGACTTCAATAAATCACACACCAAATTCCCTCCCCCTGCCCTATACACTGGCTTTGAAAGCAGAGCCTACTTCCTTTCAGGGGGTTACACAATTTGGAGGCAACCATCAGAGGAGATGGCAAATCTAGCTCAGGCCTTAGAATTGTTCAGAAGAAAACATCCAGCAGGACATGAAACAGGCACCATTGTTCTGAAACTAGTTTTGAGCTTCCCATGTGAAAAGCATAGGGCCATTTGATGAGTAAGGGCCTACAAAGCCATGCAACAGAACCAAGTGCAGGTTTTCCCCACTCCAGGAAAAAAAAGAACTTTTTAAGTGTCCCTAGGCATTACCAAGCAACCCTATTCAGGCAAGATTTTAAAACCAAGCTGTCATTTGTGCCTTTTCAAATCCAACTTCCTCAAAGTACAGGTATAAACCCCAGACCAGACATATGATATGCTGTATGCATGTTTACACACAAGGAAGTTTCAGATATTGGTCTAGCAGCACATCCAGTACATACTGTCCAGTCTGATGGGACTTCTCAGCCATGCAGCTAACAAGCTATGTGGCCATACTTCCTTCCTTTCACTAAGGAAACTTCCTGCTGCAGGTGAAATACGTAACACCTTACATCGCCTTTGTCTGTCTGGATCAGCAGAAGAATGAGCTTAATTTATACAATCACAGCTACAGTTTCGCAACACTTGCCAACATAAACATACAGTCAGATGAATTACTACATGTGTGCATAGTCCAATAATCTATTTTCTTGAAAAGGATATCCCCATTTTCTTAGAAGTTATAACCACATTTTCTAGGCTTGCTTGCCTACACTAGACAGGTACCCAAATTCAAACAATAACTCATGAGGTTTGAAAGTCGGCACTTGAGAAACTTGCTAGTTCTATTACATGCCCTTCAAAGGTTCAGCAATAGCTGAAGAGACAAGAAGTCAGAGTATTAAAGTCATTCCTGTGGTATCCCTAACCTAGGACAGAGCAAGAGTGTGTTTGGACTCCTGTTCTTGGAACAACTTAAACATGATTTCCCTGCCAGAACAGTTTAGACAAGCATCCCAGCAAATGATGCTCTCTCCATCACCAGTCTGTGACTTTGTTTGGGGTTTTTTAAATGTATCTATATCTTCATTTTATACATATACCCACACACATATATATATAAAAATGTATGTATATAGGCAAGATCATAGCATAGAGTTCAGGACTTCACATTTCCTTCCTTGTTTACATGGTCATTAAAAAAACCTGGCTGCTAAGAATCAGAATATGGCCTTAAAAACTGTAATCCAAGTTGAAGGATGCTTCCTTAGAAGAGTCACATTTCTGGATCCACTAAATTGAAACCCTGACACTCTCCATTTATATCTCCACATACCATGTGGCTCAATACAATATGATGTGAACTATGCAAGGCAGAGAAGCCACATTAAAAGAAAACACAAAGGCACTGTAATTTGGAATTCAGACACTTCTTGCATTATTTAACAGCCCAATTCCCTTGGCTCCACAAGCCATTATCCAAGACAGGGACATCATGGGTATGAATACAAGTTGCCACAATAACCAGCCCTGTTCTGACAACAGTAATATCCACTATTGACAGTGAGGAGCCCTGAGGCTTGGAAGGGAGGATGCTTGTCCAGCAGCCCAGAAACAGCTTAAGAAGTTAAGACATTTTTCCCCCTTCAGTCATAACGGTTGTTTTAAAATGGGGCCGATGAACATTTTGGCCTCTACAAGTTTCACGAGTGATACAGTCAGTACCCAGGAAACAGGCATTTCTGTTCATCCTAGCCAGTGCATTTCCACACGCTATGCTTTTGGACACCACACTAAATCAGAGGCCAGCAAGCTGCCTGCATCACTTTGAGCCAAACAAGCATTAGGCTTTCATACAGCAGAGAAATCACCACTCCATTAAAAGGAGAAAAATACAATGTAAGGTTATCCGCAGTGATGACCAGACTCTGAGCTCTGGAAGCTGGATCTGATCAGGGTGACCTGGTTCCCTCAAGCTCTGGCATGCCCAGCTTGCTCCAGAGCCAGCAAGTTGTGAGAGCCCTGCACGTGGAGCTACCACAACATGAGCCTTTGCTAAAGCATCTCCAAATGCTGCAGCTCCTCTGGATGAGGACACACAAGTCATGAGTGCACTGGAAATGAGTCCTGGACAAATGCTTTGCATTAATATACAAGAAGCACTGAAGGGGAGGAGGAGGAGCTGCTGAAGACAGGCAGTTATTCAAACCAGCTGCTAACCCACTCCAACCACTCACACATACACAGCCTCCTGCATTTGTTCAGCCTGACTCAAAGCTACCAGGCATCCAAGAGTTAAAGTACACAAAAGACATCTATACGAACACTTGCCAAAAATCCCATTTTCCAAGTGCAAGCTGGTTGTTCCACGGATGGCAGAAGAAATTTCATCTCGCTTTTACACGACAGCCTCTGCCTCCTTGCAACAAAATTCCCCAATAACACTTCTGAAACTGTGCATGGCCACGTATATATCGACACACATTCTCTCCCCCCCCTACCGAGCTCTGGGCCACGGGCTAAGCTGTCAAGCCAAGTTTCATCCCAAGCAATTTTTAAACACTCATCCTATAAATCCTCCAAAAAGGGAGTTAGTAATGGAAATGCTGACACAGACTTGAAGAGACAGGAAGACAACTATATCAGCGTAGTATACATCAGCTTCATTAGCTGCAGATCCTTCTCTCCTTCACCTTCATTTTCCATTATCGTATCCTGGCTAATTAATGCACAAAACCTATGAAACATTCTTACAGTAGAAGGCAACATTTGGCCCCCAGCCCAAAACAACATTGAGAAACTTCAACGTCCTCAGCCAGACATAGTAACCGAACCAGATGGAGCTAACGTACAGCCACAAGTAGTGATGAGGAAACCAAAAGAAGAGGAACACATGCAAAAAAACCAGACCATTGGATGAGTGAAAAGCAGCAAATGTGTCTTACCGCTTTCGTTTTTCTCTATGACATCCACGACTTCTCCAGCCTGGAGGCTGATCTCAGAGTTCTCCTGTTTCTCATAGTTGGACACCACCACATATTGCTCCAGGATCATGGGTTCAGAGCTAGCATCAGCACCTGGGGAAGGGAAAAAGCAAGCCGTAAGCCAGCTTCCAGCCATGGTTCCTTGAGAGCGACCTCCGTCCATCCGATTCACAACAGGCCAAGTTGTCACCAGAGCCAAGCGAATCAGCAAACAACCCTGGCTCACAGCATATCCCCAAATGGCTGGCCATATAGAAACAGCCTCCTCTGGCCCACAACCCAGCAGCGCAGAGGGACATTGGAGAGAAGAACAAGAAAAAAAGGGGAGGGGAAGAAAAAAAAACAACGAAAAAGAGCCAAAAACCAGTGAATTAGCTGCAAAGTTTCACGATGGATTCTGAAAATAAACCTCTTCCCAACATGGTTTCCATGCTCCCATTCAGAGAGAAAAGTTCTGGGCTGAAGCAGCATAAATCCACAGCTGAGCCATCCCCCAAGTAAACCCAAAGAACAAACAGCTCTCCCCTTGGCGGCTCAGCTCCTTCTCCACTCTAAAGGCTTGAGCTGCAAGTCAAGAGGGGGCTGTAGATGCCAATCATATTCGTCTGCACTGCAGCCCTTAAATAGAAACACATGAGCAGGACTGAAAGAGAGGGAGGTGGGGTGGAGGGAGAGAGGGGAGGGCGGGGAAGAGTGTTTACTTGAAACAGTAGAAGAAAAAAAAAAGAGAGTTATAGCTCCAGATCCTTGCTCAAACACAGCCACCCCCTGCCTGCCCCCCGCCAGCTCCGCAGTTCCGCATTCCCATGGCAGAGCCGCCCTGAGCGGGACAGGGGCACAGCACGCTCCGGCTTCCCCCTCTCCATCGCTCTTTTTTGGAGCCCTTGGAGCCAGCCTCTCCAGTTGTTTGGTTTCTCTTTGTATGAAAGGCTTTCGAGTGTCAGAGCCATTTATGAATGAGAATGGGCTCTCACACAAACGGGCGAAAAAAGGTCCAAAATAATCATTCTGCCTTTCCCTACACTCCTGGAATTTCTTCTTGGGTTTGTTTTCGATTTCTGACTTTTCCATCCCCAAACTGAAATCATGCATTTCGGGATGGAGCTGCAAGGCAGGCACACCACCATGCCAGACGAGGAGAGAGACCTCCTTGCACTGCTGCTCGCTGTATGAGCTAGCATCTCAGCTCTCTGGTGCAACATAAACAGTGCAGATAGCGGCCTCTGCACTCCCAAGCCCAGACACAGACCCACTGTGCTCTGCCTGGAAACTGCCTTGAGAAGTCATGAAAACCTTTAAGACATCAGTTTCTTAAGTTGCCTTCATTTATACACTCTTCAAAGTGTCAGACCAGAGCAAAAAGCACCGACAACTTCTAAGAGCCAATATGCCTTAATGCAAAATTATTTTACAGGTTTCCTGAATTACAGCAACGGGTATTAAGGCAGAGTAGTTTGGGCCAACAGCATTATTCTACATTTTAAAGAGGAGTCATCTCCTCTAGAAGTTTGTGTTTAAGAGATTTCTATAGATAGTTGATCCACAGCCAGCAGTGGGAATAGGGGGAGAAGACCATGAACTGACAACATGGAAATTTATAATGAAAATTTTCACCATAGCTGTTCATTCCAAGTAAGCATCGTATTTCTGTTCATGATGAATCAACTTGACTTGTGTGTTCTGGTTTAAGCCAGTGCTAACTAGGTTACCCAGAGTGTAATGCGATGCTTTTCCCTGTTTCACACTGCTTCCTACACAATTCCGTCTCCAGTCCACAATGGAGCAGCATTATCATCTTCTTTCAGCCTATTTACGCAATTAACACCTACAACCTCAACTTCATTCTAGTCTTAATATAAATACTAGTTCCCTAATCAGAAACAAAAAACCACCATGGCCTTATGCTTATGCAGAAAATTCATTGTGTGGAAAGGCAAACAAGAGCAGGGGAAATGAAGGAAGCTACTTGCTAAATAGACACCCCAAATGTCTTCCTTCCTCTAATCTCCTAGATAATTTTCATGGGAATAAGGAAAAAAACCCCAAAGCACAACGTTGGCTTTGTAGCAGGAGCAGTGAGTGCTCACGTGATGCACATGTCGCTGCTGGGAACAAGGACAGGACCAAGCTTTAGTGCAGGCTGGCAAACACCCTGCCATCAGCCACCAAAGCTGAGCCAGGGACCATGTGCCAGGGAAGCACCCTTGCCAGGAAACCTGGAGAAGCAGCACTTCCAACCCACCTCCGCAACTCTGGCTCCATAAAAAGTGGGTTTACAACAGTCTGGCAAGATAGGTTATAGCTGTACTCATCCAAAACCCAGCAGAACTTTACAATGCCATTTACTCTGTCCTGCCTTGGATAAGGTACTCAATGCAGAAGAATTTCTTTGTCACTACAGTGGCTGGTGCAACATACACAATTAAGAGACTGTTTTAACAGAAGCTTGTGTAAGCGTTACAGGGTTCCTATTAAGGCAAAAAAATAGAAATACATTCCTTGGTCTAGGAAGTAATCAAAGTCAAACTTGTTCACTTATCACAGCAGATCACACTTAGAGAATATCCCTCTTCAGAGGGATGGGGTCCCTGTGGCTCCCGGCGTGATGCTTGCCCAGGATTAGCCACTGCAGAGTGGGGAAGACTTCAGTGACTGTAAAGGAGAAGAGAAAGGAGGAAGGGATGGAGGAAAAAAGACAGAGAAACAGCTCCTCCCAGTAATCAAAAGCCTTAAACATTTTCTGGGTAGCCTGGTTTAGGTTGTTCCTGTATTCCCTTCAGGAACAGTCAGTAGGGTAAAATACAACTGTCTTCAGCCTCCCAACCCCCACAAGCATCTTTAGATGAATCAGTCCTCAATGGCACTCAGGATGCCCACAACATTGCCAATGTGTTAGGTTAGGATGTGGGGTTTTTCCCCCCAAAGGGGATAAAATAGAACAAGACAGGCAACACCACAGAGAGCACAGTTATACCTGCTGCCATGGGTGCTTCCGCATCCCTGCCATTTAGTTCAGGTCTAATTGTAACACAGGACACAGCATTGCACTGAAGAGTAACAGGCTGCTCAGTGTGAGGCATGACAGAGAAGAGTGATGCAGAGTGGCACAAGTTCCCCAGCAAGCTCACATGCACACTGCAATGACCCTGACATTGCAACCCCTCTTTCAAAAAGCCTCTTCAGCCCAGGAAGGAGAAACAGAGAACAGGGGATAGGGTCAGGCTGATGTGCCAGGTAAAGTTCCCCTTCCTATCCCCCAAAAAAGCAGAATTAGTGTTTTGGTTTAGCTCCAACTTGCAAGCCCTCCCCAGAGCAGAGCACACGACAGATTGCTGCTGAAATAAGAGTTTGCTTGCCTCTCCATTTCTTTTTGCCTCGAATCCGTTTCCTGGTTAAAGTCTTGAGGATACCCCTCCTCCTCTCCATAGGGCTCCACTTTACAATCCTCCTCCTCACCTCAGCGGTTCCCTTCCCAGGGCTGGGCAGGAATGTCATCGGAGCTTGTCCATGCCCCTCACAGCTGGCACTGTTAAGTGACACAGTTGCACCCTGTCCTCCTCACCAGGCAGTGAGGAGGGAGCATCATTCCTCCCGCTGTACTCGGAGACCAGCAACTACTGTGAAAGCCTCCTAAATAAGAGCGCAGAGCGCCCGTTCCAAGCAACGTCTTCCTCCTCCTCCTCCTATGTTGCAACAGCTAAGACCTATGATGGTTTTGCAATAGCCAAAAATTAAAACCACCAACTGGACTCCAAAAATAAAATCATCTGGATATGGAAATCTGAGACTCCTGATCTTTGCCAGAGTACTCTGTTGTTATCAGGCTATAAACATGTCTGCTCTTTTAATCCATACAGCACACAGGCTTTTATATTGCCCTTTTATGATTATCAATCGAGTGTTTACAGATTCAGACTAAATGAATTAGTGCTGGGCTGGTCAGTGGAAGCTTTGCAGAAGCAGCCAAAACCACAGAAACGGCCAGTGAACGCCATGAGGATGACTCATGGCTGAACAACCAACTGGCAGGTAGTCCAGCCCCGCCGACCTGGGCACAATGGCTGAGGACACGTGCAAGGTCTGCACACAGGGCTGTCTGGCAGAAGGCATCCCCCGGTGTCACTGCTTTCCATACAATAAAGTCGGCACTTTGCACTTTTCTGCGCATAGGGAGGAGTAACTGTGGTAGCTTGGCTCTATAGCTGTGGTTTCTTGTTAAAGCCAATTCTTGAAGGGTAAGCCTTTACTTATCTCTGGAAAACTCCTTTTGTGGAAGGAAGAAAATACCCAGAATAGCAGCAGCAAGCCTACTTAAAATCCTCAAGTCAGTCTATCCCCTCACAACTATCATATGCCCAGCTCTAAACACAGGGATTTTCTTCCCCTTAAGACATTACCCCTTTTCTTTCTTATCAGAAGGATCATGTCACTGCGCTAAATAAACATATTACAACTGCATACTTTGAGCCTTCAACCAGTGATCTATCCCCAAGTACTTTAAGACAGAGAGCTTAGGTTTGCCTAAAAACTGGGTTAAGTGTCTACTGCACACAAGATAAAGAACAGGCTTTACCACATAAAGCACACGAGATTACACAAGAACTCACATTCTTACATGGGTCTGTGAAAAGCAGTTCCTAAAATAACCAGTTCCTAGAGTAAGCAGTGGGATGAGACTGATGAAACCTCCTACAAATCTCCTTGGGAACAATATGGATTTAGATCAAAACAATGTTTCTAAGCCCAAGATCTCTCTTCTATTCAATGGGGGCTTTTTGTCTCCTATTTTTGTTTATTCATTGTTCTTAATGTGCCCTAAACAATCAAGCCTTTGATTCATCTCCTGGTTAGCCCTGCACCACAGCCTGTCACTCTTCAGCCCCTTTCCCATCTCCCAAAATGCGAAGTGTAATTGCATTTCAGTTATTCTTCGTGGTAAAAGGCAACTCGCATCTTGTGGCAGCAGGAAAGGCGATTCTAAACTAAAGGAGTAAGTCCAGTCCAGTCTCCAGGTCTTAGCAATAAAACAGCACTGGCAAAAATCCCTTTGCTTCATGACTGATGATATACATATTGGATAAGCCTACCAAATTGGTTAATACAGTATCATTTCTGCAGCTCTTTCCTGAGCTCAGCCAGGTAGCTCTTTTGTGAAGAGCAAAGCAATTCTGTTATGTTTTCAGAAAAAGAGTTTCGAAGCAGGTGACACCCCGCAGTTAGGCCAAGATGGGACTAAAAGCAGAAAGGCATTTGTCAGTTTGAATCCGACAGCTTTAGTAATTCAGAACACTCAAAGCCAGAGAAGTTTGGCCTTAAACCTTGTCCGAATCCAAAAGAATGCCTGAGAATAAAACAAGCTTGAGCTCCAAGCACGCAGAGATGGCCAGGTCACATGCAAACTCTCTCACATAAGGTTAGCAGCCATGGTTAATGTAGAAGAAGTTTCTCCATAACTGAGCATCTACACATACGCTTTCTCAACTCCACAGCACTCATGTGCTCTGCAAGACTTTCAGTACATAGGGCAGTAGCTTCCTTGCAGAGTATCCAAAAATCTTTCATGTTATCTTTCTGGCTACACATGCAGAAACCTGGCACAGATGGGAACTCCATGAGCTGCATTAAGTCCCTCCTGGTCCCCTGGATTGCCACTACAAGCCAACAGCATGAGTTGCCACCAAGAAGGGAATATGACCCAAAATCACAGAAGCAGAAAATTAACCTGATGCCTGGATTCACTCCCCAGCATAAGGCACACACATCATTTTCTAGGACTTCTAAGAAAGAAGACCTGGATAAGCTTTCAAGAGATGGGACAAATGGCATCTTTAGGGTAGACTGTGGCTTCCAGCACTGGAGTACGTGTCTGACACACAGCTGAAACCAGCAGCAAAACACAACCCCTGTGGGGGAGTGTGTCAGGAACGAGCTTGGCCCATGGTAAATGGCAGGCGCTCTCTCAAGTGAGTGCTCCAGTTCAGTTCTTCCTTCTTTGCAGTCCTCAGCAGCATTTCCAAATAAATCCTGACAAATGGATAAATTTAGTGCTGACCTTTGCCAAGGAGCTTGTCAGACCCAGGATTTTTTTAAATTTCATTTTTGATCTGCTGGGTTTTAAGACAGAGCCAAGAAAAATGAGAGGCAGGAGGGTGAAAAGAAAAAACGTAAAGTGGAGTCCTCTTTCCACTCCTTGGAAAGCTGGCTCTCTGAGCAGCGATTCCAACCAAGTAGGTTACAGGTAGCAACAGTTAAGAATACTTAAGTATTTTGCACACA
The DNA here is from genome assembly GCF_963264785.1 of Psittacula echo. NCBI lineage: Eukaryota > Metazoa > Chordata > Aves > Psittaciformes > Psittacidae > Psittacula > Psittacula echo. The sequence goes on along the minus strand of NC_137743.1, from coordinate 13,989,371 downwards.
AATCTGTTAAACTGCTTGGAGATTTTCACACAGCTGCTAGACACACTCTTCCACCAGGATGAAGTCACCTACATACGCTGGCATTTGCTCTAGTCCTGCTCAGCAGTCCAATGAATTCCTGTTACTCCACATGGCACAAAGCAGGCTAGCCAAGGAACTTAATGGTAATTGGAGTGCTCCAAATTAGTGCCCCACTACAGCACCTCTCAGGATCTGGCAGCATGGCACCTGTCTTTTTCCAAAGTAGGTTATTAAACCACTTTTAATCCTTAGCTAGAGTCTCCACTTCATGGAGCAGGTATATGCCCTCAAATGGAGCTCAGGAAAGATGGCTTCTCTTCTAGTCTCTGACCCCCAGCCTCGCATGCAGATATGTACTACGCAGGTAAAGATCATATTCAGATTCAGGTCTGCTCCATTAGCCTGCCACATCAGGATATAGCCCATGGCAGGTCTGGACTGAAGAGTAGCTGTGTTGGAAACTGGGGATTAATTTGGATGATAAGTAGAACAAAAGGCCATGTGAACTGGAGCAGCAGGGGGGGGCTAAGAAGCTGCCAGATGTACCAGAAGACCTCTGAGCAGGACTGCGTATCAACATTTACCTTCTTGAGCACCATGCAATGCAATGAATCACTTGCATTTGCCCCATCATCATGCACAGATTGTTTTTGAAGCCAAACTAGCAACATGCATTTAGCTAAAAGCAGTCAGCAGAAGGGTTCCCCCAGCCCGGTAATCTGAGGGCTTCCTGTCATTCTTCTCAAGTGACACCACCTCTTCTGTCTCCTCCTCACTTCTGCTCAGTCTCGTTCTCTTTCTCTGCCTGAACTCCCTGGTGACCTATCAACCACCAGGCTCCTGTGACTGAATACTTCACATATTTCTGCACTTTTATACCCTACTACCACCCTGAAATTAAACCTACTCTGCTAAGATCAGGCAGAACTTCCCCCCAGGCATATAATCAAATCTGTCAAGGACAGCATTTCTGAAATCACAGCAGTCTTGCTTATTTAAAACCTCAGACAAGCAAGCACTTGGCCACTGAAGATGGTGGGATTTTGGTCACATATTTTGAGCGGGGCATGAACTTGACTATTTACCAAAGCAGGTATGGAAAGCAGTAGGACTGTTTACAACTTTCTTTGCCTCAAGACCTATGTGTGGCCATAACCAACTGCATGACCAGGCCAGCATCCTGTACAGACACAAGGTCTATGGCTCATGATCAGTTTTCCTAAGTCTGAAGAAAGAAAAGACCTCTTTCCTGGTATTCCACATCAGGTGAAAAGTATTTGCAGAAGAAATCCACTGGTTACTCAGGAGAAGTCCTGATTCCTTATACTATAAGGCTTAGTTTTCTCCTTGTATTGGACTACTATTATTACCAGACCCTGACGTCACTTAGAAGTTGTTTCCCTGCTCTCTCCTCCTTTCCAACATCTTGTGACAAGGAATCTGATGCTCCCATGAAAACTTAGCACCTTCCTCAGTCATATGTTTTCTATATAAACCCCTTCGTACTTACTGTGGAAAAGCAAAAGAGCATTTCAGAAGAACAAGCAGCACATAGTCATGTTTCTGTCCTTTATCTTGATCCTCAAGATTTCTCACTTTTGCTGTTCTTCTATCCTCCATCCCACACCGGATGGTGAGCGAGCAGCTGTGCAAGTATTTGTGCAGAGTCAACCCACACAAGAGGCTTTGGATTGTGGCTTTGAGTTGGGCAAGAAAGATACAACACAACAAACTACCCCTGCTAGCAGCAACATCAAGGTGAGGCAGCAGTCAGAAAAGCACAGCTCTTCTTTATCAGAAGTCATGCATTGTGATAAGCAATATACAGGTAGACAACAAGGTAGACAACAGATCCTGGATATCTATTGTCAGAAACCCACATTCAAAACAACTCCAAAACCATGCACAGTTTGAACTACAGACTTCTCTTTTTAATGGCATGCAGAACACCAAGACAAGAAATTACCTGGAGGGACACTCTTTTTTGGAGTCTCAGACAAACTGGACATCCAAACTTGGAATCCAAGAAGAAGGCAGATATGAAAAGAGAAAGTAATTAGAGAAACAAGAAAACAGTCATATCAGAAAGCTTGAAAGTTAGTCTAAGACAGCTTTGAAAGGAACATAAAGTTTTTCTTAAGAGTGGTGTTGGCATAATGGGGACTCACTTAAAGGTCAAGTCCTAACAACCATCCGGTTAATTTTTGTTTTAATTTAATGCAGAACTTATGAAACTGATCTTTAGTGATCCCATTTTGAGATCTCAGAATCAGATATGCTCTGAGCTAATTCCCAATAAGATAGAGAATGCATACCAAGAGACAGTTTGACTTGTTAAGCCTCAGACCTGCAAAAGTATTTAGCTTTGCAGCTGTTAACAATCCCCAAAAGACCAACAGGCAACTCACAGAGATTGAGCTTAGTAAACACATGCAAGTTTCTACAAGCATTTTGTTACACTCTAGAATAGCATTAAGGAAAACAACAATGCTCCATGGAAAAAAGTACAAAGCTCCAATAAAGGTACATTCAAAGTATCACTAGAAATACCACTTTCTTTTAGCCAATGAATACAGCACAGAAACCTAGTTAAGGAGAAAGCTAACAGAGTTGCTACGAAGAAGGTCATAAGATTTCCCTCCCCCTCCATGAAATGAGGTGTAAATACTTGGGTTGGGATTCTGGGAATAATCTTCAAACACTGAGTGCTTGGGTTTGGGTTTTTTTGTTTCAATACACTGGAAGCATGTTTCAAAATTTAGCAGGTTTGCCCCCTTTCTAAATTAAAACCAGCAAACACTCCTCTTCTCGGAATGAGGGTGCAGAAGGGTAGCTGTTACTTTCACATTGCCTGGGAGAACAGACGAGGATAGGCTAAGAAATTCCTGCATGCTGACAAAAAAATCCAAAACTATTTAAAAACTCATCTGCAATGGGGAACCCAGTTCTGGACCCACCAATTGCACAGCACAGAAGATGCACCCTTCAATAACCTAGGGAAAGGGGCAAGCTGTATTGGTGGCCTGCTCTGCTAGACTTGCTATTGTCTTTTGACCTGCAGAATTTCATCAAGTCAGCCAAAAATCAGTAATAGATTCCTAGTATGTACGTAACTGAGAAATTGCTAGCATGATACAAAGCATAAGAAACAGCTTTCAAGCCTTCCCACTGGAAACCAGAGGTCCAAGAAACACATTACTGCATTTCCTCAGCTCAATGGGAATGGTGAGGTTTTGAAATCCTTTCTTTAAATCAGACACACAATTTTTACCTTGTTAGAGCAAAACTCTAATTCAGATGGATTCAGTATTTCACTTGGTTTTCAGTAAATTCTCCAATAGTGCCTATTCAGGGAAAAACCTGAAATCTTCCAACCACCTAAGTCCCAAGCCCATGCACTGCACTGTCACAATATAGTACAAAATACACTGTGGTAAATCACAATAATTTACTTTGGATAATCATTTAAGACGAAAAGAAAAAGCTTTACATTGGTAGAGTACAACAGGAAATCATCTGGCAGAGTAACTTCTGCTTTAGCTGATAGAGGGAATATACAGCATGTTTCTATTACAGACTTAGGGCATACACGGGAAAGGGTGCGAAGGAGTTGTTGTCAGCAACTTGTCTACTGGCTTTTGAATAGACTTCCACTGCCTTCAGGAACAGGATTATGAACTTCAGTCAGCTGTCAGACCTTTTTCCAGACAGAACCACCTGAATGCGGCAGTGATAAATAAAGCAGAGGATGGATTGCAGGAGCAATTGGGAAGATTTCGAACAGTTTGCCCCAATCCAGGCTGGCAACAAAAGCCAACAGTTAAAGATAGAGGCAATGAGCTGTGCTTAACACAAGCTTGGGAATACCCTGCATCTTTGTCTGGCCAAGAACAGAGTGAGTTTAAACTTAGATCCACAGCAGCCATATCTACAAACGCCCTGTGTGAGATCTCAAGGAATCAAGCTCACCCTAAAAAACAATTGTTAGATATTAGCCTTTTTTAAAATTAATTTTTAAACAAAGTATTTTTTTCCTTGCCAAAACCGTTGCTCTAAACCACAACAAAAGGGCAATCTAAGGATTAAGTGGTAAACAATCCCACAGGTCCCCAACATGGGCTCCCTGGCCCAAGAAGCAGCATAAAAGCAGCAGCACTTCTCAGCTGCCCCAGCCTGACAGCAGCTCTATGCGGATGAGGTTGCTTCTGAAGCAGAAGACAGCTAGCATATTTCAGCTGCTCCTGCACATCTGCTTAGCATTAAACTTCCTTCTTGGGGATTTTTTTCTTTATTCCAAGACGTTTCAGCTCTAATTGCTACCAGCTTCTAAGAGTCCCCCCTACAAATAATAAAAATATCATACATTAGTGATGGATTCCACTTCACAGGGAGCTCAAATGAAGAGCCGCGAAGGGAGCCAGGGTACGGGGAGGAGGTCAAAGGCCCCAGAAGCACGCTGTGCCCGAGCCAACTGAACACAAGCTTTGAACAGCCCCTGGCTTCTCCTTTAGGACAGAGTTTTACTGGAATTCTGCATGGGGCTTGGAGCTGGTTTCCAATGGGATTGGTAACGGTAAACGAACAAACCCTCACTTCCTGCCTCTCCTCTCCCCTGTTGCCGCATGGCCAAGCACTGGCTGGTCTCAGATGACTTGGAGGTGGGTGGGTGGGGAAATCTCAGTATTTGGAAGGGAAATTAAAGTTGCCTGCTCAAAGAAAGCCACTCCTAAGGCAACAGCATCCCAATTCTGCTCCTAACACCAGCCCCTACAGCCCTTGCTGCCAGCTTCAGCTGGAGCCAGAACAAACCCCTCTGATCAGAATTATTTTTAAAAGCTCAAAAGAAACACAGGTCCATAAATTCCAGCTAAGCCGCAGGGCTGAGGCGGTTGTGAAGAGCACAGAGGAGGCTCCCTTTGGAGCCGTGCTGCACAGAAATAGCAACAGAGCAGGCGTGTAGCTAGAAATGGCCACTGAACCCCATCCTACCTGAGCTGCCACCACAGAGGTGGGCAACCCCAGATGGGCTCCTCAGGTGGGGAAGCAAAGGAAGGTGTTGGGGGGGGGGGTGGAAAGTCTTTAAAGATATAATTAAGCTGGTTACTGTGGTGATAGAAACACATGAAATGGATTATTTCAGATTTCACCAGAAGCTTTTCTGCTGCCAGTGAAACTGGTGGTTTTGCTGCTCCTCCCACCACTGGCAAGAGAATAGGTGCCAGACTGCTGGGGACTAACGCTTGCAATACAGCTCCACTCATCTCATTTTAGCAGCAGACTATTTGTCTTGTGTGCAGTCAGAGCACAAGTGAGCTTCAAGGAAAACCTACAAAACCTAGAGTCAGTCTGGAGTTACACGCACAAATGCAGTGCTACTGAAATCCAGGAGATGCCACATTCATGGTTCACATCAGTACTGCACCTCCAGCTGGGTCCCTGGCCCAGCAGGTGCAGAGAAACTCCTCCATAGGCATTTTAGCAGTAGCTACTGACGCAGGTTTCTTTTTGTTGGTAACACTGCTTAAAATGTTCAGTTCAATGTTGAGTCCATTATGTATTACTGCTGTAAAGGCCAGAAGGAACACCTTCCTAAAGATTCAGAGGTTGCACATAACAGGGGCTATCAGGGTCCTTTATAATAAACTTTTTTTAAACCTAGTGTCTTTATAGTTGTCTAGCCTGTTAAGCTACATATTTCACGACAATATTCCTCCAGCAATTATTGGGAGTTGGATCATACTGCTTATGAGTCTCAGCATGGTTGTCATTCTGGCCATGTAGCCCTTGCCATAAGCGATTTCTGTGCATAGCTGAGAAGTTAAGTATGGGCCAAAGACAAGTCCCCACAAGTGATCTGGATGTGGCTACCTTGCTTTGGATGGTAGAAGTAGTTTAATTATACAGGCATGACCTGTTGTATGGAAGTTGCCTTTCACAGAAGAAAACAGGCCTAGGTCCATTTAACTAATCAAACACTTTTGTTCTCATGAAGCCCTGTCTTAAGCATCACTTGGAAATACTGAAATCCCCCAGCAGCTGCTAAGGTGCACTTTAAAATACTGAGAAAAGAATTATAAGAACAGGTGGCCATGCTGAAGAGATGCTAACATCTGAAAGAGACTGCCTCTTTCCGAGAGTGATCAGTTCTCTAGGTCATTAGTCCTGTCCATGAGGAGGTACTAGTGGCTCAGTTATTCAAGGACCACAGTGGTGAGTGCAGCTGAGCATTTTGCAGATTCATTTCCCAGACATAAACCTTTCCTGTCTTTATTGGAAGGGTGGAAAGAGACTAAGCAGTACAATCTTAGGCTGAAATTATACTGGCTTCCTGGGAAGTCAGTGTTCCACCCCGGAGAACTTCACTGGTGGTCCAGTAACTGGCTGGAGCTGGAGGAAGTAAATGCTGCTTTTACTCATCACTGTTCAAATAAAAGGCATTAAAAGAAGAATGGTGGTGTTCTCATCCCAACAGTGTTATTTGATAAGTCAGCAAGAGTAGGCTGAGTAAGCTGTTCCTTAGAAGTATTAATTTCTTAGAATTGGCCTAGAGCCTTGGTCACTAATGTTTGTCACATATGGCAGAACAGAAAACAGAAATTAAGCCTTTATTTCAGTCTAGATTTTGAAGGTCAAGCCTGCTAAGAAGCTGGTAGAAATGAAATGCCATGTTGTTGCCCCGGGTGCTCGGAGGAGACACCTCACTGCTTAGAGAAGGTAAAGAACCCCCGAGGACCAGGCTCAGTCTACTCAATCCTTCTTCTGGCTCCTCCAGAGATTCCTCCCGGGATTTTGTCTCCAATTCTCCCTTCATCACTTCCTTTCTGCTCTCTTCAGATAAGCAGAGGAACAACCTCCTCCTCCTGACAAGGTGAGGCTGGCAAACCATGCAACCAAAAGCAGGAAGATCCATGAAGAACTCCAAAACTGTGAGGCCTGTTTCTGCTCCCATGTGCAGACAGCACCATGGTCAGTGTTCCCCCATCTCCTTGTGAGCTATTTCCAAAGCCTTCAACCCCAGACCCACCGACCATCCTTTGTCAACATGTCTCCAGGTTACTCTCCTCTAGCTCCTTCCCATTCATCTGGGGATTGGCACTTTGGTTAAATGGGAAGGTAATAGTCCCAGTCTAGGGAAGGGAGAGGGAAATAATGTTGCTAACCTCCCTCATGAACAGAAGTGCTTTTATCAGAGAATTACTCTGATACAGAGTGTGCATGTAGCTCTACAATGTGAGTGTAAAAAAGCTTGGAAAGAGTGAAAATGCAGATGAGCCTTTATCTAAACTGGAACCATTTTCACACATTCCTGGCTCACACAATTAATTCATTCAATTGGGCAGAGAAAAACAGATAGCCAGAGAAATGGGAGGATGGCACAGAAAGGTTGTGAGTGTTTTGATCTATTTCAAGCACTACTGCTCAAGGCACCCTGCTGAACTGAGCCATTGATGTTTCTCCCTCCAGGCTCCAGAGACCTAAACAAAAACAACATTTGTGCCCACTGCCTGACCCAGGGCAGGCCTGGTCAGCCATTGCACCTCTTAGGTACCACAATGACAGGTTTATTTGCTATTGAAATTGCTGGGCAAGTAGCAGCCACCCCTGTTCCTAACCAGAGTAGCTTAAATAAGCTTTCCTTGCTCTTATGTCTGTAGGATGCTGATGCATCGGATTTAAAGCAAGTGTTTTAAGGTAGTTCTCGAAGGAAAACAGATATATTCATTCCCCCCCCCGGGAGACTGTGTTTTAAAGTAAACCTCTCATCCTTGCAGAGGTATCTATCTCCTCTTCTATATACTTGAAGCAGAACACCTCCACTCCCCATGCCATCTGTTCAAGAGACAGCATCCTGAAGGGCTACATCTTGAAAAAAATATTTGCCTAGTAGATTATCAAACATGCAAATCCAGCTAAAGTGCAGGAGTAAGAGGATTAGCAGCAGCCATTAAATAAGGGCTTTAATTTTAGTCTTATTCACCAAGTTCAGCCTCATCATGAACAGCCTGTGCAAGACTTGTACTCAGGAAGAGGTGCTGCATTTGTGCAGGAGGTGGGAGCAGATGTGCTGAGCCACAGTGAGAAGCCCAACGAGGACCTTCCTCTCCTTGGCAAATGTGGCTGCTCTGGGAGCTGCCAGGACTCCTTGCCTCCCCAGCACCAGGCTGCAGACCAATCTCAGACCACTTCCACTTGCCACGTAGCCTGGCGTATGCTAGACCCACACACACTGCTTGGAAAATGTTCACATCTGGCTTTCATGTGACTCGAGCATGCCTCAGAAATTCATCATCTGGATAACTTGCTCCTGCAGGGGAGAAATCCACAACCAGAGAGCCCTTTCCTGAGTCAGGATGGAGCAGTGAGGAAAGAGGATCGTATGCCTGACAAACTGCACAGTGACCCACTCAACAGCTGCATTTCCACAGCCTCATACAGTCCTTCATCCCTTCTAAAAGTACTAACATAAAGAAAAGTTAGTCCCAATTTCCTACTCTGTTTACTCCTGCAAAAGACCATCGTAATCCTATTCACAGATCCAGAAGTATCCAGGATTGTTTAGCTTTGGTTCTGGCAGCCATAGCACACATTAACTCTTTCCACATGGCAAGCAAGGACTGCTTCCCACGTGATCACTGTGGTACAGCCCCTGCACATACAGTATTGTAGCAGTTCCCAGTTTTGCTGGGGAGTGCCTAGAATATCCGAACGCTAATCCACATCTACAGCTGTACAAACTTAGAGCATCACCCCTCCAAGGGAAAAAAAAGTGCCTCTAGCACCGCCAAGGAGGACACAGAAGCCTCAGCCATTACACTTGGAAAGTCACAGGTACATACGCACACTAGGATTCATGCATGGCTCAAAGAAAAAGAAAGAACTAGAGTCAAATTCCAACTGTGAAGAAATCACGCTGCCAAGCACAGAGAGCGTATTACAGGATCGGCATGTCCAGGCAGCCTGTTTTAGCTGGCAGCAGACTGAGCTGGCCAATCAATGTATGCATGATAACTCCTGCTGAACACCTTTATAAGTAATGTTTCCAGCCGTCTCTGGTTAGATAAGCCACTCCATCCAGAGCAGACTGGAGAGGGTTTTGCTTGTCACACAGCCCAGACACAGCCAGAGTGTGACAACTATAAAACCATGCACAAAGCTGGAGGCACTTCAGGAGTGCTATTTTAGAGGTTGATTGCTCTCAATAACCTGAGGACACACACTCTGCCATCTAGGTTTCCTTCTCACAAGAGAGATTAAAGTTTCAGGTGCTCACTAGCCTGAGACTAAGTTATCTAAGACACACAGGTAAGACGTCTGCTCCTCTCAGCCAGACCCGTCTGTGCTGTGCACGGATTCCTGCAACGGCTGAGGATCATCACCCTCCACTCCAACGTCCAAGTGCATTTCTCACCTGCCTTATCTAACATGCCAAAATCAAAATCCAACACCACACAGTTCTCTGTGCAAGAGGAAAACCCATGCAGGCAGTGTTAATACCATCTGTCACTGACAGACAGAGGAGGAAGGCAGAAGAAGAGCAGATGGAGAATACACAACTCCTTAAAACCACGAGAAATGCCACTACATCCCCCAAGGTACCGAGTGTTTTCTTGGCACTCAGCTGAAGGCTGAAACATTCACAAGGGTGTGTGCTGTTCTGCCGTAGCTGTGCTCAAGCCACACCTCATACTTGCAGTCCTTCCCTGCCCATCCAGCCTCCCTGCCCTCTCCTCCTGACACGGGGCTCTGCGCGGCATTGACTCTGAACTGGGAACGGCAAAGAGCACAAACACATTCCTTTCCCTAATCCTGTACCCTGTCCCCTCACTTCAGCTTAAAAGCCAAGGAGCAAAACAAAAAACCCACACAACACATATACAATTCTTTCCTCTCTTATCCCATCTGCCTCCCACCCCAGCGTATGGGCCACCCAGAAGATGACAGGGTTCCTATACATCTAAGGACCACATGTCAGCAGAAAAATGAAGCGGTGCAGAAAAACGTCTCCTATCTGCTCTTCTTTTCAGTAGCCTCAGGCAGAAGTCCAAAACATTTTGGTTTAAGCAGTGACTTCAAAAATACGGTGCACAAGGAGAAGTGTGAGATCAGTTTCCTCCTGCCAGAATATCACAGGCTGGATTTGCAGTGTGGGATTGGAGTGGACAGATTCACATCTTGACTGAAGATGCAGAATTGGGTCACATACACACACACAGATGCTGCAAGGAATGAAGTCTGCCTGACTTAGCTGATGCTCTTCCTCAAATATACCACTCTGAGCACAGCACATTAGCCCTGCTTTGGAAAAAAAAAACCCAACAGACTGGATGTTCCTTCAGTTATATGAAGAATTTAAAATAGAGACACTTGCAGGCTTATTAAAAATATCACAAAAGAAAATGGCTGTTTTGGGAATTGCTGCATCAGGCAAATGCCAGTAAACTGAACAGATTTTGGAGTTTAGTAAATTGGGGAAGTTTAGCGAGTTGAGAAAGAATAATTCTCCATCATGAGAAGAGGAAGATCCATCATCAAGGACTGAACTGAGGATTCACCCTGAGATAATTAACTCCTGACTCCTTCCAGAACCAGGCCCACGATGTACATCCCTAGTAATTATATGCTAAGGTTTGTTTAGTCCTTGGTTGCTAAGCTTCTGCCTGCTCTATCCTTCTTTTATTACTAAATCTTTTAACCTCTTGCTTAAAAAAAAAAAAAAAAAAAAAGAAGAAGAAGCTATGTGAGAACCAAAATGTTCTGCCAGAATCTGCTGTTTTTGAATTCCATGCAGTAATTAGTAGATACAGCCAAGAAGGTTAATCGCATGGTGGGGAACAGATCCTGATTTCTGATCAAGAGCAATCCTGTCAGTACATGCTTGTGACGTTACAAAATAGCGGCTGGCAAAGTACCTCGTCCAGCCATCCTCATCAACAGGCCAAATGGCACCAAGGAGCCAGTCCACCATCACTCTTTCTGTGCTAATTGTGGAAAACAATGCAAGGAACACAGCACGCACGTGTGATTCATCAGGACGCAAACAAGAGCACATGCCTCAGTCTGCAGGGATCATGTCGTACCACAGATTTCTTACAAGGATTAAGTCACCAAGCCCAAGCTATGTGGTTTAAGATGTTCCTGGGCCCTTGCCATGGGCTTCAACAAACTTAGATCCACATTCACCAGCTTAAAAACCCAAAGATTAAACTTCCAAGCTGAAGCTTTCCCTTTGGATGGAGGACAGGGAGGCAGACTTCAGAGACAGATACCACAACAGCAGAATGACTCAAACTAATACTGGAGTTCAAAACCACATCCTAGCTTTGCTGCTATCACCTGGGCTCAGATTCATTAAGCAATAACCAACTGCCTACTTCACTACTCATGCACTCAATGTGGGTAGCCACATGACATCTGCTGCAGTCACTACCCTGACAGGAGATGCATTGTTTCATGGTGGGATTCACCATATTAGTTGGTTTTTTCAACATCTTCAGTAACACACCCTTAAATTTGGCCCCTTTGAGAACCCACTGAAAAGGTTCAGACTTCCTCTGGCTGAGAGGAGAAAATTGAGACAGATTTAACAGTCAACTGAGTAAGTTAAGTCATGCCCGCAGCATGCTTGCAGCTGCATTCACAGCTCTTCTAATACTAGAAGAGCATCAACCATTCCAGATGACATCCTACCAACAGTACTACAACCTTAAGGCAAAGGAAAGGCAGCACTGTGGATCTCTTACAGAGGTCTATCCTTCCTTCTTCCTCCACTACAGCCATCTCCCACAAATACCCTTAAATATCTGCCAAGGCTGGAGGCTGTATGTCCTATCCTCTCCCTGTACCCATGTGTAGCTAAATGCCTGCTGCAGACCTATAAAGTTCCACACTCAGTTCCGCCAACAAAGCTTTGTCCCTAGGGTGGGCATCTCAATCTTGCAACAGGCAGAGACAGCTTCAGCCACACAGCCTTGCTGTCCCACTAGCGGCTCACACATTTGTGACCCCATTGAATGATAAAGAAAGGCTAGCGCATGCCATTTCTCCATATGGCCTCAAAGGAGGCAGCTCAAACTGAAGTTAAGAAGATAAAGTACATTTATTAAAAGAAAAAACAAAACCAAACCCAGAACCAAAACCAGTCACATGCCATGGAGCTGTAATTCACACTGGACCTATGCAGCATGACAGGACCAGAAGGGTTCAGCTCTGAAGTGATGAGCACAGCTCAGCTGCAAAGACAGAAAAAGCTGAAGAGGCAAGGCACTTCCCTTTGTAATTACAAAGGAAGCAGGAAAAAAACCCTATCCCAGATAAAGAAATTACAATTAAGACATCTCCCTGAAGCTGACAGCACACATCCTCTGTGTGTGAAGAAGGTTTCCTTAGTAAGAAAGAATTAGGCTAAAGAAACAATTCTTGTCATCAGTTCTACCTATACGCCCATGGCAGCAACCCCACAAAGTGATCATCCAGGAGGGCCCTTGGTGTTATAGTGATCTGCTTGTTTCTCACTTCTGTCACTGTTGCAACTCTCTCAACTCTACTTGATTTCCCTTCTGAGGGAAAAAGAGAGCATTACAGATGTTTCTGTAAAAAGTCTGAGAAGTAGCTTCCAATGGACTCTGAAGTTTTTATTATTTGCTTGCCAGCAAAGACATCCTTCCTAGTTTCAGATTACAGGAGGGAAAGGAAGCAGAGATTGTTGTCTGGGTGCTGCCATATTCTACTAGTCCAAAAATTGGACATGGGAACTAAGCTGAAGTATAGTTCTCTCTGCTGAGGAAGCCAAGCCTCATCAGCATCCTCATTGAGGCAACACTGGCTTGGACCAAACTGTTAAGTTAATATTCTAAGTGCTCAATTACAGGGGCTATTTATATAGACTTCAGCTGGCAGACTCAGCCAAAGCACAGCCAGCTTGATGTACTTCTCTGGTCAGCTGAGAAAGAGACATTGCAGTGCTGATGGAGCCATGAACTTTAAGTTTATTCCCTCTCATTTGGAGGAGCATCCTACCACATAGCAATAAACTGCCAGAGAAAGCCACTAAGCAGCAGCTTGAAGCCAGCTGTGCCCTCAGCAGCAAGTAGGGCAGTCAGGGCAGTGGGAGGGAGCAAGCAGTGGGTTTTTTTGTTAGGATTTCAGAAGGTGGTGGCCAGCAGCGCTCCTGCTAGTGCACACTGAAAGCAGTAAGCACAAGGCAGGTGGCAGAGAACCATGCCTTAGCTTTGAAAGCAAAGGCAAAGCAGCATCTCTTCTGCTGCATCTAACCCCACCGTCAGCAAGGAGAACACTCTCAGTAATTGAGGAGCACTGAGACTTGGTGTGGAAAAGCTGCAAGGCTCCCTATTGGCACCAAACACCAGGCCCCAGATGCTTCCTTCAGCTTCATGACTGGGGAATGTGTTAACAACTTTGGCATGAAACCAGCCAGGAAAGATTCTCAGCAAGGGCAAAAGGCAAGATCATCTTACTCCAGGAGTCTGAAACTTGCTCTAGCCAGCAAGGGTAGAGAGAGAGGGGAGCAACACACAGGGGACATCTTTGGGAAGATATATACCCCAACTGGTTTTACAGCCACATCAGGATTAGCAGATGTCTCAAGGGTTAATTAGTTCACCAGGCACAGATGGTAGCTGGTAGGGTTTGTGGAGTGGATTAACCTAATTTGTGGTTTGTAATGTACCATGCAAATATCCATTACTAGACTTGCAGCAATTCTGCCCTTATTTTGATTTGAGCAGAGAAAACCACACAATGATGGTAGTGGTGCCTATTTTGAGTGACAAATGAGTTGCTGTTCATTTGGTTAATGTGATTGACAAATTGGAGTCCAGAAAGCAGTTCCTTCCTTTTTTGCTACAGAGGGTCTTTGGAGAGACCTAGACGAGACCATTTGTTGTGAATGCGCAGAATATGCCCATGGTAACCACTCCTCACAGTTGTACTGAGGTCTCTTCCGCACTGACAGATGGTCATAGAGCAACAATTGCCTGGTAACATGAAGGCAGCTTTGTGAGGCAGCTCTGCAGCATGTCAAGTAAAGCTCCGCAAATCCAAAGTAACAAACAGCACATGTGGCAGTTCAGGCCACAACAAACTTCCATGCCTACACAGAGCCTCATTTGCTTCAGTGAAGCTCCAGATCTGTGAGCTGACTGCAGGTCAAATCATTTATAATTAGATCATATCCAAGTAAAGGGCTGCGTGTTTATACAGCTCTTTGCACAAGAGGAAGCCAGGCTCAGGGCTGGCATGTAGAGGTACCCCAGAGCAGTGCAAAGACTCCCTTCTGTTTAGTTAAGGACATGCCATGCTATTGCATTTGGTTCAGAAGGTCTCAAATGTTTACAACCAGTATCAGCTGCAGCAGTAAATGTTTCCATAACTCCTATTAAACTCTGAACTTGGATTAATTGTCTCTGCTCTAAGGAGCGAGCACAGGACTAGCTAGACATGCACTCTGGCAAGGCAGAGGTCAGGGTAGAGGTGACACTGGCTGTCAGAGGCATTCCCCAAATGTTTCTGCAACAGGCCATGCTTGTGTTGTGCCTGCACATGCCTGAGACACGGCAGCTGCGGGATTCCTGCTGGACAGTGTGGGACAGCTGTGCTCAAGCCCCAAAGCCTCCTCCCAGCACATCTTCTGCCTTGACCAAAGATGTGTTCACAGGCCTGACTTGTTGGGAGATGATTGCATTTTAAAGTGCCTACTTGTCTCTTGTTTAGAGACAGAGTAGTGTCTGCACCTAGAGGAAACTACATTTCAAAGCTATTTGTTACCTTAAAAGGCTCTCACAGCACACCCTGGAAATTCGTGCTTATTTACCCCATCACTTGTTTGAGTGTCATAAAGCTGGTCTTTGTTAGAGGCTGCAACTACCAACTCCCTTGGCATATTCCTTCGCTCATTGTGTGAGCACTCCCACAATATCCAGCTCTGAACAGAAGGAAGCATTCCTCCTCTGCTCTAAAATCAGGCAAGAGGATGGCTGGAACAGAGTCCCTTTATGCAGCTCATTTGATCAGAGAGCTGCTTCACATTCCTCTTCATACCAGCTAAATGAAGAAAGAGCATCCCTAAATCCCACTGTTTCCAAGCTGTAGCTGTGCAAGGGGCCAAGCACCTAGAAGCAGAGAAGAGGAAACAATCCCAGAAGAAGACCTGGCAGCATGTGGGGGTGGGACAGTCAAGGGAGGGAGCCTGACTTGAGCTTCCATCCCTCACAGGGATGGAGGAACACATCACTTGGGCAGGAGGCCAAAAAGAACCCAGCAGGGCAGCATCCAAAAATGGCACCTGAGCTACACTGACTCAATCCCTCTTCCCCTAATGCCATAGCAGATCAGCTCCAGCTTCCCTCCAGAGCCACAGGAATGGAGGAGCAGCAGTTTCCTCACACTCCCAAAGCAATCCTCACATCTCTTACAAGATTATTGCAACTCCTGTGCATGTCAACCGGTGCACTGAGCCCAAAGCTCTCCTGATTTCCTAATGCTGTTCTAGGTCACTGCTAAATCAGGTTGCCCCGGAGAGTTCAGTGCTGTTTTTCAAAGGTCTTTACACGGCCCAAAACCCCCAGTGCTCAGGATGTGTCACTGCATCAGGAGCTCCCACACTCAGTTCTGCCTTCTACAGGGTCACTTCACTTTTATGGTCAGCTCCTCTAGAGAAAGTGCCGCTGCCAATATAAGTCACAGGCCACCATAAACAAACACTACACTTGTAATATTACATTTAGGAGATCCTACAAGTGCAATCCAGATAATCTTTGTAGGAGATTAGGAGAATGAAGCATACCATAGTTTAGCACACTGGGCCAGCACCTAGTACCACACTTGCCTCTTCATTACCACAACAAACCTCAGGAAAACGATACCTAAAGTATTGGCCTGCAAAGGCAATATCCATTTGGTGTACAGGACATCAGAGTGAAGCAACAGCTTTGCTTTAGTGCATCACTTAGCTTATTAGAGAGCTGCTGCTTAAAAGCTCTCATAATTAACCAACAGATCAATCTAGGCAGTGACATTCACTGGAGAGCAGTATTCTTCATCTTCTTTCCTTCCCAAAGATTAAGCCATTGCAGTGTTTCTTCATCATCTTAAAAAGCAAGAAGAAAAAAAAACCCTCCTCTCCCCTGTACACAGGCCAGAGTTTTCCACAAGTTGCTATGGGTTTGAAAGGCCTCTCTTTGGATGCCCTGAATACAACTGGGAGCACCCAAGACTCCAAACAAAGTCAATGAGAGTTGCAGGTGCTCAATGCTGCTTGGGGAAAAAAAAAGGATAAAAGGAAAAAAAATAATAAAAGAGAGAAAGCCCTGACACATCCAGCGCAGCACAGCCAAACCCAGAGGCCCATAATTACATGTCCCTATTGAAAACACATCTGTAAAAATCACTAAGAGCTACAAGGGGAGGGGAAAAGTTGGATTTATATAGTTTCAGATTAGGGTTTTATGGGACATTTGAATCCAGGAGCTTAAAAACAAAACACGGAGCTACAGCCTTTGAAGCAGCCCAAACCCAGACACAGGCATTGAAAGCATTTTGCATCAGAAGCTTCACCAGATCCTTTTGGAAAAGCAAAGGTAAAAGATCCCAAAGAGAATAGAAAAGCATTCCCTTCCTCTCTGGAAAAGAACCCCAGCTCTCAGGCTGCGTTTTGACTGTTTGCTCAGGTAAAGAATGACTTAAGAAAAAAATGAGAGAGAAATTTAACACAATTATCATCTCAGACTGGAGAAGGAGCTGTATAAATACAGTCAGAGGAGAGCAGTCATTTTAACTGCAATACTATATGTGGTTTCTCCTCCTCTCCAGTGCAAAGAGCTGATGCCTGTCTCTAGCAGGCTTCAGCAACAAAAAGTTAAACTACTACACAATTTAATGCCACACAAGGTAAAGGGAAGGTTTAAAGGGAGAGGTGTTGAAGAGAGGGTGGGATCAAGGGTGAAGGGGACACATGGGAAGGTCCTCTCTGTAATCATGCAGTGCATAGAAAGCCAGAAAAGCTGTTTCTTACCGGATTTTCTCTTTGAAGATCCATAGTCCCTAAAAAAAAGACAACAACAAATAGACATGGTTAGAGCTGGAAATGGTGGTGATAGAATGGGTGCCTCCCAGATTTCCACCCATATGCTCAAGAGCTCATTCTGTGCACTCCCTCCTTTAAAGAGGAGGTTGGGACTGCAAGGCATTGACAGGCAGGGACCAGGACGGATCCTGAGCAGCACCGGCTCATCAGCAGCAGCAGCTGGGGCTTCTGCAGCACCAGGGGCTCGGGGAGCATGTGATCAACGAGACAGAGCAAACCATCCACAACCAGCAAGGCAGGGGAGAAGGATGTCATTTTTTCCCCTTTAAATTGAGCTATTAAATGCACAGCTACTGAATTAACCCCTGACGTTCCCCTGGAGAGGAAAGGGAATATTAACTGCTTGATGCAGGGGTGCGGCTGCTACAGGCTTATCTGGCACTGCTTGCAGTCCTCTCCTTTCAGAGGCTGATTAATTTGTGAATAACCTCGGAACCTCTCCTCGTTGTCTCTGACAAGCGCTTGTCTTCTGCAAGGAAAAAACACCAAACACCAAACTTTGACCTTCTTCTTTCTTCCAGGATGGAGAAAGCACCCTTACTTTCTATAGTGATTAAAGGGTGCTGGCACCTTCGCTCGTGGCAGAACAGCTAAGAGCTCAGACAGCTGCTACAGAACTGGGAAGAAATTACAGAAGGGAGCTGCAGGAGCTGGTCTTGGATAAGCAGAACTGAGGACAGAAATGCTTTGCTATGGCTGTGCTTCTTCCCAGCGCTTTCTCAGCCTCTGAGACTCAGCTCTGAAATGGTCTGCACAGGCAGGAGCCTGGGCAATGACAGATTGGGCAGACAGCATTGCTGTGTGGGCACAGTGCCTGGGGCACAGCCACACACTGTACCCAGAGACATTAATGTTGGAAATGCCACCTAATGAACCACTGTAGAGGCACGCTGTGTTTGCAGGAATCCCACTTCAGAGCCAGGAAGCAGCTTCTAAATTTTGGGGGGGGAACAGGCTCTTAGAAGTGGGGTTTTGTCCATTGCAGCATGCTATGTACTCCAGAGGAACCAGAGAAGGATTATCCTAAACTATGTATTTTATTTCAAGAGAGTTTGGGGGATCATCTAAGGAAACGACATGTCTTAAGGGCAGAGGTATGTCCACCCATAAATTCTGTTTCTCCCAGCACTTTGCTTGGATCCCATGCTTGGATCCATGCCTTACATGTCTAGGATTTGCTTCCAGACAAACTGGGGGAAGTTTTTGCACACTCTTTGGATTTTTCAGTGTCATTTCTTATTCAATTAAATAGTTGTTTTCTCAGCCATGTCTGCAGTTGTATTTGATATGAGGATGCTAGGGCTCATGAATAGGCTGCTTTTTCTACACAAGTGATTTCATATGCAAATATAATGCTTGCTATATGGTGCCCAAAACAGAGATCCCTCAGAATGAGCCAGGGAAGGCACAATCGCCAAAATGTAGTCCTCCACCCCGGCTCCGCTCTCACGCCAGCTTGGAGCTTTGTGGTTGCTGTCAATACAGCTCTCCCAGCACGCAAATGTCTGTGTTTGATCCTGCCCTGAACTGCCTCTCTTCTGACAGCGCTAAAAGGTAAGAAGGTGAAACCCTGCTGAGATCCCCACATACAACCTGCTTTGGCCCAGTGTCTCCATTGTGCACATGCTTGATGATCATTTCAATACGTCCCGCCTGTCCCAACTTTCTGGTCAGCGGCAAGCAGGGTGCCAACACAGGCAGTAACTGTTCACTTGAGCCAGGAGCTCTGTCCAGCAAACCCTATCACTGTTTCTCTCACGGCTTGTGCACGGTGAAAACAAACCTTGAGGTTAGTTTGAAGAGGGAAAAAGCCCCTTACTGTCACTGCAAAGTGCACAGCTGAGCAAATTAGGGTCAGCTACAAGAGGACGAAGTACCAAGTAGCTCTCAGTGATGTCTCTTTGAGATCTGGAGGGTAATTAGCATCATCAGAGGATACAGAATGTATTCAGGCTCTTGAAGGCAGTTGAACCTACAACTTCCGGTTATGTTTCTAGCCTTAAGCACAAGATCATCCTTACAGAAGGAATGAAATTATTATTACAAAATATTTATTTGAATCCCCACTGCCCCCAAAGTCATGAGCGTTGCTTAAAAAAAGCAATAAAGAAACCAATCAAGCTACTGGGCAAGTTTTCATCTTTTCATTTATTCTTGCTTGAGGATTAAAGTCAAGCTTTATCAGGTTCTGATTTTGGAACTCCTGAAGTCCATGTACCCCATGTACTCCCTGCCTCGCCACTTTTTTGTACACCCACATTTCACTTATAAAATCAGGACAAAGCAGTATCAAATAAAATGGAGCTTGAAATAAAATCCTCATCTCCCCGGTGAAACTCTGAAAGTCAAAACCTCCTCCTCCCAGTGAGGATGGGGAAAAAAAATCACTGCTGAAATAGAAGGCAAAGAAGGTACAGCAGATTATCTCTCCGGCTGAGTAAAGTGCTCTCTGTGTACATACTCTTCTCCTCTTTTCTGCTAATGAAGAAAGCCTGTGCTGCTGCTTTGCAACAACATCCAGCAAGGAGCCCTGCCTGACTCTGTGTTTATTTTTATGTCCTATTATTCTGCATGTGATTCATTGATGTCTTTTCCCTTTCCCAAGTGACGATCTATAAGATGAATACCTCTCAGCCTCACTATTTTCACAGGAGCATTATTGTGAGGCTGAAGTATCTGATTATGTCTCAAAAACAATTAAGGAAATTATTTAATGGTGTCTCATAACTGTAACAACTTCCAAGTGGAAACTCCGATCTTCTCCTTCAGTACAGGCTGCACCTGGCACACTGCTAGACCTTAAATCAGACAAGAAGCCTCACCTTGCAGAAGAACAACCTTTCCAAGGAAAGGCATGACAAATGTCACATCTGCAGCTACCCAGAGAAGATCACTTTCTCTTCAGCTTTTCCTCTTTTTACCTCTTTATCTTTATAAACACACATATATTTTCATTATTCTCCTATTTCTGTATGAGAACAGATACCATCATCCTAATTTCCCTTCTAGCCATAGCTGCAAGAATAGCAGTGAAACCAGCAGATCTGAAAATAGCTCTGGCAGGTCTCTTCTTCATTAGCCAGGATCACTCCATACTGAACACATGCCTTTCACAGAAACAGTGTATTTCTAGCCTTTTCTGTATCAGAATATGGCAATTTTGTCTAAAGTCTTCCTGTGGAGCACCATTTTCAGCTGACACTGAACTTCATTACTGGCAAGGAAAGCATTTCCTGCTGGTAACGATATTAAAATGTCACTGGTGCCAAGCACATCACGCAAGCTGGAAACACTCTTCTTTACTGACAAAGGAGAGGCAGGCTGGATCTCCTTTCTCATCAGCATTACACCAGGATAACATTACTCATTTGAAAACTAGCAATGAATGTGAGAGGAAGAACACAAGCATTACTACAGAACTGATTGCCTTGTTATCACATTAAGCTATCCACAGTCAGCCTGGAAATTTGTGAAAAGATAAAAATATCTTATGTCATTGATTTTATATGTCACTTGCAATCTAATTTAATAATGAACATTATATGGACAATGTTATGGAAAAGCTTTATGGCACAGTCTTTCTTTAGGGACATATCTTGGCTGCTGTACCCAGTGAGAGTTAATAAGCACTGATGTATGTGTGTGGTGTGTTTTTGTCTATCTAAATACACATAGATATACACAAACAAGCAGTGGCACAACTGGAAAAGTTGTTTAACAAATGAGGAGTATCCTGACATTTGCTCAACAAAGCCTAAGAAATATTCCAAGTGGAGAAGACTGGAGGTGACCAGGTGTGTCTGCGATGGACTGTGTCTATCTCTTTAGCTGTACTTCTAATTCAGTTTGATTTGTATCTGTCCCAGAGGGTTTCTCCAGCAAGTCAGCAGAAGCCTCCTGCAGGAACAAGGAGAGTTTGCAGAGCAACAGTGCATCAACAGAGGCTGCAACTTGGCTCCTGCACAGCTCCCCCTCAGAGGTGATGTGTTAAGTCAGGGGATTTCATCCCTGTGGCACCCATGACGCAAAAGCTCTATCAAAAGCTTCTCCCCTTTGCCACGCGGCAGCAAACCCAGCAAGCTCACTCTGTGGGATTCCTCCTTTCTCAGATACGTCACCTTTTAGCCCAGGGCCTCTGTCTGCCAGTAAAGCAAGGCTTGGCTTCAACTCATTTAGCAAAGTTTTCAGACAACTGTGAGTTTCAACCGTGAGAGAAAACAGTGCCTGCAATGCATGAGGAGCTGTCAGAGCCACAGAGGAGCACGGCTGGGGGAGCTGCACAGCAGACATTTCATCAGAAGAGACAGAAGCTAAAGGAAGAGTAAATCATCTTTCTGTCTGTTTCTCAGTGTTTGCTGTCCAAAGGAGATGAGACAGTGACAAACCCTGAGTAATGGAGGTTAATCTGTATCCTCCAGAGTATTTTAATACATAAATTAAAATTGTTCTGTATTTGTTGGCTTTTGCTAATTCATGTTTACATGCATTGTAGGTGTTTATGTTCCCATGCTCCTTAATTCCTACAAGTCTCTAGTGGTGTGGGCAGGCTGCGGTGGAGATGTATGACACTTCAAACAAACAACTCAGATTATCATTTAATCGCCAATGGTTTGCCAGGCAGATTACAAGCACAGAAGTGTTTTAACAAGGAAGTCCAGTCTCTCCTTTCCAGCACTCATACAGTCTGCAGTCAGTAATGAAGACCACTTTTCCACAAACTATTTTTCTTAGCACTGCTATCAGATTCTGTGACAGTGTTTTTAAAGTAAGCCAATACAAAAATACTTTGCTACTGCTCTTTATGCACACAGAAACGTGAGCCTTGAGAATATATTTGCATCTTGAAACTCCTAAGTTATTTTCCTCAGCAGCCAGACATTTTCTATTTGAGACAATTGGTACAACATCAAGCGGGACCAAGAACCGTCACTAGGTGCCTGCCTATGGCTGAATACGTAACACCATACAAACACACAGGAGATATATGGACAGTGCAGGGTTAAAATTCGCATTCATGGTACTCAACATGCAAAAGTTTAACCATGTGCATGAAGGTATCTTCATTCCCATTGAGCTCTGAGACATAATCAAGCAAAATTAACTCTATACATTATGCGTCATGAACACAAACACATGGTCGCATACAGCTATACGTTTTCCCCCTCCAGCATTCCATCCCCTGCAATCATACAAGCACAGCTGATCTCTTCACTGAGCCAAATAAACAGATGAAGGCTTTTTTCCTCTTCTTTTTTTTTTTTAGAAAATATTCTGCTCATTTCCTGATATAAATCGTTGCATTGTGGAACCCTCTCAAACATGAATCTGTCCTTTCTGAGCAGAGGTCGAGCTTTCCAGCCCTGTCAGAAAGGGCCCCATTGTGGAGGACCCAAGATTCCACAGTTCCCTGCCGCAAGCAAAAGCGACTTGAGGGGCAAGGAGAAAATCTGGAGACCTGACTTCAATCCCAGGCATTTCTTGCTGGCTGGAAGCAATGTCTGCTTGCTGCAAGAAGGGTAAGCCACTGTTGTGCAACAAGCTCCTTAAGAGAACGGAGACAACATAAAAGAGAACTTTGCCTTCTTGCCACCTTTCTGTTGTCTTCACAGTGTGGCTGTAATGCTGGCATAGAGCAAACAGCATAGTTTCAGATAGTATATCCTTCTGGTTAGGCTGTAGTGATTTTCTCTGCATCATATAACAATGGTGGCCTAGTTTGGTTAACCAGGAACCAACTGGAAACCCTGATCCCTGGCAGTGTTCAAGGCCAGGCTGGACAGAGTCTTGGGCAACATGGTCTAGTGTGAGGCATCCCTGCCCATGGCAGGGGGTTGGAACTGGATGATCTTAAGGTCCTTTCCAACCCAAACCATGCTATGATTCTATGATTTAGTACTGACTTCTGACAGGTCCCTTGAACCCAACAAAGTAAAAGTCAACCCAAGCTCTCCCTGAGAAACTCCAAGCACAACACTGGAAACATGTAAGTGCAGAAGAGATCCTCTCTATACCAATAACCTTAGCTTGCACAGAAAAGCCAAGGTTGGAAGGAGACTGACATTGCCTCCTCTCCAGCAATGCTTCCTGCACCTGGATCCATGGATTTTGTCACTGACAGAGTAATCAGACATTGAAACAGCATTCCCAGGGAAGTGATGGAAGCACTGTCACTGGAAGTGTTCAAAAACCATACAGACGAGGCCCTCAGTGACCTGGTTTAGTCATGGCCTTGGCAGTCCTAGGGTAATGCTGAACTTGATGATCTTAAAGGTCTTTTCCAATGAGTTGATTCTATGATTTGTATCACGAAGTGGAGGTGCAGGACAAGGAAAACGAGTGTCCTCTGCTCTGCACTTGGAGGATCCCAGCACAGCACAACCTGAGCTCTGCCACTGAGGCAAAGGTACAGGGGATGCAGACAGCTCCAAGATAAATGATATCTCCATGGACCACTTCAGCTTCATGCAGATTCATAGTGTTTGAGAGTGGCTGTCATGAGGCTTTTGTGTAAAAAGGGTGTAGAAGGATGAGAGACGGGTTCAAGGCATCCTACCCCTTCCCTAAATGACTGGGGAATCTCACAGATTTCTGTCCTGAGATTCCCCAGCAGTGAAGCTGATTGCTTGGCTCCAGGGTGAAACTTCAGTATTTGGCTCAGGCTAAAGATATGCAGAATTAGCCTCTTGAATTTTTCACAACTGTATTTCTTTATGATGAAATTCTCCTCCTGGAGGAAGACAGGGCTTTGGAAACTCACATTCAGCATTTCACTGGGCTGCGAGATATGGGGCAGGGCAATCTGACAGCAAAGCCCAGCCTCTCCGGCACCAGGGAGAGACAGCTTTGGCACAGCCTGGAAGCTGCAGGACACTGGGACAATGAGCTAACACCATGTGATCCTCTACTGCAAGGCTTCAGCAGCCTTGAAAGAGACAACACAAATGTTTATAGCAAGATTTTTCCTGGAAAGAAGTATAAAAACAAGATCTTGCCTAAGAGTCACATCCTCATCTGCTTTTGTTTTACCCTGTTTATTCCTTCAGATGGCAAATTTCTCCACAGGACAGAAAAATGTATTTACCTTAGCAAGCACTCTGGATGGAGGTGCTCTTCACCTCCTCTACACTGACCTTGCTCGTCCCTTGCGGGGAGGTCAAATTTATCTCTGTCTTACAATGACCAAGCATGTGTCACTTTATTATAGCCTTGATAATACAAATGCTGAGAGATAAAAACAAGGTAATAAAAAATAATCATTCTCATGTGCAGCTTTTCAAGTTGTGCTCTTCACTTTGGAATTTTATTACACACATTTACATGCAGATACAAGATACGTTTAAAAGATGCATCTAATCATCGTTACAAATTAAGTACTGAACATCAGAATCATAAATTCAAATGTACCTTATAAACTAGTCAGGCTGATGAGCTTGCATATGTATCATACGAATCTGATTAAGAGCTTAAGAAAGCAGCAGAGAAGTTGAATCTTTGCTTAATTTCTTTCTTTCTTTAGCCCTTTCTGGTTTGAGGGTGGGCCCCTCAAACTCTAGTTTCCATAGATTTGGGTCTGACGTCTGATTTGAAACCACATGGTCCATCTGGGTTTCTGAATTACAGACCAAATGGTGATTATAAGAGAAGGCAGAGTGGCTTTGCTGTCCCTCTCCTGGGACACCTTCCTTCTGCTGTTTCAGACTAACTTTGCCCAGAGCTACATGTATGGTGCACAGCCACCATCCCCTCCATCCCATGGTGGCACTGCTCCCTGTGTACAACCTCCCCGCAAGGAGACATCACCCGCTCCTCACCAGGTTGTGCCTGCTCATGGGGGGCAATATACCATCACCTCTGCCGGAGTGTGCACGGAGACCAACAGTATCACTCCCAAAACCCTCATCCCAAAGAGTCCTTGGAAAAGGCGAAAGGGAAGGGAGAGAAGAACACTGGCAAGTTACAGATTTCCAAGCCCCAGGTCCAGACACAGCTTGTTCAAAAAGGCTTTTCCACTGAATTACAGTACCAGGAAGAATAGTTGGAGCACAACAGTTTAAACTACACTAAAAGAAGAGCTCTTGTATGCGACGCAGCTGAATCATGGTAGTCACTGGTATTAGACACTGTGATCACCAAAATTAAGCATGGGTTCAAAAGGCAATGAGATAAATCCATGGAGCAAAGATAAATGGTGGCTATTGTACTTCGTACTCTGGATACTTTCACCCCAAAAGTCCCATAACAGCTGAATGCCAGAAGCAGAGAGGATAAACAGGGGAAGCTTACTCTATATTTGCTTTGTTTCTTGTGTTGGCTGCAAGCCACTGTTGGAGACAGGAGGCCAGATGAGGCCCTGGTCTCACCTAATTGTGGACCTATAATATATTATCCTGTAAAAGATCAGACTGGATTAGGATAAATTATATCCAAATCATGCTGCCTTACTCAGCACATTAAATTGTCCTTAATCACATACTTTGATGGTCTAGATTCCTGCTTAAATTTACCTCCTGTGCATATTTCTGTGCCTGTTTTGTTGAAACCATTGCTGCATTTCAACTATACATAACCAGGCTCTAATGAAAAGCCAATAAGGTTCTTTGATCAGGCTTTAATACGACTCATCATGGGGACGTACTCTGCTGCAGCAAAATGGTTTCCTCATCCTGTCTCTTTCAGAAATGTTTTGTGAGACTTTAAAAGCAATTTAGCCCTGATTTATGTCAGCTAAGTGATTTGTGTTGCATATGTGAGTTACAAGAAAAGGGCTCTCATCTCTATTTGCTACACTGTTCAGGAAATCAGTTATAAATGCTGCAGAGCCTTCAGTGTCTCTGCCTTCAATGCAGCGGAAACTAGCAATTTGAGAAAATACTTCATCATTCCCAATTCTCCCAAACACAGCATGCAGTACTTCACAAGCAACAACCTATAGAAGGTTTTTTTTTGGTAAATGGTACTGAGCTTCCCCTCTCTAAGCTGTTTACCTAAGCTGTTTCCAGGGGATATTAAAGGAAAGAAACATGCAGTTCTTTAATAGAGAGCATATGAAACATGCTGATGACTATCTAATAAAATCGAGCATGAATCCAATAGGGGTGAGTCACCTCATCACAAGTTTAGAGATGAGGGATGTAGACATGACTAAGCAAGCCAGGGGTGCAACAGCAACCCAAAAGTTTTGATGGCCTGACCTGACCTGCCAGTGGCATCCAACAAGCACTGGGCATAGGTTAGAGCAGGTCTCTACACCAGGGGACAGATGTCAGTAGGACAGGAGCCACTGTGAAGATCCTATGGTCAAGAGGTGTATTGCCAGTGGTGCTAAGTGCTACAGCTACTGTTGCTGCTTTTTGTGGTGTTGCTGAGCAAAAAAATCACCCCAAAATTGCTGAATCCCTGAAGTAAAAGATCTCAAACAGCCCATCGACTCTCTTCCTACATTTCCATATGCCGATGAGAGTAATGACAGTAACTACTATGGGAAAAAAGAACTACTTTCTGTGGAGTTTCTTCTATTGTCCAGTTTTAATCTCCCACACCAGTTTGTAGCCATTGCTCCTGTTTGTATTGTTTGCTACTATCAGCAAGAGTTTATTCCAATATCCTTGTAGCTCCCCTTTGAGAAGGGGTAGGTTGCTATTAGGTCACCCCTTTACCTCTCCTTTGCCAAACAAGTAAAAGAAACAATAAAAATAACCAACTATTTTGTCTCCCATTTCTTCTTGATTCTTATCTTGGGGCAGAGTGACCCAAGAAAGGAGCAGTGACCCAAATGACAGTGGTCCAGGCTGCCTTCCTCCTGCTCTACTCTCCTGCTTCCATTGGCACAAGCAATTCCCCTCAACCCACACGCTTTCCTGTGAGCACAGTTCCCCACGACACATCTACAGGGGCTGGTGACACCGAGCCCTGGGGAACCACATAG
The DNA here is from genome assembly GCF_963264785.1 of Psittacula echo. Taxonomy (NCBI): domain Eukaryota; kingdom Metazoa; phylum Chordata; class Aves; order Psittaciformes; family Psittacidae; genus Psittacula; species Psittacula echo. Next base: position 13,962,324 of record NC_137743.1, on the reverse strand, counting down.
AAGCGAGACACTGGAGGAAGCCCACCAAGAAGGCAAAGCAGTAGAGCCTGCTGCCTGCCCTTCTCCTTTGACTGCCTAAGCTGCAAGGATTATGCACTCACAGCCTCCCCTGAATGCTCTTCTTGCCCCATACCGACCTCAAAACCAGCCCATGGTGGTGCCGGGTGTTGGCATTGCTCCCCGGGATTCCCTGCAGCCTGTCCCAGTGTGTGGTGCAAGCGCTGGCACCAGCCCACATGCTGGAGGCTCACACAGGGAATTCCCAGGCTGCCACTGGCATTTTTGACATTTTAAAGGCTCTAAATTAACAAAGTAAGAAATGAGTTACAGGCATTTCCAGACGTGGCCTGCGCCCTGCAAGACCTCCGAGCTCCCAGTACAAAGGAGAGCGTGCCAGATGCCTGGTATTATACAATTGTGCATTCCTTTCTGGTACTGTTCTTACAGGGTCTAGCACTTCAGTGTACTCATTTGGCTTTTCAGCAACACGCTGCTTGGGCCTCTCTGTCTGGCTGCTCCTGCTACTTGTCCAAGGACAGTAGGACCTGAAAGATTAAGATCACAGTGTGCATAGACAGCAGATGGCTATAGCATCTGTATTTACTTTGCACTGCTAAATACCCTATTGCCCTAGCTAGTTTTACATCCCCTTCTAGTGGCAGATCTCTCTCCTGGCTTTTTAAAATCATCTGTTGTGCACATGGCCCTAAGAATGGTAAATAACAATGCATGTGGGAGACAAGATCAAGCCCACAGTGAACTCCAGCTTCTTCATCTGCTGACTGTAATCTTTCCTCATTACATTTTGTTCAGTTAGAACAGTGAGATTAAAGAACAGCCACTTCCCAAGCCTGCCTCAGCAGCATGTCCGCAGTTAACTGTCCGGCAACATCAAATGTCTTTCTAGCATACTAAAAAGTAATGTAGTTCTCTGTAAGACACCAATTCTATATACCTTGGAACTGTTTCCTCCCTGTTTCTACAAAGCGGCACATGGAAAGATCTTTCCAGTCACTGGGTTCTTTAATTTACTAGTCAAGAGACATAAATCACGGCATGTAAGATGTACTGTGAGTTCACGAACTCTAGGATTTTTTTCTAATCGCTGTCCTTTGAACTGAGCTTTTACAGTTTCTGAAAAACTCCAAAACATCCAGTAAATGCATCTAGTAAATTTTCCTGGATTGGCAACTACTAAAAGCAAACTTGTCTTCCCTGATTACCTACCAGCATCAAGCAGTCTTAAAACATCCTCCGTGATTCTAACACTAAAACATGAAAGAGAAAAGAAGTCTTCAACCTGTCTTGGCCAATATAAATGTTGGAATTCATTAAATGATTCCAAATTACCATTGACAGGCACCAATTAAGCCAGAAAATAAAGACAACTTCCCAAAGATAGAACCTTTCAAATACTAGGGTTACATTTCAAGGTAATGACCATAACACCTTTCAAATACTCAATTTTGATAACAGGTCCCACACTTCCTGCATTCCAGAAAGTTAAGGAGCTAAGTTACGTGGCATTTGCAAAGAAGCATCACAAAGTTTCCTAAGCACTCCACTCTTGGAAGTATCAGACCAGCTAATCAAGGATTTATTGTATTTATTAGGATTTATTTATTTATATACTGTGTGGGTATCAAATAATTAAACAGAAGAGTTCCTATAGTTCAAGACAGTGTAAGGGATTATTTTAGTCTCACTGCTCAGTTTATTTTGGGAAGGAAACAAAGAAAATAGTATGGCTCTTTCAGCCTGCACCAGTATAAGATTCATGAGACTAGAGATGGACAGATACACCCTAAGTTTTATAGACGCATACTCAAAATCATCAAAGCTTCCAGTAAACTTTGCTTGGTTAGTACTTGATCACACACTTAGAGATTGTAATACTGAACTGAAAACTCACTTTGCAGAGGCAGATGTTTTTGTTAGTAAATATATGGATCCACACTAATACTTCCTTTTGAGCTTTACTCAATTAAAAAGGCAAATAAAAAAAGTCACGTTGACCTCAAATATATGCCTATATACCTGCCCAAAACACTTCACACCATGTCAATTAACCTTCTCAGGTGTCCAGCATTAAATGCTAAATAACTCTGGAAAATATAAGAAAATATCTTTTTATATGCATTTAAACTGTATGCAGATTGTAGGCATCAAGGCACAGAAGTGCCATTACACACCATGAAACAGTGCAATGTCTAAATAGACCAAAAATTTTGCAGTCCAGTTCAAATACAACTTTGTTTTTCAGACCTGTTCATGCAGAGAACAGTAAATTTCTCTTTGTTCCTTTTATGTAACTCCTGTCCAATTCTCAATCTAGACATTAACTTTTAATTCACCTCATGCATCTCCAAAGGGGGTGTGTGTGGTATTTCCAATCTCTTTTTCCATGTTTTAGGTCCACAGAAGTGGAGAGGCATAATGAATGACTTTAATTATTTCCATCCATTCAGCCAGTTATAGAAGTCCTATTAATTCAGCTAAAAGAGACATTACTTGTTCCTTCAAAATCAGCACTGATTCAGGGGGTATTTCTGGCCTGCAACTTGAAGGATCTCTTCAAAGCTAAATGGGCACTGGCAGCTTATTGCTGCTGTAACTGTTCACATTATCTGATATATAGATATCTCATGTGGGCGAAGGGAAAATGTCATTGATTGTCAGGAATTACACCCCCTCCTTTTAGGCTATTGATGTCACTCAGTAATTCACAAGCTTGGAATATCAACAAGGTTCTGCAAATGTCACATCCTGCAATTGGATTTTGCGCACTATTTTCTTCCTTTGTTACCTGAAATACCAGAAGCTGAACGATAAGGAACCACACTCTCAGCAGGAACATTGCATTTCCTACCAGGAGAGGGTGCTGTGGGGTGCTGTGGCTAGCGATTAGCTCCTCCCTGCGGAGCTGCATCTACCATAGGATGACAAGAGCATCCCCAAGGTGCTGGGGAGGTTTGTGTATCCTGAAGTCCACACTGCAGTATCAGCCAAGCAGGTACGCTGGATATCATACTATATAACAACCATGCTGCATAAAATAACCCTGTAAAGTCTAATGCAAAGGTCTGCATTGCTCTTAGCTCCCAGTACTGAGTCTGAATTCAGCACTACTTTGAGTAATCTCTCATTGCTGTAACATACTGCAAGATTCAAAATTAAGATCTGGGTATATCAGCCACAAGATGCAGCAGTAGGGATTATGAATCGGAGCACAAAACTGAGTGTCCTGCTGCCCACAACCTACTTATTAACAATTTCTTCTCCAGTCATCCTCTGGGACTGAAGCTAATTCTGGAACCTTCCGCTTTGCCTCTGCTCCCTCTCTGGCACCAGCTACCCAGCCATCCTTGCCACACTGGCCTTGACCTGTCACCCCCTCGTGGCTGATTGATGTCCTCCCCTCCTTATAACATACCTCACTGTAATGCAAAATTGCTCTGATCACTACACAAACACCCTGGACCCGGCACAAAACCCAACTCTGACCTACCTAGCAATAGTGTGTGCAACACCAGAAACTCAGCTCTCTGTCTTACCCAGCTATAATAAAAACCCTTCAAGCTCTGCTGTGCATTCCATCCATTAGCGGTGCCTGGGGAGCTGTGCAGAGACCTACCTCATGATTAGATAAAAGCTTTTCCTTCTAAATCACTGTCCAGAAGAAACCAAGGGTCTGGAAGAGTGAACTTCACATTACAGGTAAGGCACATCCCCTATGCTGGTTATTTATGTGTCTATTTTTTACACTGAAGAATGCAAGGTTTTGTGGTAGGGAGTAAGTTGATTCATTTATTTACTGTGATAACGATACCAAGACCCTTTTCTCAGTACAGACACAAAAAAGGGAAAAGTGCTCCAGTTTTACCAATGAAGCAGCAGTTTTTAAACGATGTTGTGAAAATCTTAAAGCCTTACACGTACCAAAGCAAATCTGGGATGGTGATGAGAAGGAAAGTCAGAGAATTTTGGCTGTTCCTCTGTCCCACTCCCCCCAGAGTCTGCAGACCTCCTCATGCCCAAGAGGTCTCAGAACTGCTCTAATCAGCCAAGAAACAGTTCAAAATGCACACATTATACCCTGTCCCTGACTCCTCTTTCGCCTGCTTTGAGGGTCTTCAAAGGCCAGGTGAGGAAGCCATGAAAGCAGCCACCTTCCTGGAGCACACGGGTGGGCCGCACTGTGCATATACCCTGAGGCCGTGGCTTACTGCCAGCTTCACGAAAAGCTCATTTTCCAAAGAGGACTTGAAAAAATAACAGCAACGATGACAAGAGAGGTGCAAATGTGTCTCCAGGTCCAGTTTTGCTCAATGCTTAAAGCTGGGAACATCTCTGGAGGAAAACTGCAATTCAGGCTCGGAACAGATCCTACTTGAAGGACCTCAGAGCATCCAGTTGCTAACGGAATGGTCATGTTCTTTTCATAGCTCAGCACCCAGAAGCTTGGGTGTATCTCTCCTCAGAAGCAGGGACAAGATGCCATAGCATTTCACAAGAAGAAAGCAAAGAGCTCCTGGCCCAAAGCCACAAAGGAAGAGTGCAGGTTGGGGTTTAATTTCTCAGTCCCTCAACAGACTCAGTTGGGCTGACCTTCATCTCATGCCATAAGCGTGAGTTTAAAAATACACCGCTGCTCTCAAAAATGTGTCACAGCTCTCAGAAGCAAGAAAATCAGGTTGTGGGTGGGAATAACTGCAGAGCATATATACATATATATATATATATATATATATTCCCTTTTGAGCAACAGTCTTTTAAATTCCACTTTACAAAAAGCAGATTTTTTAGCACCTCAGGAGTTGAACACACAGCTATTATCAGAAGCTGGAAGCAGAACTGTTTTAAGAGGTAGTGGTCACTTTCTATTCATTTTTGTACGAAATACACTTCTTTTTGCAGCTCTGTTTTTTAAAGAAATAAGTATTATATGCTCAGTCACAGCTTTTCACCGGCAATGTCACGCCCAATTTAGAAGATATGAGCACCAAATGATTTGGCACAGGGATATACTCAAAGGAAAAGAAACTGCTTACAATTTATGATACGCTTTGATAACTGTGATTTAAGAATGCCAGGGTTTCATTCCAGCAAATGTTACAATAACAAGCACAAGACTAATGACCTGATGCCTTGTCAGAGATGTTCACAGGCCAGATAAAACTACCACATTATACCTGCAGGATGCAGTGTTTCAAAGACAGCCCTGTTGGAGCTTCTCCTGGGCTTTGATCCCTGCAAGCTGTGTGTCAGCACTACCCTCCCAAAAGCTGGCCTCATTTGAGGGTTTTTCTGCCTTTCAAACCTCTGAAACACATCCGGGCTGTCCTACCTCACATCTGTGGCCATCTGAACCACCCGAGCAGTTTCCTGCATTACAAGGAAGCAGCGAGAGAAGAAAACTTTCAGCCCACATCAGGCTTCACCAAACAGCTGGCAAAGAATAACATCAGAAACCCTGATATTCAAGCAACTGTGGAGGAAATCTGTCGATTTAAGAGGAGCAGGGTGAGATCATCTGTTGCCTGCTGTTGTCTTTTGGCTGAAAGTGGCCAGTGGACAGCTGGATGGCCCCCGATCCTGCACTTAAACACAGTCATAGAAATACTTGCATTTCATCATCATGTTGCATTTTTCTCTTCTTCTCACAGGCCTTCCCTTGGATCACTCCACAGTTTCCAAGCCTGTATCACATCCCTTCACACCTGCTGTGGTCTGTTCACATTTACTGTTGAGCAGAGCATGTGAGCAGTAGCGAATACTTTTCTCAGCATATTTAGTATCTCCTTTGTTCAAAAAAGCTTGCCATTTTTTTAGGGTTTCCCATTACTTAAAATTATTTGCTATATAATGTGGGGAAGTGCTGGGTTGTCCATAGGTAGGACGCTCTGACATGTTGATTGCAGGAGCTCAGAGGTGTGGTAGCAAACTGCACTAACACATTGCAGCATGTATTTGGGTTAGAGATGCTGCTGACAGATGAGGACACGTAGGCAGGATTTCAGCAGCACCTGCACTTTTCATTCATTTCATTTGCTATGGAAAAGGCTTAATTTCCCAGAGAATCCTGCAGCATTCAGACTCCCTTATACTGCCAGCACATGCTACCCTTGAAGAGGCTGCACAAGGCATTGCTGTGGTTACTTAAAATAACCTGATGGAGAAATGAGGTTTTGCTGGGACTCTTCCACCTGTCTTTGCATGGGCACAGTTAAAATTCCTCCTTGGGTGATGGAGAGCAGCAGCAGCAGCACTTGTTCCAGCCCTTCGGATGAACTGCAAATTTACCTTGGACTTAGGCAAATTCAGTTTCACCCTTTATATCTGACCACTTCTCCCTCCAAAGAGAGAGGCACATGTACAAGATGCATCCACATGTAAATATTACACTATGATATGTTGGGTACCAGCACACACAGGTTTCCAATACCCACATGTTTGCAAGAACAACCTTTGATATTCATAGAATCATATCATAACTTAGCTGGAAAGGACCTTTAAGATCAGGGAGTCCAATCGTAAAGTCCACCAAGACTAACACAAGTCCACCACTAAACCATGTCCCCAAATGCCACATTTACATGTCTTTTAAATACTCCCAGGGATGGTGACTCTACCACTTCCCTGGGAAGCCTGTTCCAGTCCTTGATAACACTTTTGGTCACAAATTTTTCCCTAAAATCCAATCTAAACCTCCCCTGGTGCAACTTGAGGCCATTTGCTCTTGTTCTATCACTTGTTATTTGGGAGAAGACACCCACACCAATCTCACTACAACCTCCTTTTAGGTAGTTAGAGAGAGTGAGAAGTTCCCACACGACTTCTTCAGACTAAACACAGCCACTTCCCTCAGCCATTCCTTATCACACTTGTGCTCCAGACCCTTCACCAGCCTCACTCTTCTCTGGACGCGCTCCAGCACCTCAATGTCTCTCTTGTAGTGAGGGGCCTAGAATTGAACACAGGATTCGAGGTACAGCCTCACCGGTGCCCAGTACAGGGCACTGCCCTGGCCGGGCTGCCATGCTATTGCTGATGCAGGCCAGGATGCCACTGGCCTTTTTGGCTGCCTGGGCACAAGCTGGCTCACGTTCAGTTGTCTGTCCACCAACATCCCAGGTCCTTTTCTCCCGAGCAGCTTTCCAGACACTCGTTCCCAGGCCTGTAGTGTTGCATGGGGTTGTTGTGACTCAAGTGCAGGACCAGAGCTGAGCTCCCCTCCCTTCTGCTTCTGCAGAAGATATAATTCAAGGCCAGATGCATCTTTATTTTATAAAGCTTTTTACAGGTAAGTTTGCTAATCCAGATGGATTTTCTGATCTGCTTTAGCTAGGAAGTGATTTTACGGAGTTTGCATTACAATATGTGACTGAGAGAAGACTATAGACCAATGAGATTAAATGGAGAATATCAGAAGTTAAGTTACTGAGTTTACTGAGCAACTCTTACTGAAACATGTGATATGTCCTTCCCTACTGGGACCCTCTGCCCAGACCCATTGTGCAGTCATGTCAAGTCTGTCAAGAGATAAATGCCCAGAGACACAGCAATGCTTGTCTTCCCTTCCTTCTGCAAGAAACTAAGGAACAGATGATGGCTTGATAAAAGCAGGCTGCTTAGGGTTTACTTTACACCCAACCATCACCAAACATGGCCTTCCCCCTCCTCCATGTTACTAAGAACGTTTGCATGAACATTTAGCACTTCACTTCATTATAGTCCATCTGCTTGCTCCTCATGGCTCATTTCCTGCTGTCTGGTCAATTCTTCATCAATACTTGCAAAGGACAGGGAGTCAGGTGAAACCTCTGCCACCCTCAAAATAGGACAGCAAGAGGACAAGAAACCTACAAACGTCCCTCGGAGGAAGGTGCGTGAGGAGAGGCACGCAGAAAGCAGAGAGCTGAGGCACAAGGCTGGCTCTGAGGTCCCCAAGGAGCAGGGGCTGATCACAGTGCGCAATGTGCTGCTGCTTGATGAGGTTGGGACATGATCGCTTTCTGCCCAAGCACTACAGCTCTGTCTGCCACCACGTCTACAGCTGTCTGACAACTGGTGACAAACACGCATCCTTCTCTCCTGACAGCAGATTAAATTTTCCCTGCTGTGATACATGGGCTTTTTAACTATGCATGGCCAACTCCTGCTATGACCGGCTTGCTTTGATCAGTAGTGGTAAATGTGCTTTATCCTTGTCCCCTGACACAGCCCCTGAGCTCCTGTCGTGTGTCGAGGGCACTGACCTTCACTCTCTGCCTACTGAGCCCCACCAGGGCTCCTCTGTTGCTGGTTTCTGCTCATTTTCAGCCTCCTTTCTTTGACACACTGCTTCACACCTCCTGTCTCTCTCTGTGCTAATCACTTTGGAACAGTGGACTCACAGCAGGGTAAGGGTCAGTGTTAACTCCAATGAGTGTTCGTAGCCTGGCTGTCCTTGGTTTTCAAACCAGATACATCTTTTTAGGCAGATTATGGCTCACGGCAAAATCCTGGCAGCACCCAGCCATCACGGGACAGGGGCTCAGACACATCATCCTCTCCTGCATCCTTTTCCTTCTCCAACTGGAGTCAGCCACAATATGGACAAGCCCAAGCCAGCCCTATGGGGACACCAAGTTTGGGTTTTAGCCCAGACACCAAGGCTCTGCTTTATCTCTGCCTCAGAACGCAGCACAGCAAAAAACAACTCCTGGGACACTGCAGTGACCCATTAAAATTAATGGGGTTAAATCATTCTGGTGTAAGCCACCAACTTCAAAAGAATTACACAAGGGATGAATCTGGAGTCATTATTTTTCTTCTTTGTGCCTTTCAGAAAGATGATCTACTTTCCAGACGGCTGCACTCAGTCTTTCTGAGTAAACTAACTACCCTCTTGTCGGTCTCTTACTCCATGCTTTTGTCTACTATTCAAGCAATTCCAAGAACTGCTCACCTGCTTTGGTCCTCCACACACAAAACAGCCCTCAGACACTTCCAACCAGCCTATTTAATTTCCTCTTTCAGGGGCAAGTAATAAGAAATGAAAAAACCCAAACCAAACCAAACTAGTTTCATCAGAGAAACCAGGCGGGTTATACACTCACACGGCACATTTCTTCTCTACTCTAGGTTGCAGCAGCAGGTAAGGGAGCAGGTTTAACCCTTGTGCCTGGTCCCCATTAAAACCACAGTGCCCAAAACCCAGCCGTGACTCATGGATGTCACATACTTTTCTGTAATTGGAAGCACTTGTTTGAGCTGAGGAAGTGCAGGAGACCAACGAGACAGGCAGAGAAACCTCACATGTAAAAGATACAAAACTCCCAGCTACTCTGGAAGCCGGTCTTGCTCCTGAGGTGGCTCATTCAATAGCAGCGCCAGTGGAGATGGCCTTCAACTCTTTCAGCAAAGAGCTCAGTAACATTAAAAAGCATAAATCAAAACTGTTAAAATTGGCAGATGATTCGATAGGAAGAAATTGCCTTTCGGGGACTGCTTTCTGTCTGCCAAATTCACCCAGACGCAGATCCACATATGGATTTCTAACCTATCCAGGTTTCAGTGGTGATTACAGCAGCAAATGCGGCATGGACTATGCTAGACATACTATTTTGGGAAAGCTGATGCATTAGAGGTAGACAGTGAAAGGCTCCTAGTGTATTTGGTCAGTGAGTTAACCCACCTCCATAGTTCCCAGGTATTCAGCTCTGGGGGTTTTGGCATGGGAAAAGCAGACTTGAAATTCAGCTCCTGAACTGGTTTCAAACTTTGCTGAAAGTCTGGAGGTGTTCAGCTCTGGGATTTTGACTAGTAGCTCCCAAAAGAGGCTGCTAATTTCTCAGGGTGAGGCAGCAGAGGATGGGAGGAACCAGTGTTATTTCACTTTGCTCTAAATGCAATGCAACCATCTGTGAAGCTGCTAAACCACAGGGCCTTCCTTGAAGGCACTACAAAATAGTCTGACTGTAAAGTCAGTCACTGAGAAACAGTCACTGCCGGGCTGACACAGCCTGCTGGTACTCCTCAAACCCCTGGAAGAAATGCTGCCTGACAGCTGCATTCTATCTCCTATTCATTGGCCCCATCATGTCCCCGCTAGCGTCTTCTACAGCCATGGTTAGACATATACCAACGATGTATCAAGATGAGTAACGAACTAAAAACAAAAATACAGACTGCTCAGGAGCTCCACAAAGCTGCTTGTAAATCTACTAAAAGTGGCATGTTTCCATAATAAACAATCCGTTATCGCATTGCTCTGTTCCCACTTAGCAGTCTGCGCAGACAAGGGAAGAAAGACGCCAGTTTGCAGGCCGCTGCGTTTAACAGGAGACAAGCAGTGTGCAATGCTCCACGCTCCCTCTGCCGGCTGCATCCGCTGCACGCAGCATCCTCCGGGTGCTCTGGGAGGCAATGATTCTCCCTCTGATGGAGGCCAGGCACGGTTAATTCCTACTTGCACCGTGGCAACATCTGTGAGGGCACCATCCATGAAGTGAGACCTGCTCTTCACAGGTAAAGAATGAAAGTGACAGCACCTATGTGAAAGACGCTGGGCTGTGGCTGCCACAAGGCTGTCAAGAAACACTCTCCATCTGTGACCGAGAAGTCCCTGTGGTCATCTCCGTGAGATGTGATCCATCACCAGGCACAGAGCATGCCCAAGGCATGTTGGGTTCACTGAGTGGGAAGCACTCGGGGAACCAAAAGGTTTGCCATTCAGTTAGAGGCAACACTTTCATTTCCCTTGCCCCAACAACCTCTTCTGCTGATATCCCTGTTAAAGCAGGGCTCCATAATTGCAAAAACCATCTGCCTTCCAAAAGGTCTGTTGGTGAAATGTATTCAGCTCAATATGCTTGATCATGCCATGGCAAAACTGGCAATACCTAAAAAGACAAATGTCTATAGATACATGCAGCTGGCAGGACCAGGGATGAAGCATGCACGTATGTCCATGCATTTAATGTTCATAAAATATGTATTTCCAAAGCACAGATTTGATGATGTTTCCCATCACCAGAGGGGCTTTAGAAAGTCTGAATCATTGTGTTACCCATTACCCACAGGTATCCCTTATCGGGAGTTGGCCTGAGAGCTAAAACACAGACTAAGCTATGCACAGGGAGAAGAAGCAGCTCCAGTAAAGCAAATCTGCAGCAGAAAGAGAATGTGAATTCAGGACTTCTTAACCCTTTCCTTCCACTTACCTCCTGTGTCCTGCCATAGCCCTAAACAATGAGTTCTCCCACAGAGCTGGATATGCAGAGCCCATGCCCACCCAACAGAGATGGCAGGCACAGGGCACCTCAAACCTCCATCAAACAGCCTGTTTCCTACTAATTAAATCTTGAAAGCTAATGAGCTTTAAAAGCCTAATTTCAGACTTATTTTTCCTATGTCACTTTTGATATAATGAGGACAAAACTGCTCACACCATAGCTTCTAAGGTATCAAGCAATTCAATTTCTTGCTTCTCTGCTGATCTCTGAGCAGACGTAACCTTTTTGATGTCCTGTCCCATGTTTTGAAAGGCAATGGTGACAGCTTATAAATGTGCATACAATTATGAATGCTAATACAATTAACAATGAAAGACATACTTGGATCACAAATCCAGCTCTCTTCCAACTCAAGCTCCCCTAGCAGGCTTCCACGGAAAAAAGTCACAAAACTCCAGACAAAGAAAATTAATGCTTATATGGGGAAAAAAAAAGACCAACAGAATTCTTCAAAAAGCCCTGACTAGGCACTGTCAGAGAGATTAAAGACAGGAATAGCTCCCTAGCTATTAGATGTCAGGGTCAAGTTTCATGTAGGGTAACTGAAGGTGGAGTTACCCTTGGGATGCAAAGGATTTGGATCAGTGGTGAACTATGAGTGGGTTTTACCCCTGCGCCGAGTGCAGCCTCAGGATCAGTGCCTGTACCCCCTGCAAACACACACACACGTGCACACAGAGCAAATGATGAAAAATGCAAGATCAAGTTCATTGCAAAGCTCCCACCGAGGATCAAAGCTGCCTCCCCCAGCAACACTCACTGGCCCCAGCCAGCTTCACATGCTGCCTGTTTGAGTTTTCTGACATAGGAAAATAGATCAAAAGCCTTGAAAGGGAAAAAGCACATCTTCAGGGAACAGCACCTTAAGCAGGCAGCACTGCGAAGGAAGGTAGCTTCGTCAGCACTCTGCAAATATCATGGGCACAAAAGCAGTCAGTTTCCCAGAAGAGAAAGAAAACTCTACTTGGTCAAATCCAGAAACAATTAGCCCAGGCACATCCCGTTTGAAGCTGGCACTGCAGCAAGGGGAGCCTCTGTCACAGCTGGGAATGCTCGGTCCTTCTGAGAAATAACCAGTTAGTACATAATTAATGGATTTAAGTAACTGGACTGAGACTGGTGCCTCTTCTCAGAAGCTTTGAAGAAATTTTTCTTCCCAAGCCCAGGGGACCACAGGCAGCTGGCTCAAATCAGAGCCTGGTCAGCCCATAGCACCACAGGCTTGGTCAGCATCCCCATCACTGAGGGTTATTCCCAGCTTTTCCTCCCTTCACAGGTCATTGACCCACCTGAATAGGATAAGGATGCCCAGGACCTGCAGCCCCAGCTCCTCTCCTGCAAGGCACCCCATGGCCCAAGCAGTCCTTGCCTGAGGGGGCTTGGCCAGGAACTGCTCCAGGCACTGCTGACCAGTGGGAGGCCATGAGAAGGGCAGAGACCCCAATCTTCCCAGCAGCAGCTGGACATGGCTCTAAAACCTCAAGAGCTGTTGCTCAGGTTTTTCAGTTCATAACTGCAAATGTATTTTCCTCATAAGACCATTTTACCAACAGTTCATAACTCTCTGGCTTGCAAATTACCCAGCTCTGGGTCAGACAGTTGCTTGCAATTGTAAAACATCACAAACTGCTTGATTAAATCAGGTTAAAAAGGTCCCAGGCCCCTTTCCTCTTTCCCCAGGAGTCATCATTCTTTCCTTTACTCAATCACTTAAATCTTTATTCTGCACCACTCCTGCTCTTGCACGGAGTCTTCCATTTCACCCGCAAATGAAGAGCGATTTTCCTTCAGAGCAGCATTTGGATGGCTTTGACTGGAAATTTGTCCTTGTTCCATCAGTTTTTAAAGGCTTTGTGGCTCCAACCTGCTCCCCATGCTGGGTTAAACGGAGCAACGTGGACAGCTGTTTGTCTTAATGCAAGGCAGGAGCAGGGACTGGCAGGGAAGGTGATCAGCTGCTGGCTGCGAGATTCCCGTAAGGACTGTATGTGATCTGCAGATACCACTGTGCTGCAGAGGAAGGGATGGATGGATGGATGGATGGATGGATGGATGGATGGATGGATGGATGGACAGATGGGAAGCATATAGGACAAGCAGGATCAGTCCCTGCCACGTGGGGAAGAGCTGTGTCTGGGAAGCTGTGAAGGGAAAGACCTTCTCCAAGCTTTGCTAAGAGAGCATCAGTGTGATTAGGCAGCAGTCCAAGGGAGCCTGAGCAGATGTGGGGTGGGGTCCTTCCTGGGTCAAGCAAGCCAAAACCCAGATTAATATTCAGTGTGTCAAGCTGCACATGCAATGCACTGGCAGTACTCTTTGGATGAGAGCAAACACCCAGATTAGGTGCTGACACTCCCCTAACGGGATCACGCACAAAATCTGGCTGTAAGAAGAGCTGTCACTGACTTTCACAGCCAAAAACGCAAGCAAGCCAGTGACACCTTCCACACTGAAACGCTGCCGAGTGCCCCAGCACAGCCAAAGCTGGGGATGAGAAAGGTTTTCTCTGTCCAAGTCAGCTCTCCAGTTTAGTGAAGTGGGAGCAAGGACAGCCTGGTGATCAGCCCGGCTTCCCAGGCCTGGGGAGATGATTCAGTCCGGTGCTGAGTATTAAACAGACAATTAAATAATCTTCAATCTCTTCCATATGCTTACAGATTTCTGATCCAGGTGTGGTTCTGGAGTCGTTAGTATTAATGTCCAAGACCGCAAGTCTGCTTCTTTCCCATTCCATCACTACATCTTAGATACAAGGTTATCAAATGCAAAAAAAATTACTATCATAAGACCAATGGAAAAAGATAGGACTATAACACCTAATAAGAAGCAAGGTGGAAAAGCTATTTCATACCTGTATGCAGCAACGTCACAAGCTTTCCCATTGCTGTCTAGAGGAATTCCTGCCCTCTGAGATACAAGAGCCAAGAGAAAGTGAGCTTTGCCAGAAGAGCATGGCAAGCGAGTGAGGCAGGGCACATCCCAAGAGAGATCAGAACGCACGTGCTGCCGTGTCCGTCATCCACACCAACCAAAGGCATTTTATAACAGCTCAGCCTATGCCTTTTTGCTACACAGTAAATGCATGTAAAGCATCATCTCCCCACGACGTGGCAGTAACTGCCTGCGAAGCCCGTAACACAGGACCTTCCCATGCCTGACCCCTTGTCATCAAGTGGAGCTATTTATAAAGGCTGCAACAAGCTGTGCAACAAATTTGGCTTTGCAAGATGGCAGGAGAGTTCTGCAAGAGGCACCAAGTGAAAACCTTGATAAATGTTAAGTTTGCATGGCTCGTGAGTGAGGTTTCTCAGCCAGGATGATCTGCAGGTTGCCTGTGAAGTGTGAGCATTGCCATTCACTTTACATAGAAAGTCAGACACAGGAATGGTGAGCCACAGCTGTGGCAGAACGGCTGTACACATGTACACATACATACCCACGGACACAACAGCAAAATGCTGTTCCCTGCATGAACTGGCTTTTGACTGTATGGACTTTAAGATAAGTTTTGTGTGAATGCTAGCCAGAAGTCTCTGCCCTCTCAGGCAAAGAGGAACATGGAGCATTTGTAGACAAGGGGTGGACGTGCCTGTTAATGACACTGGCTGCCCTCCAGCACAATGAAGTGTGCTGAGAAGTACCTCTCGTGGCTTCCTGGAAAGTGAAAGGACACGGGGCAGGTGAAGCCCTGCCCACCTGGGAGCTTGGTTTGCTGTGCCAGCCATTGCTAGTGAAGAATGGGAAGTCGGAGTAAAGTGTCTCACTGTAGCAAACACTAAAGTAGACACTGGAGTAAAGTGTCTCACGGGAAGTCTCATTGTAGTCTGCGCAAATGAAGGATAGGACGCACTGAAAGAGCTTGTGCAAGGCTGGGAAAGGAAGCTGTACCCTCCCTACTGGTGAGGCCTCCTGCTGACATAGAGTCCAATTCATCTCCTGGCACGTGGTCTCCAAGAACATAGCCTTCACCTTCTTGATCTTCATGCTGCTCTCCTCATGCGTCCTCCCTACAGCAGCACTCAGGATATCAGCCCTCTCCTGACACCTCCCGGAGGACACCTTAGCCTACCGACCTCAGGCTGACAAGCAGTGCCCATACCTGGCCCTACATTGGATCTGCTGAGAGCCAGATGAGTTGTGTCACCACTGACAAGAACAGCAGTTGGAATGGGGGAACAATTAACAAAAAGGCAACAGAAGAGACAAGGTGTTCATCAAAGGGAGACCCAACAGCAGCAGCTGAGTCACATCAGATATCACAGCATTTGCCTTCAAGTGGTATTACTTCGCAAAATGCTAAAAACCTTGGATTCAAGAGCCATCTTCAGCAAGCAAGGTTCAGAGGAGAGGACCTACAAACAATCTGATGAATGATGTACAGGCAGCATCACCACCACCTTGCTGAGGTGGCCCAGATGCTGTCACTGTCACACTGAGGTGGCTGATACACACTCCACCTGCGTCACCATACTTTGCTTTTAGAGCTAAGAAGGCTTTTGGGGATCCATCCCTAGACTAGCAACAGGGGACTGTGCAACACAGGGACTGCTCTGCCTTCAGTGGGAACTTCCAGCCCAGCACAATTTGCTTCCCACCTCCAGTGTAACATTCCCCTTGGGCAGTGGGGATGAAGCGACATGTGCTTATTCCCCATCTCCTTCCACCTCACACCGGGATTCATGAAAGAGGACTGAAGTGTGTTGAGATAGAATTTGGATAGGGTCAGCCCTATACATTGGTCTCTGGCTTTTGAAGGAGAGCGGGGTCTGTCTCAAGAAGCTGCCATGAGCCAAAACCTGGTCAGTGCATGGCAGAGCCCAGGCAGGAGGTGAAGCCACTTGCCATAGCACGCAAAGCCAATGAGCACCCAGCAGACACAGCTCAGCTTTCCCAACACAATACCTGCAGCAGCAGGACCCACTCCATGGGCAGCCATGCTCTGGGCAGCTTGGCGCTAACTTGCCTCTTCCTCTCATGTGGCTTAGATCGCATTTCCATCTGTGCTGCCAAGCCACGAGCCCTTGTCTTTCTGGGATGCACAGGTATCTGCAGGCAAAGCTGGCAGAGCCATGTGCTGGAGTCAGCAGGTTCCTGTGCTGAGGGTGAGCAGGGCAAGGGGCTCAGGAAAGCGGGACAGGCTGCCTGCATCAGGGCTGTTCTCTTGTGATAACAAACTGGCCCTCAACAGGGCTCCACTGCAGGAAGTTTGTTCTTGTCACCCCATTTCCCACCTCCCTCCTCTCTCCCTGCAGGGTGGGGAGGTCGAGCCCTGAGACGTGCAGAGGAAGGAGGCATGTGGGAGCAGGCTGCCCCTGGCACTCTCTTCCTAGCCAGCCCCAATGCCTGTGGAGGAAAGCCTAACAGCAGCTCCGGTGGTTTGGTTTGTCCTGTGAGGACAAGCCTGCAGCAGGCTGTTTATGGCCAAACAAACTGTCCCTATAAACCCTTTATTTGTTCCCTTTCCCCACCCTTCTGCCAGAGCATTTGTCCCCAGCACTGCACGGGGCCACACAAACAGCTGATTCAACATCCAGTGTGAGAGGGGAAAGGTGAGAGCACCAAGCTGGACACAGAAGGACAAAACAGTGGCAAAACCAGCTTCTCCCCACTTCAAGGGCTCCTCTTCAAGTGCTTCTCCCTGCAAAGTGGATCTTCTGCATTCCTTATGCTCCCTCCTGTCCTTTCTGTGCTGCAGAGAAGCAAATGGACATTTCCGCTCCTTCTCATGTAGGAAGCCACAGGAGAAATCCCAGTGAGGAAGAGGAAGAAGCAAGCAGAAACGAGTGGCTGGGAATGAATCTCTTTAAATGATAATAAAAGAGTACATGGCTTTAAGCAGCCCAAAAGCAACTGGAGACGGCTTAAGGGAACACACTGCATGGTTGCACTGAGACCCTCTGCTCTCACTCCTGCCTTCAAACAGGACTGATGTGAACCCGGGCAGCTCAAACAGCAGCATGTCACTCCCAGCTTCAGGTTTCAGCATCATGCACTGAGGTTGTTTGATGGAGGGGTAGAGAAACGGAATCCATTGGGTTATTCCAGCAAAAAGCCCTCTCTGTACCACTTCTCCACCTACTCCCCTGCTCTCAGACGCACTCCAGACATAAGTACAGTGCCTACTTGGCAGTGCTGATGATTGCCATGGGTGGATGTTGCAGGCAAAAGGAAGCTGCCAACAAACTGCATGACAGTAACGGCACTTTCCACACATTTGGCACTTTCCCTGCCAGAACCTCCAAACCCTGAGGGAGCCAAACAAGCCAGGTGGACTCCCAGTAAAGCCCATTATTTTGAGGCAAGTTGGATCACTTTAGCTTATCCTCTCAATTTTACAAATAAGCAAGTCCCAGATACTTAAAATACTGAATTTGGTAAAGGTGTCCCCCAGTTCTGCAGCACACACCACAGGCTTTATTCAGGCCTTACACCCTGAAGTGACAAAACCCTGGGTCTCATTTCCCATTAGCAACACACTTTCAAACGCCTTTGCATACTAGTCGAACAAGTGGCTGCAGCACTGTAGGACTCTTGCTCTCAATTTTCAAAACTACTGACTTTCCAAACCTGGGAGCAGTCAACCCAGTAAATGGGTCTCCCTAAAACCCAACTTCAAGTATCAGCTGTGGTGGCAAAACCCACTGCTGTGATCCCACGTCCTGAGCCCCCCTCAGATTCAGATAACGTTCACCTCAGTCTCTGCTCATGGTCACCTTTATTTTCCCCTTTCAGAAAAAGCAGGTCAACCACAGGTTTGGGGGACCAGCTGCACACAGAGATGGAATTAGCAGTGTAGCTTCTAATGGGAACAGCCTGCTGAGGAGCCACTGAGCTGAGCAAGGGGAGGGAGAATGTTTCTGACCTGCCAAGTCAGCACTTTGCAACGCCTCTCTTTCTGTGAGCTCTGCACAGGCAGGTTCAAACCCTTCCTGCAGGTCAAAGCAGCACCACCACCAACAGAAGCGCAGCAGCGGAAAGCAGGATGTGCGCCACAGCGTGGTACAAAGCTGAGTAATAAACTGCCCCACCTCATACCTCCAAACCTATGGACTGATGTACCCCCGGGGTAACTCAGTTGACATCAACAGCTTTACCACACATGGTGTCTGCCCTGTACCATTATACAACCCCTAAGAGGTGTCTCTCTGTGCCAAACACCATGTGCCTGCCCTTGCAGCAAGAACCAGGAGTTTGTTGCAGGATCTTCCCTGAGTGCTGGACTTTGCTGGTGCTCTATGGGGAGGTGGTTCACAGCCTCTACCTCACTGCAGCCCAACGAAAGTCCTCACTGCATGGCACAGGGAAGATCTCAGTTGCAAGCTGGGTTTGGCAGGCCATCTGTGCCAGAATGATTATCTTCCTATTATTTCCTATTATTATTTCCCCAATTCAGCTCACCAGGGTGAAGTGAAACTGGCGGTATCATGCAAGCTGTAGCCTGTCACAACCAGAGTGTTAGTGCTACCCACTGTTTACATTTATCCTTCCAGTGTCTCTGACCCAAGAGATGTTAATAGCCTCAAGGTTGAAGAAAGGAGAGTGCAGTAGAAGAGATTTCTTCCATAAATGACCTTGCACCAAATGTACTCACATTTTAGAGGTCATAGGAAAAACCCTCTATCCAGAGAAAAATGGTTCAAAGGTTCTGTCAAGCCCAATAGATGCCCTCTTTCCTTGCCCTGCTTTTAGGTGTCAAAACACTGCCATACTGTTTAGTGTCCCCGTGTTCCTGAGGATCAGGGTCTAAAACATTAACACTTTCATATCCATGTGGGTTGCAATATGTGCTGTCACTCCTCCTCACACATCAGGTACCCAGCAAAAGGAATTCTCTAAATGTAGTCGCAGCTACGTGAGGTTTTGCTCCTATCTCAGCATAACCAGCAGTAACCCACATTTCAATCCTCAGCCTGAAGCAATGGGGAAGGAAGAGAAAACCTCCCTTTTTCACAGCCAGGAGCATGCTAGCTCCAGCAGCAAATGCATGTTTTTCTCCATTGCTTTCTTTTTTAGCTGTTTTGTCACTGATGCTACATTTGAGCTGACACCGAGTGGGCATCTGAATTTTAGTCTCAACAAAAAAACAAACTAAGAAACAAAAAAAGCAATTAGAACAGATTTTGCAGTGTCAAATTCAGCTCTCCAGAGGCAAAGGACTGCCTCGGATTCCCAGGGCTTCTGGCCCTCCCCCCATTCCTTCCAGTCTCATCTCCATCTGCCTCCTCCATCCCTCTCCTCTGCCTCTGTGAAGCCTTCCCTATTTCAGTGTTTACCCCAGCAGAGAGCAATTATTTATGGTATATGTTACATTAGCCCTAATGGCCAACCCAAACAGGGGCCTGTATGTCTGCTGCAGAAACACAAACCTGTTTTGTTTCTGCCCCAAACCTTGCAATCTGAATAGCCAGACAGGGCAGGGGCGAGGAAGCAGAAAACCCATGCTGAAGAAAGCCAGTGTTGGCAGCAAGCTAGACTGCAAGCCCATATATTCCTAGGGCCAGTGTGGTCAGTGGTGGAAGTGAAGTGACAGTGCTAGAAGGAGAGCTTGCAGCAGAAGTAGGAAAGGCCCCATCTGAACTGTAGGACATTATCTGAAGGTCCCAAGGTCTTGGCTTGGCTGCTTTTACAGCTGTTAGGGCTGGTTAGAGCCTTGCTAGGTTTCCTCTGCAGTTTATTTCCTGAATCCAGTTGGGACAGACGAGAGCAAGGATGCGAAGCAGCAGGACCATGGCACTCTCCCAGCAGCATGCACACTCTCTGCATGCTGCCAGGGCTATGACACAAGAGGGAGAAGTGGCCTAGGCTGGGTACCACTTCCACACACTCACTCAAGCATAAGTCCTGTACGTGCCTGTTTCTGCCCCTGCTCCCACCAGCTGGAGTCTGGCTGGCTCAGTCTGACAGGCTCATGTTTGATCTCCAGGATCAAAGCGGAGCTGTAGGCTCAGAGGGGCAGGGAGCATTCTCTTTGCCATCTGTATGAAGGAGCAGTGCAGCCTTGGCTCTTAGATGCAGTCTGTAGGTGTTTCCTTACAGCGATGCAGGTGTCTTTTGCTCCACCGTTCATCCACTGATCCCTTAAAGGCTTCTCCTGAGTGCCACTGGCATCAGAGCAGACTTTGCCACAGCAGCAGCACAGAGGAAAGACAGCAAATACATGCAAAATCCAGGCCTTTTTATTAGAGTTTCAAAAAGGGGAGATTTGATGCAAGAATCCTGGACTCAATCCAAGAAATTGTAACTCTTTGCTTCTTTGCCCCTACAACCTCAGATCAAGCAGCCTTTAAAACTCAACAGAACACGGCTGAAGCCACCAAGCCTCCAAAGCTCAACCAAGAAACTCATCTCCAAATGCCAGTAACAGCTGCCCCAGGTATAATGATTCTCTTGGAGGCTCTTCTGCATCTCAGCTAAGCACAGCAAAACTGCGTTACATTTATTCAGACCATATGTAATATGCACAAGAGCCCATAAAAGCTTAAACAGCACAATAAACATTTGGAAAAGCACAGTGACCAGATTTACGGGGTTTGGATACCTGCCAGCATGACCCACCAGAATCAGATCCTTAAGTTTTTGTGTAAGCCCAAGACATACACATAACACAAACACAAATGTGCTGTTATCCTTGGAAAAAAAGATAAACAGACCCCAAAGCTCATCCCCAGCACTGGAACATGACGGCCTTCCATTGCGTCTGATTGGACTCAGTTTAAATCAAAGCCATAAAGAAGGTCTTGGCAAGGAGAAATAAATGCAGCACAACAAAACTTCACCCCAGAGCACACAGTAAAATTGAGAAAGAGGGAAAGACAGAAGGATTTAGACAGTTACTTTCCATTAAAGAGGATATGCACCCTGCTACAGAGAGCTGTGTTGCCAAATTCCACAATACTTTTGTGCTGATTTTCCTCCACAGGGATGATGTGGTATCTCCTGTGCCACTTCCCATGCTGGAGGAGGGCGGTGATGGCTCAGCAGAAGAGAAGAGGTGTGAAATGATGACAGATCCCAGGGGGTGCAAAACATTTTGTCTCAAGGAGCTGCAAAAACCTTAGGCTTTCATAGCTACAAAGCACTTTGGTATAGTGGGAGAGCAAGGCACTGATGGGATGTAAAAGTTCTTCTGTTTCCCAAGGTGAAGAACAGTTGAAGAGTTCCAGTTTCCCAGTGAAAACTGGACACTTTCTTTTTCCTCTACATTTAATAACATTTATGGCTAAACACAGTATTTTGCACACCTACAGCCACCTCCAGTTCACAAAGATATTGCACAACCAGGATTTAGTACAGCCATGAGCATCCAGTACTCAAGACAGAAGCCAGGGCTTCTGGCTCCGCCCTTTGTGCTCTGAAAGGCATCCAGAGGAGAACCCCATCTCAGACTTAAAGCCAAAAATAAAGAGAGAAGAACAGCACAAGATGCTGATTTTGAGAAACCTGCCTCAACCGTTATGCTAAAGGAAAATATTCTGGATTAGCTGGCAATACATGGAAGGAGTTGTCCACCTCCCACACATAATTTTCAGGAAAATGTTTCTACAAGTTTAAGACAAGCTGCTGCATAAAGTTATACAGAAGAAAGACTAAAGCATGACGATGGATTTACTTACATGAGGCTCAGGACGTGAAGATGCCCTTGCTGTTAAAGAACCAGCTCAGAAGCACTGCTCCACTTTGCCTATTAAACTGCAGAAAAAAGGCTGTTTGTGTTTGTCTGCTGCTCTGGGAGGTGGGTTGTGCACTGAGAACAAAAGCTACATGCAAGGGCACATTCTCTCACCCACTGGCACGGGCATGCTTAAGGATGGCTTTCCATAGAATAAGGTCTATCTTCAGCACCAAAGGCCCCAGAGGAGGATAGAGCAGGGGGCCTCTGGTCCGATTGCTGCATGGTGTGAACTGCTGTGAAGACCACACATTTGGTGAATGCATAATCTAGTAAGGAGACGCACAGTAGTAAAGGGTCCTGCGGGAGGAAAAGATGTGTTGAAGCAAGGGCCAGGATGGTGAATGACTGGGACGACTGGGAAGTCTTAGCTCCTTAGGGGAAGGTCAGGCTGCTAGAAGTCTATGGGAGACACATATGCTTGTGTTAGCTCACAAGTCAACAGGCACAAGAGTTAGGGGTGGGAAACACAGGTCAGGACAGGCAGGGGGAGATCAAAGCCAATAAGAAGGGCAATGAACTTTTGACACATCTCTCTTCCACCCACTTGGGAAGGTAACTTGGACCAAGAAAGCTCTGCTAAAGCTCCAAACTACATGGCTGCCTGACACCTCAAACAGCTCCAGCCAAACCTCCCTGTGCTGACTCTGGACAAGGACTTGCATATGGAATAATCTGGACAAATATCACAGGGAGCCAAGCCTGCAGCCACAAATGGGCTGATGTGCCAGTAGCTGGAACAGAGTGCAGGCTCCTGAGCAATTTATTCTACAGCAGATGGTTCTCCCAATGCTTACAGAGATTTTGTTGAGGAAGAAGAGGGAGACCTAGGAAATCATCAGGCTCCTCTCTTCCTCTATGCTCACACTGATCCCTTCCAGAGCTGCCATGGGGCAGAGTCTGTGCACAAAAGCAGCTGCTCCATCCACATCACAGCTGCAGCTCACCCTGCTGTCCGTGCAGTCCTGGCATATGAAAAAGCATGGACTGGTCTTTATGTCTCTTCTGCACAGGTATCTGTGGTTCATCTCAGGAGAGTGACTTTAGATGAAGTAATTGATCACAATTTGAGGTAGGAAGATAACAGGGTGAGGTCAACCTTGAGCTAAAGATCCCCGTAACATGCTTATGAGCAACAGATGAGTGTGTGTTCATTTGGAGGACCTGGGGGGCAGTGGTTGAAGCAGAGAATTTAAGGGCATCCTGAATCCTAGTCCCACTGTAACCTAGGGCAAACTAGATCAATGTTTCTTTGCCACATTTTCCTCAAATACAGCATTCTGCAAAAATTGATAGGAAAGTTGACCCATTTCTGAAGATCCAGGGAGCTGTATATCAACAAGCCAAACTGTTGGTGCGCTAGTGGTGTTTGCAAAGGCAAATAATAGAAAGTATGCTGAGAGTCACAACATGAAGCTAAAATTCAGGATTTATGATTCCTGTTCCAGCCTTGGTGACCTTTCAAAACCACTTCAGTACTAGTTCCAAAATAAAACCTGTATTTCACAGTCAAGCTGAGAGAGCAGGTTCCTGTTTGGGCCATACCTCGAGGTCTATGGTGAGCTAGCTCTGTAGAAGGGAAATGTGGCACTATTGCTGTTACTACTACTCTATGACTCACATGACACTTTCCTTTCTGTATTATTCTTAGGAACAATCCCTGGGAAGATTTTGGGTTTGCAAAAAAAAGGAAAAAGATAGATTATAGGCAGCTAGGGACAAAAATAATCCCATTCCCATGTGGTTTGCACTGTTTAAAGAGACAGAGTACCTATTTTT
Source organism: Psittacula echo (assembly GCF_963264785.1). Taxonomy (NCBI): domain Eukaryota; kingdom Metazoa; phylum Chordata; class Aves; order Psittaciformes; family Psittacidae; genus Psittacula; species Psittacula echo. The sequence continues at coordinate 13,938,597 of NC_137743.1, read as the reverse complement.
TGAAAACACAAACAACTGACATCTGTCAGCACAAATAAATTTGGAAAAGTAGACATAACATCATTTTCCAAAAGCTTGAGGTGAGCCTGAGATGACCCAGATATGGAGCAGAGGGTGGAAGCATGCCCTGTGTGGCAGAGCCCAGCCATCTCTCTGGCAGAACATGAGCAGGGAGTAGCTTTTCTAACTAACTTTTAGAGGAGGATCTTGGTTTCGAGCCAGGAGGTTGAAGGGTGAACACAGCAGCACAGGAGCAGGCACACAGGGAGAGTGTTTTGTCCCACGTTCCCACATTTTTGTTCACTGTCCCGGTTATGGGCAGGTGGGAGAAAAGACAATGCTGTGTATACAGCATGAATTACAATTCTATACAATGGGCTGAGTTCTCCTCTGCTAGTATCTGGTGGTTGGACAAAGGCCACTGAGCTAACAACAGCTGTCTTGCAACTAACAATAGTTGGAGGCACCAAGGAAGTAGCAGATGGTGGGAATTTGCCCCAGACAGCACCAGATAAAGCAGGAAAGTCTTATTCTTTCTGGATTCCCCTGCATCCTTTCCCCCAGCATGTGCTGGAGAAAGCTGTCTGCCAGGATCCAGAGGTGCAAGGATGGGCTGAGGTGAATGCTGGAGCTGAGGGACATGAGCAGACAGAGCAGGGATTGCAGGAAAAGCAGAGGGATGCAGCTGGGAGTACTGGGATTTCACAACACAGAAATCAGGACAGGATCACTTTTGTTTCTGGAAAATCCTGATCCTCATGCAACTGCAGTGAAGCATTAACCTTGTCCTGGACTACAATCTGGAGGTAATTTAGATATGTCTGCAACATGGAAAATCCCAAGCCACAGACTCTAGAGTTAGTTTGGGTGTGTTTATCCATGTGTTCTGCTCTGGGACCACCTCAAACTCCAGCAAAAACGTGGGGTAAAGAGCCAGCCAAGAGAAGAACCACATTCAGGCTTTGCTGCTGCTGCCCCTGCAGTTACTGTCACTAACAACTGGTGGTGAATCAGTGAGAGATGTCTCAGACACAGCATCTTCAGAGATGCTTCATCTACTGCCATCTCATTTATTCTGAAGACTTAAAATAAAGGGTTTGGGACAACTGCAGACAGAACAAGGCTCAACACAGAAGAGTAAGCTTGCTTTTGTTTGTCTATAATATTAATAGGCGCATTATGTAATTTCCTTGGCTTACTGATGCAGCAACTCTGGTTACAAGACAGGATGGGATTTCCTTGAGGTCATTCCCCCAAACTGTGTGAGTTGTTATTTTCCTGGCTCACCCACAAACAGAGCGGTTTGCTCTTCTGAAACACTAATGTCCGACTGTTGAAAGGTTTTGCCAATCAAAACACTGTGGCCTTACCCCATATTAATAATCTAAGGCATCAATCTGCCCCTTAGTATTTGTTTGATGTGTTCTGCACCCTGCTGAAATATCCCCTCCAGACCTCCCTGAGCTCAGGCTCTGATTGAAGAGAGATGCCATGCATCAAGCCTGCAGCTTTCTCTCTGAAACATTTAGCAGGGGATGGTGGTAAAATGTATTTATTTTCATGTATTGAGGAAAGACCATATATTCCAGCCTCTTTTTTTTTCCATCACTCAGAGATGGGCCTGAGGCCAAAACGGTGCTGCTAAGCTTGTTTTCTATTTAAAACCTTCATTTTTATTAATAACCCTTTACAGCCTACACACCAGCACTGCAGGAGTTGCATTTCCGTGTTATGTCATCGTGAACCGTTACGTATTTAATTCCTGTACCCACAAACCCATATGGACATCATTAAAGACGCACCGTGCAGCATTAAAACTGTGTGCCATAAAGTGTGATTTAGAAAAAAACTAAGACCTATGAAGTGCTGATTTTTATTTTTTTTCCTAAGGTCATGGGAAAATGAAGAAGTAGGGGAGAGAGAAAAGGTTCAGCGGTGCTGTGGGTTAGCTCATAGCTCTCCATGCCTGCAGACTGAAAGCCCAGCCCACCTTATCCACCACAGAACATTCATTACCCACTAACTTCAGGCCAGGGATGATGAATTTCTGCTTGGCAGACCACAGAGACAACTTCTACAAAAATTACAGGTTACAAACCAGCACAAGACCGTGATGATTTTATTTCTGCCAAACGAGGTTTCCATCACTTCTCCTGAAAGAAGCTGCCTTTAGTGGGGCAGAAGAGCAGGTTTTCCCATATTGCTGGGAGTTAGTTATCAGGGCTACTAACATAGGTGAGGATAGACCCTCACCCCAAGTATGACATGTCTCTGGCACTGGGCTTTCTCCCAGTTTCTGTTACAGCTCCAGACTGGCTTGTCCTGGCTGTAGTCTATGCTAGAAGCAAATCCAGTGACAGGGCAATTTCTGCAAGGCAGCAAGGACATGTTTCCTCAGCCTCAGCATCTTACCTGTGTCCAGGACACTCTTATCACCTCTTTGTTATCTCTTATGTGGGATTGGGGATGAAAGGATATGGGAAAGAGAGAAAATGATAGAAGAAATAAACCCAGCATACAGAGATCCAACTGGAACAAATAGAAATGAGTGCAGCAATGCTGGGGGGAGCAGGACAGAACATATTAAGAAGGAAAAAACCAATATCCAAGTGATGTAAGGATAATAAAACCCCAGATACAGTTTAATGACAGAAGAAAAGATGTCAATATGAGGCAGAGAAGCTGATGCAGTCAGGGATGATAAGAAAGCAAAAAGAAAGTAAAGAGATAAGAACAAAGAACAATTTTTCAATGTCTGGTAAAACATTTATGTATGTATGTAAAATACAAGACAGTCAGTCAATTGCCTACAACACATACTAGGCAGGTACAATGGCCTAGTCCTTTATTCAGGAGTGAGACCTGCCAAACTCCGTTCAATGGCTGAATTCCCTCTGATCATGGAGCTGAAGAGAACAAACCACAGTGAAAATGGTATCTGACAGGATTTTACAGCACGTACAGCCCCAGAAAGGCATTTGCATAGCCTTGTGCTTACTGCTTTGTCTACGAGTGGCTGCATTCCCTTATGGAGACTGCCTTGGTGCTCCATCAATTTTACAAGCTACACAATTAAAAGGTCCCCTCAAAGACGCAGATGAAGATACAAACCTAATTGCTTTCAAGCCCTTTTTGGTTTTCTTTATGAAATATTAGTAAAAATAAATGTACATAAAGAGCATTCGGGGTGCACATAAATTATCTGCTATATAAAACCTCTGTATGTTCAGGCCAGTAGAGCCTTGCTGGTGGTTTTGCTGTGTGATGTCTGTGTTTAGGAGTCTCCAAGAACAGATGTTACCCACCCCTGTCCTTTGAAAGCTCGTGACTTAGTTCAAGTTAAGTTTGTTGTGCTGGCCCCAAAGCCTGTGTGCACGTATTCCACACATGTCCATCTCCAGGCAAGAGAGAAGGGTTAATATGATTTGCAGAGGGGGTTACTGATGAATGAACCTCCTTTATATCCCAGCCCTCTCCAGAAGTTTTCATTCCCATCAAACAAACATACCCATGAATACACACACAAATAATATTGGGTGCACGTGTGCTCCTGTTGAATTCAATACAGTTATTCACTGTGTAGAAAACTATCCATGTGCATAAATGTTTGGAGGAGGAGGGCCACTCTCAGGATGAGGCTGACAGCAAGTTTAATGTTATCCAGTTGCATTACTCTGGAGGTGAAATGTTTTCTTGTAGGGCCGTGTCCTACTTCATTCAAAACCAGGAATTTGCTTTGATCTTTTAAAAATAAAGCCTTAAAAGAAGAAGCAGACACAACTGGCAAAACTTCTTCAGGAAACTTTCAAAGTACCATTAGGATCCCAAGCTCTTAAACGGTCTATTTTGGGTCAGTGCTCTCTTAAACTGATAGTCACATCTTCTACTTACACAGTTCCCTGGCACGTGATTTGAATGTATCTGAAATGGAGATAAGATTGGAGATTTTCTGAGCACGTATTAAGACAGACCTTATCATGGCAGAAAGCAACATTTGTTTGTAAAAGCCAAACATTCTCTGTTTGCTGCTATTAATTCAATCTTCTCTCACAAACATTATTTATCCTGCCAGGGATCAGGACTTATTGGGCAGTAAACCAGGGCTCAGTAGTTTAGAAGCCTGTCAACAAAAAAAATAAATATAAAAGACTTGTCATAAATCCACATGGACAAAATTTTATGATTTATGAGGTCGATAAATGATTGAGGCAAGAAAATGAAAAAAAGCCTTAAAAGAAAGCAGACAAAAAAGGAAGGAAAAAATGGCAGTATTTATATAAGGCACTGGAGACTGGGCTTCCACAAGAAGAGGGGGAAAAGGGATCTTACGATGCTTATTTCATCCCTTGCCTAATAATCCAAAAGCACCTAACTTTCAAAGCACTGTGTTTTTTTCACAGGCTGGAAGCATCACAAAGCATCCTTCATCAGCCTGGCCTTTTGGCAGTTCTCCTCCAAATGCAAATGCTACATCTGGAAAAGGCAGGAATCCTCTCTCCTGCCTGAAAGCCTTCTTTTATCTCTGTCCTCTGCAGAACTCTTACTTCTTGCAACTATACACTCCAACATACTACTTTATTGAAGGGGTTCAAGTCTTCCTCCTCATCTGCTGAGCTGCCTCTTAAAGTCCCAGCTCACCTTTGGAGCCTGCCTGCTAACTGGCACGGGTCACGCTGCCGTACCTCAGCCAAGCATCCCTAAAACAACCCCCTCCCGAACACACAGATGAGCATGAAAACAATAACAATGAAGATTAACAGAAGCTTATTTGTCAGGCCTGGCAAGAAGAGCATCTCATTAGCTAGTATGGCCTGTGCAATTCAGCCGCCGGGGGTTCCTCCTCCCCTCAGGGGATGACACTGATGCACGATGAACATTAATAACATTGTTAGTGCATGTCCAACAGAGCTCTGCTTTGTGCATTGAGATGACTCGGCAAACAATAAGATACTTTTCCATTGACCTCTTGCTGGAAGAGTTTAAAGCTGTTTGCAGGGAAGTGAATGACTCTTGCAGCTTTTTCTAGCTGCCCCTGGCCCTTAGTTTCACTATAAAGATATGTATGGAGGTGAAGGAACAAATCCAGACTGAGCAAGATGCATACAGCTTACCAGATACTGGGACTGTAAAGGTTTTGTGCCAGATGAAGAACATTATTATTGGGACCACAGAAAGGAAAGTGTTCAGCTTTGTTACCCACATGCTTCCCCAAATTTAGGAGCTGTGTTGCTAAACTGTCGATCATGTATGAAGAAATGTAGAACATGGGCAATATATACTGATCCTTACTACAGAGTAAAAGCTACCCTAGTTACTCAGTCAGCAAGTTGTTTGCATTTGCCATTATTTTCAGGGGATTGATGACAGCCTTACACCCCACCTTTTGGTCCTAAGTTCAGAATAGCTGAAATGATTCTCCTCACTTGGGGTGAAAATTCACTGCACCATTGCTGGTGGGACAGTGCTGTGGCTGGGCTTCAACACAGTGAAACTGCCTCCGGTCCTCTTTTATTTAGCAAATGTTCATAATGCCCCAAATGCCCCAAAGTGCTGTGCCAGGGCTTGATCTTTCACGTGTTCATGAGCCCTTTCGTTGCTTGTCAGATGTTGACAGGGGGAAAAGGGATTGGCCACATGATTGATGCTCTCCCACAGCTGGAAGAGTGAAGCATTAGGCAGGACCAGACACACTGCAGCACTGTGAATGACAGATCAAGTCCCAGCCACGCAGCACCCAGGGATCCATACACCACAGCAGAAGGGGTCATCTGCAAAACCATCTGCAGGATGTACATGTCTGTTCATTCTACAGCCATCTGCTGCTAGTAGGGCTGATGAAAACGACCCAAATTCTGTGTTTTGAGACCACGTTTCAACAGGAACTGAGAGGTTCATTATTGGAAAAGCATTTTCATGAAAAGAAAGCTCCTTGTTTAGCTAGATTTGAAGGATATTCAACAACTCTGTGAGATGGTGCATTTTGATGGAAATAAGATCAATTTAAACTTAACATCCACAAGAACTCTACAGCTCCCCTAGCAAGAGAGGACAATGTCGGTGAAGTTCTCATCATCAGAAAAAGGACTGAGACCCAGCAACCTACCCAACAGGGAGCAGCAAAGATGGCAACATTGCTAATTCACTAGTGAACCAGGACAGCTTCAAGTCTCTGATGAATGCTGTCTCTGGTTTGAGTCATTGACACGTCATTCCCAGCACGCTTGGATGGAAAAGGAAAAGGTTTATCTGTTAGATATGGTGCCCCTGATGTCTTAACCCCACAGTTGTTGCAATAGGTCTCTTCTCATAAAGCAAAATAGATGTTTTTTGGCCCACAACATTCAACATTTTCCTCTTCTTTTATATTTTCAAGCACTGGGTATCTCAAGTTACTAGTGATTTTTTGCAGTGGTTCCCAAATGAGCCTGAACTGCTCTGATTTTTCAGACCCACAAGACTGTAATTGAAAGCAAATGTAATCAGACATATACAATGTTCTGAGGTTCACCACAGTGCACTGCAGTCAGCATTACTGGAGTGGCTATTAAAACTCCTTGAAGCAAATACAGCTTGCAAGAATCCAGCAAATAACCAGCTTTTATTAGATTAGACTAAAGTATTGCAAAGCCACAGTCAATCCCCTATTCAGAATATATCTGAGGTCTGTTTAAACGAACATCTTTCCTGAGCTTAGGCCAATTGTTTTAAGAGATACAAATGGAAACAAGGAAAGAATTCTACTTCTAACACAACAAATTCTGCAATCCTTACATCAGCGTCAATCTCAAATAGTCCATTACTGTCAGTGGGGTTGTTCCAATCAAACTCTGGCATAACTGGAAAAAGAAAGTGGCCCAAAGACAAAGGGTATCTTTGAACCCAGACACCCAGCTCTAGCTTGAGATAAGCAGTAGCAAATCCCTTCCATAAACCTCCCAAACAAAATGCAGGCATTAAAAGGTGATGGTGGGGGGAAGGTTTAATTGAATTCCCACTGGCACTTGAGTCTGCACTTAAAAGCAGGTCCAGGGTTATCTGTGAAATTTCAATTAAATCAAAAGCTTTGATAACATGATAAGTCACACCAGAGTTTGGAGTCAAAACATGTTGTTATTTGATCCTCTGCTTGTGTTTCTGGAAACAGCACGCATGAAAGACAGTCAGCTGCAGACCAGTCAAGAAGATGGAAAGGGTGGAAATGAATCTACCAATAGATCACTGGGGCTCCTACAGCCAGAGCCACTTGAGGTCTGGTACTTTTTATACATCCTAAATCCTAAAGAAGGCACCCCATTCCTCAAGAGGCAGAAGGACAGAGCAAAAGAGATCATCTCTGACTCATGCAGTGCTTCAGCGGATGGTTGCTTATTGCCACAAATGGGTTTTTTTCTCTTTTCAGGCTTCCTACAAACAAGACTTTAAACAGCGACAGCACTAGGAGCTGAATGCAAAACACTGGACACAAAACACCAAGCCCTGTGTATGCAATGGTTTTCCAGCACAAATCCTTTGATGGCATGGGGTGAGAAGGTGAAGTCAGGTGCACCAACCAGTAATTGTCTAATGCGCTGTTATGATACAGTCAAGCCAGAAGGCAAGCCCGGCTGTCATCCTGACCCAAAGCAGGAGGTGATGGCTCTCCAGAGAGACCTGACTTGCTTTACCTGTTGTTCAGCACTTTGATTGCTAATGCTTCCTGCTCTCTCTTCAGTGGCAACTGCTGGATGCTAAGGGCAATACCAGAGACTCTCAGAGTTCAAAGTCCTTTTCATGGAGGAACATCACCGCTACTTCCTGGTGCTTAGACAGAAATGCTCCACATTAAATAAATATGAGATGTCAACTCCACCTGGCCTGTAGTCAACAGCAATAAAACACATTTTAAGCAATGCCTTCCCTTGTAACATATAGTACAGCCTGATGTCTTATGTTGCCCCCAATCAGTTCAGAATCACATCTAGGGTTATACTAGGCACACGTACATGAGAAAAACACTCTTTTTATAACGAGGGAGGCTACTGATCCTCAACAGCATTAAAAATAAAGGGACTCGCCAGATAAGCAATGTCAGAATTACACAGCGATCAACAATAGGAAGTGCAGAGCACTGAAAAGTCCCATCTGACCCAAGGCACCTCGGGGGCATAATTTATCACCCTGGCAGCAAAAATCCCCTTAAGTACATCTGTCCCTAGTGCCCTCCTCTTCAGAGTGGAAAAAGTTCTTCATTAAACAATACTGCAGCCATATTAAACATAGACATAGCAATGACAAGCCGGATTCTTCTCCACGACATAGTTATAGTTGTAACATAAGCTGCCTATCCTTGTTTTTCAGAGACATGACACACAGGAAGAGACAGGCTATATTCAATTCTGTCATGTTAATGAAAACTCCACCCCATCTCGTCCTGCCTGACGGGTCATGAGTCAACAGTGACAGATATCTCAGTGAGTGCAATCAACCTGCTAGCAGGGGCTCACCAGAACAAGAAATCCAGATAAGGAGAGGAAGTCCCCATCCCTCTTCCTCTCCTCAGTTACAGGCATATCTGCAAAGCATAGTGGGATCGGATGCTACTCTTCTGCATGGACCTAAAGATCTCTTCAGCGTTTATCAGCATGGGTGATTCAACCCTATGTGCTGCCTCTATTCTGGGGCATCACACCAAGCATCATGTCTTTAAACAGAGACTTTTGGAAGATCCTGTGGCGCTGAGCCAAACATTTCTGGAAGTGTGGGCTCAAGAATAACGGGTGCCCTAAAGCCTTCCCAACAAACTTGATAACCTCTGAATCCAGCTATTTTGGCTCTGCTCCAATCCTGCTTCATTAGCACAGGTTTCCCCCACTGCCAGATGAATACATTTGTTCTTTTGGCTCCCTAACTGGTGCTGCATACAGAAGCACCAGCAGAACAAGCTTTCCTGACAGATTTTGGAAGTAATGTTTCTTCCAATGTTGACTAAGGATTCTAAAAACAAATTATTTTTCTAACTGGTCATTTCTTGAATTCTGTTATAGAATATATATATTATATATATATTTATATATATATATTTATATAAATATATAAATATAAATATATAAATAAATATAAATAAATATAAATATATATAAATATATATAAATATATATTTATATATAAATATATAAATATCTATTATAAATATAATATATATAAATATATAAATACATATAAATATATATAAATATATATAAAAATGTATAATTATATAATATAAATATACAAATAAATATAATATATAAATATATATAAATATATATAATACAAATATATATATAAATATATATAATTATATATATAATATATATATAAATATATATTATTTACCAGAATGAAATCCTCTTTGCAAATCTCTGAAACCACACCTCTGCAATCATACTGCAGATACAGCCAGAAGATGTGAGAGGCATTTCCAACATCACAAAATAAATCAATGAGCCAGTAAGGAGCAGATTTCCCAATCCCCTGCACTAACCACTAAACTTTTCTTCTCCGGAAGGAAGCAATTTTATGGGTTATGTTAAACATTAAGCAAACTATCACTTTCTGATCTACAAAATAGGCATTGGCAAATTATCAGCAGTGATTGTTCCTTTAGGATATGAACAAAACTGGACAGGAAAAAGGCTCTCGAGCCAACAGGGCCTGGCATTTAGTTTTTCTCAAGGCAACATCCCCACGTTTCAAAGCACCTCTTCAGTCCCAACTCTTCTACAGAGAAAGAAAAAACAATGTCTTGAATTCGTGCTCATAAAGAGTAACCTTTGACTAGCACTGACACTACGGTTGTGTTTAGCCCTAACAAGGCAGTGTCCAGTGCCACTGCTTAAGGAGCCGCATGTCGGCAAGGCTCTGATCTCAGTCACATTCTGATGGATTTTGGATACGTCTGGTTATTCTTAATCCATCTTGTGCCCATGACAGCACGTTGCTTTTAGACCCTGCAGCATGTTCATAACCAATCCAGGCAAAAGCTATTTCTGTGCACTTGGCTGCTGGTGCTGACTGTCAGTACATTAAACTATCTTTGTTTCTTTCAGCACCGTGTCCTTTCACAGTCAGACCTACAAAGCAAACCCAAATGTGATATTCAAGGCAAGGAATAAGAACTCTTGCTGTACAGTAACAGCAGTAACCTATGCTGTTCCAGCTGCAATTCTTCTACATCTTTTTCGTGTAGTTGCTGAACCTATTTTATTTAATGTGCTTTCTGTTCCCCCTGGTTTATTGTTTGATATTTATCTATACGGAATTTCTTTTTTCATTTTCTGGATGAGTAGCTGAAAGATTCAAATCTTCTCTCAGGAAGGCTGAGTTATTTGCTGGTATCATTGATGCTGCAGTCAGCAGCAAATTTCAATATCATCAATTTGATATTCTAGCCCAAATCACTAATATGTTGCAAACAAAATGGAAAGTCCCATGTGAAAGTAAAGAAGATGAGAAGTAATGCATCTGTTGTTTCCTTTTTTCCATTCCTAGAGTCTCCTCCATCCCTGAATTGCTTTAGTTTATTTAAGATAACAATCTCCAAGTGAGACCTTCTCAAAGAAGGGATTAATAGGCATTGATGAAAGGCAGCCTACACTGTTGGGGTATCTAGAGCCCCATCTGACAACAGCTGGGTCCCAGAGACTAAGCTTCTGCTCTCCAGGTCAGAGGGGGCACAACTAGGAATCAGCCATATTTCACTCCTCTACTTCTGGGGCACAAGGCTGCCTGACCTCTCAGCCACAGATTTATAACAGTCCCACACTATAAGCAGGATACTGTGAAGCACTTCCTGCTACTTAGAAGCCAAAACCCCATTTTCATGACAAATTTAGGTGTTGAGGCCAATGTATTTCTAGTAAATACATCCTGAAACCAAGCACATTTGAAAAACCAAACACAGGTGCTCTACTACACTCAGATGCTCAAAGAGCCACAGTATCTAATTCCCACTGGAATCAGTGGGAGCTGAATGACTAATTAGGAGTAGCCAAGCAAGGCTCTTGGCAAACACAGCCCTAACAGGTTGTTGCATCCTTTTCTACCCAAATCTCAGTGAAGGTGACTAAGTCATTCTTTGAAAACATTAATTTCTTCTTCCCTTCAGAATAGTGGGTCTTAACTGTCTTATCCTGCCATCACCTTATTCAGAGGTTTTCCTGCTCTGTGCTTTGCAATTTACTTCCCAGCTGATAAATCACATAAAAATAAAACTTCCATCTTTTCTTGGATTTGATGTCTCTTAGGGAAATTAATTTCCTTTCTACATCTTTCAGGTGGAATGAATTTCCCTAATCAAATGTATGCATTGAGCAGTCACAATACAGAATCACAGAATGGTTGAGCCTGGAAGGGACCACTGGAGGTCATCTAGCCCAACCTCCTTGCTCAAGCAGCAGAATGCCACTGGCAAGTGCAGACTGTAACAATGACTGCCATAAAATGGTGCTGACCACACTCCTCAGTGACATGAAAATTATCTGTACAGTTAAGTTCTGTAAAAAAGAGCAACTACAAAAAAAGAATGAAAGCTTTCCTCATAGAACATCTGCTCAGAGACTCAACTATCAAGTGTGTTGGAAAACACAATTCTAATGGGACGAAATAGAAGAGAAATGTAAGGGCAGAAAAAGAAGACAAAATATTTGCATAATTTTGAACAAACAGAATAAATATAGTATTTTACAGATGAAAATTTTTCCTCCTCTACTAATGGGTCATTGTATTGTTATCACAGGGTATACGTTTGGGAAACAGAAATAATCCTATGTAAATACAGTCATGTTTATGGATAGAAAAAAGTGTACTAGGTGTGCTTTAGCTCTGGTAGACTCACAAACTAAAACATGCTTCCTTAAGATGGCCACTGCATTACCCTTGCAACTTCTGTCCAGTTTCCTTATCAGAAATTTGTAGTACGTGAAGAGTAAAGGGAGAATCCAGCTTCCATTCTAGAGTATCTGCCTGGCATCTGAGTATCGGAGTGTTACACCAGTATTCATGCAATAGAGATATGATCAGTAAAGCTCATGGCTACAAACCACAACAAAGCATTTCTATTCTTCAGTATAGGCACCCTCGGCATTAAGTCTGTTTTCTGCATCATCCCTCATAATGTTATGTCATATACCTAATAAATTCCCTAGTTTTCCTGGATTTGCATATTCTTTGAACATTGCTTTAAGATTCTTACAGTAAATATACTCTTAGATATTGAGAACTGATTTAAATTCAGTTGTTAATATGTAATAAGTGGTGGTTTAAACAGAAGTCTTTTCCGAGCCTGCATGCGTTTCTGCAGGAGGAGTACTGGAGACATGAATCTTTGGCTTTTGATCTGCTTTTTAGACTGGATCCAGACTCAGAAAGAAAAAGCAAACTCCCACGAGTGGTCTGGCTGTGATATTTTGAACCTGTCTGCAAAAAAGCTCTAAAAGCAGCAGACCGTATGCAATGTCTAATTGATTAATCCCACTCTTTGGGAATTAATGTTATTTCTAGTAAAAAAGAAACATTAAAAAAATGGGTTTGTTTGTTGATTATGAGCCCTGGCCCGACCTCAGCCTTGAATTTAAATCCCCAGTAGAAGTCTGAAACTAATCCACCTCTGGCTTAGTTATCAGTAATTATAATTATTAACAGAAGTATCCAGTAAATGAATGGCTTTCAGTGACATGGTGTTTTAACTTAGAATAATGGGTAACTAAAAGTGCACTTCCTTCTTACCTCACAGCATCTTTTCCCATAGCAAGCAGGATCTCGTCTTTAAATGGGCATGGTAAATGACATAAGCCCAGCCATTTGTTTATATATATATATGCATTTGCTCAAATGCTAAAATTCTACATATTACAAAGCTAAGCAGTTGAAAACTGCTCCTTCTGTACCAGAGTTGATGGCTTGAAACTTGATTTCTCTGCAGCTAATCAGCTGAGTGCAGCAAGAGCAGCAGAATCAGCTGCCCTGGGAACACTGGCACTGGAGCTCCAAGCCCTGCCTTGTCCATCAGTGCTCCCAACCAAAGGCCACAATTTCAGCATGTGAAATGGTCCAAGAGAGACACCAGACTCTCCCACAGTGGGATTCTGTGTCCTGCTAGAGTCATAGAATCATCATAGAATCATAGAATAGTTAGGGTTGGAAAGGACCTTAAGATCATCCAGTTCCAACCCACCTGCCATGGGCAGGGACAACTCACCCTAAACCATGCCACCCAAGGCCTCATCCAACCTGGCCTTGAACACCACCAAGGATGGAGCATTCACAACCTCCCTGGGCAATCCATTCCAGTGCCTCACCACCCTCTCAGTAAAGAATTTCTTCCTTAGATCCAATCTAAACTTCCCCTGTTTAAGTTTGAACCCGTTACCCCTTGTCCTCTCACTACAGTCCCTGATGAATAGCCTCTTCCCAGCATCCTTGTAGGCCCCCTTCAGATACTGGAAGGCTGCTCTGAGGTCTCCACGCAGCCTTCTCTTCTCCAGGCTGAACAGCCCCAACTTTCTCAGCCTATCTTCATATGGGAGGTGCTCCAGTCCCCTGATCATCCTCGTGGCCCTCCTCTGGACTTGTTCCAACAGTTCCATGTCCTTTTTATGTTGAGGACACCAGAACTGCACACAATACTCCAAGTGAGGTCTCACGAGAGCAGAGTAGAGGGGCAGGATCACCTCCTTCGACCTGCTGGTCACACTCCTCTTGATGCAGCCCAGGATACGGTTGGCTTTCTGGGCTGCGAGCACACACTGCCAGCTCATGTTAAGTTTCTCATCGACCAACACCCCCAAGTCCTTCTCTGCAGGGCTGCTCTGAATCTCTTCTCTGCCCAACCTGTAGCCGTGCCTGGGATTGCTCCGACCCAGGTGTAGGACCTTGCACTTGGCATGGTTAAACTTCATAAGGTTGGCATCAGCCCACCTCACAAGCGTGTCGAGGTCCCTCTGGATGGCATCCCTTCCCTCCGGCGTATCAACCGAACCACACAGCTTGGTGTCATCGGCAAACTTGCTGAGGGCGCACTCAATCCCACTGTCCGTGTCACCGACAAAGATGTTGAACGAGACTGGTCCCAACACCGATCCCTGACGGACACCACTCGTTACCAGTCTCCAGCCGGTCATCAAGCCATTGACCACAACTCTTTGCGTGCGGCCATCCAGCCAGTTCTTTATCCACCGAGTGGTCCACCCATCAAATTGATGTCTCTCCAATTTAGAGACAAGGATGTCGTGTGGGACAGTGTCGAATGCTCAGTGTCGAGTCGTCTAATTCAGCATGAAGGAAACCTGCTGCTAGGAGCTGTCTGACCTGGAGCTAGCTCTGCTAGCAGAAGCAGACTCAGAGAAGACTGTGAGCTGGTTCAAACACTGTGATTTCTTGAAACATCTCTCCAGCTATCTGCCTGTAAACTGCTGTACCCAGAAGAGGCTTAATGGAGCTGAAAGGAATACCTTCTGCCTATTGTCACAGGACTCAAAAGCCTGGACCATCACCAAAACAGGAAATAGAAAACCTAAGCTGAGAATCCAACCAAACAAATTGGCTGGATTATAACCGTGTTGGGAAAGCTCAGCTTTTATTACAGCTGGATTGCATGCTGCTCGGCACTGCATGCAATAGGAGTACAGCAGCAGGAGGAAATGACCCTGTAGGGAGCAGCCTGCAAGCCAAACACAGCATAACCCGGAGAGGACAGTACACAGAAGTAGAGAGGAGGCAAGGGTAGGGCAGATGAAGAGTTATAAGGAAGAAGCTGGGAGCACATCTGTAAAAGTGCCTAAGGGACTACAGGAAAATGCTGGCTTCTTTAGGACAATAGGACCAGAAGTGAAGGGCACAGCTTCGTACCTGAATTACTGCAAATGCATCCTTGTGAGTCATGGCTCAACCATTAAGGGCATGGATACCTCTCTGCACATCCACTGCAAGGTAAACCAGACTTCGTGTCTCCTTCCTCAAAGTTTAAGCTTCCATGTTTTTCTGGCTGGGAGCACGTGCTCAGTCACTGCTCTGCAGACATGCAATAACTCAATGGACTCTCTGGGCTCAACAACCCAAATGTCCATGGAATTAGTTAATTAATGCCTCCTGAAAATTAGTTAATTAAACTCTAGGTCAGGCTTTGTCTTAAGAGGCTGAGCTGCTGCATTAAAACAGAGCAGGTGATCATGAAACTAAAGACCATCTCATTGGGCACAGAGAGAAGACATGAAGGAGCACAAGCAACTCCACTCTGCCATCTCTCAGTGGCTGAGTCTCTTGCTTTAACCCAACCAACTGAATGCCATGTCTATGCTGATATATCAATATATAAGCCACCTCTGCACTGAGGGCTAAAAGAAGCAGCTGAAGAAATAGATAAAATAATTAGGGTAGTCTAGATGTTGTTCCAGGCTACATTCCTACCACTCCCAGTGAGATGGACCATGAGGTCCAGGAAAGACTGAATGCATAGGGCTTGGGCACCACTAGCTCACTGTTTCATAGAATCACAGAATCACAGAATAGTTAGGGTTGGAAAGGACCTTAAGATCATCCAGTTCCAACCCACCTGCCATGGGCAGGGACAACTCACCCTAAACCATGCCACCCAAGGCCTCATCCAACCTGGCCTTGAACGCTGCCAGGGATGGAGCATTCTCAGCCTCCCTGGGCAATCCATTCCAGTGCCTCACCACCCTCTCAGTAAAGAATTTCTTCCTTAGATCCAATCTAAACTTCCCCTGTTTAAGTTTGAACCCGTTACCCCTTGTCCTATCACTACAGTCCCTAACGAATAGTCCATCCCCAGCATCCTTGTAGGCGCCCTTCTGATACTGGAAGGCTGCTATGAGGTTTCCATGCAGCCTTCTCTTCTCCAGGCTGAACAGCCCCAACTTTCTCAGCCTATTTTCATACGGGAGGTGCTCCAGTCCCCTGATCATCCTCTTGGCCCTCCTCTGGACTTGCTCAAACAGTTCCATGTCTTTTTTATGGTTTCTGTAGGGGCTTGGCAGAGTAGCAAAATGAGGGAATGAACTGGGGATTTCTCTGGCTGATCATACTCCTTCCTGCAGTGCCTGCTGAGGCTGAGAATCGCCCTGGAGGTGTCCTTTCCCCAGATCCTACACAGTGGTGCAGTGAGCCCCAGATCTCCTCCCTTCCCCCTCAGTTCACAGAAGAAAAACACTAAGATGTTTCTGTTGGCATTTACATCACCTTTTTGTAGAGACTAATCTTCAGTTTCAACAATACATCTTTTGTGAAGCGCTCCCAGCAGAAACCTTAGACACCTTCCCTAAGATCTGTTTGCTTACAGAAGACGAGGTAGGATTTGTTTAAACCCTTCTAGATTAATGTCTTGCAGACATTAGTGAAGTGAGATTTAATCAGGTTATTGCTCTACGTTTTCCAGGGAAATAAATCACACTTATTACTAGGTTGGAATAAGATGCAAGGCTTGGGCTGAGCACATTTCGTCTTTTTTGTTTTTCCGGGGCAAGGGGGAGCAAATGGATAACTTGAAAGTTGCTGCAAGGTTGTTGAACAGGGAGCTCAACAAAAGGCCCCCAATGACTTGTAGGAGGGTAAAGAGAAAGAAAGACATAATGGCTAGTACCAGCCTAGGGATGTGCCTTGGTCCCACTTCCCTGCCTTGCAGATGTCCAGTCCTGACTCGTTTTACTCAGGCGGAATGCCATAGGGTGCATATCAATACAGAAATCAAATAGGAGTCTTAAACAGTATTTAAAGCAGACTTGTAATGTCCAGTTCAGATTCTCCAGGTGAACTCTCCCATAACCCTGGGGTCCTCAGGCCTCTTCTGAGTGCCTGTCTCTGCCTGGCACAAGGGAACACTTCCTTGCATCAGAGGGGTGTTGTGGGACCAAGCAACCTTTGCAGACCTTCTTACAGACCCTAAATGGAAACTGTGATAGTCAGCAGGTGTAGCCTTATGCTGCTGCAATGGTTTTGAAGTCTGCAGTATGTGTTTAACAATGAACATACAGCTGTATTTACTTCAGGCGTTTCTCTAAAACAAGGCTGGCTACACAATAAACAGCTTTTTTCCCCTGACCTTTGATTCAAAAACTGCTTTTCTAATTTAAAAAAAACCCAATACACCAAACCCAAAAGACTTTGCTCTTAGCTGTACTAGCAGTGTTTTCTTTAGCACAAATGCTAATACATCCCCTTGTATAAAATCATGTATGCGCAAAAGGCAAAGTTTGGGAAGTCAAACAGCAAGGCCCTCTCCTCTCCACCAGCACAGGAACAGATAGCTGAAGCCAATACAGATCTTTCCACTAACTACAGGTTTGAGTGCAGTGAAGTGGCCAAACCCCAAAAGGTTTACATCCATTTCCCCTTACCCAATGGGCTGTGCCAACACTGGAGAAAGCAAATTACGGTAACACAGCCTGTAATCAAGTTTCATATTGTGCAACAAAGCAGCACAAAACACAATGGGACCAAGTCAAAATCTTATTGCGGAGCACAATAAAATATATCCTGTTTGCTATGAAGGAGAAAAGGAAACATCAGGCGAGGCAACGCAGTTGCTTGTAAATACCCTCCTGCCAACGCCTTCCCTGGCTAAATTAGTCCTCTGAACCCTGACTGCATCAGCATGAATCAGTCTGTCTGCTCCAAGGTAAAGGCTACGATTCTGTTTCATGTTCAATGGGATCTCTTCTCCCAGCCTTTTCTTGGCTTCCTGCTGAGGAAGAACAGACTCTCCAGGGACAATCTTGGATCTGGACCACAATCTTGCTCCCTTCAGATAACTAAGTATCTCTGGGCAGGAGTGCATTTAAAGAAGCAGCTGGTAATTATGAGCCAAGTGCTTACTGGCAGGATTTCCCCCTGCTGCTGAGCCAATGCTTTTGAGAACTAAATGACCCTTTGGTGATAATTATCAGGTAAAACCCACAAGCCAGGGGAGGTTCCCCCATTAGAACCATCAGCAAGAAACAATGCAAAGGTGGGTGGAGGATGGCTGAAAATCATGTCTGAGGGTTGCTTGGCTCCCCTGTCCTCCACACACCCAACGCAGTTGTATGTAATTGCTGGGCATTTTCTAGGTACTACTTGAAAGCTACAAAATCTGTTCCCACACCTACAGCAGTAATAAAAACAAATGACCTTTTCTTTTCAGCTTGTCAAAATGAACTGAACAGCATTGGGAATACATCACAGCACTTACTCTTTTGGAGGGTTAAGGTCTTCTGGTCGAGCCTCGAAGAACCTGAAGACTTCATCACACTGTGAAATGTGAGGAGGAAGACGGACCAGTGCCTGCAAAATGTAACAAGGAAGGAGAAGAACTTAGAACTGTCAAGTTCAAAACATGGCCTCAAACATCTAAACTACCAAGCAAGAGGAGGCAAAACAGTCCTGACGGGGGCAAAGCAATACAAAAGGGAAGCATCACATCTGGCTACTTACTTGAGAAGAAAGGAAATAGCATGTCTGAGCTGCAAATGTCAAGTTGGATGAAATGAACTGAGACAAGGATTGGTTCTTAGAGTCAGCTAGTGTAATTTTTTTGCCATGTGTACAAGAGGAGAATTTGGTCTACATGTATAAAACTGTAACAATGAGTAGATAAGTGCTCTGTGGCTGGAACAGTCTCCGTGCCATGTGTTTGAACACCACCTCAAACAACGTGGTTAGGGCATACAAGCTTTATGTCGATGCACACAAATTCAAGCAATGAAAACCCACAGACTCAACACCAACTAATACAACAGATTAATGTGCTCCATAAAGCTTTCCGTTAAGCACTGTCAACACAAAAAGTGGAGTTTGTTAAAAACACCCCAAACAATCCCAAATCAAACAACAATTTGCTCTGAAGCTAACAGGAAAGGAAGTTTCATTAAGTGTCTGAAAGAAAAAAAACCCAAACACCACCAAAATCACAGAGAGGGCACTTTTGTCTCCTGTCTGAAGACAATTTCACAGCACATCTTGGCTAACAGTGTCCGTGTACTCTGCAAGGCACAGGTACGCAGCACTTGCATTCAGCAATAAGTACAATTTGGGAAGCAACTACATTAATGCTGAAGCATACTGGAAAGGAAGACTTCAAAACAGTGAGACAAGCACACAAGGTAGAAATGTACTATGAAATTGCTGTTCAGATTCTAGAGCTGATGCCAACAGAAGCCAGAGCTGTCCCCAGCCTAAAGAGATGGGACATGAGATTGCCTCCAGAAATGATCAGTAGGAGAGGAAAAGAGGGTGGAGTTCAGCTTCTCCTGTGCTAAGTTACCTTGAAAATAGGCCACAGTTTAAATATAGACCAAGCTTCTTAGAGGTGCTGTAAACCTGTTTGACAAAATGAGATTGTCTGGCTCTTCTGGTAATTGAAAGATGGATGAGAAACTGCACCAGAGCTAAATGTACGTACATTAGGGTGAACTGGTTATGCTAACCCAGGAGACATCTGACTGATCTTGGTCAGACACACCAGAAAGTCCAGCCAACCCATGAAGGCAGGACAGGGCAGCTGGCTACCCTCACGGCTGTTTTTAACCAGGCTTTAGAAGTGGCCAGATTTGTTTCCTAGACCATTCCTGCTTGGGGATGTGAAGGAAAAGAGCTCAAAAATTAAAAATTCCTCCTCTGAAACTGCACGTGTCCAGTATTTGATGATGGGGTCTTGTTTCGAGGTGGCCTGAAAACTGAAGCCAACTGCTTCCATACCTACAGCTCTCTTTCCCTGTCAGAGGGATGTTATTAAAACATGAGGAAAATCCATTTAATATTAGCAGGTGTGTGAAGAATGAGGCCCTGGCCTTTGGTCACATGGAAATGCACTATAGAGCAGGAAAAGATACCTTGCATTAAGGAAGCAGCATCAGATGCAGAAGCCAGGCAACAAACTCAGTGTGCCCAAGTTCTAGGGCATGTGTACAGAACGCTACTGCTAGCTGCACTAATAAAGGATGAAACATAAAAGCTGGAAAACTCAAGTGCTCTAATTTGAATGAAGAATGCCCTGGTTGCCACTGGTATCTATTCAATCTTGTCTGAAAGCATAACAAAGGTGTGAGCTCTCTGTCCTTACTCCTGCATAAACGCAGCTGGCAATAAGGACTACCACTGGGAAGTCAAGAACCACCCAGGAACAGCAACAATCACAGCATGTTGAAAGAGAAATGCCTCGCCAGCACAGGAAAACAAGGACATAGACAACATTACAGCATGTTTTATTCATCTGTGTCTCAAGCAGGAGACAGACACAGAGAAGCAATGCTGTCCAGCCAACAGTGGATGGGGCTGAGATTTAGTGATGGCTCTATTACTAACACCTTCTCTGTTCAGGCAGGCTACTTAACCTCTTTCTGTCAAATTCAGCAGGGATATATCTTCAGTTACCCATTTACAATGCTGAGCAATAACACTTACCTAATCTGCAGAAAGGTTATGAGGCTCAGATATTTAATATCTACAGTGTGTTTTGAAATCTCAAAGGGCTTGAACTTGTGCAGTCAAATGGGGCAGGAGCAAGCACTGCAAATGATACGTATCATTACTAGAAAAACACAAATACCCAAGTTATACCTATCACAGGGGGTCCTGGACATCAGACGCTTTCTCAAAGAGTCACCACTTCCCCACAGGTCAGAGGTATTCACCCTTCCCAAAAACCAGGCTACAGATGTCAATACTGAACTGGAGTATAGAGTGGGTTTTCAGTGAAGGAGGAACACAAATACTACCAAGCTGCCCTGGAGATTTGTGTTTCTAAATAAAGGGAAGCTTTAGGAAATCCAAACCCGCCTGAATCATTGCTCTGCTGCCTGGAAATCTCCAGGAGCACTGTGGTCCTGCTGGGCCAAAGGGGGATAACTGAAAAGCACTTCAGTGACTCCAGGCTTTCTCAGGCAGTGGATCAAAATCAGCCAAAGTCATTTCCACACCCAGCTATCCACCTTCCCACCCTGGGGCAGGGCTGGCTCTCCAGCTTCTGAACCACCTCCCAAAGTACTGCAATTTTGTGTGCACAGAGGTGGAATGAAATCCACCAGGTAGTAACTTGCCATTGCATGTTTTTTGGGGAGGCTCAGGTGTAAAGTCTTTAACTTGTTTTTGTTAAAGAACGAAACCCTAAAAAGGGGTAAAAAACACTGAAAAAAAAGGATAAGAGAGTGCAAACGAGGGTGTAAAACCAGGCAGAGCCAGTCTATTGATTTTGGACAGTGGCAGGGAGCAGCAATGCTGTTTTGAGAAACAAATGTCTCTTCAGCAAACACACAACATCCACCCAGGAGCAAGCCAAGTCCAACGCGATTCCAGCAAGCGAACAAAAAGTGCATTGAGGAGATGAGGGACACTGCTGACACTCTGCAAGGGGAAAATGCACACTTCTGGCATTTCCAGCAAGATAGGTCCAGGGCAGAGCTGCATCAGCCCGAAGGAAAGACTGCAGGGTCAAGGAAAGAAGGGTGAAGAAAAAGAGGGAAACAGATGGTAAGAGGGTGGAAAGGACAGGGAAATGACATTCTTCCTGGGATGCGGAAACCAGAGGTAAATGCACACAGTTACAAACAGCAAGCATCCAGAGACAGCAAGGAATTTGCACAGGAAAGGTGAGAGATAAATAGTGCCAGTGAGCAGAATTCAGCCTTGCACAACTGTCAAGTACTATCAGTAATAGCACGTTTTTGTCACTCGGCATGCAAAGGCGGACGTGCACTGCTCAGACCTCACGCACTCCTTAGGAGATAGGCTTTTATGTGTTATTTCAGCCTGCAACGATGTCTGTCTCTCTATATGAGAGGTTTCAGACAGGCTCACAGAGTGGATGATTCAAAAGGCAATTGAAAATCTTTAATGTCAGGCAGTGCATGAGCAGGCAGCCCTCGGTGCTGGGCATGGCCAGCTCCTCGCACAGGGCCAGCTCATCCTCAGGCAGGCTGCTGCATGCCACACACACCTCTCGAAGCAAACAGAGCGCCCATTGCTTAAGTTTACATGAACTGGAAACAGCTCCATGCACTATATTACAGCTCAAAGGCTTCATGGAATACACGCACATGGGTGTAAACCATGCAGGAACTTGCAGCGATGCACCAAGTGCTGTGTGCTGCATCTATGCAGATACATTTATAAAAACCAGATGCACAGACATGTATATGTAGAGATCTGTGTTCAGTTCTGAGCTCCTCAATACAAGAAAGATGAGGAGCTACTGGAGAGGGTCCAGCAGAGGGCCACAAGGATGGTCAGGGGTCTGGAGCATCTCTTACGAGGAGAGACTGTAGGAGCTGGGCCTATTTAGTCCAGAGAAAAGAACACTGAGATGGGGATCTCATCAGTGCATACAAATATCCCAAAGACAGGTGCCAGGAGGATGGATCCAGACTCTTTTCAGCGGTGCCCAGTGACAAGACGAGGAGCTATCGCCATAAACTAGAACACAAGAAGTTTCACCTCAACATGAGGAAGAACTTCCTTACGTTGGTGGTGGCAGAGCACTGGAACAGGCTGCCCAGGGGAGTTGTGGAGACATTCTGGTTGTCTGGAGCCATTCAAAACCTGCCTGGATGTGTTCCTGTGTAACCTGCTCTAGGTGGCCTGGCCTTGACAGAGGGGTTGGACTAGATGATCTCCAGAGGTCCCTTCCGTCCCTAAAGATTTTGTGATATACAGTGTGCATGTAGGCATGCGTGTATATACACACGGAATAATATTCATCCCATTGACCTATATGTGTCTAAAATGAGAGACTGGTCACACTTGTCTATCAACTTGTATAATTGCTAGAGAAAGATCAGCACCTTCAGGGGGTGCTTAGTCTACCCCACCATGGACGTCTAGCTCTGGATGGGGTGAATCATTGATTGTGTCTCCCCACAGGCTGTTGAGGCAGTTCAGATACATAGCTTTTAAATCACCAGTGTGCAGTGGGGTTAATCCCAGCTCTGCACACAAATACCCAGAGCCAGCTGATAGTACTGCATGGTTATGACTCCCTGACTTTTCATATGAAACATCCTGTTCTCAATTGTTTATTGCTTTCATTAACGTTAATCATGATTAGTGCCAGATGTTTGGGAACGGTCATGAGTCCAGCAAGGGGGAAGGTGCAATTAAAGTACTTAATTTCTCAGAACAGAGAAATAAATTGTTTCACCTATGTGAAAATACTTTCCTGTTCTGTTGTGAGCCTCAAGTAACTGTAAGCTTGAACTCATAGCACTTGAAGTGTGGAGGTTGGATGGCAAACACTGACAGTCAGAGAGGTGATGAGTGCATGGTGGTGACTCAGACTGGAAAAGAAGTGGGGAGATACAGGAATAAGTAAAGAAAGGAGGGGAGGAGGAAAGAGGGTGCAGAGCTTCAGAAATAAGTGGAACGCAGAAGGGCTTTGCAATGGAAGGACCATAAGGGAATGGAAAGCACGGCTCTACTCCAGGTGCTGAGAAGGGTGTTGCAAATAATTAAGTCTCATTACTGTAGCTGGTCTAAATGCATCGGGATTCTGAAATGTAGATTAAAAAAACTAAAGTTTGAAAGTTTTCCACTTCAACTCTTTCATTCTTGACCAGGACTATTACTCCATCTTCAATCAACACTAGCTTAGTTGTACAACGGATACAAACATCTGTGCATCTGTCTTGACAAGTTCAAGAGTTAAAACTTGAAAGAGAGGCAGGGCGAAAAAACCAGGAGGTAAGTATGGTTTTGAAGTATGGTCTCTCAAATTCTGAATATTAATAAAAGTGACCAGTATTTCCTGGCACTGATGTGACTTGCTCCTTTGATTTTTATTTAGGTGATGTGCATTTGGGTACTCCAGCCTCACTACAGAAAATCCCATAAGCTTCTAATTAAAGCTACCTCCAGTCAGGACAGCACGAAGGCATGTCACAAATCCAGGTGTTCATGACAATGGGGCTTCACATCTTAAGAACTTCCATGCACAAAGATGTTTCCTTCAATTAGGACCAACACACACAAAGATGCAAGTCTGCAAATGCTGGCCCGAGTCTTCCCGGAGGGCTGTGTAAGGGCAGTGCAGTGGTTTTGTGAACCACCAACATGAGAGGTCTTTCTTGAACACAGGACGATATATACTGGACAAACACACCTCAAACACCAGAGGTGTGTTTGAGAAATCAAAAGCTTAATAAATAAAATGCCCCTGACAAGGGCAGGCTATGAAGCTGCTCTTTCTTTTACATTGGCAAAAACCCCTAAACAAACTCAGAAAACCAGGCCCAATGAGTCCAGAAGACCTTAAATCACACTAAACTAATTCCAAGCCTATAGCTAAGAGGGAAATCATTCAGAGATACCAACTCCAGCGGGCAGCACACATTTACTGGCAAAACACAGTTTGTTTGGTAACTCACTCAGGTTACTGGTAAGAGCATCTAGACTGCACTTTCATGTTTACAGATGGGAAAAGTCCTGGAAACCTTCTCTCTGTCCCCCACTCCTCTGTTTTTCATTGCAACTTCAAAGTTTCTTGCGGCTCGAAGAAAAACACTGGCCTGACTACCTCTGTGATGGCATTTCTCTAAGCTGGTACAATGCAACGAAGAATCGCCCAGGTGTGAGGAGTTTGGAGGCCCACACTGTAAGGTCCAGAGAGCTCATGGCCCTGATAAAGAACATTCTGCAGACCTCCCTTTACTGCCAGGCATCACCACAAACTCTCTGCCTGTCACTGCTTCTGTGCCCGGTGCAGGAACCAACATCACAAACAGCAGAAGCCAGACCTGCTTCACAGCCATGCAAATCACCACACACTGTCAGAGACAGCCTGCAAAACCTAAACAACAAATGGTTGAGCATTTGCACTGCTCATTTGCCGGGGCCCATCTGTGCTTTGTCTTTCCAGGGCAGGTGAAATGGATGGAGAACCCTCATCTGACAAAAAAATTACTATGAGCTTTGCATCTGAACCTGCTTCCCTCCTCTGCTTCCTCACAGATTCCAGTGGACAGAGGTCTATTGTCTCATTTATTCATTCTATTATCCCACGTCACATTTTCTCCATCAACTTCACCCACATCATTCCAGCATAATTCTCGAAACATTTCAAAATCAAGCATGCTGTCTGCCTACCCATTTTAGGACTAGCATGGGACATGAGCTTTGCACCCTTCTGTTGTAGAAACAGGACTGGACTTGTCAAAATTATGCTCTTGCTCTACAGTTCTATACAATTCCCTAGAGTCAAAATATCCACTGGACAGGGAAGAAATGCAGAAAACAGATAACGTTTTCAGAGTGATCCCACTCTCAAGTCAAGCACATGCAAAAGTGGCTGCTACAAAGTAGGAAATGGTAATGAGTAATATTATTTTATTAGCCAAAATAAATTTTAAATCCCTCTTACACCAAGAGGGGATTCACTGCACTGCACTTCAGCGTTCCAAAAGTTAGCATTGGGTCACAAGTTAGCAAGTCACCCAGATTCCCTCTGTAGTTAACAGCTGAATAGAGAGAGACTCTGTATCTGGCTCAGGCTGGTGAAGTGAGGCCACTCTGATTCAGAGTCACCACCTAATTCTCTGTTCCCAGTTCACAGCTTGCTGTCATTCCTGGTTAACTACATCTGGGACAGAAAGATTACAGTAAGGTTACAAAGGCCACATTCTCAGAATCCCTCTAAATGGTGACTTTCAGGGAAGTTAGCAAGAAAGCATTTCTGAATTTTAAGCTCCTGCTAAGCTCCAGAGATGAAACCCTGTCCCTTTTGAAGGTCAGTAACAGATCTATCACTGACTTCACAGCATCAAGAAGCTCTCCTTCTACAAGCTGTTTCCCTACATTCATTGTACCTTTGAAGTCCAGTGCCTGATTTACATAATTATTTTCAGTCTTGTGGACTTTCATATCCTGGGCCAGGTTTGGAACAGCAATAGCACCGGACAATCACTCTTTGAATAAATGCAAATTGGATGAACCATAAACCTTCAAAAGAAGAAGTTACTCTAATAAAATGTGCAGACTTAGAAGAGGCATGAGCTGCAACTTGCAGCTCCCTCTGTTTATTATTTACACAGGTTGCCAACTGTGTGCTGTGGGATATAAGGATGACTGGGAACATCCCATACCAGACAATGGCGTTACCAACTACCATCTTCATTTACTTTCTGTAATTAGAAGGAAGCCGTAGCAGAAGGTGAAGAAACCAGCCCATAACTTGATCTGATGACAGGCAGGACATCATAGATACTTCTATACTGTTATTGAAGAGGGGGCACAGGCTTGCCTACCATCCACAATGGACACAGTTAATGTCTGGGCACGGGTTTGGAGTCAAATGCAGGGAATGGAAAAAAAGCTTGGCATTACTTTACTGCCCAGCACTAGCTGAGCACTCACCTACCTGCAGCCCAGGCTGCTCAAACACAACCATGTTCATACACACTACATCAAGATACATCCCAGGGGGATGGGTGAATTAGCCAGTGCCTTTTTCCTTAAAGACCTGGCACCCCATGCAGAAAGACACAATGGAGGATGTAGCCCTCTTGAAGCACTCAGACATAAGATGCAATGCCTGGTCAAACTTTTCAGTCTCTACAAACATCAGTCTCCAGCGCCATCCGATTTAAACATCCCTGTCAGTGTTCAAGGCCATGTTGGACAGGGCCTTGAGCAACCTGGTCTAGTGGGAAGTGTCCCTGCCCATGGCAGGGGGCTTGGAACTAGATGATCTTGAGCTCTTTTCCAACCCTAACCATTCTATAACTCCGTGATCTGCTACTGTGGAGTACAGAGGGAAACTCAAGACAAATTACAGTAAACTGCACATGAAATAAAAAAGCACTGTATCAGGCACAAGAAACTTACAAGACAGAATTCACTGGAAGCTGTGATAATATTCTGGAGTAGTCCCGGCACCACTGTGGCTACCGCGTGAGACAGGAAACACTGTGCTGGGGGAAACAGGGCTAACCCAACACGGCTGGGTCTATGCTCAGAAAAGCAGTGCCTATTAATAAATAGGTTAAGTAAACAGCTTCGCTTTGGGGAAGCACCCAGCCATCTCTCTGAGCTGGGCAGCAGCAGCAGATTTGCCTCGACTCATCTGAAGCACAGTGAAGCCATTCTACGATTCCACGAACAGAGCCAGACTTCTCCAGAAGAGAAAAAAGGAAGCGAGGAGAGGGGTGGCAATCGCAGTGCCACGGTGCCAACAAATGTGCCAGCACCGACGCCACAACATACCCCTTGGTGGTGACTGGTGGACCCGGCAGGGTCAGGTCAGGTCTGTCTGTGGTGCAGACAATGGGGTCCCACAGAAGGAGCTGCCCCCTGCACAAGTCACCGCGTTCCCCACCAAGCATCTGCTGGGTGAACCCTGACATCAGCCCTAGCTGCGCGTGTCGCCGGCAGTTCCTGTCTGAAGGAGGGCGGCTGAGGACACAGTGAGATCCCACATATTTGAGAGAGGGATGCTGGGCCGCCGGCAGGAAGACAGTGCATTAATTGTCGCACAAGAAAGCCTGATCTCATGAGATAAGACTTTAATCACGGCTTCCTCGCCTGGGGGGTGCAGATGGCAAGGGTTTCACCCCCCACCCACTCCCAGCCCCGCTGCCCCAGTATGCCTCGGGCACTTCAGTGATCTGCTCCCAATTTAGGGTGAGCAAATGTCTGACTGGAGAAGTTCTTGGGAATGTATTTTTTAACCCTCCACCTGCTCCTCTGGCTTTCTAAAAACGGAAAGAAGAGCCCATGGGAAATAAGAGAGGAAGTCTGGGGTTTAAATTATGCGCTGACTGACGCGTTCGATGCCTCTACAAAAACGGGTATCTGCCTTGCTTGGAAATTACTTTTAATCTACTGTCAGAGGATTATTATCAAATCATAAACTCCAAACTAGAAAGGGAAGATTAGGTGACCTAACCTTCTTCTCAGCACGGCTGTGCTTCTTGGTCCTGAAGTAAATCTCCAGGCTTTCACTCACCAGGAGAAACACTCCTGTAAGCCACCAGTCCCCGTAGGGCTGAGCCAGCCTGCACTGTCCCTCATGCAGCACTGGGGGTCACACAGGCAGCAAACAGAAGAAAGCACCGTCTTAGTTGTGCCTCTCTGCCTGACCAACTCCTGCATTCATCAAGGCTGATGTAGAACTAATTTAGGGCAGATGAGACTTACAGTCTTACTGACTAAATGAGGCATAAAGTTTGCAGGGGAAGATGCAACGAGGACGCTGTGAGCAAACAATGGCCTGTTTTCACCTGCTTTCTTAGTTTTGGTGGTGTTTGGGAAAGCCCATCATTCCTTATGATGGACTCAACACAGATGAAACTGTCAGAAGTATCCGTAAGGGAAAGCCCAGTGCTGATGGGGTGTGAGATGCTCCCTCAGAGCTCTTACCCTGCAGTACTCGTCGATGGGCTTCAGCCTTTTCACAGCTACATCTCTGACATGGCTCCTCCGGAACAGGATCTTGCCTGAGGAGGGAATAGATGAAAAAGGAGGGTTAGAGGCATTGCCTGCCATGTGGGATAACACAACAACACCATGCAGATCGGTCAGCAAACGGGGTTTCATCCCTGGCTCTAATCATGGCTATCGGCAGTGCCAGTGACTGAGCTCTGCAACCCTGCTATGCTCCCAGTGGAGGAGTTCTGGTACTGGAGAGGTTCACAGAGCAGCAGCTTTGTGTGACTGCAGCCCCCCTTTGCTATGACACAGACAGTGCAGCACATTGGGAAGAGGTGTGAGGAGCAGATCTACTCCTGCCCTTGGAGCAAACTGCACAGAAACATGCTGCAAGGGCACGCAGGGGATGGATGCAGGACAACGGCTATAAAAGGGGCACGCATGGCACCTCTTGCAGCTGCATGTTGCTGGTCTTAAGTTTGCACAGGAGATGCAGCACATGGCCAACAACTGCCAAAGGCACAGCAGCTCTGTGAAACCTCAGTGACTGCCATCAAACTCCTGTTTGTGTGAGCTGCTGAAACGGGACCACAGTGACTCACAGGACAGTGGGAGGCTTTTGATTTCATCCTCTAGATAGCGCAAATTTGGCTCCTTTTCAGTGATGGCATTTTCCTGGGATGGACTGATACTACGTTATGACTTCCTTCTACTTTGAGGCTGTTCTGGCTCATCCATGCTGGCAGTGCAGGGAGCTTTGCTGGGGTGGGATGCAGGCTCCATCTGCATCCCATGCCTGCCCGCTCAGCTGCCTCCTACTGCGGATGCTCCTGCCCTTGCAGGCAGACAAACCACACAGCCAGCTCATGAGCAAATACAAGGCTGTTGGTGGCAGAGCCCTTATAAATCTACAGAGGGAAACCAAATAACAGAACGAAAATAAACAAACTCTCTTTTTTTGGAAAGTATAAAACCCAATAACCTCAGTGTCCTTACGGGGTGACATTTCTGCAAGCAGTTAAGATTAAACAAACGGCTGGGTTTTGTGTGAAACTGATTGTAACAAAGTTTATCAAAATAATCTAGAAGCTGAATTTCCCCCCACACAAGGATGTCATAGAGTTGGTATTTTTTTGGCTAGAAGTGATTATATCTTCATATCCTTTTTTGGTGGTTTTCTTCCCTTTTTCTTTTGTGTTGCATTTCTTTCAATGTAATAAGACAGGAATAAATTATATGTTCTCTTGTGGTGGAAGAAAGCAGTATCTGCCAGCATTATTTATTCCATAAAATGTCTGCATAAGAAAACCACTGACATATATACCGCTCCCTGCTCCAAAATTCTTCTGCCAACAGGCAAATACGATATTCATCCATAGATCACAGGATAAGAAAATGGACTAGGAAATGAAATCAGAAGCAAAATCTGAATATGTGGCTTTGATTTTGTTGTGATTACACGAGCTGAGAGGTTAATGAAATGGCAGCCTTTAACAGTCCAGTAGCAGAGGCTGTAAACCCTTTCGAACTCTGTCCCTTTTGGTTGTCTTTTCCTCCATAGCTGCTAATTTGGAAGGTGATAAAACCTTTTGTTTCAGGCAGGAGAAAGTAATTTATCTCCATTCCCAATTCTGGCAGCAAAACAGTTTGTCCTGTGAGGTAAAGCCATTTCCTAGTGCCATAAATTTATCTCCCCGGGTTCCCTGTGGTTATCTCATTACAAAGCTGGTGATGAGCCATCCCTGTAGGATGTGGTGCCACGCAGTCACAGAAAACGAGGGAAATCTTCAATAAGTGTCTGAGATGTTCTGAGCTTGAGCAATTAGGTCAAAAGCTGATGGAGAAGGGAAGTAGCGTTCCCATCGCCTTGCACTGATCCACTTTGGACACACCAAAGAATTGCTGTTTTCCTGCTTCTCTGTTTGGTAAATGCACTTCCAAAACATTTCTTCTTATTTCTGATAGCCTCCAGGATCGCACTGCACTTGTAACTGCATATCTGCAGTAAGCTGCATTTTGGGGGGCAAGAGGTGTGAAGGTAGCTGTAAGGAAAAGACTTTCTGAAGCACTTTCTCGGTGCTCCAGATATGCTGGTGTGGGAGATCTTGCTATTTCTTTGCAACTTTTATAAATATACTGCAAAGAGAAAGCAGCATTTTGGAAACATTCTCACTTTCTGGCTTTCCTGGTTTCAGTTCAAGCCACGAGTCGAAAGTTGAACCGGTGACCATATAAAAACATAAAGGAACCAAAGACTTAAACAGATTAAAGATCTCCTGTAAATGCAATTCAGCTTTCCTAAAACTAATAATAATGTTATATTAAACACAAAGTACAAAAAAGACCCCAGGATATGATGAGTCTTATTTCAGTCCTTACATGGAGATGGAAAATATCAGAATGAATGTGCTGTTAGGAAGAAGCAAAGCCCAGAAGGTGCTTCCATTTTTATTCCTTTAGAAAAAGGAAGATTTTCCCTCTGCTACTGGAAGCTGGAAAAGGCCCGATGAGGGCTGTGGGAAAGATCTGTAGCTGCCCAGTCCATTAAGGCATTCAAAACTGAGATCTGGAGAAGGCTGAGTAGTTTAAAGCACTGAGGACTAGTAGTCAACAGAGAAAAACCAAGAACCAAAACAGGGACACTCTGCAAGCACATCCAGTTCTGGTGGGCAGCAAGGAGAGACCCCCTCACAAAGGCAGAGGAGTCTCATTGCCAGGGGTACTGAAGCACCTCTAAGGAAGAACAACTTCCCAATGTTCAGCTTCTCCCCTTTTCTGGGAAGACTGACTATGTTGACAGAAGCTTGGCCAAAACCATCACGACCGACCAGAAGGAATCACTGCAGATCCAGTATGAGTTATTACTGCTTTCTTAGTTTCCATCATTTCTACTGGTCTTCCTTTGAAAGGAGGGGAGGTCCAGTAAGGTAACCCGAAAGACACATTGTTCTCCAAGTGGGTGCACTGGACACAGACCCCATTAACAGAAAGCTTTGCCTAATGAGGCTCTCTCCTGAATTGTACTGCAGCTTTTTTAAGCCTCTTCAGGCACTACACTCCTGTTGTAGAGAAGGACAGGTAGCTTTCTAACCATGCTGCAGCCCAGCTAGGAAGTGATCGGGAAGTCTGTGTGGGGCTCGGATGGGAAGCTGTAGTTATGTGGGATGATGTTACCCCATGCAAAATATTTCATCCACCAATGTGTCAGGCTCAGACCAGGCCAAGAGCAGTCTGGCATACGCTAGGAAGGACTCCGAGGACAGCAGCGCTTGGAAGGAGAGACGTGGGAAAGACACAGGGCTCCAGCCCTGCTGCTAATGCAGGATAACAGTATTTATTTTTATCCTTTTTTCTTTAAAGAAAATATTATTCCTAGGAAATTAATCTGGATAAGAGGCAAAGTATCAGGCTTAGCATTGTAGGGGACATCTTAAATCATCCCTTCATCTCTTTGTGTATATATATATATATGTAGTCTTTAATTCTGTGACCACACACCTCTTCTCCCACAAGATTTCAGTTTCCTCAGATACACAGCGGGTGCACGAAGTGGGAAGAATAAAGCTATGCAGGAGACTGTCTATAGGGCAGCTGCTGATTCTTAAAGGCATCCTCTGCATATCACTTTATTCCTAACATAACCTCATACTTAAGAGCAGCACAGATTTTAAGAAGTGCATGGACCCTAGGAACAAACAGGTTTAAAAGCATCCCAACATGCCTGGTCCTTCCCTTAGCCTATAGGTCCATACTGAACACACCAGAGAGGGCCCATAGCCTAATGCTTTGTAATGGTCAAGGACCACTCACGCAGGGAAGAAACCCAGCTCCTGGTGGGCTTCGTGGCACTATGGAACACAGTCTGGAGGCAAGATATGACCAGGCAAAGTAGCACTAGAAGTCCCCAGCGGGATGCCCAGCAGGAGAATCCAGTCTTTCCTCATCAAGGGAGGGGGACATATCCTATACAGACCCTACAATCACAGCAGATGCCAGCCATCACTGCAGCTACTGCCATACATGGGTGATTTGTAACCTCTAAGAAAGCCTCTAAAACAAATCTCATAATTATACCTTTCACTGCCAAGGAGAGCTGTTGCATATCTAGGCCTCAGGAACTTCTAAAGATGTCTTCATGATATTCCCATGAATGCGCCAGTGGCTCAGCCCCAAGCTGGCAGCTTTGCTGCTCTCTGGAGCCAGGCAGTGAATTGGAGCTATGGCAGGGGCAAGAGGGAGGCAGCAAAATTCCTGGTTAGCTCCTTTCCAAATTTACCAGAGAACAGATCCACCTCTTGCTCTTACTCTCTGATTGCTGAGCCTGACTTTCCTCTCAAGGGATGTCTGAGTGATGGATTGGTCTAAGGACACCAGCTGTTTCATGCAAGGAGCATCTGTCGAAGGTTAAGAAGAGCCCAAACCCACTGTCAAAGGGGTGAAGGACAAACGCATGTTCACATTTAATCTTCAAGTACCATCACCACGCTTCAGAAGGCAGTACGCAAAGCAAGCCATACGATAAATATTCAACAGCAGACAGCTTGAAGAGTAATGGGTGTATTAAAAGTACTGTAATGTCTCATCTGATTTAAGTTTAAAAGAGACATGTGCTGCCTCTGACTACAGAGGTTCCAGCTGTGAAGGCTCTGTCAGTCAGCTGTCTCCTAGGAGCAAAGAAAGCTCCTGTTTCTGCCTCTTCATGTTGTTCTTGTTACTGTGCTCTTGGTTCTCTCCTCTTTTTATGTGAGAACCTGAGAGGTACTAGGTCTGTATATATGTTGCCAACGAATGTGTTCAACCCACGATCAGCTTCTCAGATACTGAGTCTGCGTATGAGAGGAGGTCAGACTCTTTTTGCAGTTACACTGGGGTTGCATTGGTAAAAGGAGCAAAGAATTTATCCCTCATCCAGTTACAGGTTCTCCTCTTGGGTTAGGCAGCATCCTCCAGTGTAACTAAAACCATTTTGCTGCTCAAGTATTTTTATGAAGGCTTCTCCTTCTTACACATAGCTGTTACTATTTTCATACACTGAAGAAGCATAGATGTGCAATCAGATATGACACAAATTCTCCTCAATGCCTTTAAGTGGTGACATCCACCTCAGAGTGCTGCCCGAAACTCCCAGGCATCTGTCCCACAACAACTCCCAAATACGTACTGCTGACCTTGCAATGTAAAACTGATGATTTACAGCACAACACTATGGGATAGAAGAACAATTCGATGTTTCTCATGGAAGTGCGTGTGATTTTCAATGAGATGGCAATCTGACAGTGGCCAAGAAAGAGGTGTGTTCCTTACAAAATAATGTCTTACTGGGGATCCCAGTTTCCATGGATTGTTTTCATCCATGATTTCCTGGAGTCAGAAAGCCAGTGCCAGGGTCCTAACACTGATGGCATTTGCTCCTAACAAAGAAAGGGGAGGGAAATGATTCATAGTGTTTCCACTGGTGGGAGGGGGAAGGACATTTTTAATAAGTAGAAACTCATGACAGAGTCAGAACTGTTGGCTGAACTTGGCTGCCAAAGAACCTCAGTTGATAAAGGCTTTTGCTAATCAGCAGAAATTACTATGGAAGGTGACAAGAGGTGATAGAGACAGATGGAGCAGCCAGGAAAGCCAACACAAGCAATAACAACATTGCCCTGAGATATGGAGGATGGTGGGGAGGTTGTCCTTCTTGGATCCTGTTTTTAATGTGCATAAGTTGCAACGTTAAAGAAAATCACCAAGAAACAATAAAGAATAGGAAGTAACATGGCTTGTATAGAATATCACCAGGAAGAGAAACCTTCCTCCATTAGAAGCGACAAGGAGAATGTGGCCTTATGTGAATAATTACAAGAGGAAACCAAAGACAGGCAAGAGGCAAGGCTGTATTCCCTACTAGGAAAGAGCTCCTACCTCTGAACCTGGCTGCTTTGCTCTGTCTGTAGGCGTGGCTATTACCATCCAGGGACAACCGCATCAGCTTTAGGA
Organism: Psittacula echo; assembly: GCF_963264785.1. Lineage (NCBI taxonomy): Eukaryota > Metazoa > Chordata > Aves > Psittaciformes > Psittacidae > Psittacula > Psittacula echo. The sequence continues at coordinate 13,904,250 of NC_137743.1, read as the reverse complement.
CAGCTTTGCTAGTACAGACTTTGGGAATTCAAGCACCAGGCACAGCTGGAAGAAGGAGAAAATCCCTGAGCACTGATACTGAAATTCAGGAGTGACAGATAGGGGCCATGGGGTCTCAAGCTAACAGCTCTGTTACTGTTTGTATAATGTTTTGCATAAGCCAAGAGCTACTTGATGTTGTTCTATGTCCTGCTGCTATCACTCAAATAACCCATTGCTCCTCTAATCTCTTCAGCTGCCCCAGCTGCAAATTTCCCACCTCTCCAAAGCAAGGCAGGAATCATGGTATAGGCAAATTATGCAGTGTTTGGGCCGGGAAGGGCAGGCAAAAATGCTACAAAATCATCCTTTCAATTTTCTTACTGTGGTGTGGCTCTCTGTGCATTGGTCTGTATGCACCAGTGAACCTGAACAGACCCATCAACTTCCTTAAACCAACTTTACCACCAGAGTACAGCACAGTAAAGTGCCTACCCCACACAAGAGGATCTCAGTGTGAGCACAAGTCCCTGGATCCCTTAAAACTGAACTTCCTGGTCTGTGAGTGGTTGCAAAATGTTGCGACTGTTGATTCAGTGAGTAAGGTCTTCAAGTTCGGCAGTGAAACTGGTGCCTCCTTGAACTACAGAGCTCAGCGTCTCCAACATGGAAAGTGAACTCATTTTTAATTACTGGTTCCAAGTGCTATATTAGAGTGCAAACAACCAACTGCTTTTAATTGCAGAAAGCAGTCAGTCTGTCCAAGGGAAGAGGAAGAATGATATTTATACCTGCAGCCAGCAACACCGGCAACTGGCACGTCCTCACCTGGAGGAACTGACCTGATGATAATTTTGAGTACCACAGAGATGAGGAACCAAAAAGGAGTCACGTTTTCAAACCATCCGAGAAATGCTGCCTTAGGAAACAGCAGGGCTTCCTCAGAGAGAGGATGCAGGAATGTCCCCCTCTTTGCATACAGTCTTTGCTATGCTGGGAGCAAAAGGCACAGAAAGAGAGGAAAGCCCATGCATATCCAAGGCATCACCCTTGCCCATGCATACTTCTCCCCTAAGGTAAGAGTATACATGCTTTCACATCCACTGCACCCTGTGTTTTGTTCCAGACATCTTCCAAAAAGATCCATTTCCAGAATGCCAGGACCAAGTCATCTAACATACAGAAACATCAGAGCTTACCAATCAAACTATCTAGACCCTATACTGAACTGATCAGAGATACATCAACCCCTACGTCTCAGTGCTGAAACACTTGGTTTTCCTCCTGTATCAGCTGATGCCGGTATCTTGTTTTTGCCTATGTAGTTACTGGCTCCTGACCTCTGGTTTCCAAATCACTAGTGGTCCACAAGACAGTCTGTAGAGCTATGTTCAAGAGTAACTTTCATTTCCTGGCCAGTGTGGGAAGGATGTGGATCACTGCATGTTGATCCAACGAGTCAGAAGCAGCAGCCCTTGTCTGTATGACATATTTGCTGGTGAACATGCTTGGTATCATCTGAGCTACTCCAGCTCCTGACCACAGAGTGAGAAAAGGCAAGAGCTTTTCAAATGCCTTTGTGCCACCTTAACCATGAAAAATGCTCTTCCTGAAGGGTAAGACCATACTTGTGTAGCTACACTAACTAAACTCTTCCTCTGCTCTTTCCAAAAACACCTCAAGTACCACCTTGCTCACTGGGGTCTGCTGAAGTCAATAGGAGTCTTTCTACTGACACTCAGTAGGTATGGACCCTCAGGGAAGGACCATATGGTCCCACCTCAATCTTTTAAAGCAGGAGCCTTAACAAATTGAGCCTATTAAAACATTTTCACTGTTTTGCACATAAGCACATAAGACTTGTCAGTAACACACGTGCTGGTGTGACACTAAGCCTGAGACACGACCTCACGGACACTGAGCCAGCGCCAGCCTCACCAACAGGGAGCCTTTGAGCTACAACCACTGGGGTCGAAAACCTTCCAGCAAGGTCACTGGAAGGAGATGGATTTGCACCACACCCTTGCCAAACTATACTGGAAAAGCACAGTAAGGTCCTAGCCACATCCTTTGGCCTGCCTGGTAATAACACTGCTTGGGACACTCCACCCTTAAGCTGGTTGAGAACTGGAGCTGTGAATGAAATAATATTTATGCTCACACCACGCAGATCAAAGTTATTATTACTAGGAGGTAGGCCATGCAATAATGTGGTGCTATGGCATATACTCTTGCAGGACCATGCAGGTAGAAATTGAAGGGTTAGGATGCAAAGTTGGCTTCATAAGGTCACAAAATGAGCATACGCTAATGAAAGCAATAAAGCCAGTCCCTAGATTGCTCTGTAGATCACATGCAGAATGAAAATACATCTACCTTGGCATCTGGGGCCAGAAAATCTCTCTTTTCAAACATTTATTCTAATCAAAAACAAATGGTCAATTTCTGCCACAAATGAGGCAAAACTCTCTCTTGTGGGAGATCTTAATTAGGTCTGCCAGGTTCACAGGTCCCACATTACAGGAGGTGAAATTCAGCAGTCGGGTTGGCAGGGACACTGCTCCTCAGAGCAGTATTTGGAAGGCACCAATAAACACAAAAATTGAGCAAACAGGGTGGTGGCAAACATAACTGGGTGTCTGTGCTTGTCAGAGGCTGGAACTCATCAGCTAGGGTTTCAGAGAGCAGTATTCAGATTTCCCTGTGCTTTGCAAAACAGAGCACTGTTCTCTTTTTCCAAATGGAAGTGCTCTCCTGGAGTCCTCCAAGCAAAACCTCTCACTAAGCTAAATTGTCAGTAGATGATAAGCACAAAAGAAGCGGTTGAACAACCATCAGACTGAAGCTGGCCAGGCTGTGAGTCAGGAAACTCCTCTGCAGGACAAGACATCTCTACACCATCTGAAACCACAGGCATCATTCTCTGGTTCCAGACAGGCCGTTTTAGTAGGTCTTACCTTTTTGTGTCATTAATGACAGTCTTTGGTAGGGATTTTCTCTCTGCCTGCTCTGATCCCTGATAAGCTAGCACATGAGCATGTGCTTTAAGACAGAGAATACTGATTTCTGTGTGTTACAGGAAAAGAGAGATGGTACTTTTATTTCCAGCTTGTTAGGGGTCTGATCAGTGTTGTCATGTTTGCACCTCCCTGCACTGACTCCAAAGCCAGACCTGGACCCCTTCCCCTGACTCCTTTTTGCCTGCAGTGCAATAATACAGCTGGAATATGTGATCTGGCCACACGTATTGGGTCTGGCTGAGATGGAGTTAATTTTCCCCATAGCAGCCCTCATAGTGCTGTACTTCGTATTGGTAGCTAGAAAGGTGGTGGTAACACACCAGCGTTTTGGCTTCTGCTGAGCAGTGCTTTACTGCATCAACTCTCCAACATTTTCTTCTCATCTGGGGGTGGGGGTGGGCAAGATCTTGGGAGGGGACACAGCCAGGACAGCTGACCTAAACTGACCAAAGGGATATTCCATACTATATGACATCTGCTCAGCAATGAAAGCTAAGAGAAAGAATGAGGAAGGGGGACATTTGTTATTTACAGGATTTCTCTTCCAGAGCAACAGCTATGTGTACTGAAGCTCTGATTCTCAGGAAGTGGCCAGGCATCTTCTGCTGATGGAAAGTAGAGAATAACTACTTTCTTTTCCTTTGCTTCCATGTGCAACCTCTGCTTTTATTAAACTGCCTTTACTTTAACCCATAACATTTTTTGTCATCTTATTTTCTCTCTCCCTGTCCTGCTGAGGAGGGGAGTGATAGCAGCTTGGTGGACACCAGGCATCCAGCCAAGCTCAATCCACCACACTGCATCACCTAATGAAACAGCCTTTGGGTCATGTCTGTGGCCAGGCCACCCAGCAGCACCTCTTCATTAACTCTTGACTGTGAAGCCATCTCTACTGCCTCTTCTGAGCTGATGGATGCATGGCTAATCCACTCCTTTGGACACGGTGATCCACATGGGCACAAGTAGCCTGCACCAACATGAGCCAGTGTTCAGTCACTTGGTCTCCCAGGGACAGCAAAGCTCACTCATATTGCTCCACCTTGTCTGCACAACTAAGAGCACTCACACCAGCAGTTACCACAGCTCAGCTGATGCACAGAAGCAGGGAAATGACTTTATAATTACTTATGAGATAAGCAGCCTCCTTCGCACCCAGCTCCTTCATGTGTGAGCGCTTCAGCCATTTCCAGCTCAGGCCACTTAATCCAAGCTACATTCACATGTGATTTGGCACCAGCAGTGCCTGCTGATGCCAGAAGACAGCTGAGGATAATCTCCCTGAAAAGCTTCTCTTGGTTCCTCAGTGTGGAAATGAGTGCGGCATTAAGGGTGCAAGAGCATCCCAAAGGACAGAGCTGCTGCCCTGGAGCTCAGGGTGGAGGGTGCTAAGCATCCCCAGCTTTCCAGGCCCACCTTCTCTTGGGTTCAGAAAGGTGCCAATGTCTGATCAAAGGAGGAAACAACACTGTCAGATGTCAACAGCTTCACCCACTGCAAAATAAAAAGCTTCTTTCAGGGATTAACGTTCTAAGCAATTACCCACCCCATGAAAGGAAAAGTGCATTTAGCCAAGGTGACAGCAGAATCCTAGGACCATGCACGCTTTCGTTTCCCTTTCACAGTTAATATGGCCTTTTCATTTCCCAGGGAGAAGAAAAAAAAATGTGGACTGGAAACTAATGTTTTGTTATTTTTTATTTTTAATAAGGATGGCTGGGCCAGCAGCATAAAAACATGAAAATAACCCCAACTTTATTGCTAAATTAAAGAAAAAACAGTAACATGAATAGGCACAGAAATCTGAATTAGGAATGTGAGCTGATAATTACCCTTTCGGGCCCTGATTAATTGCATTTGAAGCCACGGAGACACTGAGCCGCCAAACGGGACTGGCTGCTAACAAAATCCACCCCACTAAACAAACTGGTCTTTCTCTCCCTGTGCCACCACACAGGAATGGCAGCTCCCCAAAAGCTGTTTGCCTTTGTGTCATGGTGTGCAGCGCTACGAAGGGCTGGCCAGAGGTACAAAGTCCCACTATTGGGTACCTCAGATAACCCCTTTGAGGTGGTCCAGCCTGCAGACTTGTGGTCTCCAAGTAGAAGGTCAAGAATGGACAGACATCACCTCCACCAATTCTAGATGGAGGATCACCATCTATGAGTTTAGCTGCTCCAGTTCAAGAATGCAACTTCAGTGGTAGTTATAACACTAAAAGGGGACAGATTTAGTCCACTTTGTTGCAGGAATGTAAGAGTGTCACCTTTGGTTAGGTCAAAGATCCCTGTAGTCCAGCTCCCTTGTGTAGAAGAGTGGAAAGTATAAGGTAGGCAAGAAATTCAAGAACAGGACATGTGTAATCGATCCTTTCCCTGATACACACTCCCCATTCCTGCACATCAGTGGTTAGACTTTTCCAGAACTAGAAAATAGCTTTTAGCAGACAGTGCTGGCTCCATCCTACAGGAACTCCTCTAGAAACTGCATTTTCAAACCCACTGTGGATCCTACAGAGTTCTCTGCAAATTAATGTCATAATTTAATCACACAACATGTGATGACATACTTCCTTTTGTTCACCTTAAGCTCACCTCCCGAATTTTACAGCCTGCACCTGTTTTTTGCATTCAGAGAAATTAAATAATCATGTCCTCCTCACTCAAATTCACTGAGGTTTCACAAACTTCTTCTCTTATCCCATCATCCCAATCATCACCTTTGTTCCAGACAGAAGGCTTTTAAACTATCTATTCCCTTCATACAGAAGCCAAATTCACCTCTAATCCTCTCTGTCACCCTCCTCAGCACCTGAGTTTATTACATTCCCTTTCTGAGAGGCCACCACAACCAGACCTGCACACTGTGTTTGCTACATGGGGAAATAGTAGGATTTTCACAGCTGAAGCTCTGGGTTTTGTTCCCTGTTCTTTGCCTAATTCTTTTTAACACCACCTTTGGCTTTCTGACTGCTGCTTACTGTTGAACAGAAACCTCCTTAGAATCTTTACTGAAATCTCCTTTCTAGATTGCAGTGGTCCTTCCCCCTACCCCCCAGCAATGCTTTGTGCTTTCCAACACCAAACTGCCTTCTTACCATCAATAACATGAAGATCCCAGTCAGCTCCATATTTGAGTATCCTAAGCCAATTTTGTGATCAGCTAAGCTAATTATATCACTAACACCCTCCTTGGCAGATCCTGGGTTGAACAGCACAGATTTCAGAACAGATCCTTCAAGAATCCTTGCTGGTAGAACCATGTTTCTTTTTGGTTAATAAGTTTTCAAGTCCTCATCCCCAGAGGATGCATCGTTTGGGCTCATTTGCACCTACTGGCTTTCAATCCCCTATTTTAGAAACATTCCCCTAACACTTTTAATTGTCAGAAACCAAGGATTAATGTTAATGTCCACAAATGACAAAGCATCCACCCTTAAATGAAGGCTCCAATCTGGTTGAAAATAAGCTTACAGCCTATGTCAGTCATACATCAAATACCAAGAAAGGCTGTTAATATAATTATCTTCTTATTGCTATTTCAGGAGGCACAGTAGGTTTTGATGGAGCTTGTAGTAATAGGATCTCTCATGCCATAATTTACGAGCATGTCTGTCCTGAACAATTTTCCACATGGGAAATTAATCACATTCTGCCTAATGGGAGGAAAAATATCCCTTTGCAGTTTGAATTGGATTTGCCATGGTCAATTGGGTGTGGGATTCTTCTTTATCCCTACTCATAATCTGAGGTGTAGTGTTGCTGGCCAAAATTCACTGTGTTAGACTCCAAAGATGGAGATATTTCACTGATGGGTGATACTTTTATGCAATGCCCACAATGGAATAAGTCAAAAATGTCAGCATAGCAGAGCCACCAAATTGGATTGTGGCATCTGTCAGATATTGTAGATTATTGCAGGCTCCGCCACCCAGTAAATTTTAATTGCAGCTTCTGTATAGTCTGAGCATCCTTTGGTGTTACTTTATGAAAAAGAAATACTCAGGTCAGATTTAGGAAGTAGGCCACACATCTCTCCCCACCAGAGGACCTGCACAGATTACCCAAAGCTAGGCCAGGTTAAAGAGCTGATCTGGCTTTGCTCAGGACTGTCCTTGGCAGCACAGCTCAACCACCATTTCCAAGACCCACGTACTGATGTGAAGGTGTGAAACAAGTTCCTGGGTCACACAACCACCTAAAACATTCATGGGCCTCCCCTTGATGTGTACCTGTATCTTGGGGGTACAACAGGAGTGAATTTAGCTAAGGCAATGTTTGTGTACTTGAAATCGTATCACCAGCATCTTCACTTGGTACAGGGGTGCAAGACCTCTCAGCAGAGCCATTGCTCATTCAAAGACACACCACGAGGCATGAGTTCTGGAGATGTGGCAGGATGCTGAAGGTCACTAAGCACTGGGACCATGCTGCAGTTGTGAATGACACATGCCAAGGTATCAATGACTGCTCAAGGACTCAGAGGTCTCATTCAGATGCACAGTGCAGGCATTTATATTCCTCCAGGTAAGAGACCACAAAGAATAGAATTGAAGGCTCCCCATGTACCAGGCTAATGAGTCATCTGGAGACTGGCTGTTTTTCCACAAGCACTCAAGAATGAACTGTCCAGAAACTGGGGCTAACCTTCCCTAAGGATTTACTGAGATAATTTGCCAAATGTCAGTTCAGGTGCAGACTTTAATCCCTTCTTCTCTCTACATCAAATATCCAGTGTGCAGAGCGAATGTCCCAGTGCTGATTCATCCCCACTGCATATCTCAGAGACACAGTTCTCAGAAAATCCCAATTTTGTTCCCAGTTCCAGTGGAAAAGGGGCAAGAAAGAGACTCAGAAAGGGCGAGGGAAAATAAACTAGAACACTAACACTTCAGCTGGCACCAAAGATAAAGAAGGCATTTCCAGGTAGCAGGAAAGGAGGCCAGAAAGATCTGCGTCTCTGAGATCCCTTGATTTTGCCATTAAGAAGCAGAACACAGAGTTGCTCAATGTTTCTTTAAGGCTGAAAGACTAAAGGAAAACAGGATGGCTTAAAGTAAAAAGGAGTAATCGTATGACTGGAAACTATGAGTGCCCCTAGCCAAGCACCCAAAGGAACTGAGTAATGTTCATTAGTCAGTGACTTTATTGGTACTTGGGACATTCAACTGCTGAGCAAGATTTAGACTGAAAAGATATTCTGGGGCATGCTACTCTATTTATGTTTGGATGGAATTCAGCCTCACCCCACACAATATTTTTCTGTGCTGATTTGAGCAGAAAGAGCCCTCACTTTTTCCCTGGGCAGGGTAAGAAAGAGTGGGTCCCTTCTCACAGCACAGTGCAAATGCCACTTCCCAACCAGCGGTGTGAGGGCAGGGGGAGATGGCTGGAGAGGAGTGGTCCTTCTACAAGGAACCTGATGATGTTTTCCAATACACTTCTATTCCCAGAGCAGAAACTCACCGTACCAGACACTGTTCAAACACAAGACAGTCCCTGAGATTAATTTGCTCACAATCAAAATGCTCGGTTACACTGTGACTTTTGAACAGGTTAATACGTAGCAGAAAGGTGCCTGAATTAACAGAGGGCACCTGTGCAAAACAAAATCCAGGTCATACCTCAAAACTGTCGGGCTGAAATACACAGCATTAAAGGCTGACTGTGCAGCAGCTTGGTAATGCTGCACTTGTCACAGCAACGCTGGGTACTATTCAGCCACTGGGAAAGTCCTGTGTATGAAGGGATGGGGAGAGAAAGGTAGCAGGACCAGTGGAACCCAGGAGAGAAATTCCTCAGGCATCCAACAGCCCACACCATGCAGCAGAGCTTTCCACTGCACTCCTCTGCAAGATGCACAAGACAGTATTATCTACTGTGTTACATAAAACTATGTTGTTGCAAATGGATTTGAAAGACTGGGCTCTCCCTTACAGACAGAGGAGGAAATAAAAAGTATTTCTTGCAACTGCTACAATGATTGCTCTGTGACATGAGACCTTCTGAATGCAATATTCATACGTGTACACTTCAAAGAGCACATTCAACTGAGGGACTGGTGTTGTGCTGTCAAGAATTATGTTTGTGCCACTTACAAATCAGAGGGGTGTTGTCCAGAAATCATGGGGTTTGGATTAAAAACCTGGAGTAGTTTAGGAAAACATCAGCTCTTGAGAAGTTTCTACTACTGGGTAGACTAAGATTCTTCTTTTTGAGGTCAAGATTTTACAACCACAAACTACTGACCCTTCACGTCCAACTAATCTTCATCACAACCTTTTCATAGTATAGCTCCAAATAGCCAAATCACATAAATGCAGCACTGAAAGGAAGCTCAACAGACCAGCAAATCCATTACCCTGATTCATGGCACAACTCTACCTATGGCACTGCTGAAGAAGTCTGTTTAACCTGTAGTTATTGACTTCCAAAGATGGAGATTCCTCATCTCCTCAGGCAGTCCAAATCCAAAATCACCTCTCCAGTGCACTATAGAACAAGGAGGATGCACATTCAGTGTATTTAGGACATGAACAAAAGTTTAGATCTGATTAACGACTGTGTTTCCCCCTTTCACCTAGTCGGAGCCCATGATTACAGTAAATCTACCTTAGCACACACTGAAGTAATGGCCAGTTGCAATGACTTTGCTCTCTGTGGTGAACCTGACATGATAAGGAAGAGACACAGTGAGGAGAAGACCAACAGGGGGCAAAGGACCATGAGCAACGAGCCTCATAACTTGTTAAAGACCTCATCCAGAGTGTAGGGGAATTAAAAGGACTTTTTCATTCACTGGTGCTGTGTGAAGCCTCAGCTTACACACACATCTTCATCATCTTCTAATATGCACTTTCCAATCTTCTTATTTTCCCTTCTCTGAAAGAACAGCCATCTGAATCTCAAGCAGATAATTAAAATCACTCTGAGTCAATACACAAATCTGGCTTCAAGGACCTTCTTTTTCATGTTGTTTACCCAGGACAAGTACTAGATGAGTCTTTTTCGCAGATGTTTCTTTTGTGGTTCAGCAGATGGTGGGTTTGGGAGGAGGGTTGTTTGGTTGTTTGTTTGTTGGGTTTAATTTTTCTTTGGATGACACTTTTCCACATTATTTATTTTAACTCACACTAAGAGGGCACAAGGGAAGGGCAAAAGAGGACAAAAGGGAAATAACCTTTTTGGAAACACTCACAAAACAAAGAATCTAACTTATTTCTGATGTTTCTGAAGGCATGCAGGTCAGTTTGGTTTTAATGACAAGCAGATCAATCCCCTGCGGTCAACTCTCCAGACAGCTCAGCTGCCGGGCAGTGATTCAGGAGGGCCACTTCTAAGTCAGCTCAACAAGTCAGGTTGCTTTAGATCATCTCATAACCCCCAGGAAACCTGCATTAGTAACAAACCACAGAAGAAACCCAGAGCCCCCGAGGAACCCCAGGCATCGCAAACAGTGACAAGAAAAATTCTTGCAATAGGGAAACGCTGCAGAAAGGGAAGCACACGTTTCCAAATGAAGCCATTTATGAAAGTAGAGTCTGGCCCTGGGACTAGCACAGATCAGAACCAAACTGAGTGACATCAGAGACGATGTCTCGTTGCTGCTAGTGAGAAACCAGCCTGGCTACGCCACAGGATTAAAAACACATGCAGCACCAGTGAGCCTATGGGGGACAACAAACTGGTTCAGGCTACAGATGAGTGAAGAAAAGAGTGTGGAGGGGACAGTCCCTTCACAACGTGCTGTCATTGAGATGCACTTAAAGGACTTCAGAATGGGACACGAACACCCATGTTGGCTACTCCACAGCACTACAAAAACCTGTACATGGCTCCTGGGGCTGAGGAAGCCAGGAGAAGTTGTGTCCTTGTGCCGGAAATAAGCTACGTGCAAGAAGGACAGAAGGAAGAGGCAGCAGTTAATGAGACTGAAGAGGATTATCCCCTCTCCCCAAGGACCTACGGGTAAATACAGGTTTTCCTGCAAGCATACTGATGCTCTTGACACTGAGGCTAATAGCTTTCCTTCCATTGTGTTGAAATAGCTAACCAGTTTGAAACAGAAGTCAAATTTCCAAACACACAACAAACACACACCAGGGACACACCAGCACTTCAGAAAACAGGAGCCGGGGTCAGATGACACTTGAGCTCTTCTGAAAATTTCCTGCTGGAGCCTTTCACGCTGTAAAACTATCCTGAAATAATGTGAACACTCCAGGCGGAAAAGCCAGCTGCTTCCCTGGGTCAGCCTGAGACCTGCTCTCGAGATCCTTCACATTCTTGGGAAGGAGGCTTTCACTGCTTTCCCCAAGATCCAGAAAAAGTCCAGTCTGTGATCCCCACATGCAAATGGGAGGTTCCTACACCCTGTCTACACCAGCTTCTTGTTTGCATGAGGCTGTGTTTTATGAGTCCCAGAGCAATGCTTTGAAGTAGGACAAAATGGGAGAGACCGTAAATCGCCTGGGCAGAGCAGTACTTTGCTCTCCCTGATCACACTCAACCCAATGCTCTTTCAGCATGGTACCAACATCAAGAGAAACTATGCCTTGGGCAGCCTGATCTAAACCAGACTCTTGTGGGAAACAGCTGGACACTGCCAGGAGGAAGGACTGGGCTCCCACCATCTCCCCTGCTTCACACTGTACTGCAAAAGCCGGAGATCACCCCGCACTGCCCCACCAACCGCCTCAGCCCTTTGATGCTCAAATTCACATTCCCTCCTTGCATCCACCACCCTCCTGTCCTCTGAGGATGACATCCTCTCTTAGTTATGCAACTGCACACAGCAGCAGCCAAGAAACAGTTTATCCTTTGCAAAGAAACCACTTCACCATAATGTAGTAATTTTACTCCCCTGTAATTAAAAAGCTTAAGCTGCAACTCACACTTCCAAGCATTTGCTCAGAAGGGAGGAAAACTAACAAAAACACTCACAGCCATCACACCACCTCTGTGAAAGGCCTAATTCCCTATATTGCTTTAATTAAAAGTGGATGAATAGCAGTCTCCCAGCCTAGAAACCTTTAAGAGAAATAAAGTCAGTCTATAGGCTTATGAAAATAAAACAGAAAGAGGCAAACAAACACAAAAAACCTGCCAGTTTTAGGGCTTACCAGAGGATTATAACATCTGGACTCTCTTTTCAAGGGGAGGTGAATCAAGGGATGCACTGCATGGAGAGGAGACAACCACCTCATGGAGTGAGCATCGTGCGCAGGGAGCTGACAATGGGAGAAGAATAGCAGAAAGCCACAGAGAGATGCAACACCCTTTCCTGCGCATTTTTGTCTTCACGGCTGCCTGGAGGAACACTCCTATCTGCTGACACCATGGCACAGAAGATCTGGTTTAATTACCAAAAACAAAGTGGGGCCCAGGGGAAAAAATCCTAACAGATGATGAGTATAGCTGACCTCCAGTGAAACAGAGAACAACTTGTGAGGAATAATGTAATCCATAAGAGCTAAGTATTTATCATCAGTGTTACAGCAAGAGACCACCCCGCTTCAGAGGACATCTGCAAACAGATGTGAGCATGGAGTCTTTAAGCACAGCAATAAAGGCACCAATCAGGCATAGGTAATTACAGAAGGACTTTAATGCTGCAGTATTTGAGTGATACACAACGTTTATGGATTTATTCTTTTAATGTCACAGAGAGATATGGCAATTCAAGTTTGTCTCGCTTTTTCCCCAATAAAAGAAGTGCAGAAAGTCTGGGTGTAGACCTGGACCATTTATATCCCACCTGAGTCCCCAGATCTTCTCTTTCTTACTTGTAAAGCACCTCTGGCAGTGGGAAAACTAGGGACAAGTCTTGGGCACAACTACTGACTAAACATGGGCTTAACTGGTGATACCCAAGATAGCACAGTATGGTTGGGGGACAGAGAGAAACTGAATCTGAGCTCCCTAAGTGGGCTCCAGCCCCCCTCACCTGCTCCCACACACCCAGGGTAAGCCCACACATGGTGCTAGGTGCAGGATGTCATCTCTGGTATCCCACAGGAGCAGCACTGACACATACATAGCATGCACACACAGAATGAACCAAACTCAGTTGTTTTTCCACTTGGGCGAGAGAAAATGAAAACCTTGTGAAAGTCACTTTGTCTTAGAAAAAAAACCAAATTTACTTTGCTTTGCTTTATTACATCTCAGCCTTCTTATCAGTTTGACTTCATTCTTAAGTCATTTTAAACCCTAGTGTCATATAATCTGGCAGCTACAGTGATGGGCTTTATATAGAAAAACACAGCAAAAGGGTTTTCAAAAGCCCTCAGACCCGCTGAGACTGCTCCTGCTGAAGTCAACAGTAAATCCAATGATACCACCAGGAGCAGAGGTCAAGACTGAGCAGGCTTGACAATACAGAAACTTACGGGTGGGATTTTCAATCTCTTCAAAACCGATTGCTAATAACAAAGTCTATTAAAAATAAAGAGCTAAGTTGTGACCCTGAAAATATTTACATATGTGCTCAGCTCACAGCTTGTAAGTAATTACAGGGGCCTGATTTCTCTCACTTTCTCTAATGTAAGCCAGGAATAAGGGTCCAGATGCGTGTGGAAAACCTTGGCTCACAGAGGGTCAGCTACAGTGATTCTGGTGGAATTACTCGTGCTCTGCAGCAGAGCTTTGAGCACAGGCATGCACACAGCAAGACTCCTTAGAAACACCAGGACCTTCCCCAACCCACAGCCACACTGACATGTAAACACACCAAATGTGAGATGAGACTTTTCTGGCTGTGCTGGTGCTGCAGAAACAGCATTAAAATCCACTCCCTCCTAAACAAACACTTAGGTCAGAAAACGAGGGCTAGTTAAGAAAACCTCTGTGTGTGCATGGAACTGTTTTATTATTTGTGCAGATCTGACACTATGACACGAATTAACCTAACTTCAAAGCATCAAACATCATCATTACGAAGTATTGCATCGAGTATAACCATTTCCAGGCAATTATGCAAACTCAACTGAAGTAATATTATGGGTACAGGATTATTGTAGTTCCCTATTAATCCCAAGAGGAAGAGGGATGTGACTTCTCATCCTGACAAATCATCTCAAGGCACTGCTGAATCAGACATGCTTGCAGCTTAAGAGGAAATAAGTAAAAATGTTCGGCTTCTATTACTAAGTTTGAGGATTCGTTAACAAGGATGCAAAAGTAAACCTCATTTAAATCCCCTTATTGCTCACAATATAAGTCCTTAGATTGTGTAGTTACTCTGGAATGAAGAAAAGAGCTAGAGAAGGTTACCTTCCCAGCTATTGGTTTCCAGGCAGTTTCACTCCCAGATTCCTGTACAATACAGCAGTCTTCACTGCAAACGTTTCAGGGGAAGTGCTTTACTTGCATAAAGGCTGCAACTGTTCCCACTGCACCGAAGCCATAAAACTATTGCAATTGAACCAAAACTTGATAACAGCTTAATGGCATAAAGCAATATTTGGACTAAATTGAACCTGATCATATCATTCTAAAGTTCTTTTCCAAGTTAAAAGGCTTTTATTTATAGATTTTACTTACACCCAAGAGCCTTTGACATATTTTAACTAACCTGCCTTCCTTGTCTTCTTAACCTTGGTCCCTTTCCAAGAAAAAAAGATGCCAACTGACCACAGATGGGGTTTGATTTCCAGCAGCAGAATTAACCCACAACACAAATCCCTTGTGTTTATTCACGGAGTGATGGTGCATGTTGTAGGGAGTGAGCTTAGCCAGTATTTCCTTGATGAAAAGGGTAGAGAGGAACACTCTGGAGGTACCTCTGACACCACATCAACCATTCGCATGCAACAAATCTCTGAATTCCACTTATTCCAACTCTTCTGGTTTCATAGACACCACCGGGAGATCAGAATACACTGAGACCCACCAGTGAATCAGTATCACTAATACTGGGACCCACTGCATCTCCTTACATACAACCTACCCCACCGCATTGACACATCATGGACCTCTGTACTGCAGAAACATGGCCTGGATGGTGCAAACCTGGCTGCAAGCACGGCCTAATTGGACCTCAGGCAAAGCACACCACAGCCTTCCCTCAGCCACCCACTGAGTACACATGGGAGGGACTTCAGAGCTGCCCCAACAGTCAGGTACCATGTCATATGTACACAGCATCTACATGGCACTGCACCAGCCACCCCAGCTGGTGAGGGCTAATGAAAGGACAACTGAGCAGCATTTATAGACCAGAGCATGTCAATTCACCCTGTCTTTGACAGGGCTGGGAAAAATAACATTTTTCTCTATGGTGAGGGAAAGAAATTGAAAACTGGGATTATATCAGGGGGAACAATGCTATGATCGAAAGAAAATCTTTTCACTGTCTCTGAGGGCCTTGTTTCGACCTGCGTCCAAGGGCCTTTTTCAATCAGGTATGGCAAGTGCCTGCACAAAACCTGGCTCACATCTGCTCCAGCTCTGGCTGGCAGTGGGCATGCAACGTGGTGGTGCCACCACATGAAATGCTGCAGTCCCCAGATCCTGACACCTCATCTGTCCCCTTGAAAGCTTTGTGCCTTCATTTCCTCACCCCTCTTCCCAAGCCTGCCCTCTGGGAAGGAGGAGGGGTATACCTCACTAGCAAGGGTACCTCATCAGCTTGGCTTGGTCCAGCAGCACATCCCTGACTGTGGGATGCAGCAGGGAGCAGAGGGGCAAGCAGGGCAGTATCACACTCCAGCAGAGCAGCTTATGCTTGTGGAGAGTGTGCTTCTTCCAGCTGCAGGCAACCCACTGGTGGCACTTCCATCCCCTGTCACCACTTACCAGAGTCAGCAGCAAGCAACCTTCTTCTCCCAGCCCCTGGGAGAAGGGGGTAGCTTAGAGACATTGTGCAAAAGTAAATATTTACGTAGCCGGGGCCTTCCTTCCCCTGCCCTGTGTTTTCTCCCCCTTCTTAAAATGTCACAGATCAGCTGTTTTCATAATTGTGCAGGAAATGAGTTCCCTGCTGGCTGGCAGCTTAACACCCGCATGTGCTGGGTCTACAGTGGCTGCACTGCTCATCTCTGCTGCCAGCACCTCCATCCACCCAGGATCTTCAGAGGATGGATTTGGCCAGAGGGGAGATGGCACAGTCAGGGACGTGAGCACAGAGCTGCGCAATTATGGTAGTCCTCATTGCTGCAGCTTAGAGGAACTCCTATTCCCTGGTCCACGGTCAGATGAGGATCCCGGGAGACCCAACACTCTGTTTATGTCACTTCAGAGCAAACATCCAAGCACAGCTTCCTGCCTGCACGCAGCCGCAAGTGCGCTCAGGATATCCAGGCAGATTTCAAGCTTGCGACGACTTCTTTGTTCTTTGGACAAAGCCTTGTTCACTGGAGATGTTGCTAAAAGGATTATTATCTATAGGAGACTTCTCTTCCCAAAAGGAAATCTGCTAAACACACAATTCTGCATTGCTCTGTTTTGTAGGAGACGGGATTAAGACAGGAATGATTTCCCTCCTGCTCTCCGCATCTAGTGATTTAAATAGACCAACAGTGACGACACTGCCTAGTGGGAATAGGCACAAATGCCTTTACCCTGTACTCCCGTCTGATGGCTTTACTGCTTGCCTGAGAGGGTACCCAAGCTATCCTGTGTTCAGTGGGAAGAGTTGGAAGAAGACTTAGAAGTTTGATGGAATCACATCTAATAGCACATTCAGTGAAAAGCTGAAGTCTGCCCACCAGCCTGAACACCTCCAATAAAACTCCATCAAGGGCCAAACTAGACTGTATATGTTTTGCTTAGTCTGTGTCATCCCTATGCTGTTCTGAGCCCTGAATACGAGAAGAAACGTGCAAGTCTGAACGTGACAATGCTTAGGATGTGAAAGCAGAAGGAATGTAATTTTCTGCTCTTTACTTAGAGGTGGCAAAACCCTGATAGAAAATGACATGGTGAAAGTGCTTAACTTCAGACCCAAGGAAATTTGAGAGCAAACATTAATTACTTCCACCCTGAGTACAAGCCTGGGGCCTGTATTAGCACCTCTCTGAATGGGAGAAGCTCAAGAGGATTGAATTTCCCACTTCTAGGACCTATTTTCTCTTCCTCTTCTACCAACCCTTGGTTTCCTCTTTCTAATTCCCATGTTATTTCCCTCTCTTCACCTCAGCTTTCCCATTAAATAGGACAAAAACTCTAAAAAAAACCCCCAAAACACAGGGGGGCAGACACGCCATGGGCTATTCCATTATAGTGGAAATAGATTCAGTTTGGCAAAACCCTACCCACAGTATTCTCTCACTCTGCTCCTGAGTATAAAGATTCCCTTATGAGTAAGGACAAAGGTGTTCATGAGAGCCTGAAAATAGCTGCATTGTGGAGCAGGGAGGTCTGCAAACATACTACACTTCAGAACATCAGCCCACTAAAAGCCGATAGATAGATAGATAGATAGATAAAACAAAATAGGAGAAATGATTTGTGATTGAGCAGCAAATTCCCAGGTTCATTGTTTCCAATCCACAGGAAAAAAATAATCACAACCTATTTTAAGCATGTGAGTACATAAATAAATCAGCTGGCCCAGCCAAAAGGCAAAGTGTGCTGAAAACAGATTCAAGCAAAGGTCTAGACTATTACTTAGCTGTGAATCTCAGCTGGGCTCTGCTCTCCTCTATTGCTCAGGCAGCTTAAATCTGAATACAACAGAGACCAGATCAGGCAGAGAAGTAACATCCAGAAGGAATATCTAGAGCCTGTGGGGCTGCAAAGCCATCTGGGTCCCTGGCAAGCTTGACTCCCGTGTTAAAAAGCACTTTCATTATATGGGCCATTTGTGGATGAATTGTGGGAAGAAGTCAGATTTCAACCCAGAAATGAAGACAAGCAAACCCTTATATAAAGCCACCCTCTCCGCAGCCTCTGGGCTGAATGCAGAATGCTCTCAGACTTGCTGCATACCACCCACTTGAGATTACAGACTTGCAGGGTTATTTTTAAAAAGTAATTATAGTAGTAGAGGGCACACTCATCTGGAGCGGCTGCTGGAGGAAACGGTGGGCCCAGCGCAGCTCCGCTTTTCAAGTCTATAATCGTGTTTATTTATTGCCTTTAAAAACAAGAATCAAAATCCAACTAATTTCTGAGTAAAACCGTCTGCATATTTCCCCAAGGAGCCCGAGCAGCCACACTGCACCGAAAACCTGCCCCGGCCTTCCCGCTCTAGTGTCCAGCACTGAAACAAAAATAAATAACCCCCATTAGCTCTGCCTTCAAGCAAACCCAGACCAAACCTTCTTTCCAGTCTTTGTCTTCCCTTTAAACTGTGGGTTGATCATTACAAAACTCTCATCAAATGGTCTAATGAGAGGCACGTCATGTTCTGCATATGCTGATTTCTGCCCAGAGGTGGTTTCTGGTTGAGCAAAATAGCAGCTCTTGACCTTTGTGAGAAGAACAGGTATAAGCCCCAGAACACTGTTCTATAGGTTTTTCCTATTCCAGCCTCTTGTCTCAGCTGCCAGCCAGTGGATTTTGGATCTTACACTGAGAAAAGACTCAGAAGACTGAAAGAGAGGGAAAAGGACCAGGTACTTGGGCAGATGCCAGCATTGGGAGTTTTTTCCCCCTTTTTCTTCCTTATGTAATGAAATCAGGCCTTTAGACTCATGCCCTATTAATGACCAAAGACCTCCAGAAGACCTGATGACGCCTGCGATACAAGCTCAGCATGTAAAGCCAAAAGCCCCCCTGCACTCCATTACACGGGACTCATTACAGCCCCTTCCTCTGTGGGCAGCTCTGAAAGCCGTCGGCTGCTGGCGGCTGCCTTTTTCGCAGCTTCTTCAATAGGAAGCAGCCTAAGGGCATCCTCTGACCTCACACTTGATTACTTCGTCTTTCAAACAGAAAAGACTTAAACCCTAAAAATATCTCCATGGAGCCTGAAGAAAAAAATAGGCCTGCTCCTCTCAGAATCATCAATCCCCCTGCTGCCCAGCGAGGAACAGCCGCTTCCTCCCGGCAGCCCCTGCTTTCCCTTCAAGCCCGGAGCCGACAGGAAATCCATTCTCCTCTTGTGAGAGACAGGAGATGAATTTTCCACAATAGCTCTCCTAGCAAGGCAGAAAATAGAAAGAAACAATAGAAAATGCTTTCTCAAACAATAGGAGCTGCTGAAGAGCAGCTCACCAGGAGCTCAGCATCACCGAAGTCTTAAATAAGCTGGAGTGGAAACAAGCCAAGGACCTGTTAGCCGTCTTGCTAACACACTACCCTGGCTCAAATCTAAGTTGATTTTCAACCTGGAGGCACTCTCCCTTTTCAAAGAACAGGCAGGAAAACTAAAAATATGTGTATTAAAAGGAAATTATATTGCATTATGGAGTAGCCCTCTAAAGCTGTGGTCAAGCCCCCAGCATCCCATGCCACAGTGCCATGGGTCACTCCCCTACCCCCTGGCGTCTCCTTGGAGTTGGGCATAGGAAAGTGCAACACTGATTTAATGCAGGTGGATAGAAGGAGATGGGGGGCAGAGCCCCTCTTTCTCCATCTGAGGAAGTTTGCTGCCTCACATTCAGGATACCACAGCAGAGTATCCTGATTATTTGTGTTATGCAGGTAAGGCTCAGCAAATCAGACATCTAAGACTCTGTGTGTGCTTCTATTATGCCTGCAAGACTACCCCTGCACATTAAAGGAACACGTTTAAAATACCTTAATTCATATTTTAATCTAAAAAGTAAGATATGACTGGGTTCAAGGTAAAAAGGTCCTTCCTTTTGGCTTTTTTTAACCTTTAAGCTGCTTTTTGACTGGCTCTGAACTGCTGCAACGCTTCATTTCCATGTAGGTTGAAAATGACTCCAAAGAAAGATTAAAATCACTTACTAACACATTGTTGCCTCGGCTCACAGAGCTGCAGGAGAGGATAGTAAAAATGGAAAACAAGCCTGAAATAAAACATAGTTCTGCACATAAAATCCAGCTAAAAATCAGGAGAGGGAATGCATTTCCTTTGAAATGCCCAGCCAGCAACCACCTTTCCAAAGGGGAAAACAGCCTACAAGAGATGGGAAGAGCAAACGCTGAAAACACCTCACATGCCTTGACCACTGCTGTAGCGCAGCACCTGTGACAAAACTACACATGGCCACATCCTAATTTTGCTGATCCTGGTCTTGATTTACACAGGTGGAACATGAACCACTGGATCTGAAGGTCACCATAGTGCTGCTGCTTCAGATGAGCTCATCATCTCTGCTTCAGCACAAGTTTAACCACCCAAGATCTCTGAACAAAATGCTGTTCCAGTCTGGAGCAAAACAAAAGGAGCAAAACTGGAATATATACAACCGAGAGGAAAAAAAAGCTGCTCTCATCACCGTGGATGGAATTCTGCTGTTGCAAACCTGCTCAAGCCTTTCTCCTCAGCTTCTTCTTCCTCAACAGCATTGGAAACGGAAGGGGGGGGGGGGGGGGTAGAACCCAGTACACCAAACCGAAACCAAAAAGCAGAGATATCCACCTGGGATGCAGTTCATCGGCAGATCTCCTTCCCCACTGCAGTGGCAGGAACGGAGGCAAGGAACGTCCCGGCTGGCGCTGGGGAGAGATTATTCCCCATTCTCCTGCATTGTGCAAAATGGGGAGGCTCCTGTCAGTGCTCCCCGCCTGCCGGCACCCCCGGCCAGCCCCAGGTATCTGGGCGGTGCTGGGTGGCCTCCCGCGCCCTGTGCGACTGCACCTCTCCCTTCCCGCAGCCCTCCTGACTCACACATGGGCTGGGGCTGGGCTGGGGCTCGCACTCCCGGCTCCTGCTCCGCTGGGGGAACAGGGCAGGAGAGGCTGGGGCTCCTCGGGGGAACCAGGAGCCCTGCAGACATTGAGCAGCCCGGCACGGAGCAGCTCACCCTGCTCCCCACCCGCTGCTGCTGGCATGAACCATGCACCACAGCTCAGGAGCAAAGCAGGGCCAAACCTGCAGGGATCTTCCTGCCACCCTGTATGTGCTGCCTGTCCTTAAAATGCCTCAGCAGGCGCCACATGTTCCTGCTGCCTTGGGGCTGAGTAAGGAGAAAGCTTCAGTGACCCCCTTGAGATGGTGCCGGGGCATTTCTCTTCTCAGGGGGAAAGCAGGTCACCAGGGCTCAGCAGGTCCAGACAATGGCTGGTAGGCATCTCATCCACCATGCTGGCATCCTTCCCGGTGCCCTGGGACACAGCCACCAAGCTCCACTGGCAGCATACACCCCGAAAGGGATGGTTTCCCCTTTCCTTGCCCTAATCAAGAGAGCTCAAAAATCCAAGTGGAAAAGAAAGGAAGAGAAGGTGCCTCTCTGGCAGAGGTTCTCAGGTGCTGGAGGCAGGGCCTGGAGCCAAGCTGGTCTATGCTTCTGCAGTTGCCTAACCAAGCTAGTAGGGCAGCCTGCACCTACCCCCCTGGTTCCCCTGGGATAGGACTCAGCTTCCCTAGGGTAAAGGAAAATCAGGCAAACAAAGCAGTCTCCTCAAGCGGGATGTCTCCCTCTCCAGGCAGCAGGGAAGCTGCAGAGCAGGCACCCTGCGAGGATTTTCCCCTTCCAGAATTATGCAAAAACCTCCTGTTTTTTTCAGCAGGGCTCGAAATTGTTTGAAGTCCAGGCAGGGACCAAGCTGGAATCTGGGCAGAAAGAGCAGGGGTCTGTCATCATCAATGCCCAGCCCTCTGTGCCACGGAAAGCCCAAGTCTCTCACCACAGCAGGGATCTGCAGCCCAGTAGCCAGCATGATGGGAGATTTCATGCTGTGCAGTGTGTTTTCCCCAAGGCTACACTTTGGAAGACACAGTGGAGCAAGAAGAGCTGACACCCCTTCAACTTCAGCTTTGCCTCCACATGGCTCTTCCACTTAGTGCCAAGAGACACGAAAAACAATGCAAGCCCTTGAGTTCTGGGTCAACCACTGCAGAACTGTTAATCCCAAGCTGCATCGCCCTGTCTCTGCCGTCTGTATTTGCCACCCTGTCCTCCAGAAGCTCAGCAGATCAGTCTTTTCCTTCCAGCTGAAGCTCCTTCATTAACTACCTCAACATTCCTGAAACAGGGAACCCAAATCCATAACCTCTTCTCTCTGCTGATGCGGATATTGAAGTATTTGACAGGGAGGGAGCAAAGCTTCAAATCCACACTCCAAAGGTTGCTCTTCAGATGTGCAGCAGGAGAGGTGATGGAGAATCAGTGCATTGCAAATGGGATCAAACAAAAGCCACACTGGTACAGCCAAACAGCATTTTCATCTGTGTCTTCTTACAGTGACAAGCCATCTTCAGTCTAGAAAGGGAGTTTTGCAGCCAATTTTGTTCTAACTCTTCCACAGTTTCTCTCCATCCTCCCAACCCAAAATTTCATACCACCAACTATAAAAATGTTCTCTGGCCACCCCACAAACATGGTTTCTTATATGGTTTTCTTTTGCCTCACCTTCCCTGATGCAAACTTTTCCAACAGTGAAAAGGGAAATCAGAGAGAAGAAGGGAAAACTCATGGGAAAAAAAGATAAAATGAGGAAAGAGGAGGGAAAAATATCAAGTTTGCCTTCTTGGTATGGTAAAGGAAAAGAAGTTCGCAGAAAAACTGAAGGCAGGCGATTGACCCTCAGAAAGGTAAGCAAAACTACAAAGTTATCCACAGCATATCTTTTACAGGATTATCTGACACTGCTCATTTCCTTGCTCCTCTTCATGGCACTGAAAGCTGTAGAGTCCATACTTGTGTAAGAGGGAAGCAGGGGAAAGAAATTGCTAAAGGTAAGATAAAGGTATCTAGAGGAAAGAAAAAAATGCACTTTCCTGCTGTTGAACCCAGAATGGTCTCTCCTTGCAGGGCACTGAGCTCTGTTACACTTCCCTTGGTTTTTACAGGTAAAAGGCTTCCAGCACAGCCAAATACTTAGCCTTGATTGACTCAACAGGGAGGCACCTTGCCCAGTAGTTTGCAATCATAAAACCACCTGAAACCAGCAGTGGTGAGTGCAAAGGGGGCTATCATCTGGGCATAAAGCAAAAATCACAGCCAATATGTAACAGGTCAGAAAAGCAGCAGCCATCTGCACCTGGGTGGGATGAAACCTGCACCAAACCACTTTCTAGTACCCAGGGGATTTACAATCTGTGCATACAGTGGGAGGAAGAGAGATGTACAGCTGGGGGCAGAACAGGGCAGTGGGACACCTTTTGTTTTCCTCATAAATCATGCACCACCATCCCTGCTTTGTACGGAGTAAGCGAAGACATAGCATGACCGTGCCCAAGCAACAGGATCTGGACAGGTCAGCCTCCTGCTCTAGATGCACAGCTGACTGTGCATGCTTTCATTTCAGGAGAGCACCACAGCATTGCCGACAAGCAAGAGACACAGCCTGGCATCAGTCAGCTTCCTAAACCAGACCTGATGGGGGGAAATTGCCCTAGCCTGAAAGTGGCACAGGCAAACCCCAGGCACTCAGAACCCAGCATGCAGAGTCCCTCCAGCTTGGCCGAATCAGGCCCATAATAAGCAAGCAAAATCATAACATTTTCATAAAAGTAGGATTTAAGTACAAACATCTGCCCTGCTGGTTTTTAATTCTCAGCCTATAGCTAGTATTCGTTTCAGGGATCCACGGTTCCAGCTGCAGAAATGCCATGCGGATTCTAATTATGGCAGCTAGTTTATTTAACAGACTTTGACATTGTTTGACATTCAGCTGAGTCACCTTGTTCCTGGGTAAAGCAACATGGGCTTTTCAGTGGTTCACCAAGAGAGAGGCAGAGATTTGATATCAAAAGTAGAACATATATCACAAAAATTCTAAATTAAATACAGCTGAGGTCTATTCTATTCTGGCAGCTTCTCTCTTTGGGATACTAAGGCAACCCAAATGTTTTCCAGATATAATTCTTCCCCTCACGGATATGCAGCAGTGCCATCTCCCTCATGTTGTTGGAGGGTGGGAGGGGTAGGAAGTGTTGTAATGGGCATATGGGATGTATCTCATCCTCCGCAAGTATCACCCACCCATGTATCAGGACATCCATCACTAAGAACTGCACGCAGGCTGAGCATCAGTCACTTGCATTCAGACAGCATTTTTTCTAGGACAAAGTAAGAGAAATGGGCCATCGATGGTCAACCCAGGAGGAACAACCATCACCTGCAGACAGAGATGTTCCTACATCACCTCACCTAAAGCTGACTGTACCCCTGTATGGTGCTTTTCAAGAATCTCAAAATGCTTTCCAGCAAGAAAGGCAGACCAGCACTATTCATCCTCATCATACAGAGGTTTCACAAAGTGACTTGTCTGTGAGTTTCCTGGTGGCACCACTAGAAAGAGAGCCCATGCTTGGACCACTCTCCTCATGCCAGGTTGGAAATGGAGGCCAACACCACCTCCCCTGTCTGCAGAGGGTCTGGATGCAGCATAGGGCATTGGAGAGAGCAAACCCCAGTTCTGGGGCTGCCGCCTTCCAGAAGGCCCATGGAGGGTGCTAGGTGGCCCTACTGCGGCTCCAATGCTTGTGTCACATATCTGTGCTGCTGCTTTCCAAGTCCCTGCTTCACTGCTAGCCCTGGAGCTGTGTTCAACACACATCTGGAGCAGCTGCTCTGCCTGCAAACAGTGTTGGGGACCGCAGCACGCTCCTGGAGAAGACTAAGCCCTCCCATCCCAGCTTCCCTTTACAGACCTTTGGGGAAGAGTTGGGATCTCCTTTTTATAGTTAAAGACAGAAGGGACCTTTTCAGAGGCTGAAAATACTCCACTTATTCTGGCAGGCAGCACAGCGAGCCAAACTTCAAACCAACAGCCAGAACCATGCAGTCAGACAACAGCGAGCTGGCCCGAGTGTGCATTTCCAAGAGAGCACGCTGTGGTCTGTCTCATCTCCCCCATGCCATCCCTGCAGTCACTGCTGAAAGAAGCTGTGTGGAAGTGTGTGCCATCACCCTGAGGAGAGGGTATCCATCACGTCCAGGCCCTCTCTGAAAGCTGTCAGAGAGACAGTGGCTCAGGCCAAAGAGATGTTTACTTATCTTTCTGGCCAACACTGCAGAAATCCCTGTTTGTATTTAACCTTCTTTCAGTTTCCTTTATATCCCAGTGGCAACTCTGATTATTCATTCCTTATTGTACAGTAACAATACCTGCAGAGCCACAGCATTAAGAAACAAAACTGACAATGTCTCTGGTCTCCAGTGGCCTTGAATTGGCAGCCCACGCTCAGACTGGGGAGCTGCCAGTCTGTCACCCCACAGGCACAGCTCCCCAGAAGCCACTGAATCCCTTTGTGTGGCAGGGCAGGAACCAACCTGAACCTCAACAGCTGATGCAAGATCCCCTGGGAGCCCTAAACACCATGCCAGTTATTTTAGGAGGAGGTGGAGGTCTGGTATCACAAGGCTGTATATACGAGCTCCCAGGGAAAAGGCATTTGTAAGAGTGGTCACAAAAAGTACTAGAGACTGTGGTTGGGGAACTGCAGTCCCCAACTGCTCTCATCCATCTTATTTAGGGCTTTTTCCCCACAGCATTACCTGGTAGAAAAGGGATGATCCTTTGCTTGGGATCTTTCTGGCCTCCTTCAATAGGGAACTTGTCCAGAAGCTGCATCTGCAAAGGAAAAAGAGGAACAGTCTTAGGGGGAAAATATGGACTGGCTGTGTAGGGACCAGGGGATCTCTCGATCTGTGTGTGGTTCAAAAGATGACTAGCAAAGCAAAGCAACTGCAGGAAACACTCTGCCTCGTTGAGGGGGAGTCTGTACATTGAAAGGTACAATACAGTTCACTCCAAAGAAAGGGAGGGCAAGTTTCTGGCAGCACAGAGGAGCTGGGACAGGGCCCAGGCACTGGCCACTGTTCTAAAATTAGTCTCTCATTCTTCGTTACAGAACACACGCCTTGCCTCTAATCCACAGCCTGCCAGCACTAGTGGAGACACAGTTTTCACCTGTCTGTGTGACAGGCTACCCACCTGGCTAAACGTGCTGTCCAAGCAGAAGGATTAATGTGTGTTTAATAAAATACCTGCTCTGCCCTCTTGCTGGCAAGGCACTGCCCACTGCCCTGGTCCGTCACAGCACTCCTGCTTCCCCAGGGAGGGAGATGGGAGTTTTGGAAGCATCTTCCACTGCAGTCCCTACACGGAGACAGCAGCAGAGAAAGGAAGCAGGGAGGAAGGAGAGCAGAGCATCCCAGAGAACACTACCAATAGGAATGGCCAGAAAACAAAGCTCAAGGTGGATGTGCTGTCAGCTCGTGACAAGCAGCCTTCAAAGCATGGTTCCGGACAGAGTTTTGCCCACATCAGCTAAGATCTTACCCTACCAGCTCCTAAACCCTGTTCACCACAACCATCTGTTTCTAACACTTCCCTAAGGCTGACTAGGCTCAGGATTCTGTTTGTACCACAGAACTGCAACCAGCCTTCAACCTGAGGAACTCAATGGGGTATTGATGGCTTATGGTTAGCTTGCACAGTGGAGCAGCCTGCTGAACACCAGTGACTTTCTATGGATGCAGGCCTAGGGAAGCAGTATGCTGACCTGATGTTCCTAAATGAGCCCTATAATTTGTCTATGGGTGAGGAGCTCAGAGTGATCAGTGCCACTGAGGCTGAACACCAGCTGAAAAGCCACACACAGCCTCAGCCAGGAAGGAAAGAAGCTGCTCCATTGGCACCTTCATGGACCTTCAGTCCAAAAGAGACTGTCTCCAGCCTGAAAACTGACAGAGCCTCTCACCCCTCACGTTCACCCTCTGCGTTTTTTCACTGTTATTCAGCCCATGGTTCTACCAAGATAAATACTCACATCTTCATATTCTATTTAATTTTCTCCCATGTTTCAGATGTATGATGCAATGCTTTATGTCCCTGCTGATCCTATGCAGCAGCCCTGGCTCCCTTGTGCTGGGGGAGCTCCAAATCTCTTACCAGCCCAGTGACTCGTTTCCAATAGTTCAGGAGAGATGTCTGTCAACCCACAGTCCACAGGCCCTCCGTGGAGGGTAAGGAAGGAAAGCAAGCAGTCCTGCTACTTGACCTTGCAGGATCTCTATCTCCTCACCTGAACTGGATCTACAACTCAATACAAATAGCTAAAGGGGCAGCTAAAACTGCAGGTGTGGGTGCTCATCAATGCTATGTGTCCAGCAGTGAGGGTGTGTGAGTTAACAGAGGTTTTGCCAGCTCAACAGATTTCCTTTAAAAAATGTTTTTGCTAACATGGGGAAAAAAACCAGGGTTTTTTTTACTGTTTTTGTTTTAAGCACACAGGATCCTTCTCTTCAACCACACCACAACATCTCCAGCGTTTCCACCATATGTTACAGCAAACTGAAGATCAAGAGGAAGTTCGGGAGTAGAAGGAACATCTGTGCAGCAGAACAAGTTAAAAGATCCCACGTTTCCCCATCAGGGAGTCAGCCTGGTAAATAAACAGAGCGTAGCTTTGCGGATTGTTACCTAACTCACTTTTCTGCCGACAGAGACATGGGTTTTATTGAAAATGGAAAAACTTGTTTTCTCGGAGGTAGAGCTCCGGGTGCCTGAGGTCAGGCATGGGCAGGAGCGTTGTTCAAAGGGAGAAGAAAAAAAGAGGGGGAAGGAATCCCCACCGATCGACTTGGAAGGTTTGCTGTTGCTACACTTTTAGCCAGGAAGGCAATTCTCACTTTACTACACAGTGACTAATTCAAGCTTGGAACCCATACAGTCAAATTCCCATGGTTATTCTTGGAGTTAGATTAGCTTGGCTAATACAAGCCTTTTTAACCACATCAAGAGAGTCACAACGTGTATAACTTAGTGCTATTTATCTAAAGGGTGGATATCAGCAAAATAGATACAATAAACTGCAGCTGGAAGAGTTTGGCTAAACTTTCCTAGATTACACTTTCCACCCCGGTTCTTGCCTCTGGCTGGGAGGGTCTGGATGTTAGAGAGCTGGGAGGAGGCAGAGGCACTCAGGAGGTCACAGATGCCACTGATGGAGATACAGCTTGTTCCAGTGCCAAGTCTCTGGGAAGCATGGAAGATTTCTCATATTTGGTATGTAAGACAATATTCCAGTGGGCAACATGCACATGTTTGTGCGAAACTGAAGACAAGGTGTGAAGTTGCTGCTTCTCTAAAAGGTCATGCAAGGTTGGGTACCCATGGAGGAGTGTGACAGTCCTTTCTCCAAGCCCCTGAATCAAGAGGACACTTGCTGCTGGCTTATGGAATAGCCCCTAGACCAACAAGTTGGGTTTGGCATTTCTGCTGCCCCAGCAAGAGACAGGCTGGTTTTGGGCAGCTGTGCTGGAGGTTTTGAAGGAAACTACTGGCTCAATTTCAGGCATGATATGGGAAACCCAACAGATCCTAAAAAGGACCAGAGGAAGGACATGGCTGAGGCCCAGCAATTATATCCCTGCCTCTATGTCTGGCTGTTCTCATTAACACCTAAAAAAGCACTCCCAGCATGACAGCGTCTATACAGATGAGTACTAATGGCACGGAGGACCTGCAACACAGACTGGAATGTGATGACTGTCCTTCAGCTTTGCAATGCAGGAAACTTCTCATGCTGTTAAAGCCAAACAAAGAGTAGCAGAAGCATGGAGCCTTCCTCAGCACTTCCCTGCACCCAGTTCTGACATTCAAAGCCAGCGCAAGTTAGATCAAAACCCTAGAAAAGCAGGATTCTGCATCCTCTCTTCCACGGAGAAGGATGCAAAGCAGAAAACGAGGAAGAGATAGATGCAGAGGAGGAGAAAAAAACAGGAAGTCTGAATGAAACATCTGAAATCTCCCAGAGCTGATGGGGGATCCTAAGCCCCACTCAGCCTAGCTTGGATAAGAGGAGACACTAACCACGGAGATAAATGGAGCAGCCAGGAATGGACGGAGATAAGGGCTGAACCACAGAAGCTCCTCCTGGTAGTCACAGCACTTTCCCTACATCGATGATTAACAGCCAAAGAGTAATGAACAGATTTTCAGCTTGCTTAATTAGATGTCTGCAGAGCATCTGAAAGTTAAAAACTCTTTAGTTTGTGACAGATGCTTTTCCATTAACAGAACTTATCATTGTTATTATTGCAAATATACATAGGATAGATGGAAAAAAAAAATCCTTCACTTAACACCCCAAGTTATTCTGTTCAGACATGGGCAGTCTCCACAAGTTGTTGCTTGCATCTTGAATATGACATTAACGTTAGGGACAAGATTTGCTAATTGAGAGAGTCATCCCATCACCTACAGTAAAACCATCCCAGCATGAAGGGAAAGAAGGAAAGTCTGGATGCACAGTCCTGGAGGATGGAGCTAGGGCTATAGCTGGCTTTGGGCAGGCAAGAAATCACAAGTGGGCAATACATTTTGGCAAACCTGGGGAAGCTGATACTCAGTTCATCTGCTTACAAGCACATGAATCCCCCCACAGGAAAGCCTCCAGTTGCATGACCGGTGTGATGAGCAGAAAGAAATCCATAACCATGTCACTGTGTCACAGGGTGGGGGATCCGTTTGGAAATAGGGAGGATATATGGAAAACGGGAAGTGAGCTTCCCGTCCATTTGGGCAGCATGTCTGGAGTCAGGCTGGACAAACACATCCCACCTCCTGCTGCTGGCACAACAGATACACGTCCACAGACAACTCACTGCAAAAATCACCTCCCCAGGATTTGTCTTTCCAAACTGCTCTGGGTTTGCCAACAGCTTTCCTGCGTAACTTCTGCATGGAGTCCTGCCTTCTGCTCCAAACAACTTCCTTCTTGCTTCTGTGCTGAATTCATTTAGGTCTGCTATAGACCTTGTTGGTCCACATTATGACTTGCTTACAGTGGTCAACAAATGATCAAGCAATTAATCCCATTAAAAATCAAGGGAATTACTTGTGAGTTACTGCTTATTAAAATAAGAGCAGGCTCAGAGCACTAGCCAACTCCACTCCTTACTAATTGCACATAACCATGAAATCACTTGACTTGCAAGAATGGAATAGGAATATTTCAGTGGTATCAACCCTCACCTTTTGATATTACCGTAAGGAGTTCTGAATACTGCCTCACACATGCAAATGGGAAACAAGAAGTGTAGCCAGTGTCCTCACTTACAGCTGAGCTGTTAGTTCGCAGAATCATTTAGGTTGGAAAGGACCTTTAAGATCATCCCGTCCAGCCATGAACCTAACACTGCCAAGTCCACCACTAAACCATGCCCTTAAGTGCCACATCTACACATCTTTTAAATACCTCCAGGGATGGTGACTCCCTGGGCATCTTCCTTTTCATCCCTTCTGTTTTGGGTCAGCTTTACCTGAATGAGACTATGACATGAAGAAAGAGATGTTTCTGCACACAAGGACCATTTGGGCTCAGCAATCATAGCTGATGGCATTTGCAGTCATGTCACGAATGTTCTGCTGATAAGATTCAGCCCCTCTCTGATTTGCAACAGCATCACCTGATTAACAATCTTAATGAAAAATAAGCACCCCTTGAGACGCTACAAATAGCATCTCTGAGGATGAGAAGCCAAGCATCTTCCTAACAATTATTCACTTACTACATTTTATTTATTTTCATAAGACATTGTTTTACGTTTTAGATATAAGGACTTACAGCATCTGACACTAAGGCGCCACTCCTCTTTTGCAAGAGAGGTTTTACCCTGCTGTAAGCCACCCAATGCAGGGCACAAGCACATATGACCTGATCCTGTGGCATTCGCCAGCAGGAGCTTTGTTTCTAATTTGGTCTCCAGGTTTTGCAAGTCTGTGACTAAATCTAACTCCCTAAAATTAATCCACTGCAGCAGTTACCTAACCTCCACCTATGCCTAACACCACAGACTCCAGCTGGAGCTTCCTGCTGAGCTGTTAGTTCCTCCCCTTCCTTCCTCGCAGTAGCTTTAACTCTCCCCCAGTCAGAAGAGTGAAGCTCTCCACACCTCTTAAAATAAGCAAATTAGGACACCCACATAATCTCTTATCAGTGTGCATATCTGTCTGGTTCCTTTTCAAGTGGATGTAGGTTTGCCATGTGCACAGATAAAAATCAAAGCCCTATAGGAGGTCGGCACTGAAATCATGGGAGATTTATTTTAACATACAAAGACCCTGAGGATGACTTTCATCCAAACCCTTTACTTTGGCAAGCGAAGCAACATCCATTGCTGCTAAGGGACACAGGAGACCTCACTCCCATTCTGCATTGTCTAATTTACTTGTGTCCCAGGGAAACAGAGGATGAAAATCAAACCACAACCAAGAGGCTGAGAGCAGCAGATTTTGGTCAAGGTGCTCGCAGAAACCCCTTGAATTTGCCACCTTACTCTCGGTCACCCAAGTGGTCCTAAGGCTACAACATTTCCTAGACTGAATGCCAAGAGGCATATTAGCTCCCCATTTTCCAAGTGTTCACTAGAAAATTCATTTTTCATTACAGATGAAGCAAGCTGATAATAAAGGTACTTGGACCTGAAAGGTAAAGTACATGAGGACAGTTATGCCTTGGGCACATGGTGATCCCACCTCTGTGATCCCTTTTCACGAGGCTGATCTGAGCTCTGAGTCCCAAGGAGGAGAGAAGGGCTACAGCTGAGCGATGGGGCAGAGGAGAGGAGGAATCTGTACACACATGGGACTGTATGCATGCAGCTCAGAGACTAAAGAAACTGCAAGAAAAGCAAAGGTGTTACCAGGGATCTGAAACTAGTGATGATGGAACTCACACCCTCAGCAAGAGGGGTTCAGGGCATCTGCAAATCAGAGTAGGTTGAAAGTCTCTGATGCACGTAACGCAAGCTTAGATGAGAAGGGGAGGTAAGATACCAGAATAGAAGGGTTATTAATTAAAACCCTGAGGAGCAGCAGCAATTTCCTTTCATTTGAAGCTGAATACCAGCTGTGCTGCTCTCTGACATGACTGATGATTACAGCATCATCAGCTATATTTTGAGTTATACATAGTGTGATCTGAAGAAAGTGAAAGGCTGGAACTGGGTTGAATTCTGTCATCTGCCGGAGTTTCCTCATAGAGAAACCTCTCTGGTCCTATCTCTGCTTTTGCACCTGCAAAATGCAAGACAAATCTCAGGAAGGTGGCATGAGATTTAATGAAAAGCCATCAAATGCTCTGAGCAGGAGTCAGAGACTGAATTCAGAGGAACAATATTCATCTAAAATCAGCAGGACAAAAACAAATGGAAGAAGTATTATCAGTGGTTTTCAGAAATGCTTTTCCTCCCATTTGTGGGCTTGTTCATCTGTAACATATTCCAAAACCTGGTTAACCAGAGCATCGAAAGGGGTCTTTCACTTAAGGAAGATGGTTACCCACCATTTCCAGCAAATGAATCTCATGCTATTAGGTAATATATCAACATTTAAATTTCAACAGGTGAAACCAAGCAAGAGAGCGGAGAACATGACAGCCCGTCTCCAGAGATTCACTTCCTATAAGCTGGTCTAGAGATCACCTCTTCAATGGTGTGATTTCAGGATAGGTTTTCTGCTAAGGTTAAGCAGTGGAGCATCCATGACATAAGGGGAAGGACCTGATTCACTCCAGCCCAGGACCATACCTGCTGAGATCAATGACAGGTGGACATGCACGACAGGGAACAGAACTGCTGTCCTTGGGGCAGATCCCTCTGCAGGACACAGCTCTTGGAGAATTTTCTCTAGATGTGGGTTGAACTGAGCTTTTTAGTCCTCCTCCGCTTCACCCTCTCACAGGAACAACGAACCAGTTCACTCTCACAGACGCAATACAGCAGGATGCCTGCCTAACTCCTACCTCTTCACATCTAGCCAGAACAGAGCTGCTCCTGAGCACAATATCAATTAACTAAAGTTCACAAAAGACTTGGGGATCTTTGGGTGAGGGCATGGAACAGACTGAGCACAGCACAGCCCATCTGTTAACTGCTCACATGTATAGCTGACACCTTATGCAGCAGAAGGAGGTGAAACCCCATCTCTTCCTAAAGCAGTAACAAGTTCCACAATGCAGCAAGAATAATTATATCAGGCAGCCAGTGACACTGCCTCTCTCGTGGTGTTACACGATGCCACAGAATCCAAGAGAAGTGCATTAATTCAGTCTCTGAGAAGCAGCAGCAACTGGCTTTCCTTTTATTTTGAAAGAAAAAAAAAGAATGAAAGCAGAACCCACCCGGATAACTGGCTGACATGCCCGACAATTACAGCATTATAGGATATGTTCTGAATTAAATATAGTGCGATCCGTGAGAAAGTCAAACAAAAGCAGGAAAATGCATATAAAGTAAAGGCAACAGACATTTACAGCATGGTGTAATCCCCAAAGGGAAAATGCCTTCCTCAGGTCTGAAAATTTCCACCAGAAATCTTGGAAATCTTACAAACCTCTCAGCATCCAACTAAAACAGCCAGGGGAGCAGAAGGGGGGGGGGGAGCAGAGACTGGGGGTATTTCCCCAACATGATCCATCAAAAGAGGGAATGCTGTTTCCCAGCCGAGACATTTGGTGGTTTTCATCCAGAAATGCAGCTTTCTCTAAAGGCTCTGCAGAACGAGCCCAGCATTTGTGGCTAACACAGACTGGCAAAACATTCGGAGGTGCTGCTTTGGGATGACAAGAGGCACTTGGTGCATCTCAAGAGCTTCTCAGAAAGCCCACACTGTCCTTTCACAGAGCAGCTATTGATGCCTCCTGCCAGAAGCATTTTCTTTCCCAGAGCTAAATTAGACCGGCCTCATCCGACTTAACCACACTGGAAGATGCTTGGACAAAGGCTGCTTCATACTTTTCCATCTATCCATGGTGATTATATGTCCCTTGTTACTCCAGTATCTACAGTGGATTTGCCCTGACAGCATCCCTGGGAAATAAGGCCACACCATAATGCCTGTTTCAGAAAGGCGCAGAGAGATGAATGCTGCAGTTATGTGGCACAGCAGGGCTGTGCAGAGATGTCAGAGCCATGCTGATGCCATGCCCCATCAGGTCAATTAGCTTCTGAGGAAGGCTTATAATTTTGTGATGGGGTGCAAGCATTATGCCTTTTTTCCACAGCTGGCATATCCAGAGTCAGCCCAGGTGTCCAAAGAGGCTCACTGTAGGTCCCAGCAAAAATCCTGGCTGAGAAGAAGGGCTGATGTCAGCAGAAGAGCATCTTTCCTTATATTCTTTTTATCCCTACAAAAATCACAGGCCTTAAAGTGTTCTTTCAGACTGCATATAAGCAGCAAGAGACCAACATTCTCTAGTGACAAACACTGCAGCAACAGTGATAATTGCCCTTGAACATTAACAGGAGCAAGACCAAGCTCTCCTATAACACTGGCCTCCAGGCAACAACAGAGCTACATCTTAAAGTGCTGCCAGAGCAAAGGTCCCATTTTTAAATATGACAGCAACTGAAAGGGAGCAAAACATCAAGGTCACTTCCATTAATCACCGCCTCCCACATCACCCAGGAATTGTGAAAAATACTTACTTTCCATCCATTAAACTTCAACCCTTTCAAGCCAGCAATTGAAATACAGTGTAGCCCCATTGATATTTGGGTTTATCAGAGCATTACCCTTACTGAGCCACTCCAAAGGCCTCCAAGTGCCTAAATCCTGCCAGGAGAGACCATTCATCAGGCAGGAAAAGGTTGGCTCAGCACAAGGGCTGGATGAGTTGGTGGGATACGCAGGGCTTCAAACCCTCCAGTCCTTAGGGAACCCCTGGCAGCAGTGGTGAACACTGCACTGAAGTTGCAAGCAAGATGCTGGAGCTTGCATCCTAAAAGCAGCACAGAGCCATTAGCAGGGTGCTGCTATTAGCTGCATACTTGGTCTTAGAAAAACCATGCACCAAATATTAAGGTCAGCAGAATTTGCAGGTCTGTTTTTGCTACAGTCTGTTTTGTCCAGCACTGTCAGATTATCCAGGGAACAAACTCCTGACCTGCTCCACATCACAGATTTAGGCTGGCATCTTGCAAGGTGGGGGGGGGGTGGTGGTTCTATATTTAAGGGTCCCCTCATGTTCCAGTGTGACTCCTCTCAGGTCCAGCCATTCCCATGAAACAATATTGCCAAAGGCTGGAGAATCACATCTGCCATGCAGTGCCCTCTTTCTCCCTTCCTTTACTCCCCTCTCATACAGTGCAACTGCTGATTCATTGGTGTTTCAGGCACGGACTATACAGCCAGCCAGATCCCACCTTTACAACCCAATTTGTCTGAACCAGTGCAAAGCCTCGCACAGGAACGCTCTGAAACCCAATTTGTACATTGGATGGTCACTGATCTTGCACGCACAAAATCCATTCTTAGAAATCTCTGCTGCTCACACACTGGTGACCATGGTTTTAAATAAACCTGCTTAAAAATACACCCTTAGTTAAACTGGTAAAAATAAACCCTTAGTTAAATTGGTAGGGTTTTGTGAGCCTACAAGACTACTCCCCTGCTTGCACTACTATGACAGAGATGAGGCTTTAGCTCCGAATGTATGAAACTTAATCCCTCTGCTTTCATAATCTACATCTTCTCTACAGCATGTTAGCTCTGCATGATATATTGTCCCCTGGAAACCTCAAGTAACTTCAATATTGAAAACAGAAACAATAGCCCCAAACACAATGGCACATCTTACTTCAGAAACTCCATCTGAAATGGTATCTACTCATCTCCGTAGGACACTGGTTGTAGCTGTGGGGTGACAGGGGAGAGCGCCTGCCCAGCTCAGTACAATGAAGAAACTGTGCCAAGCACAACATAACCACAGGTTTCAACTCTACGCTGGGAAGAGACTCCTTTGTCTTCTTTTCTCCCTCTTTCTCTACCTCCAAAAGCTGAGATGTCTTGCCTGCATATCTGGTTCCAAACACGTGTCTCCTGTCTTGGGGGGGATTTAGAAAGGACTACAGACAACAAATCCCACTGCCCAAGCAGGCAGACAGAGCTGCATGTGTAACAGATATCTTGCTCTGGGCCTCAAGGGAGTTAAGCAAACAAGCAGCCAGCAGGAAAGGGGTTTCCAACAGTTCAGAGCCAGCTGCCAGCCTTTATGCTCCCAGCCCTACTGCGGGTCCTTGGGCTTGGGCACTGCTCAGCCTCGGGTGTCAGCATCTGCCCAGGATGCTCATCTGACACGTTAGGATGGCAGAGGTGTTCAGTGCACAGGAAGGACAGCCTCTAAGCTATGTTTGCCTGCTTGGGCTTGCAAAGGAGGGAGGGAAATATATAAATACTAGAATATAACAACATATAAATGCTAGAATATAACAACAAACTTAGGCTTGCAGCAATCTGTCCTTACCAGTGCCTGACCTTACCAATGACTCTTCAAGGACTGGTTTCTCTCTGCAGATTTATTTCCAGGTAGGAGAAACAAAGTCTATGGGTATCAAAAAAGCTGTCGCTAGCACAACCACACCACACAGGCACCTTAGCTGGACACTCAAACACATGCTAGTGCCTTCCAATCACTTCCCTGCTATGCAGCATGGATGCTCAAAGCCATGCCAGTGCCTTCCAATCACTGCTCTGACACGCAGCATGGACACCGTCCTCTCTTTAAAAAAGAAAAGAGGGATTTGGGCAACATCTGAGTCCTTAAAGCTCATGTCCAGAGGAAGGACCCCGGAGATGCGCACAGCTGCCCCAAAGGACCATGCAGATGGACCACACCATGACACAAGAACGCACTGAAAGGAGAGACAACACGTCCTGAAGGACAAACCCAACCCAGCCCCCTAAGAAGGGAGGCTGGGACTGAAACCTTGTTTTTGTAAGCACAAGTCTGCCTGAGGAGCTTTGCTAATTTAATTGAGAACGAAAGCAAACCCTGGGAAAGTAGATGGGTTTGGATGGCGGCCACGGCGGCTGTGCATGTGCTGCTGCTCAGAGCAGGGTGGGCACAGTGAGTGTTTACAGGGCCTCCACGTTACGCTCTGCATGCTCGTGCGGTACTCCAGGGGTTTCATTCAGATAATAATCATCCATTCC
This sequence comes from Psittacula echo, assembly GCF_963264785.1. NCBI lineage: Eukaryota > Metazoa > Chordata > Aves > Psittaciformes > Psittacidae > Psittacula > Psittacula echo. The sequence continues at coordinate 13,867,286 of NC_137743.1, read as the reverse complement.
TGGACGCGCCACTCGTCGACCAGATGGTATTCTGTGTATTATACCAACTAATCACATGTAATGTTTGGCAGGGTATTAAAAGCATCGATGGAGGTCTTTGACAAGGGTGGGGGGTTTTTGGTCCTTTCTAATCTCAGTAGCTTTTAAGTGGCGCAGGCACATTGTCAAGAAATACTGTCGGGGCTGTGACTTTTCCAAACTTGCAGATGATAAAACTGCTACAAGTTGTGAGGGACAAACAGCACATGGAGACAGGCATCTGCATCTGGGAGGAGAGGGACTCCTTCCAGCTCCATCCTCCCATCAGAAGGTTTCCAGCCTGTATCTCTGCCTGGTGGCATTGGCAAGGCATGACAGTTGGATCATGGTCAGTGGAACCATGCGCAGGAGATAACGGGTATGCTGCTGCCTGCTGCATGCCAGGGAGCATGGCACTGCCTTTAATGCCAGAGCTGTTGTGTCTGTGCAGGAGATGCCTCTCGTATCCCCATCAGGACAGTGGCTTCCTGAGCTTTAAGCCACATGGGCTGCACACCACTACCCCTTGCTTCATAGGCAGCTGCCTACATGTCCACTTTACCAGTAAGCATCCATGCCTGCTCTCCTCTAGCAGATGCTCTTTCAACAACACGAGGAGAGGCGTTTCACCAGGGACTGTTTGTACATCACTGGACACATATTCTGTCATAAAACGAAACCACAATTTTCTCCAGCCTGCCTGGCCACACATGCAATCCACTGTGGCCAGGTGAAGGATACACACTGATTATATGATGCAGGCGTGCTTGGGTGATGCAAAAAAAGGGAGGGCAAACTGCACACTGCAGAGAATAGCCAACCCTAATAACTCACCTCATCCAGCAGCTCCTTCCCAAACATTTCTGAGGGGCTTTCTGAGGAGAAGGTGACCTACAAGCTGCTTTTGTGGCCAGGCTGATGTCCATCCAGGACAAGACCAGCAAGGATGCAGATTTCTATGCCTCTCCATGTCTTGTGACCATCTCTAGAAGTGGGATGGAGCAGACAGGCAGGCCAAACAAGCACGACAGTCCTCTTGCATTGACTCTGCTGGACACTGTGTAGGCATCAGGGCTATTTCTCACTCTCTTTGTGGGTTTGCGCATGTCTATTCTGTTGTCCTCTTCATCACACAAAGCCACAATAAAGAGACATCAGAAGGATGCCTTGAATGTGGAAACATCTTTGCAGATGTGTTGGAAGTCTCAGTCTAACCAATAAACTGCAGGTACCAAGCAGCTCTCTTCTGCCCTAGCCCCTGGCTTGGCCAGGGAATTAATATTTCAGAGATGCTTCCCCCAAAACAATTACTTGATGATGCTTTGTCACAGAAAGCATCCAGGAACACAGTAACACGAATCAAATTGATTAAGGCCACATCCAGACCCTGTAATTTGCTTGCGAGCAGCAACCAAGCTGTCTGATGGCACTGCAGTACCTAGACCTGGCTGCTAGTTTCATGAGCCCGCATGATCCTGGTGTGCTCTGTAGGGATGTGATTAGCCTTTAGCGCCTCAGCATTAAGGCTGAAAGGGATCAGGGTACAGCTTCTCTGGGGGATTGCCACACCAGCCATCTGCAGAACCTAGCCCTAAAACTGCAATTCTTTTATTTCTTTTTTTTAAGACAAAGGATCCCAAGAAAGACGTGAACTAGGGAGGAGGTGGGATGAGGACTGACACATCAGTTGCTTTCTACAAGGACACAAGCAACTTCTAAACTTAAGTTCCACATACATACACTGCTGAGGGTAAGACAAGCTATTTCAGAGCACAGAACAGCCCAACTTCCATCTTCCTGTAAGACCCATGCCTCATGGAAACACAGCTACTGCTAACCTCTCTTAACAAACGGGGACGGGGAAGGCAGCAACTAACACACCTGTGGCCACCAAGCATGTGAGCACAGTAAGCTGCTCGGCCAGCAACCCAGATGTAAAGTTATCTCGCTTAATTGGGGGGGAAACTTTGGCTCAAGTAACTGAACAAATAAATTACACTACCAGACACACACGCAAATGCACAAATAACCTATTTTCCGTAGCCAGGTGCAGACAATTGTTTCTAGCCCTTCATCTGCGGCTGAAGCACATCTCTCCATGAGGTCAGACGCAGGACAACATCATACTAGAGCCAGGAATGGAGGAAAACCTGAGAGCAGCTTAAGGAAAACAGAAACAGAACCAGGAGAAATTTTCCCTGCTCCAACAGGTGCAGAGATGTGATTATATGTGCTTCAACACTGGCTTTCAACACGGCCTGAGCGTCACACTGCTGATCTAATACGGTTAAGGGGGCTTTGAAATCTCACCCCTGCTTTGAACCTTGCAGATTAGTATCAGCATGGAGAAGGATTTGAAGCTGGAGGAAGATGCTCGTGTTTCGAAAGCAAGCACCAGCAGGTGAAGGGGCAAGCAAAGGAGCTGCTCTCCATTACAGGCGGTAAAAGCAGCCTGGGCAGGCAATCCTCCTGCCTGAATGTGGGATCAAACAGCACTAAACAGTGCAAATACAACAGAAGCTTGGAAACAAAAAGAAATTCCCCTTCTTAGCCATACTGAGGTGTGCAACAAGGCAAACCACCAGACAGCTTCACTTGCTTTTCTGTTAAAACCAAGCAGAAGAGTATGATTCAAACATCAATGCTTCCAATGACAGATGGGCTGACACTGTAACAGTATCTCTTCTACTTAAAAGCATCTATCAAATGTCAAAGGTGGAAAAAGACCTCTAAAATTTATATCCTGAATCTGAACGTGTCCTTTGAGATATTGCTTCCAGATTCAATCACAGCGGCTATTACAGTGCCACTGACAGCAGTGAGCACTCAAGGACTGCATAGGCAGAGAATAACTACAAGCTGGCTAATATTCTGTATTGAAAGGGTGCTCAAACACTCAAACAGGCTTCCTAGAGAGGTAGTCAAGCATTTAAGAGGCATTTGGACAACACCATTAATAACACGCTTTAACTTTTTGTCAGCCCTGAAGTAGTCAGGCACCTGGACTAGATGATCATTGTAGGTCCCTTCCAACTGAAACACTCCATTCTAATGCTGAAGGCCTGTAGGATGGGCATGCAGCACAAATTTCCATATTTCTGGAGTTCAAGATTATGACGATCTCACAAGATGAGAAGTTTCTGTGAACTTTTACTGTCCTTGGACCAAGACCCAATTTCCAGGACTGAATTTAAAACTCAACATAGAATCATAGAATAGTTAGGGTTGGAAAGGACCTTAAGATCATCTAGTTCCAGCCCCCTGCCATGGGCAGGGACACCCCACACTAAACCATGACACCCAAGGCCTCATCCAACCTGGCCTTGAACACCACCAAGGATGGAGCATTCACAACCTCCCTGGGCAATCCATTCCAGTGCCTCACCACCCTCTCAGTAAAGAATTTCTTCCTTATATCCAATCTAAACTTCCCCTGTTTAAGTTTGAACCCGTTACCCCTTGTCCTCTCACTACAGTCCCTGATGAATAGCCTCTTCCCAGCATCCTTGTAGGCCCCCTTCAGATACTGGAAGGCTGCTCTGAGGTCTCCACGCAGCCTTCTCTTCTCCAGGCTGAACAGCCCCAACTTTCTCAACCTATCTTCATACGGGAGGTGCTCCAGTCCCCTGATCATCCTCGTGGCCCTCCTCTGGACTTGTTCCAACAGTTCCATGTCCTTTTTATGTTGAGGACACCAGAACTGCACACAATGCTCCAAGTGAGGTCTCACAAGAGCAGAGTAGAGATCACCTCCTTTGACCTGCTGGTCACGCTCCTCTTGATGCAGCCCAGGATACGGTTGGCTTTCTGGGCTGCGAGCGCACACTGCAGCCGGCTCATGTTCATTTTCTCATCGACCAACACCCCCAAGTCCTTCTCTGCAGGGCTGCTCTCAATCTCTTCTCTGCCCAACCTGTAGCCGTGCCTGGGATTGCTCCAATACCCAGGTGTAGGACCTTGCATGAGAATAAAATGATCAGTCTGAGGTCTCAACATGACCCCAGACACCGCTGCATCCGAGCACCTGATGGGTATGGATGAATTTATCCTCTCAAAATCCACAGGAGATGAAAACTTTCACAGAACAGGAAATCCAAAGCCCAAATCTCTAAGCCCCAGCTTTTTCGCTTTAGCCAGGGCAGGATGAATAAAGTCCCACTGTGTTCTTCCTTGCAGCCCTTATGGTGCTTCAACCATTCTAAGAAAGCAAGACAGAAGGCCAATACACCTTATGTGTCTTTAGACCATGAATTGCAGTCTGCACCAGATGCAGACGGACAAGAGATCACTTTTAAACTTGCCACCCCAATGAGGGAAAACAGCCCCCAGTGTTGGCAGGCTGGAGCACATGGAAGCTGTGACTGTAACCTTTCCTGCATGAAGCTCTGGCTGCTGCTCATCTCCCAAGGGCAGGGACACCAGTCAGTGTCCAGCACAAGTGCCTTGATACTGAAGTCCCATCCCAGTTGTTTCCATCTCCCTTCCCCACATCAGTAAAATGCTGCTAGCAATGTAATGCTTTTAGCTCAACAGAGAGCTCCCAAGCTTAACCAATCATGGTGAACAAAGGGAATATTCCTTTTGATTTAATATTCATCACGACTTGCGGCTTTTCCATGCATTTTCCAGGCCTTAACACCAGAGAGACCTACCCCTGCTCTGAGCTGGTATGTGCTACTGAAACACAAATACATTAACAGGTCGCCATGAGGGAAAGAAAGAATTAGTTTTCCATTCTAAAGAGTTACTTACTTGAGAGCCTGATGTATCTGAAATCAAATTTTAAACATACATGTGTAAAGGGCTCTCTTTTATAGAGGGGCTTGGGTACGACATGGAAAATCCACAGCTCCTAATATCGAGCCATGGGTGGAGGGACTCTGGAGTATGAATTAAAAATATTGTGGTTGTTTGCAGAAATTAGTGGCACCGATTTAAATCCACACTCCCCTCCCTCCTCAAATAATCACCCTGTGAACGGAGGTGGTTTATGGAGCCCTCTGGAAAATGTTCCTCATGGCCTCCATTCCGAATCCGAAATAAAACACATTACATCGCAGCAAATACTTCACCAGGGTGCTGCTCTCTTCCCCCGGCCCACGCCTCGCATTTGTTGCTCATTAAATGAAACAGCAGGTGCTCAGACCACAAGCGCAGCAGGGCTGCAGTGAGAGCAGTGATTAAACCCCCCTGGAATGTCTTCTTGGAGAGCTACATCTTTCCAGGGACAGGACTCGAAGAGAAAAGATGAGATTAGAGGAAAGGGGTGGGTTGGTCTTTGGCTGCGAGCTCCATGAGGAGCTTTCGAAGGATGGGTCACTAGAAACACACCAGGTTTCTGTGAGGATGCTGGCTCCCCTCTGCTTTGCCAAGCCACCTTCCTGGCATCCTTGCTACAGGGTTCATGCAACGCAGCGCACTCTGTCTCTTGTCTGGAGACATCTCCATTCTCACTCAGTTGAGACCCATCATGGGGTGACCGAACTCTCCTCCCAGGTAACAAGTGATAGGCCAAGATGAAACAGCCTCAAGCTGCACCAGCAGAGGTTTAGATTGGATATTAGGAAAAATTTCTTCCCCAAAAGGGTGATCAGGCATTGGAACAGAGTGCCCAGTGCCATTCCAATGGAAGTGTTCAAAAACCATGTAGATGAGGCCCTTGGTAACATGGTTTAATGGTGGTCTTGGCAGTCCTGGGGCAATGGTTGTACTTGATGATCTTAAAGGTGTTTTCCAACCTAGTTGATTCTATGGCAACACAGAGCAGCCTTCCTCACACCAAGGCATGTATGGGCACCCCAGATCTTCAGGCAATGATTAGCAATGCAGACCCCGAGGCAGAAGCCATCCCAGCCTAACCCTGGGCAAGGCCAGAGAATGGATGCACAATGAACCAGAGTGTCAGAGCTTGCAGAGAATGTTATCAGCCATGTCTGAACACACGACACATCAGGCCACGCTAATGAGATGTTCCCAGTTGCCACGCAGAGCAAATGGGTGCAAGCCTGGAGAATGATTATGTAACAGCAGCTCACTCTTTGGGATGGATCCTTACACCACAACTCCTGGCGCACCCATTTACCTGCTTGCCTCTATCCATGATGCAATTCCATCTGCAGGTACTGTGGGGACACAGCACGAACTGAATCCACTCCACTTCCTTCATATGAAAGAAAATGACCCTTGCTGCCACCACCGCCATCACCAAGATTCATGTCCTGACATCAGAAATCAAACAAATCAAAAGGCAAATGCTATTCTGTTACTGATAGGGGATAAGGAATGCTGTAGGAAATGGATGGGCATAGAACAAAGGACACTTAACAGGTAGCCAGAGCTGAGCACTCATCAGACCAGCTCTAGGGCCTCCTTGTTTCACCCCTGCTTGCCCTGCACCCCACTGGCAGCCAAGGCTCCCTCCCCTCCCAGCATGCCAGTCTCAATATGGTGAATTCTCATCAAGACAAACTGAGATGGCTTTAATCACCAAAAGGCACCAGTGAGTACTAATGCAAGGGGACCCTAAATTATTTACAAACCGGGATGACATGGTACAAGCCTAGAAATAAACTCCTCATCCCTTCTACACATTAAACTCCTGGCAGCAAAAGTCCATGGGACCAGGACATAATCCCAAGAAAGAAAAGCACTATTTATATTTCTGCTGAGCAGTTCACTTCTCTTTGGTCACTCTGCTGATGTTTCACTTCTTCACCAAACCCCATTAGAAATGACTGGGGGCTCAGGGGGAGGGGAGGGAACGCGGTCATTAAGGTCTGGGTTAGCCACTGTAATACAACTAACATTTGGCTCTGTTAAAAAACTCCCAATGGAAGACTTCAAAGCATTTTACAAACATTAATGAATAAACTTTCTCCAGAAGGGCTGATTATAGCCCCCATCTCATGGGTGGATATTTCCAGATAATCTTCCTGCCACACCAGCAGCTCCCCACTCCTTGTTCCACACCACAGACTCCCAGCTCCTCATTACACAAAAAACCATCTCCACACTAAGGCAATGAAATATATTTTGACCTAAGAGTGGAACAGGATTTGACATGAGGTTTCTTAACAGCAACAGGCAGGAACTTCCAGCCCTGCAGCCCACAGCACACCCCTGCTCAGCTGTATAATCCAGGGCTGCCCCACATCCAGAACAGACCTGAAACTTTGCAGGTCTTCTCCCCACCCTGGAAATACCTCATGCAAACTTCTCCCTTTGCCTAAGAATAGCCAGGGACCACCTTTGTGGAGCGCACCACCCCTGACTGCTCCATCTGCCCTACTCCCAAATCCCAACAACAAACAAATCTCTGCCACCTCCTGGAACATCAAATATTAATCAGAGACTGGCACCCTTTAACCGTCACCACAGCAGTACAACGAGCATTGCACATGGCTACAGAGGTCTTTGCAAAGCTGCACAAACAGCCACCAACACACCAAAAACTACAAGACAACCTAGACTTGCTATAAGTACATAGGTGTTCACCACGTGCCATGCCACGGCATACATTGTTCACCAAGAAGACACATGTACCAGTTTTGTTCAAGTAGCAGCAGCACATCACTGTAGTGACCAGGACAAGCCTGGACTTAGATTTTAAAGCTCCCCAGACCACAGAGAGGCCAGAACATCCCAATTTACTGGGCTATAAAAAGCCAGAGATTAGCCAGATAGAAACAAACGCCGGTGAAATAAGATAAGGTGGATAAGATATACCTCCATAAGGCAAAACTTCAATCATTAAACTCCCCTTAATCCTTCAAAAGAATTTTTCCCTGTTATTTTACTTGGTCCCTTTCTGATTTTCTTTCTAATTCCTTTCCATTTGGCATCTTCCTCTCTCTCACACAGTGTTTTCGTGGCTGACCTTCATCTCTCTTTAAACACCTGGCTGAAGGCAGCAGCTCAGCAAGTCCCACTGTTTTTTTTTAACACACCCTTAAGAAACCAAATGCATCAAGACCCAGGTGCACGGCTCCCATATTAACTCAGTTTGCAAGAACACCACTAACGGATTAGGATCTGCTCCTGACTGCACCTGGTGAATCAGAGACATCTCTGCACCCACACTGATGCCTCACGAATGGCTTTGATAGAGAGCTCTGCTTGCACTGTGGGTTTACAGAACTTATCTTAACACTTGATCTTAAAAAGGGATGCTTTTCTGAGTCTCTGCTGAGTCCCTTGTGAGACTGTTCACAGCTTCTGCCCATCAAGAATTTGGCAGCAACTCACTTTGCTCCAAAGCATGAACCTCCTTCACTGGGCTGCAACTCCCTGCTCTGCTGCCTTTGTATCCTCACAAGGTTCCAGCTGCACTTGAAAGAGTCCCATGTCCAAGCTTGCACCATTAGGAACAGCTGCAGCCACAGGCCTGGACAGTAGACCCACTGCTATGTACCTGTGGCTCCTACTCTGAGTAAAGCTCTTGGAGTTTGGACCTGGGAACACTGTGGGTCAGAAACACACTCACGTCATGCTCCCAGGGCACTCTCCTCTCACACACACACCAGGAGACCATCAACCCTGCAGCATCTTTTGGGCATAGGCAGGGAAGAGTAAATGCTAACTTCTACCATGGAGATGCTTCCCCACTTAAATGGGGAAGCTTCAGAAAGCTATGGCACTTGTACAGGTAATGTTCCATGAAGGGTATGGATTACCAGCCAGGGCAATGCCAAAGGATCTTACACGTTGTAAGCGTTCAAGTTCTTCCTTTCCTGCACAGATCCTATAGACCAGACCTCTCCTTTTAAATGAAAAACAAAAGGCAGAGAGCAAAGCCCCCAGCCTGGCTGGGTGTTGTTCAAACAAGGCACCCTAGGAATGACTGCATGAAGCTGTGCTTCCCCAGAGCACCAATATTCTTGCTTTCTGCATGACTTCACCACTCATCTGCTCAGCAGCATGGCTCCTCTGTGGATTTTACTGCCCTGACCACCCCACTGGAGAGTCACTGATGCTTCCCCTGAAGGAGGGAAAGGGGAAATTGCAAAAGACAGTCCTGCAGTGGGAATATTTGTATTTGCACGAGACTTGAAACTGCCCTGACTGCACAAAAGAAGAAGAAGGAGGGAATAAGGCAGAAAACAAACTCCCATCTTCACACTCTGTACACTGCTTCTGCAGAGAAGGTCAGTTATTCAAGTGCTAAGGGGAAGAGGCAAATAGCACCCAACACTCATAAATAAGGCTGGTGTGAGCCTGATCAGGAGCCTTTCCTATGGCAGGCATGACTACACACAGTCCACAGCAGGAGAAATGCCAGTTGATGCTTTTGTGTGTCCTGTAAGCCAACCCTGGTGTAAGGGGACCAAGCGCTACAGCTCCTTCCAAACACAGCCTTCCCACATCTGAGCCTGTAGGAGCAGAAAGCCGGGAGGGGTGAGGTGGCAGGGAAAAGAGCCCTGACAGAGCCCTGCATAACCTTTCCATTATGGCTGAGCAATTTTCTATTTGCACTCATATGCAATAATGTAAATAAACTCCCCATAACCCTTGCAGGGCTATTTAGGACGTTTGCAAAAACAACCAACTCCTCTCATCATGAGCCAAGGGATGCGAGCACAACAGGCACTTCTCATCTCAGTCTCCGCACACTTAATGAAAGTGAAGGATTGTATTCCCGGGACAAGAGTGGAATTGTGTTTCGGGGCTGGGGGTGTGAACTCCATGCGATTTTCCGGCAGTATAAATAATTGAAAGCTGAGTGCGATTAGGGGAGAGCGGCGAAACGGTGGAGGGGGTGGAACTGCCATGACTGAACTTATAGGGCTTGGGTGCTTTGGGGAAGAAAGGCCATGAAACAATCCTGCCGAGGAATGTGATTTTCACACAGATATTCCAGAAGAAAACAAAAAGGTTGATCTTGATCTCTGCTAAAAGAGGAAATACGCTAATAAAGCGGCACTCGGAGAATTCACTGCTGTGCGAGAGCAGCCCCAGCGCAGTAGCTTTGGCTGGGGCCAGTCCCACAGCATAGCTGCCCTCCTGTGTTTTATTGTTCCAGCAAACAAAACCTGGAACAAGGTTAACAAACAAGTGGGCTCCTCCCAAGGCTGAGCTTTAAATCCTGCTAAGGAGACCTAATGGGCTATGACAAGACCTTCCAACACGAGAATAATGGAGATGGAGGAGGGATAACACAGGAGGTATAATGTGTTGATCCTTGACATGCTGTGCTGAAGACAGACTTTCAGCCCAGTTTTACCATGATTCTGCGGAATCCCCTCTATGAGATACCATTCAGGCACAAAACCAGCAGACCTGGGCCCAATACCAATTTTCCACATGGTTCAGAATTTTTGGAAATTTCAGGTGGTTTTAGACTTCCATTAGCACCACATCCTTGCATGGACTCATGTTCATGATGCATTTGATCTTTAACATGAAAAGCCGCCAACAGCTATAAAAACAGGCCTGAATCCTCCTCATCTGATGTGAGGTAAATCAATTTGGTTCATTTGGAGAACTTGTTCCTTTTTCTCTTTGTGGCTGTATCCAGCAGAGCCTTTCCTACATTGCAGTGACCCCACTGTGGACAGCATCCTTGTCAGTGACAGGTACTGATAACAAGAACAACTTACACAAACCAAAGCTCTAGAAAGCAAGGGAATAATTCACAGTAAATAACCCTTTTCACCAATTCCACTGCTTTCTGTGCTTACTACAGGCCCATAAATGGAGTCTGATATACTTCAAGGATCCCTGAAGGATCTTTGCAGGTAGCAAGCTTGTGTAGTTCAAGTGGTGGATGCAGAGTATCTGATAATACAATATTATCTAACCTTCCTGTTCCACAGAGGAGTGGCTTTAAGCCTTTAAAAATCAGGTTCCTACTCCAGACAATGTGAATTCATCCACTGAGAAATGTGCTATCCAGTACAGCTGTGCAGCACTCCCTTGAGATTCTTGGGTTGGACAAACCCACCCAAGTTAAACTCTTTCTAGGTAATTCCTAAAAAAAGCATGCATGCATGCAAAAAGCAGGTCAAGCAACTTGTTTATAGCTTCCAAATAATATCCTCAGAGAATTTTTCAGTCCAAAAATACTATCAATGAATATGGAATACGGAAGACACCTCCTAAGAAGGTGGAGGAATTAGAATTAGAAGAGTAGCAGTAGAAGACCATGTACAGTTAAAAGGATGCAATAAAGAAGTCAACAACCTCTTTGTGTCTTTGTGATGCTTACAAAACCAAAAAAACCTCAAAACAAAACCAACCCCCCACTCATTTGTCTAACTATATATACAGCCCATAGCTTAATTAAACTTTGTTTTACTTCTAGGATGAGGAGCCTGCCTAAAGAAAAATAAATCCAATGCTAACAGAGATCTACCAGTGTTGAACTTCTGCTCAGGGGCTGCAAAAGGCAGGAAGTCAGCAGAGATAGTGAATTCCCTTCAGCAGTCAGAGCAGATCATTAATTGTGTAGCCCCTTTAGAGCAGCTCAGATTGTTGCAGCACAGCACATGAGGAGATCACAAGGATGGAGAGGAAAACTCATCTTTAGAGCAGCCTGCCACTTAATGCCATGCTCCTATAAGACCTTAGAAGTGAATTAGCATTTAACCTGGGTCAGATCCAGTGGAAGCCTCTTGATGGTGTGATGAAACATTTCAATACTACTGATTCCACACACAGGACATGAATACCAGGGAAATAAGGACTGTTGACATCCAGGAAAGTATCAGCATTGTACAGAACCACATCTATGTGGTGCAATGACAACAGACAGCATTCGTCACGGTCACTGATGGCGGGGTCCATGCTCATGGTTTGATGCAGCAAAGGAACAGAGGAGGACACAATCCTCAAAGATGCAGCTTCCAGAGATTCCTGTTCACAGTAGAGTCAGGATAACCACCCAACCAGAGCCCCAAAACCTCACTGCCACCTCATCTAGAACATGGCAGGGGATTGGAACTAGATGATCTCTAAGGTCCCTTCCAACCTCAACAGCACCTAAGTACAGAAGTAAGAAGGGGAGGGTTCCCAAAGGCTGGGTCATTTTCTCAGCTGCAGGTTGTTTGCCACGTCCATTGAATGTGGCCTCTTGTAGCTTGGCAGGCACTTTGCAATTTCCCCATCACAGCCCTTGTCTTTGACGTGTAAAGTCTTTTAGAAACAAACACTGGAAGCTGAACAGATTGTTTTGCCAAGCAAACTTTTTAAAAATGATGGAAATAAGAATTATAAACAATTCCATTTATTCACTGAAGACAAAGATACTCCCCCAAGCCAGCTGGTATCCTAAAGCACTGAGGCCTAGAAGGACAAACAGTATTCAAATAACTTTTAAATCAGCTGAGAAAACCATTCCCAGTTCATTGAACATATCAGTTATTCATTTTTTTCCCCCAGGGGCATCTCAGTTCCCCCAGCAAGCCCTGTTACTGGCAAGCTTGCTGCTGGCCTGTTTTTCTGAGGGCAGGCATCAGGGACCCTGCATGCCAAGGCTTGCAAGCACAGGGCGCTCCAGCACAGCTGGAGACACAGGAGGCATGGTCAGCCCTCACAGCTGGCTCAGGGCTCCTCCTAGAATCCTCTTTTCCTGCATCACCTGCAAACCTTGCCACTGTGGCCTCTCTGCATGCTGGGATCACAGCCTGCGATAGCAGCAGCGGACAAGTGGCCCTGTTTACTCAGTAGAAAGGACGTGCCATTTCTCCCCAAGGACCCGGCGCTGACCTTTGGGAACAGACATGTTGACAGAGCCATGTTAAGATTTCCTCTGAATTTTCCCAGGCTTGTTTCAGTTTCAATCTTGCTCTTAAGGAAGCTGTTTTCAAACCAAACCCTACACCTCAACTGCTGGAGTAACTCCATCCCTGCAGTCCTATGACTGTCAGCGATTGCCCTCAAGCCAAGCCCTGGGGTTGAACCTCACAGGTCAGATATGGAGCCAGGTCCCTGGTTTGGAGAAGGATTTCACAGCAATGTCCATGTCCACGGCTGGGCCAGGATGCTGAGGCTCAGCATCACACACTGAGGGAATGGGAACAGGAGAAATTTGATCTTTGCAACCCAGATCATCCTGGCCAAGGCCTGCACAGCCCAGAGCAGAGGGAAGCACGTGCTTTGACTGCAGACCAGACCCCCTGCTGTCAACATAGCCCAGCGGGAGCAATGGCCCCTTTTCACTGTGCACTTACACCACAGCTTGATGCAACAACCCTCTGTCATGCCAATCCTCCCCACCTCTTCCCCTGCCCTACTCAACCCCACCTTCTCCTCCAGCTTTCCTGCCTGTTTCCATACGCACCCTCACATAGCCCAACAGAAACACTCCCTGTGCCCATCAGAGGCTGAGAATCTTTAAACACAAACCTCCCACGCTGCAAGAGGGGCAAGCTGCATCATGCCCAGAGCCACATCAACAGCCCTCCTTCCCTTCCCACAGTGCCAGGAGCTACACGTGGGGCAGCACCTATGGAGGAGAGCATCATGCAATGCAGTGACCCCACTGCTGTGGATGGCTGAGGAGACCAGGCAGTGACTACTCATCTGGCTATAAAGGCCTACTAGGTTGAGGGGTAGGGGTTAGCATTTGCAAAGGCAGGAGGACACTTGCCCCATTGCATTCTTACCTAACTCTTCACCACTGATAAATGTACCACATGCTTGAGCTTGTCTATTCACTGCTCCTGCAGAGCTAAAAGCAAGGGCCTTACAACATGAAATAATATAGGTCCTACAAAACCAGTCATTTCTGAGTCAGACTGCACTGGACCACCAGGTTTAGGACTACAGTCTCCACCTGGGCATCTAAACAAAATTAACTAATGGAGTGAATATACACAAGCCATAGAATCATAGAATGGTTTGGGTTGTAAAGGAGCTTAAGATCACCCAGTTCCAACCCCCCTGCCATAGGCAAGGACACCTTCCAATAGGCCAGGCTGCTCAAAGCCCTGTCCAACCTGGCCTTGAACACTGCCAGGGATGGAGCTCTCACAACTTCCTTGGGCAACCTGTTCCAGAGCCTCACCACCTTCACGGTAAAGAATTTCTTCCTTAGGTCTAACCTAAATCTCCCCTGTTTAAGGGGACCCATTACCCCTTGTTCTATCACTACAGTCCCTAAGAATCACATTGGCCCATCAGAACCACATCAGACACCTATCCTGAAAGCACCCTGCACTGATTCCTCCTTTGCTCTGCCCCAGAAAGCCTGCATCCTCAAGCCACCAAGGCCCTGTTTCTCAAAGCATAGCAACCCAATGAAATACAGGGTGCTCCAGCATGAGGCAGAGTTACAACCAACTGACTGCAAATGAGAGCGGACATTACAATACTTGATACAGCTTGGGATAACAGAGAAAGGGATGTTTGTACAGAGGTGTATGCAACAGAAGAATGATCAATAGCAGCAGCATTCAGATGAACCCCAGTCTGAGCAAGAAAAGCAGCAATACAGACTGCAATTACTGTTCTTTATAGCACCACTTTTGTTTAATATCCCCTTCAATGCTCAGTTACTCCATTACAGCACTATAAACAATCAGGATGACCCTAGCAATAACAAATGAAGCTTTTGATGTTTTATCGTCAGCCTGAAAACAACTTACAACTCTTTCCACTCCCTAATAAAATTCTTGATATTCTTTATTTTCCATGTTCTAATTGGCTGCTAGTGAGTTCCTCTTTCCGTCCCACTTTGAAGAAAACCTGCTTAGCTCAGCAGACCACAGCAGCAGATAGCTTTTTGCTAACCGATACGCAAAGCAAATCCTTGAACAGAGCATTGTTTATTTGCCTTTTCAAAATTGTGACATTTCAGATGTCTCCGTGCAGCCAAAATGTCTGTGTGGGTCACTGTGCACAGATGGGGATCTGCCTACCTAACATTCCTGCCGCGGCTCCAGCGGGGACTTCGTTTGCCTCTCATGCAGTCAGAAACACAACGTGGGATTATGGCCCGCCGCTATAGCCAGCTGCTGTGTTTTGCCTTGGAGAAAGCTGTATTTTGCTGTTCTGAGAAAGGATCCTCCTACAGCTCCACACACAGAGACCCAGCCATCCTCATGGGAGCAATGGAGGGGCTGGCATCTGAGCGTAGGGTTTGGCCCCTCTGCCAAGGCTGTGGTCCTGTTCCTACTCTGACTCCAGGCACCAGCTAACACAGGCATGAAACTGGACCAGAACTTTTGGAGTTGCTGCATAAAATGCAGAAGATGAGCCACCGTTGATTCAAACTAAGACACCAGGCACTGACCCTTGGTCACATTTTCCCTGTTCACTTTGCTGGGGAGAGGGCTTTTCAGCAGCAAGGAGCAGCAAACAGCTGGGCTCATAATATCTCTGAAAGCCCAAGTGAGCTTGTGGAAGCTGAGCAAGTGTAAGGGAGTGGGGAAAGAGCCACCCTCCATACCTGCCAGCTGCAAACTTCATTGCTGCTTTCCAGCCCATCATAGCCACTGGGAGGGTGAGCTGGCTGCATCCCCACGCTTCTCCACCTTACGCACATGCTCAACTGTGAATCAAGATACTCCTGGGGGAGAAAAGGGTTAAGTGCTTCCAAAGGCACTTTCCAGAAAGAAAAATATGGGCCTTACATCTGTAGATGCCTTTTACTGCAGAGTGGAAACACCAGGAGTTAGCCCTGCTATCCCAATGTGTCCTTTCTCAGCTCCTTTGGGGACAACAGCAGTACTGCTGAACTGCCAGCTCAGGGCAGGATTCTGCTACTGCCACCAGCAAAACCATCAGCGATGATGGAAGACCTCAAACGGCATCCAGGGAACACGCCTCAGTGAGCCACCAGTCTGTCATGAGGGTCAGCACTACCCACAGATGATGCTCACATTGCTCTCCTAGTGATGGGCTCCTCATACTCCCCCACTGTGCACTGTGGGCAAGTGCAAGAGAAAGCAGCACTTAAAGTATTACATTAGGAGATGGCTTTGACCCCATGTGGTGCTCAGGTGCAAATGCCTCCCCAGACTGACAGACAACAGATAAGTGGACTTGACAAGCAATTTATCGTAGTGCTTTAATCTATGCAGAGTTAATTCAATTCTTTCAATCCTATTTACCGAGACATTGGCACCCACGTCTATTCTGCTGTCATCATTTGACCCATGCTCAGCAGCAGACGTGACTTGGTTGCACAATTAAATGATGCAGTAACACTGTGATTTAATTTAAGCCCATACTTTTAGATCTCTAACCCTCACTGAAGCAGCACAGGGCTGGCACTAGGCTTGTTGCATTGAGTTCTGTTTGCTGTACTTCTCATGTCTTCATGGGGCAAACTCCAGCTTCGAAACCCCACAATATGTCCAGTCTCGCTGCCCCATTACTCGTCTTGAAAGCAATCTCACTCCCAATTCAAGCATGTGTACTGCTGAAACAGCACAACCAAACACTTCTGGGATTTGAATCCTTAGGACAGAGCAGCCTCTTACTGACTGCAGTGCTTAAGAGGATTTGCTAGGAAGTGTTTCAAAAACCCCAGTATCTTGTAATGGAAGGGCTCTCAAAACCACTCACTGAGCCACTTCCCACAGACAGAATCGTTCGGGGTAGGGTGGGCTCTCTTTTAAAGAAACATGAAATTGCAGCAGTGAAATTAATTATCTGTATTCCTCCCTAGCTGCATCTGGGCAACTAAGGCAGCCCCCCCCGGGTTTCCCCGTGGGTCCTATCCTGTGTCACTATCAACACCAGGCACTGCAGCCCTGATTAAGTCATTACAAGTCAGCCCTTGTTCCTCCACTTCAAGTCAAAAGCAAATGAGACACGTGCAGGCTTTGGAAGCCCTGAAGTGCAGCTCTGTCGTGGGCACAGTAGGATGAGTGGAGCTGGCAGGGACCTGCAGACTCCAGCTGTTTTGGACAAGAGTGGTGCCTGTGAATTGGTTGAGCATCACTCACTGAGTGTTTGCTTGATTTTCTGCTGCAAGGGACACATAGGGATAAACAGGGACACTACCAAAGTAAATTGATTACGCTAAGGCCACATTACCATGCATTGTATCAGGTCGCAAAACCCACGTCCAACCACTGCTAGGTTACACCAGAAAATCTTTAAAGAACAGATCATCCCTTATCTGGAGCAAATTTGCAGCCTCAGCACACAGGGCCTTGTCCTTATCTTACAGCTGAGAAACTGAGGCACAGATCACCACATTGAGATGCTTACAGAGACATGACAGGGCCATAGAAACCCCAGGTGAAGACCTCGGTTTCAGTAACTGTGCACCTAATACTGCAAGAGCTAAAGAGATTATGGCAGAAGGCTGCCACTGCTAACATAATGGTGGCCCTGACAGAGATTCCTGGGAGAGAAAAGGGTTAAGGAAGGGAATTTTGTTACTTTCTTGCCGTATTTTCTCGTGGGGGGAGAAGCGTTGTGCAAGCGAGAGTTTTCCACTGGCGCTAGGCCCCCTTGCACTTATCAATGGGACCTTTCAGGACTCACTCCCTGATTGAGACATCATTTCCTGTCCAACACACTAACCCCATTGATAACTCCGTGCTTGATGGGAACTTTTGAAACCTACCAGGAAAGGCCAGGAGACCCAGAAGAACACATACATGAAAAAGAACTGGGGCAAAAAGAAAAAGAAGAGAGAAAGAAACAGCTTGGGCCACAATCTGCATGCTGACAACAACGGTGTGTGATTATGGAGCTGTGCATCTTTAGCAGGTACATTAGACACTGATTTAGTCTACACAGCAGTAGGACTGGCAGGCCTGGCACTTCAGCCCAGTAAGAAGGGGAGAGGGGCATAAGAGGAGCATCTGTCCTTTGTCCTCCAGCCACACAGCAAACACAGAAATCAGGACTGGCCACAGAAATGGTCCCATTTCCTACCAGAAAAGCCAGGAGGCCATAACCGCTACAGATTGCAGAACAGACTAGAGACTTCAGATGTCCAAGTATCAGAAATGACACATAAAGGGGAGCAATGATGAAAGTAAGACTCTTAAAGATATCTCAGATCAGCTCTCCAAGGGAAGAACTCTTTTTTCCCTAATTTATCATGGCAAAAAAGCTTGATGCTATTTCCCAAGACACAGCCCAGTCAGCTGTGTACATCCTTAACACTGGCTGTGAGGACTCACTTGATACTTAACCACAGCTCAGCTGCAAACACCATCTTCAGCCCAAAATCAACATTTCCCCCAAAGTTCAGGAGTCTGTCAAACCACAGCTTTTGTTTTCACCCCAGGCACTTACAGCTTTTCTGCCTACAGAGGTATGATGATACAAAGGTATCAATGGACATGGATTATTGCTAAATAGTCCTGAGCCAGAAAGCTCTCCATACCCATGCAGGTGCCTGGAAGCAGGACCAGAAATGAAGACGCTCACACTAAAACTTTATAATTTGGACTTTTCCTATTTCCTGGCTTCAGACTTTGGTCAGCAGCAAGAAAGCTTTCAACGAAATCTAAATATACAGGCACAGAATACAGCAAAGGAGCTGTACAAAACAGCAGGAGCCAGGACACCAGCTGGCTGGGAAGATGATTAGGAGGAGTGTCTGGAAGGTTTCCACTACCATCTCCATTACCAAACTGCTGTGGGAGTGTGCAAAAGCTCTGTTGTTTTCAGTGATTTGGGTAAGTAGCTTCTGGGGGCCCAGAATGTAGCTCTCTTTCTGTTCTAAGTGCATCTGAAGTATTTAAAATTAGATCCCCTCTTCAATGGGAACCATTCATGAAAATGTCAGCTTTAAATGTCTTTACAGTGCGAGTTACTTGCTGTGAGCATACCACCCACTTATCTTACACCCTACAAGGACAGAGTCTGAAAAGTTTCAAGATCATGACATGTAACAGACCAAACACACACAAAGCTTTATTTAAAGGCACTATTAACCCAGCTGGAAACGCGACTAGAAGTGAGTGGAAGTAATATTTTGTGTTAGACAAGACAGACTTACCTGCAGGTCAAAGAACTTGCTGTATCTCCGGTAGATGATCTGGGAAGTCAGGTCAGACCATGTTACGTTGATGATATAGACCTGTTCAGGGAAAAGAAAACACAAGTCAGCGTGGGCCATGAAACACAGGATACAAAGGCTGAACAGCCAGCTTAGGTTAATTCCACATCTCACTGCTGCTCCTGCTTACAATGAGAAAAATAGCCCTGGGTGCAGCACTAGATTGAATTAAAGCTGTTGCCCTGTTGCAGCTTTTAGCAGAGGCCTTGGGAGAGCACCCAGTGTTTTCTCACCCATCCCCATCCCCAGCTCCCATTGATTTTGCTCTCCCTGGGATTAAAGCTTGGAGTGATGGCACATTCACTGCTCCCTGGTAGCACACTCTGGTCTCTACCTCTGCCCATCTGGAGGGTCCCAGGACCTGCTGCAGACATGGCTGGGAGAACAATGCCACCCCTGAAGCAACAGCCCACCATGAGCTGCTGATCTCCCATCCCATCCTCCAGGTTTTCCTTGTATATGGAGATGTGCCTATGGCCCTTCCTAGGTAAAACAAGGAAAGTCAAATGGAACTCAGCACCTGGGGGGTTGTCAGATTAGAGCTGTGCAATACAGCTGCTTACACACATCCATACAGGTGTGACAACACTCAACCCCACAGCACAAAGCCCTGGCTGAGACACATCGTACCGCTCAGCACCTTTGGCACCTATCAGACTGATTTGAAGGTGATGTAAACCAGACCAGTACAAGTGGCACTGTTTTGTTACATCAGTGGAAATAAAAACAAAAGCCCAGAACAAGCCCAGGATTTGCCTTGTACAGCCCTGCTCCATCCCCAAAAACCATCATCTTACAGAAACACTGTTTTGCCAGAAGCTGTGATAAAAGGATGATAAAAATACACATGTGCATGCATACACACACACACATATAAACCACAAGCGTTTCCTTTTGACCCAAGTGCCTCAAAACATAAAAAAACCCCCAAAAAACAACAAAAAAAAAAGAAAAAAAAAAAGGAAAAGAAGTTAA
This sequence comes from Psittacula echo, assembly GCF_963264785.1. Lineage (NCBI taxonomy): Eukaryota > Metazoa > Chordata > Aves > Psittaciformes > Psittacidae > Psittacula > Psittacula echo. Next base: position 13,847,326 of record NC_137743.1, on the reverse strand, counting down.
AAATTAGCCAGATTCTACTCTCTCATACACTCAGGGCAAATGCTGGTCCTTCTGCCTTGATGACAGATACACACGACTTCAGCAAACACAGGACAAAGTCACTGTTGGTGACTACGCAATGCAAATCTAATGGAAATCACAGCTAGGCTAGCTCCTGTGTCTTTAAAGCAACCTCCAGATTTCACATATGGAGCAAGACAAGGATCTGACATAAGAAACAGGAAAGCATCCCTCCTCCCTCAGCCCCAACGCTGCAGTAACTCTCCCTTTTGCCACGAATGCAGAAGCAAAGCTCTCTGTCTCTAGCACAGGGGGATGGATAAGTATCACCTTCCTCTCCGTCTCCCCAAGGACACTGGCGCATCTTCCGTGACACTGATGCAGGGTAATTGCTTCTCTGCTTTTAATGATAAACGGTACTGCATGAAAATCCCTGGAGGGATGTTGAAGAACAGGCTTAACAATGCCTTTCCAAGGACTGCTGAGGGATTTCTTCCTTCTCCTTGCCCAGTAGGAGAGAGGTGTCATTTGATGTCCTGGAAGCCACAGAGGTCCTACAGCCTCACTTTCCTCTCTGCTTATTAGACAATATTCAGTCACTAGGCTCCCCATCTACTGCAGCCCAGTTTCATGGCATTAGGGAACCAGACCTATTGAGCACAGGCTGTTAAGGAGATCTGGGACCTTTCCTAAAGCACTGAGGCTAATGACTAAGATCCGGAATTTGACTCTGTTATCTTATCAAACCTATCTGCTGTTCCCACCAAACAGAGACAGTCAAGGCTGGCAAAGAAAAGCGCAGTGGTGAGAACACATCTCATCTCTCAGCAAATCCAGGTTATCCCTCTGCTGTGTCTTACATTTCTCCTGGAAAACTGAGCCACTCAACCTCCCTCCCACAGTACACATACACACAAGTGTGACATGGATGGGAGATAAGATTGTGTAACACGAAGATTTCAGGTCCCCTTTAAAGACCTTGTCCATGCAGACAAGGCAGAGGAGTCGGAGCCTGGGAAGGAAGCTGCTGTTGCCAATTTTCAGGCCAGCCACACTACACTGAAGAATATTTTTCCATGTGTTTGTTGTGAAGGGGGGAAAAAAAAGTTTGTAGCTTCACTCTGAGCTAATTCACAACACAAATATTTCTACTCATTCTCCATCCTACAGCTAGTTTCAGATGGAAAACCCATTCGATTAAAAACAGATCATGACAGATGGGAGCTGACTGGGATCCAAAAGCAACTTCAGATACTGTAATTCTGGCCCTGGGTTCTCACAAAGGGGATGAGACAGGGATAGGAGAAACATATTGTACATGAAAATAAAGGCTGTATTTTTTCTTTAATAATGCATTTTTTTCTCGAAGAAGCTAGAAACGAAATACATATGCCACAGGCTCCAGGCTTTCTGATTTTCATGGCACTGCAGGTTTCCTCATGCTACTCTTCAGTATCCACAAAAACTGTGTATCCCCCCAAATTTTAACAGCCTGCAAGTCTGACAGATCGAGATCTAGTCCAGACAGGAGTCAATCCTGCTTTAAGAGTCCAGCATCATCCAGTGGTGCAGTGAGTGACACAACACCCTCACCACATGAGACTAGGCAGAGCTGGGTGCAAAGGCATGCTCTGGTCAAGAGGTTGAATGTGTTTGGCTCAGGGTGCGGGACTGGAGAAGGACCCCAGCTCTGAAATCCAGGCTCTGCAGGAATGAAACTGGCACTGACTGCAGTCAAGCCAGGATTTTGCAGCACATTCAAAATGGCAATTAAATACTTTTGAGCCTTAGGTGTCTTCAAGCTTAGCAAGAATTGGGCAGCAGGCAGATGCACTGATTTTTATTTCATGGGAAGATCATAGCAGGAGAGAAAAAAGCCTTTAATCATAACCGGAGCTCTGTGAAGCAAGAAACTAATGGGCTCAAAATGTGCTTGGTGGGTTGCAGGTGCAAAATCTGAAATGGCTATTGATTTTCTCTGCTTCTTCGCGTAAATCATATTGCTCCTTGACAGCCACCATTTAAAATGATGGGGAATAACCATTAGCTTGAAAAAGATCTGAAAAATGCCAGATTTTAAAAGCAGGGTCTAGAGGTTTCAAAAGACTTCGGTATCACGTTTCTCTCCCTCAGAGATCAGAGTTTGGTGATTATTTGCTTCTGCTGCCTTAGTCAGACCCATAACCTCTCCATGAGCAGCAAACATTACATCAGCTTACCTCGTTGTGTTTTTGCTCAGATCTTAAAAGGGTCACTGTGAAAGCGATCAATGATATCCCAGGGGAGAATGGGAAAAGCAGTCCTGGGGGAGCCCAAGGTCATGCAAATGCAACGGGACAGGGAGGCAGCAGGAAATATCAGATAAATACAGACAGCCGTCCCACGCTCGAAAGCCCTGAACACCCGCTGGCCCAGCACAGCTGCCTGCAGGGCCAAGGGAGGACTTTCTGTGGCATCCAACAGCTCCCTAGAACAGAGCCACGCAAGCCACAGCTCCAGGACACAGCTGGTCCTGCCCACGACAGACCCAGGTTTCAGCACTCTGCTTCTTGATAGAAGATAAATATCAAAGCATCTCACATGTCTTGGAGCAAGCTCTTTTTGCAAGTACGCTGTAAGTACAGTGTTTTCCTACAGTCAATACATGCACATCACTAAACTGGAATCGTGATTGCAAATTAAAAATTGCTACAATAATTAATTCCTTAAGGTAAAAAGATCTGCTTTCTGTATATGCCATGCTCATGGCCTTAAAGGAGTCAAACACAGCTACTATTCAAATGCTTCCCCTCAAAATTCCTTAACAAAAATAAGTCCTTAAATATAAATACCAATTGAAGTGCAAATTACAAACAACTCACTGCACAATTACTGGGTGCTCCAGCCTCTATTAAAGTTCAACTTTTAATTTCAGAAATCCAATCATTTTTTAGTCTGTTATGTATATGAAAATCAATCCTTCTTCAGAGAAGCAAGAAGCAGGCGGGTACAAACTGGAGAATATTAATCAGGAACTGAGCTTGATAAGCAGCTCTTAATATTCATGCTGCATGAAAGAAAGTGCAGGATGTGAGGGGGATTTTATCAGCTGCTAATTACTGTTTAATTCTAGCTCTGGGAAACTTCCATTTTACCCATCACAGAGCAGAAAATTTACTGCAAACTGAAGTTATTGCTCTCCCTTTACTGCCTACACCAAGCGATGAGGAGAGATGACCTCCTACTACAAAAAGCATTCACTCAAATGTCACTGGGCATGACTTTATCATTGAATGTCTTGTTTTCAATGGAAAATATCCAGGTCCAGCTGGCACAAACCCCAGAGGCAAAAAAGTTCAGGTTATTCCCATGTGACCAAGTTTTCAATTGGCTTTTTAGAGACTAATGTTTTGTTTCCTACAGCCAGATGAGCTGGAGTGGAAGATAAGTGCCTGAAATGAGCAGTGTGATGAGACCAAGATAAGAGCATCCACAAATACACAAGCTATTGGCAAAGACAAGATTGAAGAGCAGAGACTAGAAATATCCCTGCACACGTAAGAGAGGGTGCTGTTAACCTTTAATAAGTAATTACAGTAAATACCAGCTATTAGAAAGGTTTTATGAATGCAAAAAAACAACGCTATGGTGCAATTTGTATGCAGATGCCATCACGACAGTCCCTTTTATCCTGGAGAACTCAGCTTCGTCAAAGTCTCATATTTAGATGTTAGACGTTTGTCCTCCAGTGGGTCATGATGGAGCTGGAAAGAGCACTCCTCACCTCTCATATTCAGATGTTATCGCCACCTGTGAGCTGGAAATCACCAGCACAGCTCAGAATGTGAAGGCTCCCTGGTCTGCTTCCATGCAAAGTCAGTCCAACTCTCACAAGGCTTGCAGCAACTTCAGCGGGTTGATTTAACTGGTGGCGTTCACAGCTCTAACAGCTCTAACTGCAGCAGCCCTCCATGAATTCAACATACATCTGTGCCCTAAATTACCAGGGTACAGGCACTGCACCAATATAGTTTGCATAACCATTTTAATGTCAAAGATGTGCTGATGAGCACAAATCACTGCTGGCCCAGACCCAGATTTTGAGTGATAAAAGCCTAGAGACAGCACTTTTGGTACCCATGAGGTCAAGGCAACAAAGCTGCTCACTTTCCAGAAAGTATCTTGATTTTAGGTTCCTTCTTCCACCCCAGAAAACACTGGCAGTAGTAGCCATGGTTTCCCCAGGGGGAGGATCCCCAGTGTCCTCAATTCCTGCCCTATACAAGACCTAGAGGGGCAGCAGGGAGAGAAAAGTGCTCCAGGAAAAGACATGGAGAATATAAGCTCTCCTGCACACATCACCTGTGTCTTCACTGGGCTTGGATCACATTTGACACAGGATCCAGTGAGCGCAGCATGGGCTCCCTGCCCAGCTCACAGCATCCAGAAGGCCCTGAAAAGCACTGTGAGACCTGAGAAAATCCCACAGAGATGAAGTCAGACCCTCAGCCCCGAGCCCATGGCGAATCCACCACTGGATGATGTCACCTTTCAGCACAACGGTCTCCAAGGGACCACAGCTCAGCCGGGACGCTGCCAAGGAAGCGCTATTTTCAACCCCAGTCTGGAGCTGTTCTCGCACCAGGAATTTGAAGGTTGAGCTGAGAAACAGAGATGAGGCTCGGAAGAAACATGAAACCCAAGCAGCCCTGAACAGGAAAGCTTCTTGCAGGGTGATTGCTGCCATGGCAGGGTGCCTTAGAGCAGTCCCCAGCGCAGGCGCTGATGCAGGCTGCACGCAGGTGCAGAGCGTCTGGTTTTTTCATGAAGCACATGTGGTTTCATGGGCATCCCTCTGCCCAGCTCGTGTTTCCATTACCTACAGGAGAAATGTAACTGAGAAAAAGCCAAAGCAGCCCATGGGTCTCATGGACACGTACCTCAGTTTTGGAAGCAAAGCAGAGTTACAGTATGCTGGGATGGAACAAATTGGACAGCCCCAGCACTTGCCAATTCTCATCTGTGAGCAGCCACCACACTGGCAAATTAAGCAGGACACAGCAATTCCAGTTTGCATCACAATTTGCAAGCTAATTTACAATCTAATTAAACATACAGGGTGGGGTGAAGGAGAGTTTTCCTTCCTTCACTGCTTTCTTTTGTGGATCTTGTTTCAGCTCTGAACAGCAATGCAAGAGGATTAATGCCACTTCTCTTTACAGCCATGTCACATCAAATCTACTCTGTACACAAGAAAAATAAACTCATTTCCAGCTCTGAATTCAGTCATACTCTGCGACTCAAGCTGGGTCCTTTCTAGCTTAGAAAATCCCACCACTACTCCATCCTATAAGAGCACAGACCTTCCTCCTAATGGAGCATTAACTAGGATGAAATCCATTTCTCTTTGCCAAATCCTGGTATTTAAACACAAATGAGAATAACAAACAACTGCCTTAAGCCAGCCAGCCAGCAGACATCCCTGGGAACACAGGAAGAGGAGCTCATTGGAGTATGGAGGCACCTGGCTAGATGTTTTTGCTGGTTTCCTAGCTTCAGGGGTGAGGACCAGACAAGTAACAGGGTTGTGTCTGAATGACGAATCCAGCTCATTGTGTTTACACAGGACAGCAAGCCAGTACTCAGCCTCCCACATTTCTTATATATGGATGAAGTTCCAAAGCCCATAGTTCAAGTTTCTGCTAAGTCTCTTCTTTACCCTTCATACTTTTGGCATTTCCCAACTTGGGATTTTAAGCACTGACTTCCTGCTAAGAAGATGCTAAGACACACAATCAGAGCAATAAGCCAAGAGGGGAAAAACCTCCCTGCTACACCTCTTTGCATGGTCATTTGCATGGCCATGAGAGGCATGAGAAGGTAAAAAGTGGAATTTGCACCCATAATTTGAGACCTTAAATTGACCAGAGAGCTGCAGAACCGGAATGGCTGGGAGCTCCACAGCTCGGTTACAAACCACCTCCGAGCCTCTTGTCAAGCTTGTTTGGCTACTTCATTTGACTTCATTCTGAGGGGTGTGTGCGCAGAGTATGATGTGTCTAATTCTTGCAGACATACACTAGCTGTGTTGCATTAGCAGGGCTCTGTTTTTTAACTGATATCCTGGGTCACATCAAAGACCTGTCAAGGCTCTCATCTCCAACATTCAATAGGTGGAGTTTATAGAAAAAGAGTAAGAAACAGGACTAGTAAGACACGGGTCATTTCCCTGCTACCACCTCTCAGCTCCTTGCAGCTTCCCTGCAAGGAATTAGCAGACAAGGGAAGTGGACAACATCCAGCCATTAGACTTGCATACATGCATGAGGGAGGGAGAGCATCTGACCCTAGTACAACTTGGACTCGTATTTCTGTTTCCAATGGTTCTGTCTACCTGCATTTACTTGCCATTTGTGATGGAAATACTTGTGAAGCAGAATAACCACAGAACTGAGTTTCTGCCTTTTTAAGAGCTGACAGGTGATTAGAAAACACAACACCTAAGCATACAGAGCATTAGAATAGTAGAGTGACAAACACAAAATGGAAACAAGAACATACAGGTTCTCTGTGAAACCTGGCTCCCTCGTGGCCTTCTCAAATACCCTACTCTAGGTCTAAAAGAGGCTGTCTATGCCAAGGAAACCAAAATAATCTAGCTGCACTTCAAGATGAAAAGTTTTCAGCTTAATGGCTCTTAAATCTGGATGCCACCTGATTTCTAAACTTTATACACAGCGCTTATGTCTTTCTCCCCAGCAGGCAGTTGGTGTTTCATGAGTACGACAAACTAAGAGAATGTCTTGATAGAAGAAGAGTCAAAAAATAGAGCCTGGAATTTCAAACCCTTCAAGTAAGTTTCAGTTAACACCACATCTCACACATCTTTGCACAGAGGTATTTATGCCTGTGTGAGATCTCTCCAAGTACCTTTCTTTCTGCTCTGAGAACAAGGGCCCATTTACATTGAACCAGCAGGGTTGTACTGATGCTTTTTCCCAACGACGGAGCTTGTATACAGTGCTAGAGCACCCACAGCTTGTGGCCACATGAAGACAGAGCACACCATGATATTGCTGACATTGGCTTATGTACAGGCACAGGGCAGATTTTTGCACACTGTAGGCATGTGGCCTTACTTCCACAAATGACACAAGCTCCCTGTGCAGTCAGTGTTACAATCACACAGAGGCACTGCTAAATCCCAGCCTGCCCTTCGGCTTCTCATGTTGGGGATTTCTGCTCTGCACCAACACTTGCATGTAGTTTATATTAGCATGCAAATCTTCCGGCTTTGATTTGTAACCTTCCATGTGACCCCCAGATGCAGTGTTGGAAAAGCAAAGCAAGGGCCTGGGAAAGGGAGCAAAACTCCTCCAGGCCCTTCCAGAACAATGACAAAGCTCTGGGACATTCTTAGTCCAAATAATGGAAATTCTCCTGGGATTTTGCCATAGAATAGAAGGATAAATTTGTTTTCTTCTCATTTTGAGTAGAGGGAAACAAAAAGTTCACGTAAACCAGGAGACCCTCAGATTCACAAAGCCAGAGCTGAGGCGCACAGTACTTCAGGTGTGATCTACAGCCCCTGACACAAACCAACTCTGAAAAACTCTTCTAACTTTAATACAGTTGGTGCAATCACATTTTTCATGCACGACTGAAGGATAAAACTTGAGGTGAAATCAAACAGATCAACCAGCAAAGCACAGAACTGCCAGCATAAAATGCTGACAGATGAGGATTTGCATTATAATTGCAAAATGCTATGAGTTGTGACTGCAAACCAGACCTATCCTCAAAACAAACACCACCCAACAAACATGCAATTATACTGCATGGCCATATACATGTAAGGCTGAATGTATTTGGACATTCTTTACAGGACAATCCTGACAACGTGAAACCAACTCTTGGAAAAAAGGGAACAAATTTCCACAACCCCAGAAAGATGCAATGCTGAAGTCACTGGAAAAAACATCTTTCACTTTTGATTTAAGGCTTTGTACAAATCCATGTTTCTTGTGGGGAGAAAAGTGATTTTGCGTCGTGGCCTTGCAAAGAACACCTGAATCGCACTGTGAAATACCAAAGAGGAGGCAAACATGGAGAACCCTCCTTATTCCCTGCTGTGCTTCTGGCCAAGGCAGGAAAAGTGATGCAAGAGTCCTGCACAGAACAGATTCCCTCCCACCAGGGCACGGCGCTGAATTAAACACTAAATTACCTTCTTCCTGTGGAACTTCAGGGTTTTCGGGAAGATACTCTGCCAAATCCTCGCACCCTCAATCACTGCCTCTTTGCTAAGTTGAACTACTGTCTCTGCCCCTTCCTCCCCTCCCACTCTTCTAACAGTTATCCTCCTTTTCCCTCCTTTTCCCACGCTTGGCTTCCTGTCTTCCCGCTTGCAGGAACACCCTCTCCCACCCCAGATGTACAGGACCATCACGGACAGCGTAAACCCTATCCCTCTTCAACTCTGCAATTTGCAGCCTGGGCCACACACAGACACAAATGGCTATCCTCACTGGTTTCCAGATTGAGTTAATTCAGCTCACTGGGCTGTGGGTTCTGCAGATGGGCACACATTGCTCTGTCCTGCTGGGATACAGGGATACAGAAGAAATGCTTCTTCAGCCTAGAGCATTTCTGCTCAAAACATCACTCCCCCTTTAAAACCTGCAAATATAGGCATCCTGTGGTAGGAAAATATATTCAACTGGACTCTTTTGGTGCAGAGAACAACATCCCTAGGGATCACACAGCATCCCTCTGCAAAAAACTCCATGTCTCCTTTGGAAACAGGCACTGCTGCTTGATAGAGCACTGTCTGTCCGAGCTGCCACAGAAGGCGGTGATGGAGACCACACTAATTCCTTCTCATTTACCTATCACAACCCAGCCACAAGCCACACATACCCGGGGAGTTGCTCATTTTTGGAAGGAGAGTGTGTGGCTGCAAGTCAGCATGTGTCACCTTAGAAATAAGCCTTTTAGGGCAATATCTATATTATACGTTCTATCCAAACCAGTAATAAGGTATGAATCAGCAAAATGACTGCATGCATTTATATTTCTGTCAAATTCAGGGTTTACAGTGACTTGGAACAATAAACAAACCTCTTCCTTTCAGTCCCCAGCCTGAATATTCTCCTACTTCTAGCCACTTAAAAGCAATTATTAAAGTTCAGCAGACAGAAACTCTATTAAATCTGCTTAAGTGACCACCAAAAGCCCAGAAAAATTACTGTCTGTAACAGCAGACTTTCAAGAACTACAATACATACTTTCAATACAGCTGCATGAACAGATACAGCATCTGGAGACAGCAGGAATTTGCTAGGCAGGATTTGGGCAAAAGTTCTAGTTTTATGCATCCCAAAGTCAGGCTTACAAACTGGTCAAAGCTACCCATCTCAGATCCTTCTCTAGGTACACGGCTAGAGTAGACATCCGTCTCTGGAGCTGCCTTGCCCTCTGCCTTCAGGAGGATCCTATGCTAGACAGACATCTAATGTCTACTAGGTTGAAGGTGAGGTAGATGCACATACAATAAGAAAAGGTCTACATGGCGCAGAGATGCCCAAATTGATGCTGACCTCTGTCTCCTCCATGATGCAGCACTGTCAGTGCATGGTGGTCCACAAGGCAGGTTGGCTGGGACAGCCACACTCACACCAAACAGTCCCACATCTTTGCAGGGCACAGCATCACTTGGATGGGGCTGTTCTACTTGATGGGACTTCTGAAAACCATATGCTTCTGTCACAGCCATTGGGTCCAACTGCTAGCAACAGAACACTTCCAAATGGCAAACCCTTTTAAAAAATGGGGATTTGACTCCAATCCTCGTTCAGAGGATTCAAAGTTTGTAACATGGGGCCCCAAAGCAATTTAAAATTCCAGTTTATGAAGGGCTAATACAAGAAGGAGATGGAGGCACTACTATAATTTACCACAGAGCAGATATGCAAAGACAATAGTACGAAACAGCATCCTGACAGCAGGCCAGGCCTGACTGCCAGAGCACCAACAGCCCGCATGGGCACAGCATGGATCAGAGTCACCTCATGCATTTAGTGACATTGGGCAGGGCAGGAACTCATGCTCATGGAGTCTGGGAAAAGGACAGGCACTTTTTAAGAGATGCTTCCTCTTTGACTTGGCTCAGCTGTCAACTTCAGAGTAGAGCTCTCAACACGCAGCTGCTTTGCCAACTCATCCCCAGGCACCAGCATACGATGGGGATGACGGGATGGACAGTCAGTGAGGCTGAAGGGCACAAACATTCTGCCACCCTGCAGGCGTCTGGAGAGACAGACAAGCAAGCACCAATTTTTGTCCCAGCCAAGGGCACTCCGTCCCTGAACTGAGCTGCAGGAGGAATGCACCTCCTGTCAAGTCTTTCATTAATAATGACCTGATCTGAAAACCCTTTCCCTGAGTGTTCACTCTTACAGAGCAGATTTGAAACAGAAGATTGAGATAAAGATGGATGTACTCAACAACTTCTTGACCCATTTCAGACTTCAAACCTTGCTTGCTGCTCCCAGGCACCAACCCTTACTGCCCCCAGTGATCCCAGCAGGAGCAGTGCTGACACAATAGAGAATATGCAGCTTCTATAGTACTTAACATGTCCTCCATTTTTTGCTAGGACCAGGGATCTGCTTACAGGTAAGGATACGCCAAAGTCAGGCTGGACTAGGGAGATGCAAAGTCTGCCCTGAACAGCCATAGCTTTTTTGCCAAAGGGAATATACAGCAGTGGAGGAAGAGCCAAGTCCTGCAGCCATCCCCATGCAGGCATCTCCACTTGAGCGCTGAGCCAGCAAGGGGCAAGCTGAACCAAAATCTCTCACACTGCATGTGCAGGGCATGAAGCAGTCGGCCAAATGCCACAGAACACATGAGGTGTGAATTACAGCATCATAACTCATGCCCTGCAGTGTCCTATTGCCAAACGGCTCAGGGCAGAGCTAGGATTCTTTTTTCCAGTGTTGTAGTTCCCTGCTTCTTTTCTCTTTCCCACAACCACCCTTTCAGTAGAGATACATCCAAAGAGGATCAAATCTCACTCTCCTCAGCCCTGTGAAACATGAGCAAAACTAGCGGGGCTTGGCCCACTGTGCCATTTCTTAAGGCTTCAATGAGATTAAATTAATACTGTTCAAATATAAACCACTCTTGCTTTGGAACAACACAAGGACAGATGTAAAATCACCTTATTCACAATCGAGTGCTATCAGCAGGCTATGGTAAGATCCACAGCATCCCGTGCCCTAGCAGAGTGCCTCTGCTTCCATCCACCTCCATGTACCAAGAGTAGATGGGTTGCAATGCAAATCAAAGCCAGGTGCAAAGGAAGGTCTCCAGGTTCAAGCACCACAATCTCTAGGGGCCCAACTCCATTTGCAGCCCACTAGTATGAGCTGGCTCTCCACATGGAGATCCCAGGTAAAATAAACCCTTGCCCACACACCAGCAGATGCAGACTGTTAAATAAGAGGGGATGCCTTCAGCAATGCCACCAGGCCACTTGCTCCAGGATTTGCCTCAGTCTGTCTCAGGTAGAAGGAATGGACATCCTGGACTTCTGGGTGCAGTGATGGGGTGATCCATCACTCTGGAGGCCAGTGGGATAGCTTCCAAGGTCAAGTAAAACACACAAACCCCAAAAAGATATGGGGAAGGGATCTGCTCCCAGGTCAATCAAATGCCACTGGAAGCAGCAAGCAGGGAGGAATTCTCCCACAAGACACACCAAACTGACACAGCCACCATGGCTGCTCTCACTTGAGGGAAGAGACAGTCAGACAAAATGAAAGCAAGAGCTCTCTCAGATGATAAAGCCACAGGCCCAGGTTCCAGAGACAGACCATTAAGTTCCCACAGTCTCTCCTCTCTATTAACTATCCAAACTGCTTTTGAGGGTAAGCAAAGGAGGCCAGCTGGAGAACTGACCGATAGTTTTAGCGGAGGATAACCACTAACCCTGGAACATAGCTGACCACAGGGCAAAACCACTGCTCCCATCAGCATTCTCCAGCAAGCCCAGGACCACTCTGGATGGGACAGGCAAGAGCAAAACCCAGGCCTGCACCCTGAGACCCACGCTGTCTGTACTTCAGAGAAGGCAATTTCTGCTTCCCCAGTTGCCAGTGAGGCTTCTCCACCAGCAACACAAAGACAGCCAAAAAGTTCCTCGTGGCTTGTGAACACGGAGGCAAGTCTCACCTGATCATGAGATGTTGGCTTGGTATTCCCAGTTCTTCATGGTCACAAAAAAGATCCCTCCAGCAACCATCCCTATTCTCAATACTGAGACGATAAGCGTTTTGCTTTGGTCCTGTGGATAAAAGTCATCTCCTCGGGACAGAAAATCTTCCTAGAAAGTGTAGGGCACATACTGAATGGTCTGCAGAGATCACAACAGTGATCCCTTGGAGGCTCAGCCTGCCAGGACACTGAAAGACATGCTGCACTTCAAGGAAGGGCCTGAATTCCAGAGATTTCAATGGGATTTAAGCCTACACTTAACTGTTGCTGACTTGCAGTCTGCAACTGTCAAGGTAATCTTTGTCACTTTGTCCCTTGGACTTGTACAACTGTTGATTTGTGGGCTGTGTTGAAAATCCTGGCTCTTGGTAACTATCATCCTTCCACCATAATTTTGGGTTTTCCCAAAACAGGCCCGTGAGTCTGTCTACAGCCCAGACTGAGTATTATGACAACACTCTTCCAGCCTTGCACAGATGAGCAGGAACCCTCCAGCCCAACATCTCCGCAACTCCAGCACACATGAATTGCTCCAACACCCTCATTTCACACATCAGTTATATCCTGCCAAGTTTCAGCTGGAGATGACTGAATCCTCTCCAAATTGGCTCAGGTCTTGCCACAGCTGCAGCACTCCACACATTTCCAACCCCTGTTAGACCACACTAGCTGTAGTTGCCATATTGCCAGTTCTGCAGCCCAGGGGAGGCTCTGAAGCAACCCCATCATGGTGGCAAGAAAGCCAGGTCTTGATTGCAGTCACTCAGCAGCCAGCAATCCTTGGAGAGGCTGCCACGTGGCTTTGGTCTGTCAACTGCACTGCCTCTTAACTTGCAACCACGAAGAGCTACAGCCAGCAAGCACGTCACCAGCTCTCCAAGTCAGCAAATCACTACCACAGGGAGCAATCATGTATGCAAAAATACAGAAAATAGAAATATGTCACACCTCTTCCAGCTGAATAGCCCCATTTCTGTCCCATGGGTTTAAGGAGTGGGACAGGGCCTTGAGCAACATGGTCTAGTGGGAAGTGTCCCTGCCCATGGCAGGGGGGTTCGAACTGGGTGAGCTTTAAGGTCCTTTCCAACCCAAACCATTCTATGACAAGCAAAGGAGGCTGGAGGTTTGTTCAGGAGTTCAGCAAACCTATGGCACAAGGGTACCAATTCCCATCTGCACACCTGACCACTTAACAGGTCCACTGGCCCACTTGGAAACACCTGCCAGGCCAATTGGAGACCCGACTGTCCTCTTGCTGACACAAGAACCCTCCTTAGCCCAAAACCTAACTCCAAAACACCACCAAACAGCAAATCAACTTGACAGGGTAAATTATAGAAGCATGATTAAAAAGTGAGCTCTGAAGCTGGGGAGCTCAGCCAGCTGCTGCATCTGGCCACAATATTGACAGTCAATCCCTGAGTTAAAAACCTCAGACTCCATCAAGGTGTGACATTAAAAAACTATCCAAATAATATACCAGCCATGTCACTTTATTCCTTTTCCCCTTGAAAGGACATCTGGCATGCAAGGCTTGGGTTCTCCCTTATCCCAGGGAAACCAGCAACAACATCTTCCAAAGAGTTCTGTTCCCTTGTTCTTTGGTCTTAAAGATCCATTAAGCTACGAGGTGCAATGCAGAGGGAATTCACAAATACCCCTCGGGAATGTGTCGTGGTTTAAGCATCCAGCAGGATCCAGGTAAACTTGATCTTGCTGGGCACAAGACAGAATGAAAAAAGTTTTGTAGGCAAGATTTATGTTTTTTTCCTAGGAAAAAAAAAGTACCATGTCTATAAAATAGTGCATTTTCACATCAAGTTTATTTTGAGCCATGGGCTGCAAGGCAGTGCTCTATTACTGACTGCCGAGCTGGCTACTGTGTTCATCTTCACTCTGCAATACTTATTTGATTGGCAAGTTACTATTTCAGAGCTATAAAACCCTCCTGGAACACACTCCCAATAAACTGAATTCCTTTTCTAACTAATCATTTTATTTCCCTAATTATTAGCAGCACTTGGAACAAATTAGACACCGCAAGCTGAATCCAATACAGTCCCTGCCTAGGAGCTGTTTATACGCTGCTCTATGAAGGGTCAGGACTGGGATCTCCAGCCCAGCTCCTCGTGCTGAGACTGGACAGCAGAACAAGCAGAAGGCTATCTGGAGCGTGCTGGGGAGCTGCCTACAGTAGGGCATGATGTATTCCCAGGATTAATAATGCCTGATTCAACTTTTATGTCCTACCTTGGCCTTGAAAAGATGCTCTCTTTCTGTACTTGCCTTCAAAGAGTAGTAACTCCTGTCTATCCACTTTGACATAAACAATTACACTCTTATGGGGTGCACTGCCTCTCTGCAATGAAGAAGTTACCCTTCACAGGAATGAGAAAGAGCAGTAGCTGTAATTTCCCTATACAAAGCAAACGAAGTATGCTCCCTGCAGCAGCAGCTGGAGGCGTAATTTGGATGCAGAATCTGGATGCAGTATCTGGGAGACTGATATTCCAGCCCATATGGAAAAAGCACCATATGGTTAAACTCAGATAGAATCCATTCCAGGGGCACCTTGGACGAGAGACCAAAATTCAGGAGTTGGAGACAGTTATTCAAAGAAATGAAGGGTGAACAGCTTTGTGAAGCAAGTATCAAGGGCACATTTATACTTAAATTAATAACCTTTCAGATAACATTGAAATAAAACTAATACAGACCTATATTAAGAGGGCATGTTGCCGATACACAGCAGCATAGAAGTGCACCCCACTCAACCAAAGCTGCCCCTCGCAGCAGCAGAATAAATTCACTGGAGCCTTTTTGTGGCACACTCCAATCCCACGGGGTGTAAAAAGCCCATTGACTCGCCTGGCACAGGGGGCCAGCAGCTCAGACACACACAAGGATTTTTTCTTAAAACACTCCTTATCTCCCTCCATGTGCAGGCATAGACACACACGGTCTCCCAGCCCAGCGGGGATGGGATACCCCAGTATCAAATGTTTCAGAAAGTTCAAACCCTAGTCATGCCTGACAGGGAGAGCAGCGCAGGCTTCAGCATCACGGAGGAAGGAGGGCCTCCTAGATCCTAATCCACCTCCTACTCCATGTCCTCTCCCATGAAGCCTGAGGCAGTATTTCCACTTAAGTTCTGTGTTTTCATACACCCAGGTTTGAGTCCCAGGGCAAAAGGCAATCAATCCTAGGAGGAACCTGCTCTGCACAACATGCAGAGAGCAATAGAGATGTCCCTGGAACAGGGAACATGAGCTTTAAAATAATGTTGGGGCAGGCGGGAACTGGGACACTATTCTGAAGCATAAAACTACTTTAAGCACGTTCGTTTCGTAGTTGCTAGAACACAAAGCCATGCCCTGGAGCCCTGCCAGCCAGTCAGTATTTTTACGACCGTATCAAAGCACATGATAAAAACAAAAAGCTTAAGGGTCAAACTCAGCGCCAGGATTAGTAACCAGGCTGAAGTGAATAGCATGATACCAGGTCTGAACAGGATCCTCTGATCATAGGCACGTAAAACATGTTTGGTTTCTACACAGAGAGCGGTCATGCCTGAAACCCATGTGTCAGATTCCTCCTTCAGCACATTCAGGTGGGAAGGGCTTAGTGCAAAATCTCTAAACCCATTCCACCAAGGAATACCAACAGCATCTGCAGCTGTCTCAAGTCACATACACCACCCAGAGAAGCACACATCCAAGCCCTTCCCTTGTCACTATTTCAGTCCCCCTGCTGCCCCTGGCACAACTGCTCCCCACAGCAGCAGTCTATTTTCAAACATCCTTGAGTTAGGCACTACCGTGAGTATGACATGCTTGCAGGCTGGAGCTTGCAAGCTCTGTGAGAAGAGAAGGGCTCCCTTCTGGATAGACTTCAAGTTACAACCAAGAGGGCTAATGACAGATTCAGTATGAGGAATCAGCCAACTTGTGCTGAAGGATTTAACAGAAGAAGTCACATCAGAGATTAAGACCAAGGTGTCCTTTCATGCTACATCAGAAACTGTTCATTGAGAAAGCGCCTCCCATGGCAGACCAGGAGATCCCAACAACAGCATCGCCTATGGGAACTGCTCCTGTGACCACCAGCAGCAGAGACACTGAGCTAGCCACTTGGGAGTCACTACTGGGTTACAAGATGGGATACAACTGGAATGCTACTTGCTGCCACTGCTGCAGCACAGAGCACAAAGGGTTTGCAGTAGCTCTAAGCTGAAATGCCTGGAATTAGAAACCATCACAGACACCTTCTCACCCTGTGGGTATCTGCACTTTGTGCCTGTGTCACTCTCATCCTGATAAGTCAGGAGGCAGCAATGACGGGCACATGAGCCAAGGAGAGCTATGAGGACACTGGTGGATGGTTGCATGTCCCCTGCTGCTTGGCCAGTGCTGAACAGCTCCAGCAGGACACGGTGCCACCTCTCTTGCCATTGCAGTCCTCTTCTGCATGGCTGCAGAGCCAGAGTGTCCATGCAGACCTTACTTTCAGCTAAATGTCTCTTTTATCCAAGAAGAGAGGCGGCTTCCCTATCAAACAGTCTCCAAGGGTGAATTTTAATAGAAAAGATCAGAGAGAAGGTTAAAGCTTGGTCTGTTTGTTTTAAACACTGGATGTTCCCTTGGCTTGGTTATTTTGGCCATTGGTTAAGCCCCCTTTTATGTTACACATAGAGATAATTTCTTCTTTTCTAAGGCAAGGCTGATCAAAACTGGGAGTGATTTCCTTCCAAAATATTTCTTTAAACTAAGGAAAATGACTTATTTGTTGCATTCAGTACTTCTCAACAGTGCTTTTAGTTCCTGCACAAGATGCAGCATTTTACTCCAGAAGATGTAGAAAATGTGGGGGTTTTAAGGTACTAGTGTTGACTGAACATGAACTGCAAGGGCAATTCTTCAGTTTTGTTATTTCACTAAAATGGGAGTGAAAAATACACATTTTTTACACCACGGTGTTTTTAGCTGCATACAGGAGCTTTCTCACAATCAGAATTAAGGACAATTTGAGGGCTATGTTGTGCACAATGGAGGTTTCGACAAGCACCTCACTGTGACCAATTTGCACTTAACAACAGAATTACAGTCGGAAAAAAGCACTGAGGGAGGAAATGACTGTGAATAGAAAGAGAAAAGCCTGCTCCCCCTGTTTGAGCTGTCCACCACCCGTCACTGGTGCCCCTAAGCTCTGACCCTATCTCACACAAGCTGCTCAAGAGCTCTCATCCTGCAAATTGCAGAGCACGCTCTACTCCCACACACCTCTCTCCATCATCAAGGCTTAATGGATTTAGGGCTGCAGCTTAGCCCCAAAACACAGTGAGGTGGCACCAAAAATGACTTCAGGACTCTGCTCCAGGCAAGCTGTAATTTTGATTGAAGAAGCAAAATTTCCAGCTCACTCCAGCAGCCTCAGCTCCCACACAGGTTTTTCTTTTGATTCATCTGCCACTTTAATCAGGTTTTTAAACGGGCAACAGTGTTGTCTTCTCTCCTTCCTGACATCATCTGACCCACAAGGCTCGACTGGGGCTATACTTGAAGCGCATCACACAGTATTTCGCTCCCTCTGATGCAATGTGTCTCTGTGACAGATGACAGGGTTATACCGTGCCTTTGCACAAAACCAGAAAACCCAAAGAGGAACTTTGCCAGGAATAAATTCACAACCTGCCACAAACAGCACACGCAACGGTTCCTCTGTTTCCAGACACAGCTTGTCTGATGGCACAGTTCAAAAAAAAGGAGTTTTACAGGGTGGTTTTGACCTTCTCCCTCATTTGAAACCTCAACAGATATTGGCAGGAAGAGCACAGGTCTGACTAGCCTGCAAAAAGGAGGTGCATCCTTACTCCAAAATATATACTTTATATCTAGTAAATCCCAAGGCTTCTGCAACATGTGGCTCCAGCCACTTAAGTCTCTATGAGAGACATTTCACCATAGCTTTTTCCCCTCACAAACTGCTCTCATTGAAGCCCCAGTTCAAATATCCCCTCACTTCAAGGGGCTGAAATTTCAGAGGAGATGAGCGCTTCCATGCCAATTCATCCCCAGGTTGTTCTTCCTGCTGCCTGGAGGTGATGATGCTTCTATTTTAAAAGGGGACATTAATAAACCAAAGAGATTGTTTCTGAGCCAGTTTCACGGGTCCACAGCACACCAAACTCCAGAGAAGGAAAAGCCAACATATTTTGAGTTGCCTGTCCAACTGCAAGCTTTGAGCACAGAAGTTTGCTTCTGTGACCCAGCTTGTGAATCCCAGAAGCAGGAGGACCGTAACATCTCAATGACATGGCATGGGGACAGGCAGTCCGACACAGCTCAGAGACAAGCTGGCCTCAAAGGGGCTGGGTAGATACTGCAGTGCAAACCACAACATCCAGGTGAGAAATCAAGTAAATATACCAAGCCCTGTGCTGACCCAGCTGCCCAAACTAGGGCTACAGCCAGCTCAGAGACACCTACACAAAGTGGTGTCATGGCCAAGACCCACTTTACTAAGAGCACAAGTGAAACCAGTCTCTTTTCTTACCTTTTCCACAACTTTTCATGTTAAGCATTCATGAAGTGAGATATGTAAGAGTCCAAAGAGCTGCTTCAGGTCACCCAGGTGTGCCAAGGCAGAGACCCCCAGATTTGACAGATGCACTGAATTACTGCCCATGCAGGGCTTGCACTTACTTTCCTATCTTGCTTCTTGGACCGTGGCTATGAAGGACGTAGCAGGTACAACTCAGAAGATGCAAGTTTATAAAGAAGTGAATCCAAGACACCTTTGCATTGCAGCTATGCTGAGTACCACCACAGAGTGGGCCAGAGCTTCTGACTGCTTTCACTCCTCCTCAACAGGGAGCTTGTGAGCTTGTGAGGACCTTGTCATCTCCTCCCATCCAAAATAGTATTGACCCTTTAAATTGTTCTGAGTACTAACGAACCACGTTATAGCACAGGTCTGAAGCTGACTCTTGCTTCTTGCTAAGTCCTATTCCAACTGCAAACTTAAACAGCTCATTTTAAAAGCAGTAAAATGAGTCCCACTTCAGAACACAGCTCTTGGGGGATAAAAAAAGTTTGCAATTTCAGCAGGGCAATGCATGAGGCTGTCTTTTAATTACCAACAGAAAGGCAGCTGGTTCAGTTCCTGCTATCTTAATAACTTTCCTCTCTTTGATGTCTTGATCACATCTTTTGAACAACACACTTGAAGCGTAACACTGCAGAGAACACTTATTTTCATAATGAAAGGGAAATATTTTGCTCCATGCATAATATTTAGTTATCTTGATAGGCTGCATTGATAGGGTTTCATATATTGTGTTTTCAAGCTAACACTGAGTTTAAGAGGCCTGCAGGGAAGTGCAAGACCTCTATCTAAATGACAAAGACGTAGTCGGTGTACATATTTAGAATCCTTTAAAGTGAAATCAAATGGTTTCTAGTAAGAAAGATAAAAACACCCAAAACTTTCTTGCCCTAAAGGCATAAAAGTTAAGTCCACTTGTTTCCCATTTTAGTTCTAAAAGTCAAAATTTCTAGGCCATATGAAGATGACGTTAAACCTTTGTACAGTGTGACAACATATCTACTGTTGTATAACAGTCAAACACCCTCTCTGCTTCCCACAGACACCAGAGATAACCAGCAATCTGGAGCAAGCACATAGTTCTGAAAGCTGGCAGGAACAGGATGGGGGTTTGTAAGAGTCACAGCAACCTATAAAAAATGTAGGTGTATGCTCCTTTGCACTGCCCTACAGTAACGGGAAAAGCTGGAGGATGACCCAGCTACATGAACATGGCACCGCATTCCTCAAGAGGCAGCTGGTCATGGCTCCCTGCAGTTAGGAGCTCTTTTCCTGATAAATGGGCCCCATCCAAGATGGGCTGTGATTCAATTTATCCTAATGGCCTAAATCATAATTTGAAGGTCAATGAGGGTATCCCCATTGGGCTGCACACCAGAATAAAGCCCAGTGAACTGTGGAAGACAGCTTACTTAAAGGATGTCCAGAGACACGAAAAATGCCTCCAAGATGTTTATGACCTGGGCAGAAAGTTCAGGCTATGACAAACACTCAGCCTTTGCTCTAATTCTCCTTGTACAGGCTGAGTCTTGACATTACAGGTTACATTCAGTCTATCTAAACAAAACCTAGCTGCGGAGGAGTGACTTCAGGATGCAGACTTTATTTTAACCACAACACCCATTTCCTCACTCTTTTCACTTTAAACCAGATGTTATTATATTTGCCTGTGTGACATTTACACTTAACAATGCAGACTCTGGTCAGATTTGCTGAAACAGGGAACAAAACCATGATTAAACTACTTCCTATATGAAAAAGCACTTTGAACATCGTGTGTGTCATGGAGACTGGCAAGTCGGAGGCGCAACCACTGCCTGGCTGAGGTCAGACATGCTTTGAGCTGCAGCTGAGCAGATGTAGGAGGCAGCTGGCAGCCACCCACCATCGCCTGTCGCTACCCCTTCCCTCCAGCGGTTACCATCACCTCACATATGCCAGAAGGACCAGGTGTGCTGTCCCTTGCAAATCCAGATGAGAAAAATCCCACTAGGAAGTGGAGTCTAGTTAATCCCTGCTGGTATAGGAAAAGGGAGGGTGCCAGGGATTGGATCTGCTGGAGGATGTGACCTCTGGCCAGGAGCAGCTGGAAGAGATGACACTTTACCCCCGCACAGGATAGCATCCCTGAGCACAGCCCTGGGCTTCCACTGACTGAAAGGAAAGCTTCTTTTCCGAAAAAGGAAATAATCTGGGACATTTTTTGCTTCCTGAATTGGCTAACCATGGTCTCAGAGAAGACCCAGGGCAAAGAGGGTGCAAGGAAGAGGGCCAGGGCTGCATTCAGTGGCAGCTGCTCCCAACTTATCACTACTGTCACCCTACACAGCAGGCATCTGACTGGCTCGTCTGACTGGCTGAGACCCATCTGGTTCTCCAGCAGATGTTGGCATAGAGAAAGAATATATACCATGCTCCTAGATATGCAGCAACAGCCTGGAGTCACTCATACCAGCAATACACGTGAAAGAACAGGGTCACCCACCTTCAGAAGCCCAACTGCTCTCAACAAATGACAAGTTTAATTGAGACTGAACTACAACAACAAAATGAAGGGGTCAAGGTGGATCAGCAGCACTGTGTCTGGAGTTAGGACCCTTGGATCAATCCTCCCCAGGTCAGAGACATGTCTGAAACAAGTTGGGGAGGACTGGGACAAAGAAAACAACTTACACACCCACACAACTGCACAGAAGGTCCTTCACAGCCATTGCTTTGGTGCTGCAGTGCAAGGGGCCCTTGCTGGGTGCCTTACTGCCATACAGAGGGGCAGGACGGTCATGGCTTTCTAGCCCATTTAAGGATGCTGCAGAGATAGACCCAGACTGAAGGCAGCCCAAAAGCCAGCCCAGCTTCCTGCACCAGTGACACTGGGCTCCCATGCTCTACTCATCCTTTCTCCAGTGAGCTACAAAGAGTGGAGAAAGGCTGGGACCAGCATTAACACGTGCCAGATGAGCCAGCGGGAGGAAGGTTAAAGCACTGCTCTCATCCTGTCCTCAGAGGAATGGGGAGAAGAAAAGGCCACTACCCTCTGCAGTCTTCCTCACAGGGAGCAGAAGAGGCACACACACCCTTCGGCCATAGTTTCATCCTCTAATTTAGCACTGCATGGAGCAGAATTGTATCCAGCCACTGTCCAAGAACAAAAATAGACTGAGTTTTGTTGCTGGGACAGCCCCTTACATTCCCAGAGCCAGCAAGGAGCATTGCTTTGCCTTGGTGCTGAACCCTGACAGCTGAGCTGCTGAGGTGTCAGATGTGCTGAAGGAGCCATTGCAACTGGAAGGCCAGCTGAGAGCCCCGGAGAGACTGAGCCAGCACGTTCTGCAAAGGTTTGTGGAACAGTTGCTCCAGAGACTTTAGTTTCTTGCCCCCTACACGTACATCTTTTCCTCATTACTGTACAGCCCATGTCACTTTTATCAGCATCAGTCTGTGCTACCTGGGGAATGCTAAGCATGCAGCTGAATCCTGAGTTAAAAATTCATTTTTATCAGAATATTACATCTCCAGTGAGCTAACAATGTATTTTGCTAGAGAAGAGGAGTTTCAGGGCATCCTTTGGAATATTACCGTGTCTCTAAATAAGACTGAGACACTTGGTGTGTGGAAATTTGGCCAATTTTCAGCAGCAGTGATGATAATGGTATTTATATCCTGTTCCTCCTCCTTCCAGCATGAAGGAAAGCTCTTACAGAGTACAGCAACAAACACAGGATAATAACCCCACAGATTGTTGAAATACAAACACTCTCGAAATAAAACAAATTAGGAGCTGTAATTCGAGAGTGGGAGGCATCTCAAATTGTGATAACAGACTCTTCTGCTGGCAAATCCATAGCACTCCATGGCAGCCAGAGTCATCATTAGCATGTTTCTTGACAAGGATCAATTAAACCAGGGCAGAAATGAAAAGATCTTCCCCAAGGAAACCCAGTGGAGCAGCAGGGATTGCAAAAGAGACCTTTGATTCACCCTCAACTCACCAGACAAATCATTTCATGTTGAGCAAACACCAAACCACATTGAAGAGATGTAACCGAAAGCTCCCAATTCCTGAGGCCATCTCAGACAGCTCACTAAGTCATCTAACAGATTGATCAGATACATACCAAAGTGCTGTGCTTTACCTTCTTATATGCATTAGTTAATACATGGTAACCTTGCATAAACCTTGACCTGCACTGCCAGTCCATTTGTCTCAGTTTAGCTGCAAAGAAAGCAAGTTTGCTGTACCATGTGTCTGAGCTGACTGTGAGTGTGCAGGCAGTGAGCACCCCACTACTCATGCACTGTTACTTATTAAGTCGCAGTAAATTGCTCAGGAGATTTTAACTGAGATCAAAGAGAGACCAACTCCAGCCCCTGTAATTTTGGCAATCACATTTCGTTGCAAGATCAGTGTTGAGTGTGTGAAGTCAAAATTAGTATTACAGCTCACTGCTCAAGCATGAGGAACCTCAGTTCCAATGCCCAGCAACCCCCCATGGACACAAGCAGGAATCCAGACACAGCAGAGTCAATCAGTGGGACTCAATTGGTGTTTTTCCTTAGCTGTGCACTCCTGGGAGAAAAGACTGCAGAGGGAACAGTTTTGCAATAAATGTTCTTAATCTTCACCACCTTTATACAATCTTTAAGTATATTAACCCCCTTTAGTACAATCTAACAAGCCTAGTAAGTATTTTACAGCCAGAGTTACATGGTTGAACGTTAGCTTCTCTTTCTCTGAAGTGACAGCTGCTGGCAATGCCCCCAGCCCAACTCCTCCTGTTAATCCCCATCTGCCAAGGAGGTAACATGGCCTTGGGAAATGAGCCCAGTATGTCAAGCACTTTATCACTAATGCTGTCCTGCCTCACCACTTTACACTTGGTTTCCATGTCTTGATGGGCACAGAATCTCTGGGTGGCTGGAGGGAGACAGGCAGCGGCTATTTGAGCCAAGTGCTTGTAATGGCATCTGGGCCCCACAACATGTTCAAGCAGTTAGAGCAGGGCTGGAAAACCAGGGTCACATCTGATACTGGCTAAGATTAGAAGGGATGGGCAGCTTAAAAACTCCCAGGAACAGTTTCCAACACACAGGTGTCACCACCTCCGGAGAAAACAGTCTCAAACAGGTCCTCCAAAACCCCAAACAAACCCCACATCCATTCTCTCAGGGCCACTCTTCCCTAAGTTCGTCACTGATGTGCTCGGTGACAACAGGCAAGTTGTGCCAGGTTCCTCCCATCTTGCAGGCAAACTCTCCCTTAAGACAGGTCTGTATCATTTTCCTAGCAGGACTGCACAGAGGTTTCACCAGCTGTGTATGAGGTTTTCATGAGCCTCAGAGCAGCAGTTAGCTGGAAGCATAAAGCATCACTGCGCTCTCACTAGCAGTCAGCTCTGGTTCTTCCCCACCACGTTTTTTAGCCTTTCTACACATGAACCCTCTACACAGAAGCTTTACAGAGGACCTGACACTGGATAACCACTGCTATCTGAGCACAAATGTCTCGCTTCATCCAGAAAGATGGCTTGCAACCTTCTGGTTTTACCTCTAGCAACTTACATTAAAGACTTTCATGGTTTCCCTCCTGATCCCCCTCACTGCTACCTATTACTGATACTTTCACAGTAAGCACATACTCCAAGGTGCCTCTGTAGTTTCATTGATACTTGTAGAAAAGTGCAAATATACTGAATATAATTTTAACAAGTGGCCTCTGCACATTTTTCATCCACGGAACAGTGAATTTAAGCCTAAGAAAAGCAAACCTACTGCCAGTTGTTACTTTTACCACTGCTTCTGGAACAGGCCACAAACCTCAGTGTGAAAACTACTGCCTTAAAGCATAAGGCCCTGTGCTCCCCATTTGGGTCTCCCAAAGAAATCAGCCTCTAAGACAGAGTTAAACATCTGAAGGGCAAATGAGTCTTAGACTGCTTTGATGAAGTAAGCTGCAGCCATCCCACAGCCTTCTGAGTTCACTGATAACAAATCAGCCCTACAATATGTGTAAAAACTGGCACTGAGCATGTGCCAATGAGGACATTGAACAATCTCCATGACAGATCCTGGAAATGTTCCCCAGCAGAGAAGGATGGAGAGACACCAGCCAGGAAGAGAGCTGGTCAAACACCTAGGGTCAAGGATGGCTTTGGACGAGGAACTCGGTACTTTGGAGCAGAGTCAGCCCCCACCTTTGTAAAGGGACAACTCCAAGGGACACTGATTTTAATGGCAGTAGATCTATAATCACACAACTTGGATGCATGGGGATTGAAACCCCAGGGGTTGTGATGGCCTCTTCCTTACCCCAAAGGCAAATGCCAAGAACATTAAAAAAGAGCAGATATGGAAGCTGAAAAGAGGATGTTTGTCTGAAACTTCCCAGCATCAGTTTCATATCATCAGCATCACAAACCAATCTACAAAGAAGCTTGCTGATAATCACCCCAGCTATCTCCACCAATATACACACGTATGATGTGGCATGTCATTTCTGTGTCTGCCAACACTACAAGCTCCAAATGTGATCTGGCTCCCTTCCCCAGGCACTGAGAAACTCTTGCTTTGTTTGGCTCCCCCCTTGTCCTCCCTTCACAAAGCCAGCATGCTTCCACAACATCAATCTGGAATTATTTACTGTTGTTGAAGCTCAAACAGAAACCTCTCCTCTCAACCAAGCAGAACAAGCAGAGGTTGTCCAAATGAGAGGGATTCACCCAAGTGCTTTCAATCCTGCCAAAGCATCAATCTGGGCAGATTGCTGCCCACTAAAATGATGCCTTCATCTCTCCCACTCTATTCCCTAGACCTGCTGAAAACTAGTTTATCTGTGCCTTCAGAACATTAAATAGACCATCTGCTTAAAATTACCCTCATTAAAGCTAACGTGGGAACATAATCAGCCACATTTTCTCTTCTCTACTTTTACAAGTGGAGTGTCACTTGCAAGGCTTTGGGACTAGCTCTGAAACTCCCTGAAGGGAAGAAAATGAAACCACAGAAGAACCACAAGTAATTCTCCATCAAGCACTCTCCTTCATGCTCACACAGCCCAGCGACAGGCCAGACCCAGGAGCTTGCCTCTTCCAAATGGCACCTGACTACATCTGGCATATTATCCCATTGAGGTCAAATTTGTTCCCGAGTGGCTGCATCTGGCCCCTGCCAACATGGGCAAGGCTGTACCTAAGCAGCGCAAATTAACCCACTACATGCTTGAAGTTGCCCAGACTGAATTGCTGTCAGTTCCTGAGCTCACTTGTATTCAGTATACAATGACTGCAAAAAGTATGGTGTGGGGAGACCTGTTTGCTATGCACCTTGGAGAGTGGCCTTTTCTACACAGGGGAGCTAAAGCAGCTCAGCAGAATGAAGGCTGACAAGGGATACAATCACTCTCTAAAAACTGGTGGAGAGAAGTGGGACAGAAGGTCAAACCAAACTGAAAGCAGAGATGTGTTTATGCAAAAGGAAAATACAGGTGTGAGAACAAACAGAATGCTTGTGAATAAAATAAGTCTACACTGGAAGTCACTAACCATCAGAAGTTCTAATCTTCCCACCAAGCCAACCCAACCATCCTGAAGGTTCATAGGTAGGAATGCAGTATGCTTACACACTAAGTCTGTCCCAGACCTATGTTCTACAGTCTCCTGATCCACTCACAGTACTTTCAGCCATAAAAGAAAACCTTGTTTCCACCAGCCCAAATTATTCCCTAACGTTGTGACAGCTCCAAGAAGGCACTTCTGCCAGAGATATATTGCTGCAAGCAGGATGCTCTCCCTGTCTGCTCTGCCTATCTTGCAAAGAGGTGCTGATGCCCAGTGTTGGGGGACTCATTGTTGAAAGGTATTACATAAGTACAAAGTCTGAATATGTATTAATCATACAAGACATGATATCTTTATAAATTGCCACTTGACCCAAGGCTAGGAAGAAGAAATGATGTGCCAGGGGCCTGATGTGCGACACTAGCCCATAAATCATATCATAGAATGGTTCGGGTTGGAAAAGACCTTAAGATCATCTAGTTCCAACCCCTCTGCCATGAGCAGGGACACATGTGGGAAAGCATCGGAAGACCCAGACTGGCCCAGAAAGTTTTATCATAGCTCATCACTCTGGTGTCAATGAAGCTAGATGGTAAGTGCTTAATAGTAACGCAGAGAGCACAGTGTGCTTAGTCTTTAGCAGTCGGTAGATGACAGACTTCCTGACCCAACCACGTATCTTGACTGCTGTGCTTAATAGCAGTCACTCTTGTCCCTAGAAATTTGTCAGGTCTTTTTTTGAACCATTTGCAGTTTCAGCCTTCCCATCACTTTTCAGCAAGGTGAAACAGCTTAATTGCACAGTGGAGAAAAAACATTTTATTCCACCTCGTACCCAAGAGTGTCAGAATTCCTGCACCATTGCTAAGAGGCTGAGCCTGTTCCTCTCCATCATCTATCCCTGCATGCATAAGAATTCAGGATGTGCATTCAAATGAGCATCTCTCTCCTCTTTCCTCTGCTTCTAGACTTTAGACTAGACTACTTTAATCTGATTTAGGATATCACTTCAGATAGGTCTTAGTATGAGACGGATTGGGTTGTTGCCAGCCCCAGAAAGACCAACTAGAGCTAGGGATGAGAGGCCTGTTTGTTTTAAGCAGATTAGCTCTAAACCACTGAGTAACTTTATAAATTTTCAGTTTCATATCCTTCATGGAGACAGATGGAAGTAAGTCTAGAAGCAAAACAAGGAACAACAGTTACAAGAATGTTCTAAGTGGCTTTATGTCATCTGTGGTGAGTGTTGTTTCTGAAAGCTAGGGAAGTTAATTTATAATGTTAGCAATTTGACAACCAGTCTTTTTAATAGGAACTTAGCTATTGGGTTTTGAAACAAACAGGAGCTATAGTGGCTGGGGTATTGCCCCTGGCTATGACTTGCCTATTATATCAATGAGGAGCAAGGCTGGGCTGCAAATCCCTTCACCTTGTTTTGCATGTCTGAACTCATGAATTCAAGAGTTTGTATTGGCTAAAATCACCAGAAGATGAAGCTTTACAAACCAAAGCATCTTTGCTAAACAGGTACAGCTCCATTTAAGACAAATAGGTTAGAATGTGTCAGCCACAACTGCTAGACCCTACACGTTTCCCATAAAGCATGCATAGGCTTTTGATGGACAGAGAGACCAGAACACAGGCAATAGTAGGAAGAAAGAGCCTGGGAACTCGGATAAAGCACCGAAGTGAGTGGACATTTGCTGACAACAGCACTGTAAAGTTGGCTTCAGTGCCTGGCTCCTGGCAAAACAATGACATAATGCTGTGTTTACTAGCAGGGAAATCTGAGGGTTGGAAATGGGTCTGTAAAAAAACCACTAACACGTACTTTTTGACAAGCCAACAGATTAACATCTATTGTCACTGGGGCAAGGCCAAACTCGCCTGGAAAAGGTCCAGGAGTTTGATGTCACTGAGAGGCTTGCAAGGACGTCAGCTAAAGAGCTTTCCCATGTCATCTCAGCATTTACTGCTGTGTTACTGCCTAAAGCAAGCTCTTTGCCACCACCACCATCTGTTTAACCCTTCCTGTCACAACATATAGTAAAGACAACACGTTGGCCTTTCAGAAATAGGTGTTTGACCTAGATCTGCTACAGCTCAGGTTAACCTGATGCAAAAGACTGATCATGGACCAGTCAAGACAGGGTGCTGGCGGATAAAACAGACGTTTGATCAGGCTTGGCCTGTCAGTCCTGTGCTAGTACTAACTGAAGTCTCTATCCTTCTACAAACAGAAATCGAGGGCATTATTTCCTCATTTGAATCCTTAGGATGTTTTCAAGTCCTCTGTGACTCAAATCATGCGGCCAGTTGCACCCTCACCCTGGTTTGAATTCAAGCCTTTATCGTAACCCAGCCAATACTTCTCACACAGAGCAAGACAATGGCCAACAAGTTTTAGCTCCTCACAAACAAGATCCCAAAGCAAGGACAAGTGAACTCCCACAAATGCCAGTGCCTGGTGAGAACACTTCCCCTCTACTAATCAGATGAGTTAGAGACCTGATGGCTTAGCATCTCTATATGATAACACGGTAGGCAAAGCCCCACAAAGCCCTCAGCACACAGGGACAGCTTTGTGACACCTCTCCTCAGGCACAAAAGTTGCAGTAAGCATATTAGGGCTGTACTCTCAGTCCTTCTACAGACCCCCAAAACCCAGTGGAAGGCCCTGCTGATTGCCCACAGGATGCTCTCCGGTCCAGCCTTACTACATTTGGAAGATCACCTAGAACTCCAGAATTAAGACAATGGGAAATAACCCCATGCTGTGGATAAGATTAGAGCTTGTCAGAAGGGAGAAAACCAAAATAAAAGAAAGAAGAAAGAAGAAAGGAGTATTCTTAGGATCTGGCCAGGACTGTGGCATCAGCTCCAATGGAACCTAAAGATCCTTTACAAACCTCTGCTTTTCACCCCATTTCTTTGACTGTGCCCTCTTCTTGCCCAAATGCAGAGCAACACAGAGGTTAAAACAGAAGCAAAACACACGCATGCACACACAAAGTCTCACATCAAAACCCTAATTCCTATCAAACACTTGCACACTCCCCCAGCTCAAGAATAGAGGAATTATGTACAACAGTAAGCCCAGTGTTCTTTTGGCCAACACCACAGCACACAGATACACAGCATTACTCACAGCTGAAAGTACCAGTAGAAAACCCAAAACTGCCATAACCAAGCTGAGAAGCAATGCCTTGCTCCCATCCCCAGGCTGTGCATCCTCAGGTCCTGCTCACTTGGGCCTGAGCCTCAGTTCTTCCAAGAAGGAGATTCCCTCCAAGACAGCAGTGCCTGTTGCACCACAGTACATGCTGCAACTCTCCAGTGCCACTAGCACTATACAAAAAGATGTCAAGAGGGCAGAGAGAGGTCTAAAGACAGATTGATGGACTCTCCTGCCCAGATCATGACTACTGCAATCTCCAAGGGTAGTTACCCATGACATATTCACTTAACACCTTAGACCTCATAGCAGCTTTCCAGTAGCTGAAGGGGGCCTATAAAGATGCTGGGGAGGGACTCTTCATTAGGAACTGTAGTGATAGGAGATGGGGTAATGGCTAAAACTCAAACAGGGGAAGTTTAGATTGGATATAAGGAGGAAGTTATTTACTGTTAGTTAGGGTGGTGAGGCACTGGAACGGGTTGCCCAGGGCGGTTGTGAATGCTCCATCCCTGGCAGTGTTCAAGGCCAGGTTGGACAGAGCCTTGGGTGACATGGTTTAGTGTGAGGTGTCCCTGCCCATGGCAGGGGGGTTGGAACTAGGTGATCTTAAGGTCTTTTCCAACCCTGATTCTACGATTCTACCATATTTTTAGTTTAAACTGAGCTACTTAACTTTACAAATCAGGGATGTCTGTATTAAAGGATTAAATGCAAGCCACAGCTGCCCAGCTCAGAAACAGGTGGAAAGCTGCTTCCCAAAACCAGTCCAGATTTCTGACAGACACTGTTACAAAGACAGCAGCAAAAGATGAAACAGAAAATCTGTTCTTGAGCAATAACAGGCAGAAGACTCCTCCATTTGCCTCAAGTGAGAGTATTTCAGAAGCTGGCTACTGCACTGGATTCTCTTTGAGTACAATATCATCTGTTGTCTTTATAAAATGCCTTTTGCTGAAGCGTTAAAGGAAAATTTCTCTGGATTCAGGGAAAGGAAGGAACTTGTTAAGGATGTCCAGGGCTTGTAAAATGCAGAGGATACAAGATTGCTACCCCTTGGTACATGGAAAACCAGCATGGATGTTCCTGTAAAATCTATCACCTTTTATTCTTCTCTACTTCAGCCAACAGTCCTGATCTCTTGTTATGAACAGAAAATAAGCAGCCCTTGTGTTAATTAAAAGAGATATTACCACCAGTCCTGGTTCAGGGATCACGGCAGTTTTGCCTAATATATAACACACACACACACAGAACTCCCCTCCTACTCCTGCCTTTCCTCTACTCTGTACCAGAAGCCAGTTCCAGAGCCTGTTTTAATCCCACTTAGGAAAACACTGAGCTTCAGTCCTTCTTCCTGTGACACGTTTGGGAGACGGGAAGAGGGAGATGCACTTAAATCTGCTCTTTGTGGCTTTCTTCCAGGAAAATACTTCACATATCCTTGTTTATTTGTTTTTAATTCTAAGTGATTTTAATGCTGGAGAAAGTTGCTGGAGTGACAGCCCTGGGAAACTGCAGGGCTCCCACTTACGCACTAGCAGGGGCTGTGCCAGCTGCCCTGCTGCTGCTGAAGACCCAGACCTCAGCGCCCTCTTGGAGCATCTACCCATGAATAACCTTCAGCTCAGGCTGCTTGAGATGAGGCAGGTGTCAGTTTGCCACATTTTCAAGCAAAGGACATAAATTGAGCTCAGAGATGGTGCAGCAAAGCACCCACAGGGCAGGGAATGGAAACATTTAAAACTGACTCTCAGAGTATTTTGCTTGGAGCTACAGGGGTCTACTCTGGGCTTGCATCTGCCGGAGAGGGGAAAAGTCAGGAATAACCTTCTACCCATAGCGTATGGGTTAATTTGTAAATAATAATACAACAGCCTGAACCAAGCAGTAGGAAAACCTCACTGAATGCTAAGGGAGCCATTAAAAAAAAATATCATCACAGAGTTAGGAAAATGGTAATTCAGATGCTCCTGTTGCATCATCCCCCAAGGACACAAGAATGCCTGGCAAGAAGATTTCATCTCTGCTGGTGAGCTTTCCTGACCGGGAATACAGAGATACCAGAGAGAGATCAGACAGCAGCAGCTAGCAGCCTACTGCTGAGGGGCTTGCTCCCTTACTCCATGCTTCACCTCAAATAGCTCCACAGGTGCTGGGGCTCCAAGATGGGAAGGAATGCCCTAGAGGAATAGGCGCACAGCAGGCAAGCACGGCTGGCATCCTAAACGTACATTTCCTCAGAGGGGAATGTAACTTTCATTCCATCCCATTCATTACCATGTAGTACTGGTATTAGTAATAGTAATAGTCTGCTGAACGCTATTAGGGAAGCAACAGTCTGACTCCCATTTCCGGATAACACGATGACCTTGCCATTCAGCAAGTGCTGCTCCCAGGAGTGGACCTGCTGGTAGAGGAACATGACCCAAACCCGGACATTTCAAAGCGCATCCTAGCAGTCAGCCCTTAGGTAACACACACATCTTCACACTTTGTAAAAGGTGAGTAAATCCTGTTGGCTTTGCAGCAGAGCACACTGAGACCCTGAAAGGTTAAACAAGCAATCCAAAGCCACACCACCAGTAAAGAGGACACACAAGCTCTTCTACCATGCCACACTGTGTGTATTGCACTGGACATTAGATCAAGCATTTCTGGATGATTTATGAACTGTATACATTAAAGTTTGCATTTATAAGCACATCCTGGACAGTGGAGAACCAGGCTTCCAGTATCTCAGGGGCAGCTATGGAAGACTTCTGTAAAGAGACAGAATGGTAGTGTGAAACTTTTGTTTAAACACAGCTATGGTTAGGAGAGTTTTGACATGTTTCTCCCTGTGAACACAGACAAGGATGTTTTCCCTGCAAACAAGTTTGCATCAAGCCTACAAAATCATGCTGCTGACTGTTGAGAGTACAGGAGCCTAGCGCACCACTGTGTTTAGCCAGTGTGGTTATAGGAAAAATAGAACATAGCCCACTGATCAGAAAGACAGTGGCAGCAACATATATAGGCATACGTGTTTGAAACATGGGTTTCAAGCACAGTATGTATGAGATCACACACACGTTTATAGACACTTAAATTCTACAAAACTTTTATTTCACCCAAGAGTCTACCATGACAAAATAAAGAAGCTGAATAATAAAGAATGTTACTACATAGCAGTGTATTGCGAAGCTATGGTACATCCAGGTCCTGTGCTAGAGTAGTCAGTCACTATTAAGACCAATTAAGAATACACTGGAGTGTACTAGTGCAGTATGTGAAGTTCTGATGAAAACACAGATTTGGAGATGTGTATTCTGCCCACAAAAGTAGAATGCTCCCAGTGTAAGGACTTAGTTACTTACCTACATGTTGAGCTCCTCTTACAAAAACTGCAATAAGAAGTAGCTTTGCTGAAATCAATAGCTCAATACAATCAAGACAAGAATCTTTATAATTGTCACAAAGGTCATTCTAAGCACAAGAGCACCAGTTAATACCAGCACTTTCAAGAACTTACAGGTGCTACAAAAAATAAAATCCTTCTCTGCTCTACCTTCACCCCAGTGCAATTTAAAGTGTTATGAGATCATCCTTTTTCGCAACGATATCTAAATGACCACCAGACAGTAGTTTGAGTTATGAGACAATTACCTGCACAGCTAGTTGATATTGTCTCGCTGTCTCCCCCCTGCCTGTATACATGTGCCATGGCTTGTCTTTACAGCTCAGTGCAGAGACCATTTTCCAAATCTGTTTGCACATATTTTAGTCCAAAAGCATCCTCACTTTGTAATAAATGCTCTTACGCATTCAAAGAGACCCCCATGTTTATAAACACATGCAATGAGTATACCATATTACTGACATATAATGAATTCATGTTTGCAATGTCTGAAAGACTGACTACATTGTTATTATATATTCATCTAGAAGATGGTTCAAAGAATGAGTAAGCTAAAGTGGGAAGATTCTAACTAGGTTGCAAGATGTTCCACTTTAAAGTCTTTCCATGTGAAGAAATCCACCTGGTTTCCTTTTGCTTTCCCCCCACTCCAAATGTGATGACATCCCTGCCTAAAAGAGAATAACAAAGAGATGCTGGAGAACATGTTTTTGCTTTTAAAGTAAAGAAAAAGGGAGATGCACTATATCAAACCCCATAGTAATTACAAGCTTCTCAGTAAAACTTTCAATAAAGCCTCTGTCTAGAGGTGTGAGACAAGGCCCAGGGAAGTTCTTTTTCCGTTGACTCGACTGTATTTAGTTTTGACACAACCTGATTAAGCAGCAGACACCACCAGCTTCAAACAGAACGCTACTGTGCGGCTAGCTGCCTTCTTCATGTAATATTTACACAGCACACTCCAGGCGAGGTGGTGTCAGGTCTTGCTACAAGAAAGCATTCAGCTTCACAATGCCATAGGGCTGACGCACGAAGCTGTCAGCCCACTCTAATGATCCTGCTCTTCTCTGTGGTTACTGGGGACCAGCTCCCTTTGCGTGAGCAGGCACAGATTAAGAGGATATGGCATGAAAAAGGAAGATCAAAAAAAAGAGAAAATCATCTCGCATTAGAAAGCCCAGCTGTTTCCTCCCAAATGACTAAATTAGAGAGCTTGTACGTCACCTCCTGCCTCAGGTAGGGTCACACTGAATCGCTCTTCCTGTTTAATCCATATATAATGGGAAATGGGTTTTGAGGAAGACAATGACAGAATGCAAGAGTAGTATTTTTTCAGGCTGTGTACGTTTATCAGATAAATTGCAAGACTGCTTTAGAAGCCAAAGCAAAGAATAGAAAATGCTGCCACACACTTCATGAGTGGCCTCGGGCCAACCACTTAATCTCTCTCTTTGCCTCATCTCCCCAGTGGAAGTACTGGCATATTCCTTTCCTCACAAGGACAGGAGTAGGGCAATACCTTTGAGCTGCCCATCTCTCTAAGGGCTGCTCTGGGATGCAGGAAGTCTGCGCTCCATTTCCTATTCCATCACTTGCTTCCTTAGGATGTCTGTTCATTTCTCTCCAGTCATCCTTTTTGGGAAAAGGGTGTGATCTGTTCTCTCCATTCCTCTTCCTTTTAACTCAGACTGGCATAATTGTGACTACAATCCATCGAGCTGTGTTGTACTAGTGGGCCCTAGCACCCACCACCCTACTCAGGGCTCTTACGAAGCCAGAAGTCACTCACAGCATGCAGCGGCTGAAAGCATTTATGCTGTCTCTTAGGACATCATCTCCCTGGCAACTAAGTCCCGGTGAAAGTCAATAGTGGCATCTTCACTTTAAAAAATTTAACTTGGAGGCTTTTGGAGCTGTTGCCCCCAGCTCATGGGCTTGCTAAAAGCTTTTCTTTGAGCTTTCTTTTGGCTGCCCTCCCAGCACACTGCAGGCTCAACCCCAGAAGAGCCAGTAGGCAGCCTGCCGGGATGTAGTCTCCTGTGTTATTTCATTCTGCCCTGACCACAACAAATCAGGACAACTTGCTTTTCTCTACTGATGTTTAATTTATTCCTAAGGCTGGGGACAGCCATTTACTTTGCAAACTGTTGAATTTAGATACTACTGACTCTTGGCTCAATGTAACCAACCCACAACTCTGTTGGAAGAAAGGACTGAGAGTGCTTCTTAATCTGCTGGGCTGCCCTGCTGCCTGCTGAAGAAGCCTTCAGAGAGCAGTAAGAGCCAGACGGTGTGTTATGAAAAGCAGGTAGATGCCTAAAGTGTCTGATCTACTTTGCAAACCTGCTCTGAACAAGCTCAAAGGACTGTCTCTCTTGGGCACTTCTGAAAGATAAGGGAACAAGGGGAAGACCTCCAAGAGAGATAATCAGGTAAAGGTATGGCTCTGAAAGGCTAAGTGGATGCTGAGAAAAGGGAGAAAGTGAATGTCTCAAGGCAGTGAACAGAAAAAACCTGGATGTTATTTTGGCCTCAGAAAAGAATGGTGCCCTTAAAGTTAAAAAACCCAACAGGTCACAGAAACTAAAACCCTTGCTATTACAGGAAAATTTCACTTCAAGAAGCAACATTTCCATCAGGAACTGGTTACAGTGATAAGGAAGAGATAAGTCCTCTGAGTACTAGTGCGTAGAGCAGCTTTGCACTGGCAAGGTCTGATCTATACCTCCTGCTGTCCCTGCTCCTCTGGCCATCTGGGAGTAGGGAAAAGGGTTGAATCAACCTGCAGAGAACTGTCTCTGCACAGCTTCCAGATATTTCAGAAATATGGACTTCTCCTGACATGTTTCATCAGACATTAAAAACAATGAAAATTTGGTAGTCTGCAAAAGCACAAGATTTGCATCTAGAACAGGCAGAGGGGTGGAAATTTAAGGTTAAAGACATACATCTACCCCAGCAGGATGGTGGTCTACATACAGAGAAAGCCACTGCAAGGGAGAGGGTATGTTTTACCCCAATATGCTATCTCCTGAGCTCTCCTCTGCTCTGCACACAGAGAATCACAGCCACCTTTGACATAACCCTTACCAATGCATGGAAGTTCAGTTTTGAGGAACGATGAAATCACAGAGCAGCCTGCTCATTTTCTGGCTCTTGCCCAGCACCCCAGGCAAAGATAATAGCAGCAATAATAATAATCAATAATAATAATGCAGACTGGTGAGTCAAGCTGGATCATGGCCCCTGGAAGGAAAGCCACACAGGGTGTCTTGATGGGGGAAAAGGGAGAACAGAAAATGGTTCATAAGGCCTAAATAGGTACTCCATCTGCCCATCTAACACTGCCTTCTGATTCACATCAGGTCCCTTACTGAGCTTTACCAACAGGCCACAAACCATGCGAGCTCCAAGTATGTCACATCCTGTCCGCTCTGGAAGAGATCTGCCTCACAGTCTCCAGCTCTGCTAATTAAAAAGGTCAAACAAACCCAGGCTAAGCCGTCCTTACCCATGAGCTGCTGGTCCTGCTAGCACAAGTGGCATATGGAGCTCCTCAACTCAGACCTCCTGGCAGGGCCACACTGGACAACTTGTTTGATGGGAGGTTCCCAAGCAGAGGGAACCCAGCTCCTTCTCCTGTGGTAGCAACGAGGGACCAACATAGGAACAAAGATCCTTGTCACTAAATCCATGACATGTCCAGACCCCCCTTGTCAGTGCTGGCTTTTTTACAACCAGCAGCTTGCAGCAAATAGAAACAAAGCTGTGAAGGTGCCTGGTAACATCTGAGTCACTCTTGAGCCGAAGCAGTAAGCAGGAGCAGGTAAGACTCAAGGAACAGAGCTTGGCCCTAGCAGTATAAGGTTTTGCTTCAAAGCATGCTGATGTTTTTTTCAACAGGTCACTTGCGACAAGCACATTCAGGTGCTTTGGGGAGCAGTGCTGAAACCCAACACAGGACTCAGTCCCTTACAGTTCAGTGATGTCAGTGCCCCAAGGAGCTTAGCAACCATATCCATGCAGCAGAGAGAGTCCTACAAGAGCAACCTTGAGACATTCAGAGATGGCATTAGGAAACAATTACCCAGGAAAGGAACTGGAACAGCATACAGTCATCTCAGACTTGATGATATTAAGGGTCTTTTCCAACCTAAACAATTCTGTGATCTCAGATGACTAAGATCAGCAATGCACTCACTCCAACTGGAAAGAGATAGGGCAGCCACTTGTAAAACAAAGAGTATTTTACCTTCTCTCCATGCTATACAAAGCTGAAAACCACACAAAGCCCAACTGCAACAGGAGCAGAGAAGTGCTGGAAGAGGACGTATGCATTGCTGCCCTTGGGATAACACAGGCACACTTACAGACCTCAGAAATTACCTCAAGCATATGAATGCCTAGGGAGATAATGCACATCAGTAACTACTCAGTCCCCTGTGGAAAAGCAAGTGGTCAGGGGAGAGGGTGGGGGACCTCATCATTTGGTTTCTAACAAACTTTTGCCATCAGCCAGGTCTTGCAAAGCTGTGAACAGGTGAAGGTGCTAACCTCCACTCACCTCCCTGAGAGCAGGATCAAGCACATCTGGTAGGCAGAGGCTCCCTGCAGGGCTTCTAAAAGAGTTAGGCATTTGGGTAAAGGGTAAGATATCTGCCTAAAGATAAGCTGGCAACAGAGAGGAGGAGGGAGGATGTCTTGTTTTAGCTCTGTGATGGATGGTTAAGGGAGGCAAGCATCAACAGTGGGGCTTTTTAAGTAGAGAATGCATTTCTAGTTTGGGATCATTTCATATCTAAACCAGACAATCACAATTTCAGACTAAAAGCCAGTGAAGCCACCCCATAAACAGATGAAACTTCAACAACCCAGAGAAGAGACTTTCAGACTGTTTAAAACTTAGCAGGGGTCGGAAAAAGGATTTGGATTTTGTTACCAGCTTTTTCTCTTCAGAATGATTAACTGACACCTTCAGCCATTAACTGCAACACCCTAATCCACCCAGCTTCACCACAGCATTGCTCAGCCAATGTATGACCCCGGTTGCATCGAGGGTCTTTCCAACAAACCCAGACTTCACCTTCCTGACATTGTTCTTGTTAAAAGAGAAAGGAAGGGGGGAAAGCAAGGAGACTTAATATTTTTTAAGTATTATCAAACATTAATCAATTTTTAAAAGACCATCAGTGTGAAGAAAGAATAGGAAATTAATTTGGAAAGTCAAAAGCTGTAAGAGCAGCAGGAGCTTATATTACTGATATACCATACAAGAGGCATGTGGTTATGGATCCAACCTTCTGTTTATCCTTTCACATGCTGCCATCCAGGGTGCCCAGCCAACCGGGTGGCCTTGTGCTGTCCAGTTGCTGACAGCAATGCAAAGGGAGGCAGTGCAGATTCCTTCCCTAGTAGTGATTTCCAAGGGGAATGGGGAAGAGAGTTGGCTGGGCTCCTATCAAATAGTGCTGGATCCAAGATTTTGATCTCTTCCCATGTGCAAAGCACTACAAATCTTCCAGTGAGGTATTAATCTCTTTAGAAGTTTCACACACCAGGATCATGGCAGAGGATATGCAAAGCCATCTTCTTTCTTTTACTTTCTTGAGTCAAGGCCACATAAGCTATGCTGAGATCATGAAAGACATCTGCTCCAGGGAATGATTGCTGGCACTGAGGCCAAGCAGTGCAGGGGCTCATGTGCTAGCTCATGTTCAGCCCTCTCCACATGCCCACAATACCTAAGACTTGCCTTCATCTCTCCAGGCTCCACTACTGCCTCGAAAGATCACAATTAAAAAGAAAGGGAGTCGTATTAAAACGTCTGCAATACCTATGTCACCATCCACCAGAGAAACACATCATCAATCGGATGCCAAGGCATGTGCTGCATGGCCTTGAGGCATGGCATGAGGGGGCTTATGGATGTTGGAGGCAGAAAGGCTTTCTGATATTACAGAGCCACATAAGGAAGAGCACTAGGCTTTACACTCTCCAAACTACTCGCTACCAACGGAGAGAACTAAATCCCAAGTCACATTTATATTCATTTCTGAAGAAAATAGTTGTTTCATGTTAAAAAAGAGCACAGAACCAAACTAACAACGATCAATGGATCAGACCCAGGGAATTAAATTCTTTGACAGCACAAGTCCACTCTCTGTGAGTTACTCTACCACAGCCAGATGAAAGGCAAAGGCTGCAGCACATTGCAAACTGCAATCTAGGAAGCAAAAAGTGTCCAAGGCTTTTGGACCTGTGGGCTAATTCATTCATCTAAAAGAAACAGATTCACAAGGACATGGATGACTATTATTTTTTTTGACTATTAATGATGACTATTAATTCAGTAACTGAATTACTCCAATGCTTATTTGGGAACCAAGACCCTATTGTGCTGAATACTGTACAGCCAGAGATGAAGTGGGACAAAAAGCAGACACAACACTAATCTCCAATTTGTGATATTTTTGACTAAGAACTGGACACACACAGGGAGGTAGAACTGTTGTGCAGAAGACAGTATTAGAAAAGGTGTATGGAGAGAAGGGTGAAGAGGAAGAAGCAGATTTTCCACTAGAAATGTTAGAGAGCTTCTTGGAACAATTTAGGCTGTTATTAAAATGCAATGACAGTCATCATCAAGGAAATACAGATCTGTTTCTGCACGCAAGCACAGAAAATATTTCCTTTCAAAACTGTAAATACAAGATTTAAATCCTTGTTTTCTGGTTATTTTCCAGCAAATAAGAAATCAACTATGTCAATTTCTTTTGGTGATAAGGAAGGTATCGCTACCAGCTCTTTTGTATATCTTTGTGCCTGGCAGATGTATCTCTCTGATGCTGAACTGCCACCACCTTTCAGGTGAGAGAACAGCCTGGGGTGGTGTCAGCCACAATTCACATCAGCAGCTTGCAAAGGCTAAAGCAGCCTGGAAGCAGTGAATGAGCACTAAATATACTGAACACACAGGTCCAGCTGGCAGCCTGAGAGGACACGAGACCTAAAACTTCCACTCCTCTGAATCGGGCACGCGATGCTTAATTCTAAGGGAGATGAGAGCTTCAGCTCTACATCTACAAATCAGCATCTCTCAGCAAAATAGTGCCCTCTAGCCTTAAACCGGGTTATGGTGTAAGCTCTAGAGGAAAAAGCCGAGTGATATGAAGTACTAATGCAAAGCTTTATGTTCAATCTTCAGCCTTATCTTTCAAGCAGGCTCTGAAGAAACCTGGCAGACACGCAATGCCAGGAAACACAGTACACTCAGAGTGATTTAGCACCAGCCACAACACCCCATCAGGCTTTACCTTACCAAAGACAGATGACTTACCTCCTCTGAACACAAAATCCAGCCTTCCACGTATTAAAATGCAATTTGTATTTTGAGCAAACAGTTAAAGGATTTGGTGTAACTAAAACCCAGAAACAAACCATACCGTCTCTACTTATGCAGATAGGCAAAAGCTACTCCACCGTATGCTGCAAACTCCAGTAGGCACTTCCACATGACACCCAGCAATACTGGAGTCTGGGAAGGTTGTTAAAAATCCTCTTACTGCTATTGGCAGTAAGGTGCGAAAGAAGCAAGGCAAAACAGAGATGAAAGAGACCCCAAAAGCTGAGTCTGACTTGATAACCATGCAAACCGGCTCCCCCCTCAAAATCTGTCTTAATTTAACTTATGGAGAAAACTAAGGAAGAAGCATTCAGCACCTCCGGCTCACTGACCCCACAAACTGCAGAGGCTTGCTCCGCTCCCCACCGGGCACTCTGCAGTGCCACGGCCGGGACGGTGGCAAACCGGGGAGCCGAGAGACCTGTCCCATCCTGCGCTAGGTCCTGCGGAGCAAGGAGAGAAGATCCCCCTTCAGAAGGGAGGGGAACTTCAACATGGTAACATCATAAAAAGCCAACTGCCGAACGCGATGAAGGACGAGGAAGAAGAGCTGCATTTCTATGGCAGCCCGGAGCCCCGCGGTCGCCTCACCCACAGGGGCAAATGGGTTGGGGGTTACAACCGCGGTCGCTGCCTCTCCAAGGTCCGGCCGCGGACGACTCCGCGCTCCGGGCACTGCTCAGCGCCCGTCCCCGTCCCGTCCCTGCCCGCCTCCCGCACACGTGCGCCAAGCCCCGCAGCCCTCCCGGCGGCGGAACGGGGGCTCGGCCGGGCCCCAGCGCCACTCACGTAGTGCTTCGAGGGGTTCCTCCGCTTCTCCACGTCCACCACGTTGGCGTCCAGCACGCTGTAGGACAGCATCTTCGCGCACCCCGCGGCGCGGGTCCGCCGCTCCCTGCCGCCGCTGGCAGCACCCTCCGCCGCGCTGCCCGCCGCGGCGATGCCGGCCGGCGCGCCGGGCGGGCGGGAGGGAGGATGCCCCGGTGCCGGCTCCGCCCCGTGCCGCGGCAGCGGCTCCCCCTCTCTCAGCGGCGGCTCCGCGCCCTGCCCGCTGCCTAAGGCTGCGCGGTCAGCGCGGCGGGAGGGGCAGGGCCCGGCAGCAGGACCCGCCTCCGGGCGGCCCCGGGGGGTGCCGGCGGGACAGGCCGTGAGGGGAGCGGGAGCCACCGCCCCCGTGTGGCGGGGGGCGCGGCCTGCCCTCAGGTGGCGGCCGGAGGACATCTCTGCCGGGCAGGCTTCGAGCTCTGCCGAGACACCCGGCCCGGCCCCGCCCCAGCGAGACCCCTGCGGAAGGGACAGCACAGGGCAGCGAAAGGGCAGGGTGCCTCCAGGGGCCTCCGTCGCTGCAGTGTCCAAGATACCCTGCCCGAAGGGATGGACAAGGTCAGAGAGAGAGCGGGGCTGAGTGCGCAGCCCACCAGGATCCAGCTAGGAGCTCAGGGCTGGCCACTGCTTGGGGAGATCCACACTGCCCTGGCCATGGGGCCGCAGGAGGAACAAAGCTGGAGGAAGGTCTCACAGACTCATGTCAGTGATACCATTCATGAGTGATAACCCCATTTCATCTATTCACATAGATACATGTGCATCATCTTCCCTGCTCGCACTTCAAGAAGAGTTTGCCCTAGAAAGCTCAGTTTTGTTGTGTTGGGTTTTTTTCCCAATAACACATCATTACTTTTGATATGGTTATTTGAAAGCTACATCAGAAGTGAAAACTTACGTGTGATCTTCCAGCCTTCAGCCTGTTTCAAGACATTCAGTAGCTATTCATCGAATTAACTGAAGTTGCTCAGATCTCTCATTCCTCTGAAGCTCTTCAGCAGCAGCCCATGCAGATTTTCCACTAAGCTTCCAGAGTGCTGCTGACAGCTGTGGACCTGCTAGTGCAGGAGCACAGAAAGGCCCCAGCTCCTGGCAAGAAAAGCCCCATATTTACTGTGAGGACAGTTGGTCGCAATATGGTTTCATTACAGGCACAGTTTCTGAATCACAACTTTTACAAGCGCTGTTGGCCCTGCAACAACGAGCATGAGAGACACCAGAGTCACAAAGCATCCTTGAGCCTAAAGGCTGACATCTGAAAGTGGTTGGTTTCAAACCATAGCTGGTTTCCACAAACAGCCTAAAAACCAGAAGGAAAACCAGCAGCAGCCCCATCAGCGCACAGGCAAACCAGGGAGCGAGAGACCTGTCCCATCCTGCGCTAGGTCCTGCCGAGCAAGGAGGGAAGATCCGCCTTCAGAAAGGAGGGGAACTTCAAAATGATAACACCATAAATAACCGCAGGCATAACTGCCTGCTGCCAGGTGGGAAGCAGGTACCTGCTGTGTAACGCCAGGGATGTATATGCTCCAAGCCAGCCTTCTCCTCGCTGCTCAGCTTGATACAACACACAAAAGTAGTAAAGTGACATAAAATGCTGAATTCCTGGTGTCCAACCATAGCATGTGCTCAGGTATATGTGCAACTGACTTTTGGTAATGGGGAGGGTGACAGAGGGGGAAAAGCTGATGTGCCCACCTCCATGGTCACTTTTCAGGCTTTTCTTTTCTTCTTCAGAGCACCTTCTTTCCTCGTCTTGAGAGACTTCCCGCATCTAACCTAACCCTCCTGCATGACACAAGGCAGTGGAGCAATTATTTACATTAGAAACCTTTGCTGTTTAGACTGGCCAAGAAGTCCCTGGTGTGTGGAGGGACCAAAGAAGATTCTTCCTTGAAAATGTAAATATTCAAATAACCCATTGATAAAATATGCCTGGCTTGACCAGTGGTCTTGGATGCCTCTTCCCCGTGAGCCGTTATCAATGGACATCACACATTCCATCCCTTTCTCCTATCACCCTGTCCAAAAAAGAATAAAGGGTCCCATGCATCATTAAAAACACTTAGGGTTTGTTTTAAAAACAGCTTTCAAAACATGTCATTGTGAGCAAAAGAGAGCAAACACATCATTCTCCACACACCCTGCCCCATCCTTCCTGACATTCTTACTAATTGGCATCTTTTTATTGGTGGTGCTCTCATAAGGAAGGAGCTGCTGTTTTCAGTGGAACCTGAGCCTGGTGCTCTGGGCTTTGTGCTCCCTTGGTGCCTACCCCATACTTCCATGACATCTGCTCCATGGTTTACCTTTCCTCTATTCAGAATAATTCAATTCTCCACCACTCCAGGTGACCTTCTCTAGCTGTGAAGCCCTTGTACAGCTCTGGCTCCCCTCCTCCATCATCATCTGATGGTTTTGAGCTCATCACCGCCTTACGCTCTCATTGTTTGTTCGCTGCATCCCTTCATCTACGTAGGAAAAACGTATGTTGCTAGGGGCATGGATTGTTCTTTTAAAATATGTACAACACCCAGTCTAGTGGGAGTCCAACCCAGACTATTGCAAGACTGACAGAAACATAACCGAAACCCTCATTATGCTGCAGGCTTGGGAAAATCTGCTCCTCTTCTAGGCAGCAGCTGGGAAAATGAAGCTGACAGCGCTTCCCAGCCTTGTGCTGGAGAGCCAGGCTCTGGCTGCTGGGGCTGAACGAAAGACAGCCTGCATACACAAAGAAGAGCACAGCAGGCTTGGGCTGTGACCAACCCCACATGCCCAAGAGCCTGTACCTGATGAGGACCATGAAGACACAGGTTGAGGCACTATGAATCTGTAGGAAAATAACTA
This sequence comes from Psittacula echo, assembly GCF_963264785.1. NCBI lineage: Eukaryota > Metazoa > Chordata > Aves > Psittaciformes > Psittacidae > Psittacula > Psittacula echo. The sequence continues at coordinate 13,803,260 of NC_137743.1, read as the reverse complement.
ACTGTAGGGATTTAAATCCTAAATCCCCCAGTATTTATATCTTTCTCTGAAAGTGTCTATTACTGAAGTCCTGTGATTACACGGTAAAATCACTGCCATTATTATAAAATTTAATACCTATCTTAGCATCAATATTAAAGCTGATTTAATAATTCACCTTTATGGACTTAAGCTTCTGATAAAATTCACCTGAGGAACACCCTGGGAAATTCAGATTTCTGATGAAAACAGCTATTTTAAAAAGCTTTTTTTAATCTACTTATTTACCAAGTGGGTTATTTGGGCAAAAAGGGTGGGTTTTTTTGCCCTAGCAGGTAATCACATTAGCCTCACAGATCCACTACAGCTATAGCCCAGCCACCCAGACTGTGCTCCAATTACAGCAAAAACTGATGCGTGACAGAATGTGTGTGCAACAGTCTCAGAGCTGGAGCATGACTTGAGTTTTCATGTTTCATGAGGATTTTGTCATGCTGCAAATGTTTTGTAAATAAGCATTTGGGTTGTAAATTGAAAACATTTGGGTCACAAAATCAGTGAGAAAATAAAACAAAGGACAGGCTTTTCTGTGCTCCATTAAGGCCACTTCTAATGCTTCTTATTAATTCATGGTATATCACTGTAGATAAGTAACCCCCTATGAATATTAACCATCCTATGGTCTAACAGCCTTGCCTGTTGTGGCTGGAGCTGTTGTTAAAGATGAGGTTTATTTCTAATCTATGATTTTCTTTTTCTGGCTGGTTGAACACAGTGTTTTCCTGTCCCACTAGCCAGGAGAGGCTCTAACGGTGCTCAGCACCTGGAGGGGAAGCAAAGTGCCTCATAGGCTCAGCCCAGTCCTGTGAGGGAAGCAGGAGCGCTGCAGTGCTGTGCATGACAGATTAGCCACACAACTCATTACTGGCGACTAGAGTTGCATGCATAATCTGCTAGACATGGTACTAGAGATGTGCCCCTTAGGGGTTTTTTTTGGCTCTGATGTGCAACACCGCAACACAGAGCCTTTGTTACACTCCCATCTCAGCGTCTGTACTTACAAAACCTCAGCTTCTTAAAAGGGCTGCTTTCCATGCAGTCCTTCCACTTCAGGGTTTCAATGTACATGTCTTTTGATAGGAGTGACAAGAACAGTAGAGTCTGTCTGGCATTCAAATCTCAAACTCTGAAACACAAAGCACGATGCAATCTTTTTCTCCTATTTTTTAAAAGCCAATTGCATTTCATCTTCTTGAGAGATTACTGTTTTTCAAATGAAATTCACTCTGGAGATGAATAGGCCCAGTTTATGTGATGGAAAAGGAAGCTGAGGAAACCAGCTGCAGTCCTGGCAGAACAGCCCTCCAAGCACAGTAGCGTGGTCCTTTCCCCCCAGCCTCCTCACCAGAGTGCTGTGGTACCAGCCCCTATGTGCAATTCAGGATAATGGGAAAAGGAAAACAATTTTTCCCCCTTCTAGCACTGCACAAGCTTTCCCAACAGCATAGCAGCTTTTGCTTACATTATGAAAGAGCTGCTTTACCCTCATGATTTAAATTATAGATTATCCCCTTCTTGAAGCAGCTATCTTACACTTTAACACTGTCATGGCTAATGTTATTTTTCAGTCCTCCCTTACCAATTGCGGATGAAGGATTTCCAACCTCAGTATGTGCACTGCACGCTCTGTTTAGGGTAGTAGCAGCAAATTGCAGACTGTTTTTCATCCACATACACCTTGTATTTTCCATTGTCATGAAGGCTTTGTAGATATCCATTGACTAGGTTAAAAATGACGAAACAAAGCAAGCCCAAACCACATTTGTCTTTATGTGTTATATACATGTCAGGCTTATGTTTGAGACTGCTGAAGTTTATCAAACTGATCACAGGTTTGGATTGGGATTCCCCGGGTTTCTTCCTGGATGCTATCTCTGACTTAAGTTGTTCTCACTGTTCTCAGAATAGCACATTTTGAGACTGGCTTCTGCCTCATCCCTTGCAAAAAAACCCTTGGCAATCCATTATTGAAAATGAAGGCTTGTTACAAATAAAGTCAGCCGAGGAAGAAGCAGTCTGCCTGTGTGTTCTCTCCCATGTTACCTCTAAGTATATACTTGGACACCGAGACCTCAGTATTAACAGATCTAAATTTTCCACCAAGCCCTTTTAAAACTTGAATTTCCTTGTTCACTGTTTTCACTTATTCAACCCATTCTGAAAGCAGAAAGTAATTTTATTTGGCTGCACATCCCCTAGAGAAGGTAGAAGAGTTTATCTGCCAATATCCAAACCAGAAAACATTTGACTGATGAACTGTGAATTATAAAAATACATCAATAAAACTTTATGAACCATGGAACTGCTGTTAGACCATAGACGATGAAACCACAAGCTTGACACTATAAGGGGAAACCTGTAACATGCAGCCTCTACCACTCAGCAGTGGAGTGCATTGATTATTTTGTATTTATTTATTTATTAAAGTTACCTTCATGCAAAAGCAAAGTGGTTTTCCCAGCAGAGAGACTTCTTTAGGGGGAGCACTTCTGGACCTTCTCAGCAGCAACATCATCCCACGGGTACACACAAACAGTATTCTCAAGTTAGACTTTGTAGGGCAGTAGTGGAGATGTTTGGAAAAACCAAAGATGTTTATTGCTTGGAAAAACAAATGAGATCTTTCCAAACCAGAAAACATCGTTTGGAAAGTAGGACTGCAGTTTTTCTAGCAGGTACAGGTGTGCTTTTCAGTCTGGGGCAGCGGACAGACCATCCACATAATCCCATTCATCCATTTGGATCCAAGCATGTGTTAAGCTGTGGCCACACAGCACCAGGGATGCAACCCTAAAGGCCATTTCATTAATGGGAGTCTTTCTCAGCCACTGATCTGGTGATCGAGGCACACAGAGACCACTTACAAGACAAGGGCAGCTCCTCCTTCAGGACTGTTTCCACCAGTTAGAATCAGCATTTGGGCTATTGACAGTTACATTGTCTTTAACATTTTTATCCTCAAAGACAAAAGAGCTCAAAGGCCAGCTCCTATTTTATCATCTAACTTTGAGCATACAAGGCACTGGTCTTTTATAGAAAGGACAAAATATCCCGCAGAACAGAGAAACTGCTAAAGGAAGGAAGAGCATATAAATATTACTGTGCTCTATATAAATTTGTCCAGCTGTTTATGGTAAATGTTCTCTTACTCAATTTTTTTCCTGCCCTCATTTCCTCCCCTGCTTTCTAATTGCAGAAAGTAAAAAAGTACAAGCCCTTGCTTTCATTACATGCAACACCTGCTGCCTGTCCTGAAACAGATGTCTAAAGCATCGTTAGGCAATTACTGCTTTAGCCTTTTTCAATGGGACTAATTTCAAACATCTTTGTGCTAAATCCTACTCCTTCAGCTTCCTCTGTATTTCTCATCCTTTCCTACATTAAGAGTTCCAACAGAAACTCCTCTCTGTATCACTTTGCTCTTGTAACGTTTGTCCTGGATCACTGCACTCACAGAAGGACAAAGAGAGAGACTATAACTACTCTGAACAGAAATTAAGTGTTTTTATTGGGGAGAAAAAGACGAGGTGGGGGAAGAAAACAGTGAGACACTAGTAGTCAGCAGCTGTAGGCAGTAGTTTCAGATCACCACCTGGCTTGTTACAGCTCTGGGCAGTTTTGTGGACATTACAGCAAATAAGAGTTTAGTTTTACATGCATGCAAGGACAACTCCTCCACTCTCAATGTGAATGACTTAAATGTTGGCAATAGAAGAAAAATCCAACTCCAAACACCCTTTCTATTTCCCTACCACCTTCGTACCTGGCCAAGAAAAGCACGTTAGCATCAGGTAAGCCTGCAGGGCTTACACAACTCTGTTGTTGAGGAAGACATTTGAGGGAATGGATTCCTCCCTCGTAATTCCAAATAGCATTATATATTTGGATGAGGTCTCCACTCCTGGGAGGAGCCACAAGAGTTACAGGTCAAAACTTGGCACATGCTTCATTTAATCACATTTGGCTAGTATGGTGTGACATACATTTACAGTTTGTCTTACCTTGTTCACAGCAGACATGAGATGACTTTCCTGTCTGTTTTACTTTTAACTTGGGGAAATTAGAAGAACAAAGAACAGGTGTCTCAGGCCAAATCTTCTACAGAAGCAGTGGCCTAGCTGCAGCCACTCCTGCAGTTCTCTAGCAAGAAAAGCAGATGTTTTGGCCTACATGCTTGTAGAGTCACAGCTTGCTCATCGCAGGCTAAGGTGGCAGAGAGCTCCAGTTCTAGCAGTTCTAGGTGTGTTCATTCTTCCAATCAATAACAAAAAGCAAGCTAAAACAAGAGCTGTAGGACATGTTGTGCCAGGTTAATTGGCACCACACTGTTCAGTGGTTCAACACTTGCTGAAAATTGTTCCTTTAGGTTATTTCTTTCACAAGCAAATTCCAAGTTATGTTATGTTCAGGCAGACTTGTTAATCTGGGCTGGTTTCATCTTGTAAATTACTGTGACTAGATTAGTGTAGCCCCCATGGCACATTTAAAAGATATTGGTAGTAATGGGCTGGTGGCATCCCTAACAATTGGTTACTCAACTTTGTACCCTGATGTAAATACTATAACTTTACCAGATTTTAATGACTTGATTTGAAGTTTCCAATCATAAATGGGAAACTTGGGGTACTCCCTATGAGTAAGCTTCAGGAAAAACAGTCCAGTCATTTCTTAAAAGAGCAGTCAGAGCAACTGCTTCTGGTGGCAGCTGAAGTTACTGGTTATAAAAATGGGTTTCTTGGGACTGTCTTGTGTGTGGTTTCTCCAGTGATGTGTGACTGAGTTTCTTCCTTCCCCTTAAAGGAAGCATGAATTTGGGCTTCCCTGTTCTATCAGTGCATCCACTTTCTAAAGACTTTAACAGCTCAGAGTCCTTCACCCCTCTTAACTAGCCATCAGATTACAAAGTCACTTCAGGTGGTGGGACAGAAGTTGACAAATGCCCAGACACACACTATAATCTCATTATAGTCCCATTAAAGTAAAAATCACACTTTCTCAGAAAAAAAATCAGGAGACATGCTAATTAGTAGACAAACTAAAAGTCCACATCAACTTTACAGATGTCTGCAATGAAATCTGCCAGGATGTGAAAGCAGCAGGGAGAAACAGATAGCTTCTGTCTTGTGCATGACTTGTGCTTACTTAGGTTTGGGCAAGTACATTTATTTTGTACTCAGATACCTGCAAGAAAACCACCACTGGAATCTTCAAGGGGGCCACTGGGTCTTTGTGAGGGTGGGGTGGGAAAAGTGTTGTTTTCCTGAAATTGCAACTCTTTCCTGCTCCAAACTACATGAGGAAGAAAGCTCTAAAGTCATTATCTGCCTCTTCTAGTGCCTAGACAAGGAGTGAAGCACTATCTGCTGGAATCAGAACAGGCTGTGAACAGCACCAGGTCAGTTAGGTGAGGGGATTAGAGTGAAACTTCCAATTGCCAGATGCTGACTGCATATTTGAGTTAGGAAAGAAAAAGGGAACAAAGTAGAGAGGAAGGAGGTTTGGCAAGGATCTGTGGTACAGAGATGAACGATGAGACTGTGAATGAAACGAAGGGACTGAGAAATGACAGTTAGGGGAGAGAGCGGAGAACAGAAATAGATGAAAGAAATTAGGGAGAAAGCTTCTGTGCCTGACAGGGCATATTGCTGGGAATGAAACCCAAGATCTCTGGCTCAGCATTTCCTTGCTGCCAACAAACATCCACAAAAATGTTTCTGTAGTGCCTGGGCTCCTGGAGGACGGTAACCAATTATTACAACTATTCTTTTATCCTTGCAGCTGAACTGTTGTTTGCTCGCTGGGCTGTAGGGTTGGGGCAGGAGGGCTGGAGACTGCAGTGAAAGATGGCAATAAAGAACATAGTGCTGCACTGACAGGAAGTTTCAAACTTCAGATTGCCCATGGGGTCTGAACTTGCTCCTTTCCCATTTAGAAGTAAGTATAAAGATACAAATCTTTGCTAGGCACATCTTTTCCCCACAGGATCGGCTTACTCCCAAAGTAAACAAAACTGCATTTCTCTGACAAGCAGATTTTCAGTACTCTGTCTCATAATTCTTCATGTGGCTCCACGCCTCACTGAAAGCTTGTTGATGAATTTTCATTCTGAATGAAGAACTACAAACTCCTATTTATGGTGTTCATCACTGGAATACACAAGCATGCACAGATCCACAAAATAACAGCTTTCAGTCATGCAGCTGATCTTTACATTTGTCATTTATTACTTTGAAAGAAAAGCTTCATTTCTCAGTTAGCTTGTGTAAAATACACACCCCCAGAGGTACAGATTTACAATCCAAAGATTTGAGAATGAGATGACCCAAAGCTTATTTACCTGGATTTATATTTTTAAGAAGTCATAAGGGGGAACAGGATTCCAGGAAAAACATTGGATACAAATAAAACTAGGGAGACCATCATTGCTTCATTGGACCTGGAGAGCAGAAAGACAAGCCAGGCCAAGTAATATGCATGGAAAATGAGGTGGAGAAAGATAAAGCTATTAGCAAAAGTGAGGCTTGGATTAGAACTAAGCCCCACTCCAGCATATATCCATTCACCCTCTCCCACACAGACACAGAGTTATTCTTTAACAGGTCACATCAACAGATCTCAAGAGCTTTTAATGACTAACATTAAGAAAAGTTGAGGCTTACACCTACACAGGGAGCTGGATTATCCCCTACTGATAAAAGAGGGAAACTGAGGCATGAACCACCTCATTTCTTCTCTCACCTAAGCAGATGGTGGGGACTGAAGGCAGAGTTCATTTCCTCACAAGAAAAGCACTCACCTTACCTTTTGCTAGAATAGAATATTGAGGTTCTTTGGTATTTTTTGTTCTCAGGCGCTGCATTTCTATGGAAACGTATCTTTATAAAGTAACAAAAATGCTGACTGCTTTTAAAAACTCCATTTTACTTACCTGCTTTTTACTGCCATAACTGTTTCTATGGAAACTGAAACTGGCCATGAAGCAGTCCTACAACATGAATTCTCACTTGTCAATTTTAAACTAGAGTGCCACCTTCAAAGCCCTTCAGTAAAGCACTAATAATTGCGTTGCCTAACAAGTTTTCAAACTAAACAAAACAAGAAAGTGTGCTTTCACTGTATATTCCACACAATATTTTGTAGGTGTGGTCAGAGTTTTCACAGTGTGCATGATATGACTCTCTTGGTTAAGGATATGATCTTTAAACAGAGAGACAGTTTATTAGCAGTAAAAGCCCTAGTGTGTGTAGTTAGACTTACATAAAGGTGACTTATACCAATACGGGTATGTCTAGACTGCTGTCACAGAAGCATACTGTAGAGATACTGAGTAAACGGGTAAATCAACCTACAGTGAGCTCTGTGCTCAGCTAGCCTGGGTACTTCTGTGCACGCATATGTATATGCTATTCCCTGTAGGTACAAGAGAGGGAATGCACTCAACCAGAGTGTTAGTCTCTGTTGGGTGGCTACCAAGGAAAAAATAAAGCACGCAAACTTAAGGCACAACTATTCAGTACAGTTATTCAGAATTAGAATCTCTGTAACTTAAATCTAGACTCCTCCATTAATTTTGCCTTAACCTTTTGGTCTTGTAAAAACTGTAGGCTCCCTTGTGTTCATTCATATTACCTCCCTGAGTTGATTCAAGCGAGAGAAATCCCTTTTTCCTGTTCCTGGGGAGCAATCTCCAACAGAATGCACCCTCCATCACCTGAGTCCAGCATTGCCAGCAAGGACCAACTTAAAAACCCCCAAGGACAGGTTTTTTCAAGAGTGACTATCCATCTTTCCACAGGCAAGTTCCTCTCACTTCATCTCTGAGGCTTCGCAACTGCTTTTAAAGTGCAACAGAGACAGGACAGAGAGGGAAGACACTTTCACGAATCTCCAATGCATAGAAAATAGGCATGGAATTTCAGGCAGACTTTACACACAGAAACACATCTAAAACCAAGAAAGCGCAGCATTAAAGTTGGATGCAGCAGAACCCATTAGAAGCTGTGTGGACTATACAAGCTGCAGAGGACAAAGATGTAATCCTATTTTGGTATGAATTTATTTTAAGGAGACCCTAAAGAGCAACATGATCTCCAGACTATCTTTCTTCCAATACTTAGCAAACTCATCTAGCCCACACACTTGGCTGACACCCTCAGGAGAACCAGGGTCAGTCTTTCTTCAAACCCAAGAGAGGAGATCACCTTTCCCACTGAGCCAGCAGTGTTCTTTTAACCCTTTCCCAGCAAAATCAGCTTCTGCTAACACAGAACATTTAAAGGAAATGGCCAAGCCAGTCTCCTAAATTAGATGCCATGTTCTTCCATATGCCCAAGATACCACATACTTTCCTTTAAAAAAATCCCTGAACTCATGCCAAGTAGGTGACTTGTCCATGATCAAGCAGTAGCATATGGTTAACTCCCAAAGTGAGCATGAATTTAGGAATCAAATTCCAAACTGCTTCATAGATGGCCTTTGTTTTTAAGCATCACTTCAAACTGATCAGTAATCAGAGCAGGAATCTGAAAAACAAACCTTCCCTCTGGCCAACCAGACCTTTTGCAGGCATAAATTTAAGCTGCAATTCCCCTCAGTACCACTTCACTCTGAATCTGGACTTCTTTCACTTATTTCCAGAGACATGGGACAGGCAGGCAAAGAAGAGAGAAAACTTCTACAATTCTTTATTAATCATCTTCTCTTTCATTTCCTCCTGGCACAAGTACACCCTTTCAGCACCTGTTCAGGCCCATATTAAGATCTGACTAACAGGTACCCAACTCAAACCAGAGCAGCAGTGTCAGGAGTAGGACAGCCTGCAGGGAAACAAATTATTGAGCCCTGCAGCAAGAAGGGAATTTACAGCAAAAGAATGATTCATACCTCATTTTCCACTACGAACAAACACACCATCTCTTTAAGGATAGAGTTTTCCACAGGCCTCTGAATGCAAATGCCAAATATTTTGTCATGCCTTTCTCTTAGCCTATATCTCACTGCGGCCAGAGCTTGGAATGAGGCATATAATATAACAACAGAGACCTGGCACACATGGGGCTACTCACTGGCTTTCCTCATGCCTATGGTTTATTTTTCCCTGCTATGTCAGTCCTTATAGGGCTTTACCACTACATCTGCCTCCTGGGACTGATATTTCAACTGTTCTGGGGAAGGTGCAGAGGAAAGAGGAAGGATACATTCAATCCTTTCTTCTCTTTTCAAGTTAAAGGTCTCACCTCCACACTATTAAACAGATTAATTAAACAGACAAGCCCCTGCAGCAGCAAGCCCTCTGTAAGGATAAATACTGAACAGTTCTGGGCTTTGAACTGTGGCACATAACAGAGATCAAACATCTTGCATGGCAACCTTCTTTAGGCTAGTGTTATTTCATCAATGTCTTCCGTTCCCCTGCAAGCACAGAGATGAATAGTATTTTTTGCCAAAAGTGACAAGGAATATAAGACACAAAAGATAACGGGGAGCATAGAGATTACAGTGGGTCTTGCTGGCTTTCATGTTTTCTTTTCCAAAGCATCTGATTTATGATTTGCCATTTCTGATGTAGGAAGCAATTTAAAAATAAGCAGCAAAATGGAGGCTGATTTTGAGAATTCTGGTCTGAACAGAATTCACAGCAACACGCATCAGTAGAGCACACAGTAGCCAGGGGAATCCAGACATGCTCGACAAGCAGTGGGCAAGGTTGCAGGGTGGGGAAGGGATGCAGGACTCCATTCCTAAATATAACTTTCCAGAGAAAGACCAGGACTGTGCTTCAGTAGTGCAAAAGTTGTGCATATTCAGGAACACATATTTACAGACATGGGTACACCAACACTGCCAGGAAGACCATGCAAATCTTTTGATAGTTTGCTTATATGTCTTTTCTCTAGGCATTATAAAGTATATACAAAAAGAAAGATCCACAGCTATTACCATATGGAAAGATCACAAGATCAGTCTTTAAGCCAGAAAAAAATGAGTCCTGACATGCCCACTGTTGTAAACAGCACTGTGGAGCCGTGCCTTTTCTTTAGCATTGTAAATGTGAGGACGACCATGTCACATCTTACTGCAAGGAAAGAGCAGCTTCTTTTCCAGCTCCCCTGCTGTATTAGGATGTCCAGAATCAGGTTGATACAACTTTGACTAGGGATAGCGAGGAAGTCAGGAAGAATATTAACACAAGTATTTTAACAGCTTCTCTGGAGCTAGACAAAACCAGTATTTGGAGAATCAGAATGCTCTTTTTTCTACCTCTATCTAGATCATACCAGGTAATAGCAGCTTTTCAGGGTCACTCAATCTCTCCTTTCTCCCTCCTTTATCCAGAATGGACCACAACGAATGTATCTTATCTTCTCTCTTTAAAATGTCATATAATATCCTTCCATAGTGCTGACAACATCACTGTTTCTCTCCAGCAGTTCCAAGACACGGTGCATCACCACTTCAGTGAGAGAGGGGTTGTAGCTCTGACGAACACAACTTAAGATATGAAGGAAATGGCAGCCTTTCTCAGCATCTGCAGAAAAAAGAAGTCAAATGCAGTAAGACATGGAGGAAAGGCTTCAGTCTTTTAACTATTATAATCCAGATTAGTCATGAAAAAGCCACAGCTGTCAAAGAGGAAGAATGTCCTAGGTACTAAAGCAGAGATGCATGTATTCAGAAGGAAGAGACCCAGTCTATGCCTACAGCTCTCCAATTCTCAACTGTTCCTCCTGACTTTTCTGGGAAGTGTCAAGGCTGTAACACTAATAATAAGGGCAAAATATCATCAATCTTGTAAACTCTAATATACAGGGCTCATTCAGTACAACCTGATGATGAGGTTAATAACTTCAGGGTACCTCCACTGAGCACTTATGCAAGCCATCCAGTTTCTGCAAGTGCAGAAGAAACCAAGTTAAACCCCTTTTGCTCATATCCAAGCTCAAAGCCAGCTAGAACAGAAAAAAGTTCTGTGGCCAGGACCCTTAACCGCCTGCCCAATGCTGGCATCTTGTGGAAAATCTGCTACAATGCAACTTCTGTTCATCTAGCAATGCAATCCCATCCCCACACTTCAGACTACTCAGACAGTAATGGAAGTAGATATTCACATAAGTATCAAATTTTATATTCTTTTAAGAGGAATTGACCATGCAGATATACAAGAGATCAGAAATGCAAAAGAATCCCCTTTCCTAGAGGGCAAACCAGAGACAAAAGTCCTTAATGGCTGCTTCAGTACTTCATGCAGCTACTGTGGGCCTGGTGGAGCCATCACTTGAAGCTCAGCTGTCCCAGTCAACATTTTGTTCAGCAGACCCTGTAAACCCAGTCTCCCCAAGAGCTGAACAGATTTCTTTCTCCCCCATGGCTAACAATGGAAAGGAGCATAAATGAGGTGGATCAGGAAAAAACAACTTCCTTCCTCCTCAGCTTGCATGATGTAAGTTAAGTTTGAGAAGTTACAGGGGGCTTCCTGTAACTTGTTCTTGCTGCCTTTGTTTATGGTTTTGCTACTCTCTACTCTAGAATCAGCTGAGCCACAGAACTGCCTTAGAAGCTATGGAGAAAAGTCACTGGTAGGTAAGAGCCAATGCTGAGTACTGGGAAATAAACAGTCCAGCCTAATTCCTATTAGGCTGTGAATCCAGCAAAGATACTTCTTTAGAAGTCAGTAATCCAGCATGATAAAACACCTTAGTGGCTGGTATCCAAAAAATGCATCCACCACCCTAACATGGCTATGTGCAGGGAACAGAACAATGCCTCTACCTGGACATAGTGACTATTGTTGCAAACGAAGTAGGTAGCTGCATTTTGCATTAGTCACAGGTTTGTCATAAGAAGGTTCAAAGTGCCCATCCCTAATCTAATTTACCTTAAGTCTCAATGAATTAGAATAGTGACTCAAGTGTTACCCAACAGTACGATACATACTTTCCTCCTACATGCTGGCAGAAAATGGCATTTTGGGGTAGCTGCAGGTATGTACTATCATTAAGTAAACCAGAAACACTCCTAGCCTATGATCCAACTTTGAGGGAATACACTCCTTGCAATAGAGTGATGCTGTTCCTCTTTCATTGACATACTGCACTTCAGCTTCTGTCCACCAGCTGAGGTAAGCCACGTTGTGAATAACCTACCAATATCAGAGAGGACAGAATCACAGAATAAGTACCATTTGCCACTGTGGACATCTCACACAGGATCCATTCTGACATAGTAAATTTAACTTGAAGTGGTCCTGGTTTTTTTTTTCCCTTCATTACTGTTGGCCTCAGCTAAGCCTAAAACCAGAGCAAAATTAAAAACAAAACAAAAACAAAAAAAAAAATACTCCCTCCCCCCCCAAAAAAAAAACCCAAATCAAATCCACCCACCCAAATTTGGACCAAGTCTTCCATTTTGCAGTTCAGGCTGGAGTCAAAATGTGCTGCCATCCTTTTCTGGCTATCTTAGGCCTCTAGGTGGACTCAGAGTGGCCTTGCATGAGGGCACTTAAGATCAGGGTGTGGAATTACAATTGGAGCCAAGGACTAGGCTTGTCAAGTAGGCATATTACAGGTCAGGGTTTGTGGAGCTCTGACTAGGCATGCTGGGGATTTTCTTTATTTCTAAAGTAGTTCCAGACAACTGGGCTGGGCCTGAGAATGTGTCACAACTAAAGCAATGGGGTGAGGCATTGCCTTGAAAACTGGAAGAGAAGTAACTCACTGGAGAGAAGAGCTTGGTTCATCCTAAATCAGTCCTTCTGTCATGGAAGATTAATACTACTTTTGAAGGGAAATGGGTGGCAATTTCTTGCAACAAATAAGCAAAAACCCTTTAAGTATTACCATGTCCTTATGTTCTCACCACGAGCCTGCTCACTCTTCAAGGCCAAGCTGGCTAAGACTGCCAACCCACCAGCAGAGGGGGGCCGACAGTCACATTGAGCTCTGTGCTCTTGCATCATTCAGCGACAATAGAATATCCGCAGTACCCTGTTGGTTTGGATTGAAACTTCTTGGCTTTCCTCCTCAGAATCTCCTATTACCAGTGCACTGGAAAGGTTTTTCTCAAAACTAGCAAAGAGACACTGACCTGGAGATTGTCCTCTTTACAACAGGAAACTAAGGAGAAGGAAAGCTTCAAGCAGAACAAGAAGCTCTGTAAAGCAGTTGCTATTTTTAACCTGCTCAGTATGGAAAATATGGCTTTGAGGACTCGGGACTCAAAGTATTTTCTGGGACTACAAGTTTCTGTCTGCTGTTGACTCTTCTCAACTAGGAGAAAGATCTTCCCAGCCTCTCAGTACTTCACCAGTGTGACAATACACAAGAGAGGAGTTAAACACCAGGCAGCCGTTCAGTGCCCTGTGTCAGCTATATACAGGTTCTGGCCTTTATAATGGCACAGAAAAAAAAAAAAAAAAAAGGGTTCCCATGAGAACCAGCTGGTGCATAAAATAGGCAGAAGAATGACTTGACTCTTACAGAGATTATGTTTGTATTTGTTAACGGGATAAAAGACAAAAAAACGATGTGATATGGTAACTTGTACCAGAACAGCCTCAACCAAACAAGCCTATCTTCACCTGCATGCCCAGTAACATCTAATCCCTCCACCCCTCAAAGACACAGAATTTCTACCTCCACCTAGGAACCCTGCCTGCAATTACCCATTGCTTGAAATAGCCAGTTGAAACCTCAGAAATAATACTACTTCACTTTGCCTATTTTCTTTCAGGATAACAATCATACACCAGATCCTACAAGCACTATTATGGTTGTGATATTATAAGGATAAGAGCAATTTAAGATTACATGCCTGATGTTCTAGTCAGTCATTTATTCTGTACTAAAGAGCCTGCCACCCCACAAATAGCTGCACTCCAGCAGCAAGTGATCCCTGCTGACACATTCTGTCCAACGAATTGAAACTCTGTAGCAATGTGCCAGTGTAATTAGCAGACACTCAAGTTAAGCACAAGCTATCGCTAAGGCAATATGACACGGTAGACTTGAGGGACAGGGATAATTCAGAAGCCACATGGGGTACATTACCTGAAAAGAAGTGGATTTTGTTAGACTGAAATTCCTACCTGCAAAGAACAACCACCTGAGCTTAACATCTACAGCAAATATCCTACTGACTTAAGTTTTATTGTTGACTTAATGGAGGTGGGGATTTTACCTTTCTGCACAGTCACTTTTGTGCCAACACCCCTGTAGATACTGAATTAGCAAGATTTGCTACTTACCTGAAGTGCAAAGCCACAGCTGCTGGGTGCTGACCTAACTGTGTTATGTTTGGTTCCTCCCAAAATCTAAGTATTCTCCAAAGATATAGATCTAAGGTAATGGCTGCTTATTTCAGATCTGAGAGGTCTGCTTCCTGCTGGGCACACCTGCTCCTTCTTTCTCCATGCTCACAGGAAGCTGCTCTTGCATTCCTGCTTTCAGCTATACTGATTAGCTACACCAACAGCTAAGCTCCAAGTTCAAGGGTAAGGACAAGAAGCATATCTAATCCAGCAGCAGGAGAAAATACTGTCATCAATATACTAGCAACAGCTCACAAGAGCCCTGATTACACTGTTACTTACGCCTCGGTTTTCGACAGTCTTCTTTAATCACATCAAGGGTCACTTTAAGCAGCTCCTTATCATAGTCAGTCACCTGGAGAAAACAGAAGAAACTGACAGTTTATAGCAGTCTATTTCACAGTAGATGGCATGGCTGTTGAAAAGCAATCCAATGCCATGATGTATTCTAAACTAACACTCTCAACTACAGTCTGCATTATATACCGCCTCTGAGATTAATAATGAATGATAAATCTCTAGTTATTATTTTTAGTACCATTAGCAGCACCCATGAGTTAGGCAAAGAACATATATAATAGAATCCAAAGGAGGGTAGGTAACTAACTCAGTAGAACACCAAGTGTCACCCCACTTCGATCAAGAGAACTATCCCAGGTCTCAGGCTTCAGTGTGCTCAAGCTGCACCAGCAGTTTTGCAACCACTGAACACAGACTGCACTTAGAATAGCATCAGTGCTTAAGTCTGGTGCTGAGTTACAAAAAGAACCACTTGGTAGGTGAGTGTCTCTGGGCAAATGCCAACCTCATGAAGTTCAACAAAGTGAAGTGCAAGGTCCTACACCTGGGTCAGGGCAATCCCAGGCACAGCTACAGGTTGGGCAGAGAAGAGATTCAGAACACCTCTGTGGAGGACAACTTAGGGCTGTTGGTCAATGAGAAACTGAGCATGAGCCAGTTTCAGTGTACGTTTGCAGCCTAGAAACCTGGGTGCTTGGCTGTATCAAAAGGAGTGTGACCAGCAGGTCAAAGGAGGTGACCCTGCCCTTCTACTCTGCTCTCATGAGACCTCACTTAGGAGTATGTTGTGCAGTTCTGGTGGCTCCAATATAGGAAAGGATATGGAGCTGCTGGAGCAAGTCCAGAGAAGGCCAGGAGGATGACCAGGGGTCTGGTGCATCTCCTATATGAAGACAGGCTAAGAAAGTTAGAGCTGTTCAGTCTGGAGAAGAGAAGGCTGCGTGGAGACCTCGTAGCAGCCTTCCAGTATCTTAAGGCGGCCTACAAAGATGCTGGAGAGCAACTTCATCAGGAACTGCAGCAATAGGACAAGGGGTAATGGGTTCAAACTAAAACAGGGGAAGTTCAGGTTGGATATAAAGGAAGAAGTTCTTTAATGTGAGGGTGGTGAGGCACTGAACAGGTTGCCCAAGGAAGTGGTGAATGCTCCATCCCCGGCAGTGTTCAAGGCCAGGTTGGACAGGGCCTTGAGCAACCTCTTCTAGTAAGAGGCGTCCCTGCCCATGGCAGGGGGTTGGAACGAGACGATCTTAAGGTCCTTTCTAATCCAAACCATTCTATGATAAAGAGAAAAAAGCAACAGTGAAGTAAGGTGCAGGTAAGGCTTCTAGTAAAGAGACAGCACTTGGATGCCCAGCTTCTTTCACTGAAACATTTCTACCATTTTTGAAACATTTGTACTCTCTGTGAAAGTCATAGCCCTGAACTTCTTTGCAACCACAGCTTAGTTTCTTACATGGTATAAGTCCTTGGAGCTACCAGGTTTCTGGAAAACCACCCCTTTTTCTTGTAGCATCCTTATTGCTTGCTTAAAAACACTGTGAATCCTTTTGGAACTGCAGTTACTTTTTGACTTCACCTGGATGGGAAGAAAGGAATGAAGCAGATGGTGAGAAATCTCAGCTCAAAGTTACCAGTAAAAGCTCCAGATGCTTTCAAAAGCAAGACAACTTCAGGCGATTTTATTACACTTTTAGGGTTTTTATTTTGTAATTCACAAATCAGATCTGTTATGCATAAACCAACCAACATCCCTGAGCTTTAAAAACAAACAAATACCAGAAGATTTTGCTATTTTTAAAGAACTGCAATCTCCTAAATACCTTCTTTGTATTTAGCAGATATCTGATTGTGTACTGAGAGCTCTCTTTTGGAATAGGTTTGTGATGCTCACACAGTGTTTGACTGTTTAGCTTATCAAGCTTTGATCATATTCAGAGTTTTCCTGGTAATAAGGGTAGGAAGACAGAAAATCAGTGCTTTGTAAGGTGATATTCAGGAAGAATCCAAATGCTGGGGACTGGGTGCCCATCTCTTGATTTGAAACTGAGGAAGCATCCAAGGAAAAGGAGGAAACCGGCAAGAGCAATATTTGTTTCTTGCCTCCTGTGTTTCCAAAATTTTACACACATTCTGGTCACGCTCTCAAGAGATTCTCCACAGCCTGATGAAATGAAAGGATAAAGAGCACATAAGACATTAAGACAGGTATACAAAGTGAGTGAACAAAGGATTCAGTTTTGAGGGCAGGTGGGGAGCAAGTCTCTTGTGAAAGGAGGTGGGCCAGGAAGTCCATAACTGAGGATGCCACTTAGAATAAAGGGTCTTGCATTTGGGTCACTCCTAATAGAGTAGGAAGGAAGGGGAGGAAAAAAAAATTAGGGAGAAGCAGGGTTTGCTTGGGAATAGAACAAAGCCAAGACAGCGGAATGACAGCTAGGGAAGTGGGAGGAAATGAAGAATCAGTTGTGGAGAAGAGAAAGTATGGGTAGACAAGAACAGGGCCACGACTTACTCTTCTCCATATCTCATCTGTCCTACTATGCCCTGCAACTTCCCATTTATCTACACAGAGTACTTCACTCCTCAATTGTTGCTTGCTCATCTGCTGGGAGCACACTGTGCTCCCTGTGGTTTCCTTTGAGAAGAGAGCTAAACTGCTTCCCACAAACTAACACGTGATAACTAGAACCACACCAGAGCAACCAAAGCATGATTTGCCAAGCTATTTCTTCAGCTTTCACTGTAAATGCTTCCACTCTATTCTGAAAAAAAGGACTTCACATATCCTACTTCACTCACAGAAGCCTTGGGAGTGAAACAGGCAACCACCTATGCAGTAGAACGATTCACACAAATACATGAAACAGACACCACATTAGCAACAGAAGAGTATCTTTCCACAAAACATTCATTCAATCAGTTTGCAAGTGTCAAACGAAACCCCAACTGCTTCTAAGCCTGGAAGCTGATGTGTCTGACCGGGAATAGTTCAAAGATCCAGTAGGGATATGAGTGTTAGCATGTATCATGAGTTTCTCCATCCCCTCCCTCCAAGCTAGACCTCAATATTTTGACAGGCCATAGTCACATCTCACTCCTTCTGTGTCCCACAACAGCTTTTTCCTCTCAAACTGAGAGTCAAAAATCATTGCATAATAGTTCAAGATAATTAATACAGAACAATGGCCATTATTCTCAGTTCAGTTTTCTCCTTCTCTTCCAGACTGAAGGACTTCAGTGCCCAAATGTTGATCTGTGCCCCTGTCCACCACAGCTATATCAGTCTGGATAACAACAGTCACTGCTTCCAATTACAAACTTGACCGTACATCTGGACACCATTCCAGTCATAGCTTTAATACCACTATCATATTTCTCTTTACAATGCCTCTTCTGAGAAACTGAAGAAACAAACATAAAATGTAGCAGGAAGGGTTAGGAGTGAATATTTTCTCATGGAAAAGCACATTGTCTTCACCATACATAAAATGAAGGGACTTTGCCTCTTAAATGCAGTAATAAATCCTCAAGACTCTAAGAAACTGCTAGCAAAGCAACCACCTCAAGATTCTGATCAATTTTTAATGTGAAAGCAAACATTCGGGGAAAGAAAAAAAAAAAGATAAAAATATCTCCAAAGCAGCACGATAATTATTCAGTTTGGCTTAACACTGAGAGCCCGTCAGAAAAGGGAGATAATTAAAACCAGACTCTGTGTGAACTGACACACAGCTCAGCCTGGATGGATACTGAAACAGAATCACTAAGAATGCAAGTCAAGGCACTGACAGAGCAAAGGCAAAGAAGCAGGTTTGGGGGCAAGAAAATAAGTAAGCAGCTGCTACGTATCAACACTCTCTCATATGTCTTGCGGAGTCCAAGCAAAAGGGCTCCATTGCAGAAGGACTGTTCCTGAAAAACAAACGAGGGTTCCTGCCCTCTTCAGGGACTTCAACGTTACCCTGAAATGACACAAAAAGTTTGCAGTTTTTTGCTGGTGTGCTCTAGAAAATGCTTCCTCCTTTCCACCCCTACAAGTAGAGCAACAATTGAGGAGGTTTTATGTGAACACAAGCCAAAATTACTTAATCTGTTCTTTTGGTCCACTCAAAATATCTCCAGCATCTCATCCTGAAAATATATAAGTCAATAGTACTTCTTCGCAATAACTTATCACTTTCTGGTAAGCCAAACCAAGCCGTCACTTCCACTGGAGTTGGAACCCCTCAGAGCAAATGTACACCTAAGCTTCTGATTTAGTCTACTGAGCAGAAATCTCCAGGAGACTGAACATGGGGCTATACATAGAGAGAAGAAATCTAGGCTATGAAATCCTGCTTTATTTCAGATTTGAAATGCCAGCATTTATCACAGTTACTAAGATGTATTGTAGCTGTTAGAGTAGTTCCTTCTGAGTCACAGCTTATTAGCCATCACTTTCCTTTTACAAAGCTTTTCATCTGAGAAATGCAGATGTTTTGTAGTTTAACTGCTCATCCAAAGCACCAGCAAGATTTGAATACGGATTTTGAATTTAACTCTCACAATGTTCATGCTTCATTTTGCAAAATGCCCCCTCACCTCAGCATGCCTTCGTTTCCCCAAAATCACTCATTGCCTTTGCAAAGCATCTTCCTCCCCCCCTAAAGAAAGAGAAGCAGCTATTAAATAACAGTTTTACCATCACTACCCTCACTCCCAAGACCAGCCAAAACTCTGTAGCAAAGCCAGCAGAAGAATCCATGTCTCCAGAATCGGTTTTTTAATCAATATACTACATCTCACAGTATCACAGTATGTTAGAGATTGGAAGGGACCTCAAAAGATCATCTAGTCCAATCCCCCTGCCAGAGCAGGAACACCTAGATGAGGTTACACAGGAATGTGTCCAGGTGGGTTTTGAATGTCTCCAGAGAAGGAGACTCCACAACCTCCCTGGGCAGCCTGTTCCAGTGTTCCGTCACCCTCACTGAGAAGAAGTTTCTTCTCAAGTTTAAGTGGAACCTCTTGTGTTCCAGTTTGAGCCCACTACCCCTTCTCTTACCATTGGTTGTCACCGAGAAGAACCTGGCTCCATCCTCGTGACACTCCCCCTTTATATATTTATGTACACTAATAAGGTCACTCCTCAGTCTCCTCTTTTCCAAACTAAAGAGACCCAGCTCCCTCAGCCTTTCCTCATAAGGGAGATGCTCCACTCCCTTAATCATCTTAGTCGCCCTGCGCTGGACTCTCTCCAGCAGGTCCCTGTCCTTCTTGAACTGAGGGGCCCAGAACTGGACACAATATTCCAGATG
This sequence comes from Psittacula echo, assembly GCF_963264785.1. Lineage (NCBI taxonomy): Eukaryota > Metazoa > Chordata > Aves > Psittaciformes > Psittacidae > Psittacula > Psittacula echo. The sequence goes on along the minus strand of NC_137743.1, from coordinate 13,783,316 downwards.
TGGTCTCACCAGGGCAGAGTAGAGGGGAAGGAGGACCTCTCTTGACCTACTGACCACTCCCCTTCTAATACACCCCAGGATGCCATTGGCCTTCTTGGCCACAAGGGCACAGTGCTGGCTCATGGTCATCCTGCTGTCCACTAGGACCCCCAGGTCCCTCTCCCCTTCACTGCTCTCTAACAGGTCGTTCCCCAACCTGCACTGGAACCTGGGGTTGTTCCTACCCAGATGTAACACTCTACACTTCCCCTTGTGTCCTGGGTTCAGCAGTGGCAGTCAGTTTTTTGTTTTTTTTTCCTTCTTAGTAGCTGTTGCAGCACTGTGTTTTTGACTTTTGGCTTGGGAACAAAAAAAACTGATAACACCGATGTTTAGACTGACCAAGGATTTTGTGAGTCTCATGCTCTGCCAGGGAGGAGGAGGGGCCGGGAGGAAGCGGGGACAGGACACCTGACCCAGACTGGCCAAGGAGGTGTTCCATACCACAGCACGTCATGCCAGGGGATGGAACTGGGAGCTACCCGGAAGGGCACGTCCCCTGGTCGGGCGGGCTGTCTTTTCCGGCGGGCGGTATCGTATTCTCTTCCCTTGTTATTTCTCTTGTCGTTGTTATTGTTGGTGGCGGCAGTGGTGATTTGTGTTATACCTTAGTTATTAAACTGTTCTTATCTCAACCCGTGGGAGCTGCATTCTTTTGATTCTCCTCCCCGTCCCTCCAGAAGCGGAGGGAAGAAAGGGGGGGGGGGGGGGGGCAGTAGACTGCGTGGTTCTGATTTACAGCTTGGGCTTAAACCACGACACCTTGTTATATTTGATCAAGTTACTCCCTGCCCAACTCTCCAGCCTGTCCAGGTCTCGCTGGATGGCAGCACAGCCTTCTGGCGTGTCAGCCACTCCTCTCAGCTTAGTGTCATCAGCAAACTTGCTGACAGTACACTCAATTCCCTCATCTAAATCGTTGATGAATATATTAAATAATACTGGTCCCAGTACTGACCCTTGAGGCACTCCACTAGATACAGGCCTCCAACTAGACTCCGCCCCATAGACTACAACTCTCTGGCTTCTGTCCTTCAGCCAGTTTGCAGTCCACCTCACCACCCAACCATCCAGTCCACACTTCCTCAGTTTAGCTGTGAGGATGCTGTGGGAGACTGTCAAATGCTTTGCTGAAGTCAAGGTAGACCACATCCACTGCTCTGCCATAATCCAACCACCTTGTTATTTCCTCATAAAAGGCTATGAGGTTGGTCAAGCATGACTTCCCCTTGGTAAAGCCATCCTGACTGCCCCTAATGACCCTCTTATCCTTGATATGCCTTAAGATGGCACCAAGGATAAGGTGCTCCATCACTTTCCCAGGGATGGAGGTGAGGCTGACCGGTCTATAGTTACCCGGGTCCTCCTTCTTGCCCTTTTTGAAGACTGGAGTGACATTTGCTTTCCTCTAGTCCTCAGGCACCTCTCTCGTTTCCAAAGACTTGGTAAAGATGATGGAGAGTGGTCTAGCAATGACTTCCGCCAGTTCCCTCAGCACCCGCGGGTGCATCCCATCTGGACCCATGGATTTATGGATGTCCAGATTGCTCAACTGGTCCCTAACCCATTCCTCATCGACTAAGGCAAACTGCTCCGTTGACCTGACTTCATCTGAGGTCTCAGGGGTACAGGGCTCTTCAGGACTGCCTCCGGCAGAGTAGACAGAAACAAATAAGGCATTCAGTAACTCTGCCATCTCTGTATCTTCTGCCACCAGGGCACCCATCCCATTCATCAATGGGCCTACATCTGAAGGGTTTCACTCAGCTTAGTGAGGTGGTATGGTGCAACCAGTTATTCTCGGATCTTTAAAATGAGACAAACTCTGTACAATCAATAATAGGTCAAAGAATGACGTGGTACAGGAATTAGTTTGTTCAAAACGCTGATAGTATGTAACCTTTGGCTTATTACAAATTGCAACACACCCTGATGGTGTTAAAGTTTCCTGGTATAACCACACACGTGATTCTACTCATGGAATTGCCCTTTGCAGTTTCTCATGCAATGTTTAATCCTTAGCATAGACAGGTGATAATTTTAGTAATAGTGACTCTGGACATGTCAGTCCTGCAGTCCTATAATAAGCTCTGCGATATACATATTTAAAGTAGCAGTGAAGCTTTCTCAAGAGGCAGGAAGACAAGCACATAGCATTAAGAATGTATAATGCACTATATTATACCTACAGTACAATGTACAGGGTATATACAGTAAGTACCAACAGCACCATAAAACTCCCTGCTTTAACAAGTATACTTGTCATTGCTGACCCCAAGATAATATTAAAATCACAAGTAGTACAAACAGTAGAGCCTGAAAATCACGACCCAAGTTACGTGTTCAAGCTAGTGACATACACAAACTGGAATGGCAATACTAAAATAGCTCACACTATAGCTTATGCAAGGAAGAAGTACATAAAAATGGTTAATCAGGGCTGGCTAGTTGCAAGTCATATTTAATCCAGCTGAGAAACTGGATTGACCAAGTTCACATGCAGTTTTCTTCAGGAAAAGGAACCAAAGGCTTGTCTATTTGCCAAACATGATTGCCTAAATCCAGCAAGTACACCCTCCAGGTTCTCTAAGCACAAGCTTGCTTCTTCTGTTTCTTGCTTTTAGTCTTCCTTGTGGCACCAAGCCCTCCAGTCTCAAAAGTCATTTGTTTTAAGGGATAAGGGAAAGGCTACAGCTTAGGGACAGACGGGGCACTTGTTATGTGAAATAAAACTCTATTGGCTTTAAAACCAATAAGCCTTCCAATTTTCTTACCCATCCTCTGTAGGCTATAAAATTAAATACTCTCTAGTATATGTCTGAGCAGAGGACATGATTTGAGTTCTGCTATGTGCATCTGCTAGAGGGAAATTTATTCTGGAGAGCCAGAAGACTACACTGCTGGAGAGCCATTAGGACTGGAACTAGGTATTGTAGGACATGGATGGGATGTAGACAGGCCTCAGGGTACAGTAATGTTGAAAAGGAACAGACATGCTGCCTACCTCAAGCTATACCAGCTACCTCCTTCTATCTTTAACCCCTGCTCCACACCACTGCCAGTGACTCCACAGCAGCTCACCACCTCCCTTAAGAAAATACTCCATGGGGAGATACCCTCCCACTATGATGAACACTGTGCAAGTACTTAAAAGGGTGGGAAAGAGAGGAAGCAGGTGCACCACATCTCCTAGGGTCACAGGGTGAGGAAGACAGAGGCAAGAAAACAGTTTAACAGCAACTGTTGTGGGGTTAAAAAAGATGAAGTTATACATCCAAATAACTTATCCTTTCACATAAAGGAAAAATGCAAGAAGTGAGCAAGTGCATATATTGACATGTGATCTAATTGTTTGGTCCACTCAGCTAGCTATTGCCTAGCCAAATAGATATAAAATAACATCATTCCATGCAGAATCCTTTATCCTTTTGGTCTGAGGTCAATACAAAACAGAAGACTACAGAGGGGAAAACAGAAAAAGAACGAGAGAAACCAGATCTATTACACTTATTTCTGTGGATCAAACTGGGTACTTGACCCTTGGCCAATTATGAGAAGTGACCCCTTCAAGAGACAGGGCAAAAGATCAATGAAATGCATTTCTAGACCATTACTTGGTGCTCTTCTTAAGGCATTCAGGTCACTTGACAACTGCAGGTTCTTTCTTATGCAAAGATATATAAGCCTCTTTGCAAGGGATTAATACCAATGGGCAACAGGGAGAACTGCAATTTCTAAATAAGCATCTGTGTGCCCAAATTCCTGGGACACATACTCACAACCTTTGCATCATGGTCAGGAGTAACTATTCATTATTATGATAGCTCCTCATGGCTGCTAACAACACTGATGCTACATTGGTTTTGTAGGTTTCAGTTTTTCTGGTTGGATGGTGGTGGTTTTTTGAGCCTTTTTGTTTGTTCTGCACCAGTTCCTACTTTAAATGGCTTTGTAAGTTATTCATCTTGATCTTTCTATAAATGCTGAAACTTCAAAGGTGGAAGTTTCCATTATTAGTTACAAGGACCGCTACTTTCTTTAATGTAAAGCATTTGGGAACTTTTAATACCATTCCAGCTAGTATAGAAAACATACTCTGCCCTGTGTTGTATATTCTAGTATCAAACTTTTCTCTCAAAAATGAGAGTTGCTCCCGTTATAGTTTATGTTCACTTTAAAGCAAACAACAAGACCACCTTCAATAAAAGAAACAGCTAAAACAACGATCAGGAAGCAGCTATGACCTCATCTACGAAGGAATGTTTTTGTCTTGTTTGTTTGGTTTGGTTTTGGGTTTGTTGTTTTGTTGGTGTTTTTTTTTTTAATGAATTAAACAGACATCAGATGTTAATATAACACAGCACTTAACTTTTACAGTGCATATCAAAATCAGGCAGTGAAAATGACTGCCATGGATTTATTTCTCTAGAGAAACCTAAGTATAAACAAGCGTATCACAACATGAGCTTAAGTTTCAGTTGCCATTGGTAACATGGTAAAAGCCATAACTGTTATTTTTGCAGAAATTTACCACTTCACACCAGTTAAGAATCAGGTCTGTAATTTATCCAAATAACACAGAGTAATACGAAGCCATTTGACAAAATGTTTGTTGTTCTATTTCCAATTCTGCAGTAGATCAAGAATGTGCTATCTCACTGGAAAGTTTCTTAACAGTTTGGTTACACGCAACTGCGTGGAAATTGATTTCAGCTAAATTCCACCTTCTGATCCTTTCAATCATGGCCTTTCACAATTAGGGATTTCTAACAAAAGAAACATGTAGCTGGCAGCAATGTTCATCCACTCATTTTCATCTCCTTTTGAAAACTACATCTCTGTTAACATATTGAGCTTCAAACGAGAAAGACTGTCTTCCTTTTTTGATGAAATTCAGGATCTCAAACATCTGTCCCAAACAGCTCAAGCACCTTAAAGGGATCTTCTTTTCTCATACTGCCACTATTTACAGATCTAGGTAAGTTAGTGCTTGTTGCAGACTAAGGTTACTTAGGCCTAATACAAGATTACACTTAACAACAGGATTTTCTCACATTGCTTTCTTCAGTCCAGTTTTATATGCCTCAAGTGATCAGGTTTCCTCAAGCTCTGTAAACAATTCATGCATAAAGCTAAAGCACTCGTGGCTTTTGAATCCTCCCAAGGCACCAACCTCTTATCTGGTTGTTTATGCATAAAAAAAGTACATGGTATTTTTTCCCCCCACTGAACACCTGAAACAGTTAGATTCACTTACCTCCTGACAGTCGGGACTGGGTAGATGCACAACAACCAGTGACACCAACGTATCAATTGTTTCCAACTCCTGTTGGTAAAAGGTCTGAATTTTGTTTTCTAATAGAAAGCCTTTCACTTTCTCATGCAGCACATTGATCGAGAATGTCTGACCCTCCAGGCCACTACAAGAATACACAGAACATGTCAAAAGGCAAGAAATAACACTCTCAGCGTTTGTTTAGTTACCTAAAGTTAGCCTGCTAGACTAGCTTGCAAAGATCTAAAGCTGTTTTAGTGTCCTTAAAGAATCCTTTAATTAAACCAGACCATTTTTATATGCAATAAGCATTGAACTGTTCCTCTTAAATCATTTGCTGTAACAGTGTTGTGCTTTTAAGATCTGCAGTCTCTGAAAACACACTACATGCATCAGACCTTCCAGTAAACATCCAGCCAACCTTAAACTGAATACAGGAACAGGTGGGTGTTTGAATCAGTTCATTGAGGTTATGTCTGTGACTTGATGATGACAAGGGCAGTAGAAGTTGAGAGCATTCCAATGGAATAGCTCCTTACCCTTACACATAAAATCAGGCAAAGATGCTCCTCCATCTAATCTGTTGACCTCGCCTTCAAATCTTGCTCAAAACCCCAGCTTTTTTACTAGAAGCAAGAGATCTGTACATAGTATTTTACCCCCTTCTGAATACTCACTTTGGTTCAGAGTTCTATTTCTTTTCACAGATTATACACAGGTATCTGTGCATAGAAAGGTTGGACCAGATGATCCTTGAAGGTCCTTTCAACCTGGTATTCTGTGATCTCATCTGTGTGGTTTATCAATTATTTGGGAGAAAAGGAGGCTGCTACTTTACGCGTATGCAGAGACTAAATCACAGTTGGGCCCTGTTCTACCTTTCTCCACAGTTATTACAATAAGAAATAAACAATAATAAAAATCAAACTTTGTCCCAAGACCAGTCTGGATACTGCATTTACCTCTGTCCCTCCTCAGGGCCTTGGAAAGGTTTATCATAAACTTCTCTATAGAGACAGGGGAGTTCCAGCATCCTTGAAATCTGAACATCACACACAGGATCATCCACTTTATCTGGAGCAGTAAAAAGAAAGCACATAGTTGGCCAGGACTGCCATACCAATCTTATAAGCAAGAACACCTGAGGCAACACAACAGAGCTTCCCATGCCAGCATTAAATTGACAAATTTTGTTCACTTCTGCTTTTATAAAAACAAAACCACAAAGGCCACTCCTGGTTTTACAGTTTACAAGGAGGTAAATGGCCTGTTGTGATACATTGCAGATCATGCTTTTGTCTGACAACTTATTTAACCAGAATTTATGATCTCTATTTTACCTTTCAGAAGCCTTTATCCATTACATAAAGTTAACACATAGAAAGGAGCCTTTTTTTGGGCCAAAGCGAAAGGAATTTAGAGACTATTTGAACTGCATGGCTCTCCTTTACTGAAACAATGGTGTTATTACAAGCCCTTGAATGGGTTATACATTCATAAATCTTCTGTCTGGAAAGGAGGTTGAATTCCCTCTCAGGTTTTAATTAGAGCCAAAAAAATCTAGATCTTCTGCTAAGCTACACAGGTTTTTTATAAAAGATGGGCTTCCCCCCAAGGAACCATTTTTGTATTGTCTCCAAGATTTCACTGGGGAAAACTGACTTTTACACAATAGCACAGGCACAGAGAAGAAGTTACGTAACTGGGAGCTCGCAGGGTGCAATGAGTGGACTTCAGAACCCTGCTGTCTGAAGAGCTGTTGGATACAGGGGCAGCACCTGCACACAGGTGTGTGCCCTAGTGCCTGAAGATGAGGCTTCACTTTCCAATCATTCTGCAGAACCAGAGAGCTTGGAAGAACCTTGGCTTCCAGTGGTACAATGTGCCCATATGCTGCCGTCTGCCCGCAGAATGGATTATATCAGCAACTGTTTCTCCAAAGCAGCTAATGCTCTTGATGAAGTGTGACATAAAACATCACCAACTCCCTTCCCATGGGCTTTGGCTGTTCTACTTCAACACAAAGAAAACTGAAGCACAAGTCACTCTTCACAGATACCAAATCACAGTATTTGCATAGTATTCTTGTATGCATGCTAGTAATATTTTACAGTTCATTTATAAATGAGGCATTTTCCAGGAAGGCCTCATTTACAGGCAGTCTAATCCTACACATTTAGTACTGTGCCTTCTAACCTTCCACTGCTAAAATGGAAATAAAGACATACAGATGTAAATCCCTTTAGAAAAATAAGGTGCCAAAAAATAAAGTGGAAATGATCCAGTGAATTACATACAGCTTAGATCATCTCACGAACTCAGACAACTATTCAGACAAAGATACACGTCACAGGTCCACAACACTCACAAAAACATGAAGCCCGAATTTCTCTTTGTTGCCTGTAGGTTCGGATGTGACCTCTGACCCTGACAACATCCCCGATCTCCAGCTTAGTTTTCTGGCTCACCATTTCTTGGAGCTTCTTTATCTGCTCAAGCACAGTAAGATTGCTGGGTGTGCTTGGACGACCTGCAAGAAGTGAGGGAAAGGAAAAGGGGCATTAAAGCCAACAGGACTGTCCTTTTGCATTCACCTAAACATCCCAGGACTCACGTTATTAAAAAAGGGTTGAGGTCCCAGGCCTTAATAGATCACCCTGGGAAAGTGTAAAAGGGATGAGGAGGAGATACTGATTTACTACTGAAAATGCTGTAGGTGGGTTGCAAAGTTGAAACATTAATTGAAATGGGTTCTGTCATTTTTGATTTTGTCATGCTAAGATGGATGAGAGGTGAAAAGAAAGGTCAGCTGAACTTTTTACATAAGAACATGAGTCATCTGAGGTGTGGCCAAAGTATTCATGTGATGCAATTTGAAGTCTACACTGAGATGAATGAAACTTGACAGAACTTCATATTTACATAACACACCTTTACAGGAGAGTAAATTCTTCATAACGTAAAACCTGATTCATGATCCAAGTATCCCTGATCACAATTACAAAGGGCTGGAAGGAAGTTTCCTCTCCCCCCAAGGAGCTATTTTCTTTAGGAAGGTACAAATTAATTGTTTTCCACTAATAACACAGTGTCCATTCAAGCACTGCTGATGTACAGGTAAAATGAGAACACAAAGTTGAAAGAAGCATTCTCAGTCCTCATTCTATTTCAAGCAGTTCCTCATAAAAAACAGATTTGATTGTGGATTCCCATTATTTTTTTTTTGAAAGCTGTGCCACAACATCACCTCTCTGAAAGTGAGAACTGACTTCTAGATTCCAGTTGCAGTTGGGATTGTTTCTATCAATTGTCATACTGTTGTTAAACAGAAGTAAGAATTATCTGTCTATATAACTGGGCTTGTTCCACAGACAAGAATTTTTAACTTTAACATCAAGTTTTTCTCTCCTCATTCTATGCGTAGATAACCCTAACACCAACACATGACACTAGTAACATTTATTTCAGTAGGATTTCATCAGCTCTGTATCAGGGTTGTCAATCTACCACAAGACCTTTTAAGGTCAAAAAAAAAAAAAAGAGTGCATTCCATACTTAGACCTATGAGAAATGGTGGGAGAAAAATCAAAGAGAAAACCAGACACTAGAGACCTCTTCTGTTACTGAATGCAATAATAGATTAATTTCAAATGCACAACTTCTGCACATTTAGAACTTTCCCAAATCATAAAAGACTGCTGGCATCCTCCCACTGTTTTACGCTACTTTCAAGTTCAGCAAGGATAGTATATGTATGAGCAGAGGAATATGAATGCAAACAAGAAAACAAAGAAGATGAATGCTGAAACCACTGTATCACAAGAGTGGGGAAAGTATACCAGGTTGCTGGTCAATAGATTAGCTTTGGAAACAGAAGCTGTGGCATGTGGCAGGTTTTTTTTCCAGCCTAATGCCTCACTAGATGAAGTCACAAAAAGAACCATAAGAAGGATTCTCTGAACAAGATCATAACATAGAATTGAAATACTGTATTACTCAGATAAGGAAAAGGCTTGACAGGTCATAGTGTAGTGCTTTTATTGGCATCACCATTGGACACAACATTAAGAGTAATATGAAGACTCTCAAAATGGACCATGCTGTAGGAAGTGATGGTTTAAATTAAGAAAAGCATTGAATTTGCTCTTCTGCAAGTTTAATCATTTAGAAAATTACATAAGAGAGACATAAACAAAAACGTACAGTCAAAAAAGGAATCATTTATTTGTCAAATTACCTGATGAAGATGCTTCTGCTACCATGGGATTTTTCCAGCAGACACAATTTATAACTCCAGTACTATCATCCACTGTAAAAACAAAATAAAATTGCACGAATGACAGAATAAGAAAGGTAGTGATGTTCCAGGAGGTGAAAGAGACATAGATATGTAGTGAGATGACTACAAAGGATATTTCATTCCAACTAGTCTGAAGGGAAAAGTAGGTGCTCAATCCCTGCTTAATACCTCTGAAGTAGTCTCAACAGTCATTTCAGCCATGGAAGTAGCTCAGCACCAGGTACATGCTTATGTGCATAGTGGGCAGAGTAACAGCTATAATCTCAAAAAATTTTCAAGTACTCATTTAAAATATGAGGCTTCAGTACCCATACTGGTACTAAAGGGTTTTAATCTCATTGACAAGGGTCACAAGAAGAATCAGTGTTGAAAGCTGAAGCCAGAAAAATTAAAACAGGAAATCAGACACAAACCACAGAAACATTACTGTAACAGTGAGAAAATAGCACTTCAGCACTGGGGGATACAGTCATGTGAGTAGACTAGGAGGGCTGCTACCTCCAGCTACATTGGTTTCCATGCTAACAATGTGCACAAAGCCTGCTGGTCATCCCTATGCAAGATGTTCCAGAGAGCCGAAAGGCAGCTCCTCCAGCCAGGAAGGACAGGAGACAGCACATGCTTGTGGTTCTGCTCTAGGCCAAGAATTCCCAACTTAAAGCACACATACTGGTGGCATGTAAGACACTTCCGTTTCTAAAACTGCTTAACACCTTCTCCAGAGCACAGGAGCTATCTAGCTTTTCCTGTTTCGCTAGCACTTAATCAAAGTAAATTTGAGGATTTCTGCCCAGGCACTGCATTGTCAAGGACAGTAGAGAAAGACAAAAGCCAAAGAAAATGAAAAAACTAACAGAAGAATCAACAGTTCTACAGATCAAGAGACTGTATATAGATGGCATGTTCAATCTACACTCTTCACTAAAAAGGCACTAAATGTTTGTCAAACTACAGCAAGGATCATGTCTCACGTTCAGCTAATGCTCCAAGTACCTTGCTGCTTGAATGGAATCATCTTCAAGACAGAGCTTCCACTCTTCACAAATTAAAATTTGCAATTTTCTTCTGCTCCTTAAATCAGATCCATGACTACAAAAGTAACAGCAATGTTTATCAGGAAGGTACTGATTGGTACCTGCAGTCATTTCCTTTGGGAACCACAGCATCAAAGCATAATGCGTTTGCATTGTCTCACTTTTTGAAACAATCTCCCTATTTGGGGAATCTAATTTCAAATCACCATCTTGCCTTCCTGTTTCCCAGTAGTTTAGTTGCATATTCTTAGTAACAGACACAGAGCATTTATAAAATGCAGGCAATTCCAAATTCCATCACAAAAGTACACTCAGCTCATTGCTATCATCCTTTTGAGATGCTGTGGTCTGCAGCTTTAATTTTGTACCAGAGTACAGATAATGATGTAGCTGGTAGGATTTCCTCCTCAGTATAGACAAAACACAACTATTTTGGTAGAAGTCAGAGACCCCACATACCATGTCACTAAGAAAGGGCAGATGACATTTTGCTATTATATTACTGCAGCTTCTAGATATTCCAGCTTGCAACTGGCTGTTGCACCAACTGCGACAGACAGGCTTCCTAAAAAGAGCTTAGAAACAAACCAGACTGAAGGATTAGGAGGCTGGACTCCTCCTCATCAATGTAACAGCTGAAAACAGCTGAGTCCTGGAGAGACTGACCTGTTCTTGACCACACAGGAAATCCGGTAGCAGAGGAAAACTCTGAAGCAAAGTTTTCCTAGCTCACAAATAAAAGCTTTGAGCAAAAAGACGAACAACTCCTCAAGCACAGATGAATGAGAACTCTTGCAATTGTATTCTAATTAGACAGGAGAATGATAATCTATTTTAAATGCACTCAAAGGGTCTACAGGCTTTTGAAAACTTCCTGTGCTCCCTGTGCCACCCTTCCTCATTTCTGTGAGTTTAAAGTTCTTTTTGTTTTAGTGTGGGTTGGTTTTTTGGGGCTGTTTGGCTTTTTTTAGCTCTTACATAAATGATCCAAGGGGTACCAATCTCAAAGCTACCTGGTAAATGAGATAATTGTGATCCTTTTTATTTCCTCCTGACAAAAAGAGTATGGTTCCTGTAGGGCCTGTGTAAGCCTAATGAGATCCCGGTGAGATGTTTTTAGTTTGTTTTTAAGGCAAGTGCATTCGGCCTCAAAACAGCTTTGGAGAACACGGAAAACCACAAGGGATGTTTTGTTTTGGTAAAAAGGAAAGGGAAAAAAAAACAAGTCAGAGGTCAGAAAGGTGCATTAGATAAAATATAAGCTTGTTCAAAGTTACACTTTAACTGGGTATCTTTCTCCTAATTGATGATGACAATAGCAACAATCAATCACATCAACATGTCAAAATCAAGTTTTACACATGGTTGGGTTTGTTTGTCTGCTTCTTTAAGCCTAGAAAGAGCCAATTTACTCTCTTACACTATTGTTATTTTGTCACCAGTTCAGGCTGTATGGTTTTCAGCACACAGAAAATCAATCTCTGGGATTGATTTAAGATCAATCACAGAATCTTAAATCTTTCAATTAATGAAAGATGTAAGATTCTCTTAAAATAAGCAGTGTATATTCTGAAGTACACAGGAAATGAGGGAGGGAGATAGTGGGAGTGACACAAACACATTTCAGTTCTCCATCAGAGAAAAATTAGGAAGGTGGAATTGCTTTGTAAGTCACTTTTAAGCCGACGGGAAGCAAGCAAGTACTGAGCAGCGTGAGGCAGTTCAACCGATGAAACATCAGCTGTGTGACTCACAAACCAGGGGCTGTTGTACCCAGAGAAGCAAGAAGTTACAAGCAGGAAACTCTCTAAGAAGTTACAATTTTACGGGTGCAGAGTCAGCCCGCCTGTGAGGGAGAGCAGGCTGAGGAGGGCAGCCTGAAAGCTCAAACCAGGAACTGCTGGAACAAAGATTGGAGTTGGACGTGGAAGGACAGCAGGAAGCCAAGCTCTCTGAGAGCTGTACTTAGAGGTTGGCTGATCTAACACTAAGGCCTTAATTCCATGACTCTGCAGGTTCTTTTTATTTCTATTCCTCTCTTTTCTGCCACAATCAAATATTTCCAGTAAGTTTACATTTGAGCTAAAGCCGAGAGCAGGGTGGGAAACCATGGCCCATAGAATTGCTTTTACCTTGGTCATTTTGATTCAGCCTTTCTCTGTTCTCATGAAGCAATAACTGCATTTGCATACTAGTGCAATGAAAGAATAATAGCTGGCGTTCAATTAATATTTCAACATTTCATTATATCCCCACCTCTTAACTTAGGTGCTTGTTCAGCCTGTGCTACTTAAGTGCCCAAGAAAATGGCACTTCAAAATATTTACTGTCAACTCATTTAGCATAATGGCAGGGTAATAACAAACATCCAGAAATTAGACTTAAAAATAAACTAGAAAATATCCACTTTAAGAAACTTGCAGGAACATCTCTATAGAGCACAGAGCCAACACTAAGCAGCTGCACCCAGTGTGGGGTACACTATATGCATTAGTAGATAATGCTACTCTGCAGCAGTGTGATGCAACTGCAGGTGCTGTGGGAGCAGAGACCTGATTGTCAACTGTATCTTCACAATACTCCTGAGTTAGGGAATTGCTGCTGACTCAATTTCATAAATAAGGCAACTGGATAAGAATAGGGCCTCCATGACTTGCCTCCATCAGGTGGAAACCCATGGCAGAGGAAGACATTGGACATGAGTCCTTCAAGCACTTCAACAGGATCTATGCATTTGGCTCCCCCTTCCTACTGTGAGATGACCTCCCCCTTCCCTGCTTTTGAAACTTGCCACATCACTCTGCTTTTTCTCCAGATGAAAAAGACAGCTGAACAAAATGACAATCAGATGTTTCCATGTTAAAAGAACAGCCTATTAGGAAAAGCAATAGGGAGGAGACAACTTCCAGCTGGTGTTGGTAAGGACTTTAAGCCTAGGCTTTAAGGGTTTGTTACCCGGGTAACTATAGACCGGTCAGCCTCACCTCCATTCCTGGTAAACTGATGGAACACCTATTAGGAAAAGCAATAGGGAGGAGACAACTTCCAGCTGGTGTCGGTAAGGACTTTAAGCCTAGGCTTTAAGGGTTGGTTACCTGGGTAACTATAGACCAGTCAGCCTCACCTCCATCCCTGGGAAACTGATGGAACACCTTATCCTTGGTGCCATCTCAAGGCATATCAAGGATAAGAGGGTCATTAGGGGCAGTCAAGATGGCTTCACCAAGAGGAAGTCGTGCTTGACCAACCTCATAGCCTTTTATGAAGACATAACAAGGTGGTTGGATTATGGCAGAGCAGTGGATGTGGTCTACCTTGACTTCAGCAAAGCATTTGACAGTCTCCCACAGCATCCTCACAGCTAAACTGAGGAAGTGTGGACTGGATGGTTGGGTGGTGAGGTGGACTGCAAACTGGCTGAAGGAGAGAAGCCAGAGTTGTAGTCTATGGGGCAGAGTCTAGTTGGAGGCCTGTATCTAGTGGAGTGCCTCAAGGGTCAGTACTGGGACCAGTATTATTTAATATATTCATCAACGATTTAGATGAGGGAATTGAGTGTACTATCAGCAAGTTTGCTGATGACACTAAGCTGAGAGGAGTGGCTGACACGCCAGAAGGCTGTGCTGCCATCCAGCGAGACCTGGACAGGCTGGAGAGTTGGGCTGTGAAAAATGTGATGAAATATAACAAGGGGAAGTGTAGAGTGTTACATCTGGGTAGGAACAACCCCAGGTTCCAGTACAGGTTGGGGAATAACCTATTGGAGAGCAGTGAAAGGGACCTGGGGGTCCTGGTGGACAGCAGGATGACCATGAGCCAGCACTGTGCCCTTGTGGCCAAGAAGGCCAATGGCATCCTGGGGTGTATTAGAAGGGGGGTGGTTAGTAGGTCAAGAGAGGTCCTCCTTCCCCTCTACTCTGCCCTGGTGAGACCACATCTGGAATATTGTGTCCAGTTCTGGGCCCCTCAGTTCAAGAAGGACAGGGACCTGCTGGAGAGAGTCCAGCGCAGGGCGACTAAGATGATTAAGGGAGTGGAGCATCTCCCTTATGAGGAAAGGCTGAGGGAGCTGGGTCTCTTTAGTTTGGAAAAGAGGAGACTGAGGAGTGACCTTATTAGTGTACATAAATATATAAAGGGGGAGTGTCACGAGGATGGAGCCAGGTTCTTCTCGGTGACAACCAATGGTAAGAGAAGGAGTAGTGGGCTCAAACTGGAACACAAGAGGTTCCACTTAAACTTGAGAAGAAACTTCTTCTCAGTGAGGGTGACGGAACACTGGAACAGGCTGCCCAGGGAGGTTGTGGAGTCTCCTTCTCTGGAGACATTCAAAACCCACCTGGATGCCTTCCTGTGTAACCTCATCTAGGTGTTCCTGCTCCAGCAGGGGGATTGGACTAGATGATCTTTTGAGGTCCCTTCCAATTCCTAATATTCTGTGATTCTGTTACTGGTACTATGATGCTCAAGTTAGGTTTGTTAAGACTCTACACACATCTGAATATAAACAAACTCCTAACTGCTATTAAAAGCTGGCTCTAAGATACAACAAAACATACAAAAAATCAGAAAGGTTCAAAAAAGGAAGAAAGGACTTCTCATTTGCAGGCACTCTTAAATCCATTTCTATCTTACCAAAGAAACTGCATATATGTGTGTGTATGTATGTGTATATAATATATGTGTGTGTGAGAGGAAAATTGTAAGTCCAGTGGCAAAGCAATAACTAAAATTAAGATGTGCTAGATGACCCTGAACAAATCAGTTACTGTGTTTTAACTGTTTCTCTACTTTTGAAGTGGAGATAAATAGTAGCTTCCCTAAGTTTGCCAAATAATCCGAGCTGCAAATATACATTACATTAGGATAAGAGCACAGTTGTTTCAAGAACAATAATCAAATAAGGCAACTTTTAAGTTCTAACGGTAGATAAGATTAGAAGGCTGATAAGTGCAAGAAGAAACTTTTCTTACCTCCATAACTATAGAAGGCATCTCGCTCTTTCCTTTGAACCACTATCCCAACAACATCCACCTGTCTTATTGGATGTCTGTTATAAAAGAATATACCTAGACACAAAACATACTTGATAAGCGTAACTTACTTTCAACATCCTACCCTATACAAGGTCACTTTTGTCAGTAAAAAGGCTTACACTTTCTTATGTATTTAATGTATCTTGAATTACACAATGCCTAGTCATATGAAAAATCTCCTGGATCAGTAAGGACTGGGAACACTCAAAGAAACAAATATTAGCTCTACTTAGGATACCAAAACCTTGTTTTTGTAGAGTGTCAGAACTCTATTAACCTCTTCTTTTCTTGCACATTTGGACCTGAAAAATAGTTTGTTGGCTGCAGTTATTAGGGGTGTTTTAGTCGTTGTGTAGTTTCATTTCAGTTTGGGGTTTTGTTTGTTTGTTTTGGGGTTTAACATCTTCATCAGGCTTCAGAATAAATAATAGAACACAATGGAAGCAGTCTGAGCTTCTCACAGTGCAGCTGTTCCCGATTAAGGCAGAGCTTTCAAAAGGAAAACTAGCATAATTCTGTCTTTCATTTCTAAAAGAACAGGAGCCATGGGGGGGCAGGGGAAGAGAAACAAGCGTCTTAGATGGTGGCATACACTATGCAGTCATCATGGACAGCACCCTGAACTTCAGCCTCTGAAATAACAGCTTCTAAAAACAGCCCTTCAAAGCTATTTTTGTGCCTACATAAAGATGACTTAAATTAGAATAACATGTGAAAACGTGTCCAGGAAACAGTGAGGAATCAGGGCTCAGTGGACTTTGACAGCACTGAAGTTGCTACATGCCCTTTGAAGACGGTGACAAATGTTGTCAAGAAACACCAATGCAAACATTATACACTGAAGCTCCACAGGAGGAGAATAGGGCAATAAGCCCAAATCCTGGGCTGGCTAATTTTCAGTCAATGTGTTTTGTTCAGTTTTTGAATACTGCTGCTTCACTGAAATATGCTGGGATGTTCAATAACTGTCTTTAAAAACTAGGCAACTTACGGGACTAAGAAGGGAACATTTGGCTCCATACACTGTGGCAAGTCTTATTCTTACAAAGAGAAACACTGCAGCAAGGGAGTGAGAGAAAAATCAAAACCAAAATCCAAAAATAACTTGGCCTACATAGCTGGCAGGCTTAAATGAGCCTAGAATTAACTTGCTTCATGTAAAACAGACAAAACACCCAAAGTTTCAAAACAAATCACAGGTGATCAGCCAAGCAGCTCATAAACAGAGGGTCTGCTCATAAAAATCCAGTGCAATGTTTTGAGGATGTGTCTATCACTGTCATCTTAGAGCTGGCTGTAGTAATCGTGCAGTCACTGGTCAGGTCTGGTGTAGTGAATGTTTAGCAGGTCTGCCCACTTTTCTCTCATTCCATTTACCAGGACACCAATAAAAATTGCTATAGAAACTCTCAATGGAGATGCTCCCAGTGTATATAATTGTTCACTAAACCTTACAAAATCTCTACTAAAAAAAAAGGCTGAGCCAGTTTCTGGGTAATTCTGTGGAATGAGGACGCCAAGCTCTTGACTGTGCAAACAAGCAACATATTATTATGCTCATCTCCATCTGTAAGCCGAGTTTTGACAAATGACAGAACCAGATAAAACTGGTTCTCTCCATGCCCCTAAACTCACATTGAACTCCACCCTTACTCTTCGAGAAACTACCCAAATTTGGAACATGAAATTATATTTACACTTTCAAAAGTTGTTGAACTTGACTTCAAGGTGTAAATTGTTTCTCCTGCCAGCTTACTTATTCATATTGGTAGCAGTAAAACACATGTGACGCTACTTGCAAGCACCTCCAGTCAAGCTCCTAGAAACCCAGTAAATAACATGTTCATTAACATGCTGTTACCACAACAGGAAATCATAGCAGTGGTATAGGGGGCTCTAAATGCAGAGCTCTCTAGGGCAAGTTCTGGTCATGTCTTTAGCAGCATTACTAAGCACTGAGCTGTTTGCCATTGCTTTAATTATTATTACCTCCTTTTATGCTATTTGTAGCTTCCCTCACTTGTTGATAAGCTGTCACAATGCAGTGCTGCACGATAAGTCTGAGAAAAGCTCATTTCCATTATGTGTTGTAACAGAGTTTGACACCCACTCGCATTTCATGGCCTCTAAGACAACACAATTGCTGTTTTTATCTGGGAGGTTTTCCAGCCTTCTTGTCACCATTTATAGCAGGAGAGTAATTGGCCAGGTTTACTGCTTTCCTCTCCGTAAAGGGATTAGTCATTATGGCATCAAATCCTAATGCTTAAAAACGGAAAGAAAAAAACCTATTAGGTCATTCAGTCCATTTCCTCAGGGTCAGCGCAAGACCATTCTGTACAGTAAATTCCTGGCAATCTGTACAGTCAGGATATAAACAATCCCAGTGAAGGGCATCCCACCTTTTTCCTGGGAAGGCTGCTCCATGGTTTGGCAGATGTCATTCTAAGGATGTTTTTCCTGACATTCAGTCTGTGTCTTTCCATTCTTCCTAGTTACAACTCTTTGGTTTGCAACCATTCATTCCTAATTACCATTACTTACTGACTGATTTACAACCAATCATATATTTAGCTTCAGCTGGTCTTTAACAATCCCATTAAAGGCAGGAAACATCAACAGCAAACACCTACCTGCTTCCTTCCCAAAAGACATTTTTCTTTAGAGTTTCTGTTGTACAAACATTTGTTGCCAATAAATAAGATAAGCTGAAAAATGTCTGATTTGGTATATATACAGCACTAAGAGAATGAAAAAAGCTCGTGTGTTTGTTCTATGAAATACCATTTTATTCTTTAAAGTTTGATTTAGAAAATGATACAGGATTGCAAGCAAGCTTAGTTGTTCAAAATGTCAGATGCACAGGAAGCAGAGAAAGCTTGCATGCACCGATTTTAAAGGCTGATATCTTGACATGACAAATACCACTTCCTTAGGATCATCTTAGGAAAGAAAAGTAATAACAAAATTGAAAGTTCCTGAAGCAGAAGACAACTCACCTAAGTGAAAGAACAGGGAGAGAAGTGAGAAGGGAAATTAAAGGTAAGAAAGAGCAGGACTGTGTTTTCTAGAACTGTTCCTGCTTTTGTGAAAAGTTTGTTGATGCTTAATTTCGATTCCTCTGAATAGATTTTTGCATGTATATGTAACTAATGTCCAAGATCAAACTACAATCCTATTCTGCTAACATTGAATTGTTTCGTATTTGTTTGAAAACAATTAAAATGTCTCTAATCGAAGCAGGAACAGGTTTTTACCAGAAGCATTTGCTACACCAGTACTACTATATGACTGCACACTTTTAAAAGGCCTCTAAGTACTACTCACTCTAGTATAAACATCAACAACTGACTATAGCCTCGTTCTTTCAGTGGATTTAAGACAAAAGTATCCTATCGTGTTAAATAACAGAGGCATATATATGTACTGGGCTTTGCAGTTTTTGATGCCCATATGTACATAAAAATGGTTGCAAGAAGAGCAAAAAAACCCCACCACTCCTTCCTTTCTTCAACAATACACTGCTGTTATCCTTGCTGTTAAAGAAAAGTAAGTAAGAACAGCAAAACCTACAAGGCAGAGCATATTCAAAGAGCCAAATAGGTATACCTTGTCTCTATGGAGGAAAAAAAACAAACCAAAAAAATCCACAAACTCTGCTTAGGGTTTACTGCTTTTTCTCATTAATTCAAAGTAACCTGGGTTCCTCCCTGATTATCCTGCACCTTGTCAAGCTTCAATTTGGAGTCATGAACCCTTCTACAGCACAAAACTTTCTGAAGTCTATTTAAAGTCTTCATAGAGAAAACAGAAATTCAAGGTCAGACCCCTGTTGCTTTAGACAACATACACATGTGGGTGATATTGGCTGAAGACCAGCAGGAAACAGACTGCAAAGCATACAATTTCCAGCAACGGTTAGGAAATGAAAGGTGTGGTGTAAGATTCAGCACAGATGCCAGAATTTACAATAAGGTTGTTCAAGTATATGAAGATGTCAAGTGTCTATCATATCTGGAAATTAAGTAGACAAAACCTCAAAACCTGTACCTGTTTTATAATACCTTAATATTCAGAGGAAAAAAGCTAAACCACATACAGTCAGCCATCAACTCAAGATTTTGCAACAATGAGAAGATACATAAAATCCTTCTCTAATGTTGTAGAGACAGTGGAAAGATATAACACAGATGACCAGAAAGGACCAGCATTTTTAGAATTAATGTTATCAGAAAATAAAAAGCACTACCACACAGATGAAATACAACATTACCTTAATGTAAGAGACATTCTGTATCTATCTGTCTATATATATGAGAGGAAGAAAAGCCATTAGAATGAACATTTTATTTTCACATATATTTCACATGCAACCTGTTGTTCCCAGAATTGTTAAAGTTATTAATGTCACTTAGCCTTGGGGCATGGAACATTAGTGGTGTTCATGAAGCATTCTGCAATCCCTCAATAAAGAGCACAACATAAATCAATTAGAATTCTGCATGCATCATAATCAGCACATATAAGTACATACCTGGCACTTGTTTAGATTCTCTCATTTCTTTTATATCTTTAATATACAGCCTTGCAAATGCAAAAAATACAGGATCCAATCCCCAGCGCAGAGAAGGTGTCTCTTCTTCTTCATACTTCCTGGACTCTGACTGCATTCAAAACCTGTGAACACAGAAGAACTTGTGACTATTTTCTGCACAGGCAAAGAGCTGTCCACATACGTTCCACCTGTATGAAAAATAGCCTGGGATTTTACACACAGTAACACAGCAGAGCTGATAAGAGACACGGGAGCTTATCTAATACAATGTTATCTCTGTGTTACCACATGAAATATTCAAAGTGTCAATACTAAGCAGGATTGTGGGATACCAATTAGCTACTTTCTGCACCCTGGGTTATTTTTTCTCCCTATCGTTCTTTTTCCCTCCCATAAGATATTCTCCTCATCGTTCACCCTGTGCTTTATTGCAGCGTGGGGGAGGTTTATTTTCAATTAAACAAAAGCAGCTGGCCCTTCTTTATTTTGGACATACAGTCTCAATTAACTTTGTAATTGTCACTTTCCCTTTTTGCCTCTTCAGATTTCCCTGTTTAATACCTGCCATCTTCTGCTATTACCAGAGTCAGTGCTTTGCTTATCACAGAGTTGATGTGAGAAATAAAACACAGCAATCAATTCAGGAAGGATCCTTGTAGAGATTTGGAAGCTGAATATACTTTTTATTAGCTTCTCCTGTATGGATAGCTAATAAATTATTTATTAGCTTCTCCTGTATGGATAGCTAAAGCTTTCCAGGTCACCCTCAAATGGGTTTCACCCACTTACAGCTATAGGGCAAAGGTGGTGATTTTGAGGAGTGCATAATAGGGCTGAGATCTGGCAGCTACAGGAACAGCACCCTGCTAGGAATCAGCCGGTAGGAGACACTTCTAGCTATTGATGTAGAGGAAACATGCCATGAGTAGCATGATAGCATCTTGCTTCTTTGAGAAACAACAGAGCTTGGATTCTGTGTCATTTCTGTTTTCACACTTAAATTTTAATTTGAGGCAGAAAAACAGAGCGTAATGCAAAATGCCAAAGCGTTGCTGGCATCTACTCTATGTTGTGAAAAGAACTGCAGATGACAATTATATTCATTTCTAGGGTTTCTTCTTCTTTTTTTTTAAACAACAAAAGGTTAGCCATAGTTTGACCTTCCTTAGACCACTCATTTGTTTAGTTAGATGTTGAAAGTATCTGATTTAGTCAATGCCACCAGTGACTTTATCTTCAAGTAACAAACTACCTTTGTTTACACCTGGATTTATTCCTCTCCCTGCTACAGACAGCTTTTTCAAACCTACCCCTTCTGCACACACAACATCTACTCAAAAAATCTCACCACCCTTTTCTCCCTCACGTCTCCCCAAGAAACATATTTTTTTCTGCTGCTGAATTGCAGACACTGCTCAGTAGAAATTCATAAATTAAGCTTTAACTGTATGATCTTAATAATGCAAAGCTGCTATTCCTCCATATGGCAGTTCCTCGGTTGCTTGCTATAGTCTATGTCAAATTTAGACCATAAATTTTCCCAAGCAAACACATGGTTTGAACTTGTGTTTTACTTAGCATGCTCGTTTTCATAATGAAATTAGTCTTACCCATCCCTTTCTTTTTGCTTGCAGTCTAATACTAAGCTGCCTGCCTTGTCCCTATGCTACTGTTTTTATAGCTACTATTAAAAAAATAGTAGGGGAGGAAAGGGAAAATATAAAAGAAAAATAATAAATGTAGCCCAGCAAAACGTGATGGTGAATGAGAAGAGTTCACACATCAGTCAATAAACACACACACTATAGTCAATCACGGTTAACAGATAATGAGTTGGAATATGGAGAAGCACTACTTGGTCAGCGGCATCCCGCCTCCCACTCAGAGCCAGGAACCTTTAAGATGTAATTTTGTCCTCAATGGTGCTACAGTCCCCTTTCAGTGGCACTTTCCCCCTTGACAAGAAACATTGATACAATCAGACTGTTGTCCAGGATCATCTTTTACACAAAGTAATATTCCTTTCTGCACTGTAACCCCCACCTTACTCTGCATGGCTACAAAGTCTCTCATAGCTCAGCACCTGTTTTTTTTTCCTCTGGGACAGATAGCAGTCTGAGCTAAGCAGCCAAAAAGGGAGAATTGGGTAACAAGCCTGTCTAAATTTCTGCATTTCGCATGAACACATTGGAACAAAAAGCAGAAGTCACCCCTGCACATCCGAGGGGAAATCAATGAAGTAGCACCACTGGAGATTACAAATATCTGCATTTTTCTATTTCAGTAAACAGTTGTCAAACCTGAAATGCCCAAATGTTAACAGATCAATAGCCAGAAGTCCAAACACCACTTCTAGCTATTTAAGCATCTCTTTTAGCTATGAAGATTCTCCCCAAATATTTTATTTCTTCCCAATCCTGAAAGGTGAAGGATTTCTGCAGCAAAAGCTTTTTCTATCTCAGAAACTATGGGGAGCTAAATCTCATTCTGGAGCTTCTTTCTAGCTCCCAGGCCTTCTTACAGCTCTTCACTGGAGAAATTTATATCCATCACATTTAATTTCATGTAGAGACTGACTCTGCTTGGTTCAAGTCTGCTACAGACACACCAAATTTAATCTTACAGATTTGGCAAAGATTCCTTGACAACAAGTAAATTACGCCCCCAGCGCTATAAAGAGATCATAAGAGCTCTTGAAGCCCACAGGACAAATCTACTGAAGTCATGAGTTACAGACTTTCCATCCAGACCAGGCTGCCGCAGCGAAACCATACTCCAGCCACTCGCTTTCAGCAATGTCTGACAGACACATGAAGAACATTCTGCAGTGCAGTCTCCCCTTGGCTCTTCATGGTCCCAACAGCCCTCGCAACCGCCACCCAAAACCAAATCCATTTTCTTTCTTCCCTCTCAAGTAGCCAGTTGGTAGCTACATTTGAACAGTGACCGACTTAAAGCCAAAAGCTTGTGGCCTGCTGGGAGGAAAAGATACTTACTGCCTCCTGTGCTGCTTCCCACCCCATACTTTTATTAAAAATCCATTCTTCTTGTGGTGTTGTCTTTTTGCTCCTATAGCAAAGGATGTTCAGTCAGAGAAGCAACCTTTCCCAAAGTACCTAATTCTCAGTTAGTTTCCAAGCTTCTTTCAGGCAGATTGATAGTATTAGAAAACATAATTCTCACAAGGCAAATAGAATCATAGAATAGTTAGGGTTGGAAAGTACCCCCTGCCATGAGAAGGGACACCACACACTAAACCACGTCACCTAAGGCTCCATCCAAGCTGAGATAAAACACTTCAAATCCATTTCTCTTTTGCTATATAATAGCATCTTCCCATAAGCTTTTCTTAAGTTGGCACAGGAAGCCTCTGTCCCAGGCAGAATATTGCAGAGGTTAATTCATTAGTGAGTCATTCTGGTGAAAGGAGAACTTTCCATTATGCTGGAAGCGTTTTCAGCTCTTAACTGGTACCACTGGCGATATGCTATCAGCAAGGAAGATAACAGCTAGCCTGTACAAGGATGATCCAAGGGGCAAAGAGCCGGCATTGTGGAGATGCAAGGCATTATAATCAATAAGAACATAGATAACTCACAATAGACAATTCTGAGCAGATACTATATTACAAATGTTAAAGGATTAAACTGGCTTTTGCTTAAAGATGGTGAAAACACTTAGTAATGCAGAGTCCTAGCAAAAGGTCACCCTTTCTTCATTTTGTTTTAAATGCAGTGTAATGACTTTACAGTTGCTGTAGTGCAAGGAATTCAATCCTGCTATAGAAGAAAAAAAGGCAAGAGAAGCATCTGGTTCATGAGCTCGTTAGATAGAAGATATCTGTATTCTATTTTTAGCTCTTTATAAAATAACCCCAAAGAAATGCCACAAAAGCATAATCAAAACAAAAAAAAAAAATTAAACTCAGCTATCCGCACCACTTTTTGGGAAAACTATCCTGTTTCAAACCCAGAAAGCTCAAAGTTTACACAGTAGTTATCTAAATACAAATAAACAAAAAGCCTCAATTTGAGATTATTCTAGACACTAACCTATTAAAATAAGGCTTTTTCACCTACTGCTATCAATGTTAGCTTTCTGACTGCAGTGAGAATTAAACCAAGCCCATAAGCCTTAGTGTTATCTTGTGAGCTCAGCAAGGTGTTATCCTAAAAGCGAAAGCAGGGAAACCAAGGAAAATTGGCAGCCTTCCCAATAATGCCACCACCCAAATCAAAGCCCTGTCTCTTTCTTCTCTCTCAAGCAGCCTACCTGATAGCCTTGTTAGAATAGCTACCTATTTAACATCAGAGTTGTTCACCAGAACCAGCCCTGGCCAGTGATTTCTTGGTTCCTATTCCTGTGTTCACCAGGTACCTTTTCAAAAATGGTAAATGATTTAGAATTGGTTTTCTTCCAATCTCAATGAAATGGAAAACCCAGAGAATAATATCTGCTTAATGTTTCTTGTTGTCTTTTCTCCAGATGTAATTACCAAAACTCTTGGAGAAAATTGCCTTAGTTTGAGATGAATCTTTCGGAGCTATAGCAAAGGTATCTTGCCAGCTGTTGTCTGCAACTACTCTGCAACTGCTGGCAAACTGCTACAAAGACTTTAAGGTTCACTGTAAACCAGAAGCAGAGAATATTTATCCACCAATACGGGCAGCTTAAACATTCTACCACACATTCACTCTTCTCCAAAGACTGCCACAACCATACTAGCACTCATGATCTATACAGGAAGCAGCTCCTAAGCTGTTAGAGCTGCCAACCCTGTGCATTAAAATAACTTAAAGG
The DNA here is from genome assembly GCF_963264785.1 of Psittacula echo. Taxonomy (NCBI): domain Eukaryota; kingdom Metazoa; phylum Chordata; class Aves; order Psittaciformes; family Psittacidae; genus Psittacula; species Psittacula echo. The sequence goes on along the minus strand of NC_137743.1, from coordinate 13,758,277 downwards.
CAGCATTGGTTTACTTGAATAAATGAGGCTATAAACTGTGGCTGTTAAAGAATTGCTTCATGGGTCAGCCATCCCAGCCACAGAGAAAGCAACTTGTGGAAAGAGGAGCAGAGTCAACAGCTGGGTTTTGTACCAACCTCTGTCATCTGAATTCAACTCATCTCTGTTCGAGTCAGCACCCTACATAACAAATGATTATTATTCAATTTTTCATGATCAGCAGAGGCAATTCCAGCACAACACAATTAAAGACACCATATTTCAAGAAATGTTTTTAATTACCCAAGGCCACACACAACATTTTAAACTAAAACCAAACAAATCCAGTATCTTATTATACAAGTAGATCTTAGTGAGCTGGAAAGTAAAGCCTTTGGTTACAGGTAATATAAAGATTCTAATAATGAAGCTCAGCCATGGACTTGTTAAAAAAGAAAGTTTTCCATACCAGTAACAAGATGAAAACCATAACAGAGACCAAAATACAACACTGAAAGATGAAAAGGCTCCTGAAAGAGATGTGTATTGATATTAACTTGACAGGTGTTAGAAAACTACCAAACAGTAAAATAAGGTCAGTTTGGATTCACTTTCTACCTGGTGATTCTGTTAAAAGTCAAAGTAGGGTAAACACTTTCAGTCTTTCCTAATAAACTACCTTCAGCTGTTGCTGCTCATGTGAAGCCTTTGAGTTTAGTTGCTACATGCTGCAACAGTCAGTAAGGGCACTATGTGTCCTGCGGGTCTTATATACAAGACAAGTACAATTTCAGTTCAAAAAATGAAGAAAAAAAAGGTTTAGAAACAAAATTCAGAGAGCTACAACTCCTCTGAACTTGCAGCAGTTCCCAAAATGTTACTTGTACAAGCGTTAACATCTGTCTAACCTCCTGAGATAACAGATGTACCAAAAAGAAAGAATTACAGAATTTTTCTTTAAGATACTGCTTGGAATTTTAAACATCTTATGTCCTTTAATTACATTCGATTACAATACACTTCCCTGGCAAGGAAAGATGGTGCAAGACAGAAGATACATGGCCACAAATTTTAGCCAGCAGAAAGCCCATCAACAACATAGGAAGGCACTGTCCACAGTGCCCATAACAATCAGGATATAGGTAGGAGAAAAAAAGCCTTGTTTTATCAATCAACTGACACTACTACTGTGTAATAGGTTTTCAGTGGAACTAATATCTCCAGGCCCCAACCTGTAATGTATTTCCCTCTCTCTGTTTTTTTCCTTTCCACAGCACTGACCAGAAATCCTCTGGACAGGCACAAGTGGCTGCAGGTCATCAGACAGACTGGCTCCTCTAACATCAACAGTCTTGGAAGGAAGGGGGACAAAGCTGGCACTTCAAGATTGCCTTCTTTGGCACTGCAATTTATTTTATATGCAAGTCAAACCTTGTAACAAGGCTTTGGCATCCAATTTTCCAAAAGCATGATTCTGGAAAACTAACAAGGAAGCGTGCAATAAAATAAACAGTAGAAGTAGCTCCTCCTGATCCTTGTCCTATGCATTAGTCACAAGATATTTTCCTACACATCAAGAAATCAGCAAACCACTCAAAAGAGCAGTAAACCAGCTCTATATGTTGATTTGTCACGGACAGCTGTAAGCTTACCATGAAAAAGGTATAGTAGTCACTACTGATATTCAGAAAGCTTCACTTGCTATTTGTATTTCAAAGCTATTGGATAATCACACTGAAGCACCTTCTTCAACTAATTCTCTAACTTGTCTCGACTGAGGGCAGGAGGAAGTCTATGAAGATGATTAATTCTCTGCAAGCTCTTAATCACCCACAGTGCTGCCAGAATAAGCCGAGCTACTGTGAAGACATTCTTTCACTGGGAGAGAGAAGGTTCTCAGTTATCAGCATGAAATAAAACCAAACAAAACTAAAAATAAATTACTTCTTATAAACAATAAGATTGCTGCTTGGAAAAACAGCAGTATGGAAGCCTTCATAGCAACAGGATTCCAAAAAGGCTCCTGCAAAGGAAAGTTTTTTGACAGGTACATGTAATTTACTGATCCAACATAAAGGAATATTAACTCATTCAAGTTAACTAACAGCAAAGAGAATAAAACCTAATTCACCCCAGCTGAAGGCAACACAGTTGTCTTTTGTACTTTGGTACATATTATTCACCTGAATGTTCATAGAACAATAGAGCATTCCATTACAACCAGAGACTTCAAAATAATTAACCTACCATTCAGTCTAGGTGCACAGTTGTGATGAAGTTCTCAAACTATTCCCAGCATGTACCAAAGCATCAGGTTATGACAGACCTGCTGAATGTTCTAAGAAAGTTTTTATTTGCTATCCAAGTAAACCTATTAGCTACATCAGACCACTTTGAGGGTGTGTTTAAAACAGTATCCAAGTAGCAGTGTTGGTATACACAAAATAATTTAAATCAGAGTAGTCTTGAAGTCTCAGATCCAGCTAGGATCATAATATATTTTGTGAGTGTACCTAGAGACTGAGTTTGCTCATTTGGACCTCTTTTGGAACACTGAGACCTGTTACTCTTCTTTGAAAGATCAACACCAACCACGATCATGTCCAACCTTCACTCAAGGAAGGCCACCACTAAACCACGTCACTAAGGGCCTCATCTACACAATTTTTAAACACTTCCAGGGATGGTGACTCCACCACTGCCCTGGGCAGCCTGTTCCAATACCAGATCACTCTTTTGGTATAGAATTTTTTCCTAATATCCAATCTAAACCTCCACTGGTGCAGCTTGAGGATATTATGACAGTAATCTCTTTGTTACTGGGAGAAGTTTGCAGTATCACCCCATGTAAGAATAAAGCTTTTTTTATGCTTTTCTAATGTTCCTCACAAGGGTCCTCTCAACCAGCATCTAGGAAAAGTATCAATAGAGTGTGGGCTTTGTATTAAAAATGGTACAATTCCCAGCCTGCTGTTCTCTGTAACTGTGCCTCCTTTCTGAGAATTAGAACTTTAATACCTGAAATCAAGCACAGGATTTCTTAGTCACACCCAGGCTGTTCTGACCTACAAAACCAAGGAAGTTTCAGAAATGCCAAAGGTATGCAGCTGTTTCTTGATTCCTCAAGACAAACTGTTCTGCACAATCTCTTACACTGCATTCTATGAACTTTGAATCATCTCAAGACTAGTTTCTTCTCAGATAAGGAAAGCTGGCTCATTATCCCTTATCTTCAGCCAGTAAACTCTATTAGGACCTCTTAAGAACCCAGAAACTCTGTCCTCTAACTTTTGGGTTAGCAATTTTTGTAATTCTCTGAGGATGTTCTGAAATAATGAAATCTTACAGACGCTCCCTCTGAGACTGTCCAAATTTCATCACTGAGAGCTGACATAGGACTGATAATGAACAAACCAAGTCTGTTCAGGAACACCTGTCCTACAAAGTGAGTATCTTAATAGCTTTCTTGCCCACAGAGCAAAGAAGGCTATAGACTTCTTTGCTAATGATGATTTTTGCCCACCTTTAAAAACTTCTTCTGAATCCAGTAGGAATGCACCAAACGGACATAACACTATTAAGATTATTGAAAGCCAATACCTCACCAGTGACTGTGGCTGCAATTTCTTACATTCCCTACATGAATCACTGTCACAGCTAATACGATAAAGTCGCTGTTATTTCCGACTTCTTGGTATGCAAAAAAAAAAAAAAAAACAAAAAACAAAACCCAAACAACCTTTTATAAACAGATTCAAACATCTCCTTAATTGCATTTAAATAGATGCTACTCCCTGCCTCGTGCTTCTGAAAGTAAGTCACTCCTGTACACTGCATAGAATAATAGAATAGTTAGGGTTGGAAATGACCTAAAGATCATCTAGTTCCAACCCTCCTGCCATGGTCAGGAACACCACATACCATGTCACCCAACACTCTGTCCAACCTGGCCATGAACACCACCAGGGATGGAGCATTCACAACTTCCTTGGGCAACCTGTTCCAGTGCCTCACAACATCCAGAACAATTTATTATAGCTCAGCCAGAAGCCACAGGAATTTATTTTTCTGATAGGTAACTTGATTTTCTCTACAGAAAATTCAGTCTACTTAAGGGAAGGGGCTTTTTTGGCATAATCTATAAATACCAAGTGGCTCATAAATATCTTATGGTTATAAAATGTAGTATTGTGGATTAGATATGAGATTAAATGTCCCTTCTGTCAAAAAAATACAGATTTCAGGGCACTTGAGACAAGCGTATCACATCACAATACTGTTTTCTCATAAGCAAGTCCTAGTGCTCAAAGTTTGCTATACTATCATTGAACACACAATAGCTGTTGTGTGCCTTAACAACTGACACATTATTACAGCTCCACATATTGCTGCTGTACCATGAAGAGATTCTCCATAAAGCCAAATTCTACTTCACAACACATAGTAAACCATTTGTTTTGCCTCAAAAGTGAGAATTATGCAATAGTTTAAAAAAATCAAGGTAAAAAAAAGAACACTACACATACAGAAACTACTTTAAACATGATTGTAGTATAAAAATAACATTTTTTATTAAAAACTAAGCTGTTTTCTCAGTAAAAATAGTTCATATTTTCAAGTCTAGCTTTGCATTAATAAGCAGCTGGTATCTCACATTCCCCTTTTTGTTTGTAGACATGTCTCCAATCCTATCCCACTGCAATGTCTCTCTTTGGGATATTACTAAAGAATCAGTAGTTTTCAGTGGTATCACTTTGTCAGATTCTTTTTTTATTCTGCGTGTGAAATGTTGCCTACTTTACTGTATGGTATATTTTTAATAGTAGTTGTAGAAGTCATAATAAACTTCCTGCTTATGCTTACCACATAACCAGGATTGGGTTTGCTGGCTGGCTAGCCATAATAAAAAACAGATTTAAAAATAACTCATTTTCATATTACAGAACAAGTTATTCAGTCCCATGATTCCAGAGCCGATCAAGATCACAAAAGAACACAATGTCTATTCTGGAAAAAAAAGTTCCTGGGAAACAGGGTAAGAAAGTCAGGATTTGCTGAAAGAAAGCAGCATTACATGTGGGGTTTTTGTTCAGACATTTTTTTGTGCCAATATTGACTGAAAGCAATACTGAGATGCAAAGCTATCTTTATCCCTTAATAAACTTCTAATCCTAGCTGCTATGTGAACTAATGCAAATTTGGAAGCCACAAACAAAAAGAGCAAATCAGCTCGTGACTGCTATGCAAGAGGAAAAGGTCTAATTACCATCTGGAGGAAAGGCAAACATGGTGAAGCATTTGTAATACATGCTTTCATGTGACTCGACTAAATCTTCTAACAGCCATCAGACAGAGGGGGCTCTGCAAGTTACAAATTCTTTGCCTTTTGTTCATGTACAGTTTTGAGCAAATCGATTTTGCTTTAAATGAAATATAATCTCAAATTATTAAAATGGTCTGAAAGAATGCAGCAATATAGCTAAGAGGAGTAGTATTTTAACTGCATATTATTTTAAAAGAAATCAGTACTCTGGATAGACTAATATAAAATCTTTTCCTCCATGTCTTATTGACTATAACAACATCTCAGAAAACCATACTCAAAAAATGCAGCTGTCCACCAATGCAAGTCAGTATTATATTATCTGAAAATTCCTATAAAGAGTTTTTCAGGTAAATATAGATCAAAGTGTCCAGCCTTCTTGTATAATGTTATAATGAAAAAGGACCCAAAGTTGTTATTGCATTAGTCAGTTAACAAATGAAGAGAATCAGCTAAGTTGCAAGTTGTTGACACTTTCCATTAAATCTGATATTTGCTTCTCAGTCAAGTCAGTATAAAACCACAACTTACCCTTACAATTATATATAACTGTTTCTGAATATCAGTCTTGAAGGTGGCTTTCTTACAGACCAGATTAGAGGCAGACACACTTTTTTTTTTTTTGCAATAACTTCAATGAAGTTAACACGTTAAAGCTTGAACGCCTTTGACCCGATATGTTTCCAAGAAATATTCTGGTACTATTTGTTGAACTATTTGATCCATAATCAAGATTTCTACATTTATATTACTGCTTTTGCCTCTGACACTTGATTTCATAAGTTTCATAATAAAACAGCATTAGTTTACTTGGAAATGGTCAAGTAATTTGGTTACTTTTATATTTGCTCTGACAGAGGCATTGCCTGACATCAGAACTGCACTCCAAGAGCTCTGCTGGCAGTGGTATCCCCATAGGTAGGAAGAACTATCCCCATCACACATTTCCAGGACAACTCACCTCACACAGTTAAATACCGTGTGATAAAGGTAAATATCTAGAACAGGAAAGGGTGACTTGCCCTCTGAAAATACCTTTCCCCACTCACTACTGAAACTGTTAGGCCAATTTAGAACAAACACACAGATTTCTCTGAAGCCAAAATTAGCTCAATCTTATTCCTAACCATTTTAACACTAAGGCTTTTTTTTTTTTTTTTTTTTTTTTTTACCAGAAACATCAAGTAATACACTTATACATTGAAGCTTCCAAATACCACGTTTCTATGGCAATTCTTAGATTAACTGGTCCTGCAGTGATGCATTAAAGAAAGAAAGAAAAAAGGGAAAACAAAGTCATGTAATGTATAGTTTCCAGGTTACTGATAGGACCCTGACCATTGACTCTGGCTAATGAGATATGGGGAAGCTCTAGAGCATCTAACCTAATTATTTTTTTTTCTTGTTTGTGTTATATGACTGAATTATTCCTGTTACTCATATCAGAAAAGCTCTTAAAACACTGAGTACAAAACTGAGGTGTTCTTGTTCCTTTATGAAGACAGCTTTAAAATTCATATGCAGAACTGAAATACATAATAACAAACTACAGATCTATCAACTGCACATTTAATAGAAAAGCCTTAAGAGTCCTATATAAAATACTGTCTCCCCTCTCAAGGCTTCCAATAAATGGGTAACATGACTCAATGCAGTCCTGGAGTAATAGTTGGACTTGACGATCTTAACAGTCTTTTCCAACCTAGTTGATTCTGTGATGCTCCTTAGAGGGAAACATACAGCCTTTTAGGCCATTCTCTTACATCATAAAGAAATAAACAGATGTTTTCAGATCTCTTTTGTATTTCTTTCTTCACCTTGTCATAACCGTGGGTTATTAGATAATGATACTTCTAGCTCCTCCATACTTACCACCATTTATTAGAGCATTAGGACACAGGAGTCAGGAGGTGTAAAATGGTCACACAAAATAGACAAAGTTAAAATGTACACAAAGAAGATGGAAATGTCACAGTATGAAGAAAAGGAATACCTTTAAGGTCAACATACAAGACTGAAAGAGACTTGAAACACCATGTATTTAAAAAACAGTGAACTGAGGTGCTCCTATTACAGGGCAACACATTCAGAAACAGTGGAAAAGGAAAAATGACTGATAATGAATAGGAGAAGGGAGAAAACAGTCAGGTATAGGAGAGTCACCAGAAATTTCTCATAAAGCCTGAAGGACTGAGGGAAGTTAGTAAAGCTGTGGTGGTACAAGGTGAAAAAACATCAGAACTTAATTCCATAAAATCCCAAACTCCAAGGAAAAAGGAGTCAGATTCAGAGGAAAGCAAAGCAGCTTTGGGGAATAACTTCAGAGACAGACGCTGGACACACAAGGTCTTGGCAAAAAAATAGGAATGCAAAAAGGAGGAGGTTAAAATGAAAGGTAGTGGGTTAAATAGAAGAATCTTGAGGATACAGTGGACTCAGAACTTAAATGAGTCCTATACACCATACAGCATAAACTTTGGGAACAGAACTGAGTAGAAATGATAGAATCTATGGAAAAACACCACCATATAATTGGAAAATACCAGTCAAAACACCACATACATCAAGAAAACAGAAGGGACAGTGTTGAGTGCCAAAGGTGACAGACAGGTTAAGATGGATGAAACAAGAATTATACTTCAGATTTAACCACTAACAAACCACCTGTGACCTTAGAGCAGTTCAGTGAACTCAAACATCAGAAAGAAGATTGGAGGAGATCAGTGAAAGCGTGGGTGGACAGGAAGTCAAGACAATATAAAGATATACCATTAAATATTGATAGAACTGAAGACAGGATGTAGGACTGCAGTGAAAGAGGAATATACACTGTAAAAGCATTTCAAGCTAAAACTCCAAAGCAAGTGTTTATTTTCAATGAAGAGAAACTGAAGCAGAACAGTTTAAATGAAACAGAACTTACAGAGGGAGTCAGGAACAGTAGCAAGTGTAAGCGATTAAGTCAATGGGAAAGGATACAGCAGCAAGTGTAAAGGAGACTTCTAAATCTCAAAGAGATGAAAGACTGCAATGAAGAGTTACAGCTATTTTAAGCCAGTGTATTTGGTGCACAACCAATATAGTTCTTTAACATCTTTACTCTGACATTTTAAGGAAGTGTTGAATTTTCAAGCAGCATTGCATTAAATTCCTGAAGAAGAAATTTTCATATACTTATTACTCACTTTTACTTTTTAATCCTTACCATCTGGAAACATTTACGGTTGCTAAAAACTCAGGCAACCAGGGAAAAACAAAAAACTAAACAACCCTCTCACACAATAAACCCATCACACACACAACCAACCAGGAATCGTACAGCCTCCTCCATACCAGGAAGTCAATGCAAATTGGGAAGGATTTGCTACTAGCACTTAACCTTCACCTTACAGAGTTTATTTTTAGGGTTCAGTGGCAAGCTGTCACTCTAGAGTGAAGGAATAAGGCAAAAATTGAGTCTGAGCCACTGTTTTCAGACATAAATTTTTTATCTTAACTTACATGTTAAAGAAAATAAAAGTTAAAAGCAAACCGTTATCACTAGATTAATTGCTCCTTTCTTGTACAGCCTTTCATCTTATCTTTTTAGCATTATATGAATTAACAGCTCTCTAGAACAGGAAGACTATAAAAGTTTAAAGCAACACATCTGTAAGTACCTACTAACATTTATTCATTGGTAGAATGACACTACTGTCCCTGTTCTGCTCTGAGTGAACCTGTTTTATCACACACATACTCAAAGCAAATTGATACATTATAAAGATACTGTATGTTAACCACTTACAGTCAAAAGTTCATTTATCAATAGAGCTGAGAAAGAACTGGGCCCTGGTATCCCATAACAGACAGCCTTATTAAAACAGCAAGTTCAACTACATTTGTTCACACATAGCTCAAGTAATTTTCTTCTAGATTTGCATTTATTTCCAGTTATTATTATAAACCCTGGTAGGCACACACACTTGCTGCCCTATGACATTAATCCTGAGGCTAAAGAAAAACTAATCCTGCCTAGATACAAGGATTTCATGCTATGGCTTTGGATTCCTTTTTTGACCATCCTCTATTAGTTAGTCATTCCAAACAAACAGATAAAAATTAGTCACAAAGCATTTTTTATCCAACAGAAAGCGAGTTAAAATCAAAACATTTGATTTAGAAACAAAATTAAAATCATTATTAAAACCATAATTGTATTTTAACGTCCATATCAAAGCTGGTGCTGGACAAACCTTATCAAACACTTTCTTTGCTATTAATTCAAACCATCTGCATGAAACTTGGAAATTAATAGGTGCAACCAGCCAGCCAGATCATAGAGGAGAATGAAAACCAGCTCATTTGGATTGCAGTTGTTTCTTGGTATTACCGTTACACACAAACGGTCTTGGCTTTAACACTCAACAGTTTTACATTTTGTGGCCAAGCTGTCAGTACAAAGGAACCACTAAGCCCAAGAACATTTCTGAAAAACAAATGCTGATATTACAGCAAATCAGGACTGCCATCAGGTTAGCAAGAGTACTTGAAAGGCTCTCTATTAATAAAGGGATAGTACCCTTGAAACTAACTTTACATAGATTAAAGAAATTAACTCATGACACAACAGTGTTTGTTGATTCATAAACTTCTTGTGTCAGGGGCCATCTCCTTGTTCTATGGCAGTACGGTGCCTAGCACACCATGCTCCTACACACTACAAATACTATTAGCACCACTAATTACCCAACATACAACACCAACATAGTCTTAAAAGGCTTCTATCCCACCATGCTTTGACTAAAACAACATTAACGCACAATGCAAAGTTCAGTTCCAGGGTGCTGCTATGCTTAGTTCCCTCTGAACTGCCTTTCTAATCTTCATTACTACAAACACCTGCACTATTAGACTACTCCTTGTTGAAATCCCTCTATTAACTCAGGCCAGGACTTTCTATTCTTCCAAGTCATGCTCCTTTCAAAGAGACTGTCGATGTTGCCATATGATCCCCATAGCTGGTGCATCTCAATAGCTCATTATTATTACTAAGCTTATACATGGAGTACCCTACTCAGCAAACTACTATCAAGCTAATAAAATGGACTGAGGAATGATAAACACCAGACGCTTGACCTTTAGAAGCTTATAATGCAGCTTAAATTAACGGCAACTGCAGGCATTCAGGTTCATATGAGGATAAAACATTACATGACTTTCACGGGGTGTCTGTCTCATTGCCAGATCTCTCCTAGGTCTCACATCATTGCCACAACTGCAAGATCAACTTCCTGCCTCCCATAACAACTTAAACTTTGTCTTTAAGACGTCTGCTAATTGTGCCTTATCCAGGCAACAAGGAACAACTCATGCTTTCATGTGAAGAAATGTCACACATTTAGTGGCATATAAACAACACAACTATTAAAATACAATCATACTTCAGGCTGATGAAAGGATCACTTGTGGAAAGGTTGTGAGATAAGGAAATTCAATCCTGTCCCACTGATTAAATTTCATAAGATACTAAACATGGGCAGCACATGAACGTCACACCCTGCTATGATTGAACGCTGTGACAAAGTAGCAGGGCTAGGAACACCACTAATCCACAAACAAAGTCTTCCAACACTGCCTTATTCTACCAACATCTTCCTCAAAGTAATATTCCCAAGCTCAAACCCTCCAAGAGACACCACCTGCCAACAAAACACTCGTGGCCAGTGCTCCTTTCAACTCCCACATTCAGACTTGGAATCACAGAATAGTTTGGAGCATAAGAGACGTTCAAAAGTCATCTAGTCCAACCCCTTGCAATGAGCAGGGACATCTTCAACTAGATCAGGTTACGCAGAACCACATCAAGCCTGGCCTCAAGGAAGCAATGTGGGGGAAGAGGCACTCTGCTTGTGCTGAAGAGGAAGTTGAGGTACTCCACCAGTTCAGAAAAGAAGCTGTCCCCTTACCTATGAAACATCACCCTCTACCACAGGAGACCTACACGGGGCAGCGAAGAATAAATAAGAGAGAGGCAGGATGCCCTTCGGGAATCAGTAACTCGGCAGAGAGCAAAGAGTCTCTTTCCCACAGAGCCTCTCCCACCACGGTTACAAAAGAACGAGAAAGTCAGTTTCCTCTCCCGCCCCGCACTCAATTACGCATACACAGGCTATTCCCGAAGAAAAACAGAAGCAACACAAACGGACAAGAGCTCGGCACCCCCAAGCACTGCCGCCCAGCTCTGAGGGAAAGCAGCTACCCCCCTCCCTCTTGGAGCCACGCACCAACTTACCCGCCGGAGGCCTCAGCGCGCTCCTATTGGCTTACGCCACCAGCGCCGCGTCACGTGGACAGCGCAGAACCCCACCTCTTTCCCCACCACCTTTGCCGGAGACTTAAATGTTGGCGGGGGGGAGAAGACCGCGGCTGCCGCCGCGGCGCGTGCGCATGCGCCGGAGGAGGCGGTGCGCGTGCGCTGGCGCGGCAGCTGCCGGGGACGGTAGCCGGGGTGCGAGGCGGTTCCGGGAGCGTGGGGAGAGGGGCGGGGGCACGGGGCGCGCGCACGCGCTCGGCGGCGGCGGGTGGAGGTAGGCGGGGGAGGGAGGCGCGGCCCCGCCCCGCAGGAAACGGTGCCGCCCGGGCCGCGCTGTGCGAGAGGGCGGGCAGCGACTGGGAGACAAACCCCGAGAGGACCGCCGGAGAACCGCCGCCTCCCTTCGCTCGGCCACCCCGCAAGGCACGCTCCGGTAGGATACCGGCCTGGAGTCCGGAGCGGGGCAGTCCCCTCCTCTCCCTACATCCGCCCCGTCCTCTGAAGCGGGAGCGCCCTCGGAGGGCTGCTCGGTGACCGCTCCCCCATCCGCCGCCCCCCCGCTGCCCCTTTCCAGTGGGAGCCGCTATCCCTTCGCCGCGCTTCTTCTCCTCAGGCTCCGTCCGGGGAGGTAGCCCGGCACTTGTTGCTGACGCTATGGTCACCAGCCCGGCCGAGTAGGCAAAGGGACCGCTGAGCCCGCCGCGGGAGAGCTCCAGTGCGGCGGCCGTCGACGGCCCGGCCCCTTCGGGGAGATCCGAGGGGTTGTTTCCTCTCAGCGCCTGGCCGCGACGGCTTCCCAGGCAGCGTGAGGACTGCCCTCGGCCCTCGCGGGGATCGCGCCCGTAGAACCCCCCCTGCCCGCCCCGGATGGTGACGGCGGGCTGAGGGGGCACCGCCAGAAGCCGCCCGCCCCTTGCTGCCCGCGCCTGGCCTCCCGCGGCAGGAGCAAAGATGTCTTTCTTCAACTTTCGGAAGATCTTCAAGCTGGGTGGTGAGAAGAAGAAGAAACAATACGAGCACGTCAAGAGGGATTTGAACCCTGAGGAGTTCTGGGAGATTATAGGAGAGCTGGGAGATGGTGCTTTCGGTAAAGTGTTCAAGGTAAGGGCAAGAAGGAAACTCGAACAGCTTGTATGGCTCGTTGCTAAAAAATGACCCGCGTATCGCTTCTGAGCTCTCTCTAAAGCTTGCCTGTCTGCAAGTGCTGTCACCTTGGGATACCTGTTGTAAGCATCAGGTGGCCGGAGAACTTCGTTAGGCCGGTAGGTGCTGTGCCTGTCCGGCCGGGGGAACGTGCCTGGGTTCCGGGGGACGAGCAGAGCCTGATCCAGGCGCCTCTTGTCCACCGAGCCTCACGAAACTAAAGATAGAAAAGACCTATTAGGTCATCGTCCCGCCTTCTGCTCCACCCTGCCCGTTGCGGAATCGCTTGCTTCTCCTGTATTTTGTTGGTTTTGGACTCGTGTTCGCAGCGTGGCTTCTAACATTACAGAGACTCTATTTTAGGTGTAACGTTCATAGTTATTTGATATTTTCCTACGTTTCTGTACGGAAGGAAGCCCGTGCACAGGAAAATTGACTTTTGTGCCTCGTGAGTAGTTTATAGGGCCAAGCTCACGTTGCTTTTAATGGGCATTCTCCTCTCTTGTTCCATGTGGGATTGAACTAAATAGTTGTGTTCTCTTGGCTTGCTTTACATGGCAGCATTGGATGTTCTAACTTCTCTTAGTTGTTTGATTTTTCTATCTCTAAGTATACTGGCACAAGTAGTGTTTTTAAGGATGCTTATCTAGAATTTATCAAGCAAAGTAGAATATAATGACATAGTTATAACACTGCTAGTGTTTGACAAGACTGTAGCTTTCAGGCAAATCTTTAGCTACTCTTCCTGTTTCTAAATGGGTATTAATGCTCCACATTTGGTTTAGGGGTAGTGTGGAAAAAACATCGTGGAGGATAAGCATGAGAGAATTGGGGAACTGACATGAACTGAGACCCTGGAACAGATTCTTGAGATTGGAAAAAAAATAGTATGAGAAAGAATAGCAGTTACAGTGTTTCTGAGAGCTAATTAGGTCAAGAAATACTTCTATTTAGAGTACAGCACTTGAGAGGTTATGAAATGTGCAAACTCAAAACTTGTGCTATTTTTACTAGAAATTATTTTAGATTTTATTGTAGTGTGGTGTTACCTGTTTGTAAGTTTGAGCAAAAGTGCCACAGTCACTTCAGAATGCTAGGTGGGGTGTTTTCTCATCCTAGAAATTTGTGTCAGTGTCCTATTATAAGAGCATCTAGTTTATGTTGGTGTAATATGTAGTCTAGATGGTGGTTCTCATGCTAGTGTGGAAGATAAGAGATTTGTTTTTATTAAAATGACAGGGAAATATGTCTGAAGTTGCTCTATCATAAAGCTTGGTGACTGTAAAAACAATGTTGTCTCTAATGGCACTTGCAGATGATTAAAAGTTCTTTAAACTTCATAGTGGAGTTTTGATTCCTTGTTGGTGAATATAATGCTCTGTCCCTTAGAGATGACTGGGGAAGCCTCAAAGCTACAATAATAAATGTGTTCTTCTCCTCCCCCATATGCATTTCCTCACCCATCCTCAAACCTCTTCTCACTTCATGTTTATCTGCAGGCATGTCTGTATAAGCCGTAGTCTGTAGAGGAAGATATCTGAGCAAGACAGCTGGCAAATCTTGCATTTCGGTGTGTTTTGCGTTCCGTAAGAGTTTTTTCCAGTTGGATGTGATTTTTCACTTTGAGATTTATTTCTGAACGTGAAATGACAGTGTTAACTGATGAAATCGATTTATTTTGTTTAAATAAAACCCTATTTTAAAAGTTGTAGTAGTCAGAATGACACATACAGTTACACTAGTAAACATGTTGAACCTCGCACTCATGAAAATTAGAAATGGCTAGTATTCCTAGGGAAAAAAAAATAAATTCCATTTTAAAAAAAGGAAGTCTCCTAGTCCATGTATTCAGCAGCACTCATTTTGTTTCCGTCTAGTTTGAGGAGGAGGGTTACGCATAGATACTAACTGTACTTGTGTTTCTGCATCTGAGCATGCTTGGCAAGAAACTGTTTTGAAAGCAAAGGTGTGGTAGGTTGTTCTTGCTTGGATGAGACACTGCAAGAACAGCTATTCAATACCTTCTCAAATTTTGGAATCTAAGCTATAAACTAGAACAAAACTGTCAACATTTAAAGAATTTCTCTAAGTAATGTAAGTGGGGTGGTGGTTTAATTTTATGTGTGTGGTGGGGTTTTTGTTTGTTTACAAAACCCAGCACCCTGGTGTCAGATTTGCCAAAACTGCATTGGAGTCGGTGTGTTACAGAGTTTTGGCAGATATATGATCAAATGGAATTGCCAGATAAATAAGGCTTTGTATACTTTGGACTTCTAATGAAAAATAGGTTAGATTTGTTACATGCTATGATTTCCTGTAGAGAACTATTTGGTTTAGCTGTGTAACTCTTCTGGACAGAGTATCAAATATTAAAATAAAAACTCAAACACAACCCTTAAATTATCCTGTCAGTACTATGACGCCTACCTGATTACATTTTTTACATTAAAAAATGCTGTGTCTAGTGATAACTAGTTTTGTATCCAGATGTCTTTAAGGGTACTGAGAACTTGTGATTTACTCCCCCTCTTCCCAACCAGCTACAAGGGTCTTGCTTATTTTTTTAATAACTTAGCCAAATTACCAGACAAGCTTATTTCCTTTGAAGCTGTTCAAGTTTCCTAAAGCTTTCTTAGCTCTGACAATTCATATATTTGTATTCACTAAGTAATGTTCAGAAATACTCTTAAGTGTTTCAACTGCTGTGGCAAGTCTGTTGTGATCAGAGGAGCTGTGTAACTGCAGACTACTGATGCCAAAGGTTTATGGTTGTATAGGACTTTTCATTGCTAGCCCTTTTCAGCCTCTTCAGAGAGGCCACTTTTAGGCTGTTTTCTTTTTGCTCTTGGCTAGTGTGGTTTTCCATCCTTTGTCAACTTATAGGCCTCTGCAGTACTTCAGTATCAGGTGATGGCCCTTGTAAAGAGAATTTCAAGGCTGATGATCTTTTTGCAATGTCTTTTAATTGCCTTTCATGGGTTATGTAGAATTACTGAATGGACTGCCGGGGTTCTGACAGCTGCTGAAGAAGCGTAGTATTAACATTGGAGGCTGATTTCAACTTTGAAATTTGATAGCTAGATTGCAAAATATTATTCCTTTTTTTTTTTCTTTCAGTAAAAGAAAAGAAAAACCAAAAGACAGTTTGAAACTGCTCTGGATTTGATCAGGTTAAGTCACCTGAAATATCTTAGGCTTTTAGTGTTTAAGTTAATAGTAATAAGTTTGCTTTAGAAATTAGTTACATTATTATATTATGCTATTTTATTGTGTTATATTGCCCTATTGTATCCAGTATCAGTTCGGTGCACATAGTAAACATTGCTTTAAAGGTAAATCAGTATAAGTAGGTGTTAGACTTTCATCCGCTTTAAGTTACTTTCTAAATTCACAGAAGTTAATATCCAGATGGTGTGAAAACAGACCTTTAAAAAGCCTGATGCGTTCTGCTGCTCTTTCTTGCTAAAATTCCTGTCTGAGAGTCTTAATCATACAGATGCACATAACTGGTTAAAATGCAGATGCCATCCTAAGTTAATCTCTTGAAGTGCCAGGACTGTATTTCAGTAAAATTTCTCAGCCTTTTTGGTAGTCAGAGCACTTAAATTGCGGAAAGGCATTTTCTAGCGTCTAGTTGGTGTCATCTCTGAGCCTAGAAGATACTTTTCAAACAAATTAGTGAGGGGTACGATCTGTGTATATATATACACACTCATTTTAAGTTTTCTACCAGAGCAGAGTGGCAGGATGTACGGTGGCAGTATCTTACATAAGGTATCTATACAGGGTATGTGTATGGAGAGGGAATATATAGTATATATGCATTTTAATAGAAATCAACAAATTACTATTCAGGAATCTGTTATACTTGTCTGGTTTTGAATTGCATTCATGCTTCTTAGTTTGAATTGGAATATTCTGCCCATTTATAGTATCCCATTTATTACCTGCTTCTAAGATTTTGGAAGCATCGTATATACAAGATTCTCATAGGAATTTGGAAAATCAAATATTTGTATTTTGTTTAAAGTCACTAAGACAAGTTTTCCAACTCTCAGCAATTAACTGGTGCTTGGTTAAAAAGCCTGTTCTGCTTTCTCTTTAGGTTCAGAGGAGAGATGTTGTGGAAGCTGATAGCCATAGTCATGGTGAACAGCATTACCCAAATGCATTATCTTCTGAAAACTATAAATACATTAAGTCTTCATATATACTTATATTCATAGTAGTGGCCAATATGAATTAATCTCTGGCTAATGATAGTGGACTTTTGATATTAGTGTTTCTTCAAGTCCAATAGACTAATGATTTTGCTTCATATAAGTTAGGCCTTTGTTTCTGCTTTTAAAACAATCCTGCCTCTATAATGTACCTATGTGACTTACAGGAGAGCCTGGTTTTGCCATCATGTCTTCTACAGCAGGTAGAAACAAATAGATTTTTTTGAATACTGATTTCATGAGGCTGGACCAGTGTGGCCTTCGCTCCTTTAAATGCCAAAATATGGACTGAGAATTGGTGGTACTTAGAAGTACTTTTTGTGTACCACTAACATCATAACTTATTTTCTAATCCTAGAAAATGCTTAATTAGTCTGACCTGAAAACAGAATCAGGGCACAGCAGTCATAATTTGTAGTTTTTGTGGCCTCACAGCACAGTTTTAAATAATCCCTCCAGCTGGATATTGCAAGTTGAAGTTATCTTAATGATGGTAAGGTCTCATGCTGCTTGCTAGGGTGGATTTCTTTTATAGCTGTAACTTAACACTCATAGGAGTAGATTTTGACCACTTAATATCTAAGCTGAAGCACTGATAAGCTGTTTTTTCTCTGCTCTTTATCTTTTGACTTACCTGATGTCATTAGCTCCACTAATTCTTTGGAAGAATGTTAGAGCTGTTGGAATTTGTAATCATTCCTATAAGAAAAGATAGTTTCCTGTGGAAGGGTGTTGCTTGAATTCATTTGAAATCCTTTATGTTTAGTGCTAGTTGGAAGATAAGTTCATGTTTGGAAATTTTCAATGAAGTGAAATACTGCAGTTTTATGACTCTGCCATAGCCAGACCTGGAAGCCAAAGCAGGTGAAAGTGTCCTAAATTAAATTTTAATAGATAAGAATGAATCAGTGCAGAACTTCTGGCAATTTTGATTAAAATTGTTTGGTATACTAAATACATTTTGTTCTAATCTATTTTCATTCATAATTGACTGTGTAAGTTCACCTCTGATTAAACTGGAGCAGTAAAGTAGTGCAGTTGTCCCCAGGAGATCTGAATTAATAATACTCACCTAAATGCTATGTTGCTTTGTTTAGCCATAGAGGCATTAGTAGATAGAGGAGAGAAGAGAGTTGATTTACTCTCAAAACACTAATGTTTAAGATGGCAGTGTTCAATTTTAAATATTTAGTCTAAGTAAATGGAACTAAAACTTCAGGTAAAGCTTGCTAAGTACAGAAATTTCTGTAAGAGTAGCCTGAGTGTTTTAGGGCTATTGTGCATGATTTAGGTGAAAAGATGTGTGACTCTTTATAGAAGACAAACGATTTTAGTCTTCCTGATCAGCTTGGTGAGTTGCGCTACAGTATTACGTTTTTTTTTCACATTGTTGCGGTTTTAGAATGTTGAGGACACCAGCGAAGGAAAAGGCTGTATCACTGGTTTAAACCCTGGGAAATGTGTCAAGGGGAAAGCTTCACAAAGCTATTCACCCTGTTGTCACTCTTAAGTTTTCTGAGAAAACAGGTAGTGCAAGAAAGTTGTCTGTAGATTGTAAACTGAGATAATTTTCTTGGTTTAAATGGCTTCTTTGCATTTTGTCCGTAGCAAAGAAATCCTCTGAAGAAGTATAGCATGTTTTGTGTCTCATTTTTTGGACCTCTTTAAGTCACTTGGCTTAAAATCACCATCACAATACTTATGAGTATTGTTTGTTGCATTCAGAATTGAACTGCAGACATGTTTGTGGAGGATAAATATAGAATGCTCATGATCACTCCTTGGTAAGGCAGTCATCTTTTCCAAGGTGTAGGCACAGTTATGTGAACTGTTCTAAACTCTTAAGTAAATCCTGTGATTTTATTTATCCATGTTTATTAAAGTTCCTATTTGTTTTCATGTCTTTTGATATTTCATATTTCTTAGCTAACTATTTGTGTGAGTGCTTGGACTGTTAGTTTCCTGTCCGGAGAGCAGAACTTTAGATTTGAGGTATAAACTAAATGTGACTGTTTAATGGCAAATAGACTGCGGAGTGAAGCTTTTTTAAACTGTTCTAACTTGATGAAGTAATTCTTCATATCTAAGATGCAGTCTATTATATTAAGAAATTCTGATATAGGAGCTAAAAAAAAATGTAGTGGTACTACTGTTTTGGTTTTGCCTTTTTTTTTTTTTTTTTTTTTTTTTAACAGGTTTTGTAGACAAATTGGTTAAACCTTTTGAGCTTAATCTTTGGCAGGGCAAAAGTCCTCTGGTAATACAATCCTCCAAGCAGTAATACATGCTATTGTTGCAGAGCAGTACATAAGAAGTTTCTTTTGGTGGAGTCTCAAATTCTAGTTTTGACCACCCCATAAGCAACATTGAAGAAATCATTTTTCGTTTGTATTTGCAAATACCACAGTTCCCAGTTTGGGTGGTTTTTTAATTGAAAGCAGTTATGAATGGGCCTTACGTTTTCCATGGGCCGTGACCCACCTTTTGAGAATCTCGTGAGGTATAAACATCATTCTCCTTCAATGACAGTTGTGTCTGTGTAAAAGAGGCATCATGTAATTAAACAATCTGGTTTGAGATCTTAAGTGCATTCCTTAAGACCCTCGCCTGAATTGTGGTTTATGAATACTACTTTGGTCTTTGCTTCCTTGTGCTCCCCCAATAATCTTTAATTATATTCAGATTATACATGGAATTGGCAAATTTGTATTGCCTCACCTCTTTTGCCCATTGTCTTACTTCACTGTAGTTGCCAAATTACTCAAATACAACGCATGTGCTGCCTTTTCATTTGACACTGTTTGGATTGTTCCAGTTGTCAACATTTAGTGACAGGAAAGCCATGAAATTTAAAGTTACAAAACAAAGCAGACTGAATGAATAACAATAAAAAAATGATGGTTTATAATTTTTGTCGAAACCCATGTAAAACATATTGTCAATCCCTCTAATTCACTTGTAATGGCTTTATAACAATATGGAATGCTTGAAAGACATTTCAACTGCCAAATATGTCTCAAATATGGTATGTGGAAACACATTTTTTTTCCACTCAGAAATTGGAATGAATCTTTTTCGAGAGAAAGAAGACCTAGTATTTGCAGAATATGTTTGAAGGGTGTCAGGCAATAAAAATTCACTAAGTGATATTCAACAAAAAATACTAGGCTACTTCATACTTCAACAAAAATTAAGGCTTTAATGTAAATGTTACCTTTCCATTGGCATTTCAAATTTTCTGTGGAATATGCTCTACATTTGTGATATAAACCAACTGAAGTACATGCAGCAGCAGATTTAACTAAAGTGAAAAATCCGCAATAAAATAGTAATGGAAGATTCTTTGTATACTTAATGTACCTCCTTAAAGTATTACATTTGATTGTCAGGAGGATATAATGTCTCTTACAGCAATTCTAAATATATGTAAAAGCAAGTTACAATATTAGAGGTTATGGATTTTTCTTGTTTATTTTCACTTTTCTGGATTAAGAGTGGTTTGCAGTATTCTGTAAGACTGCGTGTGTTTATATAGAGATGTTAATGTAAAACAGCTAAGCATGAGTGATGATTTGGAAGCTAAGAGAAAGACACAAACATTTTCCCCTTTACATAGCCATGTTTATATTTTGGAGCCATTTTCTATTTAGTTAATTACCTATAGCCTAGAGGAAGAAATTGCTCAAGCATAGATTCATGTTTGAATCACGTTCCACCCAAAATCTGGCTTTAAAAAGGTTCTAATTACCTGAAGCATACTGTTCTATGATATGATTTTTATTTTTTACTGATTTTTCTGTGGAGAAGAATATGAAAGTGAAAAAAATAAGACTGTACTACAACAGCCAAATCAATTTACTGATTAGAATTTAAAATCTGCTAAATCTCTTCTCACTACAAAGGACTAAGTGACTGTCATCTTAAGGTGTCAGTCTTAAAAATTAATCTGTTGGTTGTTGTTTCAGAAAAACCTGAAACTGAAGGAGGCCATAACAAATAAAGGGACTTTATTATTTTCAGAAAGTATTTTTTCTGAAGTTGCATTAATGCACTTTCTCAAAATGAGAGAGTGAGCAGCGAGTGGAAGGTCAAATGTACAGTCTGAAGGTCTGGGGAGAACCATTATCCTATAACTTCAGGTGTGCCTACATCAGAATAGTTTTACCTAGTATGAAAGCAATGATGAATCCCAAAGCTAAGGCAGAATCGTTTTGGTATCCATCTAGCCTGATAATGAATTGAAGAAGACTGTCCCTTTACTTTATTCATATCTCATTGAACAGCAGTTTAGATCTTTCTGGGACTTTCTTGTTTAAGAAGGACTTTAAGGAACTAGGTTTTGTCTCTAGAAATATTTAGTTGTAACCATGATTCAGAGAACCGTATTCTGAGGGAAGTTACTGTAAATTTGTTAATGATACAGTATAACTTGGCAGCACCTTTTGCAGTGGAATTTATTCTTTATCTTGTAGGTAATGGTTCCCTTGACACAGATTTGTGCTGTGAAACCAAAGCTTTTCTCTAGTACATGTCTAAATTTTCATTATAGAAGATGACTTCTCACTTTTATTTCTAAGCAGTACTTTACCAGGAAAAGACTTAATAATTTGTAATCAGAAGGCAAGAAAACCTTAATGGAGTAATGTTAGCTGAGTCCTTTAGCAAGAATTAGCATGTTGCAGTAAACCCTCATCTCCTTCACAGCCTTTGTCTCAGGCAGGCTTTACTCAATTCATATGCTCCCTTTTTCATTTTGTAAAGTTCAGTCATGTTCCTGCCCCACCTTCAGCTTTTCCTGTTTGAAGAGGCCCAACCTTTTTAGTCTGCTTTTTATAAGACAACTGCTTGACCCTTTAATGATTTTGATTGTCCTTCTCTCATTCTCTTACCTGCTCAACTTCTGTGGATGCCACAGATCTTTCAGTTCACCATTCAGGCAAGTGTTCTGTTTTTTGGTGCTTGATAGTCATGGGTCAGAACCACTGTGCAGCTGCATTGCAGTGTGAGAACTGTGATCATTGCTAGGAAATACGATTAGAAGAGTTCGAAGAGGAATTATCCCCCAAGCGAACTGAAAGCATTCCAGTAATGTTGAGAAATGGGTACTCTTGAAGTTAAGCCAAGCTTGTTTTTATTCTTTCACCCTTTCCAAGTAGTTTTTACTAGTAGTGGAGTGAATGCAGTAGCCAAGTTTATAAGTAGCCTGAAAGAAGGAAGTACTGTCTGCTATTTTTTATCTCTCTGGATGGGAAGTCTGAAAGCTTAAGGCTCATCATATAAACAAGAATAATGTCAAGTGTTTCCTATTGATTTACAGGATAACTGGGGTACCTGAAAATGCCTCCTCTGCTTTTGGATATAGCAACAACTTTAAGCTATCTTTTAGTAGTAAACTTAGATGTTCTGGTCAGCTTAACAACAACCCTAGAAGTTTTTTGTTAAATTAGCTTGTTACAGATAAATAAAAACCAAACAAGCACACACTTCCCCTAACGTTTAAAAGTAAAATAGAAAAATAAGCAAGTGTGCAAACTTTACTCTTCCATTTGATCACAAATGTCTGTGTATATGTGGTGGTTCAATGTTTATTGATGCTCCTTAGTGTTTAGTGTCTTTATTAGTGGCCTGGCATGGGACCTTACCTTGAGGCAGTGCAATATGAAGATTTTTCTGATTCTCTGGAAAGCACTTAATCGGTATGGAATTGTGATACTAAATGAAACAGTCAATAACACATCTTCTCAAAGTGGTGTATTTCAATAGCTTTAGTAAGTACAGAAGCACTTCTGAATGATGAGTGGCTTGGTCTTTACCATGACTGTTTTCCACAGCAGTTTCTGACAGCGGTAGTCAATGCAGCCAGAGTTCTGGCAGTGTGTTCCCTTTCCCACCTCCTTCCTTGTGACAGCTCTGGTGCTTGCCAACCCCACGATGATCTGGTTCAAGGAACTAAGCACCCAAAAGCTGATCGTACATGTAATCTCCTTGGCTTCCCAGATCAGCTCACGGGAGGGCCAGACAAGTGGCAATGCTGATATAAGGGTAAAATGACAAGACAATGTCAGCATTGGCTTAAATAGCTATAAAAGGAAAGCATCAGGGTGGCATATCAATATTCTGAAGTTGTTAAGGTATGTCAGGGGAATCTGGTTTTGTAAGGACAGAGGGAAAAATAGGCATACTTCTGTTGTATAAATCATCTACCTTTAGCAACAGTACTGATAAAAGGCAGTTTTGCTAGGTGGTGCCGTTGGTGTTATCAGCTAGTAGTTCTGTCCCTTTGCATCACTGGCACCCATGCTAGAAGAATCTTGTTATGTGGAATCATAGAATCAACTAGGTTGGAAAAGACCTTCAAGATCATCAAGTCCAACCATTACCCCAGACCACATATATGGGCCACCACATATATATACATATCTTTAACTGGAAATACACTAAAAGCTTGTTCTCCCAGTTTTGTTCCAGGTGGTATTTTTTTTTTTATACTTTAGACATGACACATAACTACTAGAAAAGAATGAAAAATTTATAAGACTTCTTATTTGGCACCAAATTTACCTATATGAGGAAAGTACAGAAACTGAATTGAATTTGAGTGAGCAGTGTTTTGAAGTAAGAAGTGGCCTAGATAATTTTCCCAAAGGAATGGAGTTCTGCTTTTCCTCTCTCTGTATAAATACACAACAAAAGATAGCTCTTTGCTTCATAAAGCCTTCAGCTTAATAAAAGAATAAAAAAATAAACATGACAGAAAAGGACGAGTAGGAGAAAGCGGGAAATCTTGTCAAAGAGAAAACTACTTCATTTTTAACAGCTGTGCTGGTGCAGGCTCATTGCTGTCACTTCTTGGGGACATGGGCAAAATAAAGCTTTCATAATTCCATTAAAAGTAACATTGCCACACTATTAAGAGGTGAGAATGGCACTTCCTCTTGAATATCTTGTTTGTTTAACTATTTAATATTATTATGATACTCAGCAGTTATTTTGGAAGAATATTGTTCCTACATTGCCTGAAGATCCTCTTACTGATAGAAGCTCACAATTTCATTAAGTTTCAGAAGTATGAGTAAAGCAGCTGTGCTGTTTTCCCTTTGCATATTGTGTGCATCAAACTCTGGAAAGAGAGTCAAAGTATTTATCCTGATTTTGTTTTAATAATTATATCAAGTAATGCAATTATTCCTTTGACCATTTGTATTAGTCACTAGCATATTAAATAAATTCTGAATGAATTGCAGTAAAATGGCAAACAGCAAGTGCAAAAACTATATCATAATATGAAAAAGATTATCGTCACCAGCATGCAACCCCTACAAACCAAACAGTTAATGTGAAAGGCAGCATCAGAAGCAACATGTTCCACTACTGTGCTGAATACAAATGAAGTTTACTTACAGAACCCAAGATGCTATTTCTGTGGCACTTGAGTAGCCGATTTTCAAGGGATACCAAATGTTTATTCAGATGGTGCTTTCCCATCTCTTGAGATGTCATACTTGCAGCACAAAAATAGCTTAGGTCATTATAAACTGTATGTGAGGCAACCTTTCTAACTCACATGTGGAAAGATTTCACTTTGTTTTTGTGAGTTGGTATGTAGCTTTAGGGTTATTACTTAAGACTCACAAGACTACTGGCAAATCAGTGACTGCACAAGTGCGAAGTAGCATACAACATCGTAGTGAATTTTGTGACTGATAAAGTTCATTGTAGAACTAACTTGAAAAGAACTAGCTTATGTTGAAGAGAGCTGAAAGGCATTGGCTTAACTGCATTGATTTCTTTGGTGGTTGTTGCTGTCTTTGCAGTTGGTTTCTGTTAGATTGTGTTAAGGATGAGTATGTGAGGAAGCAATAACTTCCCTCTAGAATTCTAAATTTCCCATTCTTTTTAAAATATATTAGTACCATAAAGAGAATATTAACTGGTTTTTGTAGTCATTTTACTTAAAAAACAGGGATAATGTTGGACAGCTTTTTTATGAAAGCTGTCAAAAGCTACTTCCTTTTTTGTTACTTCAGAAATAGGGGAAGTTTCATCTTACGAGACTAGAACGTGCATGGAGCAACAGAATATATGCTTTTGACAGTTTTGCAAGAACTGTTGCCAGTTTTAATGTGGTATTGATGTAGTCGTGTTTCATTTCCCACTGTTATAACTGTGTCTTTATGTAAAATACTGAATCCTAAACTGCCTGTGTATCTTATATTTTTCCCTTTAAAATATGAAGTATATTTTATTTATTGGTCATTTTAGCAGGACAGAGAATGAAATGGGTTGGTAATGCGTCATCTTGTTTCATTTGTTTCATTTAATCTTTTCCCTCTGGCTACTTAGCTGTGCTTATTGCAAGTCATGAATATGGTTCACATTGCAGTATCAAATTATACAGAACCTTTTCCCAAACTGCCTGTATTTTTCAGCTAGTAAGATGTATACACTTTAAATGACGGTTTGTTACATCTGTTACATCCCATCATCTTTGACAATAAATAAATTGTCCTAGTGTAGGTCTTTAATGCCTTCCTTCTGCTATATGAAATGTAGAGCTTTTAATACTATTCTTCACTTTTTTGACGGCAAGATTTTTTTTAGCTTAATGACTGTGCCACATTTCATCTCTATGACTATGTAGTTTCCCTAGTAACGTGTCAGAAGGCCTTTGTTGAAGGGTTCTTGAACTTCAAAAGTAGTTGTCATTTTTGTTTGTTTATTGTTTTGTTGACTTGTTCATTTCCAGTTGGGAAAGGCAGAATTTTCTATGCTCAAGTCAGATGCGCTTCTTTGTTGTTGTTCTTTTGTTATATATGAATAGCTGTGCTGGCTCAGCAAACAGCTGTAGCCATCTTACAGCTGAGCTGACTAAAGGCTCTGGGCAGAGCAGATCCCAGTTTTGTTTTGTAACCTGACTCCAAGGAGCAGAGTAAGGAGGAACTGTGGGTTGACCTAGCCAATTTATTAAGAAACAGTAAAAAAATCTGTTTTGATCTGTGTACATCTGTGAATGTACACTAGAAAGTTCTAGTAAGCAAAATGACAGGAAACTAAAACACTGTGAGATATCTGCAGAAAGCTAGAGTTAGCTTTTACAACTCCAAATGTCTCCTTAGGGAAAGATGTTAGCAGGAGTAGCACTGGCTCTTAGATCTCAAGTGAAATAAAGCATTCTTAGAGATATTAAATGACTAGAAGCTAGATTATAACATAGAATCCTCGCAAGTAAAGGAATCGGAGGATTCTTAAGTCCTGTATTCACACAAATCATGAAGTTATCAAGAACAAATAGAATTCTCAATTTTCAACCTGGCAGCATGATAATTTTCAGGAAAAAGGAAAAAAAGGCATTTTGGAGAGCTTCAATTCTCACTTGTTGGTTGGCTTAAAAGCAATTGTAGTGAACAGCTAGAATTAGCAATTGTTTGATTAAAAGCTATTTCTTGATATCATCGTTTCTTGGAAGCATTAGTGTACATCACCTGGAATAAAGGTGTGTTTATTGCTGGAATAAAGACTTAACTTTAAGATGAAGTGACCAAAATAAATTTGTAAATTAAGAAGTAGTAAACATTGTTTTATTTTTTCTGATGACACAATACTGAATAAATAACTGCAGGATATCTGTAATCCAAGATGAAGATACACTGGGCTACTATCTCTCCTGGGAAGTTGCAAGTCAGTTTGAGGCTGACATTGTCCGGTGCTGGATGAAAAGGAGAAAACCTCTGCCAGCAACTGTTAGTGTCCTCTGCAGATGAAAGATACTGGCAAAGCAGCTTAGCACTGCAGGGATAAATCTTAATTTGTCACACCTCCCCCTTCTCAAGTATAGGAGTTAATTGTAATGCAGAATGGTGTATTTTAATGCTGCTTTTGCAAGTGGTATGTATAGTTGTTATAACTGAACTTGGGAAAAATATTGCCAGTCCTTTGCACTTACACCTCTAACACCGCTTACTGCTTTAGTTACAAATGTTTCCCTGATATTATCAGCGGTTTTTCCCTTTTGCTTTTATGTGAGCTATTACACAACAGGAGAAAGAGAAATGGTGTGTTATCATAAAACCACATGGCATATTTTGGATATTTTCTTGCCAACATTTAGCAATCTTTTGTTATTTTTTGTTCTGTTTTTTAATGGATTTGCTTAAATTAGAAGAAAGATGCTGAAATCTGATATAATATCCTCTGCTAAGTTTCCTCTGAAGGACTTTTTGAGTTACTTTGCATATACTGGCCAGCTCAGCCCTGATACTTTTCAAATATGTATATAAATGTTCCTCACGCAACACGTGAATCAAGATGGGAACTCTGGTTAGCTGGTTTACAGAATACCACAGAAGTAATGAAAATATATGAAGGGAATCATGAGGTTAAACATGAAAATTATATTCCCTACCACTCCCCAGAATAACTTCTGGAATCCTCAGAAACCAACTGTGGAGGAAACAGAAGAACCACAATATGTATGAAGTACAAGGATAATGTTAAAAGAGTGAAATTGTCATGGAAACTGCTCCAAAACTAGTATAGCCACAGAGGCAGCACTAGACCACAGTATCATAAAGACCTGCTTCAGTAGTCTGGGTTGAACCCTGGTCTCCACTTTATTAGTATTTGCTTGTAGAAAGTAGAGGCACTTTTATCTACACTTCTGTTTCAATATTGTTTTCCCAAGCATTAAATGTTTCTTAAGTAGAAGAAACTGTATAATAGGTAGTTGTGATACATTGTTCAGACAGGAAGATTTCTGGCTGATAGCTGTATTTTAAGCATGTATCATCTTTGGTAGATACTCTCCTGTCATTATCTTTTGAATAGTTCTTTTGTAACAGTCATTTCAACAAGTTTTAGCAGGTATAACTGAAGTTAGTCGGGTTTTAATTCCTTGGACCAACCATATCTATAATTAAAAAAATTAAATTCTCTATAGTTTCTTTTATTACTACCACATTTTCAAGCATTGTGTAGGTAGGACTGGTGCATTGCTTCTGTTAAATGACTGGCTCATTGTAATTTCCAGAGATCTGTGGAGGTTGTCATCTCCTTCGCTGGCCTAACGTGATTTATTGTAAAAGTCATGGCTTAATATTGCAGAGGTTGCTATTTGCTTTTGAATTCAAACTTTTAATTACATTTATCAACAATCAGTGTTAGAATTCCTGCTTTCTTTTATTGGATTAATTAGATTCTTTTTCTGAAATTCACTATTAAAGAACACCTTCCTATGTTTTGAAAAGAAGTTTGTATACTTGATACTTGATACTGGACAATCATGCAGGTTTGGCTTTTGGGGGTTTGGGGTTTTTTTTTAGCTTCAAAATGCACAGACCAATGTTAAATATGGTATAGTAAACTTACACAAAGCCAAGTGCAGTTTACTTTTCCCAGTAGTACTTACTAGTACTTACAGATTTATTAGATCAGGCTGTTAAAATCTGAAATTTGTCTGGGTTTTTTTTCCTTGTTTTATATGTTTAAGAAAACTTGAGATCCACTGCTTTTTGACAGCTCTAAGAAGCAGCTTTTGCCTTTGCCTTTTCAGTACTGATTACTCACACATCATCAGAAAGTATACGGATCTAGATCTGACAGTCACAAGTTTACACAAAGTGCAGCTTTTTACCTGCAAAAACATCATTTGTTGAGAAGGGATGTGCATATTTTTCACTTTTTGATGGTCTATGATTATAAGTGCAGTTTAGTTGAGAAGAGTGAGTCAGAAAGGAAGAGCTGCTTAATTGATTTGTTTTGCTGCCTGCAGAACATACCATGTGGTTACGTAAGATCTCAAAAGAGATCAGGCTTCAGCAAGAAAGGTGATGAGCAATTTTCTACCTCCTATCTCAGCTTTGTTTCCAGTTGGCTGAACAATAGATGGAGGATGCACTTAACTCTGTTCAGTTGTAAATGGTGGTTACTGTTTAGATGTCTACATGCTGCACGGTTGGGAAGGAAGCATTTGCTGGTGATAGGAAACTAAAACGGCTCCTCTCAACCTAGACTGAAACTTCATATTGGTCATCTAAAGATGAAAGACTACGAGTTATCTCCGAACTGTAATCCTATTACTCTGGAGCAGTGGCTCTGCTTTCCTTTCTGCCCGTGGCTGGGAATATGCAGCTTCTTGGCTGAGTGCCCAGACAGTAAACCTGCCTTTTAATATTCTGCTATCAGCCTCTTCACAAAGCTTCTGGCTCTGGAACTTGTATGTGGTTATATGATACTGTATTAAACCCCAGCATTGATCAGGAGGAGTTGTTAATTTCACATGCTCACAGACCCTAGTGTCATGTAGAATGGTTATTCTTTCTTGTAATCATATGTTTTTAAATTTTTATGGTTTTGTGCATTAGATATTGCCATTTTAGTGTGAGGGATTTAGGTTCACAGGAAAAGCAATTTGCAAGTTCTGATTTACAAGATCTATTTATTCTATGCAAAACTGCAGTGCATCTTTCTTAAAGTACTTTATCTTGGGAGAATAAGAGTATCTGTGTGTTTTCTACTAATGAGAATACGCCATCCATTGCTAGGACCGTGCTGTAACATACAGTTTGCTATTCAGTTGTGCATACTGTCTCTCTGTAAGTTAGCATTTGCTGCAGTAACCTTAAATATATAATGCAAATAGAAGTTTTGGTGGAAGGATTACTATATTTGTTGTTGCATATAAAAGTTAGTATTATCTATGTCATATTCCATTAGTCAGGTCTTGGGGGAATGAGTTACTCCAATTCAGTTTTCAACAACTATGTATAAATCTTTTTAAAAGATCAAATTCTGCTAATGCAAAGAAGGAAAAGCTTAGGCCCCCTTTCTTTCCTGTTTCTACATAAGGCAGGATTGAACATTGAAGATGCCAGTTTGGATTTCTTAGCTTAGGACTAAAGCTTAAATGACATGTCACGGAAGCAGAATCAAATGTATTTAAGCAAGGCATTTGAAATAACTTGAATTGGTAGTTGAGAGCTGAAATATAGGAAGAAACCACTAGGTTGCTGATACAAGACATACTTTGAAAGAGCAGAACCTCTGAGTAGCATAAGTTATTTGTCTTTAAATGTTTATGTACCCAAATGCAAAACGAGTGTATGCAAATCAAGACTGCATCTACACAGTCGTTGTTGCTCCTGCTCTGACCTTTGGAGAATGTTATGTGGCAGAAGAAGGACTTCAGCCAAAGTCTAGAAAAACAAACATGCCCACAAAAAACTGTAAATGCTTTTTGTTCCTCTTAATCCAGAGGGTTTTTTGTTGGGTTTTTTTTTTTTTTTTCCCCATATGATAATAGTGCTACATAAATCTTGTGCATGAACAGTAAAAAAACCTTTCCTACACAGTTCAGAAGAGCGTATTTCTTACATGCTTCTTACAGTAAGCTGCATAGATTTAGTATTTTATTAGAGTCCACTGTGGGGTGGAGATGAGTAATGTCTTATTCAAAAAGAACTTTAAAAATCATGCTTAAAATATATAAAGATTTTTTATTATTATTATTTTCAGGTGTAATTTGATGTATGCTTAAAATGTTTGGTCAGGCCTCAGAAATACCCGGTGGAAACATGCTACTTATAAAGCTTTTTTCTTTTAAGAGCTTAAAAAAAAGTCTGGATCTAGACCTACAAAATTTTACTATCTCAAGTCGGAACAAAGGCAAACATTTGTTTTGTTTATAATTGTTAAGATACCCATAAAGATAATCCTACTGACTCTATAATCACTTCTGGTTTTTAAATGAAGTGTTTTAATACAAGGAGAAAATAAAAGAAACTTACACAAAGCAGATTTCTAGTTACTTCAAGCAAAAGGATCTGGGAAAAATCAAGATGCCAAGTACTCTGTAAATAGAAAAAAACAAAATATGCTGTAAATGCAACAAACTACCTAGCATGTAATTTACCAGTGCTTTTTTTCTCTCAGAAGGTGAAGCTGAATCGGAAAAACAATAATATCTGTTACTGTTACCTGGTTGTAGACTTTAGAAATAGTTTTATTTAAACAAAATATTACTACCGTTATGTAGTTTACATGTAAATATGCGTAAAGATGAATTTCAGATTTTTTCCCCTCTAAGTATCCTTCTAAGGTACAGTAGAGTGTGTGGCTGTAAAAATGTGAATTTACACTTAATATTTCAGTTGTCTAGAAAGGTACTTTAACTACCATTTTCTGTACATGTAAAGCTACCAAGTCTCTTGTGGAACCAGACGTATTTTATCTTTCATGTTTAATTTACAGTGCAGCTCAGGAATAGGAAGGTTGGTCTTTCATTCTTGCTATAAATCATGAAACCAAAAACAAATTAAGCTTGTGTTGTGAAGCAGACTTTTTTGTTATTAGAATATGTGTTAGATTAGAATGTTTTATTATTAGAATGTGTGTTTTTATTATTAGAATATGTGTTGGACAACTCAGCAGTTTGTTTTCAAACAGTAATGTTATATGGATCCCGTATCTCTGTTGTTAAAAATGAGAAGGCAAATATTGAGGTTGGGAAGATGGTTGGTTTTTTTTGTTTTGGAAAGAATATTGAGATAAAAATGAATGTTACAGAAAACATTTACCCTCAGCATATGATGACTATGCTTATAAATGTATTTTGCTGTTACTGCTGCTTTACTGAATGTTATAACTATTTATCTTAAAATATTTTATTCTCTTTTGCCACATTGACAGAATTATTTATGGCTGTGAAAGTCATAAAGTATAGATCTTGGAAATCATTCAAAAGAATTCTTACTTGCTGTCTGTCATCAGCTTTAGTCTGATAATGAGATTAAGTGACAAAAGTCAGGGCTGGGGATTCTTGCTGTGTCCTGTCCTGGATTCATCTCAACTAGGTTTGCCCCAATGCACCAGCAGTCCCAGCAGAGAGACAGGATGAGCCACGTTTTGATACTTCACATCAGGAGTCAGAATTGCCCCTGCAGGTTCTTGTCTCTTGCTGCTTTGGAGAGAGCCTATGTCCCTACTTCTCGCGGAATTTAGTTTGAACGTCAAAAGCTAGGTGAAGTAAATCCAGGCCTTTTCTTCGAGCTCTTTATAAATGGTGAAGTCAACTGCAGTCCTACAACTTCATTAATTCAGAGGCAAAAGGTGACCACTTTTCAGACTGGAATTGCTGCGACAAACTAGTGGTTTTATGATGGCTTGAGAAAAGTACACTTTCCTGTTTAAAGTTTACTTAATTCCGAGTTGTTACAGTATTCCTTCAAACATAACTTGCAGTAGAATTATTAGAAAGTGTGTATAATTTTGTGTGTGTATGTACACATAGTCATGTAGGCTAGGTGTTTAATATTTGCTTTATGGCCCACATATTTGAAAGGAAAATATAATCTCGCCTTGCCTAGTTTTGCTGGATTAGTGTCTCAGCAATATTCTGTGAATAAGTCTTTAGAGCAATTGGTTTCTGAATTTTTTGCTGTTTAAATAATAGTCACTCTAGTTGTTTGCGTGTTCTTACATTTAAAAAAAGCCAATACTTTTTAAATGTGTAGTAGAAATGCCTGGTTTGTTTTGATTTGGGTTGGATTTTTTATCCCCTTGGGTACCTAAGGTTTTGTTTTCCTCCTGCCTCTTACTTGTTCTCCCATTGAGTTTATCACTACACAAGTTCTAGTTCTCCCAAGTCCTAAGGTGTGGAGTAATAGAGGCAGGCAGCCTTTTCAGTGTGGCTAACTTCAGTGAGTAGCCCTCTGTGGAAGTCCTTCTAGACTTCTGAAGCAAAGAGAGCAAAGTGCCCAGACGAATGATGGCTTGGCAGCTTTGT
Organism: Psittacula echo; assembly: GCF_963264785.1. Lineage (NCBI taxonomy): Eukaryota > Metazoa > Chordata > Aves > Psittaciformes > Psittacidae > Psittacula > Psittacula echo. The sequence continues at coordinate 13,725,539 of NC_137743.1, read as the reverse complement.
AACGTGGGAGCTTGAATACAGCCCCTGGCTGAAGAAGAGCCTAACCTACTGATTACTGGTAGAGGAGCCGTTTCTCTGTGGCTTTGAGAACAGCTGTGCTGCCCCAGCGTGGGGAGCATCAGAAGGGCAAGAATGTGCACTCAGAAATGAGAGAGAGGGTGGTAGGATAGATACTTCATGCTCTTGTAAAGTGTTAATAGGTAGTTTTTTGAGGAGCAACACAAACCTTTTGTCTTAGGAGTACAAAATAGCAATGACCCTCAGCTATTAGCTGCGTGATGGTTTGAGGAATATGATGAGAATTATTTTTATGTTCCTGGCTGTCATTGTTTCTTGACCATGAGAAAAGTTACTAAACCCATTTTCTGTGCTAGACTTTATCTAGTCTTTAATATGCAGGTCTTCTCTTTTTGTAGAGAATCTAACTAAAGGCAGGAAAGCAGTCCAGAACTGTCCGGAGAGGGGGTTTTGTTGTTTATTTTTGTTTTATTCCTGCTGACAGTTATCTGGTGAAATTCACACGTGTACATTTGCTGTGACTTCTGTAGGCTCAGAACAAAGAAACGAAAGTTCTGGCTGCTGCGAAGGTGATTGATACTAAATCAGAAGAAGAACTTGAAGATTACATGGTTGAGATTGACATATTAGCATCCTGCGATCATCCTAATATTGTTAAGCTCCTAGATGCTTTCTACTATGAAAACAATCTGTGGGTAGGTATTATTTCTTTTTGAAATACTTTTATTTACTTCAAAAGTAAACTGTGCAAAAGTAAAAAGTACATTTTTCTTCATTCAAAGATCATTTGTCCATTACATCTTGTTTGGGTTGTCGCTATTGGGATAACTATTCAGCTTCAAAACTAATTTATAAATCATGGGTATGACTTTTAGGAAATTGTCAGTGCAAAATTGAGCTACACCGAGTCATTTGGTCAGGAGTTTGAATCTACAATTTGGAAGTTTGTTCATTTTGGTATGTGGAAAGAGTTCTTAATGCTTATTGTAGTGGCAGAACTTAGATTTTAATTACATTAGCACAACTTAGGGTGAGATTTCAGAATCTGTGGCTGAAAAATAAATAATATGCTGAGAAGGTAAGCATGTGAAGTAGGTATTTTAGAATAAGCTTATTGATGCTTCCAGGAAGGACAGTTTACCAGGACCTGGACCATAATTAATTTACTTAAAATCTTTATATCTAGTAGGGAGCATACGTATGATTGTACATCACTTTTCTGCTGTATCTTATGCATTGAACAGCTTTAGCTATGAAAATACAATTTTTTTTTCTTCCAGGCAATGCTAGTAACATTTCAAGTGCTTTTGGAATTGTACAGAGAATACATGGTTTTTTTAAGGAGTTTATAATTTGAAAAGGTACCTAAAACAAGTAAAAGGAAATCTCCTTTGAGTCTTACAAATATGCTTTATCCTTTAAGCACAAAAATAATAGAAGTGTAATAGCATGTTTCCTGATGTAGATTTACTTTGATAAGCTTTGTGAAAACCTTGTGTGATCTGAATGCAGAGTAATTCAGATCTTGTATAAAGATATTGTATAAAACAGTGGAATACTGAAAAGATGTCCATGCATAAAGGTCAGCATGAAAACGGATGGGCATAGAGGCAGAATATGAAACTGAGTTGATAGGCTTCACTAGTAGAATAAAGATAGAAGAGGAGTAAATAGTTTGAAATTAAAATTGTAGATACATAGTTACACTGAGATGCAGAGACAAGAAAGGGCCAAAGAGAAGGCTATAATGATGTGGTAAGTAAATGGAATTTAGTGGAGGAAAAAAGAAAAGAATGATAGTTGGCAAAAGAGTATGCTTTTGCTTTCCAGTTTTAGAGACAGTTTCTGTACCATGGAGATCTTTGTCAGGTTGTCAAACCAAACAGCAGATATTAGAGAAAGAAATTCTTTATTTACAAATTCCCACACTCAACTTACTTGGCAGTAGGTATGTAGAAGCATGAAAATGCAATAATGGTTTAAGGGATTTACAAAGTGTTTCATTAGATATATTTGTTAGTACCATTGTAAGGATTAATTATAATACCAATTTGAAGTAATATTTAATATAGGTGGTATAGGTGGTGTATATGCATAGAAAAAGTGTTACGGTATAAGGTAAAAGGTATAATTTGAGTTCTCTTTTATGGGAAATTACGCTCTGCTTTTAAAAGTACTCTAAATGAAAAAGTTAATGTATTTCCCAGAATATTGACCATTAGGATTCTGACAAGGAATACTCATTAGCTGTCAGACTGAAAAGTATAATTGAATGCTTAAAGTTCAAATTAAAGAGAAAAAAACACATAAGGAAGAGTAGGGTGTCAGTCTTGGATGACCTTTCCTCTTTCTTGCTCTCCTCATTCTCTTTGTCTACTTTTTTCTCCTTTGTCTATGTTCTTTCTGTCCTACATGTCAGCATAGTTTGTGCCCCAAAATAGTTGCAGTTTATTTTTGTTTCAAATGGAAACTGAAAACTGAAGATGGAGTTCTAGTATTATTAGATATTGTAGGCATCAAGGAAAATGGAGGAAAATGTAAGCATCTGAATTTAGCCATTTTCTGTTAACTTTTAGGAGTATTTTTTCCTATTTTCATCTCATTTGAAAAAATACAGGTGATATCTGCTACTGGGAAATCACACAGCTCTTATTCTTGGACTTCAGTCAGAGAGATTATAATATAGAAATGCAGTTGAATAATTAAGTTCATTTGCAGGGATTGTGTAAATCACATTAAAGTGAGTCAGGTAGAAGCTGACTGTTTTATTATAGATTTTATTATGGAATTTTATATTTTTATTAAAACTTGTCTGAGCATCCTCAAGCATTTTTCAAATCATTTGCTTGAGCAACATAAGCCCACTTTTAGCCGGGTAGCAGTTATTATTGGGTAACCAGTATTTTGCAGAGGTTAGCTAAATAATTTGTAAAGGCCAAATAGTCTGAAACTCTGGTCTTCCAGTAATGCTCCCGTAATCAAGGTTCAGTTCAGCAGAACTATTTAATTTGTAATTTGTGTATTCTTTTGTTTGTATACAGATCCTGATCGAATTTTGTGCAGGTGGAGCAGTAGATGCAGTAATGTTGGGTAAATAAGTTGTTTCAAATAATAAACTTCATAACATCTTAAAATTATAATATATATTGTAAGACTTGTTTCATATGTATATTGTTTTGAAATGCAAATATTTATGTAATTGGTGTGCTCTATGTGTCGAATGTTGGGGGTTTTAAATTAGGATTTACACCTCTCTCTATGGACATTATAGTTACATTAATTTTTTCTCATCTGTAAAGTATTCATTTACATTTCAAAACACATTTTTGTCTTGACCCTTTAAGTGAATGTGATGAGTTGTCCTCATATGCTTATTGAGCTCTCTGTTGTTATAACATAATCTATATGAGCCCTTTTCAGGATCTCATTCTTTCCCTACCATCTTCCAAATTACATTGTGATAATTTTTTCATATTGCATAAACCTTAAAGTTAGATTTTTCTGTGTTTATTCCTCAAATTAGGTGAATGTAATGAGTAAAGGGTCTAGTCTTTAACATTTCTGTGTACCACACAAAAGAACCAGTCTCTAAACTATATAGCCTTTTCAGAGTTCAGATAGGTAGGTATGCCTCGTTCATAATGAGGAGGGGTTTGGGTACAAGGGATCACATTATTAGTGAAAGGAGCAAGTATGTTAAGATAGAATTTTTTTCTGACATATGATGTTAAGGATCTGTCAGATTAATTTTCACATATACTTCTATACAGCTTGCTACGAACACATAAAATGCAAAAATGTTGTGCTTATTTCTGTCTCTTTCTCCTGTAGAGCTTGAAAGGCCATTAACAGAGCCTCAGATTAAAGTGGTGTGCAGGCAGACACTGGAAGCATTGAACTACTTGCATGAAAATAAGATCATCCACAGAGATCTAAAAGCTGGCAATATTCTTTTCACATTAGATGGAGACATTAAACTAGGTAAGCATCCTACATATAAAAGTCTTTCCCAGAACTTTGCATGGTCTTATAATTGTATTTTCGTTAGGCTGTAGCTTGCAGAATTCAGTATTTATCCATTTAAATATCAGTCTGATAATGAGAGTGTTTTCAGGTGCAAGGTTTGCTACAAAAAAAGAAAAAAGCTTGGGTAAATGTCATAACCATACTTGACACATCTTTCAGATTTTAAAATCGGCAATTGTAGGATTCATACCGATATCTGTACTAAGCTGGCTAAAGTCAGACACAGGCCCAACTGTTTCTTAGTATGTGTTCTTAATTGTATTTATCTTTACTGTGGTAACATCAGAACTTCCCTTTGAAGTTGCTAGTTTAGAAAATGAACATTGCTCAGTATGGCCAAAACCCAGTACCTAGTACTGTTGTCTCTTCTAGTATTGAGAGAGAAAGAAGTAATAATCTTATTTACTCAACTTAGGGCTTTTTCATGCCTTTTTTAATTGTTCATTGCACCGAAATTATGATAAAACAGTCTGGAAGAAAATTAATACAAGCTTACTATTATTGATTCCTTTTTTTCTTTTGTTTTGTTTTGTTTCCTGAATTTAAGCATTCATTCATGTTTTTTTTTCTGATGTGGTGGGGAATCCATGAGGATTCCTCCATGAAGAACTGACAAGACACTATGGGTGTTGAATAGCATCCCTTCAGCCAGCCAGAAAGTGATAGGAACTGTCTGGATCCACTTTGTTCAGGGCTTCATCAGGGACAAATGTGCATAAGCTGTCAGCCTTTACAGTGGCTTTACCACTGTCATAATTCCATGACATAGCAGCTTGCATTCAGGTTTCAGACATGTGTCTCTATATGATTAGCTGTATTTATTTGGATGCAAGTTACACAGAGAGTAAAGTCAAAGAGAATCAGAAGATCACTGTGAAGTGAAGCTCTGCATTTCCCAGCCTTGCTACACACGTTCCTTTTAAATGTAAGCAAGATGTGACCAAATTCATAAATATAACTGCTACCTAACTTGCATTGATCACAGTCTCCCTGTGGGGTATAGTGCATCATCTCTCTTAAGAAGTTCAGAATATTTAAGAACCTGCTTTTGCTACATTGATCAGTTAAGTGAATCTCTGCTGTTTGCATGGATTCCCTTGCAGATCATTACTCGTACATTAATACTTGAATGTACCTTTCTCTTCATCCACAAAGTACATGTAACTACTGGTTACAGGTTTTCTGGGAAGCCTGAAAATTTAGTGATGGACTCAGTCTCATAGGCCTTATTTAAAAAAGTAATAGAACCACTATCTTAGTACTACTGTAAAAGAAATCACAGATCTTAGTAAGAGTCTCATGGTGAGAGAGAGGAACATTTGTTTCTGTGCATTTTATTTGCCTCACATGACTTGGCTCCTCATACAGACTGGAACTATTTTAAGGTTTTGTCAAGCTTGGCTAATACACAGCACTGTGCAGGCTGTAGGGATACTTTACAGTTCAGATCATGGGGAGATTTCTTTCACACATACATGTAGTAATATATTAGATTTGTTAATTAAGATTTCTAAAAAAAGATTTATTTTAGTTTTGGAAAGTAAAGCATCCCTTAAATGAGCATTTTACTCCTTATAAACTATTTGTATTTTGGTTCTGGTACACACAGAAATGGGTAATTCCTTCTTTTACAAATACAACTAATATTTATAAAACAAATAAAGGTAAATAAATTTTTCATTGCATTTATTTGTGTAAGGATTTGAGTTTTATTATTTCCGTGTCTGTAGTCCCTCAAGGTTTCAGATTTTCCATTTGAACAGATAGCTCTTTTAGTCCTTTTTTCTTCCCCACAGAGTGAAATTAAGCTTCTGAAATGTTGAGTCCATTGAGTAATTTTGTACATATTGTACAGGGGTTTTGTACAGATTGAAGACATATGGCTGTCTTGTCCCTTTGCTCTAGATTTTCATTAAGAAAGTTACATCTATAATAAGCATATAACACTTATTTAAAAGTTGTCCTTTTTTTCTAAGTGAGAAATGTAGTGCTTCATAGACAAGTAATAGTAATTGCAAAGACAAAGTTGATTTTTGGTTGGATGTTACATCTTGTCCCACACAGCTCAACAGTAGCATTACATTTTATTATAGCAATGGAGAATAACATTATCATTATTGTGATTCAGTATCTTTTATTAGAAATGCTATAGAATGTTGGCACTCAATTATCAAAACATATATTTTTGCTCTGAAACATAAACCATTAAAAAATTAGTTGTAAAATATAAAAATATGTTTTCCACCACCCATTTAATAGCATTTTACTGTTTGCTTTAAGCGGATTTTGGAGTATCAGCTAAAAACACAAGAACAATCCAAAGAAGAGATTCTTTTATTGGTACACCATATTGGTAAGTTCACTGTTTTGCTGACTTTTAATATTAACTTCTATCTTTGTATTAACTTTGCTGTTACTATTGCAAACTTCATACAATATTGGGTAAATATATTTAGTGAGAATAGCATGTGCTTCTTAAAATGTTTCAGTGAATTTATTTATAACCTTGTTCTTGGTTTTTTTATCAGAATTGATAAAGAGTGTGTTTCCTAATGCAGTATTTCATTACTCTCTTTGCAGGATGGCTCCAGAAGTAGTGATGTGCGAGACCTCTAAAGACAGGCCTTACGATTACAAGGCTGATATTTGGTCTCTTGGCATTACTTTAATAGAAATGGCTCAAATAGAGCCACCTCATCATGAATTAAATCCAATGCGAGTGCTTCTGAAAATAGCAAAATCTGATCCACCTACATTAGCACAGCCTTCAAAATGGTGAGTATTCTATTTACAACTTTCTCAGCTCAATTTGTAGGTTTTGAATATGAGGCATGCTAAGTCATTTATTTGATAAGCTTAAATCATGGACATAGACCTGTTGAACTTTATGGGACTAGCTTAACGCATAAAGTCAGGTATTTTTTCTGTCGATGTTTGTACATGTATGTATACAAATTGTATAAGGAGAGACATAAATGGACTATGGTCTTTTTGTTGTAGTTCTGTATAGAAGCTTTTATTGCTAATATTTGTCAGATTTAGCATTAAAATATGCACAAAATAGCTTTTACAAACACAGTAAAAGGTTGAAGACCATCTGAAAAACAAGACCAGATGAATGGAGACTAAAGTATATTTATACTAAGAAAACATTTCTAAATCACATCTTTATGTGATTCAGTAATACAGCAGATGTGTGGTATTATCAATCCAGAGCCAAATGTCAACTCTTCTATCAATGGACAAACATTTTAAAGATTGTATTTGTGCCAGTTTGGTCTTTGCATTCCTGTACTACCTTTCTGTTGTCCTAAATCAATAGAAGGACCTGGAGCTGCAGTGTTAGGTGCATGTGAAAGCAAAATAATATTTCACTGTACCACAAGACAAAAGAAGAACCCCTGCCTGTTTGCTTTTTTTGTGTAGGTCATCGGATTTTAAAGATTTTCTGAAGAAATGTTTGGAAAAGAATGTAGATGCAAGGTGGAGTGCGACTCAACTTCTGCAGGTGGGGAGAGTTGATTGTTCAGCACTAGTGTTTAAAAGCAAGGAGATTTTGTACTTTTTTTTAAAGCAGAACAGTATTATACTATTTAAATAATTTCAAGTTAAGTGTTCAGACACAATATGGTTTTAACATTGTTGCATTGATCCTTATTTGGTAAAATTTGATTAAATGATACCAAGTGCAGATCAAATCCTGCATTTACATATTTTGATGTAATATAATTATTCTGCATAAGTATTTATACTTTGATACTTATAATGGAGGAAGGAGGTATTTACATAAGTAGTCAATTGCTGACAGGTGTTTTAAAAGCTTTAGTGCTCAGCCTTCGTCTGTAATGCTGTCACTGCAGAATAGCTAAACAGGAATAGATGTGACCAGGTACATTTGATTCTGTCAGCATGAATTTACTTTATCCGGTTTACATCTGGCATATCTTGAATAGATTTAGGCAGCAGGGCCAAGCAGAGAAAGAAGATTCAGACAACAGGAGAAGAACAAGTAGCTGTTTCCTCTTAAAGAAAAATACAGAATTCTATTTCTTGAGAGGAAAAATTGTTCTAAAGACAAAGCAGAATATTTCTAGATAAAGCTTATCAGGAAATAATTTAACTCTGGCACAGAAAAGAAATGAAACTCATTTCCAGGAAAAATAAGCTCTTAAAAAGTCTTTCTACTTCTATTCTTGGGATTGTGAAGCAGGTCAGTACAAATGAATTATCTGTATTTTTGGCAAGTTTGTTAGGCTTACACAGTATATTTGAATACAAATATTTTGATTTTAAAATTTCTGCAGAAAAAAGTACATCAGGACAGTTATGATTAATGTTAAGTCTGAATCTTCCAGTTTGAAAGAACCAAAGTAACATTTCTCTGAAGTTCTTTCTTTCAAGTTCCAATTTTTCCCCTGTTTACAGTGAAGTCAGCGCGCAATATTGTTCTTATTTTTTATTTTCACAAGCATCCATTTGTTACTGTTACTTCCAATAAACCAATAAGAGAACTGATTGCAGAAGCTAAGGCTGAAGTTACGGAAGAAGTCGAAGATGGTAAAGATGAGGATGAAGAAGAAGAAACAGAAAATTCTCTGGTGAGTTTAAAATTTACTTTTTTAAATATGCAGCTATTTTCAATCACCAGTTTCCAATGCAGAGCTCAGTTTCTGATGTACTACCCAACTTTTGCATCAAGTCTTTTAAGAATAACAACGTAAACATACTCTAACCTTATTATAAAATAAATAATTGGCATTTTCAAAATTACTATGTTCTTAAACGCCTTAGGAGCTAATAATAAAGAATGTTAGCTAATAAAGACTGTTATCTTCATTTATTTTTAAATGTGTATGTAGTACGGAATTTTAAAACTCAGATACTGAGTTTTATGTAAATGGTTTTAAGTCAAAATGACTAGATGAAAAGATAAACATGTATTTGTATTCCATAAGATGCTTGAAACATTAACGTACATATGCGACCATTATGCTATAAACTGTCAAAGAAAAGAAAAAAAAAGGCAAAAGTCTCATATTTTACCAAGACATGATTGCATTTATGAATGTATTTCTAAAGATTCTTACAACACAAATTCAGTTCCTCAAAGGGCAAAGCCATGAAGTTCAGTGGTAGGGCAGCAGGTTTCAGAGTATGCAGGTATTGTGCTTTCTGACTTACCTGGCTCAAGCACTATAAACATGGACAGTGACCAGTGCCACCAGTAGTTGTCATTACGTGCAATGGTAAAGGAGCCAAATGCATGTGCACAGGAACCACACCTCCATTTCCTCCTTGCCCCTCACCACACTAGTCACATTTCCTGGCCACTTTCCCTGTCCACCCCAGCAGATCTCCAAGCATTCATTTTCACCAACTTCCTCCATGACTTATTCTCTATTTCCTAAGGCATTACCCACCATCTCCTCTGCTGATTAGCTGCTAAGCCATCAGTTCCCAGGAGAGCTGGGAATGGTGTCCACCCTGTGACTCAATTAAGTGCCTCAACACAAGCAGCAGTTTAGGAAACTGTGAGGTAGATGCATTTATGTTATTTACTTGTGGTAGTTTTAAAAACTGCTTTGAGATCAGCACTAAGCTTCTAGAACAATCACGTGAAATCTTTGAAATGTGCTTTTCAATTCAAAGGAATTGTGTTCTATATGCTGCAGAAAACCCTAAAGTAGGAAAAGCACGATGAAACTCATGCTTGCTACAGTAGCTAACCCCGTGTGTTCCCAGTGGCAAGTCAGAAGGCTGATCTGCAAATTACAGGTTTCTAACAGTAAATATAGACAGAGAGATGTCGCAATCACTTTGAAGAGTGAAAGGGCAATTATGGTTAAAATGGTACTTTATTAGTATATTCTTTTGTAGATCTGTGTGCAATCTGATAACATTCACTCATGTTCCAGAAGCAGCAATTTCTACGGTGATGTAACTGTTTCAATTCTAGTTTCATATTGCCACTTAATCAGATCTGCTGGAGGTTTTCACTATTTTAATGGAGTTTCACAGTGATTAAAAAACAGATAAAATTTCAGGCATTCTTAACAAAGAGCACAAGGAAAGATACTCTTTTTGATGAAGCAGAAGAAGGTCTTTAATCTTTCATCAGTGCCGCACTAACTAAAGCTACACACACAGCTTCTTCCTAGTCAAACTGGCACAGACACGTGACTTTCAAATCCAATTGTAGCTGGGACTACAGGGGAACTGAACCAGGTAAAAATAAGCAGCATGATAGCATGATTGGAAAAAGGCTCTTGAAGATCCTGTTAAGAGTGAGACACGTGGCTGGCCATGGTCCCTTTCCTTCAATCCAGTATATTTTAATAAATTATGAGAGATGGAAGAGGGTTCTTGTGCAGTCGCTCTGTTTGGAGCCTCTCTGCAGTGCATGCTCTTGTTCTGTGGTAATACCAAGTGAAGTGCTCTGAGATTATCAAATTCCTATAACTCTGCCTGTAAATACAGTATCTCTATTCAGGTATTCTTCAATAGAACTGTACTTTAATTATGTTAGAAAATCATTAAATATTCTTTTTCCTTCAATTTTTTAGCAGTTGCCTGCAGAGAAGCGTGCCTCCTCTGACCTTAGTATTGCCAGCTCTGAAGAGGATAAGCTTTCACAGAATGCCTCTGTTCTGGAATCTCTTTCTGAGAAAACAGAAAGTAATGCAATTGAGGACAAAGCCAGCACGATATTTCCAGATGGCGAAACAACTGGAGATGAATCTGAGGACATTAGGAAAATGGCTGATAACCTACATGATACTACTGTTGGTGATAGGAAAGTGCAGAATGGTTCTGTGCCAACTGGTGAAGGTGAGCAAGGCAAAATAGTGCCAGCTGAAAAGAGTACAGAAAGCCTGGAAAAACTACATGAAGATATGGAACCTCAGAAAGGAGGAAAAGAACTTGATGTAGTAACAAAATCAGAAATAAAGGATGAACCCTGCCTAAAAACAGAGAAGGAAAATGACATGGTAAATGAACAGACAGAAGATAATAAGCTGAAAATAGTACCTACAACTGAAAATAATGTGGAAACTGAAGAAGCCGTTTCTAGTGAAACTGGTGAAAAAGAAGAGAAGGAGAACAGAACAGATCTCTCTGAAAGTAAGGAAGAAAAGGTCCCTGCGGAAAATGCTACAGAGCAAAAGGAAGATGAAGGTGAAGCTCATAAAGAGGCTATAAGAGACACCATTACATTAACTCTACCTAATGCTGCAGATGAAGTGGCTGATGAAGAAAAGGAACTAATAAAGCACGGAATTGACAACATTAAGGAGATAGGTGGTATTGCTGAAATACAGATCAGTGATGAGGATAAAATACCTGAGCCGGAGGATAAGCCAGTGGAAAGTCAGGCTAAGCAGGTCCATGAGATAATCAGCTCTGAAGAAACTGTATCAGAAAGCCAAGATAAAGTGATCAAAGTAGACAAGAAACTGTCAGAAAGTGAAAATGAGAATATTAGTAATATAGGCAGCATGGAGATCAGAGACTCTGGGAAAGACGACGTAGACCACAGGGCAATACAGGGCAAGCCTGAGGATACGTCTGCTAAAATGGAGGATAAACTGACTGATACGGACCAGAATTCGGAAGAGAGCAGACCTGAGAATATCCAGGAAAACAATATTCAGATAGACAAAGAACATTTGGAAGTTACTTCGGATGAGTTAGTGAAGAATAAGCTTCAAGATACTGTCAATGAACAAGCTGATGATTCTGAAGTCACTCCAGTCCCCAGTATTAGTATTAGCACTGAAGAAAAAGAGAAGGTCAAACCAGATAATCAAGACAATACGGAAACGTTACAACAGCTAGAATCGGAGAATATGAAGGAAAATGATGCAGATTCAGGCACTGGTTCTACGACTGATAACAGCAGCATTGATTTGAACTTGTCAATTTCTAGTTTCCTTAGTAAAAACAAAGAGACAGGATCAATATCTTTACAGGTAAGTACAATCAATCATATAATTTTTAATATAAAATCTATGTGACTGTGACCCTAAAATTATCTCCAAGTTTGACCTTTGCAACAAAGACAATTACTGAGCAAGAAACTAGTATGACAAATAAATACAAAACTTTATAGAAACCGAAGTATTCTAAATTGCACGCTCTAACCGTGTCTGGATTGTGTGCAGTTATGCAGCAAAGCTAGAAGCTACAGAGCTGCTAAGGATTTTCTTGTTTTAAGGCATAATTGTAGTTTAAAAATGTGGACTAATGAATAACAGGAGGTTTAACTATTAAAGGTGAAGATTTATGAATGGCTCTAGTTCAGAGCTGGCACTCAAGATGCCTTGACACACACTTCAGTGCCTCACTTTTGCACAGAATCCGTGTTTAACCGGACAAATCTCTTATAACATCTCATCTTGCGCTGAATTCCTGTCACTTCCTTCTTCTGTCTCTCTGTTTAGATTTTAAAGATCTAAGGCAGACAGTCTCTCAGGTTTGTTTATTCCAAACACAGTACTCCTGTAGTTGTACTATATCAATACAACTATGCCAGTGTGAATGAGCTTATTCAGAGGGAGCACATTTCACATTATGAACTTTATTTATATCTTTAAACTAATATGATTACAGCCAGTATAGAATATTAACTGTGTAACCATGAGCTTGAAGAAAACAAAACCCAAGTCAAAACAAGCAAACAGACAAAAAAACCCCAAAGAAAAATGATAACTCGGTATGGCAGTGCTGAACATGACTTCATGGTGTTTGCAGTAGCCTTAACGTAGTAGAGATGCAGTTTTAGCTGGGGTCTCTCTTCCCTCACAATGAAACAAAGCAGCTCTGAGAAGGGAGATTTGGCCAGTTCTGTCAGTAAGAGCATCACATGATTTTTTTATTAATATATAAGAAATAAGAAACTGAACTTGGTGGTTAAATTTATTTCCAAGCAGGAGTAGGTAGGTGAGTAAATTGCTGTTCTATTTCAGTACTGGTTTTCGAATTAAAGATCTTTTTTGGTGTCTGGGGAAATTATGGTCAAAAGCAAACAGTAATTGCAGCTGTCTTCAGCTCTTGAACATAAAACTGCATCTGTTCTGTTCAGGGTTTACCTAGATTATTTTTTTCTTCTGCTAATTTGAATGATCAATAAGTGCAGTTTTCCTTTGCTGACTACAGAAAGTCTCAGTCTATTACAATTTTTCAAGTTCTCTTGGTTAGTGAGGTACCTGATAAGCAAAAAATCCTCATTGCTCTACAGTGGACCTTCATAGAAATATTTGAAGTAATTGAATAGTAAGAAATAAGGGGAAAGGGTATAACTTAAATAAGTCCAGAATAACTTAGCAATGCTTTATTCAGGAAACTAGAAGACAGAAGAAAACTTTAAAGAAAACTCGGAAGTTTGTTGTTGATGGAGTAGAAGTGAGTGTAACCACCTCAAAAATAGTTACTGAAAATGACTCAAAAAGTGAAGAAATGCGATTTTTACGGTAAGTGTTTTTAAAAGTGCAATTTGCAAGAGGTTAGCTTTTTTTTTTCTGTTTAAATAAAAGTAGGGGACTAATGATCTTATTTCTGTAATATTTGGGTATTAATTTCAATTATTTTGTTAGTAAAAAGGAATGTGAGGTGTTTCTTAATAAGACAATCAATTCAAAACTAGTTTTACTGGACCTAAGTTGTAGATGCTTTTTCCATCTTCTGTAGTTTTCCACTAGCAAGTGTTTTTTCTCCATTATTAGGCGTCAAGAGCTAAGAGAGCTGAGGCTTCTTCAGAAAGAGGAGCAGAGAGCCCAACAGCAGCTCAGTAATAAGCTTTTGCAACAGCGAGAACAGATGTACAGGCGTTTTGAACAGGAAATGACAGTGAGTTTCTGGATTTTGATGCCCTTAAAATATGACATCTTGATGGAGTAAGCAGAATACTTCTAGCAGCAATCAGGTGTTTCCTTTTATGATGGCTATAGCTTACGTTTCATGCTTATTAATAAATGGCAATATTTTCCATTGTGGGATGCCCGGCCTGTGTGCTGGAACTCACCTACCCAGACAGTTGGTCATGGCCATCCTGTGGACAGCACTTCACTGAATGGAATTTAGTTTTGTGAAAAAAAGATGCCAAATTGTTTTTACAGAATAAAAAGCGACAATATGATCAGGAAATAGAGAATCTAGAAAAGCAGCAGAAACAGACAATAGAGCGCCTGGAGCAGGAGCACACAAACCGCTTACGAGATGAAGCAAAGCGCATCAAAGCAGAGCAGGAGAAGGAATTGTCCAAATTCCAGAATATGCTGAAGAACAAAAAAAAAGAGGTAAGGGACAGTGGTGATAATATAGAAAATAAGGAGTATGGGTATAGCAACAGCTGAGATTAGGTCTCCCAGAAGCCTTGTCAACCTTGTGCTGTACTGAGTTGTGGAAGGGTTTTTAGCAGTCAGTATTATTTCTTTTGTCTTACTGTCTAAAGTGAAATACAAACAGCTAATGGGGAAGATTTAGGTATTGACTTAATGTAGGGAACACCACCAAGTTAGAAAACTTTATTAAAGATGCTGTGAAAAATTAAGTATTTTCTCTCAAATCAAGAAAATTATTTTCTTAAAGATTGTGAAAAATATTTGAGATTTTTACTGTAATAAATCCAGCCATAGCTGCTTAAGAAATACTTCCAAATTAGAGTTTAGAATAAAGGAATATGGTTTTGATTACTACTGAGAACCACTTAAATTCAGATACTTTTTTGTTAATTTGTTAGGCTTGAATGCATGCTGTTGTTTTTTAGAATGTCTTTAAGTGAAGTGGCAGCAGTTATATGGATTTAGTTTCCTTTAAAAACGAAAGCCAGGAGGGAAAAGTCTGGATAACCTAACATCTTTTACAGTTAATTTAATGTGTGTCATACAGTTGAGGCAAAATGAATGACATTTGACAATGACACCTTATGCTATTAATTTGCTTGCATTAGACTAAGAGAAGGTGATGTGTTTCCATATGGATTTTGCATCTTAAAAGCTGTTTTATTTCGTTTTCAGATCAATTGTGTATTGCTTGTTTGTATATAAATGGCTCTAGTGTTTGCTCTAATAGTTACTTAGATTTCCATGCTTCTGCATAGAATGATCCTGTAGTACAAAAGCACATAAAATAATACGAGTTGTATTCAGTTTGAACCATATGCTCACATGTAAATAACAATTTTTCTTCTTTTGCGATACCTCTTGCATTTTTGAGTCTCTCTCTAATTACTGGTGATTGGGTCCTACATGGGAAAGCGGGAAGAATTTTACATATTGCTCTGAGCTAAAAGCAGTTCTTTCATGGAAGCAGGAATAGCATGTGGTGGTTTGGACTCTGTTTTCTGATGATGCTTCCACTATTAAACAAACAGGCATTTGTTTTTGGGTGCATAGTTTTGTATTTCAAGCTTAAGGAGGGGATTTACAGTTTCAAGTCAAAATGCAGCTGCTGCTCTAAAACTCTCCATGCTATACTGGAGTGTGCAATGTTACGTGTTTATAATTCTGAAGAATAAATAAAGCACGTCAACAAATTAACAGATTAATAGTCAGTTGATTCAGCCAGGTTATATTTAGAATCTTTCTACTAATCTAGTCTAATTCCCCTTGGACTGAAACACGTTCCGTTGCAGCACATGTGTTGTGGGAAGTTTCTGGAAAATATCCTTAGTTAGTGGTGGTTTCTGCTTTTAAACTCTTCAGAACCAAACACAACCAATTAATATTTTATTTGCTTGTGTGATTATTTTAAAGGCATAATCTGTGTAGATGTCATTTATGGTTGGATTCGCTACTAATGGCATCTTATAAATTCATGTTTGAGACAGTGTCAGCAATAGCTGGTATTCAGCGGAAGTTGTTTCAAACTTCCAACCATTTTTACAGCTTTACCAGGAGGTAAACATACTCTCTAGTCCTTTTGATATAGTCCTTCAAGAAAATACCACTTTTGCAGGTGGTGGTTTTCTTAACTATTGACTATTCTAGCTGCTGCATGAAACTACAAGCAAGAGATTGCCGTTTCTGAGAGCACTGGGCAGCATTTGCATGCAAAAAGAGGCTGGCATATACCTCCTTTCTGCACTGCTGGCACACATAAAGCATGTATTGTTCCTTCTCTTTTCATTAAGCTCTTTTCACTACTAACATCCCTGCCACTGAAGTAACGCACGCTTCTCAGTAACTCTAGTGCTTGACCTGCATGTCCTATTTCACAGTAATGCTTGCTGTGGAGAAAGTGTGTCCTTTTCGCCACCTTCTGCATGCTTATATACACTGTAGGTTTTATGTGAAGTGGAGAAAGCACCAAAAGAGCTGAGAAAAGAGCTCATGAAACGCAAGAAAGAGGAGCTTGCACAAAGCCAGCATGCTCAGGTAACAACGGCAGCTTCAAGCTACTAAAATACAAAAGGCAGCAGTATTCACACAGCTTGATGATTTCACTTCTTGTTGTTGTTGAGTGAATATGGAACTTAACTCGAACTAACCCTACGTACTGCTCTCTTTCTTCAAGTACTCCCATGTCACATCCCGTTGAGTATACTGTGTAGAAATGTAGGCCCAGCAATTTCCAGGTTTGTTCTGTTAAGTGTAATATTTCATATGCTATACTGAAAAAAAGAACAGTATTTTTTCACAGCAAGTTTATTTCCAGTGCTTTTATGAGTGGTAAGTACCCATAGGTCCATCAAAGTATAAAGGTTACAGTCAGAAGTAAGTTTTGAGCAATATGAGTGTAGGAGAGGAAAAGGTATATAATGTGTAAACATGAGGCATCCTGTTCATAGAAGCCAAACAGATTAGGTAAAATGGAGTTATTTAAATGTCAAAGTGTAGGTGTATGGAAACTTTACAAGACATCATCTATAATTTCACACCTTCAGACTTGCTATTTTTATATGACCCAGGTAGGAAGGGAGCCAGTGTTTTAAAAAATACTGGCTTTGTGATGGCCACAGCTTGTACAGAGTGAGTTTGCACCGTGACAGAGCGTGTTTGGATGAGTTATTTAAAGACGTTTATGTCAGTGACCTGATAGAAAATAATAGCAACTTTAGTCAATTGCGTGTTTAATTCGTGAGGGGATTTCCCAGGATAGAATGTAACTGAGCTGCAGCACCCCCCCCATGGCAGGGGTATGTGTCTGAACTGTTTAAGGAAACAATTAAAAACCTGAATTCTCATAGAGCTTGTAGTGACTTAGATTGTTTTCTTTGCTGGTTTCAGTTTTTGAAGTGAGAGGTGTAAAAGGCAATTTTAAAGGTGAAATATCCTTACTTGGAGCATTTAAGTGCAAGACAAGGTGCAGATGTTTAGTTTTCAACCGTCTGGAACTTTTGTCAGTAACTACTTTAGTGTGATGAGCCTTGACAGTTTAAATGTGTATTACTAACATACAGCAGATCTCATTTCTCCTTTTGTTTTTTTAAGAGCAGAAATGTATTGCGTTATATTCTGACATAGGAAGTACGTTGTCCCCCACAGGGCGTTGCTCAGGTTATGATTCAGTCTTTTCAGTTGTCTTCATGTACGCTTTTCAACGCGCAAATGCAGGATGTAAGTCTTAAAATGCAAAGCAACCAAAGTTTTATTACTCTCATTTTGCAGATGTGTTTTCTCTTCTTCTGCTCTCATGTGCTGATCAATGTCACTGCTGTCCCTGAACCAGTTAGCAAAAATGCATGTAATTATGTGCTATTCATAGTAAAAAGATCAAAATTACAGCAGTTATTCACTCTGGGCAAGACACTGAAGTTTCACACATGCTATATAATACTGTTCTCTGGTGCTTATTAGTTGTTCAGCACATGTGACAAGCAATGTGCGACTTCTATGCTGTGTGTGCATTGAAACCATGTATTTTAAAGGTACGTGAGGGGTTTTTAAGATGCTTACTGGGCAGAACCAAGTGGTAATTTTAAAAAGGCAGAATACCTTGCACTGTCTGCCTTTAACCATTCAACATGTTCTTTAGTCAAGTCTGTGACTTTTATTGTATGTGGTATTTGAATAGATGATCTTAAGGTCCTTTCCAGCCCTAACTATTCTATGATTCTATGTGAGAAGTGGAAAGGCCAGAGTGCTTTCTGAGATTGCCTGGTTTATCTTCTAGTGGTAGCAAACCTAAAACTTAAGATTTACCATGTAGAGAGAGCAGCAATGATATTTAAATGATTGAGTAAAGCTCAAGCTCAATTGCTTTTTGATCATGACTGCATTAGAACAGCTTTCTCCCCTCTCCCTCCAAATCAGAAAATTCCTGGCAAATCAAATACTGTTAATGATGTGCCTGCACCCTCAGAATAATAAGCTTGTAGTTTTCTTATCCGTTTCATCTAGAAAGGGAAACAGAACAGTATTTTTTGTCAATCCCTATATTTGCTTACGTATGTCTGAGTTAATTTACAGACATGGCCTTCCGTTTCTTTTTTGTACCCTTAGGTCTGTCACGGACAGCTTACTCCACCTCTAGTTTTGTGTTACCTGGCTAATTGTAACTGCTCTCCACCAGGAGAGATGAAAGCCTCAGCTATTAATAACTGTCTGTGAAGATGAAAACCAGGATTCTCCTGGTCATAATTAAAAGGTCATTTAATGAACATTTAATTCCATATGTTGCTGATAGTTCTTCTAGCCAGAAGCATAGGTTCTGTAAAAAAATCAGACAATTCCTCCCATCGTCTGTAGGCCAGTGCTGTCTTCCTGCCTCATCCCATCTCTCTCTTCCAATAGAACATCATTTAACATTGCTTTGTTATGTATAACAGCAAATGCCTCAGCTGCCCACCTTGGCTCTGATAGGGCACTGCCATCATCCATTCTTTTGATCATTGTATCATGGTAGACACATCTGCTTTAATTTCTGATTCTCAAAGAGTGTGTGTGTGCATGCCTGCATGCTTGGAGATGCTTGTTTTGTTATTTGAAGTTGCAGAGAAGAAAGACAAACAGGTCTTGGGGCGTGGGAGGGAGATTTTTAGTACTGGCTACTTTTCATGGTGGGATGCAACAGGGTGGTACACCTAAGGGGAATGTGCAGGTAATATGGGGCCTGCACCAGACAGATGGCAGATTGCTTTGTGAGGGGCCCTCTCAGCTCTGCTGTGACAAGCTTGCAAGTCCTGGAGATGCAGTTCCTGCAAAAGCTGTTGGGTGTCTTCATAGCAGTCTTGCAGGACTCCCAACCTCAATATCTTTGCATTCATGACAAGAAATACGAATCTGAAACCCGACTGTATAAATAAATAGTCTTTAACTATCCAAAGCAAAATTATCTAATGTATTTACATTTTCTTATATGCATTAATAAGTAACCCTTGATATGATAATAACTTTATACTGAGTACTTCACTAGCTTTGAACCTGCAGCTTGTTTTGAGGAGGGACAAGAGATGGGATGAATTGCAGATTGCTGGCTAGTTCGTTGCCTTTGTTCTTATTTCTGAAGGTATTATTTAAACATTAAGTACACTCTTACCTACTCTCCATGTAGAAAATACAGGAGATGCATAATTCATAGCTGAGGCATGTTAGCTCAAATTTTCATAGATGTATTTGCTTTTCATATATTGCTAATGCTGAGAGAGCTGGGAGTTTCATTAAAATGTCATGGGTTAGAAGAACACAATGTAATTTATATGTGTTGGATTTTACCAGGAGCAGGAATTTGTGCAGAAGCAGCAACAAGAGCTGGATGCATCTCTGAAGAAAATTATTCAGCAGCAGAAGACAGAGCTAGCCACTATTGAACGGGATTGCCTCAACAACAAGCAGCAGCTCATGAGAGGTATCTGGCATCGGAATCTCTCTTTAAAACCAGACATTTCTGTTGTATTTCAATAAAACAATGGTCTGTCTTAAACTTATGAAATCAAAGACCCTCATGACTAATCCAGAACTATACTAAAAACATTTGCTAAGGAATTGTTCTTAAAATGCCCACGTAGCCCAGTTCTAAACACACTGGCAGTTAGATTAGAAAGTATTACATGGTGCTTTCTGAACCAGCTTCCCTCTTTTTTCCAGCTCGTGAAGCTGCCATCTGGGAGCTGGAAGAGCGACATCTACAAGAGAAACATCAGCTCCTCAAACAGCAGCTGAAAGATCAGTACTTCATGCAGAGACACCAGCTGCTTAAGAGGCATGAAAAAGTTAGTGTTGCCTTTGACTCTTTCTTTTGTGTGTTGTCATAGAGGGGTTTTATATGAAGTAGCCTTATGAGCTCTACTGGTAGCTGTTTGCTTGCACAGGAAAGACCCACATAGTTATTTTAAAGCTCTATAGGTAGTCGTATATTTCCCTTTTGATTCTCAAAAACCTAAGCCAACAGCAACATCAACCTTTCTGTATTTAAAAATAGCAAATTCTACTTATACACTTGTGTTTAAATAAATCTACTCATTAGTACGTAATTCTGGGATTAAGTGAGCAGAATGAACCCGATTAGCTTTTGGGCAAGTAGCTGATAACTGTCTGTATGGATAAATCCATAAAAGCCCAGAAGACAAGACCTGTATCCCACAAGGCATTTTTGTTTGTCATAGACTATGCTAAACAGAACAGTTCAGTGTTTGAAAACATAAAGCCAGTGGAGAGTTGTTATGGAATCTCCTTGGTGACTGGAACATGAGCAGCCTCCACTGGAGGCTTGTTTTTGTGTGGTTGGGTGTTGCTTTTGCAGCAAACCAGCCCTTCACAACTGCGGTTGTGGAAGTTCAGTTCCACACAGGTTCTCCCTTTGAACCAGACTTTTTAAAAGCACAGTTCAGGAGTTGAACAACCACTGGTGAAATATAAATGTACTCAATTTCAGTAGAGTCTTAGAGAACTTCATCTGGGTTGGGCATGATCCAGAGCTTTCTGGAATAAGCTCCCTTCCTCCCTGTGGGTATCACTAGGGCCGGGACTGGTTTTTTTTGAAAGAAGCGACTCAAACAGCATGCTTATTGATGAAATGAGGTGCAAATATCTTAACGTAGTAGTTCCTCTGTAACATTTCCATGTTGTTAACACTTTAGGAAACAGAACAAATGCAGAGATATAATCAACGCCTGATTGAGGAGTTAAAGAACAAGCACACTCAGGAAAGAGCCAGACTGCCTAAAATCCAGAGGAGTGAAGCAAAGACTCGGATGGCAATGTTTAAGAAGAGTTTAAGAATCAATTCACTGGCCTCTCCAGACCAAGACCGTGAGAAGATTAAGCAGGTTATTAATGAAAACGGTTTTAATAGTGTAAATGCTTAAAGCAATCTAAATGTGAGGATGGGATGGAGTCCACTCTCAGCAGGTTCACTGATGGTACAAAACAGGGTTGATGCACAGGAGAAGGTCAGAGGATATTGTCTTTCCCCCTGGCACTGGTGAGGCTCCTCTGGAGCACTGAGTCCAGTTCTGAGTTTACTAGAACACGACAGACATGGGTTTACTGGAGCAAGTCCCACAAAAGGCCTCGAAGATGACTGTGGGACTGCTGGGTCTTGTTATAGGAAGAGACACAGTACCTGCGATACTGCAGCTGGGAGGCAGGAAGGCTTAGGGATGTCAGCTTTGTGTATGAGTACCCATCAGAGGGAGTAAGAAATACAGAGAATCCAACTTAAAACATAAGTGAACACTGTTTTTTTTAGTGTAAGGGTGGTTAGATGCTAGAACAGGTTGCTCAGAGAGGTTGTGGAGATACTGTGAACCCAGCTGGACACAGTCCTGTACAGCCTACTCCATCTGACTCTGCTCTGAGCCAGGGGGGTTGATCTTTGCAGGTGCTTTCCATCCTCGAGTGTTCTGTGATTCTGTGAAATACTTTTAAGAATACTTGATTTTTGTGAGCTTTTGAGCTAAAACTGTAGGTTTTCATTCTTTCGAAGGAAGTGTAGTGAAGAGGTTTAGAGGTTTGCTTTCTACTGATGCACCAAAGTCCCAAATCACTGTTTCATAGTGTGAGCACTGGAAGGATGAATAATCTGGAAGAACCAGTTCCTCCAACCTTAACTGAGACTTGTAGCAACGCTGCTATGTCACTTAGCTTGAGAGGGAGATAACTTCAGGAGCGTGGAAGTGAAATGTGCTGTGAGAGTGCAGGCATGAGATGATGGCATGGAACAATGAGAAATGGAATGATGAACAAAACTGTGAGGACATTCCCCTTGTAAGAATTTGAAGAAGAAAGACTAAAGGAACTATGGTTGCTGTTTAAATCCTTTAAAACTATTCTTTTATGCTGTGTGTATTCATTCTGTTACATACCTTTCTTTGACTTGTGTAAACTGTTGTATCTAGAGGCACAATATAAACTGTCTTTTTATTATTCATTTTAGTTTGCTGTTCAAGAAGAAAAGAGGCAGAAGAATGAGAGACTGGCTCAGCATCAGAAACACGAAAACCAAATGCGGGACCTTCAGCTGCAGTGTGAAGCCAACATCAGAGAACTGCATCAGTTACAGGTTAAAAATAGATGATATTATAAATGAACCTTTAGTGAGAAGACTTGGGTTAATGACAGATGAAGGCAACGCAGAAACATCGTTTCCTTCATGTTTTAACTTTGCTTTCAAAGGCCTGCAGCAAACCACTTAACCAGATCCAAATACTTGCAATTAATGAAGAATCATTTTAAATGCAAGACCAGCATCAACCAGAAGCAGATGATCACTTCTAAAATATCCATCAAGTTCCCAGTGCTATTTTCTGTGACAGCCTTTCCTTTTAACCTGATTCTGCTGAGATGATGTCATTCATCAGAGCAGAGGCAGGCAGCACCAGGCATTGCCCACAAGACATTTGAGGCAGTACTTGGACTGAGGAGGCTTTTACCAAGTGCAGGCTGCCCTTTGTACTTGAGCTTCTGGAAGGTACTTGGAAGGAATTCTCTTCTTGCAGCGCGGAACTTGTAAAAGTTGCTGCTGTTTAGCAGAGCCAGGTCTCTTTTTCCATTATATCATTTTTTCCCTGTTTCAGGGACAGTTTTAAAGCATTAAATGGTCATCTGCTGATAACCTTTGCATAGGGAAATCTTCCAACAACCAGTGAAGCTGATTCTACTCTATTCGCTTACCTCCTTGAACACAGTCCCCGACTGTGCCACTAATACACCTAGGAAATCCCCAAGTACCGTGGGAGCCTTGTGGGAGTTTCAGCTCCAGTAAAATCAAGCAGATTAGGGCTACACTGAGCTTCACCAGGAAAAACTGGTCCCTGGCTACGCTTCGACCTGGCCATGTGCTTGTCAGTTTTGTTCCTGTGATTTTGCACTCTGGATCAGACCCAGTTGGGACTGGCACCCTAGAAACAAGGACGTGGGGTTTAGAGACTTTGCCAACTGCTCTTAAAAAGCAAATATTTGATGTAGCCAAATACTTGATTTTTGTTTCTCACCATGTTTCACAAGTCCTCTGAAAGATCAGCAGCTGCCTGTGTGCCTCACTGAGAGGAGTGTGAAGCCGATGTGGGGTTTGATTGCCTTTTCCTACTCATAGGGCAGTTCTGAGGCTGCTTCTGGAAGCTCATTTCTCTCCTAAGTCCCATTTGTTAGGCTGAGCTCCTTGGCACCAAGAGTTGAAATGCTTCCAAAAGCCTACCTTTTTAATGTAATTGATTTTAATACATTATACAAACTGTCTTTAGAAATCAAAGCAGAAATGCTGTATGACCTTGAGAAGCGTTTTTGGCAGTGAAACATAGTTTCACTGTCGGCTGCCGCCTTAATGATATTTCAGGAGTATATTTGGACTAACAGGTATTTCTTATCTCAGTTGGTTCTAATGGAAGGATCAGCTTTGGATAATGCAGGCTCGTAACATACTTTTATCTTGTAATTATTCACATCACTATTTACAGGAAATAAGCTAATTAAAAAGAATTAGGGCAACATATGTCAGTGTACAAATGTTGAGTTGCCTAATCTGAATTAGTTTTACATAAGGATTATCTTTATCTTGTTTCAAGAATGAAAAATGCCATCTACTGGTTGAGCATGAGACGCAGAAGCTAAAAGAGCTGGATGAAGAACACAGCCAAGAACTGAAGGAATGGAGAGAGAAATTGAGACCAAGAAAAAAGGTAAATCAGAACAGTTTGTGAACTGGAAAATCAAGAGTTGGATCTAGCAAATATAAACTATACAGAAAGTAGTGCAAAGGAGGAGACCAAGCCACTGTCCCAAACTGCTGCACTTCGTTGAATAATGAAAGATATTAAAACAACATCAAACATGCAAAAATTGACAAAGGGCAAGTGCAACAAGAAAGGCTTCTGTGTTACCAGCCCCTGACTGTTCCCTCCTGCAGCTTGTGTGTGCATATTTGCATATAAAACTTCTTAGCTGGAGGTAAATCTGGATTTAGGAATGTATTTCAGGAGCCAGTAGGTTACTACAAAAACTGAGGCTAGATAACAGGTGGTGGAGGTTGGCTATGGGCTTTATATTTAATGTTCAAGTGGGAAATAAAAGATTGTCTCACACTGTTCAGAGTATCCTGTGGGCAGATGGTGTCCTGAGCTTCCCATGCCTTGGTTGTCTTGCAATTTCTGACTTGCCTGGTGATTTTATGATGACAGGGTGTGAAGTCACGGTGTTCTATCAGACAGAATGGCACCAGTGTGATAGGTTTCTTGTGCTTCACAGTGTTCCTTGTGTTAATGCCATGACAATCTGATTTTGGTTGTAGACGCTGGAAGAAGAATTTGCCAGGAAACTGCAGGAGCAGGAAGTTTTCTTTAAAATGACTGGAGAATCGGAATGCCTTAACCCCTCAACACAAAGCCGCATTTCCAAATTCTACCCAATTCCCAGCCTTCACTCCACTGGCCCCTAACTCCGGGAACTACTGTAGGTTATTTCATACTTGGGATTCTCCATCCTCATCATCTAACCCGACTGGATCTGCGGTGTACATCAAAGGACCCCGTGCTCTTTATTTTCAGTGGAGACAATCAGTGTCGGGATCCGTTTCTTTACTTCTCTGAACGGAAGGAAAGAAGAAAGGTGTTGGTGTATGATGGTAATGTTGTGTCCTTTGGATGTTTCAAGAGTAACTGGGGTTTTTATCTTGGTCTCAAAAAGTAAGTTATAGACGGTTTTGACTTTAAGCCTAAAACATTGATTATACTCTTTCTGATCACGAAAAAGAAACGGTTTCTCACGTGAACATTTAAACAGTGTAATATTAGTTCTGCTACTGTGTTTCTCAGTGTCTGATTTCTCCACGAGAGAATTCCGCATTTGAAATTTTGAGGTTTAAAACTCTATAATGCTGAGCAGCATCTTCATAGCAAGGACTGAAACAAATTACTCAGAACATGCCAATAATGAGAGAGAGAAACCCTTATGTTTAAACCTGACTGGTAAAAGCAAACGCCTTTGCAACCTCTTTGAAAAGAAACCTCTGGCATGAATTAAACTGAGCTGATCTCCATGACATATTTTGTCCATTAGTTCCATAATGAAATGGGGTGCTAGTTTAATTAATACAGTGCCTGAAACAGATATGCTGAACCTGGCAACAGGGTGGCATTTCATCATTTAAAGAAACAAAAACTCCTTAGCATTGTTGTTACTGTACAGAACAGAAGATTTCTTGCTGCTACTGCCATTTTTGTTGTAAATCCTCACCCTAAAATATTTTGCACTAAAATATGTAAAGGTGAAAGAAATGCTAACTTTAAAAATGCACAGTTTATTATTTTCCTTAGCTATTCCAGGGGGTTAGTTCTACAAATTGAACACTGTAGAATGTATTTTTTAGGAGGCGGTGTGCGCCATGCACGTGGTTTCTCTTAACTGAACCTGCAATGGGTAGAGCCATTTTTCTGTTCTTACCAAAGCCTCTTCGTTTAAACTCCATCGGGCAAGTGGAGCTGGGTGGTCATATTTATAAATACCCACAGCTAAGTCTGGTTTGGTTAGAAGTGTTAGATTTGATGGCGTATTTTTAGTCATTTTATTTTATAGAATGATTTAAGTTAAATATATAGACAAACTACATTATGAAGCTGGGGTTTTGCTTTTGTGTTGCCACGTACTCACATAGGCAGGTTTTATTTTTCATAGATGTACAATAAGTTATTTACCTGACTGATCTGCAGTGGAAAAAATCTGAGATGTAGGGGAAATACAGCTCTATTGGGTCACTTTTACTGCACCCTTTTTGGTGGTTAGAGTTTGAGTCATATCAAGGCAGTGTTACCAGCTGTACTTTGGTATGCTGGCGTTCGGTTTGTGAAGTAGTACTTGCTTTCTGTCCTTTGAGGCCTGACTTTTAGGCTGTTTGGGTATCAACTGTATGCATTCTGTTTTGCTGGCTTGTGTTAAACGTGCAACTGGTGACTGTTACATGGCGTTCATTTCATGGGAACAGTATTGATGCATGTGAATGAAGTCATAAGTTAACATAGGACTTTAATCAGATGTGGCTGAAACCTTGGATGCTGAAATCCTTGGATGTTGAAGTGTCTTCATTGACCGCCTCAATGAAGATATTTCATTTACAGCACAGGAAAAAACAACTAATTTGGAAAATGCATGTTTTAATTTAAATTTTGTAACTTTTTGATAGCATAATTACTTTATAGCTAGCCTTAACTCCTGGCATTTTATTATATAACTGTGTATTGTGTACTGTTGTAGATTCACATACCGTATCTCTAGAATGTTACCTATTGCTAAATGCAAAGTTCTTGACGTTGTTCCTTCAGGAGGGTGAAAAGAGGCCTTGAAGGCCTTTTTAAGCTCCACCACCATAAATTGACTGTTACAAAAATAAGATTAAATAATCCTCATCTTTAACAGAGTTTGTTGGCAGTTCCGTATGAAGGAGGCTCAGTGCTCTACTTGGGGAGCAGGCAGGGCAAGCACATTTCCCCTCCTGGATTATCTCTACCTTCAACCACATTAAATACTTGGTTGGAAAGGTTAATCCTCTCCTTACACTTTTGGCAGTTCCAGTGCTAACTCGCTAATATATATTGACAAACTGTTTACCTCGGTCTAAATCTGATAAATGTTTTACTTGAAGACCCTTTTCACACCAGCTCCGGCAGCCTGGTCTCATGGTCAATTGTAAGTATTCAGGTTCTGTGATGGAGGGGGGATTGAATGCACCAGTAGTGGGTGCTGGGTCAGGTCTGCAGGTGTGGAGCACTGTGAACTGTCCTGAGGCTTGACAGCAAGTGTGAAAAGGTGTTTTTCTAGGGGATTGCAGGCACTAGCCTGGGTACTTAAACATTTAGACTGATAACATTGGGTTTAAGTATTGCAGCACATGAAGCAGGTGTACAATATCGTATTAATGTCAGAGAATTCAGTTCGAATTAACTTAGTCTCACACAGGCCTGGAAGAGATCTTCTGAGATACAAAACCCAATCTCTTTTGTATCACGTCACCTCCCTTTAATAAATGTTAGGAGCTCCCATCTCCGCCGTAATTAGGTGTATTTTCCTCACAAAACAATGCACTTTGTTACTCAGTGTTCAGCAGATCTCATTTTCCCCCCACGCCCTTCAAAAGACAAATCAGTATTTGCTCACCTTTGTGTTTTGCTACATCATAAATGCTGCCCCCAGGAAAATTAACAAAGGCAGTGAATGTGTGAATTGCAGTGCAATATGTTGGTTGTCCTCTGACAGGTTCAGCCCTCACAACTTGTTCTTCCTGAGCTCTGAGAGCAGATTTGGGCCTGCAAAGTCAACTTTGTGGGATAAGGCCTCGGAAGGGTGGGAGCCACTGGTTCTGCTCACATCCTAACCATTACTAGAACCCAGCTGCTTGCAGGATCCTCTGCCTATGCAGCAGTGCTGGCAGCCCAGGGAGATCTCTGGCTGGGTGAACCTCGCATGGTCTTGCTGCCCCTGTGCTTAGGAGGTTCTGCATCTTGAATAAATTGGGCATGTCTCTGGGATGGGGCTGTCTCAGGTGGGGTTACCAGTGAGGAGGATCCGGGCTGTGGCTCAGCCTTGGCCTCCTGGAGTCCCAGGGGAGCTTTGCTTCGCTTTGGTGAAGGGGGAATATTCCAGCGTTTGTTCGTCTCCGATTCCCATGAAGCAATTGTGTTTCTTTTTGTAAGCACTCTGCTGAACACACAAGAAGTGTGTATGGCATGAAGAGACAGGACATTGAGGTCGTTATGATTGATTAAATAGCTCCTGATTTGTTAACACCTTCTGAAGGAAAACTGTAATTGACACCTGAATTCCAGTTCAGAGGTGGCAGCCCCGCACTGTCCTTTCCAGTGGCATTCACTCACAGTGATTTCGCACATCACTTTTAAAATACTGATACTCATTCCGAGCAGCATCCTTTTTTCAGACAATGTTTTAAGCTAATATCCTCTTAAAGTTACATCCATGGATATTCATTATCTAACCCATCACAGGGTTTCAGAAGTATTCTTCTGTCCCAGACGACTTTCTCTATTATAACTCCATGCTACTGAATCTGTATTCTTAATAAATAGGAAACTTAGCACCTTAACTAGAACAGCACCAAGCAATGCAGTGATGTACTGTCACACCACAATGTCTTATATGGCAGCAGTGTCACATAGGAAGCTTAACTTGATTCTCCATGTGAAAGAGTATCTGCCTTTTGAGTATTTCAAGGTTACTTTGGTATAGGAAAGATTCACATAGGAAAAACAACACTTTTTTAATTCAGGCCCTTAAATCCACCTTCATGTAGCCTGACTTTCAGAGCTGCTGTGTAGCTGCAGCTCATTGCAGCTCAGAAACGCTCATCATGCTGAAAACCAGGAAACAAACTTCACTGTGTGAATAAGCTCAGTGCTGGTTGCTTCCACTGAGCTATTGCCCTTTGGCTACTCTGCCCTGGGGAAGGGAGGCAAGGTTTTGGGGACAGTGGCTCTGTGGTCACTGGAGGCAAGGGCAGGGAGGAGCATGTAGGATGGTCACTGTGTAGGTAACTTTGTGCTTTTTATGTCAGCCTTTACAATCTGGTCATTTAACTTCAAATTCTGCACTTCTGGGTCTCAGACTTCCTTCAGTTGATACGTCCATGCACATTTCCCATTCCCAGACTACTTCTGCCAGCTTCACAGCACAGGCAAAACAAGGTCAGAGAGAATTAACCTTCCTCATTCACAGGCAAGGATGCCCTGTTGGTTCTTAGTCTTACAAAAGATGAGAGCAGATAAAGGGGAGGAGAAGGCAAAAGAAGCTTGTCAGTGTTTCTGTATCTTGCTTGCAGAGCTGTCAGTTGTTCTCCATCCCCCTTCTCTTGCCTCATCCTCATACTTCATTTCTGTAGCTACTTCTGACATTAGGTGCCAGAGCGACAAACCTCTTAACATGCTCAAAACCATGAAAGCTCGTGCATAAGGGTTCATGTGCTTCCACTGTACCAAAAGCAGAAGGGAGTGGCTGAGCCCAAAGATGCTTTAGTTTTTCCAAGTCTCTTCTACAGTTCCCAGGGTAGGTGGTAAAGCCTCTTCCTTACAAATTGTCAGTCCTAAAATGGGGGAAAGAATGGAAACTAGAAAGGGACACTGAGTGAAATCTGTAATGTTGAACTCTCACACCCATTTCCCATAGGAAAGGCAGGCAGGGGGGGTCTGCTGTGATCAAGTGTACCCTGAGGCATCCCCACCTCGTGTTGTCCCAGCCATTTGTTGAATGTTTTGTGTTACCTGCAACCCAAGTTAATTTTGCCTTACAGAAAGCAACCAAATA
Source organism: Psittacula echo (assembly GCF_963264785.1). Taxonomy (NCBI): domain Eukaryota; kingdom Metazoa; phylum Chordata; class Aves; order Psittaciformes; family Psittacidae; genus Psittacula; species Psittacula echo. Next base: position 13,695,816 of record NC_137743.1, on the reverse strand, counting down.
TCAGGGGATGGATGACGAACTGGTTGGGGGTCTCTGTATGTACAGCTCATGGAAGTGAACTTGCAGTAGCAGCCATACAACGGTTTTGGGTTGGTTTAATTTTTTGTCTTGTTTTTCAAAGTAATTTGATTTCATGGCTTTCTGTAGAATATTGTAATAATTCTGCTGTAAATACAATAAAATCATGGTTTGCTGAGCTGGCCTCTGGTTTGCTGATGGAAAAGCTGCATGAAATACACGTGGTGTTGGAGTGAATGGGACTTGTACAATAACTGAGTGTAAAAAGTACTTTAGGTTGTGCAGTGTGTGGCTGCCTGCCTGGAACAGCCCAGGGCAGGAGCGCAGATTGAGCACAAGCCTAAATGGATGCTGCTTGCAGTGACTGCTGTGCCCTGTCAGTGGGAATTCAACATGACAGCCACCCTGACCACTTGGGTACAGGGGAAGAGGTGAGGTGCTGCTCTTTGGCAGCAGAGCCCCCCTCAGCAATGGTCCAGGCTGGATGATGCAGCAAATGAGAGGTTGTGCCTGTGCGGCCTCAGAGCTGCCCACCCCTGTTCCGCAGCACAGCCTGCAAGCACAGCACGGCTGTCCTGAGTAGTTCAGGCATGGAAACACTGCTGCTGTGCTTAAACATGACAGCACAGGCCTGTTGGTGTTGTTTTAAAATGAGAATTAATAGTCAAGGTCTCCACAGAGCCAGGGGGAGCATAAATCACCCAGAAGGATGCAGGCTTTATTGGCAAACAAGCTCTATGCTCTGAGAGCTGGCCTGGTTCACACAGGCCTTTGCTCTAAACACTCCTATGTTTAGGGAACACCGACACTTGCCATCAGTAAAGTAAACCTGGACTGAAAACAAGCAATTCAAGCAAGGGTTGTTTTTATTTTGCTATAAAAATGAGCCACTGACCTGCTATGGCCAATCCCTGGAACTAACGTAGCACCTCAGTGTGTATGTGTGCAGTACACATGGCCCCAGGAACACCGTAATGCTGATGTGGTGTCACACATGTGGCAACCAGGCACCATGCACTGAAATGCCAGCCTCTGCACGGTGGTACCTTACAGCTCAGCTATCACTCAGCCCCTAGGCTCCCCCATAAACTTTACCAGTAATGCCTCACTGCAAGGAGGAGGGCAGTGACTGTGGCACCCTGGGACAATGTGCAGAGGCTGCTGCTAATGTGACTGGAACCTGCTGACACCTGAAGAAGCAGGTCGGCATGGGCTTGGCTTACATTCCTGTGCTGAGAAACAGAACAGCCACCAGCACCACTCAGCTGTGTCTGCCCATGCTCACAGTGATGCCTGATGTAACACTGGTCACGCAAGCTTGGGTTGAAAAACACACTTTAATTGGGCTGTTTGCATTAAAAATATTCCCCCACCCCAATGTTTTTAAAAAACAATACAAAAATACTTTAAAAAAGATCAACAAATTCTGTTTAAAAGTGCTTCAGTTCGGTCCCTCTGCATGTCATGTCCTGCTGTGCTGCTATGGACAGGCATTGCAAAGCACGTGCTGACCCAGGCAGAAGCACTTCCATGTGCCGTACCCATCACTGTCTGCACCCCTCCAGTAACAGTCTGTCCAAGGAGCTGTGCTCAAGAGCAAGTTTAATGCACCTGGAGCATTAAACGCACTCCTGAGGCCAGCTGGGGCGGGCATTGCTTTCAAAAGCTACTCATGGGCTGGGGTGATTGTCCTGTGGGCTGAATCTGAGCTCTTAAAGGCATGTGTTTGGTGGGGAGGGATGCTTTCTTTTTTTAATTTATGCTGGATAGTTGGCTAGTTGTAAAACCAGGATTTTAGATGGCTGGGAGCAATACAAGAAGCCTGGACTGGGTGAGACAGACAGGGTTCCCTGTCAGCCCAAAGCCTGGGAGCTCGGGATGCTAAGCCAAACATCAGCAACAGCAGCAAATACCCACATCAGGGCCATAACTGACAGGTAAAAGAGCCATTCAAAGCTCCGCAGCAACACCGAACTATCAAGCCTAAGTGGTTAGCTGATGGGAAGGGATGTGTTAGCTTTAAGGCAGTGATGACTCAGGCTAATTCTCTATAGGCTGCTGGCAATGCTGCCCAGTGCAGAACTGAGCTGCCTCTTTCCTCAAACCCCAACATTTCTTCTTTTTCTTCTGCCAACATACATTTGTTCACCTGGGGAGAAGGAAGTTAAAAGAAGTTAAAAGGTTACTTGAAAAGTTCATGTGGGGTAACAAAGACAAGACCCCAAACAAGCAAACAGCTGGGGCCATGTGGGTTTTCCATCAGTTCCCAGAGTCAGGCTGGTCCCTGGGGAATCCTCCCCTCCCCAACAGGCAGCCCCTGCTCTCCTGCAGATGGCAGATGTTCATACCTTTCTCTCCTTTCTCTCCTTTTGGTCCCCTGTGCCCATGGCGTCCTGGTGGGCCCATTGGTCCAGGGTCACCTGAGGGAATGAGCAGACCAAGTTTGTCCTTGGGCAGGACTGGCCCACCAACAGGGACAGGCCAGGGCAAGGAAGAGCAGGTCCTGCTGAGATCCTGAAGGTGCCACTTCCACTGTGGAGAGGCTGTGACCTTGAGCAGCCCTGTGCCAGCTACCTCTGTGGACACACGGCTGCTCCCTGGCTGTTAGGAGTCTTGAGAGGGAAAGAATGGCAAGCCTTACCTTTGGGTCCAGGATAACCTCTCTCCCCTTTTTCACCGGGTGGTCCCTGGATGGCACCATATGCTGGAGAGGGAAATGAAGGAGAGGATGAATGAGTGGGACAAACTTGCAAAGGGTTTTGTACTCCCTCAGAGCAGCAGTGAGTCACACTGGAAGCACATTTCTCTAGGTTAGATGGGATTAGACTGACTGAAAGCAAGTTCTGTTTCTGGCCCTGGTCCCAGCAAAGTCCCAGGGCAGGGTGTGATCCTATTTCACCAGCACTGCTCTGCCACCCTCTCTGGGAGTTCTGGCTGTCACCAGGGCTGGAGCTGGCCCACACTCAGGAAGGGGAATCTCAGCACAAAGTGAGCTGCTGGCTCCTGTTGCTCTAGATGTGCCAGCCCAGCCATGGTAAAATTGGCACAGGGGTTGCAAGCACAGTGGCCTTCGGGATTTGGGATGAGTTTCCTGCAAGTAGTGGGAAAATCTAATGCATTCCTAATGATGAGCCTGCACCTCCCCAGCACGGGAGGAATGGGATGGACAGGCTACCTACCTCCAGCTTTGGATCTCAGCAGTATTTCTGCAGTGTGCAAAGGTGAAAAGATCACTAAGTCTACAAGAGGTTGGTGAGATCTCACATTCATGAGCCAGAAACAAGGACTCAATATGTCACTTACTTCTAAAGAAGTCCATGAGGTCCGCGGTGACATTGCCATAGGCTGCAAAGACCCGGCTGATGCCAGGAGGACCAGGAGGGCCAGGGGGACCTGCGGGTCCCTGAGCAGTGTAAGACATCAGGTCCTGGAGAATACCTTGGCCTGAGGAATTTAAGATATCATTTGAAAGGAGCTCTGGGAAAACTGAGGCTGGATGCTGAGGCAGGAAGGTGTAAGGGGGAAGTGTAGCTAGCAGGAAAGGTAAGGGAAGTAAACACTGACACAAGGCACAGAGGGTTAGGGTTGTGTGCTGGGACAGGGAGGGTCAGGACAAGCAGGCATTCCACTCACTCTGTAGACTCTCTGACACACGGAGTGCCAGCTCATTGTAATCCAGGGAACCAAAGAAGGAGTTGCTGTAGGATCTGCTTGAACTTGATCTCCTGCGTGATTCCTCCTCTGCCAGCAACCCATCAAAAGATCTATCATTGCCCATGGAGGTCTCATAAGAGCCATCACTGCCCATTGAGGCACTATAAGATGACATGCTGCTCATGGAGCTGCCATATGAGCTGCCCGTGCCCAGTGATCCCCCATGGGATCCCTCAGCACCAAGGGATTCTCCATGCATCCGCTCGGAAGTCCGTAACCCTTGGTATGATGAAGACATAGACCCAGCCACCAAGCCACTATCTCCTTTGGGTCCTGGTGGTCCCCTTGGCCCAGGGGGTCCGGGTGGCCCCGAGATGTAGCTTCGAACTTCATCACCTGCAAAACACAAGAGGGGGGACATCAGGGACACTGGGGTGCTGGGGGCCCCAGGCTTGGCACAGGTCCTGTGCTACCACCTGAATGAAGACTGGAGTGTGAAATTTTGTCCTGGCAATTATCACAGTAACCCTCACCCAGTGCTATCTCACAGGCAGCAGGCACGGATGTCAGTCTCAATCTCCACAGGTGCCAGAGCACCCTCCTCCTTCCCATCTCTCCCACAGTTTTGGGTGTCCAATCTTGGCAACATGCCCACAGCAGAAGGGTGCACTTCTCTCAGGCCAATGTCAGCATCTCTGCCAAAACAGCCATTCTGTGACCAGGGTCCCAAAAGTGAGGGGATCCCCATGGTTTTGGAAGGCTGCCCTGGATGACTTGCCAACTTGAGAGCTCAGATTAATGCTGCTTCACAGTTGGCTCGGCTCCAACCCGTCACCCATTGCTCTATAGGCAGGTGTTTGTCAAAGAAGATGCTTTTCCCATGGCAAAACTCTGCAGATGACCTTATTAGGGACTTCTTTGGACCTTACAGGCCAATTGTAACTGCCCAGTGCCTGTTCCTTTTGGCTCACAACATGGATTCTGCCTCCTTGAGAGGAGACCAGCCCATCAGGTGCAGTGTAGACCTGGCTGTAGACATAAGGAGTTTCTGCAGCCCCCTTTTAGGGAAGGCTCCTACAGGACTGCCTTAGCTGTGACAGAGGCAGCAGCCTACACAAAGCAAAGCATGGCTCAGGTGCATGCAAAGGGATGGATGGTGTTCCCTTACTCTTCAGATACTGGATCAGCTCGCTTCTGAACTCATCGCTGTTGGTGATGTCAGCATAGGACAGGAGACCAGTTCCTGAGAAGCCTGGTGGTCCTGGAGGGCCAGGAGGGCCAGGTGGGCCCTGGATTCCAGAGAGGGAAGAGTATCCCACACCTTGAGAGAGAAGAATTATTTTCCAGCAGTGAGAGGACAAGGGAATCACACATGTCTGGGGATCTTCAAAGTGCAAAGGCTCCAACCCCAACTTCCACCTCTCTCCAGCTGATGTTGTGAAGTGACCCTGTTCTCAGTGGGCAGTCCCAGCCCTGCTGAGCTAAATCTCAGCCTCAGTCACCCCAGCACCTACAAACAGAATCTGCCTGCCAGCAGTGAGAAGTACAAAAGTGCTTTACTTTGTAGGTAAGCAGAGAAGTCCTCCAGAGAGGTGCCTGGTGATCCAGGGATCCCTGGAGGTCCTTGGGGCCCTGCAGGACCAGGAGGCCCGACAAGCCCACTGAATTCAGAGTCTGTAAGAAAGACACAAGAGAAAGAGTCACTCAAACCACCACAACCCTGATGAACCTTCCCTGACAATACAGTCAATGTTAGCCACAGCCAAGTATAAGGTGTTTTTTTTCTCCCCAGCACCTTCTGGTGCAGCCTTCCCGGTGCACCTCACTTTCCTGTATGTAGACATCACAGTCAGGAGATCCCAAAGAGGGCAGAAGTCTCTATTTTTTAAATATACTTTCTTAAAGTGACATAAAAAATTCCTTTATGCTGCAGAGCTGGGAGAAGGGCTCCTCCAGCCCCAATCCCAAGACAGCATCTCCTGCCTGCTGCTCTCCACAGGAACATGGTGATCTGTCTGCAGCCTTTCATGGTCTGTGCAGGTCCTAGCAGAGCCCAGGAAGGCTGCACTGTTCCTAAGTGACCATCATAGTCTCATAGACAATTATTTGTCATGATGGGCAAAAGGGGACACTCTGGCTAAGCCTGTAAAAAAAGACCCTGAGGTATGCTAGGACCTCAGACATGGGAGTAAAGAAGCTGGCTTACTTCTGAGATATGCTGTCAGGTCACTGTAAGATATACCAGGTGTTCCTGGAGGCCCAGGTGGTCCAGGGATCCCAATGCTCATTCCAGAACCTGCAAAATCAAACAGACCCAAGAGCAGCACATTATTAGAACAGGCAATTACATTGTGAACAGACAGGCTGCAGGGCTTGTTCACTGGGAATGTGGGAGAGACTGCTGCAGGGCGGAGTGTTCCCAGCAGCAGTTTCTGCTTGGAACCAGGGCTTAAACCTTGTTCTGGGCTTGGAGTTAAAACTTGCCCCGTTAATCCGAACACGAGGGCACTTGCACACTGGCAGGCATCAGGCCTTTATTCAGGACCCACTGGCATGTGCTGCTCTCCCTGTGTCTGCCTATCTGCAGTAGGTCTAATGCAGAACTTTGCATCTTTGTGATCTGCATTAATGAAATGTCCCTGCTGGTAAAGTGCAGCTGCCCTGGGTGGGGTGCTACTGTGAAACAGCAGTTTTCTGCTTCCAGAGCCAAAGAGGAAATTCCCACCATCTTTGGAGCAGCCAATTAGGGAACTCTGGTCTCCAAGATCAGGTCAAAGAGACTAAGAATGGACCAGGCTGTGCTTTTAAGGGGAAAATGCAGCTACTAGGATTAGGCATTTTAGCACTGCTGTTGGGGATGCTCCAGAGTCCTCTCTATCCAACAGTTCTTACATGCCACATCATCCCTTTACAAATGGAAAAATGAAGCAGAGAGGTGCTTCATTTACTTTAAACTTGTAAGACTTTGTTGTCTCAGCTGCCTTGACACAAAGTGGGCATAGATCAACTTTTCCACAGAGAGATATGTCCTGGCCACAGAGCCAACGAAATGCACTTGAAGGGATTGATGGGAATTCTAAGATGAAATTATGTTCCTAAACTCAGTTTTTAGCAAAGCAAGAACTCATTACTAGAGTCTGTGGATAGTATCTTAGCTATAGGGAGTCTTTGTTTTCTTCCACGTCTCTCACAATCCCTGTGAGGAGGTCTCTGTACATAGGGATTCACACAGTCAACACTGGAAGAGTTTTCACTGGCTGCATGAGCTTTCTGCTCAGTTCCCAAAAGAATAGAAGGAAATGCACACTAATAAAGGCCATTACTTGTCAAGTAGCTGATAAACCGTCTGGTCAGCTCATCATAATCCAGTGAGAGAGACACGCCATCTCCCCCCGGTCCAGGAGGTCCTGGTGGGCCCCGAGGTCCCATCAGATACTGACGAATTTCTTCTCCTGGAAATGAAAAATGCATCTTTTAAGGCCATCCAGCTCCTGCAAAGGCACCAAGTCTGAGGATTTCTCAGCCTGTGAGCAGGTCACTTAGCAGCACCTATGGCAGGCCTTGACCCTCTGAAGCAGCTGCTGGTAACTCCAGTTGGACACAGGAGACTGGAAGGGAAGAGGAGATCTCCTGGGATGCTTTACCCCAACCCCCATGTTTCCTTTCAAGGGTCACTTACTCTGCAGCATGTTCAGAAGTTCTTGGTACAAAACAGATGTAGTTGATACCGAACTGGCAAACGACTGATAGCGATCTGAAGAGCCTGTGGGAATGAGGATGAGACAGAAGGTGAAGAAGGGTCAAAAAGGGACAAAGGAAAGCTGAGTTAATCCAGTTTAACTGGTGGAATGAGCTTCCCATGCCCTCAACCATGATTCAGTTCTGTCTCACACATCCTGGTCATCTCCATAGCTGTGTGCTCTGTGCTTTTCTGACTAAGATTCCAGGCTACTTCCAAAAGCTCTGGAAATTTCACCCACTTTAGGAGGGCCCCAAGTGTACAAGACAGCCCCAGAATGCTTGAGATCACATATACCAAATAGAGGCACCTGTCTGAGTCTTAGAGGCATTACAGGGTCTGATAGCTAATGTTTAATGTGAGACTCTTTAAACAGTAGAACCTGTTAGTTAATCTAACCATTAAAATGAAACAAGGCTCAGAGGCCACCTCAGCTGAGTGAGACTGCAGAAGATGAATAACTGGGTTGGGGTGCTGCTATTTAAAGACTAATGTTTCTCCTCTGGTTCTCACCTCCCAGGTGTTGTACAAGCTCAGCCAAGAGCATGACTCAGTACAGAGCTTACCAACGTGGTGCTTACTTGTTATATAGCTCATAACACGGGTAGCCAGCTCCGCATAATCCAAGTTCATCCCATCCGCAGTGGTGATGACTCCAGGTGGGCCTGGAGGGCCTGGTGGGCCTTGGGCACCAGTCAAATAATGCCTTACATTGTCACCTAGATAGGAAGCCCAAGATATATCCACATCAGTAGAGGGAAGACAATGGCCACAAGCGCAATTATTGGACCCTCTTTTCCTGGCAAAAAGCAGGCCAACAGAAGGACAGTTCTGCAGACACCACTGTGGGCAATGGCACTTCACAGTATTCAACAGAAATAAGACCAGAAGAGTAAGGCTGCTGTTTCTAAAGGGAGGGTGACATGGGGCTCAGGGAGCAAGGCATGCTTCTGCTGAGCCATGGCAGACTCTCATTATACTCACTCTTCAGGTAGTCAGTGATATACTGCTGAATCTCCTGAGATGAACTTCCACCTGGGCCAGGAGGACCGGGTGGCCCGGGAGGTCCAGGGGGTCCTTGTCTGGATCCACCTACAGAAAGCATGGTAAAGAGAAGGCATGCTTGCAGCAGACTAAACGATGCTAAAGTGTGCTTGCACTGAACCCTTCCCACAGGTCTGGAAATAGCTTTGGGAATGGACAGTGGAGGGGCTCCCCCTCCATCTCTAAACACAGTCTAGGCATAGGCTATTAGGCAGTATATTGTCTTCAGTTAATTCAGTATCTTATAATTCAGCCTGTGCAGCTCTGCAGGGCTGAGTCCAGAGATCTCCCTGGCTTTGTATTGACAGACCTGGCCAGTTCATGCCCTGGAGTGCAATGCTGTGTGGAAATATAGATGGAGTTCTATAAAGTGCAGAAGCTCATTAGTCTAACCTCATTGCCCTGCTGCTTCCAGCCTGGGCAGCACCAGCTCAAGAACCTCAACACTCATGTCCATTGCAAGATACAGGTGGATCCTGTATGACTCCTGTCACCATGTTGTCAAGAGACACCTCATGTTCTTTAAGGTGTCTTCCCATGCCCCTGAAGTAGTATTCCTATGATGTAGAGAATCATCAGGGGGTTTCTTCATATGGAGGGACACTTAGGTTAATACATATGCACTTTCTGTGAAACTGTACTAATATCCTGATATAGATATGATATAGATATGATATAGATGCTTTTACTGAGAATGAAAGCAGCTTAATTCACATGAACCCACCTGAAGGTAGGTAAAACTGAACAAAGGGCACTTCTGTTCTGATCAGATTTTCCACTAGAGGGTTCAATGCAGCTTCTCTAATCCCTTGTGGAACATGGTTAGCCAACCCAGAATCCCTTTCTTTCATGTGCCATGAGGAACAACTCAAAGGATTCCCAGTAAGCTCATAACAGAAAACTTGCAACTCTTAAATTATCCGATAAAAAGCAGATTGTGCAAAAAGAGGTTTTGAACACAAATCCCATCAGCATTAGGTTGGCACCCACAGCTGTAAAACCTGAAGGAGCTTTTTCAAAGTCATTTCAAAGGATGTCAGCATTTCTTGATAGTCTCAGAGCAATGATGGTCTGGCCTCTTACCTCGAGATGCTCCTGGGATGCCAGGAGCGCCTGGGACACCTGCATCACCTGGAAACCAGAGTGAGGGAGACAGACAATTGTAATGGGTGACACTGCATGCTGCATACCTGGTCATGTAAAACAGTTCAGCTATGTGTTGTCAGAGAAGCAACTACTTAGCCTTGTAATGACTATCTTGAATTAGCAGCTTGTTGGGGAAGAGCAGAAGGAAGAGGCCACAGCAACTTTCCTGAGTGTTCTGTGACCTGCTCATGTGCCTTGTGCTCAGAGCATTTCTATTGCCATGGTCCTGCTCTGCCTGAAAAGGCAGTGGTGAGCACAGATGAGGTTTCCAAAGGACCAGGTTGCTCTGTGCTTTAGTATCAACCAGTCTTGGTTGTGTGAGGCTACCAGCAAAGAAAGAAATAAGATTTTTAACTTCACCTTTGGGTCCAGGAGGGCCTGGTGGGCCTGGAGGTCCCTGTATGGTGACTCCCTCACCTGCCAATTGCAGAAGAAGAGTCAGAGATTCACAGGAATAAAATGCATGGACAAAATCCTGGCTCCACTAAAATGAAGCTAGAATCAGTAGAGCAGGATTTTGTTCCCTGATTTCAGTCTAGAGACAAAGAATTAAAAGGAGGAAACGGTACACAGACTAACCATGGGAGGAGAATGCTGAAAGGCCAGGCTCACCCGGTTCTCCTGCATGGGACACAGAAATGATGGAGCAGTCACATACATAGGCAAGTTACCCTGCACCCCACTGGTATCTCCTGGAAGCCTCCTCACCTCTGAATCCTTGTGGACCTCGTTCGCCTGTGAACATGGGAGCAGAGGAACAGTGTTAGCATTTGCCTTGTTCTGATCTGCAACATCCCAGCCCACACTGCAGAATATTATCATGGCCTTCAATTTGCAAGGCAGAAATGAGCAAGGAACTAGGTGCCATGTTTTCCTGACAGCTGAGAGCTGAGTTACACTTCACAGGGCCCCCTCCTTGCACTGACTTAGCCAAGTTCAACCTGCATTTTGTGTGGACATTTCCCCTTTGACGGCAAATCTGAAGCTCTAAATGCTCCTGAATCTAATGGGCTTGCACAGTTGGGATGTGAATACAGCTATTGCCTTGAATACAGTACTGGAGGCTAATAAATTTCTCCAACAAAGACTGACTTGTTTTACATCAGCAGAGAGGAGTCCTATTTAGTGAACACTGTGCTAGCTTTCTTACAGCCACAGAAAGGCAGGACACTTTTCTGCTTCCAAGCCCTCTCTTTCTTCTTTTCAGTCTGAAGTGCTGAGATCCATCTAGTACCTTGGTAAGGCAGCAGCATATACCCACCTTGGTCTCCCTTCGGGCCTGGTGGGCCTGGTGGACCTGGTGGGCCTGTGAAGAATGCATCTGTAATTAAAACAAAAGGGTTTCTTCACGACATCCAACAGAACATGACACAAATTGCATCTGGCTCCACCTGGTCCTAGCCAAGGATGTACTCTATGGAACCACAAGTCAGGACATTCACAGGGCACAGGTGAGGGAATGAGTGGGAAGAACCTACCTGAGGCAGACATGGAAGATCCTGATCTCCCTGGTGGGCCTGGAGGTCCTGGCAATCCTTCTCCTAGGCAAAATGGAAACACAAAGGCTTTAGGAAGGATAAGGATTTGTAATTGAATGCATGTCAGAGCTGCTACATCTCCAGCCATGGCAATAGCTGCGCTATTTCCAAATGTAGGCTTATATCATTGTTTTCTCCACACACATCTATCCATGTTAGTTATTTTTCATTATCTGTTGCCACCAGCGCAGACACAGGACAGAGGAACAACTTCCTTTGTGGTACAGAATGCCTATCCCAGCTAGCCTCCACTACTTTGATACAGAAGATTCATTTCATCACACACCTGACCTGCTCCCCTTTGCTACTGAGCACAGAGCAAGGAATGGGGTTATGCTCCTGTCTCATGTCCTCCTGCACCTCACTTCTGGCTGTGAACAGGAAATCTGTGTTACAGGAAGTGGATATATTCCTCATTATAAGAACCACTCCATCTGTCTCCAGCTGGAAGTTAAGGCTGGACAAGTAAGACATAAAGATGGAATTGATGGCAGTTACTTCCTCTGGGACTTAAGAACATTGAGTGTCTTCTCAAAAAGTATGGCTTTTATGAATTACTAGCCTGGCTAGCAAACCTCTGACAAAACAAATCTCCTCTCTTGGGCAGCATCTTGCTGCTGAGAAACTACATTGCAGTGAAATTGTTTTAGTAGGAACCCACTATGGGAAATTCTGCTTCCAGTAAAGTCAGCCCTACTAACTTCCACCAGGTCCAAGATTGCATCTGGGACACCACAAGGCACAGGATAGAGGTACACTTCCCACTTTCCAGGTTTGTTTCAGAGAAAGAAACTCTTACCTGGGGGGCCACGAGGTCCAGGGGGTCCCTGCACAGATTCACCTGATGACGAAAGAAACAGGGCTTACCTAGCAAGCTCTATGGCCCAGAAATGTGCCATGTGCATTAGCATCCCCCTGCTAGGTACTGAGCTCTGCTATGTTACGTACCTGGTGGTCCAGGAGGACCTGGTGGTCCTGCTCGCCCTTGTAAATCTGACAGCACTGTGCAAATGAAACACACAAAAAAGGAGAAAATTGTTGCTATGGAGCTAGAGCTGCTATAGAAACTCTGTCATTACATTGCTGTTAGAAGCCTTTACAGTCAAAGGTGGACTAAGGCAGGACCTGGGTGACCTAAGTCAAAGTTAAAGCAGAGTGGGGAGAGGAGCAGTGTGTCTGATTGCCACCATGTAGGTTAGGACATGAAACAAAATACAGCCCTAAGCAGGCTGGCAGCATACTGGAAGCAGAGAGGAGATCTCTCTGGAGAATGACTGCTGAGGGAAGGAGCAAATGACTCAAAGGCTAGAGAAGTAGGGAAAGAATTTTCCAGAAGAAGAAATATTTCTTCAAAGAGGGGCAAGTTTGCTAGGAGAACACTATGCAGCCATTATTTTAACAAGCAGCTGCACTGTGTTATCTTGATTTGAGATGTATCCTCACCTCCAAGTTGAGTCACAAACTCAAAGTTCAGTAATGCTGAGATCCAAGACTCCTGAATGGAGGATGGGACAGTACTAAAGCATGGTCTGGATATATATGACCCCATTCAGATGGTGATCAGGGAAAGACCATTTATGATTTTATGCCCTCCTCTACCTTGCCTTTCCTGCACACTTGCAGAGGTCCAAGACCCTAAGAATTTTGATTGTAAGTGCACAAAACATCTGGTATTGCACAGAGCAAGCAGACATGTTTCTTGGGATATTGTTAAACCATTCTGTTCTGCTCCACTTATTTTCCATTTTAAAATAGCATTTGCTCCTCTGTGAATTCATCCTCTAACTCACAGAGAGATTTTGATGGCTGTTGCTCGAATTAGTGTGCCTTTTCAAACTGGTTCTCCTCTTACGGATGGTGCTGTGATCATAGGGAACTGCCCTGTGTGGCTAAAAGGCCAGGCTGAAATCTCACAGCTCTGTGACCATCTCTGCTGCTAGGGACTGTTCAACAGTCACCATTCCCTAGCTTTCCTCTCTGTAACATAAGACACAGGCCTGATGCCATCTGCTTCCTTTTGAAAGCACTTTGGGATGCACAGATGAGAAGGATGAGAAGGAGGGCAGAAGAGGTAGCTGGTATTGTTATCCCACCACCAAACATACACACACATACTTGCCCTATGTCATGTCGAGGGGAAAGAAGTAGAGGCATCTCTGTTAGCTGTGTGCAGGCCTTGAGGCCTCTGGCACTTCTCTAAGCAAAGGAGTGGAAAGGTGGCCCACTTACTTTGAGATGCTAATGATGAGACTTCTGTTCTGATAGTTTCTATCACAGCTTCACCTGGGGATCCCTTCTCGCCCCGTGGACCTTTTTCAGGGAACAAAAGAAGAGAAAGTGAATCATGTAACTGAAAGAGGGTGACATTTTGTACCCACTCCTTATCTCCTTGTCAACGGATTCAGACTTTGCCTATGTGCACAGGGAGAGTGAACTCAGTCCCTGGCTCTGAGGGACACTGTATTCAAATGTGGAAATTACTGCACAATTTGCTCTAACAGGATCATAGGAAACTAGCTAAGAAAGGTTCTTAGCAGTCAGCTTTGTTCAGGCCCTTACAAACAGACATCTGTCTAGTTAGCAGTGGTTTCACAGTGACATTATTCTCAATTTCCCTCTAGGTTGTTCTCCCACCTTTCAAAATGGCACAAGGTATCGGCTGGACTTTATCCCCTACCACAGAAAGGCAGCCGCACTTGAGAAGTGCATTAGAAATACCAGCCTCCAGAAAATATAACATAAGAGACAAAAAGACATTTCCAGACATCACACTGGCTCTTCTCACCCCCCTCTTCTCCTGGGAAAGAAAAAAAGAATAGAAATTCTTTGCAAGATTCATTAAGCCAAATAATGCAGCAAAATGAACTGAAAGGAAGATATCTGCAGACAAAAGGGAGAGAGGTTGTGCCAAGGGCTGCGAGAATTAGAAACAAAGGAAAAGTAATGATTTCAGTTCTCTTTAAGAAGCAGAATCAAAGCTGATGGAGAATGGTACCTTGCTGTCCAGGGAGACCAGCTGGTCCAACAGGACCTGGTTTCAAAGGAAAAAAACCAGACTGCATTAGATTTGCCTGGTTGTATTTTACAATAGCAATAGGTCTTTCATAAGAACTGAGACTAACAAATAATCTATTTGCCTGCAGAAGTCAATCAAACTGCTATACGGTATTGACTTCATCAATGTCCCATGTATTACCTGAATCTCTGGAAAAGAGGCTTATTTTCCATCATGTGGTAATGAAAGTGCTTGGTGCCTCTTAGACTGAGGAAATAACCAGTGTCACTGATCACAGTAGGAATGAGATAGGCCTAACCCTCCTCCTGCATGCCCTGCTTCAAGCTGAGGCTAGCTGTACCAAAACCAGCTCCAAGAAGCTGGAAGAGGCACAGAAATTCCATGAGAACCAGGGCTCAGGAGGTATGCTTCCTGACACCAGCATGCTGGAGGGCAGTGTCTGACCTGGAATAGAAGAGTCTCGGGACCAAGCTCATGTTTATGTTTGTCTGTGTGTCTGTGTTTGTATGAAAGATTTGCAGACACTAAATGTGGGATTTCTGCTGTCTTGAATTCAAAGCTAACACTGGAAAACAAGCACTTCCTGATTTTGGTGACTGTGCTGGGAAAGGGATTAGACACTAGCCTGCTTTCCTGAGATGCAGAAGAGCTTGATTCTACTGACTGTATTTGACCTATCACTATTTAGTACTCATCAGATCAAAGGACAACAACAGTGTTCTCAGTTTCTTCATCTTCTCAGCAGACCCTTCTATCCTTCCCCCTCTGTGATTGTACCCCATTAGTCCCTTGAGGCTGCTGCCTTCCTAACTCAACTTGAGATCTTGGTCTTTCTGCAGGGAAGGGTGAGGACCATGAGTCCTGCCTGAGCAATCTTGCCACCCAGACAGGGCACGCTGGCAGAGCTCATAAACATCACACATTAAATTAAGAACTGGATCCACAGTGATGTAAGCTGCCTGCGAAAAACACAGCAGAAGAGCAGCTTCCTCACCTGGAACACCTGGGGGTCCAGTGGGGCCAGCTGGGCCAGGGGGACCGGGTGGGCCTGGCAGAGCAACAGTTGAGGAACCCTCTGAAACACAAACACATGCACTTGTACACATACACATATATACACACATCCAGTGAACATATAACAAATCTATCCTTAAGGAATCACACATCTATAGCATATGTATTCTCCCAGCACAGGGAATCCCAGTACAGGTCTGACACATAATCAAGATGAATTTAGGAGGCCTAGAAAAAAACAGAGATAGTCCTCCAAAAGCAGATGTATTTGAACTCTCACAGCACTACTTACCAGCACTTACGACTCTTCCTGGAGCTCCAGGTTCTCCTAAGAAAACGAAGAGACAAAAAAATGAACTTCTGTTTTGGGGAAAATCTGTCACTACCTCAACATCTTTGTCTTATTAAAACATGTGATTTCTGTTCTCTTTGCCTTTGATCTTTTGTCTGAGAAGTCACAGCACTAGAAGGTCACTGGGGAAGCAACAGCGTTCAGCTAATCCAGAGATATCCTCTGATCAGCTTCCCAGGCACTACATCTGTCAGCATAGGCGATAGGCCTTGACTTATCCAAGGCAGGCACACAGCTTCCATGGCAGTCAAGAGGCATCGTACTCATATGCTAAGGGCAAAACCAGATTTGCTAAGGTTTCCTAAGTGTAGAACTGTCATGCTGAGAGCCTCAGCAGATGCCCTGCCTTTCCTGTATACTCAGGGAGGCTTTGGCTACAGTCTTGTTTCTCAAACCTTCCCTTCATAAAGCCACTAGATGCCACTGTTGATTCACGGACTGATCACTAGAGCAGCTAATCCTCCCAAAAATGAAGTGCTTGGAGAGAAAATGAGTATGGGGAAGAAACAAAACTCACCTTTAGCCCCTGGTAGGCCTGGGTTGCCTGGAAGTCCTGATAAGAGGTGGATGAACAATTTTAAAAGGTTAGTGCAAACATTGTTTGCTGTGTTTTTTCCACATACTGCAGTTGAGTTTCACTTGTGGATTTATAGAAGGAGCTCCCTACACAAGATCCTGGCTTTCAGCATTTATAAGCAGATCACTGGCAGCAAATGGAGGAATTCACAGTGGATTGTAGACCAACCTGTAGTGTCTCCGGATGTAGTTAAGGGCTTCCTTTCTCCCATTGCTCCCGGGGTGATAGCACTCCTAGATTTACCTGTAGCTTCCTCCAGGTACTGCTCCCTGGCTTGAGGCTCCTGGATAAATTCCCTTGTGATTTGCCCCCCAAATCACCTCTGCTTGCAGACATCACATCCTCTGTTTCCACCTCTATTGCTACATCTTCTCTCCTTTGTTCCTGCTGCTGACTAGAAGGACTTTTCAGTGACGCATAGGGAACTGAAACATATTATTTGCTGCAAACTGTGTTTTAGGAGAGCTAAACTTGCCACACTCCAAGGCTTTGCATTGCTAAGAATCACACACTAACCACAAAGCCTGTCTCAGAAGCCAAAGGACATGCAGAAACCTTAGGATATCACTTTGGAAGACCCAAGCAGCACCGAGGGAAAATTAAAAAGGGTTTCTTTGAGCCCATATCAAAGTGTGTCATTGATAAATTGGAACATGGTAGAAAAGCCTACCTGGTGGTCCTTGGGGTCCTGTGAGACCTGGAAGAAAAAGGCAAAAGTTCTAAGAAGTTTCAGGTGGAGAAAGGACAGACAGGGAGAAAAAGATTACATTTACTTGAAATTATAACACATAGTTCACAAGGGGTGTAAACTGGCCTAGCATTTGGTAGGTAAACTGAACTTTGGCTCATAGTAGTTGATGTTATTGTCTGCAGTGTGTGCAATCCTGAGATCACAAAGGGTCTAGTTTCCCTGTGTGTCTCCTTTTCATCACCATCTCTAGAGTACAGAGATCCTCTGCCAGCCTCAAATTAAAACTGGGAATTGCTGACAAAGACATCTGTGTTCCTGACTAAGCAACAGTATTTTTGTTCCCTGTATGCTTTTACCTGGTTCTCCTGCATCTCCAGAGGGTCCTGGGGGGCCTCGGGCTCCTGGCATTCCCATAAGACCTGGTTCACCTAGGGATATAAGCACCATTAACAAGCTAGAAGTCCCTGACTTACAATCTGCCAATTCATTCAAGCTTGGCCACCAGCTGTCCTGCTGCACTTTCTACCTATTGCATCCTCACAGCCAACTGGCCATTTTCAACATCAGAGTCTGGGAGGTGAACATCAATGACAGAAGAGTTCTGTAGTAGAAGAACTATCACAATTTAGTCAGCTCCATTATAGGTCTCCATTCCATGCTTATGTGATTGACTCTACAGCTCTTCTGAGACAGTAAGATCCCAAAACCTGAATCTGCTGCCATCTTCTCTCACCCCTTTTACAAATCAACCTCCTGCCAAATAAGAAAGTACCTGTACTTCTACCTCAAAGAAATCCCTTACCTTTTTCACCTGGCTGTCCATCACGACCAGCTTGTCCTGTCCAAAGAAAAGTGATTGTTAGGAACCGCTGCAGTAGTACACAGTTGCCCTGTCCTACTAAGCAGAGCACAGCCCTAAACACAAGAGAAACCTTGGCTGCAGTTACTGAAGATCTAGAAAACATTCACTTGAAAATTAACTGTAGATCATCTTTTCTGAGTATACAGGCTAATCTTAGCTATCTAGAGAAAAGACCTAGGATCAGAAGAAGTATGATTCCACTCCCATGTTGTTTCCTTGTCTGTGCTCATAAAAACACACTCTGCATGGAAATGACATTGCCTCACATCTAAACACAGCTGGTTTTTGTTACCTACCTGCAGGTCCTTTAACCCCTGGCTCTCCTGGAGGACCAGGAGTTCCTCTTGAGCCTTGTTCACCTGTAGCAAAATGGTATGAAAATGAATCAATCAAATCTTGGTGAATATACAATTTATGACCGTCAGTGATAGTGGGTGTTCTGCATTGACAGAACGTTCAGGTCTCATGATTTGTGACTGTCTCTGGGCATTAGAAAAGCTCAAGTGACTTGAATACAGGGCATGTGAGGGAGAATTTCCCTAAAGCTAAATATAAAGATTGCTACCAACATTACTGAAACAAGAATGGGATTTACTTGTTTTAAACTTGTGTGCAAAAATAAAACTCCTATAACCAAGAATGTCATTATACTTTTTCAGAAAGCTAACTGGCATTGGCTGGGCTATACTGTTATTTGAAATTCAAATAACAAATGTGAATATTAGGTAAGCTGTTACTCCAGGAAAACAATCCACTGACCTGTCATTCCACGAGAACCCTTTTCACCTTGATCACCTGTGGTACAGAAAAGGGAAGGATTCTGTGATTTTGTTTCATTGTAAAATGTTTCCATCAGAGAAAATAAAGTCTGCTTTCTGACACTAGCACAGAAGAAAAAGCCAAAGGAGGATAGGGTTAATACCCATGGACAGTATCCACCTCTAAAGAAAATATCCACCAAAGATAGTGGGTATAACTGATCAACATACCTTTGGGTCCAGGGGCTCCAGCAGCTCCTTTCTCACCTGAAATATATACGGATGATTGAAGAATAATAAGTCAGAAGGGAAAGGAATCTAATGCATCAAGAAAAATCAAGGGAAATACAGATGCTCTAATACCAAACAAACTCAAACCATAAATTCTTTTGCTTCAATACAGCTCCATCCATCCAACCCCATTTCCTCACCTAGACTGCTCTATTGACTCTGTGTCTCCTGTATTTCTCAATACTTATTTGCAATTGCTGACTAAATTTAGTTCCTCATCCTCTTTCCTCAGTCTTCACTCTTCCTTTGCCCCTAGTATCAAAATGCTTCATGCTCAGACCAAGTCTGCTACTCAGGGCAGTGCTGGAAAAGCACATCAGCAGTTAGTGCTGCTGTAATTGCCAAGGGGAAGAGAAGCATACCTTTAGCACCTGGGAGACCTGCTTCTCCTCTAAATCCCTGTAGGCCAGGAGGACCTGCAGAAAAATGAGATGGGAGGTTTAATTCATCCCACTGACCATTATGCATCACTGAAGAAGAAAAGCTATAAGCATCTGTCACTCTGGTTTTGTTTTCTCTAGTCTCTAGATTTCATAGCAAAAGAATGCAGCACTCACCTGGAGGACCTTGTGGGCCTGGAGAACCCATCAGACCTGTGAATAAGGAACATGGATTTTCTTTCAGTAACGCCACAATTAGAAAATGAACTTTCAGTTTGCCATTCACAACACAATAGGTGTTCAGCAGACTGGAATTCCCTCAGCCACCAGCATCGCCAAACCCATGACAACAAAACTACACAACTTAGTTCTTATGACATAGAGTAAGTGTTTTTCCCTAAAGTAAGGCATAGAGACTCAAGCCTTCCACTTTGGCTGGGATGCTGGGATCTGTACTTCAGAGGGGGCCGAATTTTTCATAGTGCATTTTTTATTGCAGTTACATGCATTGTAGAGCTGTTAACTGTGAGAAGCCTGTTAGGGATATGAAGCTTACCTTATATTTCTGAAAGCAGAGAAAAAAACAGCTGGAAACATCATACATCTTAAAGATTGGTGCTTTGCAAAACTCTGCCAATCCTCATTCTCACTTTAAAATATCCAAGAATTTATTGCTCTAAAGGTTATGTATACCTACCAAAGTAAATTTTATCTAAAATGAGGACCAGTCATTAACTTTTCTCATGACTGCAGTGCAATACAAGTGAAACAGGAAGGCTGGAGTGCTTATTTACTCCCAAGCAGTCTGCTAGGCTCCTTCTGTCCATCTTCATATTTACCTTTAAGCCCAGCAGAACCCGGGGGACCAGGTGGCCCTGGAGGACCTGGCTCACCAATACCACCTGTAGGGTAAGAGCATGAATAGATAATTTTGATCCTCTGTTTCCATTATTTTCTATTATGCTTTCTCTGGCAAGTGTCATGATTAATCTGCTGGTCAGTTTGAAACACCAAACTAAGCATTCATTGTCCAAGAAAGAAATCCCATCTCATTGGGATGCAGGATGAGCAAGAAATCCCCCAGCTTTGGTGACTTGGATAACAGGGAAGGTGACCTTGATACTAAGTGCTTTTGTTTCTGCCAAACTCAAACCTGACTGTGAGACCTGGCAAACAAAAGAACCCTTGTTTACCCATTGTAAGTTTGGCAAAAAAGTCCTTTAGTTCAGATTTGTCTTTGCTGGAAAATGTCTAAAATAAAATCTGCATTTGAATAATCAAGTACTATCACTGAGGTGTTTTATAAATCAAGCAAATAGGACCAAACTCTAGCTTTTGTCAATCTCTGCTTTATCTAAAAATGAGATACCTAGTTCCTACCTCTGTCTCCTTTTTCTCCAAATCCTGGTGGTCCAGGCTCCCCTCGAGGCCCTGGTAGCCCTTCTCGACCTCTCTGTCCCATAGGACCTTCCATGCCAGGATCACCTACAGTAAACAAATGCCTTGTAAAAAAAGGTGTCTTTAGGGAGGGCTTGGGCAAGAGGATCCATGGCCACCTCCATAGGGGAAGGCAATGATCACACCAACCTGGAGTCTCTATTCCTATGCCACATGTCAATCAATTGTGAGAGACTCACAGCATTGACAGAGATGCTTACCCATGCTGCCTTTCTGTCCTTTTGGTCCTTCTGGTCCTTGGTGTCCAATTGGACCAGGAATGCCTGGAAAACATGACAAACGTTCAGAGTTCCTGTCTGAGTGCCATGAAAGAATAACATGTAAATGAGGGGGACCTGAACCCTGGAGGGACTAATCAGCTAGGGTAAAGAAGATATTACTTGGAAGGTAGGTACTTGAACAGGGATCTCTTTAGAAGAACACAATACTTCTAAGAGCACAAGGAAGTTGGGCCAAGTACTCATGCAGCTGTGGGACTCTTTCAGAGGTAGGCTGGGATCTTCACAACCTCAAATTAGGCATGTTTGGCTAAGTGAAAGTCAGGCTGAGGCCTTGCTTGTAACCAAGCCTCCAAGCTGTGCCTGTAGCTCAGCACCAAGTGACTTAGTCAAGTGACTTAATCTATGCTAAATATTGACTCTTTAGAGAACCACCTTGAGCTAGCTGTGCAGTTCAAAATTTGTTCCTGCCTACAGTAATGTCACTAAATGTCCTCCCTCAAAGGGGAATTATACTGTTGCCTACCTGGGACACCAGGAAGTCCTCGCTCTCCTGTAGAAAGAAAGAAAAAGACATTCAGTGAGGAATAGGTCTTCCCTGTTTGTCACTTTAGCAAACCCTAAAGCCCCATATAAAGGGGTTTATGTTCCTAGCAAGTTTACAAGTCCTACCACCTCCAGCAATACCACATTGGCCTTCTTGTATTTATGCAACGGACTGAATCATTCACACCATGCAAAATTCTCTGAAGCACTCTGTGATTAAACCAGGTACAGCTTGGTTTCAGGAATGACTTTCATCTAGGCGAAAGAAGTTTCTAGATTCAAAGTGAGATCTGCTATGTCTTCTAATGTGAACTCTAAAACTGTCTTGCCTGGAAGAAGGGCAAAAAAACCCAATCATCATAACAATGTCTGAACTAGAGAATGCATCAATTTCTCCATCTAACTTATGGAGTAACAAAAATCCACTTGTTACCCAGGTCCTATGGCAGGCTGCTGATCTACCTGAGAAAGCAGGTAACTCCTGACTCACCTCTGGGACCTTGCATTCCCATGTCACCTAAGTAGGAAAAAAAATTAAATTAGGAGAGATCCTAGAGCAATTTCAACAATTATTCATTCATTTTGTTTTTCTGGTTGCTTTCCCACCTTCAGCGAAACACGAAGGAGTTTTGGGTGAACAGGAATACTTCACACTTGAATAGCGCAGGATCAGAACCATTGCACTAGTGGTACAATACAAGATTGGACCTCCTGTATTAGTTCTGCATGGGATCAGGCTCTCCACACTTCATGCAGCAAACTAGCTTTACACTGTAGTAGGACAAGGAAGGAGATCATCCCTTTGTATTTGGCACTGGTGAGGCTGCACCTAAAATAATGTGTTTTTTGGTCTCCTCACTACAAGAGAGATATTGAGGTGCTGGAGCAGGTCCAGAGAAGGGCAACAAAGCTGGTGAAGGGCCTGGAGCGCAAGTGTGATGAGGAGTGGCTAAGGGAACTGGGGATGTTCAGTCTGGAGAAGGGTGAGGGGAGACCTTATCACTCTTTACAACTACCTGAAAGGGGGATGGAGAGAGGAGGAGGCTGGTCTCTTCTCCCGAGTAACAAGCAATAGGCCAAGGGGAAACAGCCTCAAATTGTGCCAGGGGAGGTTTAGATTGGATATTAAGAACAACTTCTTCACCAAGAGGGTTGTCAAACACTAGAACAGGTGCTCAGGGAGTTGGTTGAGTCATCAGTTCTGGAACTATTTAAAAGCCGTTTAGAAGTGGCACTTGGGGACATGGTTTAGTGGTGGACTTGGAAGCGTTATGTTTACAGTTGGACTGGATGATCTTAAAGGTCTTTTCCAACCTAAAGGATTCTGCGATTCTTTTTGTTCAAGTATAAACCAGCTTCATCTTTTTTTTGTTGCCTGTGGCAACATCCAGCCAAAACCTGGGCATTGCCAGAATAAGGAATAGGACAGGGGAAGAGAAGGACTATATGGTTGTACCTTTCTCACCAGGTTCTCCTCTCTCCCCTCGGAAGTAGCCTGTAACAGAAAGTGAAGGGGCTCTTAGAGCTCATCACACAACAGAATAGCTACTTGCTTCATGTACAAGGATCCTTCTATTTGGAGCTTGAGTCTGCAGGCAGCACAGGCTATCAAACCCAGCACAGCTTTCTAAGTAGTTTTCTCAGCAAATTTGCTTTTGCAAATACATGAAACTTCTGAAGCTGGGAGAATGTAGGCTCCTCCGATCTTAACCTATTTCCACCATCTGCTAAACAGAAGTAAATTGTTTTCCCTTGCTAACAAAAGTAGCATGAGAAAAAAAGTGTGAGCTCATTTTTCTGGGTAGTTCTTTCAAAATGGAAAGCTTCTTTGCTGCAGCAAACATGATATGACCTGGCACAGGATGGCATATCCACAAGCTCCTTTCTTCTCTTTTCTCCTGTCTTTAAGAAATGCACCACCAGCGTAAGTGGTAGCACTGAGCTCCAGCACAGTCTGTCTGTGAGGACAGGTAAGGGCACTATTTTTGGCAGACTTCATTGCATTCTAGAAGTCCTGATCTTTAGGCCCTTGGGCAAGAAAACCTTCCCACTCCCTTTCAAATAACCTGGTCTCAGGCAGCACCACAACCATTGACTCTGCTCACCTCGTTCCATTTCCTTGTTCAGTCTGCTCTTCACCATCAGCCAGACTGACTCTTCATTTTCATAAGGGAAGCTTGAGGAGGGTGAAATACCATGAAGGAAGTCTACTCTTGAAACATCCTTTTCTATTTTTGAATTCCCTTGGTTAATTGCCAGAAGGCCGCCATTGATTCTTTCCAGGTCTTCCACACGAGCTTTCAGCTTTCTCACCTCTTCCGCTGGAAGTTAAAGTAAAATGCTAGGGAACATCTGTTGCCACAGGTGCATGCCTGAAATACCTACTTCTAATAGCAGGGACCAGGCAACACTGTGTCAGATAGCTATGGCCATTTAGTTTTGCAGGATTGCTTTTTGTATCTGTTCTTCTAGCAGGGATATCTGAAGTTAAAATGACAGCTTTGGAATCTGTTAGTCTCTGAGAAGACCTCAGGAGTTTTCCTAACCTACTCACCCCAAGACTACATAACCCCTCATTAAAGTTTTATATTCCTTATCCATTCTTTCTGTACATTTGTAATATCTTAGTGGCAGTCAAGCTGAATGTGCTCCTCCTCATCTCTCTGGCTTGCTGTCTCTGGTACTTGGCCTCTTTACCAGCTTATGCCCTCTTTCTACCCCATTCAACATTTTGTTCCTCAGTTTTGTCTTACCCAGAGCAATGAGTCCAAAAAGCAATCCAAGGAGAAGCAACCAGGCCAGAAGCAAACCCAGGAGCCATTTCCACCAGCTACAGCAGGAACTACAGGGACACCAGGATGGTGCTGATCCGACTGCACCCCCCACATCGCCATTCCGTATTTCTGGAAGAGGGAAGGGGCAGTCTCCTGGTTAGTGAAGTGTTCCTTAACTTCAATCAAGAATGGCCTAGAAGGATGCTGGGGATGGACTATTTGTCAGGGACTGTAGTGACAGGACAAGGGGTAACGGATTCAAACTTAAACAGGGGAAGTTTAGATTGGATATAAGGAAGAAATTCTTTACTGAGAGGGTGGTGAGGAACTAGAATGGGTTGCCCAGGGAGGCTGTGAGTGCTCCATCCTTGGCAGTGTTCAAGGCCAGGTTGGATGAGGGCTTGCGTGGCATGGTTTAGTGTGAGGTGTTCTTGCCCATGGCAGGGGGGTTGGGACTAGATGATCTTAAGGTCCTTTTCAACCCTAACTATTCTATGATTCTACGACACCAAGTCTAATCCATTATACAAAGGGCTATGGAGAAAAATCTTTACATCTCGCTCTGCACATGGTGGAGGTAACTCCTGTCCCTGTGGAAGCTGGGAACATCATTCTCAATGAGAATTCCAACAGGGGACAACACTCAGTGCATTTGATAATAACAACTGAAAAATATGGTTCCCTTGAGATCACCCATGTCACTTAAGGATTGTTTTTATATATTGTGCTTTGGCACTTCTTCCAATTAAAGTCTAAATTGCATCACTTACCTGCATAAGCTGCTTTGTCCCTTGTTGCTGCTGATTTTAGTCCTCCTGTTTTAACAGCAGTAAAAGAGGTTTTAAAAGTCTTTCAGTGCATTATTAAAGTTAGAGCATTAGCTTGAAAGAGGAAGGCAGTAATGGAAGCAGGAGGAAGTTCTATTGTTTTTTCCACAAGGACAAACTCTTACCATTTGCATCTGATTTTATGCCAGTATCTGTAGCATAAGAGGAGGTCAATCCCTGCTTCTCTTTCTTCAAAGTGTCTTCTGCAAAGGATCCTGAACAGGTAATTAAAAACATTACATCAGAAGTTCATCCAGGCTTATCTTTTCTCTTTGGCAAAAGGCATATTTTTTATTAGGACGACACAATAGCTCTGCCTTTTTTTTTGCTTTCAAAGCTCCTGAGCTTTGCAAAATATTCCAAGGCACAATCTGAAGCTTCAAATGCAAAAGCTAGATCTAGATTGCAGCTGCCACGGTCAAAGGCTAACTGCCTGTCAGAGCTTCTTGTTTGGCTTGCAGAGGTTTGAGTCAGATGTCCTGAACTCTGAACTCCCCCCAGTTCTCTGCCCTAGCATATCCACACGTCCAGAAGAAAAGTTACCTCCATTAAGCCCAGTGGTAGAGGCACTAAAGACTTTACCACTGTCCTTGTTCATGATCAAGCGCTCCACCTCCTTTGCTGGGGCATTCTCCTTCTCCAGCAGTAGAAACTTGCAGTCTTTGCGGAGAATGTCTTCTCCCTGGGAGCTCAAAACTGTTCCCCCTGTGATATTGGTAATGGATGGGAAAGAGGAGGAGATGAGTGTGGGCCACTGAGTCATAACTGCAAGCCACAAGCCTTTTGTTCATTAAAATATACAGTCCCATTGCGATTGGAGTTGCCACTATTATAAGCACTGAGCAAGAGACACACTGGTCACTGAAGCTAAGAGGAGACCTGTATGTGTCATTAGATTTCTTTAGAGATGTGTATTTCACTAGCAGGGAAGCAACTGCAACCAGAAATGGAGAGCATCTGGAATTCAATCACATGAAGAAATTATCTGACCAATGATATCTTTGCTTCTCAAACACACTTACTATAGAATCACAGAAACTCAGTCTGAGAGAGACATTCACGGGCCACCAGAGCCAGCGCGGGTTAAGCTGAGGAGCAGCTTTAGCAGACCTACTCTGTCAAGCACAAAGGACTCCATATCCTTAGGAGGCAGGCATGGCTATGAGGCACTTAACTGTAGCTTACTGAGGTTTGGCACAGGCCAAGCAAGGCTCAAAAACATTGGTGTGGTCACCCTTCTGCAATCAGAAAGTACCAAGTATGCTTTGAATGGTGTACAAACCTGAATTTGCACACAAATTGACACAACACTGAAAATCAAGATAACCGTAATGGTGTTATTCCATCACTCTAACACAAACCTGGAGTAA
Source organism: Psittacula echo (assembly GCF_963264785.1). Classification (NCBI taxonomy): domain Eukaryota; kingdom Metazoa; phylum Chordata; class Aves; order Psittaciformes; family Psittacidae; genus Psittacula; species Psittacula echo. The sequence goes on along the minus strand of NC_137743.1, from coordinate 13,669,543 downwards.
ACCTGTATTAGAAATGTTATCATAACTTCTGTGGCATTTACATCTATTTTTAAGACTCATCTTTGGAATTTCTTGGATTAAAAAAGAAACTTGGCTTCCCTTACACACAAAAAAAACCCCCAACCCTAATTTATAGATCTCAGTTGCAGAAGAAAGCTGGATAAGATGAATCTCAACCATTCAAGACTACAGGCCAGGAAAAAGAACTCCTCTCATTTCAAAACAAATAATCTGATCGTGTGTAAGTCAATCCCTTGATTTTTCAGTGGTTGAGGCTGGTACTACTGCAAAATGATGTTTAAGAGCAACCTTCCAAATGTTTTGCCTTCAAATAAAGCACGATTTCACACGTGATCTTCTATCCAGTTATCTGCCTGTCGAGCAGAAATAGCTGAAATTAAATCATCCAAATTATCACAGAGTGGGGGAGAGCTGAATTAGAGAAGCTCATTTGCTTATTCTTAGCTTCTAATTCATTTGCTTTCTATTCAGAAAGTTACTGGTAGGAGACCTGGCTAGTGACATGTCATGCTCCTGAGGAGCAGGTGTTAGTGTCACTCAGTTGGATGAATCTCTAACTCATTTTTCTCATGATATGCTTGTTAAGGCCATGCCTAAACAACCGTGAATGACACACCTGCTGTGGTAGACACACCAGTACTTGCCATGGTGTTGCTCTGTGAAGTGTTCTTCATCCCATATGCTATAAAGAAGAAATTTGAGAATGAAGAGATGAAGGATAACAAGGTATCCACACACCAACCTTGGTCTGCACACCATTTCAAAAGTCTTTTCTCATTCAAGGTATTTAGGACAATTCAAACAAGCAAGGAAATCCCCAGCATGCAAATCTCTAGTGCTTCCATAGGCACTGGGAGCTGTTCTTGCCCATACAAAGTAGAGAAAATGTTCCTCCATATCACCTTATACGTATGCTGTGCCACAAAAGATGATCATGAAGAAGCCTCTGCCAATATGAACTTTCTAGTCACTATAGAAAAGGTGGGAGAAGGCAGCACACATTGTGTGACCTTCACACTTTTTCTAGGCTTAAATTGTACTGACCTGCAGAGGCTGCAGTAGCATTCTGGGGCAGGGTTGAAGAGCTTGGAGACAGGTTGTTTTGAACTCCAAACACTGCAAAGAAAAACATTGCCATAGGGATTATAGGAGTCCTGCAGTGCAGGTGATATTCCAGCTAAAACCAAAACTACCAGCCAGCTGGAGGCATCACAGGCCTAAGCATTTCTGTTCAAAGATCTTCCTCACAAGATGTTTTTTTCCTTAGATCATTTTGCTGTATAAATTATTGCTGGCCCAGGACAATAATGATGACCACTTTAAAACATGATCTCAAGTTCAACTGTGAGGCCACTCATATGGTAATTTCTGCAGGTAGGGCACTTGGCAAAAAAGTAAATTCAGAAAACTGGCTTGGACTGACCAAAGTAGATTTAAGGATCTAACTGTACAGTGTGTACTGTCAAAGTACTGCTCAGAGAGAAGCAAACAGCTTGGAAGGTGACACCTTTGGTGCCCGAATCAGTGGTACAGTGTACAGTTTGCTCTCATACACCCTGCTCTCTTTGCAGGCCCAGTCAGAGACCCTGCATGATGGCACTGTGCTGTGTAGACACAGTGTGTCTATAAACACGTGTGGATTAAGACATGAATCTATTTTTTAAGGCATTATCCTGAGTTGTTAGGCTACCCTAAGAGATAAATTATTCTCCTTGGAAAATCTCTAGCGTTCCCTGGCTCCCAGACAAAAATAGTCAGGAGCTAACACCAGCTATAGAGGTCTGACTTTGAATAAATCTACTGTAAATATATAGCTGGGGTATGTAGATAAGCTGCTGACACTGAGATGAGGAACAGAAGAGAAACAGAGTGATATTGGTATTATTTCATTGTACATGTCTACCAGGACTGTGGTGATGAAGGGAATAAGAGAAAATTCTGACCTGTAGAGGAAGTGCTCAGGCCTGCATTCAGAGTATGAGTGCTGGGAGCCAGGTTATTTGGGACACCAAAAACTGCAAAAAGAGGAAGTGAAATGTTACTTCTCTGGAATCAGAAATCCAGCACCCAAAGGTCAGTGGCACATTCACAGAAATTAAGTCAGGGTCACTGTGAAATGCAGTTTATGAAAATGCACAATAATTGCAGAGAGGAGAAATCTTGACAATTGTGACACCAAACCACTCTGTTACTAAACTGACAAAGGGGAGAAAATCCTGCATCAGACAATTTTTAATCATGTGACAGTGTGAGAAAGCAAAGCTTTTAATAGTATGCTACCATAGAATCACAGAATCATAGAATAGTTAGGGTTGGAAAGGACCTTAAGATCATTTAGTTTCAACCCCAATGCCATGGGCAGGGACATCTCACAAAGCTTCCTATATTTTTCTCTGCAGCTGGGAAATGCAGCATCCCTGGCATTCAGGTCTTACAAGGTATAAGCACACTTAACACTTATTACATCTAGGATTACATCTTTAGTGTACGAGGACTGAAGGATTAGACCCAGTTGTTTTTAAAATGGGCTAGGATAATTCAATGTTAACTAGAGTCTAAAACTAGTTTTGATATGGAATGAGCCTGACCTCATTGACAAAGCTATCGTCAAAACTTTAGAAATAGATCAAGCAATAAGGAAAATATATCCCCACAAAGCAGGATTTTCAAATAGAGTCAGTGTAGAATCAGAGAGCACCAAGTTACAGAAAACCAGAGAAAATTCAAGCATAACCCCTGCCATCTCATCGTCCATCATTTTAGCTCTTCTTGCTGTGCAAAAAACCCCCAGTGCCGTTGACCCAGTTTCACTATGGAATTATACTCTTCAAGCCTGGACGGTCCAGGGAGCATACCTGAGCCTGTAGAGTGAGACATAGCATTGATCAAGGAAGAACTGTTATGGTATCCACCAAGGGAAGACCCAGCAGGCAAAGTGGACGACCACATGTATGAAGGGAGAGCGGTATTCAGTATGGTTGTATCATATGTCCCCGACACTGTATAAAAAGCAAACAGAAGTGTTTTGTGATAAGACCAGGCATATGGCTCAGCATGCATTGCAGCTTTACATGGCAAATAACTTCATCTGCCTTAAATTTCAATTACCCTTGTGGAGTCAACACAATGACTCCAGATCAACATGGTATAACCGATCTCAAATAACAGGTGACTACAGACCACCTGAATTTTAACCAATGGAATAAAGATTGATCTGGTAGCATTATTATTCACAAAACCTTGAACAAAATTCATTGCTTGTTCATGCTGATACTAGAATAAAACACTTCAGTCCACCATTCTGTTAACTAATCACCCTGGGCCACGGGATGCATTTTGCTTCCCACAGGTGGCTTTGATTGGTTCACTAGCATATCAGACTGAAATTCCCAGTTTTAGACAGGATTTGAACCATGTGCAAGTGAAAAGGTATTGCTTGTTCCTAGATACTGGTGGAGGACAGTGGGGTGAATGTGAATACCACTCCCTCAAGCCCTGTGGTGAGGCTTATAAAAGCTTGTTATAGTATTTTAAGTACCACTTTTATTATCAAGTTCTAGTGATCTCTGAACTGTGAGGTGTGCACAATAAATCAAACACTGACCCAAATGTTGTCTTCAGTGCTATCTCCATCTTTCTTGAAGATAACAAATCAAATTGCTTCAAGAGGTATTTGCTTACAGCTCTTGCCTATGCCAGAAGCACCTCTGAATTAAAGCTGGTGGCAGCAGGAACTGGCTTATTTATATAGAAATTAGACAAGTAACTAGGAAGCTACCCAAGATGGCTCTTGTTAGTACAACATCTGGACAGCCCTCCAGCATTCTGACCCTTTTTCTGTATTGCCACCACTGTCTGGGACAGAAACTGTGTTTTCTTACTCAGATGTTCTTAGCAACTGAGTATTTTTATGGCAAATAATGTTTGGAATGGCTCCAGCATTGCCAAGTACCTGACTGAGAGCTCTCAGTAACCATCTTTGTCTCCACCACAGCCTTTTTCGGTATTGGGAGTGTACTTGATGGTGATCGAGTAGGGCTGCAGCTGGCTGATCGACTTCCTTTCAGCAAACGTTTCACATCATCCAGTTCTGTCCCTGTCAGGAAAAGAAGTGTCCAGATCACCCAAAAGCCACTGTTTCATTGATCTATAATCTTGCCCTGGCTAAACCACTCAGTGTCACTTACACGTGTGTCTATGAAGTTGTACTTTCTGGGGGTGTCACTTACTAACAAAGCTTCAGGGCCTCTTTCTGGGACTAAGTACAACTACATCCTTGCAAGACCACCATATAATACACAGCATGCTTCCTTATTCAGAAAGGGGAGACAAATGAATGTTCTTAACAGGGAAAAAGAATTACATGCTGCTATCTGTCATCATGAAGACTGGACCCCAGAGACACTGCAAACATAACAGAGCAGCAACATCCTCTGTCTTATACCTGATCCCCCTGGAATAAAAGCCATGGCACTTACATCTGCCAGAAGGAGATGCACTCTGCAGTCGGACTCGTATTTCACTCTCTGGAAAAAGAAAAAGCAGATTATGAATATGGAGTGAGATGTATTTGTGCCCTGGGCTGGGAATGAATCTTTAGGCTGAACTGAATTTTTCCCTTCTTGTTGTCTATCTCCCACCTTGCTGTCTCGCTGCTTGATATGAGCGGCACTTATGGCCCAATATGAACTGGCTGTAAGTTGCTTTGGGTGATATTTTGTTTTGGGGTCACATTTTGCTACATTTAATTCCAAAGAGTTTTACTCATTGAGGGCCTCTGTCGAAGTCAATAGCATTGTTACTGCCAGACATACAGAATATATGCAGTCCTCAATCACATTGATATTCCCACTCATCACAAATATTGTTATTATTGTCCTTCTGGACACAAACCTAGAGAGCCAAAAGAAGCTTAGTAAAGACACAAATTCCCCACTACTTCTTGGGTAAAATTCACACTACAATGGGCTCTATGATTTAGTCTCTTACACCTTGCTGACTTCTCTTCTGACTCACTGAATGTAACCAGGCCAGTTTAAGTCAATAGTCTCACCAGGTACTTGATTTTTTTACTGACTTCTACTGTCCAGCACAAGAGACTATGGAGTTAATGTGATTTGGCTGGGGCAAGCCTTTAAGCTTGCTACCCATAAGCAAACTTATCAGCCAGGACATGTGACACATGCTCCGTAAGAGGAAATCTGACAGTGCATGCACTATAAAAGACACACTAGCCTTGGCATTCATGTGGAGAAGCTGATGGATTGGAATTATTTTCTGAAGTAATATGAGAAACTGGAGCTAATTCTCTGGTGTCTGTTTTATTATGTATGGCCTAGTTCTGCTGGGAGCTTACGCAAGTAGTGTGCTAGAGGAGACTGTGAAGATCTGAGGTAGAATAATTGGTAGCTCAGACACTCCAGTAGAAGCTTGCAGGAGCACACTTTGATTTATATCCACTGCTAAAATTAACTTGGATAAAGTGACATTATAGTTTCCTCTTCAAGCAACTGGGAACAGATATTACATACTTACAGGCCAAGATAGCCCTTCTTTCCCCAGCACTGCTAATAAATTATTAGAAGACCTGAATGATTTAAACAATGGAGATCTTTACAGTGAGCTGCCTAAATAGACCACAGCAAGACCATAATTTCCTCACCATCTCCTTAGTACGAGTATGATATCATTTCAGGGTATGGCCTTGCAGTTTGTAAGATAGATCACGTTAGGACGAACATGAATACACTATATTCATGTTGATAGCAATTACTATAAATATGTCATAGGCACGTCACAGAGCACAGATAGATTGAGTTATCGTAGTGAACGGTCAAAATGGAAGATGACGTCCTATGCTCCCAGTTGTCCAGCTCCCCAGATAGATCCTCTTTTCTGACAGTCCAAATCACCATGACCTTCACTAGGGTCAATTTTGACACTGAGCTTGCATAAGCAATTGCTTACCGATAAATGGTTCACATTTGCAGTAGCGTAAATCCATGTACCTCATCCTACTACTTTGCACTTACTGACTGCAGCTAAGGAACAGGTCCATTTAACACACCCTGAATAAAAAACAAAGGAGGCTTCTAAAAGAACAGTATCACTCACCTCGACTTTGGCTTCTCCCTCTTGTGGCTGCAGATGCTGTGAACAGCAATGAGAGTAAAGCAATATTAGGGTTTACCGCCCATGACATCTCACAAAATTAACACATGGTCTTGCTTAGAGTGCTCAGATTCAGACAGTAACCTTTACTTGGGGCACAGCTAGGGAAATTGAACCCTTAGAGTTTTTACCATGCCCCCTTTAGACTATAAGGTATCTAAAGAATCAGTAGCACCTTGAGCATTTCTGGACCAAATGTTTCTTTTTGTACACATAAATGCGCACAGATGATGATCTCCCATTTTAATTGCCCAAAAGGAAGCTAATGAGGCTGTTTACCCCTTCAACTAAGGCTGGACACTGTGAAACCCTGCCTTCTCTCTGAGCTCTAAGTCTTTCTCTCCGAGAAAGACTGCCTGATCATATTGTTTCACTACGTACAGTGAGTAACATTGGCAGCTAGAGTTTAGACAGGGTAACCTCATACCTGCTGACAATGTTTAGTGTAAATATATCACTTGATAGACAGTTCATCTTCCCATATAAATATGCTGCAGTCTAGAAAATTGCTACTGGAAAAGCATATGTAGCAATGCTCAAGATCCTGAGTCTGGGCTTTCTTGCTTGGAGCTGTTCTCCCAGTTATGGCAGAGCACAGGGAAGGAAATTATACGATGCATCCCATGTCTATGTTCTCCCATCCATGTCCTGTGCCATATGCGGAGCGTAACAAGAGCAGCTGAGGGTAGCAGATATACAGTGTGCATCCTCTGTTTGAATATGCATCAGCTAGAGACCCTGCTGTCAGCTGTTAGTATAAATCCCACATAACTCCTCCAAAGTCATGGAGCTGCACTGGCTGCTCAATACAGAGAAAGCATAGGTAGGGCAAGACCCAGCAATATGCAAGAAGCCACCGTAGTCACCAGCTCACATGACCTTGCCATCAAGTTCAGAGGAACAGCTCTAAAAAGAACATACCAAACTCTTTTCTGGGAAACTCAGGAGAAGAGTTGGCACTGGAGCTCCCTGCAGAGAATAGAAAGGTGTTCATTAATACTTTGCACAAGATCATTAAAAGCTTTCAAAACATGTCTTCCTGGTAACTGTCTAATCCCAGTGGGCAACAAATATTTCCATTTAAAAAAAAAAGAGCTGTTCAGGATTACATGAAAGGGCTGCTAATGTCTTTCTTCAAAAATATGTCACAACTCCTTTTAGGAATGAGCATTTCTATCCATAGGAGTTAATCATCAAAATGTGTCCCTGACGGCTTATTTCCTAGCAAAACCACAATGGTATTCTTGTGCTATTTGGGACAATCCTGCATTAATGCAACCTCAGAGTGCACTACACATTGCCTCCTTATGGCATATTCTGTGATACCTTCGTATGTTGCATGGCGGTTGACATAGGTTTTTCTTTCAAATGCTGAGCCAGGTGATTTGGTGAGAGTAGAGCTGGGAGACTGGGTTTGCCTGTAGCCAGAAGATGATGTTGAATTCAATCTACCACTTCCACCTATAGGTAAAACAAAATACACTCGGCAAATTGAAGACATGGTCTGGATGTACACTCTGGATGCCCTGGGTGCTTTATGTTGCTGTTGTCTTGAGGTGAATAAATTTGCATTGGTACTTCACAACTTGAGATTGGCAAGAACAACATTTGGGTCTAACTCTGACTGTCCTCAGCCTTCAGTGCAGGGAGAAGTATTTGTTATCATTGTGGTTTCAAAACAAACATTGTCAATGATATATATGACAGTAGGCTTTGGCCTAAGAGGATGAATGAGCCATCTCCCCCGAGCAGGACTACCTGGCTGTTGATGGTGCTGGGTTTTGGTCTGGATACAGATCTGCCTGTAAATTCAAGTGTTATAGGACACAGACCACAAAAACTGGGAGACTTTTAAGCCAAACTCAAAGTGCTGAAGGATACAGCTCATGAGATAAGGAAAAGCAGAGATAAATCCACTTCCCTTCCAAAGCAGGTATCCACACTCTCACTTAGTCATGTCTTAGTCAGTTCATTTTCTGGAGAAGTGCCTGAGGTGTGCATAAGGCCCAAGGCATCTTGAAGATTATTAGTGGCTGTTATATTTCGACAGAAGAAAGAATTTCCCTCCTAATTTACATCAGTGACGTGGAGAAAGAACGAAGCAGACATAACTAATGTGTCTATAACTCTTGTATGAAATCCAATTCTGGAGTATGATCACAGAGCAGCAAAAAGGGGGCCCTGTAATAAAGCGCACCATATCCACGCTGATCAGAAGGATCAGACTGGATATTGTTTACTCATCCCTGCAAAAAGAGCATACCCATGTGATCTCAACAGAGTGCTTTCTTGCCAACTTTCCCCTCTACAAGGACCTGTATTCTTCTGTAACTTTTCAACTTAATTCAGCAGGAAGAACTACTGTGACAAGTAGGCCTCTGTTAGAGGCACTCAGCAAGCAGAGATTAGAAAATGCTTTATGAAACCTCAGGAACTCATTATCTCTAAAGTTCAGGCTCTTTGCTCTTCCTCCACACACTGAAAATAAATAACAAGGGAGATGGCAATCCTGCCACAGTTGTCTGAGTTTGCAGGGCTGGGTTCAGTTCTCAGACTGGTGCCATTTCAGACAATTACACTGACATCTCCCTTCACTGGAGTTACTTCACATCTCCTCTGAGGCAAAGTGATTCCACAGTCTGGCTTTTAACTGGTATGGAGGTGTCTGTCAGATCTACTGGGTATGCCTAATCTGTTGAGCTTCTAAACTGCACTTCACTCCTTCTGGTTTGACAACTCTTTCAGGGCATGGAGGATATTTTCTTCAAGGACAGTTACACAGTCTGACCCACTGAGGATAGAGAGGGGTGTGCCAGGAACCTGATTAGGAAGCTTATTCTTCAGACACCTTTGCTACAACAATCTAACAGCTGGGCAAAGAATGCTGTTAGAGAAGAACCCACGGAGTAGAAAGCACATACTGATTTAGCATGTCCAGAAAATCTGGCAGATCGTTTCAAAGTGCTAAAGCCATGGACAGACACACACACAAGAAAATAGTTTCTAGGAAATTCTGTAATAATATTCTATCTTGAGCAAGATTAACAAAACGATTAATCAAAACTGTCGTTGGAACAAGAATGGTCAGAATGATTGTGATTTGGAAATCCTGAAAGAAGGGAAATTTGGGTTCTAAATGACTTCCTAACAATAGTGGGAACGGCATTTTGTGTTGTTGTTCCCCTGAAATCAAGTTTTCCCTGTGGAAAATGGGAATTTTGCCACTTACTCATTCATCCTCACACCCAACTTTAGAGAAGGAATAATACCTTTGTTTTGACTATTTGCCACTTCTACTTCCACAAACCTCTGGCTCATCCTGCTCCTCTGGCCTGAATCTCTCTTCAGACCATTTCAGCTGCCCTTGCTCTCTTTTTGCTCACTGCTCAATGCCTTAATTCCTTACTTGAAGTCACATAGCTGCTGCTATGGGTGTAAGATCTCTTTTCCACTCCACTTCCTCCAGTGTGGGATGATGTTTTGAGCCCACTGCTGCTCCCTCCTTCTGGAAGAGATAAGCACAAAATGAGACATTCTGTCAAGGTGAAAGATCAGCAGAGCAATGACACTGCAAGACAAGGCAGCAGGTACCCAAAGCTGTCCTCACAATTACAAATATAGCTTCATGTCTGATGAGATACCAAAACTGCAGGGAAGTGTCTTGGCAGAGTAGATAAAACATTCAGACTGCAGACCCAGCAGGTCTGTATTCAAGTTTTGCTCCACAGATGGACTGAAGGGTACTCCTGATAACCCTCATCATAAATGAGATGCAATTCCTTTCCAACCCAGTTGGAGGAAGCTACTAAAGAATATGGTGCCATAAGAGCATAGAGGATTCTTCCCTGCTTGGTACTTGTACTTCCCTACAGAAGTAGAAATCACCCATGACACCTAACATTACCCAGAAAGATTCACTCACTATTGTCAGCAGGGTAAGATGACAGAAGAATAAACTGCAGCTCCATCAGTGGAGGCTGCAGACCCATCACTTTTGACCCTTGTCCCCAAGAGACAGTCACCACTAGAGACCCTCTATCTGGGTTTAAGACCTTGGAGAGTCTGGTCTACCAGTCTTAGTGGACTGTGCAGCTTTGTTTCTGACAGTATCCAGACAGCTTCCCACATCCTACTTCCTACATATTCTCTAGTAAAAAGTATTTTGGGAGAAGCATTTCTGAAAATAGAATTGGGTGCGAATCTTTCTGCACGGAGACTGCCTACACCCAGGGATTTATGGAAATAATGCAGTCAAAAAGCATGGAGGAGCACAGAACAGCAGAAGTAATGTAATGAGAGTTACTTACTGGGTGGCAAGGACGTCAGTCTTGTGGTCACAGTCTCTGTAATAACTGAAGAAAGAAAAGGACACAGAAGTATTGGCATGTTAATATAGCCAAACAAGATCAATGTTCTACTTAACTTCCATGGAAGAACATGACTTATTCAAAGATGGTCCCATTTAAAGAACCATTAAGACCACACTGCCTAGAGGCTGCAGTCTCATTAGTACCCAACGCTGTGTGTTTGTTTTCAAGCCTTCCTACCTCTACAGTAACTAGGGACATGCTGCCATGAAACCCTTTTGTTCTTCACAAGATCCCTGTAAAACATGGAAGTACTATTATTCCTGGTCACAGCCATTGCTGGAAAAGCAGCTCCCTTACTAGCTTCCTCCTAGTTAATTCCCATAATGCCAGCAGGAAACCTATCACCTGTTTTATACACAGCCAAAATACATATCTAAAGACCATCTTCTAGGCACACAGGCACTGGTATCAGAGGTAGGAGGAGAGTCCAAATGTCTGCACTACTGGCTAAAAATGTTACCATAGTGCAATCACCTCTAGCTAAATAATCAGGTCATGCTACATGACTCTATGTGTGTGATCTTGGCCCTTACTCTGTCTTCAACAGAGAGACCAGGGACAGGTGCAGAATTTAGCTCTGGACCTGTGGTCAGCGTTCAATCCTGTAGAAAACTGAGCATCCACTTCTGGAATTTCTGGTGTGTGACTCAGAAAATGTTCTCCTTACGTCTTTCAGTAACTTCTGATCCGTCTTGCCTCGTTTTCTTTGTTACAGAATCCATACCATTGCCACCTGCAAGGAAAGCAGACACTGCACTCAGAGCTCTGTGGATAGTAGGAGATTAACAACAGCTCCCCACAAGGCCCACCACTTTTCTTCCTTCAGATGTGGAAGCCATCTATAACAGGGAGTTTATAATGCCTTTCCAGAGCCATATGAGTATTACCAACAGACCTGCATCACTTCACTACAAAACTGGATGCAGCAGAGCTGAAACAGCAGGAGGGGTTGTGAAGCCAGCAGGTGAAATAAGGGCCATTGAAGCAAATCCACTCAGTGCTGGAGAAGTTTAGACCTGGATTTACATCCAGACCTTGTGGCACTACACTAATGTCTCCTGTTCTGCCACTATAAAGGCTTGATCAGAACCACAGGATCGAAATGCCACTCCCACACATCTGCTCCAGGCAGGACTCAACAATATAGGATTAGAAAGACAGGCAGTGGCAGGAGTAAGCTATATGCACCATCTGAGCACTGCCAGAAACACCTAAGCAGAGATACTGTTGCACTTTCAAAAGTAATACTGTGCATTCTCTGGGTCAATCGATGCTAAAGCCACAACATTGACTTGGGTGAAGCAGAAAAACACTGGAGGCACCCTTAAACTAGCTATTTTCAGCAGCTAGGAACTTCAGGTAGGAAGTGCTTCATTTTGTTTTATAAGCAGAGCAGAGACAGTTTGGAGGCCCTGTCTGCACCTTTGGAATCTGATACAATTTAATGCCAACTCAGGTCAGTCTACATAGTATTGGAATCACTTCTGGGAATGCTGTGTACACTCCTCTTCTTACCTTGGATCACACTCTAGTCAAAATTACAGAGTCATACCTTTAGCAGAGGTAAAACTGCCTGCCAAGGCAGGAATACCACAAAGAAACATCATTGTGGAAAAACACCAATTAGAAGAGAAAACGTTTCTGTCAGAAGGAAATACACATTTGCTCACTCCTTGTCTCTCTAAGATAACATTTTATCTTGTGCAGCCACAATGAAAAGGAAGAGCTTTGAATTTATGCACAAGGTGATAATAGATCAGAACTCTCCACTGCATTCGAAGACTCTTCCTCAAAACTGAAGATCCAGCTGTACCAAAATGCACACAAGTAACAGCCTGAGTACAAAAAACACACTTTGGGAAAAATTCCTTTCAAGTTTCAGAGCCCAGCTTGAGGCAGAACCCAAGGTTGTGCCCTCCAATTCAGCTCCCATTTGAGTTTGATCCTCATAATTCCACTTACCCTTCTGCAAAGTGCCTACTGAGTACCCCCCTTGATGTTACGCTCGCATTGCCCACACACAAATAATGGCACAAGGCAGGATGCAGCAGAGAATCTGCAGGAATATCTTAAGTTCAGATTCAGTTCTGCTATTCCCAGAGCTGGACAGCAACAATTTGAGCATAGAAGACACACCATCAGTCAAGCCACTTTAGCCTCCTATCACAGACTCAGCTCCACTTTGCAGAGAACACCCACAGTGCCCAGGGTCCCCACCCTCTGCACCTCAGACCTGAGCTTGGCTAAACAGCCCTGTAAATGGAGCTCCTGAGGCCACATCCAAGTCCGTACACAACCTTGGCATCAGAATACTATCCACACCTTACAGTGCTTGCTAACACTGGGGATTTCCAAGGGATTATCTAGAGTGCTGATTCCAAGGCATATGCAAGACTAGAGCTGTATCTATTAGGAGAGTTCCTCCTCCAGCAGAATAACAGTGCCCTCCAATGGAAGGCAATCTCTCTGCTATTCTTCTTTATTACATTGACAGTGGAAACATCTTTCAAGTTCCTTCCCTAAAAAACAGATGCTGGAAGCTGTTGTCAGCACTGTTGGCTTTGCCAGTGTTTTTGGCAGGGAACACAGTTTTGTATTTGGAAACTGCTTTCCTGTTGCTTTGCAGCCCCAGAACTCCACTTCCTTTCTGCTATTGGGAAGCGGTGCTGCTTATGGGTGCTGGAAGAGGCCAGCATCACCATGGAGTGAATACATCTTTTGCATCTTCGCCTTCCCTTGAGGAAGGGACATACCTTGCTCTGTTACCAATAAAAATAGTAAAATAACAAGAGGTTAAACCACATTTTTGGAGCCACACATGCCACAGCCCAGCTCCAGCACATGGTGCAGTTCGATCTATGTTGCATGTGTTAGCCACAAGAATGCAAAACCCAGCCCAGGCTCCAGTAGGATGACTGAGCTGGATTTCCATTATGTGCCAGGACTGACTCATTTCACCAGCTCCTATCTGGATTCACAAAGCCATAGCTATGGGCTATGTCTGTGGCAAAGCAATAGGGCTATTGAATCAGAGAAGCCACCTGAGCAACAAGCAGGAACTCGTGCAGTGGGATCCCTCTCAAATAGTGCAGGCAGCATAAGAGAGGCAACCCTGTGGCCACTTTAACATAAGCTCAGGGGTTGCAGTGTGCTTGTGGCACCCACAAGAACAGGGAACTTGCAGACCCTAACGGTATGAAGAACCAGGAGAGGTCTAGCACTGCCACACTTTTCCACACTCTTTCCTCTCTGTAGAGCACTGAAAAGCAGGATAGTAATAGCAACCCAACTTTGCAAGGCATACTTAGATCTGTGCTTTCCACATCAGCCTGACACTGCAGGGTGATTCCTGTACCCCCTTTTCTACCTGACTGCAGTGTAGCACACTGGCGAGGACACCAAGCCACTGAGATGGGATACTCAAACCCCTCTTACTGTTTCAGAATTTAGGTATGGTGTGCAAAGGTAATAAAGTTTATTACAGACATTTTTCCAAAGGGGAGGGGAATAGCCACAAAGACACATTTAATGGAAAAATGAAAGCAGGCACATTTCAGATTCTTTTATTCCTCCACAATGTCCTTCCAGTTTTCATGTCAGAATGCTGTTACACCCGCACTGCACATCCTTTCAGCTCCCTCCTTCCTCCATTAATAAGGCTCCTGCTGTTAGACACTCCATTAGGAGAAGGAGGCACCAGCAGGTGCTGAGATTAATAACATTTAATGTCAGAGGAATCCTTTGATCACAAATACTCTGAGACTCAGTAGATGTGCCCAAACCATGTCACTGACTATGTTAAAAGCAAATGCCATGTCTCCCACCATATCAAATGCCTCTTAGGGTGCCCCTTCCTCTTAATCAAGCCTTTCAGGTGCCACTGTCCTGGGACTAGAATCACAGAACCAACTGGTTTTTAATAGAGTTTTAAAATGGCCCTTTATCTGTCTTTTTTTACACCACAGTCTAGGAATCTGACCTCCTCGTTCTGCTTTAAAACCTGTTTCTTTTCAGTTATTCTAACAAAACTAACACAGTCAGAATCAAATCAACCAAATCTGCTCATTTTGTAGACTCACTGAAATGATGCTCATTCCACGGAAGCAGGTTGGTGCCCAACCAAAGCTTGGACATGCTGTAGGAATCAAATACTTCTCTGCCCACAACCCGTTCTGTCTTCTTTGACAGCAGTATGTGCTTATTTTCCAGAGCACAAGCAGGAGCACTGCCCAGACCTTACTCCACACTGCCAGGTACCTTCCTTTCAAAAACATGTCCTCACTGTCTCTACTTAATTGAGCTACTCAAAGAAAAACAGTTCAAAGCAAGGCCAGTCTGACCCACACAAGCTTCTTGCTTCTGGCGCAGAAAGGGAGCCAAACAACCTGGTATTATACAACATACGCTTGCAGAACAAGCAAGTGCTGCTGTCACCATTCCACAGATGAAGCAACTAGTCACAGAAGGACAAGTAACTTCCTTGAAATCACTCTACAATTCCATTCAAAGACATGTCTTTTACCTTATACTACTGTGGTCAAATTGCCAGACCTGCTGCTCAACGGTTTCAAACCAATTCTGAAATCAGAGTTCTCCAACTTATTGAGACAAAGCTTCAATAACACCTTACAGTGCCTCCTAATCTTCTATGACAAAAATGTAGCACAAAGTCCACAGTCAATGAGTCACTGCTGATAAATAAGTCTACCCAGCATAGGGCAAAACAAAGCCTGTCCACGGCAACACAAACTTTCACTCAGAAGCAGTTCCAGGCATTCTCAGGACTAAACATCAATTCCTTAATATTACACCCTGCACCCACCACCTGAAGCTCTTATTTACAATCATCATTCCTCCAGCACATTTCAGCTCCACTCACTTTTAAAACAAGCCAACAGGTGATGTGCATTTCACCATGCTGGCAACCTTACAGAACAGAGAACATCTAGCTAAGCTTTATGTATTTGCATGGCAGTATCACAAGGTGCATTAAAAATATACCAGAGCTTGGCTTCACATTTCTTATCTCCCAGCAAGTACAATCCTTTCACTTGATGCTCACTTTAAAAGAGCAGTATTCACTGACAAACATAAACTCTAAATGACCCAGCTCTTACACAAATTTTTACATTGTATTCCCCAGAGAAACGTGTAAGACCTCCTGTATTTTGCCTGGGAAGTCAGCCTTACTCTTCAAGGAATCTAGGAGAGAGAAAATAAAGGATACCTTTTTCTACTCTTTTTTAAGTAATGTAACTTACCTGGAGTGCTTTTACTGAACTGAAAATCTGTTTTTCTCCTCAACCGTTTCCTTTCTACCAAAATTTGCCACCTACACTTTATATCACATCCTTCCAAAGGTGTGTGGAATCTGAGTGATCATCCAAAAATGTTCACCTCTTCTTTAGTCAACCTGTTTTATTCTCGCCCTTCTTCTCTTTTCTATTCCCGTGCTCTCAAACAAGTCCCAACAAAGGCGTGTCGTGGTTTCCTGCCTCACCCTACCCTTCCAATTACCTGACACTCACTGGAAAAAAAGATCTGCCTCCAGGAATCAAACTTTATTGAAAGAAAAAAATTCTCCTGCCTATTTGCTCAGGTAGATTAACTATTTAGATCCCAGACAGACAAAGATGTGAAGGCTTAAGCTGGAGAAAATGAAGTTATGCCAATACTTTCTGATACATGATCTGAGATCTACACTGGTATTTTCTTACAGAGTTACAGAGCACCTGTGGATGTCTCTGCAAAGCTGGCTGCAAACTAAGCGTATTTTGCTGCTTGCAATAGAAGGGGCTAAAATCCCAGCTAGTACAAACTGGCTGGAAAGTGCTCAAGTCAGCAATCTGAACTGCATTGCCCACCACATAGATATTTATGCTCTATTCAGAAAGCAGCACTATTAATAAATACACCAAACTGATTAAGGAACAAAATTTCTTCCATGTATATCACCTATAGCCTTTACTGAATAGGAACTGGAGCAGCAGGGCAGCCATGGTGGGTCAAAGCAAAACTTCATCTAACTCACAAGCCTGTCTTTCCCCAGGTCTCACTTTAACAGCTCAGGGAACACTATGGGAACAGGACAAGCATATACAGATATTTTCCTGGTGTACAGTGGAGGCTTCCTAAATCAAAAGCAGCAGCATTGCAATCATTCCTTGATGGGTATTTTCCATTAATTTGTCCAATTATTATTTGAATCTGTACAACATTTTAAGATGTAGTGTCCTACAGCAAAGACGTTTACAGCTTAATCATACTTGTGTAAAAACACTTCCACCTACTGAACATGACAGTGCCATTTGGTGTCTTGTGTTTATTTGTAAGAACCAGAATTCACCTTGGCTCCTCTCACCCTACACAGATTTTGACAGGTTTGTACCACATAATTGGAAAAGAACTTGATGCTTCATGCCTGGTTTTGCACAGACCTTTTAAGGAATCGTAGCTGTGCACTGTCAAGATTGTTCTCTGTTCTTTTAAGTTGCAAACTTCCAAAAGTGTGTAGGGACATGGCTGCTATTCAGCACTACACTGCCACTCTGAAGGCTACGCCCTATGTTTGTTGATGGGAATCAAGACTTCTTCAGAATTCATCAATGCATTTCCTAAATCACAGAATTTGCAATTATATTTACTTTTACTCAGAAAAACATTTATGAAGCATAATTTCCTCCCTGCATGGAGGAAGCATCCATGACTCTGCTTTCTGAACACTAATCAAAGGCTGCATGTGGTAAGTAAGTCATTAAGACGAGTAGAGCTCAGCCTGGGACCTGGCCAAACTGCACTTGGCTTAAGACTTGATAAAATGATAAAAGTGGATTTAGCTTTTTGAACTTCACATTCTTTGAACATGACACTTTACTGGTCCTCTTACTGTCAACTGCACTTTAAACCTGCACTTTGGTCATCTCATTTTACATCTGATTCCAGCATAGTCCAGAGCTGTGTGCTTCAGACATAGCCTGGCTGCTCTCAGACAGAAATTGTTCAAGGCAAAACAGCACTGAATGCACTGAATAGCTCTGTAAGACCCACCAGTACAGGGAAGATTCACTGGAATGACATAAAGATTTCACTAGAGCAAGAGATGGGACCTCACATTTTAAGATAATATACTCAGGACTAGAGAAATTTTCTCACTCCTTGACCTTGGTTCACCAGTTTTCTTTACATAGGTATAACCAAAAGTAGCCATCCCAATTTTGATAAAATAAGAAAATTACAGTATTTTAGTCCCTGCCATGTCATCAGTGAGAAAGATACTGGTTTAATATGTCTTGAGAACAAAGTGTTCACGGAGTGTCTCTTCTTTCTTACTGGAAAGAAAAATAAGAGGATGGCAGGGTAGATGTAGAGGTGCCTTAAAATGAAACCATTGACTGAGAAGCACTAACTCTGCATTTAAAAGGGGAAATATAGAAGAAGGTAAAGTTGAGGATGCTGCTTGATGAAACACACTGATTACTGCACTCAGGTTCCTAATGGGCATAATTTCAAGAGGTCCTGAGCTGCTTCACCTTTCACTGAAGTCACTGATTGGCTCAGGTATCCAAAGCTACTGAAAGTCAGGTGTCTAGCTGGCACAGTGCAATGACCTGCAGCAGACCTAGCTTCAGGTCATCACCTGCCACTTCTCCAGTAACAGCGGTGGTGTGTGAACTGGTCGTTAGAGCAAGGGAGGCACTTTGAGCTCCTCTTGGAGGAGACAGCATCCCTCCTTCCATTCCCCCACCTGTCCTACTCAGTTTTGCTTGTAGAAGATGAAGTCTGTACAGATGGAGTCTGCACTCCTGGAGTACTCTGCTCCTAGGTGTACCTGTGAAAGCTATACCAGATGCAGAGTCTGCTTCTTTCCCTGTTCCCATCACAAGAAGAAGCTGTACAGACTCTGAACTTTCAACTGATGCCTCAGTCTGGCAGCTATGGAGATCAAATCATGGTTGAAGACAGCACTGCTGTTTTCTCTGGTGAAAATAAATATGGAGATAATTATGGAAAAATAATATGGAGATCTCATAGCAGCCTTCCAGTATCTGAAGGGGGCCTACAAGGATGCTGGGGATGGACTATTCGTCAGGGACTGTAGTGACAGGACAAGGGGTAATGGGTTCAAACTTAAGCAGGGGAAGTTTAGATTGGATATAAGGAAGAAATTCTTTACTGAGAGGGTGGTGAGGCACTGGAATGGGTTGCCCAGGGAGCCTGTGAATGCTCCACCCTTGGTGGTGTTCAAGGCCAGGTTGGATGAGGGCTTGGGTGGCATGGTTTAGTGTGAGGTGTCCCTGCCCATGGCAGGGTGGTTGGAACTGGATGATCTTAAGATCCTTTCCAACCCTAACTATTCTGTGATTCTATGATTCTAAGATGCTCCAAAAGCCTACAGCAACTGATGCTGGTACTGAAAAAGCTGAGATGAGGCAGGAGTCTTCACTGCATATTCACTGCACCTGGGAGGGGGCTGTGCTACAGCACATCTGAATCACTTCTCACTCTGCAAGAGGAGCCCAAAGATAAAGAGTCTCAAAGCTGGTTTTGTCATGGCTGTCCTCTAGCAGCTTAAGGGGTGTTCAAGGTTTAGAAAGAGCCAAGTGATGATAACTTCTTATCTTCGATTTCAAAGGCAGCTGTGAAGCACAGGATAAGGCGTACATGGCTCTGGTAATTCTGTCTTGATTGACACATAAATTACACAGCTAGTGAATCAGCCAACAAGCTGATTGGAATAGTGCAGGTCTGCACAACGATGGTTCGCACACAGAAGAAGAAACCACACCTATTTCTGTGTAGCAACTGCAGTTCTCTCTGAGTCCTGGTTTTGCACAATGGAGCTGGGCAGCTACTAAACCAATCTGAGCCTCCTGAGTCACTCCTTTGACTCAATGCCCCAAGTCCACAGTTTGCACATCACTTGAGAAACTCACTGTGAGTAACCTCAGGAATGAATAAAAGTCTTGTGGGGAACTGATCATTGCTTTTGGGGTGCTGGGAGGTGAGTAATGTCAGGATGCAAAAAGCCATTGCTAACTCAATCTCCCAGGTTCCAACAGACTTGAGTGATCAAGAGATGTCTTGGCTGTTTGTATTCCTTAATATAAAAACTCTACAGCTAAGGACTGCCTTTCCCCTCTCCTTTTGGCTTTATATAGCATTCCACACAAAGGGGGGCTTGCTGCAGCTTCTAAGGCTTATCACAGTGCAAATAATAAATAGCAATATTATAATAAAGCTATATATGCATATAGAGCATTGTAAAACACTGATCATTCACAGTGCAGGACAAACTGAATTGTACTGGTCCAGAAAGGAAGGTCTGGGCTGTTCTGGTGGAGGGCAGACTGGCAAGAGGTGGCTAAAGACTTGGGCTTGCTTTTACTATTACCATGTGGACAGGAGGAGTGGGACTCTTCAGCAGCAGTAGACGGCTCTCTACCTCTGCTCAGAGACAAGCCAGTATAGACACTAGGTCCCTGATGCTCTATCGATGCTCTGCAATACAACTGCCTAATAGTTACTAGCAAGTAGTCCAGTCCAAGGGCTGAGAATGGACATGTGCATTGTCTTATGTATCTGGAACTGCTCCTGATAATGTAAGATTTGGGAACACACAGATCCAAACAAAACACATTGGTGACCTCTTAATGCCCCTCTGTCCTCCGTGCAGCTTTTAATGCACATTGATGCTTAGGCATTGTGAATTTTGGTACAGGTCAGGCTGCTGGCTGGCAGAGCCAGGAGCTGTCATCCATACCAGACTCACCTCTAATGGCAGCAGAGCTGGGATGTTAACAGACCTGTTTGCCAGCGTGACCTGCTGTCATCTCTGCTTCTCCCTTTCCACTCTCACCATGGCAATTCAGGAGCTACCCCAGATGTACAGCAAACCCCAGCATCTGCCAGGGAACACAGCTGTGAAGCAGATGGCTCTGATCAGCGCTGCTCTGAGGGGTATCACTGTGAGTTTAAACTAAGTAATTTCCATCCATAAGGAGCCTCTCCTTCCCTGTGCTGGCTTTCACTTTGTCCTCTAGGTAAGAGTTGCCTGCAACACATGCTGCACACAGCAGCAGAGCTCAGAGCTGGACTGTCTCTCGTTTGATGTGCTAGCTACTCCAGATCAGCCCACTGCCCCATCTGCTTGGTCAGAGACAAAGGAAACCAGTCCTTGAGTGTTTTATTTGGGAGAATTCAAAAACTGATTCACAGAATCAAATAATTACCCATCCCCTAGCTTTTAGAAAACTACTGATTGTCTGCAAGCCCACTTGTGAACCCTTGAAACAGTTTTAGCACCACTGTTTTTTAGAGAAAAAATACACACCAGAAAATGCAGTATTTGCCAACCTCACACATCAAATGTTTTGGTCAGCCAGGCAGCAAAAGGACACAACCAATGCCAGATGACCTGGCTGTGGTGCTGCCAATATAAATAATGGAGCAAAGTCAAAGCAAACTGTTTACAAAGAACTGGCAGCAAGCAAAAAAACACCCCGAAAACCCAAAAACCCTTTCTGGTAGACACAAAGCAAACATTTGGTTTTGTTTTTTGAATTGCTCACCAGCCATACCCATGGTCAAAATTCCAAGCAATTAGTATTTCAAACAAACAATGCAACCAGTTCTACCTGCTGCCAGTCCAAAGCTTGAAAGTTTAAGCATCATCACAAAAAGCAACACAGGGAGAATTGCAATGCAACAGTACAGGACAGAAGCTGAAGACAACACTTATCTTGGAGATCTGCCTCAGAAGATGATGAGTGTTGGCAAATAGATTTCTGAGTTGGCAACTGATTTCTAAGTGCCATGCTGACAGAAAATTCAAAACATACATTTAAAATCTCTGCTTGGCTCAGCTACAGCTCAGAGCAACTCACCACCTATACAGACAGGGGTTCTCTTTAGCAGGATAGGGAATGCATGGGAGGGGGTCTCTGAGAGCAGTTTTCTTTTGCTCTCCCCTTCTCCAGCTTTATACGTCCCTGCCCTGCAAGTCCTTTTCCCTGCTAATATTCTGAGAGTTATTTTTGTATCAAAGATTATTTCACAGACCATAAAGGAGCTTCAAGAGACTTTAGGAAGAGAAGTGTCACTGGTGCTTGGTCACTCAAGTGAGTATGTAGTGCAAGAACATCTCCTGAAAGTACCTGGGCACGGGGAATGAAAATTAAACAGAAGACTACGCATAAAGCCCATAGTTCACACCCAGACCAAGTAACCTGACAATGCACTGAGGATCACTGCAGGGGTACCAGAACTGTTGCTGCAGGGACAGCTGAACTGCAAGTGAGTCTATACTGTTGGTGGTACACCTCCTATATCCCATTCCCAAGCTCTCCAGCTTTATCTATACTGTCAAGACCTAACTTCGCTTTCATAACAGATTTCCTCATTATCCACATTGTTTATACAATACTGAGAGAGCATTAGCCTGAACTCCAGAGCAGCCTGGGGGCAGGTCCAGAGCATAAGCAGTGCCCAATACTACATTGCTCATGCAGTCCAGATTGATCTAGCATGCACAGTTAAATATAAGGTGTCACTAGTTTTCACACATTCCAAAAGGCCTCATAGTCATCCCTAGAAGGTTTTCTAACCAATACACCAATGATTTTGCAGTGTATCTTCTCCAGAATTTGGCTTGTCCTAAATGCTGTATTGACACAATGAACTCAAACTACTGGTTTCCTACACCAAAACAAAATTGGGTACGTGGAGCAAAAGTCAATGACTTGATACCACATGTGGCAAGTTTACACTCACTCTTGAGGTGGTGCTTGTAGTGTACAGAGACCCTTTATGGCTCTGCCAGGTGCAGGAGCAAGAGAAAAAGGGAGCTTCCTGAGAGTCTTCTGTCAATAAAAAAAGCACAGAGTGCCACAAGTAGCTTCTCAGACTTCAGGAGGGATGGGGATTCCCAGCAGCAGAAGCAAGCACAATGAGCTTCCAAGCTCATCTTCTAAGAAATTTAACAATGATACAGTATTGCAGGCTACCAAGAGAACATGTTTAATTATCAGGGGTTCTGATTTAGCATAGAAGAAAATGATCACCCAAGGAAAGAATGAACTGAGGTACATGGAGATTTTAAATATGTATTCAGTATGTTAATGTTTCTGTTTTGTGAGCTGACATGTTGGAGCCCATTATGGATGAAATACATTTCACTCACCATTTTCAATCACGGACTTTATGAAGAACCTGTGGCAAGCAAAGGAAGCATATTGACAAATGATTTTAACCTACAACAGAGGGATTATCCCCTCCTCTAAAAATCTTTACAAGTCTGCAAGTTAAAAAAGGCTGGAAACTATTGTATCAGATGATGTTAAAATATGTTAAAAGCATAGAACATGCATATACAAATATACTATGTATGATTTGATCCCTTCTGCAGGGATCTTTCGTAGCACATGGAAAGTACGTAGTGAGTTTGGATTCAGGGTAGAAAGAAAATGATGACTCAAACTCAGTCTATTTTAGTAACGCAGATCTTTACTGTGCCCCATCTATATGGCACACCGGCCTGGCACTTCAGGAAACACAAAAGCATTAAAAAAGCCTCAGCCAAATCAAGTTTTTGAGTTTTTCAGGTTTGCTGTTTGCACACAATGGGCTTTTTGCAGTCCCTGGATGGTGTGCCTGGCTTCTTGTCATGTCTGTGCACATGTGTCTGTTGATCATGAAGCTGCCTTTGTTGTAAGTTTCAATTAGAAAGCAAGAGGACATTGAATACCAAACCTGGTTCTGTTCTCCAGCAACACTACTGAAGAGTTTGTGTGGCTTAAAGAGGAACAGGTTTTTCCTCAAGAGTATATGGCAGTTAGGAGAAGGGGAAAAGACGGACCCAGAACCATGATAATCTCTTCATTGTTTACAACAGAGGAAATAAATCATGGAGCAAAATCATCAATTGACTGAAAACTCTCCATCAATTTTGTTTTTCACACCACTTTTATAGAGAAGTTTGCAAGAAAAAATATTTTTATTTCCAACAGATTTTGAAAATTACAAAAAATTGAAAAGTTCTCTTTGTTCCTTTCTTCCATTTATTCATTCATTTCTCTATTTATTTATTTTCCTCCGGGGAAGTAAGAGCAATCATTGGGATTGCAGGCTTTCCAAAAACAAAAGTTAAAAACATTAAAAATAGAAGGGTTTTAGAACTTTTTTTAACATTTGTATTCGATGTTTACAATTTAAAATGAAAATCCCTCCCCCTAAGAATTAGACAAAGAAAACTCTGCATTTCTTCCAAAAATCTTTGCCTAAATAGATTCCATTTGAGAATCCTCTTTGCAACTCTGTTAAGAGAAAGTCTGGTGCTAGGCAGAACCTGGAAGAAAGTCACTGCTAAATGAGGCTGGTACAATCTAACCCCAGAAATGGTAAGATAAGCACAAGAAAGCTGATTTTACAGATCTGAACAGTGGTAAAACTTGGACACTTTTACCACATAACATTTTCTGAGATCACTCTTTATAGTAAAGAGGGCTTTAAAGCACAAAACTGTATTTCTACTCCTTTGACAGGCAAATAAAAACATCTTAAAAGCACACATTTCATGTGCAATCATAAGGCTTGATCTTTCCCTCAGTTCTGTCAGGTTTACCTGGCTATGAGTCAAGAGCAGTAACTCATCTCTCTGAGTTTTTATCTTCATATTTGAACTCTCGTGTAGACCAAATGATGTAGCAGATATACTGTCTAGGACTACAGTAATACTGATGGGGTAAGAGCCTCCCCTTGGTTTGAAATCCATGTCAAACTGAAATCAAGATATTCTGGCTTGGCTTTTTTTGTGGAGATGCAAGAGAAGGCCAACTCAGTGGTAAATATAGTCCCTTGGAATATGCAAACAACTCTACAGGGATTTAAACCTGTGATTTTCACATTGTTCTCCCCAACCCTGTGATCAGACAGTCTGTCCTGGGCCAAAGGAGCTTTGAGAACACGTTTCCTTTAAAATAATAAGGTTTCTGGGGGAATTCTCAAGCTTAGGTAGCAATGGCTCTGAAGGGTACAAAAGAGGAGGTTTGTACAAACATGTTAGAACAGCTGTGCTGTGTATACCCTGGGAAGTTCTGACTATCCCCTGGGCCCATGCATGATGAAGACTGAGACAATTTAGGAAACTTCCTGAGTCATACTTGGAATTGAAGACTACAGAGTTCCACAAGATTTCTATTCCAAGATGGTCCCTGTCAATGTGATCCTTCTCCTTCCCCACTAGGAACCTACTTCCTGTGATTAGGCTCTGAAGCATTTCAGGGTGGAGCTCACTTTTCACTGCCAAAGTAAACAACAGGAAGAAAAGTCCCTGCTGGGCTACTAAGGCGTTCACTCTAAGGGAATATGCTGTGTTGTGAGCCCTGTTTATTGCCACTGATCATCAGGTATTTATCATGAACTGGCACTTATCACAGTAAAGATCAACGTTATTACCAGGGATGGGCATTTCAGCTTACATCAGCTTTTTGTTTCCATGGCTGCTTCAGAGCCATAAATCAACTCCCAAACATATGTTTATCTCAGTATTGCAAAAGCGTTTTAAATCAAGAGACTGGTTTCCATTAGTGTAAAGCTGGACTGTGCTTGTTTCTGTTGCATTTGTACAGACACGGAGTAACACTGTGCATTATAAAACAGCAATCTGGATCTTACCTTGGTTCTGAAGGCGACATCATACCAGTTGCTATAACTGCTTGTGGCAAGGATGTGCGTGAAACTGGTTTTGTTCCCATTTTTACAGCTATTCATTTGCCAAACTGGTCCTCAGAAAGGTTTAAATCCCTCTTACTGGCTGTTGTCATGCTGCACCTGCTTTTCCTGGGGCACACAGCCTCACCTGCCATGTGCAGGCTTGCAAAGCCCCAATTTAAATGGCACTCCTTCATTAGAAGTTACATTCCAGAAGTATAAAATATTATTATTATCCAATATACATGGCTAGAACACTGCTGATCTCCTGCAAGTACAGGATGGGACATGAGACTCTTGGTAAAATCACTCTCCAGAATGCACCTCATGTGGCAGCTAGAAGCCTTGTGCATGTTCTTAGTACTGAGGTTGAAGACTGCCTTGGAGAACATTTTCTCTTACACTGTAAAAATCACTGAAGTAAAGAATGAGTTAATCTCATTGAGAGCTCATAACACCTCTTCAGCTTTGTCTCTTCTTTGGAAACATTTTCCTACATTACCAAAATTACGCCTCCATCACTTTTTTCTCCCTTCACTTCTACAGGAACTGTCAAGTATCTCTTCAAAACAGAGATACCATCTGTGCTCTTTCTAGTCCTTTCACAAATTTTCCACGTTTTCTCTTTTCAGCAAGGAGCTATGGAAATTTATGAATTCCTAAGTTTTGTGGTCATAGGACAGAAGGTGTAATTTCAATTCACGTGACTGGCAGCAGAGTTGTATGAGCTGCTGTATTGAAGTTTTGCAGATTTAGTACCTTCCCCTGCTCTATTCACTCAACTGTGCCTTGAGTTATGCTTTATTTACAAACTGGAACTGCTCATTCAACTTCCAGTACATTGTTTCTAGTCTCCTTGATTTACTACCTGAAGCTTTAATTTACAGGTGCTAAGATTTTTAGCTTCCCTGACTATTTAAGGAAAAAACAACTTACTGAGTTCTGGTGGAAGGACATTCAGTCCCTTGAGGCGAGCAAATGCACTATGAGATCTATACTGAGGGAGTCAGTTGTGCATAATACCTGTTTTGACAAACATTTATTCATGATAGAATAATATTCATTTTTCCTGAGCTGTCAGCTGGTTACAGGATCAATGTAAAAATGCATTTTGTAGGCTAGTATATATACATTTTCTAACAGCCCCCACCTCCCAAATCTCTTCAGCTCAGTAAATACTGATGAAATGAAGAACTGGAGTCTTGCAAATAAGTATGTAGTTTATAGCACCAATAAAATACAGAGTCCAGAATAAAATACTGATGCAACAGTTCTGAAGTTGTGAGGGTTTTGAAATGCTTGGTTTGGTAAGCAAAGAGGCTATAAAGTCCAAACCTGCTAAATTTTATACTTCACACAGGCCCTATGGCAAGGATGCAGGGAGAACACAGAGAGAGTAAGAAAAATACTTCCTTTTTACTGCATTTTGAATAAAAGGAGAAGACTGACCAAAGTTCTTTAAAGCCATACAACCCAGAAGCTCATATCCCAATTTCAATATTACATTCACAGAAGCTTTGATCTACACATCTGAAAGAAGGGAAAATGCTTTTGTCACTCAGAGAGGAAGACATCAAATTAGGCTGGGATGTATTTATTCACAGGTTGTAAATCACTTGCACACCAGTACAGTATCTTTCTCCTCCTGATTATGTGCCTTCAATCCACATGATGAAAATCTTCAGCCATTTCAAATTCATCAACCAATTTCTTAGGAAATGGAATAAGGTAGATGGATTGAATGATTACATGTCAGACTTCCAATCTTTCAACAAATAATGATAGATGCACTGTATAGAACAACCAAAGTCAACAAGTTTTAAGTATGTCGTGAGTAATAAGAGCTACAAATGCCATAGCAGGGCCTGATAAGCAACTCAACTACACAAGAACGCATCAAACCCAGGCATTGAAAGAGTCATACTGTTTGGCAGATCTGAATCTGAGTCAGAGACTGCTAAGATCTCTCTCAATAGGGAAGTTATAGGTGTCCTTGTCTAGAACACACTTTTACCTTGATTTTCAAGGTGAACTGGTCATTTACAAAAAGATATCTTTATACCAGGTTTGCCAAAAGCATAGTGGTCTGTCTTTGTTCAACCTGGTCACTCAAAAGGCTTGGAAAGAGTAATGTGTCTACAGTGTGCTGCCCACTCTGCGGTGGTTATCTTGGAGGCAATACACATCCTTGCTCTGTAATGAGGAAGCTGGCACAGACTGAAATTGGGATCCAGCTTTGTTCCACACTGGGATTTTTTTTAAGATCCTGACAAAAGGTACAAGGTCTGTCTTTCTCAAATTCTGTTATGTATGGATTTTTATAAATACTCATTATTTATGTCTTTCACTGTGCCCTTCATTTGTATCATGTGTTGAAATTAATTATAACATTCATGGACTTCTTTCTATTTTGATATGCCAGCACTTCAGTAATCTTGGTCAAGTTTCACATCTAGATCTCACACCCTGACCATACAAATGTTCCCAGAGAGACAGAACAACAGACCAGACCCACAGGAAACACTCACAACATAGAAGCAACACTTCTCTTCAGAAACCATTCAGAAAGAACATATATAAGGGTTAAAGCAAGCCAGTGTCCGCACATTCTTTTTTGCCTTGACTCTGAATTGATTATGAACAGACATATATAAAAGCTGACAACTGTTTCTAACTATGCAGTAGTTAGAAACACATCATTTACCAATAATTAGAGAGTAAATATTTGAGCAATATTATAGAAGTCAAAGGTCATAGCTAGCAGCTCATTAACAACGGTTTTTCAATCTGTTTTATGATCCCTCCATGTTCTTTAATATAGAATGTCTTTCAGTTTGCAGCTTGCTTCTTATGTGGGCTAAAAGCAGTATTCAGCACCACTCATGGTTACTTTCTTTACGCTCTCAGTGCCTCACCCCTCTCCAAGTTTCTTGCTTTTCATTAGAGATTATGCTTCTGCAAGCAAATCCCTAGCCAGACACACCTTTGCCATACAAAACCACAAGTGATATGCTAATTCCAACCAAAAATGTTTGTTGAAGGTTAAACAAAGAGAAGATTCGTGACCCAGAAGAGACCAGAAAAGATCAGTGCAAGTCTGTGGCTCTTTGATATTTATGTCTGCTTCAAAAGAATGCAGAGGTATAATGCAGTCTGTGGAATATCCAACAATGCCAAGAAGGCATTCAAAATCAAAAGTAAAAGGAAAAATGGTGGCATAATGGCAAGTACACTGTGCTTCAGCTGCTTAGCTGGTAGGGCAGAACCCTGGGAAAAAAGAAGCTTTTCTTTTCAGGGCTTGAACACTGATTTCAGAGTAGCAGGTTACTTTTTAAACAGCTCTGAGTAAGACATTTGCAAGTGAACACTCATAACTTGGATCCAAGCTATTTAAGTTGCCTCTGCTCCCAATTTCTGGCAGTTTTTCTCACTTGGCTCTGAACCTTCTGACTGTGCCCATCTCTATATTCGTGTCTCTGCTTGAAAAATCCTGTTTCTTATTCAAAGCACAAAAGTATTGACTTTCCCAAAAGCCAGGTCCGTTGTGTGTCACTTGTTCTCTGCAAGATGACTGGCTGGAAACTCAGTTGTTAGGCAAACTTTTCACAGCAACTCAGGTTCTCATTAATTTACTTCCATCAGAAGTTCAGCCTGTGAAACCTGTGATAACACAGACTTCTTTTATTAAAATCAAGGCACCCTGGGCTCATCCTCGCTCCATATGTTATGACTGCAGATGTTCCTGCTGGCATGGAATATATCTGCGTATATCTATTGTTATTACAGGGTTGCCAGATGCGGGTCATGATGGCTGCCTTCCTTACCCAATGTCTGCAAAGGAATTGCTCTTTGGATTCTACTTTAGTAATACCCATGATTAAAGCTGTCAATTGAAGGCTTTCTACCCACGACACCTAAAGAGGTTTTTAGTTTCCAGCATAAATTAAAGATTTCAGAGTAAAATATTTAACACATATGCGCTCAAGTATTAAAAATCTGTACTAAGAAAAACGCTCTGTCAGGTGTAATGGCAAGATAAAAATAATGGCTAAAACCCAGTATGGGCAGTGATCTGAAGTGAAGAACCCTCCCTAGCAAGTGTGTGTATTTTCTGGAGTTCAGTACACTGAGTTCACTGAATCCAGTGTTTTGGAAAGATCAGGTATCGACAGGGAGCCCAATAAGAACACCAATCCACTGCTCCACCTTCTGACAGAACAGCATTTGCCTAAGCTTATAAAGGACAACTCTGTGGGAGTCTTTATATATTTATTTTTATGTACATGTGTAATTTTAAGCACATAAAATAATTGTAGAAAATAAGGCTGAAAAGGCCTTCAGTTAAGTATCTTGTCCCTCTCTCTGTCCCAAGACCCAGCTCCACCTTAACTATTCTTGATAGATTTTTCTTTAGAAGACTTCTATAAATTTCCATGAGGTTTCAGAGCCTCCCAAGGTGATCTGGTTCGTATGTCACCATACTTGCTGTTAGAAAATGGCTTGAAGTTCCAAACCAAGTATCTCCTGCTTCAGCTAAGGATCACTTCCTCTCTTCCATTCTCAGTGTAACAGATCTCCTTTCTTGCTTCCGCCCTTTATGTATCTGAATGCTGTTATATTTGTCATTAGGGTTTTCAATAGCAGACTAAGCTTTTCCTGTTCCTGCAGCTTTCCTCAGACACTGAGTTTCCTAGACCTCTGATGACTGAGAACTAGCACTAGCCTTCATGGGGACTACCCACATACTTAAAGCCACAGGCATATTTAAGTACTGTGCTGAACTGCAGACTTCATTCCTAGTGCTGCCCAAGGCTGTCAAACACACGCTGCTCTAGTTTAATTGAATGACACTTCAGTTAATTACTGTTTTGATAATAGCCATCTGGAAGTTTGCAAATGTCTTTAACTTGTAACTGCAGGTAAGAACTACCATATTTTGCTGGTGAAGGACAATCAGTGCCAAATTGTTTGGAACCTCATCTACCTGACCAGAACACAGCATTTAACTTACAGTTTCCTTAACAATACAGCCATGAACAGTATTAGAAACTGGTATTCTTATATGCATAGAAGCAAATTCTGTTGCCAGTAAACAGCCATGTCCAACACTTAATGCTTGATGAGGCATTGGTAAGCACATATATCCCCATCCTTGTCAATAAAGAGGTTCAATAACCTCCATTTGAGTACATAAAATGCAAGAGACAGAACAGCATCTGTGGTAGCTAATGCACACCAAGCAGATGCAATCAAGCAAAACATAAAGAAATCAACAAGCCAATACATGCACATAAAATATTATAATGAAAACTTAGGCAGACAGAGTCCAAGTGGGAAGAAGACGGAATGGAAACAGAGACTAAGCAATTGCCAGTCACCAGCGATCAGCTCACAGGAGGGAGGGCAGTGAACTGTGCTTAGATTGGTGTTAAAGGGACTATTAGAATTACGTCTTCCTACTTCTGTTCTGTTTACTTTACTGCAGTTATTTGCAGTGCCGTGAATTTGGCCCATGTGTTTTGCCCGTTTCAAAAATAAGTGCAGTAATAGAGTTTATCATGGTGACTTCAGGGTGTGTGGTTTGTTCCTTCACATTCTGGATTGTAAATCATTGCAACTTCTCCATCTTATCTGTGAGGATGGCTGCACATAGGTTTGCTTAGAAAAGGAAAAGTAAATATTTCTGTGTAAGATACATATATGAGCCACATCCTTACTATTTTTTTCTCAGTGGTATTGCTCCTATGCTTCTGGTGACACACCTAAGTCTTAAGAGTACATCACAGATGACTTCACCACTATGGCCTTCTTCTGAGACTTGGCAATACACATGGCAATGTATCTTTGGTGAACTCAGGTTAATTCTAAAAGGAAAATGTATGAATTCTTTAGCTTCTTGAGGTCCTCCCAACTTCTCCACTGCCTGGTGCCCTCTCTGGAGAGCTGTAATTTAAGTTGGTTGTCTAGTGTCAAAATTAGACTGCAGGCTTGATCATTAAAAATCCATACTGCATCTGACTGGCAGAACTGAGGCACACTGCCTGTAACACTAAGCAGAAAGGGCAGCATTTTCATTTGCAGTTTCTCCAGCAGTCTATGCAGTCACTGTGATGTTGCATGCCAGCATCAACTTTCAGCATCTCACGAGTGTTGGCTTGAGACGTATTTGTACTTCTCACCTGCAAGGTGTACCCATGGTGTACTTGAGAAACTGGAGATTGGTAAAGAGAGCTATTTATTTATTCTAAATGGAACCTGAAACTCCTTGAGAAGGCAACAGCTAAACAGCAAGACTTTCTAGTCACAGGTACGGCACAAAAGCTCTGTCTGAAGAAGGGATCCTCCTCTTCGACATTTCCAACCTCTGCCTATTTTCTTTGTGTGTTAAGCACATCTTTAGAAAATCAGCAGTTACAGCTAGGCACACCTACTGGGAATGCAAAGTAGTAGTACTTGTGAGAAAGCATGTCACTTTAGGTTTGAGAGAAAGCTAGGAGAAGGAAGTGTTAGACCAGGGGTAGTTTAACAGCTTCTACACTTCATTTTTAAAACAGAGAATCCTGCTTTAAGGAAAAAAACAATCTGACCCGGAATTCCTCACTGACATGGAAAAGAAAGATGTTACCAAACAAAATGAACTGCAGGGAGTAGATGATAATGTTCTTGATTACTGTTTGTACCCACATATCACATATGATTAAGTAGGGTGCACCCATATGTGCATTGTTGATCCTAGAAAAATTAATCCCACACAGGAATTCCTATCCAGACATGGATCTGCAGTTTTCAGGTTAGTCATACTGGGATTCACAAGCTCAAGAAGAGACAGGGTATATTCTAGCTAAAGTTCCAGGTTGATCTATCTACTGATCTAACTCCTGTGGAGTCTTTCAAGAGAAAACTTGTCAATGCATACCCATGTGTTGAGTTACCACCAACCATTTAACCATGATGAAATAGCTTATTCTGGCATATGCTACCCATAAAATGCTTGTAATTAACTCAAGGGAAAAATGCACTAAACTGTAAAACATCAAAACCAGAACAGCTCTTTCAGCTGTGTATGGGATGTACTGGGATAATTCCAGTACTGGGAGATTTCCAGTTACAGGAGTGCTACCTGAAATGGTATTGCATAGCTGTCATCAAAGAGGTTGGTGACAAAGAAAGCTTGTTCAATGACTATTATTGGTATGTGTGATGGAGGTCACTGGTGCCATGACACAGCCTCAAAGCTACATGGGCTACTGATGGGAAACGTTCCCAGTTAAAGTGGGAAGCATTTGCTCACCTGGGTCACTAAAGAATTTTCTTCTTCCACTTAGTATCAGTTCAGCATTCCTGGACTCCATTTAAGACAAATGTTCTTCACCCAAAATACAGTTTCCTTATTGTGTTGAGAGGGAGACTGGTACTTCACACACACATTAAACACAGTGTGAAACGCTTATGTAGTTTATGACTGTAGTTATGATGTAGTTATTATGTAGTTATGACTGCTTATGCAGTCAGCTGCAATTCCAGTATCTCAGCACCACATGAAATTGTGCCATTAGCTCACTCCATATGCCACACTTCTACTAACTTCCATCAGGATAGTGTAGTTCTGCTTCCCTTCAGTTCAGCAGGAACTTTCTCAATGACTTCAAATGTCACAAGGGTTAAGCTGCAGTAAGTTAGTAAAACAGTAAAAATAATATAAGAGTAATCACTTTAACCCATTGAGGCTGTAAGAAAATACTACACACTCACCAGTAAAGCTCTTCCTCTATGCCTATGTAGAGAAAGGGACTGAAACTAATTTTCAGTGTGAACACAAATAAAAAATTTGCACTGAAGCAATACAGTTCACAAACATTAAAATAACCATTTAGAAACAAGCCACAACTGGCATAAACAGTGTATTTTACCCAAGAAATGAGAAGTCAAAAAGCTTCACTGGACATTTTACTTGCTAAAGGAAATGGCGCAGCAGATATCCTTGTTTTCTTCGCTCTAGCTGAGTATTTTGAGAGGAGGGTTGATAAACAAGTATTTACTGAGTTCCCATTGCCTGTGAGTACCTTAAGTCTTGACTTGTAAAGAATTTGCTTCGATCTTTCTATTAAAATGTGGGAGTTTCACATCTGTTCACAATTCTTGGTGAATTGCCTTACTTGCAATCCTGAGGCAGCTGTCATAGAATCATAGAATGGTTTGGGTTGGGAAGGACCTTAAAATAATCTAGTTCCAACACCCCTGCCATGGGCAGGGACACCTCACACTAGACTGTGTCACCCAAGGCTGTCCTCAGACATGTGATTTTGTTTGCATGAACAATACAGACATACTCCCCATATCACGACAATTATGCACACTTAAAAACATTATGTAAGTTACTAAATGTATGACCAGGACACCAGGAGAGAGCTTTAAGCCAGCTCTCACATGAGTGTATTAGCCTGTGAGCCTGGTTTGCAAGAGGCATGGTCAGCACTCACAGCATTGCCACACTGGCATCTTAGCCCTCAAGATGTGACTTCATTGCCAGCCGTACCCAGAGGTGGAAAACTCCCATGAACACATTTGTATTTCATCCTTATGAAAAGCCCTCCTAATTTTTACTTCATAAGGATTTCTCTAGCCTTAGGTAAATGACCTAATTTCTTTCTTAATGAGAGGAAGTGTATTTTTGAATCCCGCCTGCTGATGCTGCAGCTTGGTAGGGAAGGAGGTTTGCTGGGTAGAATGGCTATTCTACCATCTAAACAATGATGCTGCTGAAGTGTTGATGGACACTACTTGCTCATGACTATACTCAGAGCAATAGTAAAACCTCCAGAGTCCAGGAAGAAGGTAAGGTGTGCATCTCCATCTGCGCTTACCTGGATAACTTGTCTGGTACCCCAGTTTAATCTAATGAGTCCACCCAAGGCCTCCAGACTATGGGTAACTGCCCTCAAATTAGCTCATCTGTGCTTGCAAATAAACCACATCCACTTCTTCAGCTTCACCAATTCCAGCAGCATGAGTAAATGCCAGCAACCTAAAAGGTACAGCACAGCATGATAACTTCTTTATTAAGTATGTGAGAAAACAGAGTGACTCCAAGCTCCACTACAGCCCAAATACCTTTAACACAAACATCCGCTGAGACCATCACAGCTGACAAAAGCCACACCAGGGACTAGTTTAGGTGAGGGCATAGATTGAAAAGGCTTGAGTTTTCTTAAGGTAATGATCAATCAGTTCTCCAGCAAAGACAAGAACACTGAAGGTCTGTTTATTGTTTCCTTTGTCTGCTACAGCCTCATAAAGACTTCAAACTGTAGGTTTTGGCATGCCTGTGTCAAGGAAAATCCCACAAGCAGACACAAAAGTAAGAGACAGTCCTTGCGCCCTTCCCTTTTATTAGTCCTGTGCCTCACCCGCTTGACTATTCAGGCATGCAGCAG
The DNA here is from genome assembly GCF_963264785.1 of Psittacula echo. Lineage (NCBI taxonomy): Eukaryota > Metazoa > Chordata > Aves > Psittaciformes > Psittacidae > Psittacula > Psittacula echo. The sequence goes on along the minus strand of NC_137743.1, from coordinate 13,634,841 downwards.
CGAGACCAAGGAAGCCCATCTCAGCTTCCTCTTGCATCATCTTTTGTAATGGCAAATTGCAGTGCCCCCTAGCTACAATAAACTGTCAGTTTTTCTTTTCAAGACAAGTACATTGAAAATTGAAGTAAAAAATATGGGATAGTCTAAGCCAGGCCCAAATGTAAAGCAGAAAAAGCAACAAAACTTTATTTTTGCTTTAGCTTCATGCTGATGTCCTTCTAGTGACTTCACTGTAATTACTGGACATTCGCACTATTATGAGAGCAGAATGTATCTCCCAAGGACAGGTTTTGTTGCAGTAAACTGGTTTTACTCCTAGAATCTGGTCTATAAAGCCCTTCCCTTGATATATTTACATGGCTATAGGCAAGTCAGAACAGTTTTCTGAGGAGTGAATTACAGCCAGCAAAAACACAGCCCCAGGCCCATGCTGAAGTGGGTAGGATTTGAAAATTTCTGCAGCAGTTAGTGGTTAGGCACATAAAAACACCCCACCCTCCTGCCTCAGGCGAGAGAGAATACGCAGACAGTGCAGTGTACTTCATGCGTCAGGATACATCATTTGGCTTTCAACAAGATCAACAGATTTCAGAGAAATAAGAGAAGGTAACACAGTTCCTTCACTTCTTAAGTGTGTGCCCTAGACACATCTTAGTTACTTAACATCTCAGTTACTCACAGGCAATGTTTAAAGAGAAAAGTCCTGGCTGTGGTGCCCAGCAAGCTGTTAAATGGAAGTTCTCCGATGCCCCTGGCACTCTGGAGGAACTTAGAAAGGTCAGACTGGAGTCTCTGAACACAAAGCCAGTATCCTTTACTATTACTTTCCATTTCGGCTTTGTTACTACAGATGATGTCTATAGGGGAATATCAGATGTTCTTGTCCTGTCAGTGCTGATGTGTGAGCCCTAGTGCTTGTCTGGTAATATAAAATGAATGAAACAGACAATACATAGAGAATGTCTTTCAATTGTGCAGACAAACTTGTGTCAACTGAAAAAAAATATCCAATCACTACAATGTCATCACAGAAACACCAAAGAACATAAAACAAGGAAGCACATTTTCCTTCTAGTTCCTTGGAGGAACAACAATATATTCAGATAGAGCTCAATAATTTTATTACCCTGTGCACAATTTCCTGTGTATTTTTTTCTTATGTTTTGCTTACCCCAAACAATTCTGATCACAAAAGAATTTTAAAAAATAAATAAATCAAACAATAGCATTACAGTGCTTAATAAAGACTGTTTTGCAGGGAACCTTCTACCTGCCTGCACATACTAGTGAGCTTATCTGAACAGTATGAGAAACACTCTCCATGTGCCATAAACACGCCAGGATCAATAACACATAGATAAGCTCTTTTCCTCAAGGGAAACAGATGTGCACTTTTTGAGAGGAAGGTGTTAGTCTGTCTCCTATCTGCCATCACCAAGTTGCAGATAACATAATAACCATCAGTACTGGGTTTCTGCAATAAAAGTACTGGATAGTCACTGAGGAGTGACTGATGACACTCTAGTTCCCAGCTCCATCAGGACCCTTCTTCCAGGTCTTGGACAAGTCATGTTTTTGCAGTAGTACATGTAAACACCAAGTAAACCCGTAGGCAAATGTGGTAAAACCAGCTAAACACTGAATACCTACCTGAAATAGGGTCTCTTCCTAGAGTGATTACCCATCAGAGAATACTGATGATAGCATTTCCTTTTCTCTACACTATGTGTAGTACATTAAACTCATAAACCCAGTGTGTGTGGACCCGTCTTTCTGTATTCACAATCTCAAGCAGACTGTAATCCTTACTTGGGGTGGGGCACGTGGGTGTTGCTCAAATAAAGTAGCAATGATAATGCACAGGATGATTTTTTCACATGTTATGTTCCTGTAAAATCATACTGGAATCTCTGCTGGCAAATGATCTAAAATCTCAAACTTTCTGTTGTTCTTGTGCAACTCAACATGTCTGCACAACAGAGCATGAGTAATTTAAAGCAGGGGCCATCCTTCAGACAGAAGGGATTATGTTGCAACCTTGGAGACATGCCATCTCAAAGCTCCAGAGTATCTGAGGTCCAACCCATTGATACCTTTGCAGCAGCAAGTCTGCAGCATTTTTACTGTTGTGCTCAGGAGTCCATTTTTAACATTAAAAAACCAAACCAAAAACCAAACCAAAAACAAAACCCCACCAAAACCAAACTTATTACATTAAGTCAGCTGCAGGTATTAAACAAAAATAAAGACAGGTTTGCTAATTTAAAAAATGCCTCCAAACTTCCTCAACAGTTGAGATACTGAGTTTTTTCACTAGATGATTATAAAAGATCACACAACTTAGTCACATAATCTAACTTGCCTCATTTGCTACTGGGAATAGTCTAAATCACTTTCACCCAGTCAACTCCTGCACAAGGAGAAATCTAAAGGCCTCAAGTTCTCAGATTTCCCAAAGTGACTTGTTCTAGATGGACTTTGAATGCTTAGATAGTTTTTATTTTATGAGAGAAAAAGGTTGCTATCATCCCTGTGAGATTCTATTTGAAGGGAGCGAATCTGTGTATACTTGTGTTTAAAAGCACAGTAATGGCTAACATATGATCACATCTACCCTCAGTGCTTACTCACCTCTCAGTGCAAGAGTGTATCTTGCTCAGTACAGATGGAGTTACACAAGGTAAAGAGACAAATGCACATCCTCATCTGTGGCTGTGAGGAAGAGTAAGGCAGGAAATCAATGCATTTGTGCTGCAGAAGTTAAGGGCACGATCTAGCAAAAGCACATGGATGCATATACTCCACATGCAACACTCAGCACAGCTGCCCAAGGCCTCAATGCACAGCACGGAACAGTTTGGCTGTGGGCAGTGCTGAAAGAACCACAGATCACAGAATCATAGAATCCTGGGGGTTGGAAGGGACCCCATCCCTGTGGGCTGGGAGGTATTGCTGTTACACTTCTGCAGCTCATTGCAGCTCACTTGCTCAGTCCTGACAGTTATATTTGAAAAACACTTTGTGCAAATCAGTTTTGAGAAATGCAAAGTCCATGTGGAGAAATCAGGTCTGCAGCATGGAAGGAAAGTTTGCTGATAAATATATGAAAATCAAATTTGATTCAGCAGTGTCTTTGAGAGCCAGGGCACTCTAATTCTGCTCTGAAGTGCATGACTGCAACTCCAGCTGGGGCTGCTCCAGGTCACTATCACAATACACCTGCCTGGCTGTCCAGTCAAGTTTCTTCACTTCCTTCTCCTTCCCTCACAACCAAGACAGTGCTGTTCAGATCATATCGGTGTGTTCTTCAGGTTCAGGCACATCCTCATCCCCCTTCTGTGAGCAGTGCCTGAGGTAGACGTGATGGATGGCCTGGGAAGTTGTGCTTTCCTTGTCTGTGCCAAAAGGCTGCGCCTGCCCTGCCCTCATAGTGGGGAGCACTCTATGCCCAGGCTGACTCCCAGGTACATGGACACTTACAGCAAGATAGCACAGGGCCTTCGGCAAACTCCTAAGAGATACAGCACAGCCTAGCATGTCCGGCTGCAATGTGTGTAGGGGTTCACCTGGGTGCCCCGTACCGGCGCTGCAGAAGCCCCCCTAGGCCCTCCACCCGGCACTTCTCTCACAGCAGCACCCAATCCCGCATTTACCGCCCGACCCAGCGCGTTAACAATCCTATTGCGCCCACCTACACCACACCGCTACCGCACCCACCACCTGAGCGCAGGCGCAACGCAATACTGCGCAGGCGCGCATGCGCACTGCCCTTTTCCCGGAAGCGGGAGATTGAAGCGCCGCTGCTGGTGAAGGTTCCGTCCGCTTGGCTCCTTTCTGTGCATTCCGCAGCGGTGTGCTGCTGAGGTGGAAGAGGGAGGAAGCTGGTCTCTCAGGGCTGTCCCTTTCTTCAGCTCTCATCCTGGATCTTGGCTCAGCTGGTTCCTGGGGGCTCAGTTCGGGCCTCCCCTTGCTCCACGGCGTGTGGCTCGGGCTGCGGTTGTGTTGCTGTGCTCCGTTTCTGGGGTGCCTCTTGACCTTCCATGGTGCCTCACTTCAGAAAGAGCTCCTCGGATCTGTGGCTGTGCTTATGGGCTGCCTTATTGCACCCTTCTTTCTGCTTCTGTGCAGGGTGGAGAGCTGGCTGGAAAAAAGTTGTTGAGTGATAACAGAGCCTTTGGTTGGTGAGAAGAGGGTGTAGAAGGAGCGAGTGTTGTTACATAGTGTAGCCATAAGCAGGAAAACTAAGACATGTAGCATCAGGGGCTTACCCAAAGCAAAAAATCAAATTAGTACTGAAGTGCAAAATTGTCTTTTCCCCCCTTTTAGCCCGAGTTTTCCTTACTGGACAAAATTTTTTTCTGTGTGATAAATAACATCACAGCTTGAAAATGCGAAGGATACTTAGGCTGAGATATTGGGGAAGGGTTTTAAGAGTGCAAGAGATCTATGTGATCTGGTATAGTGGAGGCGTCCCTGCCTGTGGCAGGGGGGTTGGAACGAGATGATCTTTAAGGTCCTTCCCAACCCAAGCCATTCTGTGATTCTATGCATGTGCTGTAAAACAGGGTTAAAGTAACAGCATTAGTGAAGCATTGGAAAAGTTATTCATTGTGGTCATGGTTATTTTTAGACAAATAATCGCATTGGAAGAGTTGCAGGACAGGATTCTGTTGAAGCTCTTAGGTTTGAAATGATTTTGCTGCTGGGGAAGACTGATTACATATTTATGACTTACTGTATACAGAGGCATGAGGTAGCTTCTTCTAGGCTCTTGCTTACAGTAAGAAATAAAAGCCTGCATTGTATTTAAGCCTGCATTGTGTTTAATGGGTGCTGTGGGCTTCCTGCTTAATTGGTAGAGTGCTAAAATGCCCAATTAACTGGATTTCATTTACTAACGTTTAGGAGGTTTTAAATCAAATACCATTTGTTGAATTTTGAACAACTGGAGGAATGTTGACTTGTAAGATAATTGGGGACCCGTGCCCTTTGGTATAGAATGAGAAAGACCAGGTCATTTTTCAAAGGCTTCTATTTTGAAACTTCTGATTGCAATGTGCAGCTAAAGGGAGGTGTAGCTGACAATTTTCCAGCTGCATTTTGGTCATTAGCAGGTCGTTCACTAGTGCTAAAGTAAGATAAACACTGCCAAAGCAATTTGAAGTTGGTACATGCTGGGAGACAGGACTTGTCATTTTAGTTGAGGTTCGTTTCTGAGCAGACTGGGGATGCTACTTTCGATTTAAAATTCTACTTGTGTAATTTCGTTTTTAAGGAGCATCACCAGAAGGCTGAAATGAGAGAATGGATTATTTTCAGACTTTCATACCCAGTTATTTTGTTTTCTAGAAAACATCGTTTGTACATCAGGACAATAAAAATCTTGTGGTTCCAACAATCCTTCTGTCAGTACTTGGGATACAGTTAAAATTAAAGGACTGGTTCTTCACACTTGGTTTAGTAATTATTATTCCTTTGAGTTAGACAAGCATTAAAGGTCATCCAGGTTAAGAAAATACAATTTGTTTGGAGTGAGCTTTTTTGATGAGTTCAGTGTTGCAGGATCTGATCCATGCAATGTCTGATTTATAGACGGACTGTAATGGGTTTGTTTTGTAAGTTGTCTTGCTCCTTTTTAGCACTTGAAAGAGGATATCGGGTAGGAAAAAAGATATTGTGGAGAGTAACTGTAAGACTTTTTATAATATTTTTCATTTTTTAAAGAAAACAATCCAGAGTTTTAGGAGTGAGGGGAAAATAATCTACAAAATTCACAGTACAGTGCTTTATACCAATTAGTAGTGTCACTTATCCTGTTGAAGCCACTCACAAAGCAAGATGTCTTTTTTGAACTTGCCAATTAGAAAATCAGCTTTAGTATTTCTTATTAGGGCTTTTTCCTCATTTCTGCAGCCACATGGCTCATTATAATCAGGTGAAAATGGCACCATACATAATTTATTCTGTCTTTTAACAGAAATTGCTATCCGTTGTAAAATGGAAGAACCAGTGCTTGATAAATTGCCGTCTTTGTGCTATACTCCAAAGGATTCTGGGACAGCAGCTCCACAGGCGACAAGTTCAGGGAAACAGGTATGAAAACTTACTTGGTTTCCCAATAATGTGACTCTTTGTAGTAACAAAAATATTTGTGAAATCATTAAGTAGTCGGACGTCACTGAGATACTGTTTGCTGGAAGGCTAAAGGTAGGCAACTTATACGCATAGCTACAAGGTTGTCCAGGTAAGGAATGTGCTCAGTGTACTTTGCTCTGAATATGCAGATGTTTGCTGTGAAAACAAAGTGATGGAGCTGTGTAACCCAAATGCCATACTAATAAATGTAAATAGTATTTAGGGCTTGTGGTGGGGTTTGTTGTGTTTGGTTTTTTTTCTTTAATCTGCCATCTTCAGTTTTCCCAAATCCTAATTTTCTGGGTTGCTATGTATGCAGGATGACCTTCTGCTTACACTTGAACAAAATACACTGCCTTCAGGTCATATATTCTCCATACTGCTGAGCTCTGCTTTGGTGTTCATCCCAGCATGTGTTATGGTGATGTCGTCACACTCAGCACCTGGACCTATACAGGATAGGGCTAGTTTGCAAATGTTCCGTAACTAATGCTCCCTCATGTTGTAATATATTTTCACAAGTAAATATACTAGGCATGTTATGGAAATTAACTCTTACTTTGAAGAAAAAGAAATCACTCTTTAGATTCTTATCAGTGAAGGATCTCAAAGCATGAACAAGTCAAAATTAGATAATTTCTAATACTGTCAAGCAGAATACAGATGTTTTATACAGGTGCTTATGCGTGTGGTGGGATGGAACAGCAAAAAAAATCTAACCCTCATCTCCATTAAACTAGAGGATGGAGTTGAACTTGATGAAATAACATTAGCCATGTTGAAATATGCCATACACTTTCTGCACAAAGACTAGATGAGTAGGTTTGCCTCAGCATAATACAGGCTTTACTCCCAGAAAATGTGGAAGTAAGTCTTTACAGATCTTGCAGCTGTGTGTGCAAATACGTATGAAAGGAGGACGTTCATTCAAATTTGTGAAAACTGTGGAGAAAATTAGGAATTCCAGATTTACAATCATCTTTACATATATACTATAGTCTATGTAGATAATAACCAGGATAAACAGTTATTTGAAATTTGATCAAAAATGAGGTTATTCTCATCCATCTCTTCCTTTGGTTTTGTTTTAATGTTTTCTAGCCAATGAGTGCAGCTCTGAGGGAGCGATTGAGGAAAACAAGACGTTCATTTAATGCTAATATTGCAGTGGCAAAGCGGCTCAAAATAAACACTGAAGAAAAAGACTATCCTGATGCTGACAAAGGGTGTCTGCCGAAGACGAGTACGGATTGTTCCACATTACAAGATGGTTCAGAAAACCTGGAGGGAAATGGCACTGGACATATATGTGTCAAAAGTCCCTTACAGGAGAGTGGTCTCTCTGGATCCGCAGAGAATTCTGATGTGCTACAGACTGATCTTAGTCAGCAGCAGTCCCTGGAAGAAAAAGTAAGGCTGCTGAAACAAGTGCAAGAGAAAGAAGAACTACTTCGGAGGCTCAAACTGGTTAAGATGTATCGTTCTAAGGTGAGGCAGACCTCTGAAAAAGCACTTTTAGGTCATTCTTTGAAGTGGAATTGATAGTGTAACTATCACTTTTTAATTTAAGCCACAATACTCACTCCTGTGTGGTGTTTGTGTAGTGTCTGTTTAAGGTGTTTTATAAAAATAGATCTGCAGGGTATCAAAAAACTCCACATTTCAGCAAATGATAACATTTCTTTTGTTTTCTTTCGTCCCAATTTCAGAACAACCTGTCTGAACTGCAGGCTCTGATAGTGAAATGGAGAAGTAGTACTCAGCTGATGCTGTATGAACTCCAGTCTGCCTTTTCTGCAGATGGCAAGAAAGTGAGTCTCAATCAACTGATAGATACTTTTGGATTAGAAGACCAATTACTGCACTACAGCAGGACAGAAGAAGATTTTGTAGATTCATAATCTACAGGTGTAAAAAGCTTTGAATTACACACATGCAAAAGCAGAAAAGACTGAGTGAATTCTGATCACATAAGAAGTGTTGACCAGACAGTGGACTTTATGCTTTGAGGTTATGGGCGTTTCTTGGGAAATACTTGTAAAGCTGTGTACTTAAATACAGTAGGCACTGTAAAAGGCATTACCTAAGAGAAAACACTGAACTCTTGTTGTTTTGGCTTAACAACTTGATTAGTGAATCATTATTTAATAATAATCCAATGAAATCAAGCCATACTTTAACAGGTACAAGGCAGCCCATTCTTTGCAAGGTTACCAGTATCGATATAATAACTCGATTAGTCACTTCTGTTGATGTTCTGATGGGGAAGAGTTCAGTTCTTTGTTCATAGATATGTCCCCATTTTACACGTCTTCCTGCTGCCTTTCAGTTAATGACAGCATTTTGCAAGTTAACTAATTTTCATGTTGTTAATAGTCTGAAGCCATAATGAGATGTTCTCAATAGCTTTAATTGTTCCTGAAGGAAATGTGCCATAATGCAGTCACTTTCAGGTACTGGTCCAGCCAGTTGTCTTCAGGGAAGCTCTCTCTTAAGAATTCTCCCACAGCCTGAGATAATGGAAGGGAAGGCAAGAAAACTGTAACCAACCCCTGTCTACTATTTCATGTGAGAGCCAGGTATTTTCTCTCTTCAAACAAAACAAGATAAACAAGGCATTGTCTAAAGGGAGTGATTCCAATACAGCATCATAAAGCTGAATGAAACTTCAGCATTTCATTTACCCTCCAATAAATGTCTTTTTAAAATGTTGGGGTTTTATCTTGGCTTGAAATTGCTTATTTTCTCATGATGACCCATGTGTGTAGTGTGGTGACTTCTGCCTGCTTTTATTTCTTTCAGATCTCTGCTTGTCAAATGTAATATGTCAGTCGTAACTACTCTGCAGCTCTCCCTGCTATGAATATTGTTTTATATACAATCACATTCCTTACTGGCTGTACCATAACTGGTTTGTTTACAGGTGCCATTTCCTGTTTCCCATGGGAAAGAAATTCAAAGATCATACAAACCTTTTTAACATTGATAGGGCTTATTAGACTTAAATCTGTACCCACAACTTGCTCTTGACAATATTGATTGTTGCTGTCCACAGAGAATTAATGAAGAGAACCTTTATTGCTAATCACATTTTGAGTATTAAGACACTATTTCTTCTGCCTCTTGAGGTTAGTAAAAAAAGATGATGGTGCCTGGTAAAGGGGGTGATTCTCATCACTGAGTTCCTTAGCAAATTTGCAGTTCTGCTTCTAGGCAAGTTTCAGCAGAAAGACATCTTGCGAAAGGAATGAAGATGTAATCAGAATCCTTACAGACCCCAGTTAGAGATGGTAAAGCAGAAAAGGAGGTGGTGTACAGCTGTAAGGAGCTGGCATACAAGTTCCCAGCAGTAGTTTTCCGTGCAAGGGTAGAATTTTTTTAATCTAAGATACTTTTAGAATCACAGAATGGGTTGGGTGGGAAAGGACCTTATGATCATCTAGTTCCAACCCCCTGCCATGGGCAGGGATGCCTCACCCTAGACCATGTCACCCAAGATTCTGCCCAACCTGGCCTTGAACACCACCAGGGATGGAGCATTTGCCACTTCTTTGGGCAACCCATTCCAGTTCCTCATCACCCTCACAGTAAAGAATTTCTTCCTTATATCTAACCTGAACTACCCCTGATTAAGTTTAAACCCATTTCCTCTTGTCCTGTTGCTACAGTCCCTGATAGAGTCCCTCTCCAGCATCCTTGTAGGTCCCCTTCAGCTATGGGAAGGCTGCTATGAGGTCTCCATGCAGCCTTCTCTTCTCCAGGCTGAACAGCCCCAACTTTCTCAGCCTGTCTTCATAAGGGAGGTGCTCCAACTCCCTTATCATCCTTCTCTGGGCTTGCTCCAACAGCTGCATGTCCTTATGTAGAAGACACCAGAACTGCACACAGTACTTCAAGTGAGGTCTCACAAGAGCAGAGTAGAGGGACAGGATCACCTTTGACCTGCTGGTCATGCTCCTTTTAATGCAGCCCAGGATACGGTTGGCTTTCTGGGCTGTGAGTGCATACTTAAGCTGGTTTATGGTCAGTTTCTCATTGACCAACACCCCCAAGTCCTCTGCAGGGTTGCTCTGAATCACTTCTCTGCCCTACCTGTAGCTGTTCTGGATTGCCCTGACCCAGGCATAGGACCTGCTATTAATGCCCTTGCAATGGAATGAATTAAAAATTTATGTGAATTTATGAAAGGAGGAGAAGAATTGACACATCATGGAAGAGGGAAATAAAGATACGCAGGTAGATCGGTGCCCAGCAGTAGTTAATTATTTCAAGAGGTCATTATTTTTCTTAGCTGTCTTGGAGAGTTCTGGCAGGAGAAAAGACTGCATATTGGTGTGAAGTAATTGGGAGATAGCAGCAACTATTTCAGGAGGCCAGATGTTTCCAACCTGTTTTTCCTGTGATTCTGCCAGTGGTAGCAGCCACTGCTAATGGTGGCTGTGGGTAATTATGTTATCATAAGCCACAGCAGCTTTCAGGACTGGGCCAGGTAGCACACATGGTCATGACAAAGCATACCTTCACCTTGCTACCTACGCCTCTGCCATTGCAGGTGTAAATAGTTTAAAAGAAGCAAAATGAAATCAAAACCAGAGACATAAATTTTAGCAGATGAAAATTCATGCAGTACTTCACTTTCAGAATGTTCTATAATTGCATATTGCAGACTAAGGCTATACAAATACACCCGTTCTTCTATCGGTCTACAATATCTTGTACCCTGTTTTCTGCAATGAACTGTAGGGTTTATATAATCAAGACAGCAGAAATAAATCTCATGAACTGAAACAGGCATAAAACGTACAAAACAGACAAACATACATCTTTCAAACAAGTTATTTTTAAAGAAATTACAGAAGAATTATGTTTGTGGAAAGGAAAGTTCTGGAAGAAAAAGTAGATATCAAAGTTCCTTTTCTTAGCCATGACCATGGTATTGTATATCTACCTGGACTCTGAGTTTTAAAGAATAGGGAATACTCTTGATCGCAGTCTTTCAACTTGTGCCTGAAGATTTTCAAACTCTTCTTTCTCTTCCTTGATCAGCCCCCGTAGGTGTTTCTGCTTCAAAATCTCTCGGTAGCGCTGCCTTGCAGCCTTTTCAGAAATATGCCGTGTGTCTGCATAAAACAAAATAATAAGGGTCAGCCTGTACTTGTAGGGGATGCAAAATCTATATTTCTATTGGACATGTCCTGGGGTTATTCCAAGTTCTGTATAAAATAGGCAAGCACTTTAAAGAAGGCTCACAGTTGGGCTTAAGAGCTTATATAGTACTGAATAAAGCAAAAAGAAATTCCAAAAGCTACTGGGAACGCTTCCTTCAGTTTCTAGGAAGTATTTTGAATATCTGTTTTCCATTAGTGGAAAGAACTCCACACTTTTCCTAATAATGAATACCCTTCTCAGCTTCACATTACTACCTCTGATCCCTTCAATGGTGAAAGCAAGTGGGTTGAACAGTTCTGAGAAAGAATGAAAGCCCTTTGCCTGACGAGGATATTAATGACTGTAATATTCTGACTTGAATAGTTTCAGCAATTTAGGTAGTTAGCTTTGGGTACAAGAACAACAGTCTCTAGGTATGCTCTTAAATAAACAATGTTAAACTGTTGTGGAAGAAAGGGCACTGCTAGTTTTGCACACAGTAATCAATCAATAGGTGCTCCTTGCCCCTTAGCTGATGCTGATGGAGAACAGGATCATGTAGCCTTGGAGGTATTTTCTGAATGCTCTTTGTGACTTAAGTGTGTTACTGTGACTCACCAGCTGCCTCAAAGATTTCCCTCCTTTCTGAAGTAGAGACCAGCATTTCTTTCAGCTCCAGGCTGAGCTCATAGTTTTCTTGCTCTTTTAAACTGATGCACTTCTCCAATTCTTTAACTTTTTTCTTGCGGTTCTTCACATTCTTCTTGTGCAGCTGTTCATTTCCAAATGCATAAGGCAAATATAGAAGATTATACAAAAGCTGTTTTCACCAACTTATGATAGAAACCTATAATCATAAGCACTGCATGGTAGCTCAATGAACTTGTGTATTTTGGTTTGACTAACAGCACATTCTAGCTTTACTTTGTATAGTGTCTTTCATGCACGCTGTATTACAGTATACTTTATGGTATCCTAATTTAAGTGGCTGACAAGGACCAAAGAAGTATGGGCCAGGGAGAGAGATCTATTAAAGATAAAACTTGAAAGGCAAAGGGAGTGAAGGAAGCAGATGGAATCAGTGAGTTGAGAAACTCTCTTGGCTTCTAGGAGCTGCTAAAGAAAGGGTGGTCATGCTGAAGTTGTTGCATGAGCTGTAGAGGGACAAAAGAAATACTAAAGCTTGAAGAGGAAGAGGAGGCTCATGCCAGCTAAAGCAACCTAGAAAAAAAATCCAGTGGAATCACTTGAAAACAAGGATAATGATAATTTGAATGCTGAAATAGATGAGGGAGCCAGCAAATCAGATCATTGTGTCTCATTTTGAATATAGGGGGGCAGTAATATTAGGAACAGGCTGGCACTCCTGAAGAGAAACATTAAGCAGCAAGGACTGGAAGAATGCTTCGTTAGCAATGAGAGAGTGATTTTTATAGGTAATGCTGTGTAAGAAGTGATAAGCAGATCTGCATTCAGATGTTCAGGAAGGAAAGCATTTAGTTCTAGTAACAGGGTAAGTAGATTTCTCTCCATAGAGTTGATCTATGCAGCAATCCATGTACAATGACTGCTTCCAAAGACTTTAGAGAACTGCTGCTGTAGACAGCTCAGTGCAAGCTGAAGAAACTATTTAAAGGCAGATGAATAAATACATGGAAGTAGATAGATAGATAGATAATCCATCTGTGTGTACTGTTATGGCTATGCTGCAACAGTCCTTGACTTAGTATGCCTATATCAGTTGCACTTAATCCTTACAAATACCTCTTGCTAATGAAGGAGAGGAGTTGGATTTAAACTAAAGATGTTTCTCAAATGTGTTGTTTCACTTATGATTTACCTCATCCATGATGCCAAGAGTCTGCTCCATCACTGAAATGTGGTGGGCAACGTTGCTGTTGTAGTTCGGCACAGTTAGGAGCTGATGAATTAAAACCAGAAAGAAACCATCTTATTAAGCCTGTTTGTTTGTTCTCAACAATTTCTCACTTCTGTAAAGACAATTATATTATGTGAAACTCAAAACCCCTAAAACTGTACACAGTGGAAAGGCTTACTAGTGATTATAAACAGACATTGTAAAGATACTCCTGGACATTGTGTGAATACTAAACTGTACTCTTGTTAAAAAGAATGTTAACTATTATGTGTTAATGGAAACAAAGACCAAGCAAATTTGTTGTGAGGTTATCAAAAAGACCCCAAGCTATACTTTTGCTTATTAGGTAGTCTAAGCTAACACAGCTGGAAGGCAAAGTGCTGTACAGGCTGTCTTTAGGCCAGAGAAGAAAGTGATTATTTTCTGCCAAGTGGCTTCCTAGTTCTTACTTCTTTTATTGTATCTGCATAGTAATTCAGGTTTCAGACAATTTATTGAAGATTTTTCTTGGGGACAGTGCTCCTATAACACTTCTTTATCAAATGGCAAATAGTAGAACAGGCTGTATGACCCATAATGGGCAGTAGACAGGTTTCTGTAGATATAGATTCATCCTTTCAGAGTATTGCCCCACCAAAGTGACTGGTAAAATTTTGCGGACTGCTCTAGTTAGAGGAGGAGAAACAGGAAAGAGCCAGCAGGCTCCTTGCCTACAACACCAAACCTCTTTCATGCACTGCTTTGCTAATAGCCCTCATTCCAGGTGTTCTCAGGTCCTTGTCCACACACATTTATACAAGCCATCTTTCTGTTCCTGTTGTTGGGGTCTCTGTTGGCTTGTTTTTTCCACTAACCTCACATTTCTACTCACAAAATGATGTCAAGCCGCTCAGAGCATTCAGATTCTGATTAAACTGGTATATGCCTCTGCCATGGGCAAGTTTAAGTCTCTCTGAAGGACAGTAGTTCTGTTCATCAGTTTAAATTAAGTTTGAGCTAAAGGCAACACTCTGGTGATGAATGTGCTACAAGAACTTTTCAGTGTGTTGTCACATCACCTTGTTGGAAAGCTGTTTTGTTGATGTTAGTTATGGAAGTCCCTTGGGTGTGATTCAGAAGTGAACAAGCACTTTGGAGAGCGGCAAAGCAAATGGAGCCTGAGCAAAACATGTGTTTTGGATTTTCTTCTCATCTTTTGATTGAATTGCAATACCCTTACATGCTCTCCAACATTCTTCATTTTCTCTGTGCTTGCTTTATAGCTCTCCCCCACTGCAATATACTCATCCTACAACATCCCTTACTCTAAGTCTTTATGCCCCCCACCTCATTGCCTTAGTTTCATCAGCTTTCTCTGCAGTCCTCTACATCCCATACTGCAATACCCTCAGGTTTCCCCTACAACCTTTCTTCTTGCTCCTGTCTTCTCCCACTGATATCCTTGTCTTTCTCCCACAACCTTTACCTATGTTTTCTGGCCTGGCAGCTGGGCTTGTTCAAAGCTGTGTGGGTGCTGATTTGCTGGCCAACTGCTGCCTCTTGCCCACCAGGTATGGCAAAACAACTACCTGTCATTCTGCTGCTGGGTCAACAAATGGCAGTGAGCAGGGCTCAGTGAGGCTCCTGTAGGAATGCTCAATCTTTGTACCCTGAGCAGAAATTACGTTGTTTCTGTGAGATACCAGATGAGGGCACTTCAGACCTTTCACTTTAAAGGAAATTACAATGCTTGATTTAAAAAATCTGTTCTTTGTGGCTGCAAACCCCTGATTCCTTACTTTCATTGCCAATTTTGAAATACTAAAACTTAGGGCTAATTTTGCCTTCATTTATGCCTGAACATCCTAAAGAACTTCATCACTGATCAATCTCAAGGGTAAAACTGAATTGTTGAACTATTAGGCATCAGGTTTCTCAGTAGAAGTAAGAGATGAGGCAGAAATTATGTTACAGGTATAGGCAGGAAAATATTCTGCAGTCAAAATGTGAATTAGAGAAAGTAACTCACTAGCTGGCGATCTTTGGAAATAATTAGTGATACAATATCCCGAGCCTTCTGTTGCAGATCTTCTATCTGCATTCTCATTTTCCTGTGTTCCCATTCCAGCTGAAATATCCTTTTAGAGAACTCTTTATATTCCACCATGCTAGCAATTTTTTTTTCTCCTTGAGCCTGAAAAAAATAGATTGATCTTAATTAACACACTTTACAGATTATGGAATTATTATTTGCAACAAGATAGGCAAGTTTCCAAAGTTATAATTTTAGGAAGGAAAACATGCTATATTGCACTCTCTTTCCAGACTTTGCTCCAGATGGTTATCTTTGGAATTTTGTACCCTTTAATGCTTTGTGGCACAGCCTTGGATCATAAAGGGAGATGAAGAAACTTAGAACTATGCTCTCCCTCCATCTTTCTATAAAAATGTGAAGTCATTTTAGCACTACAAAATATAAGCTTGCTCTGTATAAAGTATTTTGCAGTTGCTACTGAAGGCTTTGTGCGGTAGCAGTAAGAAGCTATTTTTGTACAGCCTGAACACCTAAAAAAAAGAAAGTTTAATGAGAGTATCATAGAATCCTAGAATCATAGAATCCCAGGATGGAAGGGACCTCTAGGATCATCTGGTAAATTTTTCTTGGCAAACACACAGTCTAGACAAGATGTCCCAGCACCCTCTCCAGCTGAATCTTAAAAGTATCCAATATTGGGAAATTCACCATTTCCCTGAGGAGATTATTTCAAAGGCTGATTTTTCTCATTGTGAAAAGTTTTCCTCTAGCATCCAACCGGAATCTCTCCAGGAGTAACTTGTGCCCATTATCTTGTCTTTCTCATGCAATACCTGTTAAAAGGAAGTCTCCATCTTCTTTGTAGACACCCTTTAAATACTAGACTAAGCTGATGAGGTTTCCCCTGAGCCTTCTTTTCTCTAGGCTGAACAAACCCATGTCTCTCAGCCTTTCCCCATTCAGCAGGCTTCCCAGTCCTTTGATCATCTTTGTGGCCCTTCTCTGGACCTTCATTTTTGTATAGCAGTGACCAAAACTGAATGCAGTATTCCAGGGGTGGCTTGACAAGAGCTGAGCAGAGTGGTTTAATGATTTCTCTATCTCCACTGGTGATACCCTTGTTAATGTAACCCAGCATCCTGCTGCTTTTCCTCACTGCAGCAGCACACTGTTCACCCATCTTGAGCTTGTTGTCTACCAGGACCCCCAGGTTCTTTTCCACAGAGCTGCTCTCCAGCCAGGTAGATCCCAGCCTGTGCTGCACTCTTGGATTCTGTTTTCTCAGGTGCAAGACGTTACACTTGTCCTCATTGAACTTCATAAGGTTCTTGCTAGCCCACTCTTCCAGCCTGTCCAGGATGGCTCTCCCTTCCAAAGTGTCCACTTCCAGTTTAGTATCGTCGGCAAACTTGGCCAGGGCACACTTGATCCCATCTTTTAGATCACTTATGAAGATATTAAACAGTGTTGGGTCCAACAGCGATTCCCAGGGATCCCCACAGGTCACCAGTTTGAAAAGTACGAAAAACTATTTTAAGTATCATCACCAATTTCACCTTACATAGAAAAATGTATTAATTTTTTAAATCTTAATGTAAGCTATTCTTCAGATGCTACTTAGCATGACTATAAGTTTGGCTTGAGGGAATTTTTGGACTTGTGCCCAAGATATTAGCATTTTCTATTTACAATGTGTGTGTGAGTGATGGCATGTCTAAAGGCTGTTGCTGTTTGATTGATCTGAATTGTATTGATCAAACATCAAGAAAGCAGTCTGTATTGCAATCTTTACATCATGATAAGAGACATTACAGAATTCTTAATAGCTTCTAGATTACAATTGAGCCTACTGGTGTGTAGTAATAAATTGAAAGTAGATGTTTCTGGAGAAAAATCAGAGCCCCTGAAGGACAATACATTTGTTTAAAAAGCTTAAATTTCCTTTGGATAATGTAAATTACCATGATATTGTGATTCAGTTCTTCAATAACGCTCTTATTAATGAGAATGGCATCACTGTATTCTGGGATCTCTGTGTTTTCCAATTCTACCTGTCCTTGCTTTAGCAAAAACTGGATAGTCAAATTCAATTGAAGTTTCATCTTCTCCTCTTGCAGCCTAAAATGGCAGAAAATAAAAACAATGCTTAGTGCTTTCAACAGGTATATATAAATCCTCCCATGATTCTCAAAATGTTTATTGCTGGTAAGTGGTATGTTCATCTAGGGGTTACTCTTTGACAGCCTGGTTTCTATTTTCTCCCAAAGTGACTACAGAATTTGCATCTTATTTCTACATATGAAGTTTTCAATCACTGGATTCAGTTTAACATACTCTAGCAGATGTTGTGAGAGAAAGTGTTGTTACTGGACAGAAATCTTAACAATTGAAAAGGAAATGGAGGAGACTCCCAGCCAGCACCCATTTTCTGGTATAATTTATCCTGGGGTTTGTTCCTGAATGACAATGAATCTGAAAATTATGTCAGGGAAAAACTGCAGATCTAAGCAGGTCAGTGAAATCGGGTGTCTTGTGGCACATTGCAATTGGGAGTGATCACTGTATCTTAGGTCTACATAAGTGAAATTTAACTGAGCTAGCTAGGACATATACGGCCTTGAAGGCTTTGGGGATTCACTTTCTGATGTAGTGTTTGGGCAGTCAGTTTGCATTGAAGACCATGGTGCCATTTTTACTGATGTTGTTACTTAAGACGGTAGATTAAGAGTGGTGTGGCCTGCTCGCATGTGCTGTAATCACACCTCAATTCGGAAATATTATAGGTCTCAGATGGTCCTAGATAAAAGTGTTAGAGGACCTGGCTGTGTAATTCTGTAGCTTTTGTTTCTGGTTTGGTGGAGTATTAAATTGTAGCTGAACATAGGAAAAGAAACAAAATTACCAAGTGAGTTCTTGGAAAATGTCTTCTATTTCTGAATCAATTATGTCACTGTCATCTACTCTTCTCTGGAGAAAGGCCTGCATCTCTGCCAGTGTCTGGGACTTCCATTTCACCTAAGCAAGCAACATCATGACATTCTGAACTTTTTCAACTTGTATGTCAAGGCAAGCCTCTTCAAGAACAGAGAAAAGTTCTTAAGAAGACATATGTATGTATAAATATGCAGTCTGCTATTTTCAGAATCCCAGTAGAGCACATGAGATACAGAGGTTACAATCCTTACACTCTGCTCAGAAAAGTATTTATTCATTTATGCACAGTTTATTCACATGAAGGGAAATAATATTTCTTTTTCTCTTAGTGAAATTTCATTATCTCTGTCTCTGGATATTTCAGATTTACACCTTTATGCTTTTAAATTAGAACTTTCCAGCTACACCCAGCTGAACTTTTTTAAATTAGAACTTTTCCAGCTACACAGAATTGGGAATGCATTGGTGCAAATGTAGGTAAGCTAATGGGAGAGAATTACTCCAACAGATCATAGAAATCAAATACCTTAACAGTATTTTGGTATAGATGGAGAAAAATGATCTTTTTTTTAAAAAATGAAACCATATCAGGATCACAATCATTTCTGATCAAGTCTGTCCACATTAATATGCTGATTTTCCCTCTGGAGAACTAAAACTTCTGTGTCCAGAAAGAACTTTCATACTCAAAGGTAGCTTATGTATCCTGCAGTGTTATTTCACTACCACTTGAACTCCAAAAAGTTTAAGACCTGGAAATATCAAGTAGAGTACTGGGAAAATAAAGAATTATACATACCAGCTCCTCACTCTCCATTTTATTTCGTCTAGCTAGACAAAAATTTTCCCATATAGACAGATCTAAGCCATCAGGCATGTGCTCAGGACTATCCAGTTCATCCATGGCTTTCATTAAAAGGGTAAGTGCATCTTTGTTATCTTCAGCTGAGCCCAAACACTTCCCATAGGGGTTAGCTGTGTCAAGGACAGTTTCTTTCACCGGAGTCCTAGTGCACACAAACAGTACATACAGAGTTTACTTTTAATTTTCTCATGCGTAAAAAAAGCTCACAAACAACTAAGAGCATTTCGTACTCCCAATCTCTTGCAAAGAGCAAATAGGTAATACGACATCTTACACAAAGTAAGAATATATGTTTTTGAGACCTGATGATTACTTAGATTGCATTTAAAATAGATTGTGTGAGGAGAACAAGGCAATGCAAAATAGCAGCTGTTAGTATGATAGGAAATCAACGATTGTTAGCTAGCCAATAAAAAGCAGGCAGTCTGATTATCAAAATAATTGAGACTATTGAAATAAATAACATTCTCATTCTTGGCTCACAAAAAGTGCTAGTATTTAAACAGATGGAGTGAAGGGGGATCTTACTTTGGTCGCTGCCTGTAAAGTTGGAGAAGTTCCTCAAGGAAATCAGCAGGTACACCAGCAAACTCCCTTGCAAAACTAGATTCCACATTCTAGGAGGGAAACAGAAAGCTTTCTTGTTACCATAATGTTGTTTTTAAAAAGAGCATCTACCTGCCCATATCTTGGAAATAACTCCATGTACTCCCAAGCATCACAAGAATCTGGACTATTTCATAAATTCTTTTGTGCACATATTCTCCTTTACAGCTTAATTTCAGTTATCAGCACATTGACCAGAACTCATCCCATGCTTACAGTGAAGTATGTTCTCAGTATCAAGACACAGCATTAACTTTTTAACTTCTGAACCTCATCGTGTTTGTCAAGTCTCACCTTCTCTTGAACTACGGCATTTTCATAGATGTCTATGTAAGCCTCAATTTTACTTTTTGTCATCTGGATTGTTCTTGCAGTCTTGACCTGTAGCAAAAGCAAAAGATTTCAGGAAGGAAACTCAGCCAGCAGAAGCACTGAATGGCCACTCATATACACTGATGAAGCTGACAATTTCTTATTTCTAGACAAAACCTTTTGAGCTATTTTTGCAACCAATTTAATGCCTTCTTCAGAGGGTTACTGTAGATACTGCTAAAAAGTGAGCAGGTGAGAAACTAGTCCACTGGTTAAGAAAGTAAGAATTTTGTGGAGGAAATATCTTATGCAAATGCTTATAAATCTTTTTAAACTTCAGAATGTGTGTTGCTACTTGTTTACACTTGCATAGAGATTTCCTTTTCCTTTCATGTCATCACAGGTAAGACCAGTCAAAAATGCCCAGTAAAGCATTCTTCATTTTAGAGTGCAGTTTTCCTGTTGTCATGACATAGTTCTGCTACATGTCAGGATACTAAGCTCATCTGTTTCATTGAGGCTGTTCAATGCTTATATTCTGCTGGGGAGATCATTTTGATGTGTTTGACAGTTTGCATGGACCAAAAGTTATACCAATGGGAACATTTAAAAAATGAAGGAAAACAAAAAAGATGTCTTTTGAAAAATGTATGCTGGTATACACCTGGCCTCAGATAATTTTAAAAGTAGTTCAGCCTATACTTTGGAACCTCTCCCTGTAACTCACATACAAATGGCTCCTTACAGCTCCAAATACAGAGGTCGAGTAGATCTGACATGGGGAGGCATTAGTATATGTGTGTGTGTGTGTGTATATATATATTTTAGTATAGTCCACAGAAACGTGGACTCAGGAACAGGTCCATGAAGACAAATGGGCAAATGGGCTATATTGTCCCAGGCACCAGAACCAACCTGCAGACTACCACCACTTAGATCACCTGAGTCACACAAGTATTGGCAGGACACAGGAATCGGAACTATCACTCAAAGTTATTACTGTGAGCAGTAAGCACTCGTACTGAAATCCAGATCTAATACTACTTGTACTCTCCAGTCTTTTTTTATGTATGGTTCTACAGGGATGGGTAAACTCTTCAGGAGGTTAACTGGTCAAAAAGGCTATAAACACTTTGTACTCCGTTGTATGTTCTGCTTCCATGGTCAGATACTCATACACAACCTCTCTCTATGCTTTGAACTGGCAAACAAGTCAGTGTGGCCCTGGTCTACATTAGACACTAAGTGGAAAATGTGATGGCATTACACATTCTTTTGTGCACTTTCCTGTCATAAAAGCGTCATAATTGGTGCTTCCAGTTTGATATTGTATACTAAAAAATCCTATATATAGAAAAGAAATAGCAGCATGCCCTTCTGAATGTATGGAGCTTTACCAAAGAACTCTAGATGAACCAAGATGAATACCTATTCAAAACCATGTGTATTTATAATGTATATTACCTGCACCAGTTGAAAAAAAAATAAAGTAACCCTGTAAATTGTCAGAAAATCATTCATAGCAAAATTTTGATTTGCAAAAAGCAGTCTTCACAATAAAGTACATTTTAAATATTACTCTTTTCCTAACAACAGCATTTCAAATGACAACTTACTTTTTCTTTCTCCTTTTTCATAAGGAAATTACGAAGTCCGGTTTCTCTGGTGCCCAACTCTTCATCCAACATTAGAGCATAAACAAGATTAACTATTTTGAGTTCTTCCTGTGAAATGATTGTAATAAGAAATAAATTAACATTCCTGCTGCACAGAGGCATAGATGAAAAATGAATGTTCTCTGCAATACCTGATAGATGACCATCTCTAATTTCACTTTCTTTTCAGAGAGTTTGTGCACGGTCTCATCAAAATTCTGTGTTGTTTCTTGTATAGAAGCTTCAAGCTTCTCCAATTCATCTTCCAGTGACTGGGAAAGGAAGGACAAAAGCAGCAATATTACATCTGAAGGAACAAATAAGCTCTGATATAGCATAACAGATGCTGGAGAACACATTAATTTGGAACTCTGTTCTTCAGCCAAAAGGTTCCAAAAATTACTTGTTTGGAAGGAGACTGCTGCCAGGCTACCAAGTTATGTTGTTCAAATACTACTTTGAAGGACAAATATAATTATTCTTTTTGTATGGAATCAGCAAATCTGGGAATGGAACCTTAAAAACCCCCTCATTTTTGGACTACTGATACATTTGTGAAGCATAGTTCCCTTTTGTCAAATATCACAAGTTTTGGCACATATTAATTGGTGTAAGTAGAGATTGCCTTATATTACTGTCTAAGCTAGGAGTTATTTAATATGCCACATGATCTTTGTTTTTCATTTATTCTTTGTTCATTTATTTATTAGTATTCATTTTTAGAAGTAGCTCCTGAGAAAGATCAGGAGCTTTGGTCATGAGCACTGAACAAACCCACAACTTTTCTCCTTTTAATTTACCATTCTGTAATTTTCTTTTTCTTCATTCAGCTTCTTGACTTTTTTCTCATAGTCTCTAAATTTTTTCTTTTCTTCATCAGTCCAAACATGCTCAGGTTTGGATATAAAAGCAGGTGGAGGAATATCCTGGAAACAAAAAAAAAAAGACAAAAATGCTTCAAAAGCAATATAAGGTCTCTATCAGCATACTAACAAACTCTACCACATGTCAAATTTAATAAAGGATATGTCTTAGTGGTAAGTAAGGTAGAAGCCTTAACTCTAAATAACATATATGTTACTGTAATAGTAATACTAGATTATATTCCTTCAGTATTCCACTGTGATAGGGACAGGTGTTGATGGGTAAATCATAAGCAGGCACTAGAATCTTGTGGCCTCTTTTGAGTTCAGTCTGTGGTCTCTTATGGAGTCTATCTAGGTATAATGCAATTCTACAATTCTCTGACTTTCTTTTATCATTTAGGTTGGAAATATTTGCTAGTGGTATTTCACGTTTCTTTAAAAGCCCAAAAGCTACCCAAATGATACAGCAGAAACACAGCTCACCATTTTCAAGATGTCTTCCTTTTTGACTTCTAGCACTCCACCCATCATGTCATCAAGAGCACGCAGTCTCTCATTGTCCTGGGAACAACCACAAAACGTATTTTAGGGTAAAAAAGGAAGTAGAGTAATTGGAAGTTTTGGGAATGATAATAGGGTAGTTCATCTCTACAACACCCATACAATTATTATGTGTGTCACTGGTAGTTTAATGCTCTTCAGTGATGCATGTGAAATATGCTAAAAGTCTCAGAGTGTTTTCTGGTGGTCAGATATATATACCAAATAACTTACTGCAACTGCCATTCTGGCAGGTTTGCAAAGAATACGAAGGCACAGGCTACTCCTGGGAAGATGGCAGGCTAGGATGAAGGAAGTTGTAGTGCCACTGTCTTATTGTGCATCTTTTCTGGAGGCCACAACCATCTTAGGCTTTCACAGATGCACTTTAAAGCCAGAGGAAAGCATTAGGATCTTCTAGTCTGATCCCTGAAGAACAGAGGTTGCTCAGCCAGCAAACACCTATCAAGAACAAAGCTCTTGACTGAGCAATATCATGTGTTTAGAAATGTGTCTAGTTCCCAGTCACCTGATACGGTATTTTTAATTGCCACTAAGCACATTAAAAATTGCAAGCCTAACACTAAATCTTTTCTTCCCCAAATGGTCTATGTAGTAAAGGATTATGTGATTGTAAATGATAATAAGAGGAAAAGGGAACACATCATCATTACCTACCATTCGAAATTTATTTTTCCATACTACTTTACTGGAATATTCCAGTGCAGCATTAACAAAATAAGCTTAACTAGAGACAAAGGGCTATTAAGTAAAAGGATACTACTTAAAGTACCGTAGCAGCAAGTTGTCTTTCCATTTCAAGCCTAGCCAGCATTTCTGCTTTCTCTCTCTCTTCTTGAGTCAAGTATTTTTCAGCTTTAATCTGAAGGAAGAAAATGACATTTATATCAAGGTCCTTTTCTCCAAACATGATCACATATGGACTAAGAACACTTGTCAAGGTGGGCATCCTGGTTTCAGCTTTTTAATTTCTAGTAGCTGGTACAGTGCTGCGTTTTGGATTTGCGGTGAGAATAATGTTCATAACACACCAAAGTTTAGCTGTTGCTGAGCAGTGCTTACACAAAGTCAAGGACTTTCAGTTTTTCATGCTGCCTGCCAGTGAGGAGGCTGGGCAGGCACAAGAAGCTGGGAGAGGACACAGCCAGAACAGCTGAACCAAACTGGCCAAAGGGATATTCCATACATATGATGTCATGCTCAGCATATAAACTAGGGAGAAAGTTGGCCAAAGCTCGGGAACAGGCTCGGCATTGTTTGGTTGATGGTGAGCAATTGTTTTTCATTTGCATCACTTTTTTTCTGGGGTTTTATTCCTCTATTTTCCTTTTCATTACAACTTAGTGTAATTGCTGTTGTTATTATTACTATTATTATAACTTATTTCAATTATTAAACTGTTCTTATCTCAGCCTATGAGTTTTCTCATTTTTACTTTTCCCCATCCCACCAGGGAGTGAGCAAGCAGCTGTGTGGTGCTTAGTTGCCAGCTGGGATTGAACCACTACAGTGGTGTCATACTAATCCTTAATGCTTTTTGTTTCTCTGCTCTATGATGATATTCTTCAAGAAGAAAATTGTTCTTTTAAACAGCTCCAAAAGATACATTTAAAAATGCTAAAATACAAACTACCCTTATTTTTATTGAAAAGAATTGTGTTTTGTGCATACCTTTTCTGACAGTGGAATATCACAGACTAGTGGGAGAGCAGAAAGAAGTGAGGAAAGTCTGATCAAAAGAGCAGTGAGATCAGCGAAATATATTGTTTAAGAAATATGGTGTTTCTTTATAAATTATCAATTTATTTTATAAGTACAATACTAAGTATCCTTTAGAACCTAAATACTTAGTTTGAAACTACTTAGTTTCAAAATGGTGCTCAGAGAAAACAGAGAAACCCTTATCTATGGAAGTAATCCCTGCAAGCCTGGTTTGAATCTTATTGTCCAGAACAGATGGAATTTCTACCTAACCTATGGTCAATTAAAAACTTTTAATAGCAATAAATTAAGATTGTATACATTTATTCATTTCAGATTGACTTATGAAGAGTTTTCTCCCTAAAAAGGAAAGGGAAGCAAAAGACTCAAAAAGATGATTTCAAGTACACAGGCACCTCTGTACTGACACAATGTCTGGAAATGAGAAGAGTTAGAGAACTGTATTTGAGTGAGTGAAAGAGAAGGATTTATTTTTTCAGGCACCTCTGAATCCTGAACAGTGAGTGCTCGCTCTGGCATCTCATCATCTGTAAGAGCTGGCTCCCACACTTCCATTTGGAGTTCAAGCTGGGTCAAGATTTCATGAATCCTCAGGTTTCTTTCTTTCACTCGTGCTACGTCCTGCTCTTTTTGTCGTGCAACTTTGTCAAATTCCTTATTAAAAGCAGTTTTCAAGTTGTAAATGATGTCCTGAAATACCAAAAAAGGAAACAGCAGTGCTTCACAGGTCACACCCATCCACAATTACACATAATCCTTCAAGCCATCAGAATCATAAATGTGTATTTGTATGTGTGACAGGGGATAAACTGGTAAAGCCCTTTGGTGAATATCCTAAGAGCCAAGTTCAATCTATTTGTTAAATAGAGGTGAGCAGATTATCTGTTTTTGTTTTCTTTTCTATTTCCCCTAGAAAATCTTATTCCTTTTTTTCTATGTATTTACCATTTGACAATGATTCTGAATGAAACATACTGCAGCCAAAAGTAGATAAAAAATTCAGTTGCCTTATATTTACTGGTTTTTGCATTCATCAACTGAAAGAAGAAGGGGCTTCAAAGAAGAAAAACATGTGACCTATAAATGTATAGATTGTAAATCACAGGTGCAGGGAGGCAGAGTTAAGGACATACTTACCTGATTTCTAAGTGATGCGACCTGCAGTTTCAATATGCATTCATGTGCTTTTCTGTCTGACATATGTAAGTAAAATGTGCCCATTAAGTAAACAAACATTGGAAGCTAATATTTAAAAACACCTGAGACCTTAAAATGTTTTTAACAAGTATATATTCTTAGTGGATAAATTCTTCCTTTAATTAATTGATCTCAACTCAGCAAAGTAGAATATTAAGAGAGCAAATCATGTGTCTCTCCTACTGTGTCAATTTACTAAAATGAAATATGAAAAGGATTTCAGTTCTATTTAAACGTCACGTTTTGAGACGCTTCGCTGCTTACAATTTGCATTATAATAAATATTTGTGTCCATGTTGAACACATTCCATTTATTTCCAATAAAATAATAAGTTAGGATGCAATAAGGCAGGCTAGCAGGTAAGGTACAATGTTGCTGGGAGAAAAAAGGTTGCACTCAATGTCTATTCAGACATGTAGCTATCAGCAAGCTTGCTGTGTTGGCCAGGAACACTGAAGAGCTATTTACACTTGGATATATAATACACGTCTTTAATGCCATACAGTAGAAAGAACCTGTTACATCCAAGCTTACATCTAAAAGTGCTCTTTGTGTTTCCTCCCATTTACTTTAAACACTAGCTTATCTACTAGATTTTTATGTATTAAAATGCATAATCATTGAGCTCTGCTACCACTTACAGCCTTAAAGAGCTCTGAGGAGGTAATGCTTTATAATAGTTTAACCACTTATACCCTTGTAGATCATCTTTGTAAGAAGCCTATTCTGTAGCATGTTTACTACTTAATAAACTGGGATAAGAGAAGTAAGAGAGTCTGCTAGTAATGAATAATAAGTAACAGGAACATTAAAGACCCCAAATAAAGGAATGGTTAAGACTGGAGAGAAAGGAAATGGTATGAGGATCCAGCTGATCTTTCATTTGGTAGCAAATAATAGGGAAGAGGTCATGTTTTCACAGAGCATGCTGAGATGTACAAGCTAGCTTTGGCTATACAAACTCTTCAAGCACAGTGGGCAAATACAGATACCCTCAAATTGGATAACCAATTCCATTAAAATGTTTTTCTTCCAGACCTGAGCTAGCAAATCCACATGGTGCTCTACTGCACCATGTGCATTTATCAGCTTTCATCTCAGTAACTCAGAGACCTACGTGACTCTCCATTGTATAGCTGTTACTATGCCCAAAATCTAACAGTGGCTGTGACTGCAGTGAGAACCAAGACAGTGTCACTGCAGTAATACAAATTAAAGAAGACATCACCTTCAATAATACTATCTGGTTGACTTTCTGCTCCCTGGTGTGCAGGTCCCATTGGCTGTATAGGATAGATGTGTCTCCACCATACTGAGAGCTCAGACTTCCAATCAGGCAGCAAGATGCACTATCATCAGCCATTACCTCTGTCTTCTCTCCTTCTTCCTTAGATAATACAAGGAAGATAATAGTCTCAGGACTTTTCTTCTGAACATAAATATCACAAACATGGTAACTGTTAATTTTGTACATGATCCAGTGGCAAATGTATGGAAAGAAAATCTGGAGGTTATATTCTGGTGATATGGTCTAGTGTGAGGTGTCTCTGCCCATGGAAGGAGGGTTGGAACTAGGTGATCTTAAGGTCCTTTCCAACCCTAACTATTCTATCATTCTATGATTCTATGATTCTTCAGTTAAGCTCAGAGATCAAAATAATACAAGTTGAAAGATTCATATCTAGAATATTTAGTCCACTTGTAAAAGAAAAAGTAAAAGAAAGACATAGGCATACTGGAGCAAGTCCAGTGATATGCCACTAATGCAATTAAGCCTTTGAAGCATCTAACGTGTGAGGACAGGTTGAGAGAGCTGGAATTGTTTAATCTCAAGAAGGAGATTAAGGCTTGGGGGAATCTTAATAATGCATATAAAAAACTAATGGTGGGGAATAATGACAACAGAGCCAGACTCTTCTCAGTGATGCTCAGTGACAGAATGAGAGAAAATTGGTATACATAGAAATATATGACATCCAACTTAAACATAATAAAATACTTTTCCCGTGAGGGTTTTTCAAAGTGCAGCACAGGCTGGGATTTACTTTGCTGAGGAGTTCAACACGGGTATCAGCAGCAGAGACAGAGAAGTTACTGTCCCACTCTGCTCAGCTCTTGTCAAGCCACCCCTGGAATACTGCATTCAGTTTTGGTCCCTGCTATATAAAAATGAGGGTCCAGAGAAGGGCCACAAAGATGATCAAAGGACTGGGAAGCCTGCTGAATGGGGAAAGGCTGAGAGACCTGGGTTTGTTCAGCCTAGAGAAAAGAAAGCTCAGGGGAGACCTCATCAGCATGGTCTAGTATTTAAAGGGTGGCTACAAAGAAGACAGGGACTCCCTTTTTTACAGAAGTCACACGGAAAAGATGAGGGATAATGGGCACAAGTTACTCCTGGGGAGATTCCAGTTGGATGCTAGAGGAAAATTTTTCACAATGAGAACAATCAGCCTTTGAAATAATCTCCTTGGGAAGTGGTGGATTTCCCAATATTGGATACTTTTAAGATTCAGCTGGAGAGGGTGCTGGGGCATCTTGTCTAGACTGTGTTTGCCAAGAAAAATTTGATCAGATGACCCTTGAAGTCCCCTCCAACCTGGGATTCCATGATTAATCTTATTTTATCTTTTTATTTTGGTTTTTTTAATAATCTCTACAGCAAGAGAATGGACTGTAGAAATGCAACTATGTGAAAAAGGGGAAAGACGCCAACTCAGAACATCCTGAATATGCCTTTATGCAATACCTCAAAGAGATTGTACCTTAACATCAGCTATTTCAACCTTCTTTAACCTGAGAACTTTCTCCAATGTTTCCAGCTCTTCTTTACTACGTTTCTTCAATGGATAATTCTTCACTTCATGAGCCGTATGGAAGCTCTGTTCAAATTAAGAACAAAAAAACCAAAAACCAACTAAACAAATAAAACCACAAAACAAAAATCCCAAGGTAAAAAGTTCCCCAGATAGCATCTATCAATTAATTTTTCAATACCTGAATACTGAACAGTTATAAAGACTTCTTAAAATCTTTATCCATAGAATTCAACTAGAAAAAGTTTGGGTTTTTTAAGTGACTTGGTCTTTCATCACTCTTGAGATAAACCAGTATCATCAGTTTGACCAATCTCCCTCTGTTTAAAATAGGCACAATCAGGGTTAAATTTTGCCTTTATGTTTTGTGTAGCAGAAGTCATACTGACTGCACACAAAAAAGTAACATTACTTCTTTTAGCAACACTGCATAAATATATTCTCTGAAACAAAGGAATTCAAAAGTTGCTTATTTGCTTATCAGCAGTTTTATCTACCTTAGAAGGTAAAATCAGCCAGGCACAGACAAAACAAACTGAATAAAAGATTTGCATAAGCCCTGAGAAGAAGTAAGTTTTTTCCCATGCCAGTAAATCAGAAATGTGTTATACTTCTATTTATTTTGTCTTTGTACCTTAAACAATCAAGAAACTACTGCAGAAAATGAATAACAAAGCAGAGGTTACCTTAACTGCACGTCCTTTTACATACATAGCATCCCAGCACTCACGTTTGATGACATCCTGCACATAGCGGTTGGCTAAATTCTCCATCTCAATCTCCTTCCTCGTCTTTCAAGATACAGAAAATAGCATGATGTGGTGCAAAATAACAAGATATGGGCACTTTGTATTGAGTTATTGAATGAATCCTAACAGATTAAATGAATTACCAGTATTTCATCATCTTAAACTATTGCAGCTATCTTCTCCAAAAACTATATTCCATACTACTGAAGGGCATAATTTTATATGTGCAGAAGAGCATTCTAGAGCTTAAGCGATGTGCCCAAGGCCAGTGTCAGATTTACAGTTTCTGGCATAGATCCTATTCCAATTGGCAACGCATCAGCAGCTTCACCTGCTACAAATACTTTTAACTTTTCCTCCTCAGCAGCAAACAGCAACTTTGAGATCTTCCTCTGCTCTTCAATCATTCCTTCTCCTTTTCACTGCTAGTTTTAAAATGTTCTCCCCCCATTCTAACATACCATAATCACTTTTTGTTCAGCCTCTGCTTGAGCTTTTTCCTGTTCTTCTATATCCAGGTTGAACTCCTGTGGCTCTAGTTTCTCAGTGTCTGGCACCTGTTCATTTTCAAGCATCATTTTCTGAATCTGTTTTTTTAAAAAACAGGTATAAGGAATAAAAAGTAATTTGAACGTGTATAGAGGCCATAAAGGAAGGATACTTGTAAAGGAAACTGGAGACCTGAGCCATTACCCTTGCGACAAACTCACGGTTTCACGCAGCTTTTCTACTTCCATTTCCAGCTCTTTCTTCTGGTTACCAAACCTCTGAGTCTCTTCTTTCATAACCTGACATTCATCAAATATATTGTTGAAAGACAAAAATGGACGAGAGAAAAAAATTTGTAAATAATCTAAAGGAACATTATCTGTACAGAAAATAAAACTCCAAAGGCTTAATAACTGAAACAGACATAATCCTAATTCAATAGGATGATTCTTTGAAGTGCTCAAGAGAAAGAAGATTGTACAACCAGGTCACGTTGTAAATTGGTTGTACAGCAACAGAGCATAAAGGAAAGAAAATATTTAAGGAAGAAGTAATTACAAGTGCAATGATTACATAAACATTGAACTGCAGAAAGCCTACTGCCAGAATTTGTTAAATGTTTTGTATTCCTCAGATTTTTCATTGTAACTAAGCATTTCCAGTGGCATATTTAAAGAAACAAGTAAACTAAGACATCTGGTACTCATTCTGGAAGCAGTGAAAGTTTCTTGCCCCTACGGCCTTGACAATTTATCTCTTAGGGAAAATTTTGCAAATAGTCTGCACCTCTGGAATTTACTTTCTAAAATAAATTTACAGCTTTAAGTAGGATTATAGCTGTTGATTGAAAGAAAGGGATGTATCCTTCTGACCTTAGATGGACTCCATCCTCTAACAGTCACATGCAAGTCTCTTAGGACATTAATGAGCATCTTAAAACAACCTAGAACCATGCTGCTGCCTTCAACCTTTGCTTCTCATCACCTATCCCTACCTGATACTAATAATCATGTGGTACTCGTGTGTATGTACAGTCACATGGATTTGTCAAAAAATCCCAGCAGAGATGCCAAAGCACGAGCACCAGCATCAAAGCAGGAACAGGAATACATGTCTGGGAGAGTGACGGAGAAGATGCCTCTTTCAGTAGCAGTATGTCTTAGACTGACTTGAGCCACTTAGGAAACTGCATCATAATTTGGAAAGTCACTCTTGGAATCATTCAGAAAGCGGTGATATTTTGCTTTGTCCTATCACTGAACCTCAAAAGCTGCACAAAAATACACAGCTCTGGCTCATATCAGAAAGAACTCCTAGCATTCCTAAATTCACATTTCTGGGGAAAAAAGAAATCTATTCTAACAGTAACATAGCAGTTTCCTGGCTTACAAAGTGCTAAATCCCCTCTCTGTAAATCTTTGATGTACTTTTACTTATAAAAAATTTGGTTACATAACATACCTCAGTCTTAACCTCAGGGGTTCTGTAATTAATGTCATATTGTTGAGTATTGATTTATCAGTGCAGTAGAATTTGTTATTCTGGCCCTTGGGAAGAAGAGAGCGCTGCTTGGTTCCCAGTAATAATATTCCATGCAATTTTTTGACATTTAGAAGAAGAAAGTTTTAACAAGTTTCTAAAGGAACCGATTTCTCTGGCTTTTCTTTTTTTGTTCAGAGCTTCTATTGTGCTACCTATTTTCACTGATGCATTTATAACCTTGAGCTAGGATTTCTAAAAGTCTAGATTGCAACGCCTTAAAGAGAGGTCCAAATGTCAGAAAAGCTTTAGAAACTAGATTTCTTTACAGTATATAATTTGGCACTGCAAATCACTAGTGACTCTTGAAAATTCTGGGTTTGATTAATGCTTGTTTTATGAAAGTACCTTCTTTATTTTCTGACCTATCCATGTCATGTCAATGGTTCCAGATGAATACAAAGTGGTGACGTTTCCATCTTCTTCTGTCACCTCTACATTGGAAGATTTAAGTGGTGCCTCCTGAAATTAAGGATATAAACATCCACTTCAGATACTTAGAGAGAATGAAAAAAACAGACATGAAATAAAAAAAGGACTCACATTAGAAGCACCACCACCAGATTCCAAAGCATTACAACATTTTTATTCCCTAACCAGTCCCCTGATTTGATCCTGCAAAGCCCTGCTATTATGCGAAGCCTTTTGAGACCTCATTTGGAATATTGTGTGCAGTTCTGGTGTCCTCTACATAAAAAGGACATGGAACTGTTGGAACAAGTCCAGAGGAGGCCACGAGGATGATCAGGGGACTGGAGCACCTCCCGTATGAAGACAGGCTGAGAAAGTTGGGGCTGTTCAGGCTGGAGAAGAGAAGGCTGCATGGAGACCTCATAGCAGCCTTCCAGTATCTGAAGGGGGCCTACAAGGATGCTGGAGAGGGACTCTTCACTAGGGACTGTAGTGACAGCACAAGGGGTAACGGGTTCAAACTTAAACAAGGGAAGTTTAGATTGGATATAAGGAAGAAATTCTTTACTGTGAGGGTGGTGAAGCACTGGAATGGGTTGCCCAAAGAAGTTGTGAATGCTCCATCCCTGGCGGTGTTCAAGGCCAGGTTGGACAAAGCCTTGGGTGGCATGGTTTAGTGTGGGGTGTCCCTGCCCATGGCAGGAGGGTTGGAACTAGGTGATCTTAAGATGCTTTCCAACTCTAACTATTCTATAATTCTATGATCTGAATGTCATCCTCACGTAACCATTCCATCTCCTTGATAATAGTATTCTACAAATTAATAATTAAGCATATTCAGCCTGTCCTCAGGGGTATTCTTTTACTTTTACAAAAGGATCAGAGTTTCTTTAGAGGACAGTTTTTATCATGTGTAATTTAAGGATAATGATCAAACTTTTTTCCCCCTTAAAAATAAAGAAAATACCTTAACTTTCTCTTCCGGAAGTGATCCTAATTTGGATTCTGGGTCAAACTGCCATTCTGCCATAGATTTTAAAAAAGCATTTTCATTGGAAGTAGACTTGCTCAGTATAGCCAGAAGAGATTTCCAGTAAGAAGCAGCTTCGTTAACTTCAGTTTTCTTTAACTTCCTAGTGAACAGAAAGGGAACCGATGTATTTTATATGTATTATGGAAAACAAACAAAGTATTAAATATTTTTAATTGTTATCTTTATAACACAATTATTATTAAGTCGTTTAAAAATGTCTAGTCAATATTTTTCCATATGATTCAGTATTGTTTGAGTTCTAGAATTAAAGAATTAAATAAGTTTCCACAGAATTATAAATTCTAAAAGATGGATTACCCAGCTTAGAAATATTGCTTTGGCAGAGACATCTTTAATCTATGCATCTACCTGAACAATTGTTATATATTTCTGTAATATATATATTACAGAAAAGCTATAGTTTCAAGTGTTTCTTACTCCTGATGTCTGCTGAGTTCTCTACAGCCAAAGTTGAATTCCCATTAAAGCTGTGATGTCTCCTAATAACTAAGTTAAAATAGTACCTCATGAGATTACATCCCTTACATTCCCAGAGAACCCCTTCCAGATGGTTTATTTGAGAATGATAAGAAACTCACTATAGGTAACACAATCATACCAAAAGTACTAGACTTCTCATGAGCTAGGTACACAGTCTCTAAGAATGAGAGGAGCGATTTTATATCTAGCCAATTCTTCTCCTTACTTTCAGACTAATAAATGGGAAGTCTAGATTCACTAATAGATACAAGAATTAGTCTGTCAGGGTACAAAGAATTTACAGCAATATTGGTCTGCCACTTTATACATACTTCCATTTCAGACACACCAGGGCACCATCACATTTGCCATTAACGAGGATGAATTTGCCATCCAGAGAAAATACCACAGATCTGATTCCCCCTCCTTGATGTGAGTGACAATGCTTTTGAGCAAGTATATCCTAGAAAAGTCATAGAAGCGGTGTCAGCAAACATGTTTTTCTAATAGGATATGTCTGTAAGTTATACTTCTTGGCTTTTAGATAAAAGTCAATCCAAAGTACATAAAAGACTAGGATTTATGAGTTTAAAAGCCTGACTACAGATGGCGCAAGTTCATAGTATACTTATGTTGCAGAATATAAATAAGAGTAATAAAATTATCTGCCCTAAGATATATTGGAGAAGAAAGCAGTTTGTATAATTGTATACATATCCATTATAAAAACAATTTTACTGTATAATTTTATGTCAATTCATGTTCAACATAAATTTTTCTGGAACACCTTATATTCAAGTGAAGAGAAGCTTACAGTAAAAGAATGTAGCTTTCACACCTCTTTCTCATGTAAACCAAACAAAGCCTGTGCCTGGATGCCTACCTACCATAGTAAAAGTATCATAGACGAGCAAAACACCATCCTTTGCTGCTGACACCAGCCACCGGCTGTTGGGTGATAAACAGAGGAAACCCGATCCCAACTGATTGCCAGGAGTCCTCTTTTCTGATAAAAACACTGATGAATCTTCTGACATATTCTGTCAAAAAACCAAACTGTTAGCAGCAGTTCAGATGATGGCAATATCTATGCCATTTTGAGAAGACTAGTGAGAGCTTGCGGGTTATCACATGCGGCGCAATTTCAAATGTTGGATTTCTGAGGTCAGGATGCAATACCATTGCTATGCTGCTGATTCTCATCTCTTCAAAAGAGTC
This sequence comes from Psittacula echo, assembly GCF_963264785.1. NCBI lineage: Eukaryota > Metazoa > Chordata > Aves > Psittaciformes > Psittacidae > Psittacula > Psittacula echo. Next base: position 13,600,214 of record NC_137743.1, on the reverse strand, counting down.
TGTATGCAGTACGTTTGGGCCTGCAGTTTCTTGGCTCAGAAAGTAAGGGACATGTCAAAGAGGAATGCTCACGCTTGGAATTCACCTTCTTGCTTGATCTAACTCTTAAACTGAGGGAGACCTATGAGCTTCAGAGAGCTGAAGTTCATTAACAGTCAATGACAGTGGCTTCCTGAAGCCTCCGCTACTTCATTGCGAGGCAGGGCTGGCCTGGGTTTGCAGTTGCATCTTAGAGTCATGGGCTCACATTGGCTCAGCTCCTTCATTAGCTGGATATTCAGGTTATTCAGCAGACTGCACAAAAGCACAGCTCCAATACAGAAGCTACATGTGAAGTGCCTGCAAGCCATATGAGTTTTAAGAACAACTATTTAGCTTTTTCTGTAATAGAAAAAGGAGATTGCTTTTGCCAGGTTTCTGAGCAGGTGGTAGGATACTGAAAGTTGATGTTTATGGATGGAGTAGGTATTTTTAGTACAGAGGGGATTTAAGATAATATCCTGCTATATTCACTTCACCCACAGCCTTTGTTCACTGGTATTTAACCATGACCCAAAATAAAGCAGCGTCAGAGAATTACCTCTTCAGAGAGACGGTATTTACAGATGAAAGGTGCACAGGTGCAGTAGCCATACACAGTGTTATCCTTCAACCTGACTGCTGAGCTCAGTGAGTAATCCAGATCATATCGTTTCATTTTAATGGCACTAGCATTAAACATTCCATGTGCATTAACATACTTATCATTATCTAAAAGATTAACGAAAAAAAAACAGGAAGAGGCATCACTACCACTAATGCAGGTGCTTCATCTCTCAAGTAATTATAAAAAACAACCTCAGCAAGGAGTGAGCATGATGTGAGTTTTCAAAGAGGAGATTGGGAATTAAGATACCTATCTTGCTTTAACACTAATTCTGTGGGCTGGCTGATGTGGCACACTGCAGTGAAGCAGAGGGATAAGTCTACTAGCTCTAAAGAAGTACTAGAAACAGTTTAATCACAGTGATGTGACAATTTGCATGCACTGATTTGCCCTTCTACTTGGGTATTATTTAAGCAGTGCTAATTAGTTTGCATGGAGGTTCATGTCATCATTGCCTTCACCTAGAACTTATTTAGGCATCTTTGCCTATAAACAGCCTGGGTAGTATTGGTTAAAACACTTCACATCTTCAAAAAGGCATTTTATTCTTTTTGTTTCCTTAATTTGAGCTTTAAAGAGACATCTGAAATCAAGACTGACGCAATAACTGTAGATCTTTAGCAACTTTGAAAATCAAGCCCCATTTTATGTCTAAAAATAGGCATAAAAAGAAGCGCAACATTAGTGAATATTAAAAAAATTACTAACTTCATTGAAAACTACTTTTTAAAAAGTTTGTAAATTGTAAGGCCTCTTAAAAACTAAACATAAATAACTAGAAAGCCTGACATTAGGCTTTCTAACAATTTTACGTAAGTTTTCTCTACAAAACGCTTTGTTAGTAATTCAATTGCTTATAATAGGAGTAAAGTGATATAAAAATAGCATCTTAATAATGAACACAGAATGCTTTTTGCTTTAATATGATATGTAGAAGACATCACTGAAACCTCAAGCTATACTGATTTAGCAATTCTCAGATGGAAAAGACATAAAACTGGAAGTATATGGTGCCACTGCCAACCAAGCCTGTCCTGCACTGGCTGCATGGTGAGGACACAAAGAGCAATATTAGCTTGTACTGTGCCTTAGTTAATGCATTTAAGCCTTTTCATGGCAACTGAATTAGTTTCTCAGCTGATTCCAGGAAGTGCCCCAAATTGATGTATTCCTAGAATATCAGACACAATTAAAAGCTCTGTGATCACTCATGACACCCAGGTCCATTTTTTCTCACTTTAGTACTTCTAAAATGCTATATTACACCTATGTCCTGAATGATACAAACACATTGCTGAGTTGTTTCACAGCTGAGTATGGAATTTATAAAACAAATCATGAACAGTATTGGAGTATTTAACATGGGTTAGCTGATTTAGTGAAAGACTAACAAGTTCCCTTCATTTTACTGCCAGATTATGAATAGCTATTCTAACTGTGATATCCCAATATGTACATTTGTACATTGCACACTGCAGATATACAGGGCCAGATTTCCAGGAAGTGAATGGAGATGCACCATTTTTAAGTCTCCTTAATTCTCCCCTTTTCCCCATAGTGTCATTTTTCTATTGAATGTGTCTCTTCAAGGTTTCTTATCCAGACAGAAGTTAATATTTGTTATATACAGTGGACTTTCCCCTTGGTGCTTTTATATAGAAAAGCTATAGCAAACACAGGTAATCATAATTTTTTAAAATATATCAACTATTAACTTTTTTGTAATGATATATTATATACCTTTAATAATTATCTGAACAGGCTGTTGAGGCTAATTCCACTTAAGACTTGATATGCTAGTCTGCATAGGGGTGATGCGAAGTTCAAGGCCTCTTTGTGGCCAAGTTTGGGCATTGCTCACATAGTAGCACTAATAATAATAATAACAACAACAACAACAACCAGTAGTAGTAGTAGTAGTTAAGTGGTGGCTTTGTGATTCTGAGAGTGTATTACTCCTCTCCTTCCTTTCTTAGCCTTTCATCAAAATATCACAGTCTTTCCGCTGAAATGATTCAGCTGACTATAAGTCTACAGACAGCGTGAAAAATGATGCCCCCAGAGGACATACAGATGAGATGAAGAAAGAGATTAAGATTGTTAGTATTTTGTGTTAAGGGATAGCAATATGTTTTTGCCTTAGAAAAATATCACACAGTGTGTATTAAAAACTTAAACAGGCGGAAGCTGAAATTGGATATAAGGAAGGTTAAAGGGGTTAAAACTTAAACAGGGGAAGTTTAGATTGGATATAAGGAAGAAATTCTTTACTGTTAAGGTGGTGAGGCACTGGAATGGGTTGCACAGGGAGGTTGTGAATGCTCCATCCCTGGCGGTGTTCAAGGCCAGGTTGGACAAAGCCTTGGGTGGCATGGTTTAGGTGTCCCTGCCCATGGCAGGGGGGTTGGAACTAGATGATCTTAAGGTCCTTTCCAACCCTAACTATTCTATGATTCTATTTCAACTCTTACCTGTTGCGAGTGCTGAAGACAGACAAAAAGTTTCCAGTCTTGCCCGCTGGACCACTGCTACATTAAGGAGTACCAGCACTTCAACTAAGTCACTCTTGAAGTCAGAAAGTACAGAAAGATCCAGCACTTCACCTGCCAGCTCTGAAGCAGGTAGGGAACACCAATGCAATTTGTTACTGAAGCATGATAGCATTTTTTTTACTAAGATACCATGTGAAACAAAATGAGATCTCTTTAGAATACATCTCTGGTCAACCATACACTTTTAAACTTGCATTAAAATGTCAGACAAGCCACAGCCTGTTTTCAGAAAGTGCTGCATGCACAAAACTTCAGCTTGAGGCATTGAGTGCTGAGAATGCTAAGCACCAGTGTGTTATTATTACACTAAACATTCAAATCTGAGTTTACATGCAGCTTGAATTGTAGCAATTTGGAAGCTGTCTGCTGGTAACTGCCAGATAAAGCATAGAAAAGCCTCCTCTAAGAAGCCAGCCAGACAATGAGAACATGATCAGGCAAATTCTGAAAATTTTCTAAGCAGATGTAATACTATATTTGTCAAACCAATGAAAATGATAAAATAATGTATTTTATACTTAAAATTATGATGAAGATCTATATGCACAGATACGATCTGTAAGTATCCAGATTTTGCAGGGCAAAACATGGTTGGGAAATAGGTGGGAAGAATATGTTTAGTCTTCAAAAAAGGGAAAGTGGCTTAGTCTGGCCAGTAAATATGCTTAAAGTGCAGCAAATAAGTAGTGAAAATACAAAGTAATTAATGTTGTTACATATATTACCTACATATCCAAGAACTTTGAATAATTTTGAAGGCCGGGCATCTAGAATAAAGATGTGTCCTTGTGTAGCTCTAGCGATGAGGAACTGGCCACTCTGATCATAACTAGGTAAAATATAAATCCAAGGAAACCCCAGTTCAACACAGTCAATAAAAAGGGTCAAATAATTCTGCTCCCATATCTCTGCTGACTTCACTGAGGGCATAAATGCAACTGGATTTTCAGCTTTTAGGATACTGGGTTACAAAGTCCAGTGCAATTTCTAATTGAGCAGGTGTCAATCTGAAGCTAACAATACTCCATAGTATCTGTGTTTACAACTTTATTAAATCTTTCTTTGAAATTCACTTCTTTAAAAATAAAACTCCTATAGGGATTTTTATATTATTTTGAATAGCCATGTCTTTGGTTGTATTGATTTGATTTCGAATAAGCTGCTTTCTGTATGTATTTTTAGTGGTTTAGCTTAGGTAACTGTGAAAAGAGATCATGTCTAAGTTTCCAAATAACACACAGATTTATATTAAAGTTTAACAGTTCAAAATCCATTCTATTTTATGAAAAGTAGAAGTAAAGTAATCTCAGACTCTTCAATAGCTGAAAAAACAAAACCAAGCCAAACAAAAAGGCCTTCTAGATCACTAGATCTAATTATAAGAAGACTGGTAAATTCTGGAACTGTAAGCAAATGAGTAACTAGCAATGATAATAAAACCCCACTATATAAGAATGGATGACCAAAAGGCTTAAACTTAACTTCATAAAACCTCAAAATTGTATTCAGTGAGAAATAACCCTCTATATTCAGATACATGGAATTGTGTGTAATTACTGCATCTGGGGAGATCTGTCAGAAAGTATCTTACACATCACTATCTTTGGTGCACAGTTAAAGCTTCTTAAAGTACAGGTTTTATTCTATTTTTCTCATATCAAATCTTGCTACTACTCCTCTTGCAAGCAATTAAAGTAATTGAAGCTGTTAAAATATTTTATTTGTTATTTTTAGAATAAAAACTTTCTTTTTTTTTTGTTTAACAGCATGACTCAAGCAACAGATTGACAATATTCCTGCCCTTGTAATGAGATACTTACTGCAAAGACAGCACTGGAAATTCGGAAACAAAATTTCTGTGAACAATGCGTGGAGCTTCAGCTTCCGTAACATCAAGGAAATAGATTTGACCTCTTTTGGTCCCTACAGCAACGCTGTTGGAGGAGGGACAGCAAGCCATAGCAGTTGCCTAGTTGAGAAGTAAAAGATACTTAACATTTCCATATCTCTCTATATATTATCCTACATGTCAGTACCCATTTTGTTTTACTATTTAAAAAAATTTGGAGGAGAAACCTGAAATGGTTTATCTAAAAAACAAACAAAGAAACTTTTAGAGACATCACAGGGATTTTACCTATACTCTGTGTCTACATATCAACAGATAGTTCTGTGCTCCCCAGAAAACAAAATTAAATCGACTATCCAGATTTTAAATGAAAGAAGTTCCACCTAAATAAGACAGTGAATGCATTGTTACACGTACAGCTGTAGCAGAAAGTGATTTTTTTTCTTACTATGTCAGATTTCAGGGTTTGAATGCACCTTACATCAGGACAAAGCATTTACAGTTTGAAATACATCAACTCAATTCTTAAAACCTGCTTTTCAGATCAGTCATGGAATTTAGTTTTTATACACCTGAAACTTTTCTTTTGGTTATAACACTCATTAAAATTAAGAAGTAATAAAGTAATACCATAAAAATTGTGACTATTATTTACAAATATGTGCTTAAAGACAGATCACGAGGACATTAGGTTGAAATGTTTCCTCTGCTTTACGGCTGGGTTAAATACAAAATTAGTTCAAGGAAACATTCTGAAGGATGATCTTTTTTAAATCTGTTTCATGGGTTGTTTAAAGACACTACTGAGCTTTACTTGTCACTGCTTGATACAAATCTGTGGAATATTATCCTATGAATTGAAAAATATTACAGTATCAGTCACTATATAAGCTCCTGGTTATATGTACCTGAACATTAAGATTTAGCTTGCTGAGGCCAGTTCCATCTTTCAGCAACCAAACTTGTGCTTCACCTGAAATTGTTACAGACTGTTGAAGAGAGAAAAACATAGTCAGAGGAGGGTGGAATAAACAAATAGCCTGGAAGTGACTGGTGATCTCCTATAGAGTATAAATTCAGCTAATGTCTGAGCATAGCAGATCAAAGGCCACTAGTTTTGCTTGCAATTATCATGCTTTCCTATTAAGTCCAGTTGCTGCAAGGTGCACCTGCCTAAGGAAAACATACAACAATTTTTGTGAATTGCTGCAACTACAGGAATGGTCTCTAAGCAGAATGAGACAATCTAGGACAAAACATGTAAGCTTGATCAATATTAGCACTTCCACCATTCGGCCAGCAATAGAAAAAACCTGTTTATAATTTTCTTTGCATAAGAAAGCACTTAAGAACAGGTCTCGTTTTCCCACATGAAAGAAGATAGAGCTTGAGTTCTTGTATACAGGCATTTTTCTAATTCCACAGTAAAGTATAGCTAGAGATAATGAACCCTCACATTGCTCATTGAGAGTTAAGTAAAATCTATCATTCCCATGTTAACAACAAACAAACAGATTCAGCAAACCTAATTGATTAAGTTCCTAAGCTGGCTACTTGAAGAATTAATGGCCTGGAGATGAACTGCTGGTTAAAATATGTCTGGCAGGAGTCAAAGACATAGGAGGAAATCAAGGAATTTCTCATAATGGACAGATGAGTAAGACCTTTTTTGTCCTTGGACCCAGGACAGACACATCTCTCAGGCTAATCCAATTTGTGCTGAAGGCTGAAAATATAAGTGGGAATTTCTTGTTCCAACATCTATTTCCTGAATTGAATCCACCTTTTGCTCAGCTATGTTCCTGAACATAGTGAGTCACACAAATCAGCAGCAGAACCAATATAACATTTTAGCAATCTGTGAATTATCAACCCTATATTCTAGGGCAAGATCTGACCCTTTTATAGGCCATACCTGAATTAATGCCATTTATTTCTGTAACAAATATCAGAACAGTCCCAATCTCTGCAATGCTTTAGATTCTGGGCCTTAGCAATGTACTGGTTACCTGAAAAAAGCCACTATTATATATAAAAGAGAGTACTGTTTCTTACCACACAGTACTTGTTCCCTGGAAGAAAATCAGCCGCCAGAAAACAACTTCTGCATGTGTCCAGGAGTTTGACAGCTTCTCCACTATGTGCAGGTTTGTAAGTATAGAGTGTCCCCTGAAAAAAAGAGAAATAATTCATCACTGGCCTATGAAAGTTTTCATTAAGACCTTCTGAAGACTTCAACAAAAAAAATAGCCATCTTTCTAAGCTTCACTCTTTAAAGTTTTATATTTGACTCTAAACTGAGGTAACAAGTGACCAGCAGAATTCTCATTAAATCAATGGATTACATTAATTGACACTAGCTGAAGATCAGGTTAGTTCATTTTAGAGTGATCCAGTCACAGTTTCAAGAAGTTCTGTTTCTCAAAATTGCTTTAATAAAATAATTTAAACCCACTCTGTTTCATGTCACTCCAGGAATCAATAAATATTGTAAACCAATATAAAATACATATCATAAATATTAAGCTTTAGGAGACATTTTTATCTAAAGATCTCAAAGCCTGTTAGAAACAATTCATAACTAACATTAACAAAGATTTTAGATCACCTTATTTTACAAAACGAGAATGAAATCAGTGTGACTGAAGTTATCATTGCACTGCTGTCCTGAATACAGAACCTCCTGACAGGCACAAAAAACATTTTAAGAGCTTTAAAAATGCTAATTTCAATGATTACAGGTCTGCAAGAAAGGTAGAATTTCAGGATTTGGGACCCTTGTGTAAATTCCTGTACATCAAGATGTTCAAAGAAGGATCTTGGACTGGGTTGCCAGACAAATTCAGGTACGTGAACAGAACAGCTCTACTGCATAGCCACAGTAGGTCTGACGTACACAAGCTACTCTTTTCTTACTGGGCAGGCACACATCAAGCCTAGAGCTCATGCTCAGTTGGTCCAATGTGACCTGAACACACTGCAGATCCTAAAGTTACTCCACTGTATGCACACAAATGTTTATGTTGGGAAATCTCAGCATTAGGTACTATATAATTCACCACCTGTAGGAGACAAATGTTCTGTGCTTCATTAATAGTCTTTCCAATCTTTCATTACAAAACATAAGCTGATATAATTTGTGACTTGTGTGATTACATTACAGACATTTCATGCTAATTATATCAGCATACACATATAGCATCACAGGAACATCCCATTATGTCATGCCATTATCTCAAATGCTATACCTGGTCAGTGACAAGCAGAAGTACGGTGTAATCAGGGGAGAATATGAGGCTGGATATGGGTTGTAAAATATCAGCGTAGATTTTCATCTCGTACTGCAGACCTTTGATTTGATAAAAGAACAAAATGCCCTCCTGTGCAGAAAAACACAAATCCATATGAGGTCTAGGTCATTTCTCTGGCAAACGGAAATACAAGAAGTTCTGTAAAATCTCTAAACTAACATTGTTTAACTGTATCCCATCACTAACAAACTCATTTGACTTTAGTGTATTTAAATCCAGTGTGTTTTTACCCTGGGAAATAAATCTACTGAAAAATGAAGGTATTCTTTAATACAAGTCTTAGCAACAGTCCATGCCTGATAAAACCAGACTCTTTCATCAGTTAATTCTTCAGATTTCATATTGATTTTTTTTGAGACAGTATGAGAATTTTCCCACTCTTAAACAGTAACGTACAATGGTATTGTCAGTTTGGGTTAAATATTGAGTTAAGAGTTGAACAAAACAATTTGGCAGTTCCCTCAGCCATTTTCTCTCTTGCTTTTTGTTCATCCTCCTTTTCTGTTCCTCTAGAATACTCCTTATCTTTTGTTAAAAGAAAGATTGTCCTCTTTTATTACTTCTTTGACCACAAAAATTCCCACCCTGCTCCCTTCTGATTTCTTGTCTCAAGTCTTAACAAAGAAAATACATACAACATCAGAGAGGACCCTTATAGTTCTGCAGCCCTCCACTTTTTTTCTAACTCCTGTCTTTGCGGTGAACTCCGCAAATATACTCTATTTGAACGTTCTTTGATTTTCACACAGTAAGCTCAAAGCATAAAAGATGCCTTACACTTCCAGCTGTGTACAGTCCCTCATTACAAAATGCCATGCCAAATAAAACTGGTTTTTGCAGATCTGTTTGTTTATCACCTGAGAGCACAAAAAGAACATAAAACATCAAATTTGATTTATTGCAACAATGTGTCTCAACTTCAAAACTGAGATGATTTACTATTTGTGAGTAAAAAGGCTTTGTGGGCTAAACATTCTTTGGACTTTTGCTGTGATAATGAAGCAGAAGGCTGGTATACATAATTTGAAGTGACAGTACTACTGTGGTGAACTAGAAATTTGAGAAATCATTTGACTTTTGTAAAGGCTGCTAAATAGCCACATTAAGGTCGGTCAATAACAGACTCATTTATGTTGGAAGGGACCCTAGAAGTCCTTTGATCCAACCTCATGATCAGCACAGAGCCAACTTCAAACTCAGAGCCAACTTCAAAGTTAGATCATGTTGTCCAGAGTCACATGCAGCTGAGGTTTGAATATATCCAAGAGTGGAATTTTCATAGCTTCTCAGGGCAACTTGTCCCAGTGTCTGACTACCTTCACTGTGAAAGTGTTTTTATTCCTAGTATCTATCCAGAATTTCCATTGTCCTTTGCCTGTTTGGTTCCATCTTCTCTCTAACCTTTCATTAAGTAGGTAAAGCAATAGTAAAATCCCCTATTTCTGTTTCTTCAGGCTGAACAAACATGGTTCTCTCAGCCTACCTTTGTGTGTTGGGTACTGAGATTCTGCAATAATCTTTGTGGCCCTGTGCTGAATGTCTTCCGTTATGTATCTTTTTTCTACTGTGGAGCCCAAAACAGTGTTTGAAACAACTCCCTAAATACTAACTCAATTAAATTTCAGTGATTTCAGTTCTAAAAAAAAGTTACTAAAACTAGGCAGTAGGGAACCTATTCTAGCATCCTTATTCCAATGTAAATTAGAATGAAGAGAAATTATCTCACTGCCACTGTTTTTCGTGAGGCTATTCATTTGGCTGTCTATTAGCACAAAAGCTATTAATCATTTGTCATGTAAACATATAAAAAATTGCCATCAATGTGTCTTACAGAGGCCAGTGTGAGCAGAGTTTTTCTACCCAGTGGCTTCCAGCTGTACTCTCATATTATTACTCCCAGACACAGACATCAGTGATGCTATTAGCTTAATTTAAACATGGAAATACCTTTCTTTCTCTGTACTTCTTTATGAACATATGATACCACATCCGATATTTTAAGCAGGTGATCTGCACAAGAGAAAACAACTTATAGCAGCAACTTTGTTTATATGTCAATATTGCAGTAAAAGTCAGCTGTATTCCAGTCTACCAAATGATAGCCCAGTTTCAGTACATTGAATCTTCCCCAACATCCACCATTTCTGTCATTTATGTAACTGAGGAGGCACAATCTTTCTCTGATTGAGCTTACAGCTGTAAAAGGGGATAGCAATACTTGGCATGGAGAGTGGTACAGATGCAAATTTATATATCTTCTAGCGCTAAGTGCTGGTATTCTTATTTCTAACCATGGGTTTGGGGGTTTTTTTGGATGTACTTATGAAAGAAACTTCCGTCAGCCTCATAAAAATGTCCAAGTGAAATGTCGTGGCCGCTTACAGTTCTGTTTGCAACACCATAATAGGAATTTAGCATGTGCTTAAAGCTGGGCATGCACTTAAGCATTCTGCTAAACAGATACAGGTTGCAGTATGCTTTATATTAAGCAGAAGGTTCATTATAATATGAATACAGACAGTTGTGTTTGTTAGACAGTTTTAGGACAGGACTCAAAGAAGAATATACAGGTCAATGAAAAGCCCAGATGGCAAATATTCTTGTTTCTTTCCACTGAAGTACCAAAAACATTTCTGGTCACACCTCAGCTTTTTATTTGTTGATGATTTCCAGCTCTTGATTTGGTAAGCTTAAAACTCTGATAATTTCAACAGCAGAGAAATAATGCTGGTTTGTTGGGGTATTTTTAAGAGCAGCTTTCCATTTCTGTGTTAACTATTACAGCACTTTGGGAATGTCAAGGAAACTTGCTGCAGCTTAAAAACCCATGTATTACATGACAAAACAAGAAAACAAATTCATAGAGTCATTAGGTTGAAAGGGACCTTTAAGATCATCGAGTCCCACCCTAAACCTAACACTGTCAAATATACCACTAAGCCATGTTCCTAAGTGCCACATCTACAGGTTTTTTAAATACCTCCAGGGATGGTGACTCCACCACTTCCCTGGGCAGCCTGTTCCAGTACTTGACAACCTCTTTGGTGAAGAAATTTTTCCTAATATCCAGTCTGATTCAGTGTTTATCAGTGAAACCGTTCTATGCTGGTGTAAACCAGGATATTACCCAGTTGTAGTGCTAGGCAGAATCATATTCCAATACTCCTCTCAGACCTGATTGAACCAGTGAACTTCATGTACACAGTTGGACTGACACCTTCCATCCCTGCAAAGGATGATAGGTACAGGCTGCCACTGCCAAAACATTTTATATCAGCTGTGTCTCACTGTCCTCCATCTTGGGAGTGCTGTGAATGGGCACAGAAGGGTAGCATGTGGCATTCTATTAAGCAACATTACCTTAAATTCAGCATTGTTGTATGAAGACTCATAACAAGTCTTCAAAGATATGGTCTAACATCATCTAACAGATCAAATGAGGACAATCCAAAAATTTCATGCAAAATAAAATAAAGTCTTGGTACTTACCTAATAGTAAAAAGACTGTGTATAGCTGGTATATTAATAATTTAACACTAATCTCGTAGGACTGGTTAATAAGACTGGGCTCCTAGAAATATTGTTCATTTTATCAGTTTTGATAAAAATGAAAGCCAAAAAAGAAACCCAAATAGAAGTTCAAAAGATATTTCAAATGCTTATCATACTAATAAGAGAAATATGGTTCTACAATATAGCTTTACAATTTCTGTAAGGTACACAATAGGAGAACAGAAGAAAGCAAAAAATCCACTTTCCTCACTACTTGAATAAAACACACAATGCAGCTATTTCTTACCAGGCAGAGGTTTTTGTTGAAGAACAGAAACACCACATGTCTCAGCATCAATTGCCAAAACATATCCTTCTTTGCAGCCCACATAAACTTCTGAGGTTGCAGACCAGCAGTGGGCAGTGGGATGCAGTAAAGGCTTAATATAATTTCTAGGCTGCAGCACAAAAAGAAACAAATTCAATCAACAGTTGGCAAGTATCTGTACAAGCAGTTACATACATTTTAAGGCAAAAAAATAAAAGATCATTAACTTAAAGAGTCTGACCACTTGTACAACATCAGCCTTACTTTATTCAGTCATTTGTTCACTGAGGCTTGTAACTTGAGAAACAAGACCATTTTCCAGAAAAGTCTACGTCTGGAGATAGTTTCTTCAAGGGGAAAAATATCTATTATGGATTCTTGTCATGAAAAGTTTTATAAAAAGACAATTGTAATAAAATGGTCCTGGGGAAGAAGTGGAGTTAAGTGAGCTTGTAAAGCATGGTAAAGAAAACTCAGGTGCCAATTGTAAGGAATATTGAAACTAAACTATATCAATCTAATTCAAGAAAGAAAAGGATTGAAAGCAGTAGGAGATTTCAATTCCTTTCACTCTGCTGCCCAGTTGTGGTTACACCTTGGTATGTACCCAGCCTCATAACCTTGTTCCAGAGTATGGAACCCTAACACATTTCAAAGAAGCAAACAACAGCACTGGCAATGGGCTTGCTTTTCTTACCTGCCTCTCACACATTCCTTAGGAGTGGGCTACAGCCTCCAAGGATGATGTAATATAGGCTGAGGACAGCTCCTTTCAATAATAGCCTAAATAAATGGTTCTCCACTTTGGATGCTGACATCAATATGGAAAACATTGATCTCAACTGACTCAAATTTTGTGATGAAGAACAAAAACTCTTCTGTCAAATATTGTGGAGATAGGCAGAGCTTTGTCAGGCCATGATACCATTCCCACTGCATTCAGCTGAATGCACCTCATGAACCAGCACAGAAGAAGCAGGATGTCTCTTATTAATCGAAAAAACATTCATGATAGGAGAGAGGAAAATAACTCAAAGGTTATTTTCCTTGACAAATGTTGAGGCACAGATTTTAGGCCAGAGTCAGACAACTGCTCATGGACATTTGTAATGATACACAAATCATTAGTGCTAATAACTATTGATACATCTGCCACAGCAGCCTGTCAACATACAGAGACAATGAAGAACAGTAGTTACAGCAGCTCTATAATGGACAGCCTTGTCCGTTACAGCAACTGTAATCTGAAGATATACAGATATCTAAGGAACACAGCAAGTTCAGTCATTTCAATCTCTCTCAAAGTTGCTGTATTAGACACTTTTCAACACAAGGGTCTTGATAAAACAGTATTTCAAAGGAGTATCTTCTCCATCAAGTATATTCTCATCAACTTGTGTGGGAACTGCTTTGCCAAAGCCATATGTTCCGTGCTGGGGTGATGGAAGAGGGTGTTTAACCTGGTAAGACATATGCCTGTGATTCCTCCCCAGTGTGGGGGTTACAAGACCTAGTGGTGGCTCAGTTTTTCTGCTAGATTAGCAATGGAACATATGTACACACGCATGCATGGAGGGGAGAGTCAGTGCTGTAAGGCTCAATAAATGCAAGTCCTGCAAGAAATTACTCAGCTGTTATAGTCTGGAGCAAGGTGAAAACATGCAAGAAATTGGTTCAGTCTTTCCTAGTGCTAAACAGTAAGTGCAGCACCTCACAACTTACAGGAAACAACACAGCACCACAAGAACAAAAGGAACAACAGCAGAATGTATTTCTGAAACAAACCAAACCAAACCAAACCAAAACAACCTACATTCTTTCCTTCCTAAAGAACCTGTTGTTTATTACCTTGTCAATATTCTCAACCTAAATACACCCACCTAGGGAATTTGTACAGTAAATAACTACCAAAATATTTATCATGTAATTTGAAAGAAAATGAAATCTTCATCAAAGACTAGTAGAACAATCTGTTGTTACTCTAGGAATATTTCTAAAGAGAATATGATCATCTTGAAGGTGATAAAACGAAACCTAGGTTTCTCTGAAGGCAGTTAGGAATGCAAAGACCTTATAGCAGTTTCTACTGTAGAATCATAGAATGGTTTGGGTTGGAAAGGACCTTAAGATCACCTAGTTCCAACCTTCCTGCCATGGGCAGGGATACCTCCCACTAGATGAGGTTGCTCAAGTTCCTGTCCAACCTTTTCAACCAAGTATGGTTGACAGCACAGACTTTCCACATGGAAAAGTTCATGACATGATTCTGCAAGTTCAAGCAGAATGCAATAGCATTCATTCAAAGACAGAAAAATTCTGTTAAGCCTCAGAGACCTAACATGGTAGTTGTTGGTTTTTTTTCCAAATACGTCTTGTAATTCACTTTACAGGCTAAAGAACAAAGTGAGTTTTGCAGTTCATCATCTGTACATAATACAAGAGGCAGCAAGACAGAAGAAAAAGGCAATGCCCCTGATGAACATTTTCATTTTCTGTTTTCTAAGCGGTCAGAAATAAAAGCAGCTCATGTGTAAACAAAATCAGTAGATGACGTTTGTTTATAGTTACAGATTGTGCTGGAAACCTAGGGCATCAGCAGGTACACAGTGAAAAACTGCTGTGAAATCTGAATGCATGAAGCTATGAAAAAATGATGAGGTCAGGAAAGCATCATTCCCTGTTTTCATTTTTTATTTTGCTTTATAAGAAAAGTTTATGGCAGAAACCTGTGGTATACTAATCTGATAATACAGAACTCATATTTAGACAATGAAAAAACATAGTATAATGCCAGTAACATCTTATACATGGTAGTTTGGTCATCTCTTACATATCACAAGTCACGACATAGAAATTGATGGTATTAATCTTGGAAGAGAATCCCAGATTTGCAACTTGAATGTGGAGTGTATTTCAGAAGCAGAGGTTGCTGTTTGGAACAAAGCCTCCCATGTTTCCATAGTTTGTGACATTTCAGCCAAAAAGAAAACAAATCCCAAAGGGAAGTAAGGATACCTGAAGGTTACTATCAGTTTAGCATGGGAATAGGTTTTCAGGGTTTCAGCAGGGCACATTAGCTTGGGCATGGTTAAATGCTGACATGCTTATACTGCTTCTGGGATACAGATTAATGCCTCCACTGTGCAGACATATGACTATGCTAGGGCCTGTGCAGTAGCAGCATGACTTCTAAGTCTCCTGTCAAAATGGATTTAAAAAGTATTATTGAGACAACAGATCTATTTACTGGGTTGTACCTGTTTAACAAACATTAAATTATTAACACCTATTTGCATAAAAAAGTGTAATGACTTGAAATAGTAAAAAATAAAAAAACCCCCAATAATTACCATGAATGTTTCTGCTTCATCTCCTTCCAGTCCAGCAATGGCTGAAACTGGTAAAAGAGGGCCATAGTATGGGTCTTCATCGTAAGAAATTGGGAAAAACAAATCCGTATGATGACTCACTGACCCTTGTGCATCAGGGAGTTCCACAGGGCTGTGAAAAAGCAAGAGACACTGTCTGAGTAGAAGAAATAATATGAATAGTAAATGTTGATATAAAACTGAGAAGCAGGTTTTCAAAAGTTTGAGACACCATCTCATTTAAGGGGATTTGCTTCTGTGAGAGTAATGAAGGACTGTTGTAGACAATCAGTTCACACAGCACACACCATTTTAATGAAAAGTAATAGTAAGGCTACTACAAAAGAGGAATGTTCCTAATGCACAGAAACAGATTGCCATGTTCTAGCTCAGTCTTTTCTTGTTGCCTTGTATAAACAACCATTCTATGTTATTGTTTCCTTATTGACCAGGATTAGTAAAGTCACACACTTAACTTGCATATGCTGTGAGGATTCCTGCTTAATGTTTACTTGCAGAAAGTTTAATGATGATGAAAAATTAGTAGCACTATTTGCCTGTTGTAATCCAGAAATTGGTGTATGAGTAGCTGTTACAATGCTTCTACTGAAAGTAATGAAAAGTGAGGAAAAGGAAAGGAGAATACATGTATTTTCAGATGTGTACTCTATACTGAAAAGAGGCAAAAACCCTTTCAGTATTCTTTTCAGATCTCAAATTAAGGCCTTGTCTATACTTTCACTAGCAATTCACTATGGCAATAGTTGGCAATATATTCATAGTTAACATATGAGTTCTATACCAACCTCAAAAACCATTTTTGCATAAATAAATTCTAGGTTTGCTGTGCTCAGCGAATTGCATTGACAGAGCCACCAGTAAATTGGCCACACAAGGTGGAAATCACACAGAAAACTGATACTGCTTTTGGTACAATTTGTGAATAAAACAGCATATTGTTTAACTGTGCTTACTAGGAAGAAACTTGATCCAAATGTGGTGATTTCATAGCTACAAAAGCAATACTCAACATAGCCACTTGCAGGAAAGTAGTCCAGGTGCTACCTTAATTCAGTTACACAGCTTTTGATGGAGGCTGCCAAGTCAGTTGATTAGTATTAGATTCATGATGTGTATAATCTGGACATGTGAGTGCTAAGAAATTAAATCATAAATTCCATTAACTTGACTTACCAGACAGATCCACACTGGTGGTGATTTAGCAATTCCTGATTGCAACTGCTTGGTGAACTAAATTGGATTAAATTTTTTGCGAACAGATGTAGGTTGCTAGTTTTAGTTATTAAAATAAACTAGATTTTTCTCTTAACTTAAAAGGTCTTCCACTTACTTTTGCTTCAGATGATGTTCATCATTATTCCTTTCAATATGCCAGACAGTAACATTGCTCTCATCAACAAGACAGAGTTGTTGCCAATTCATAGGGTTAAAACTCATAGATGTCGCTGTTACCCCTGGCTGAGACTCACTGCAAAGGAGGATATTTTCTTGCCAGTTCCTTCATTAAGGAGAGTAAAAGAAAATGAAATCAATTAAATAAGTCAAAAACATTCATGCTAAAGATCTAGATGTGGTTATGACTGATTTTTAAGATGAAGTTTGGAAAACAAATATTTTGACACTGACAAAAAATTTCTGCTGTCAAACAAGTTAGGTCCTTGTGAGAGTGCAAAGGAGGTGGTTAATTAGCCACACCGAAAATTGTTACTGCTACAAAAAGATTGAATAACAAAATAATTTTTAAAACTGCCAGTTTAGAAACCTTATCATGCACTTCATTTTGTGAAAAGACTAACAGACTCATGAGACATGGATTTTTTTTCCATCAGTTCCATCAGCAACTAATTGAATGATCCAATCAACTCTTTAGCATCCCAGACCCCAGCCTTGCTTTTCCAACCCATGCTTTCCCGTGATTCTAATGCTTGCAAGCTTGCAGTTGGGAGGGATTACTATTAGGAAACAAATCACAGTCAGCCCCTGATTGTCTATGGATTAATTACTTAGGTAATACAATAACTGTGCTGTGAATGCAGACACACAAGCTATGGCTGCATTAACTAACATGAGCACAAACCAGCAGAATTTGTGTAGGACTGTTATGCATAGCTGACACAAGGCTAGGAATCTGCTTTCCACTGAATTTCCTTTTGTCCAGTGTAACCTATTTTATGTTCTCGTAATTGTATTTCTCCATTATCTATATTAATTCTTGACTGCATTTGCATTTTTAGGTGCTGTCTAAGAACTGATTAACATCATTTGAAGCAAATGGTTAAAACTGCTTCTTAATTTATTGGACAATATATCTGACTATTAATCTAAATAACATTTACAGCTTTAGTATTTATCTTTACTGCTGAGAGGAAACAAAACCTAAAATGCATACACTACTGTAAATGGATTTAGTACAATCCTGGTTTTCTGGCCTGTAATAAATTCACTCACATAAACAGGTCAGGATGCAAGACAATGGTTAATATTGATGGCATATGCAAAAAATGAAAATTATTCACACATACACAGAAACTCTCATTAAAATTACAGAAAGCTATAAGCTGCAATCCTGACTTCAAAAGATATCAGTGTAGCTCTTTCTCTAAAGATCTGTCAGTATGTTCTCATCTCATACCTAACAGACAGTGCCAACACTCTTTTATAGTAGATAAAATACTAAGATCTGAAACTATATAGTACATGTATCTGAAAAAGAATCTGGCATTAAGCCTCCCCTTTGAACAGAACAGAATAAAGATCTAGGGATAAAATATCTCAGATGAAAGGCAGCTTTTAGTTATCCATAAGCTTTCTATATTTTGAGACTGACATAACTTTCAAAACATCTTTTATACCTCTGATTCCAAACTGCTTAAAATACAGGAACTATGCAATTATTATATTGCAATTACACATTGAGATTTCTCTCATCTGTACACATACATTTCTACAATGAACGAACAATATAATCCAATTGCAAAAATGGAGGTCCTGATCTTACAGTAATTTCACATACTTGACCAGAGCTCAAGTTATTATAAATTCTATGTTTAATGCTGTAAGATAATTCCATTTTACTACTAAATTCTTTCTGACTGGAATCTGGGATGGTTCTTTCATGACAATTAGCTGCTGATAGCCATACTCACGCTGATTCAAATAGGTTTAACTTGTTTGGCCTTGGGAATTACCACTACTTAAACGCATTTAAACATTTCTCAGTATTTCCAGTTTTGAGAACAATCTAAAGAAGTTTTTCAAGATGGTGGATTTTTGTTCAAGTGCACACAATGAACACATTGGATCACATGTGTTATTTCTGCTCTAAGTGACAAACATGTAAGCTCTTCAGGCCAGTGAGGCTGTCTTGTTGGTTTCTACTGCAATATACACAGTCATCCTTCCTGAATTCCTGTATGCAGAGTTCACAGCAAATATTCTTCTTCTTCATAAGGGATAAAGAAGAGGCATCTGTAATTCTATCTACTATCATTACTAAAAGTCCGAAGTTACAGGAGTTTCTGCCTCTTCACTAATCATTGTACAGGAAAAGGTCACAATTAAATTGGGAGTATACAGAATATTCCTTACATGTCCTTGTTCGCCTTCCTCCTACTCCACCCTCCCTATCTGTTTTGAAGAAGTGCTCAGGCTCCACAGCCAGTGCAAGCTTGCTGACAAAGGAGGTGAGGAGGATTATAGTTTTACAGAACCATTTTAAAAATTAAATATTCTAACTTTTTGTTAGAACCAACTTTTCACACTGTATTATTTAATACTTCTTTTCATGACAATGAGCAGAAAATGATGATGTAAACCAGTGAGCCAGGGTAGTGTAATCACTGAACAAAACTGTAAGACAGAACTAAGATCAAGCACAATTAATTGACTGCTAAACAACCCAGGGGGTACAAAAAAAGTAGAAATTGGCTTTAGAATGTTTTTCCTCGTTTCAGCAGGCAACTTTTTTTCACGAACAGCATGGTATTCAGCTTCCAGGGGTGAATACCATGGCATTCCAGGCAATTAACTGATGCTGAACACTTTGAAAAAGGTAGAAGATAGCTGTAGCAAAGTAACAGTCATTCTGAGTAGTGGCTACTAATGCTAGTAAATCAACACCAACTTTGGTACAGAAAGGTTGCAGACAATGATCAATCAGGGAAAAGAAGGAGATGAAGGCAACTAGTGTGTCTTCCACATTTGTTAATTTATGCTACAACAGCAACACACAAAAATATGAATTAAATGTAAATAGTTTTAGATTTTAAACTCTTACCATATTGAAAGAAAAAATTCTGGGATGGAAGAGAAACTGGCTAGATATGGACCTGTGAAACTCAGTGCAAGCAAGGTGTAGTCCAGTTGAGCGTTACCTGAAATGTTAAAGTAAAGAAGATGGTCTCTAATTGCCCCAGACTTTATTGTACACTATCCTAGCTAAGAGTACTCTTCTCAGTTCCTTCATACCCACTTTAACTCTTCAAAAACATTCTTAAAGCCTCTGATTTTTTGCTTCACTAAGATTATTTTTTTTATTTTCTCATAAAAATGTTCCCCATGTATCACTGCTTAGAGATTTTTCAATTTTTTTCAAGAATATGTTGGATTTTTAAAGTATTTTTTGCCCAAGTACCCTGAAATCCTTTGCAGGTGTAATTTGATTCATATACAGGAAAAAAGCAAGTAGCATGAAACTTATTGAAATGGCAAGGAAACTGAAACATGGGTAAGGTAAGCACCTTAACTAAGCAGAGAAATGTTATGAGGCAGGCAAAAAAAAAATAATCCCAGATTCCAGGATTTATCTGCAAGAACCCTCATTCCTTTCACATCTCTGATTTGTCAATGTGGTTTCAGCAAACTGCTTGGAGCCTACTGCAGTATGATTTTTCTTGTGATTTTGACTATATTTTCCTAAAATTAATTCCATTTGTTTTCCCTTTAAAACAGCTCCATTTTGTACTGTCCTTTTCCTCTCTAGCTTAAGCCTAACTAAAAGTGGTGCAGTGGAAAATTCCTTCCACTGCTTTCCAAGCATCTTGTCATGAGACAGTTTCCGGTTACAGTTTTTCAAATCTTATAAATAAAACCCCTTCAGAAAGTGGATGATTTAAGCATTGTTTTAATGAAAGAGTGACAGGAAGGACTACCACATCATTACCTTTTAATTCTGTTGGTTTAGTGAGTTCTGGAAAAGTGTAGATATATATGATGGGATTCAGCCTCCGATCTGAAAAGGCCAACACGTGACTGTTCCCATTCGCTGTGAAGGCTCCCACCTGGCCAGCCTGACACTGCAGCGCTGTCATCTTCTTTGTTTCAATATCCAGGAAGAGGATGTAATTGCCACAAGGGTAGCAGACAGTATGATTGTTGATAAAGCCAAAGTTCTTTGAGAATCCCTGAACCCAACTTAAAAAAGAGCAAGTGAATGTTAAAACATTAACCAAAGACAGACATTTCTCACAACACTGTGATAAAGAGAATGGTGTAGCCCAAGTTACACAAAACTGATGTTAGACTTATCCTCATACCAAGTTGCAAAACCAAAATAACTTCAAGATCTAGTACTATGGATCACTGTGTCAATGTTTCCAAAAATACAGGGTCAGTCTTACCTTGTGGAGCACAAAAGACTGTCATAAGAACAAGGAGAGATGCTTATATTTCACTTTTCACTAAAAATAAAGTTAGCTTGTTCACAGCCTCTGGTTTGGTATTCCTATATTATAGTAATAGAGTATACTTTACTCTGAATTACATAGGTACAATCCATATTTGGGACACAGTTGTGTTTGCTTAACCTTTTTATACTTTCATAGCTCATCTCATTCCCACAAACCAGAAAGTACAAAGGCATGGCTTGGGTTTATATGAATGTAACCAGGATGACTGGTCTGCTTTAAAGATAAATACTTTAACATGGTAAAACTTTGGAATGTAAACAGGATGTGTTACACAAGGACTGAAAGACATTACTGAAAAGGAGCCAACTTACGAACTTACAACACATCAACAAATTCATAATTGCCTGCAGATCTTTCTGCCTTTCAGAAATTGTGTGGATAAATATCAGGGGCCTCTTATAGAAGGGATTGCATTTACCACTAAGTGAAGATGTCTGAGCCACGTCTTAGCCTGCTAGTACCATGGCAGAAAATTTTCAGCAGTGTAACAGCTATCCTCTGTGTACAACACTGCTGTTAATGCCTTCTAATTTCTATTCAGAAACTTTCCATCTCTTCTTTTCTTCCAAATAAGAGAGTTTGACTGGAAAAGATCTCTGTCCTCTGCAATTGCAACCAGCATTTTTATGCTCTTTTCATGATCATAAGCTAGTCATAAGGTCAGTTTAGCCGCTGATCCTCTGAACTCTTACTAGAAGATTGTGATGCAGCCCCAGCAATCTCATAGTTAAGAATGCTTTAAAATGACTTGTCTGAGGAAATATACATGGGTGAAGCGGACATGGCAGTGATTTTTTGCTCCTCAAAAAAAGCTGGTTCCCATTACAATCATTTATACATTGGGATTCTTCTGTTTTACAGCAAGGGACATGGCTTAGCGGTGGACTTGGCAGTCCTGGTGTAACAGTTGGACTTGATGATTTTAAAGGTCTCTTCCAACCTATTTGATTCTATGATTCTATGTCCAGCAATAACTTTCCATTATCTTTTCTGACAGCTTCTGCTTTTGGCTTATTTCGCGACATACCAGCATACCAGATGACTAAGTGTAGCCAGAGGGAAGCGGAAGCACACTGACCACGTGCCTGTGCAGATGACCTGAACATCATGGCAACAAAGAGGAGACGTTTCAGCTGATGAATGTTTTTCCCGACCTTTTACACAAGAACTAGCTGTATGATATGCCATGGCACATAAGCAGACCTTTATGAACATGCTCACAGGACTAGTTGTACGCTTTTCTCCAACATTAGATCTGAATAGTGGAAATTAAGTATTTTTAACTTTTGTTTGCAAGGGTAAAATGAAATCCAGAAAACATGTATGCAGGGAAAAATTAATGGGATGACAGAGCAATTTATCATCCTTATACAACCAGTAAAGGCTTAAGGGGACAAGGATTCAGGCTGTTACCTGATGTCATCTCTGACTAGCGCAGTACATAGCCAGGTAATCAGCTATAGCTCACTCACATTTCCCACGCTGTGTCTGTCTCCAGTTCTATATAAACATTGTGTCAGAAGTATGTCAGTCATAAAATTTGCCAGCTGTGAAATGTAGATGGGGCAAAGTAATTAGAGTTTCCTTACAGAGCATTTTTCCACTGAAAAATGCTAGCTCCATGAGTTTTGTCAAAGTTCAGTGTTTTCTGAAGACACAAATTACAGCATTCCAATTGCCTGCTGCAAAATAATTTTTGTTACTTTCTTCTGATATACATACTGCTACTGCTACATTAATTGATAAGAAAACTTTAAACTTTTCCATTTTATGGAAACAGACTTTACTTCACATTCAAAAGGATTTAAATTCTTTTTTATTTTGGGTAATATTTTCATTTCACAACGGTGTTTTCACAAAGCAGAAAACCTGGGTCACAGCTCTTGCAAGTAACACCAGTTTGCATAAGGAACTTCCCCTGAATAGCAATGACGTGCTTCAGATGGTATCTTTTTCACTCTGCAAGTATCAGAATGGTTAAGGCTGAAGCCTGCTTCTCCTATCACTGGAACAAATAAGTGCTGCACCTATAATTATGGATGTATGTAGCCACAAGCATTGATGAAATGGCTGAAATACTTAAAGTGGGCAAGGAAACTTAAACATCTGTCCCATTGCATAGAAAGCATGTGTAAACATCCTAGATTGTTGTGAAAGGCTCAGCAAAGGTGGGGTAGGAAGGATAATTCATCTACAGTGCATTATTTGTTCAGAACCAAAAAGCAAGTTGCTGAGCTACCAAGAGCCCTGGAAGAGAAGTGTTATTCTATATAGAGTATGGGTTATATTTGTAGGAAATGAAAATCTGAAAGTTTCTGACACGCAGACTAAGTTGCTGAGAAATAGAATCATAGAATCACAGAATCATAGAATCATAGAATAGTTAGGGTTGGAAAGGACCTTAAGATCATCTAGTTCCAACCCCCCTGCCATGGGCAGGGACACCCCACACTAAACCATGTCACCCAAGGCCTCATCCAACCTGGCCTTGAACACCACCAAGGATGGAGCATTCACAACCTCCCTGGGCAACCCATTCCAGTGCCTCACCACCCTCTCAGTAAAGAATTTCTTCCTTATATCCAATCTAAACTTCCCCTGTTTCAGTTTGAACCCGTTACCCCTTGTCCTGTCACTACAGTCCCTGATGAAGAGTCCCTCCCCAGCATCCTTGTAGGCCCCCTTCAGATACTGGAAGGCTGCTATGAGGTCTCCACGCAGCCTTCTCTTCTCCAGCCTGAACAGCCCCAACTTTCTCAGCCTGTCTTCATACGGGAGGTGCTCCAGTCCCCTGATCATCCTCGTGGCCCTCCTCTGATTCATAGAATCATAGAATCACAGAATCATAGAATCATAGAATAGTTAGGGTTGGAAAGGACCTTAAGATCATCCAGTTCCAACCCCCCTGCCATGGGCAGGGACACCCCACACTAAACCATGTCACCCAAGGCCTCATCCAACCTGGCCTTGAAGACCGCCAAGGAATATAAAGAATATCCTCTGAATATCAAGAATATCAAAAGCCATGGCAGAAGATCATGACAGTGGGGTTTAGGAGGTACAGAACAGCCAGGGAAATTCTAGAAGTTGAAGTAGTCAAGGTAAAACAGAAGAGATTTGTGGCCATGAACAGAACAGAACTGTATGGGTTCACAAGGAAAGAAAATCATGCCCCAAGAGGACATGCCGTGTGTTGCCAGAACCACTACAGAAAATACAATAACTTATGCCACACTTCTTGTCAGCTTGTCAAGCTCCAGCTTAAAAGCAATCAGGGTTGCTTATTCCTGTGCTAAGGGCAGTGAATCTAAGCTTCATCTAAACCCATGACAGGCTCAGTAGCCACTATATGCTGCGGTGCAAATGCTTCTTTCCGTCCCTGTCCCTCAACTACCTACCGCCCTAACACGGCCCACAGCACAGCAGCCTCCTTTCCCTCTTAGACCCGTCCTATTCTCTGCATAGAGCTGATCTGTGGTTAGAGGAGCAGAGCCCCAGAAGCACAGGACACCCGGCCGAGGCTGAGAGCTCGGGAGTGTGTGGTGCGGGTTTGCGTGTATGGGTGCGCGTGTGCCGGAAGGCGCGGGCTGTCCCGGGAGGCCCCACCTCACTTCCAGCGCGGCCTCCTCGGCCGAACTGCAGCTGCCGGCCCCGGCGCGCGGCTCCCCAGTAGCCACCTCCATCAGCGCCGCCGGCTTGTTTACACCCGTCTCTTAGGAACCAGAGCGCCTCCCGCCAGCTTCCAATCAGGCCACTGATTGGCCCGTGGCCTTGCGCCACTCGCCAATGAGCACTGGCGGACATTTAAAGTGCCAGCAGCCCCAGAGGAAGGAGTGGGTGGGATTCCGGAGTCGGAACGGAGAAGGGCAAGGATGTAGTAGAGAGGCGGGAGACTCATATCTGTGGGTAATCAGCGGCTTTATCAGGCGGAGGAGTGAGTCAGCCGTGGGGTTCATTCCCTTGGACGCCACACTAGTCCTTCTGCAACTGCTGCTCATATTCCAATGGCATATGACCTCTCAGTGAGGCAGCTGTGGTTGTCCTCCTGTTGCTTCCATGGTTTTCCTGTCATGAGGTACTGCAGTTCTTGGAATGTGTAATACAGTGTTACTGAAGCTTCGAAGAGAATGGAAAAGTTGATCACTGGAAGGCATCACAGAATGGTTTGGGTTGGAAGGAGCCTTAAAGATCATATAGTTCCAACCCCTCTGCCATGGGTAGGGATATCTCCCACTAGACCAGGTTGCTCAAGCCCAATGAAGTAAAGCTACAATCTTTGCCTATATACTTATGGCTTATAGCATGGTAACACAGTACAAATCTCAAAGTATTTTAACGCAATAATATCTCTCTTTTCCCTTTCCTAAAGGGAGAAGTGTTATTTATAGTGTTTTGCTTGTGATAGTTTGTTATTACTTATCTGTACAGCAGCAGTGTGCAGATTTGCGATGCTGCTACACACTCACAGTGCTATAGAGCAACAATAGAGAGTGGCACTCCTGTTTGGAGGCAGCAGGGCAAGCCTGTACCTTACCTCTTGTCTCCACACATGCTCTGTGTGCCATGCAAAACCAAGGTAGAAGGAAGAAATGGGTCTGTTTTTCCATGGTGCCCTTGAGGGGCTATTGCAGCACCTAGATCTTGTGATGCTGCTTTGAGTTCCTACCTGTCTCTTTCTGGGCTGTGAGTTAGCAGACTCTATTAATTGCTAAAGGAAATCTCAGATTAATTTTCTCTTTTTCTCATGACCCAGAATGTTGCTGAATCTCTCCTAGGGGCAGGCACTCAGGAATGAGAAATATGTCCTCTAACAGCTGTTTTGTTTTAGCGTCAGGAGGAATTATTTTGTTGGCAGAGGACATGTACAGGTTCTGTTTGCCTAGGGCATGGCAGGCTTGTGCAACAAATCACTGCTCCCTTCACAGCTGCTTGTTACATGATCAATTAATTACCTAATCAAACCACAACTACTTATAAACAAATCATGTGGTTCTTCCATTCTAATGGATAATAGTGTCAGGTGTGTGGTTACTTTACTAGTGGCTACCTCAGTGTTTGCTCTGCAGGAGACATCACTGCAGAAAATAATGGTCATTGCAACATGATGCTTGGAGGCCCATATCCAGTTACAAAACAAAACCAAAAGTCACCAACAGGCAAAACTTCCTCACTGTGGGAGTATGGGTCCGCTGATGAAACTGGAGAAGCTCTGGTTCCTCTGTTAGCCTTGGGGATTTGACAAAGATCTGACCGTCACCAGAGAGGCCTGGACTTTCCCTCCCTTTGGCAAGGACTGCTCCAGCCCTCTGGTGCCTACAAAAGTGCTGCTTCTTAATAACATGCAGCTCTGACCTGAAGGTTGGGTGGAAGTGCATGGACCCCCATGTAGGGAAACATTTTATTTCTAGGAACACAGATCAACTTGAATGCTGTGTGAAATGCGTTAAAAGGTAAGCTCTTCCATTTCCACTACGATACCTCACAAAAAGCTGGTACAAGTAAAGCCCTGGTGCCTTTGCCTCAAATGAAGAGGGAGCAAAAGGGTTGGAGAGGACTTCAGTCCATGGTTTCGTTCCCTCTTTTGCTCTATGCACACACTGATGCTTCCATGGGTTACATTTGCAGAAACAAGCATGAGTCCCTCTAGTAATTAAATGGAATCTAGCTTTTGCTTGCACCCCCTTATCTCTTAGGTTATCTGTTGTCTCCTCTAGGGTTTTCCTCATGAAGCAGAGTAGCTTCATGACAGAGAAACGCCCCTTGTTATCTTCAAGGTGGGATTGGGTTTTGATGGCAATAGGTGATGCAGTGGTGCTGTAGCAAGAGAGGGCCCTTTCTAGGGAGAGAAGGAGGCCTGATGCTTCACCAGCAGCTGGAGGCAGCACTTCACAACAACAGGTATATGTGGTGGAACTTTGTTATCGATTTCTCATTTAAATGGTAGTGCCAGCTGATGTGGGTTGTGCTGAGGTTATAAAGAAGAGAATGGTAAGTGCAGCTTAATACTGCCTGTTCCAGCAAGCAGCTCAGCATCCCCGGTAAGCAGGACGGTCAGCTCAGGGAGGGGCTACCGGGGCGCTCCCATATCTCCCCGAAACAGAAGCTGTCTGCTCGCTATGGGAGTCAGCGCCTGAGCCAGGGCACTCACCACTCTCGAGAGGTTGGAGGCCAGCCCCGACGCGCCCAAGCCCCGCTGAGGAGCAGTGGTTCGCGCCTGCCGTGGGCGGGGACGGGGCGGTGGGGAACGGCGGGACACAGCTCAGCGCAACACATTCCGTCGCGATGGCCGGCGAGCACTCTCGCAGCCTGGGCAAAGGTAAGCGCCGGCCCCGGCGGGCAGCGGCTGTGTATCACCTCAGCTGGGCCTGGTCGGCGGAAGGGGCGCGGGGCCGGTAATGGCTGTAACGGGTCTCCGCTTGTCTCCTCAGGGAGCGCGGCTCCGGGACCGGTGCCCGAGGGGGTGATTCGGCTCTACAGCATGCGGTTCTGCCCCTTTGCCCAGAGGACGAGACTCGTCCTCCGCGCCAAGGGCATCAGGTGAGGCCTTCCCGGCGGGCCCGTGAGGCACGGTGCGCGGCTCCCCACCGGCTGCTCTCCTCCTCCCGTCCCCGGCCTGCTCGCACCCTGGTGCCGCTCCCCCCCGCGGGCTGTCGGTGCTCGCAGGGGACGGTCCGAGCTTCTCCTCTTACATGGCCATCCTGAATGGCTCTTGACGAAACATCCTTGAAAACAAGGAGTAAGAAAGTGGTTTCTGTGGGTGATTTTGCCCTAAAGCTGGAACTTCTTAAGACTTGTTTTGGGGAGCAGTGTCTTGCAGAAGTGGGAAATAAGAAGGCTGCTATGAAATCAGTGATGTAAAGGCCCAATGTAAATAGGTAGGGACAAACCCCAAGCTGATTCTTTTTTTTTTTTTTCTTCATATGTCATCCTGAATGTTTGCAGTAATAACATTTGAGCTTGTTGTGGGTAAGCATGTGTAGAACCTTAAGGTATGTTGTTTGGGTTTGATGTAAGCTGCAGTGAAAATTCTAGGAGATTCAAATGCAATGGCCTCTTTAAAAGATGTACCATATTACTGTGACATCTTCTCATTCCTGTGCTGCAGTAAGTTAGTGGAATTGAGTACTTGAGTTTGTTTCTTTCTCAGGATAGTCATGTCATTTCAGTGTTTTAAGTGAGGCTCAGATGTCTGATTCCAGGAAAACAGATAATTTAATGATCGAGTGATACAGCAACAGAGACAGCTTGAGCTGGGTGCCTCTGGAGAGGGACAGGACAAAGAAACCCTTAGGCTTTTGTACCCTTGCAGTCCCTGCACTTGTTTTTCACATGTTCTTCATCTTTCATGCATCTCTTGGTCCAATGGTGATTTTTGGTCTGGGTTCTTGTACCTAATTGGATTTTTTCTCTGGATCTAGGTGGGCCATTAGCTGGATAAGTTGCAGCTTCTGCTTTCAGTCGTGGCTTCCTTATCTTACAGTTTGCACTGGTCTCCGGGCCTCCCTTTACATAACTAAGCAATAGTTCAAGATAAGTTCACCTTTTCTAAGTCACAGCTTGCAGCTTTCAGCAACTTTAGCTAATCGTGCTAAGCAAAGCTACTCGGACAAAATAAGACAGTTAAAAGTATTCAGCTAACTGAACTTAATTTACAACAATGGTTAGTCTTGCAAAGGACTTCAGGGAAGACAAGAAAGAGTTTAGTGGCGGACTTGGGAGTCCTGGTGGAATGGTTGGACTTGATGATCTTGAAGGTCTTTTTAACCTAGTTGATTCTATGTTTCAGCCACTCAAGTACTGTAGCTGTTGAGGTGTAATGACTGCATTTCAGCATGGTATGGACTGAAACAGAACTGAGCCTGGGTCTTGTTTCTTTTGCTGTTTTAGCCATGAAGTAGTCAACATCAATCTGAAGAACAAACCTGACTGGTTCTTTGAGAAGAACCCCTTTGGACTGGTTCCTGTTCTGGAGACCAGCAAAGGCCAGCTGATCTATGAGTCCCCAATCACTTGTGAATATTTAGATGATGCATTTCCAGGGAAGAAGTTGATGCCTTCGGATCCATATGAGCGAGCCTTTCAGAAGATGCTCTTGGAACATTTCTCAAAGGTACTGTAGGATCAGTGTGGGGATGTGTTTCTTTACCATAGCACCAAAACCTGCAGCTCTGTTGCCAATGCTGCTTTTATCCTTTCAGGCAGGTCTTGTGCCTGGGAAGAGTTATTTGGGGTCTCTTGCTGTGAGCACATACAAACCACTGTGTGTCTGAACTGCTCCTAGCATTTGTGTTTTGGGATGGATGAAGAAAGACAGCCAACTTAGTGAGAGTGTATGTGACTGAGGCAGGATTTTGAGCATCCCACAATAGAACAAAAGTTAGTAGACCAAACCAGCTGAATGCTTGAGACCTGGACAGTAACAACTGCTGTATTTTAATCGGAGTCTTTCTTTAAAAAGTACTGTATGAATGTGGAATGCAAAAAGTTGCCTGACTGAGAGAGCTTACAACCATGGATGAGAGGTAGCTGTAGGCATGGGACATGTATAAGGTTTTGGCTCTCTGGGGGTTGGAGGAGAGCATTGTAGCTTACTGGAAGTAACGTTCTGTGCAAGCATATGCTTTGAAGAGTCTAGGAAGTTAAAAGAAGTCTGTTTGGATTGGAGGCAGAAATGGGGAAGAGGAAGCAACAGAAGATGCAAAGAGATGTGGACACAGAAGAGGGTTGGGAAGGAAGATGTATTTACAACAGGCCTTTCTGAATAGGCATGATGGGAAGAGGGTCACAGGGAAACATTGCAAGAAACAAAACATGCACTGAATGTTGGTTGTATGAATGACAAGATCTTAGAAAAATGGTTTTCTGAGTTTTGAAGAATATAATTTAGTGAAGCTTGGCCACTGGGCAGCTTTCTAGTACTGTATGCTAATTTCTCAATTGCCAAATCAGAAAATACAGAGATCTGTAGAAGCCTGCATACCCTGGGCTGCATGTCTCTTTCTTAAAGTACCTTTAATGTTGATAATAAAAGTGCATTTGGAATTCAGGAATGTGTAACTGGGAAACTCTGAACTTTGCTAGCTTTTTGTTTACTTATTTAGTAGTGTCTGCAAATGGGAAACATGCCGTTCTTTTCATTGTTCTCTTATTACAAAGTTCATTATCATTTGCATTCATTCTTCCTTTAAGACTCTACATATCTTTCCTGAAGTATGAAAGGTTTTATTAATGGACTTTATTTAACTCTTTAAAGTTAAATCTTTAAGATTTAACTTTAATCTAATATCTGAACATTTTACATTTTAAGGTCTGAGTGACTTGCTTGCATTATTGTAATAGGAACATTAAAAACTTTATACTTTCCTTTGTATAGATAACACCATTGGTTTTCAAGTATTTTGTGGCAGTCAAAGATGGACAGGACACCACAGCACTGAAAGCAGAGATTGTTGGAAAGTTTGGCAAATTTGAAGAGGTAAGAGTATTTCATGATCAATGATCAGGTTACCAGTCATTATATGATCCCATTTTTCTTTCGTAGTGTGGCCTTTGGAGCTAGATCTTTTCTCAGTAGTTACAGGAGTTAATAATCTTTCTATTTGCATTCCCCAGCCTAGGATGCCCAACAGCACTGTTAGAGAAAACTCCACACAGCTAAACTAAACTTCTTATATATGGTGATGACTCTGTAGACTTGTGGATTCTTTTGAATTCTGGCTGCTGCTGTTATCTTGAGTATCTTTGCATTAAAAGTAAGGAGACCTTGCCACACATTCTAATAGGAGTCTGAGGTGCTGAAGAGCATCTGTGCAGGAGCTTTGCTGAAATCACTGCACATACCGCCGCAACGACACAAAATCGCTTTTGTTCAAGAGCTTATCTTTGTTGGGCATGGGGCACAGCAGAATGTAATCTGTTCCTTGCACAAATCCAGGCCTGGGCCATATTGTGCTGCTGGTGGTGTAATGCAACTTCAGCAGAGCTCCAGGAAGTGTCAGGTGGCTTTGATGCTGTATTAGGACTTCATAATCTGTGACACCAGTGGTTCCTGGCTTGTCTGAACAAGTCAGACTTGCCTGTATCATGAACCCATTCCTTCTGCATCTTTAGCAGTCACAACTAATGCTTGTCTGACTTGGTGAAGAAGTGTTCCTCCAGAGTGTTTTTCTTCAGGTGCAAAGCTACCAATAGCTTCCTAATACTTTCCTAACTCTCCCAACAGTCCTATGCATTCTGCTTCTCCACCCCCTTGAGTTGCCAAGGTAAAATTGTTCTTAGGGTATCCTTATCTCTCTGGTCAGGCTGATGCTGAAGTAGTGTAGATAACAAATGAGTTCTTGAGGCAAGTTTCACTTCCCTGAAAAACAGATCTGTTAAATACTAACGAAGAATTAACCTTCTTCCTGCTTTATTAATGCTGTGAAATACTTGCTGCTCCTTCAGTGCCTCTATTTTACTATACCCTGAAGGATTTTGCTGCAGCAGCTGAAGGTCAGCTGAGGATGGGGGGAAGGAACAGAGCCATGCCAGCTTCATGTGGCTTATTGCAAGAGAGATTCAGGAAGTGTTTTGAAATGCTTCTGTGTTAGTTTGCTGCTACCCGACAGAGGGAGCTGTGTTCCCATCTCTGCAACTGTGTGACTGATGGGTTATATTCTGCCAGACATGTTGTAATCCAAACAGCTTGATGCTTCTTGAGGGGCTTACCAGATCATGGGGTCTTGGGGACAGGGAGTAAATGGTATAGGAGTATAGTGTTGTGTGTCCAGAAATACAAAGGTTTGTAATATCTCTCAAGTTTCGCCTTTAAAGTGCCTGAAAACATAGGGGCTGGTCTTACAAAATATGAGACCAAGCTCTGGAGGTTCCTTAAAGCACATCAAACTTGGATGACCATGGCACTTGAAACATACCAGAAACCTAAATGTAACAGAAGAACTTGATGAATTCTTGTGGCTCTGCTTTTTGAGTTGAGTTGTGGGGATTTCTTTGGTATATGGGGATTTTACACTTGCTTTCCTTTGCACCTGGAATCAAATTCATAGAATCATAGGATCATAGAATAGTTAGGGTTGGAAAGGACCTTAAGATCACCCAGTTCCAACCACCCTGCCATGGGCAGGGACACCTCACACTAAACCATGTCACCCAAGGCCTCATCCAACCTGGCCTTGAAGACCGCCAAGGATGGGAGCATTCACAACTTCCTTGGGCAACCCATTCCAGTGCCTCACCACCCTCACAGTAAAGAATTTCTTCCTTATATCCAATCTAAACTTCCCTTGTTTAAGTTTGAACCCGTTACCCCTTATCCTGTCACTACAGTCCCTGATGGATGTAATGTCAGAAATTCTTTCCTGGCACCACTTGGCCTCAAGTGCTGTGGACTTAGTGACTTCCTGCTAAAACAGTGTTCTAGTCTACCTGGATGTTACATTTAGCTGGATTTATTGTTCTAGAAATGCATATGCATTGCTATGTTTGATTAGTCTGGGCATTAATGCTTTTTTGCCAGGTGAGAAATCTCAAACCTGAAGGATCCTGAGAGCTAAATTTCTTTAGTGCACAAGCTGCAGCTCACTAGTGATTGTGTTTTTGAACCTCTGGAAAAGAGCTGGACTGACAGTGTATGAAATAGTTAATCTTGATACTGTAGTAGCTACAGAGTAGCTCTGACTCCCCAGATACTGCATGCACAGGGTAAATGTGCTATATCTCCATTATTTGCTGCCTGGTCCCTTTAGTATGCCTGCATTCTACTATGAATTGGGCTTTTTGCTACTGTAGTGTCCCGTTGTGGTAATTTTCCTTCTGAGGGGGTACTTGTCGTCTCTCGCCCCTCACAGATTCTGTCCAAGCGCAACACTGTGTTTTATGGAGGGGACTCAATCTCCATGCTTGACTACATGATGTGGCCATGGTTTGAACGTCTGGAGCCATTACAGCTGAAGGAGTGAGTACCTTGCCTAACTTGTAGTGTATACTGAAGTGCCTCAGCATAAGCTTTGCATACACTCTGCTGCAATGGGCCACTCTTGGGGGCTGCTGAAGAAAGTCTGTGTTGTGTTGCAGTTTGGGGGAAGCATCTTCTCGAAAGAGAAAGGAGCTGTTCAGGGATCTTCTCTAAACAAGTGTGATTTGACAAAAAAATTCCTACAAGATACGTGTTTTCCTGCAAAATAATTTTGCCAGATCCAGAAAAAGTGGTCAAAATACAAGACTTTTTCTTCATCCCTAACATCACAGATGAAAATGATCTTTATTTGAAGGGGATGGAGGAATGAAGGCCTAGGCTCAGGTTTGTTGGTCCAAAGCCTCAGACTTGAAATGCAGTTTTCTGTGCCTCTTTAGAAAAATTAGCTTGATAAAGGAGACTGATTTTGTTTTGAGATGGATAAACTGTATCCTACCTTGCTGTAAATAATAGATCTGTCTCTGTTGTAATAGTGGGGGATTTTTACATGTAAGTAAACATCTTGGTCTGTTATATCCTTAGACAGCTCCAGTTACCATGGTATTGCATTATTATGTAAGGAAATGGTAGCAGAGAAAAACTACTTTGTAGCTGCCTTAAAACAGGGCTAAAGAATCAATTTATATGAGGAAGTGTGTGAGCATAGAACAGTTAGTCTCACCCTGGTGCCTGAACCATTCTTGAAGAAC
The DNA here is from genome assembly GCF_963264785.1 of Psittacula echo. Classification (NCBI taxonomy): domain Eukaryota; kingdom Metazoa; phylum Chordata; class Aves; order Psittaciformes; family Psittacidae; genus Psittacula; species Psittacula echo. The sequence goes on along the minus strand of NC_137743.1, from coordinate 13,566,297 downwards.
CAAGAAAGACGCAGGAATCCTTAAAATTGAAACTTCAGGCACTGTAAAATGAGGGCTTTACTGATGGGTTGCTGACTCACGTTATCTCCTGTGTAATCCTTGATTGGAATGGAAAATACTACAAGCAATATAGGAGCATAAGTCTGGAGTCATTAAGGTGTTTGAATGACTGGGGATCTGAGCTATTCTGTGTTAAGATGCTTTCTGAGTAAGGGTTAGTGGAAGTTATGCATTAACTAAACTCGGGAGTTAATTGTAATGCACAGTACTTGGCTCAGTCCAACAGAAGAGACTGAAAATAACAATTTCCTCTTAAACTTTTGATTTGCCACACAGTGGTTGGGGTTTTGTTTGTTTGTTTTCAACTGTGTATGAGTGGGTTTGTGGATTTAGTCTTAGTTGAATCTTCAGTTTCCTCAATAGATTGCATCTGTATTTTGAGCTGCTGGGTTGCCAGGTAGTGCAAACTGCACAGCTTGCCTTGGTATCCAAGAGAGAGGAGAGAAGAGGTTTGTGAGCTGTTGAGGAGGTCTCAAGCACTGCACACAGCATTTGCTTCAAGAATCACCATTAACAAAGCATTCCAGAGGGAGGCAGTGGTGCACAAGCCTCTGCCCTCAGCTTGGAGCAGATGATAAATAAGAGCTGTGTCTTTTGCAGCAGAGATAATGAAAGTAAAAACATGCTGATATCTTGCACGGTAAGTGCTTATTTGTGTTTTTGCTCAGCAGAGTGTATAAGCTCCACAAGAACTCTTTCCAAATTCTAGTCTGTCTTCTATGATCTGATGCATGTTTCTGTCACCAGCTGAATATTTATACTGGGAAGAAGAAAGCAGAACAAGCAGTAAAATGGAAGTGTTCAGGTTGTTTTGCTTCCTTCATGCCCTCCAAGTTTGCCATTTACGTTATTCAGTCTCTTTCCTTTTCCTGTAGCTGTTTGAGTCACACCCCAAAGCTCCAACGCTGGATGGAGGCCATGAAGGAGGACCCTGCTGTCAAGGCTACGATGACTGACCCACAGATATACAAAGATTACCTGCAGCTCTATTTGAAGAACAGCCTTGAGGCATGTGATTATGGGCTCTGAGGTGCCAGTAGGCACATACTTGCTGAAGTACTTAATTTTGGTGTGAGCTATGTGATTTGGTGTAAGCTTTTCTGTGGTTGCATTTCATAATGGGGGATAAATCTGTGCTGAAATGGGTGAGAAACCCGAGAACTCCACTGGAGGAGGATGTGCTGGCTTCAGGCAGGAGATGGAAAGTTGTTGCTGGTCATTTTTATCGCACAAAGTAAAATGTTGGCTTTATTCAGAGGTGCTGTTCTGTTATCTCTGGCCTCTTTGCCAGCATTGCTGGTGGACAATCCCTGAACTCACCCTGTTACTCGATTTAAAAACTGTAATACTGATGTATTGAAAATAAGTGAAAAGCAAGCAGTGTTGTCTTAAACACAGTTTTTCCTTCCTCTTTCCAAGCAGCTGTTAATCACTGAACTGGTTGTGCAGAGGAGAGCCTTTAAAGGCCTCTGAAATTAAGATGCAGTTACCTAATACAAATTGACCTCCACTTAATCCTGCTGAAGTCTTGTTTGCAGGGACAATATAGTAATGGCTTCCAGTTTGGGCTAGATGTGCTGAGCTGAGTGTGTAGTAATAATCCTCTGCCCTCTGAAGTAGGGTCATGTTTATTCTAGGTCATAACCTGAGTTATCCTAAAGGCTGGAGTGGGGAGTAGAGCTAACAGAAACCATATCCTGAGCAGAAGGACATTTATTTTCTGTTCTACTCTAGAATTCAAAGTGCTGCAAGGCATGTCAAGATTTAGGTGAAATGGGAGAACTGAAGTAGAAGTTCAGTCAGAGCATTATATACTGATTGTGTCTTGCTGCTGGTGAAGGAGTGAGTATGTTCTGTTCTAGCAGGTGTCAGGATCAGAGCACTGTAGTTGGACATTTTTTTAAGCTATTCTCAATGCTAATAACAGAGTGGAGACAAGATTTTTTGAATAAAAAGTAGTTGCAGGAAAGGCTTCTTCCTCTCTCATTTTCTTCTCTTTTTCTCCCCACATAGGGGATTAAAAGAACTAAGGCCTATTCTGGTGTTGCACAGCTGTGTCTGTGTTTCTCTGTCAAACAACTAACAACTCAAACTAGCCACAATTCCAGGCAATAAGCATGCAAAAAGAAAGCAGAGCACCACATTCGAGGACAGGGCTGTGGTTCCTGTGGTGCTGAGGCAGTTGTCATGAGATACACAATTCCTTTTCCATTGCAATGAGGTAAGGCAGTATAGAAGAAGGTGCTGGTTCATGGTTTTCCTGATAATTGAGACACTTAAATTTCTTGGACCTTTTCTGGAGTAAAGCTGGACTGATTTCTCTTTACCTTTCACATATTTTACCCCAGCACAGTAAGTCTGAGGAGGTGCACGTTTGTGTAACTTCAAGTAGGAAAGCAGATATGAAAGATTTGATAAGAAAAAAGAATTAGCAGAAGCTTGGACTGTCAGCCTGCAGCTATTGGAGGGGATTGCTTATGTTCTTACGAGCTTTAATTCAAACTGTTTGTTCCCCTCCTGTTTATCTTTGTGGCTAACATCTGGCACTACTTAGAGAAATACTAATTGCTCTGCTTTTCTTTCCAGAATGCTGATGTTCTCGAAAATATTTCCTAGCCGAGATCTGATGCTGTACATGGTTTGTAGATTGTCATTAGGGAACCCAGAGGAAGCATAAAACTGTGAGGTGTCTTGTCAGAATGTATATCTAGGCCTTTTCTTTAGATGGAAGTGGGGCTGAGCTTGCAGAAGCCACTACTTCTGAAATGGTGTTGGGATCTTGGTGACAAGCTTCCAAGGATTAACTGCAGAACATTGTGGTTTTATTAGCTGCTCTGCTTTGTGTAGGGCTTGTTAATGCTGTTAGTATAGTAGACTCTAAGTTGGCTTCTATAAACATGCGAGGAATATGCTGGGGTTTGCCTCCAGTGTATTACTGGGTGCTAGTGAGAGATGTGACATTAAGGAGATCAAATAACGGGTTAAGAGCAGAGACTGGCATCCATGAGCTGGCTTGTGCCAGACCATGGTGACCTGGAGACCTTGTTGTCCCAACTGAAAGATGTGTTCTCCCTGTCTTATGTCTTTATTTCGTGGCTGTGGAGTGTGCCATTATAAATATGCTGCTTCAGCAAAAAAAAAAGTAAAATGAAATATTCTGCCTTATAATTTACCATTAAATATCAGTATTCTAAATCCCCAGGCAGACAGCTGGGGTCCTGAACTCATTACAGCACACCAAGAAATGCAGGCCTCGGGCAGTGTTCTTAATGTGGTCGTGAATATGCAGCACTTTGGCCCAGTCTTCAAAGGAAAGGGGAAAGGAATGGACTGGCTCTCTCCTTGCAGGGTGGATGGGAGTAAAGGATGTGTTGTATTACTTTAAAAAGGCCAAGAAAAGAAAACAGGTATTTTCAGTTTTGGTCAACAGAGGAAAAAGATGGAGGTTGATAATGAAAGGACCAAGCAGATAAACAGCTCTGTGCTTTGGTCAGAGCTCTCCTTAAAATCTTCTGTGGATCAGATTGTACTGTATTTACTTGCTTCATACTCAATATTTTGCTCTTGAAAGTTTTGTTGGTGCTATTGCTTTGCAAAACAGTGTTGATTTGGTTTGTTTTGGTTCCCTGTTACTGTGTCATCGAATATAACTGCTTCCAGCACATGTTAAGAATATTGGTGTCGAGCAAGAAAAGGACTATCTTGTAAAAAATAGTGACTTTAGGAGCATGATGGATACTTCAGATTAGCAAGGCATCGGGCTTTGTTTTGTCCTGCATTTGTAGCATATCCCTACATCTTTACTGATGTTCTTGATACAGTTCTTGGTACCATAATGCGTGATGTGGTCCAGCCTCTTTTCCTTCATTGTAATTTTAGGATCCTTTATATTGAAGCTAAAAGCAAGGTAGAAGGGAGGCAAGAAAGAGGGAATGATTATGGAGTTTTGACTAAGTTGAATGGGAACTTGGGTTAAGGGGACTGTGGCTACAGCAGAAGGTCCTTTCTTGGGGAAAGAGTCTATGGTTGTTGTGCTGGAAGTGGTGTTAACTGGAGGTGCTGGTTTAAAAAGTCTCAAGTGTCACATATAAGGGACACCTGAAGCATTTGTGTGAACTCTTACAGATGGATGCCTGTAGCTTTGTTGCTTTTTCTGATCAATTAAAAAGGAAGAAAAAAAGAAAATCTCAGTTTACTGCTTCACTTAATCTCAGCTTCTTGACATACTTCATTTAACAGCTATCTGTCTTGCTCATCAGAGGTGCCTGGCTGTGGGTGAATGCATGTGCTAGGCACATGGTATTGGCAGTGTTGCATCTCCTGGGCCTGCTCTCCCTGCTTTTCCACTGTTGTGGCATCTGTACTGCTCCCCTGCATTATCAAGGTTTGAGAACTGACTGTTTCTATCCTCTCTTTTCTCTGCTAGCCTGATTATTTCACCACTCTGTTCCTTGGACTTTGATTTCACTTGGGAATGGCTGATGAAAATGCAGCCTCTTTATAGTCACAACATCAAGATGTGATTTTACTAAATCATATCCAGTTTCTGTAAGATGGAAGCAATCTTTTCTACTGCTAGTCTGAAGCCAGCCCGGATGGCAGTTGCTGATTCATCTGAGTAAATCAGTAATGCCATGTGATGGTGTTAGGATTTTTCCCTCCTAAAACACTTTGATTTGCTAAAACAGGAGTTTTAAAACTAGTCACTGAGATGCAGCTGGGTCTGGGGTGCAGTCTGGCTGCAGTTAAGTGGTGTGCAATTAATGCTGTCTCCAAGACTATGAGGAAGTTAGAATGCAGCTGATATTAAGGGACCAATGTACTGAGCTTATTTTGTGCCTTTCACAGCCACATTCTGATGTGCAGGAGGTAGTTTGTGAGAATTGCAGCACATGCTGCAGGTCTGCATCTTGGAGCCACCACTCTTGGCAAAGCTGATGGAAAAAGCTATCTCTCAAAGGGAAATGGAGCCTAGAAAAGGGCACTGAACAGCCACGTGCTGAGCAGGGAGCAGACTGTTTCCTGTGAACTGCAAACCATTTGCATGAGTCACCTATGTGGCTGCCCAGCAAAGGAATAAGAGAGCTGAGGGAAAAGGAGGAAAGGGTTGTCAACTTCAGACCACCTGCAGAATCAATGAAGACCAAAGTGAAACAATGCAGCTTAATACTGTCTTCCTGCAGCTCTCTGTGGACATTCCCATTTTCCCAAAGGGTGCTTTTGTGTTTTTCCTCCTGTCACTCAGACCATCCTCGGAAGGAAGCTCTCAACATGAATGCACCAATCCACAGCTCAGTGTGGCTGGTTCTTTCCCCTCCATATTCATCACATAGCTCTTTGCCTTGCCTGTTCAGGCTTGGAAGCAGTCTATCTCCTCTTGCTTGGAATAGTTTAGGTGTGGAGGTGTGATGATTAGTTGGCTGTTCCTCCTTGTGGGAAGACAGCTCTAACCCATGTCTTCAAACCCACAGGCTTGTGCCTCTCAATTCTTCTTAGTATGCTTCATGTAGCTTGTGTGTGCTGGTGTATCTCTGCTGTGGATCAAACTTTTCACCTATCTCTCTCAGGAGAGAGTCACTGTGGGGCCATTGGTAGAAACCTGCCTGTGGACAAGCCTTACTTCTCTCTAGTTTCACATGCAGGAGCTTCATGATACCAGCGTGACGTGATAACCCTGACAGTGAACTGACCTGGCAGGAATATCATGCTGACAGTGCAGAACGCCTCTGTTCCATGGGCACACCTGTGTGGCGGGCAGGCAGAACTGCTGTGCATCACTTGTGCTTACAGGCACAACCACCATCCAGGGCTGCCTTGCCCTGCCTGGTGCAAGCTGGCAGGGATGAGACCTGGAACATGTTAGCAAGCTAAGCGTGTTCTCCCTTGGATTTGGGAAATTCCTCTGTGTTGTTAGATTGCCCAGCAGAGGACTAGAGAGCAAGGCTGAAGGTTAGCAATATGATGGACTTCTGCCTTGATGCACCTGGGGAGGTGAAGTGACTGATGAGTCAGGCTGTGAACAGTCTGGTTTACTGATCCCAGTTCTGCCAGGCTCTGCCTGCTGGACCTGTAATGTGCTGTGTTCGATCCTGAATGTTGGATTGTCTGCAGAAAGGTGCCTAATTGGATTTCTAGTGACATTGTAAGTGCTGTGGCACTTCTAGAAAGCAGCACAATGCAGACAGAAATTTAATCTTGACCCCTTACACATGATTAGGCCTTGCTGAGTTGAAGCTGTTGATGGCTGTGAGTGTTGGTGGATTTGTAGATAGTTTTGCATCTAAACTGGACTCCTTTTCCTGCAGAGCACCTAGGACACTTTTAAGAACTTCGCTGGGGTTTTAATCTCCGTTCTTGTCAGACTGAGGCACTGCTTTAAAAACTCTGCAAATTTTACAAGCACTCAAATGCCTAAGCAGTGAGGGCTGTATTCAAATGTGTCACCTCAGCAACTTCTGCACTTCCACCTCAGAGCGGGTGAATAAAGCTGAGATTCCCTCCTTCAAAACAAAAATTGCTGATCCCTTTTTTCTTTTCCCTTCCCCTCCTCTAACCCGTTGGGTAAGCTCTGTTTCTACTCAGACAGATTTATCATTCTTTAAAAACACAGTGCCTTTATTCAAAAGCAGCACCGATGCAAACAGTGACTGAAAAGCTTTGTTCTATAGAGTCCCTCAAGCTTCTGCAGCCAGAGATTTGGCTTCTAGCAGCTGAGGAGTCCAAGATAATGCCTCCTAAATGTAGCCTAACTAGCAAGTGGAGCTTCTTTTGGAGAACACTGTAAGAATAGTTGGTCCACAGCATGGGCTTGTTCAGATTTCTGGTTTAGGACTAGGCTTGCCCAATAGATACAGAAATACCTGTTTGCTTGCCTCTACCTTCTCTCAAGGCTCGCTACAGTTGTGTGAATCATTTTGAGAGTCGCAGAAGTAACACAACCCGTTTCCTTCACAGCTGATTTCTTCAGGTCTAGCAAGGCATGAGTACCAACTGCCTTTTACTGTGTTGGGGACACTTAAATGGTCTCTTCTGTACTTCCGCAGCATTATGAGAGTCCTCTCTCTGTCCTCTATCCATCTGCCCGCTTGCCTAAAATTCATTGGAGCCGAGTATTTCTGAGCTCTCTATAGATCTGTCAAACTTGGTTAAAGTTTTTTGATGGACTCAGAAGTTACTCGGCAGGACATGAAGGGATAGATCCTCCTCTTCCTCCTCTCCCTCCTCTCCTACCCCTCATACGCATGAGCACACTGACTGCATAGGAATCTGGCTAAAACCAACCTAGTTTATGTTGCTGTAATGGGGTCATCATTTTAGAAACAGGCTGGACTGCCTGGAATTTTACTTGGCAGGGGTACAAGAGCTCAAGTGTTTGGTTGGAGCCACTAAACCTAATACTCTCAGAAGTCCTCTTTCCAAACAAGCAATCCAGATATATACAAGACACGTATCTGATACTGTGCCTGTGGCACTTGGCAGCAGACCCGAGTTAGCTTTTAGACCTGCAAGCAAAGAACTGTAACACAGAGTTGAGCAGAGAAGATGAGACCTGCTCAAGAATTGGGCAAATCCTGAGCAATATCCCATTCTGCTCATTCTATGGGGTAACCCATGCTCCCAGCTTGACTGCTAGTGGTACCTGATGTGAAATGAATGATTTAGGGTCACTCAAAGAATCACTATCAAAGGTATTAGCAAGAGCAGTTCTAATAGGAGTTTATAAATGTGTAACTTAACAAAATTCATTGGCAAGATTCACTCTATTACTCATTACATGGATGAAACATACACAGGAAAATCAAGGTGAAATCAAGCTAAAATGATTAATACAGAGATCAAAGGTACAAAAGAGTGAGGGAGATGCTGCCACTGAGTCACAAGGTTCAGAGTGGAGTCCCTTACTTTCTAAACAGGGAATTTAAGTGTGGCTGAGTCGAATCTTAGTCTCAGACTTGGATAATGGATAGTGTCTAATGGAAGAAATTCATGGAATAAGGAAATCTTCCTGTTGAGTCACGAGGTTCAGAGTAGACCCTCTGGTGGAGCTTAGGTGTGGCAAGGTCTAGTCTTAGTCTCTGACCTGGTCAGTGGTTTATATCTAAAGGGATACATGTGTACCAATTCACCACAGATGGGACTTTTACATGGCTTTTACCTAGCAGCAGTCTATGGTTTTAAGGTGAATGTTAACACTTATGATTTACTACACTTACTGTATGGTGTCTAAATTGATTCATACACATGCACACACACAAAGATGTATATTAAGGTACCTGTTAAAATTTCTCCTTGAGCTCAGTGAAATATTCATGTCAAATGTCTCAGTATTTCTCAATGAGAAGACTTAGGAGTCTTCAGCCCAGGTTCTGTCCCCAGCTTTGGGTGACAGTCTTCTATTTATCCCAGTCTTGGCAGTTTGCAAGCTCTGAGAGGTGTCCCACTCAGAGATACTGGTTGCAGCGTACTGTGGTCTAGGAGAGCTCAAAGGGTCTCAGGACCACTGTCTATGGGGTTGCAAGATGATTTGCTTTAGACATTAGTAAACTTCCATCCTGGCAACATCCTGAGTTGGTAATTGCTAGAAATTAGTCAGAACTCCAGTAACAATGGTACCGTTGTACTTGGGCTATGAGCAAGGAAAGGAGTGTTCTGAGGCTGTCAGGGGGATGAGTGAGTATCCCTGCTCTTAGTTGTCACCCCACCTCAGCTGGGTGACAGAAGCACTATCAGTGCCTTCCTCTTTAGCTGTGCAAGAATTCGTGGTATGGTCAAGGGACACTTCAATAGTTGACTCATTACATGAAGGTCAAGGCCTGACTGGAACTCCTGAGGTTGTGGAGCAGTCCAGAGGATGGGGGGAAGATGCAGCACCATACCTGCCCAAGTTAATGTTAGCATGCTTGCAGGTCACCATGTCCTCTGAGGTTGCACTTGCTTTTTTATAGCACAGATATTTCTGCCTACTTGAAATAAAGGAGATTCTGTCCTTGCTTGTGGATGTTCCATGAGTGATAAAAAGTCATTGGATAAATTATTAGCTGCAGATTATTCTCCTGACTTTATTGTCCTGCCTGCTTCTCTGGGTGACTTAATGCTTGAAAAGTATTAATTTGTATCTACACACATAATCACCCTGATTTGCATAGTGGCAAAACAACATTGTGCCGAGTTGGGAAGCAGAAATGCATTCCTGTGTGGAATACGTGGTTTTTCTAAGGTCTGCAGACCTTTAGTATTAGCCACACATCAGAACTATGTAACTGATTCCCATGAAGGGTGTGAGGTACAGGGATGTTTCATGGCAAATCTATAAGAACTGCCCAATATATCCAGGTAGTGCATAAAGGGAGGTGTTTTCCCTGTGCTTGTGGAAAAGGCTGCTTATTGCATTTGCAGGTGCTACCTGTCCAGTGAAGTCTCTCACTGCACTGGGTACAAGGGATGCAGACTCGACCTGCGGTCATGAACTTTTCATGGCCTGAGTTTCCCAATAGGGAATCACACAGGGGTAAGTTGATTTCAATCCTGAATGTCATGGGGAAGCTTGTGTAGAGGCAGAAGGACCAAGCTGTAGCAATTACAGCAGCTCATCACACTGGAGAGCCGTGCTACAGCCATCTGTGCTAGTACTTTCATCTAAACAGACACTGGCAGGACAGTCTACCTCCTAAGAGGTAACAAGCAGCTGAAACAACCTCAGTCTGAACGACCTAACCTGAGAGAACTGTGTGCCCCTTGCTGAGTTTGGAGAGGGTCCTAAGGATTGACTGCAGTGAATGAAGATGATCTGTGAATTTGGGGAAACTGAGAGAACTCTGAACTGTGTTTGAAAACCTTCATCAAAATGAAAAGTTTCACAGTTAGTGCTATACCTGCCACTCTCATGTTCTTTTATTTGCTCTGTTTCCACATTTCCAGCATTTCAAATGCTGTTCTGAAGTTTTCAGATGAAGCAACATTCAATGCCTGATGTCATAGCAACTTTACAGGGCCAGATTGGAGACCCTCACACAAGATAATAGACCATTACTGTAACTTCGGAGATCATGGCTTAGAGACAGATGTAAACTAACAAAGTCTTTAAGTGTTACAAGGAAACTATGAGAAGATTTTAATGACCAAAAGAGGAGTTCTGTTGGACTATAAGAGAGAAGGAGGTAAATGTTACTTGTAGTCTTGCCCCAAAAGAGAAATTGTAAATGCCTAAGTTCTCTCCCTACAATTATTGAGTCAGCTTTTGCCATCTAGACCATTTACATGACAGATGGGTATTGAAATCAGAAATGCTCAGGTCTTTTAAGTTCCGATCATCTACTGAGCTAGGGCACTGGAGATACTCAATCTGCAATGTGTTAGTTATTTTAAACTGGCACTCCCCGTCCCACATAGGCCTGACAGCATCAGAATCCAAGAGCTACGGGAGGTTTTCTGGCATGTGACAGACATGATTTGCTTTGTGTAACTTCCACATATTCAGCTATTTATTCTCAATGTGCTGAAAAAATATCAAAGTACACCACTGCAAACTCATCTCCTCAGACTGCCTCAAAGTAGTAATAAAACCTGAGGTTAGAGATACCTCCAGCTGCAATAGGGAGTGCTGCTTTCTGAAACTAAGTAAAAATCAGCTTTGTTTTGTGAATTTTCTCCTGGGAATTTTGATTTTAGATAAAATCGAACATTGAAGGGGAGAGAGACCTAGAACATGATACAGAGCAATTAACTGTACAGCAGGGGGAGGGAATGGCTGCCATGCACACTGTTTCCAGGATCACAACATAAGTTTTCAGTGCAACTGAAAGGCAATTGCATATTGATGGGACTGAGGATAAGTCCAAAAGGTTTACTCACAGTTCAATTTCACATGCTTTTTAGCCAACCTTGGAATGATCTGTCCCTTTGCTTGAGGAGTGAAGGACTTCCCAGGAGGTGACTTCACACATCAACCAAGCATATGCAGGTAGCTGTGTCTAAGTGCGCTAGCTAAATCTCCAGCCTTAAAGCACACATGTAAGGTTTGAGCTGCAGGGTAGTGGTTACCTTAGGAGCTTTTGTCCATCTCTAGGAACGTTGTTTACAGATGCAGGAAGCGTGTTTCTGAACTGCAGTGCAGCCATAATTGTATGCCAAAACTCTAGGCTGCTGGACTTGTGCTGATGAAAGCCAGCACATTGGAATCAGGGCTTTAAGAAAGCCTGGAAATAAAAAAAACCTAAGAACTTGCATGTCTGAAGGAAGAATCTAGATCAAAGCCTAGAGGAAAACTGTTTTACTACTAGAAGAGGAGATCAAAAACTATCTCTAGTGGCTGGGGTTGGCCTCTTTCTGTCTGCATCTGTCTACCCCCTACTCTGCTCTCGTGAGACCTCACTTGGAGTATTGTGTGCAGTTCTGGTGTCCTCAACATAAAAAGGACATGGAACTGTTGGAACAAGTCCAGAGGAGGGCCACGAGGATGATCAGGGGAGTGGAGCACCTCCCGTATGGAGACAGGCTGAGAAAGTTGGGGCTGTTCAGCCTGGAGAAGAGAAGGCTGCGTGGAGACCTCGTAGCAGCCTTCCAGTATCTGAAGGGGGCCTATAAGGATGCTGGGGAAGGACTATTCATTAGGGACTGAAGTGACAGGACAAGGGGTAACGGGTTCACACTGAAACAGGGGAAGTTTAGATTGGATATAAGGAAGAAATTCTTTACTGAGAGGGTGGTGAGGCACTGGAATGGGTTGCCCAGGGAGGTTGTGAATGCTCCATCCCTGACGGTGTTCAAGGCCAGGTTGGATGAGGCCTTGGGTGACATGGTTTAGTGTGAGGTGGCCCTGCCCATGGCAGGGGGGTTGGAACTGGGTGATCTTAAGGTCCTTTCCAACCCAAACTATTCTATGATTCTATGATTCTACTCTATAGCAGATAATACTGTAATAATCACAACAGCATGGACCAAAACTCTGCTAATTGCCTTTCTGAGAAAGGATTTTATACTGATGTGATCTCTTCTGTTACATAGCAACACAGAAGCAGTAAATGACGGGGGAAAAGTGCTCCAGGAAGTCAACAGCTCAATGGAGAAAATGTTGCTGAGCTGCTCAGCTTTAAAGCATGGTGGGTTTAATTTAGTTTTGTTTGTAAATACCAAAGATTTACTACACCAAGCAGAACTATTGATGATCCTGCGCTACAGAACTCACTTTACCGCAGTATATGGTTGGCCCTGGGAAATGGTAACTCCCAGCTAGGTAGACTTGTGCTACAACTCTTAAGCTAGCTGCTTCTCAGACCTGTTCAATGCTGATTCAGCCCCAGTGATCACTGGAAGGCAGAGTTATTAATGAAGAGTGTGCAGAACATTCCATGGGGCTGAAAGACATGTCACCAAGGAAACAGTGGTGGTTTTATTACGTTAATTCATAACTAGCTTTGGATTTCCTTCCAGAGCCAGAGAACATTAGAATATTAACAAGGAGGTGCCATACCCTTAAACCAGGGAAAGGGGTTAAACAGGAAGCTAAGTGCTGGTAGGTGGTTCCTGGAATTTGGCTGTGGATACCTGTTAAACAAGCAAGTAAAAACGATTTCTCTAGCTGAACTGGAAGTACAGGAGATTGCTGGTTCAGCCAATAAGGGCAACATCTACCAGCAATACTTAGGGCTTGCCACAGAAGGGTTTATCCAGAACAATTATTTTGAATTCCTGTGGATTCATGTTCTCAGGGAAGTCTGACATCTATCCCTGGTGTTATTCTGCAATCGCTATTCCACTTTATGTTCATGTTGCATTTTATTCTGGAACCCTTTCTACAGGCAGTCAGAAATCAAAGGTGTTCTCACTATTGGGCTCACAGTGCTAGGATCACACTAGGCATATCCCTGCTCCATCCTCCTGCTCTCTCAGAAACACTTCTGGGGGAACTGGAAACAAACCAGACTTCACACTTTAGGTTTTGTACAAGACTTCCTTTATTATAAATAAAGCTGCATGAGAAAATCTATATAAATTCAACAGTGTCCTGCTATAATAGCAGCGGTTCGAGTACAGCATTGTGGACCAAGAAGACCTTAGTTTGGGGAGTTTTGGTGTTACTGTTTATCTATCTCAGCTGCATTGCTAAGATTGATCTTCATACTACAGTTTTGTTTCTGAGCTAACATAGTACCCCCCCAATCCTAAAAAAGATGAGTAATAAATAAAGCTATTTGCTATGTTGGATCCTATGGGAGTGAACCCCTCAATGACTAGCAGCTAGGCTGTTACAGGTGGCTAAATTCTCATTTCTTCATTACAGTGAAACCGTTGGAAAGGCTTTGCATTAAAAACATGGTGATTTGATGCATGGTGAACAAGCATCAAATCCTGCTGCTTGAATACTGGATACGTTTTAGATCCTTTTGCTAAAATACATCTTTATACCCCTGTAAGACCTGTGTACAAAGCAACTCTGAGAAAGCAAAGCTGTGTCCTGTAGCTGCCACATACTCAAGAGTGAACTCCCAACAGCTCCCTTTAGAAGACATTCAGCTCCTGAACAGCAAGAATAACCTTAGACCAAAGCATTTCCTAAAGGCAAATAGCGCCTGAGGCTATGATGTAGATCAGTGGCTGCTATCAAACCACAATTAATTCCATTGCTTTGACAGAGTCCATAATAAAATATTAAAACCACATTTGAGGGAGGGAGGGTTTGACATCAGAAGACAGCAGGAATTCATCTGTTAAATTCACCTAGTTAAGCAAGAACAGCACTGAGACACAAGGAAGGGGTCTGGGACAGGCTGTTTACCCTTCCTTAGGATCTCTCATGGAGATACAGGCATTATCAAAGAGATGGTTTGTGTTTGTTACTCATGTGTCATATGCTGTTTGGTTTTAAAAGAACTTTATTCACTTTAAACTACAAAATACCACTTCTGCCCCTACCCTTCCTTCTACCCCAAGATGCTTCCAATAAATGGCGAGGCAGAACTAAACACAGGTGGAACTAAAGTCTTAGGACATTTTTACTGGCTGACAGCTAAACTGTCTTATAAACCTTTTCATGAAATGTGAGTGCGGCCTTTTACTGATAGGACAAAGATTTAATACAGGAGAAACAAGGCAGTTCGAGGAACAGTGTGCTTCACATCATGACCTCCTCGTACCACTGCAGACATCTGAGAAACATTCCAGAGAAAACAGTGTCTGTCCACCAGCATCTCCCCTGATGGGACATATATATACTCCTTGTACATATTCTGATATATGGCTTACAAAGAAGATCTCTGCCCCGAGGCTTGCTGGAGCACAGCTTATAATCACAGAGCACTTTTCCCCCTGGACAGGTGTGAGTGGGTTCCCTCAGCCTAAATACACAGAACAGGCCTCCTAAAAGGTGCTCAGGGCAAAATGAGCATATTGCATGTAGGAAAACTAAGCCAAGCCAAGCTGTTTGCTTTCAGGGGAATCAAACCCGTGAATTCCTTGGTTCAGCTCCAGCTTGGGTTCAACTAAACCCCATGGGAACACTTCAGGGTTAGTTTGGGCTAAACACAGAGCAGGCACAAAAGATTCTATCTACTTATCAGTTTAGGTTCCCTTTGAGTCTGAGCAGCAGTGCTTGGAGCTGTGTAAAGATGAGTTTAGGCACGTTTGCAAGCCCATAGGACTGGAGTTACAAAGGTTTGTTCTGACATCTTAACAGGGGAGTTGCCTTGTTCTGTTCCACAGCCTTTTCTTCTCACCCTCCCCCTGCTCAACCTTATATAAAAGTTATTTTTCAACCCTGAACGTCATTTCCTGAGACCTGGGTCACAAATTTCTTTCTGTTCTTTGCACAGGCCAAATTTAGACCCCTGTCAGGAAACAGCAAAGAAACTTTTATTTCTCTCTGGCTGGCCTGGGAACACATTTAGAAGCAACTCTGACCACAACTGCTTGAGCATGACCTGCCTGCCAGCAGCACATGCAAAACTGGATCTGCTACAGGCACTGTGCAGTAAATGTAGGCAGGTAAAAACGGCAAATTGCTTGGGTTTGCAAACAACTTCTACAGCTTCCAACGTAGCCTCCAGGCTCCAGTACTCATCCACCCTCCCTGTACCTCTGCTTGTCACTACCTGCTTGTCATGCCCCCTGAGATTGCTCCTGCGCTCTGTCCTATTGGGAAGGCTTGCTTGGGTGTGCTAATGAAAGCCAGGGGCTTACAGCACTCGTTAGCGTTAGCAATTAGTCCTGCCCAGTAGCTCTGCTAGCCCTGGCAGACTCCCAGGCACTCATCACTATGGGTGCTGGAGCAAGCACTGAAGATCCAAGACTCTTTCTTATCGGCATAACTCACCAGCCTCTTCTCTTCCATTTTGCTTCCTACCCCTTATTTTCTGCTCCAAAATATTACTTACGCACCCTATAACTGTGATATAAAAAGCCAAGGGGAGCAGGAATTTAAGCAAAGGATTCCCTGACCCCTTCTTAGAAACCAGGTGTGGAAATGGGAGTTCCAGCTTTCTCTGCCTTTGTGCACGAAATGTCCCTCACTGGTGGACGAACAGATGAGCAGACATCAAAGAGGTGGTGAAATGTTTTCTATCAGGAAAAGGGAAAGAGAGAACATGTGTATGGGGAGTTTGCTTATCAATAGGCTGGGCAATAAGCCTCATGCTGTATGCTGTCCCTAGTAGTAACAGGATTAAATTTTCTCTTACGCCTTCAATATAAGAAGGACAGGGAGCTCTTTGAGCAAGTCCAGAGGAGGCCATGAGGATGATCAGGGGAGTGGAGCACCTCCCGTATGAAGATAGGCTGAGAAAGTTGGGGCTGTTCAGCCTGGAGAAGAGAAGGCTGCGTGGACACCTCATAGCAGCCTTCCAGTATCTGAAGGGGGCCTACAAGGATGCTGGGGAGGGACTATTCACTAGGGACTGTAGTGACAGGACAAGGGGTAACGGGTTCAAACTTAAACAGGGGAAGTTTAGATTGGATCTAAGGAAGAAATTCTTTACTGTGAGGGTGGTGAGGCACTGGAATGGGTTGCCCAGGGAGGTTGTGAATGTTCCATCCTTGGCGGTGTTCAAGGCCAGGTTGGATGAGGCCTTGGGTGGCATGGTTTAATGTGAGGTGTCCCTGCCCATGGCAGGGGGTTGGAACTGGATGATCTTAAGGTCCTTTCCAACCCAAACTATTCTATGATTCTATGCATGTGATAGAGAGGGTTGATTAAAAGTGACCTGTGGAGTGATGGTAATGTCATCCTTGATGGGTCTCACCACCCAGAACAACGAACCTCCTGTAAGGAGGGTTCAGAGAAGCCCTAGTGTAAAACACTGCAGGAAATTCTACAGTAAGAATATGGTAGGAAAGGCCCTTAGCACTGGAGGTCAGGCTGCCAGGACCAGCACAAAGCAGATACGGACTGAGGCCCTGGCTTGGATCTTGCATGAAGCACATGAAGGAGGGTAAGGAGCTACTGAGCCCCCTCCTCCAGCAAAGCCACCTCCCTGGGGCGAGCAGCCCACTGGCACTGCACTAACAACCTGCTTCCTGAGGGAGTTCAGGCACTTCCATTTGCTCACTGGGGTTTTTAGCACATGACTCCAGACTCTCCCCTGGCTGGGAATCCTGCAGAAGCTGTCATTTCCCAACCATGCTCCTGCAAATTAGCCTGCTAGCAGCAGCTCCTCAGAGCCTCGTCACAGCAGCAGTCTTTAAAAGCGTTGAGGAGACCCTACGTGGAGGCAAACCCAAGCTTTTGCCTGGGTACCTGTGAGCAGAAGGAATGCAACACAGGCCACAAGGCAGCTGCAGAGGCAGCACTGCCAAGCTCTGCTACATGTGCACCTCCTTCATCCCCTCCTGCTAACTCAGGGCCATCCTGCTGGCCTCAGCCTCATTAAAACCATGCTGGGAGAGGCACACTCTCATTTGGAGGGTGATTGTTCCCTCCTGCTACCAGACTGCTGGGATTGGCTTCATTACAGGATAATTTTGCAGAACTGCTTCTTTTACAAAAGCAACACCTGCAGCAGTCCTTTCTCTCTTGGCTGTTCTTGGCCTTGCTGCCCTGAGGTAAGGAAAAGAAACAGACCGAAACACCAGAACCCAACAATGGCTCTTTTATCTAAGGTAAAAAAAGGTTCTTGTCCATTTATCTGTGGAAAATGGCCAGGAATAGAATCCATTAGCCATGTTACCATGAAGAAAATGGAAGACTCGAATGAAATGGCCTGAAGGCACAGGCCCTGCTGCCTGCTCCACTACATCCTCCCTGGGGAGGAGAAACATGCAGGGTGCAGGGGTGCTTCTGAATAACAGGGCAAGCCATTTAAACTACTACAAGTCCTATCAAGACGTCGCTTTTTTATCGCTACAGTTCCCTTCTGATTAAAGAGCTGTGGTTGACTTAAGGGTCTCAATCCAGTCCAGATCTTGTGCATGACCCTCCTCCTCACATCAGCACTGAGTCTCACATTGTGCTTAGAGGCTGCTGTCTGCAAGCATACAGGCCCCTGCAATCCCAAGATCCTGTTTCTGATTCCTCCACTCTTTTCTTATCTCCTCTTTCCAAAGGAAATGAAGTATTTAGCCACCACCACCACAGTTTACATTGCAGGCATCTGAATAAATTACTCATATTTGCTGCTCACCACCACTGCAGCGTGACTGAGGCACAATAGAAAAATATATTCTTAGCTGCATCAAACCCAGCCAGCACACCAGTGGAGCAGAAACTTACTTTTATACCACATCTTCCAGTTTTCCCTATCCTTCCCCCATCCCCTCTCCCTTACTGCAGAAACCATGGCCCAGGACCGGTTCAGCTGCAGACAAGAAGCTGTACTGGCAGTCAGTTGTGTCCAGGAGGCTTTGGAAAGCTGCCTTCTAGACTTGTGCTAAGAGGAACAAGTGCTCTCCCGCTGGCTTTGGTTAAAGGGATTCTTTACGGATCCCGTTGGTATGTGCAAGGGGAATGTGCACCGTGTACTCATTTATCAGTGCAGACATGTTCCTGAGCATCTCATGGAACGTGTCCACTGTCTTCCTGTAAACGTCCCTGTGTAGCACAAAGGGACGGAAAAGGTTCAGAGGCTCAGCCCTCTGGAATACGATGGGGAAGCCCAGCTCTGCTGGTACCTTCCCATTGCCAATGAAGAAGTGGTAGAGCTTCTTTTCATGCAAGCATTTCTCCAGGTATTTCAGCATGTCCTGTAGACAGGCCTCCAGCTTCTCTGGGGCCCAGTCCTGACTGGGACGTGCCTGCAGGAGATGCAGCATCACCGTCTTTAGGTGGTAGTTGCTGAGCCCGCTTGGACCTGTGAGGCTGCACTGCTTCCCATGGACAAAGGAGAGGATCTGAAGGCAGCTGACATGGCAGGCATTGGCAGGCAGAGTTTTGGAGACGAGCTGGATGAACCTCCTCTCATACACTGCAAAGGTGAGGAACCAGCGAGTGCTGGAGGGGAGCTCGGCTGCCAGGCCACCCCGAGGGAAGTGAGAGATGAAGTACACGTCAGAGTTCTCGTACTGCACCACAGGGGTGAGGTTGAAGGCAATCGATTTCCCTGATCTAAATTTGATCTTCAGGGCTCCTGGCGAGTCCAGGAGGCTGAAAGAAAGGTCAAATTCATACTTGTGAGAGATTCTGTTCCAGGCCTTGGTGACTGCAATCTGGAACCACTTCATGACTTGATCGGCATCCAGATATTGAGTGTTTTTAAAGCACAGGAGGTCTTCCATCTCACTGCTAGGCCTTGTAGTATTGGTTTGGCTATGGAGCAGGCACAGCATATCTTCCCCTAGTTTAGTCTTGTCACAGATGCAACCTGTCACATCCTCATCTGCCCTGCATACCTTGATAGTGCCATAACCTTGTTCATCTGGGGGAGAAGAGTCACTAGAGCACCAGGCCTGGCACCGAAAACAGTATGGCTCTGGAGGGGCAAAAGGCACTATCAGATCACAGACAAAAGGTTTACGCACTCTCCAATTCTCATACATGCTCCCCACACCCATGCAGTCCTCCACTTCCATGTCAGCATCCCGGTTACAAACACTCCTCAAGGCCTCCAGCAGGTCATCTGCAAAGCCTTCCACCATCTCCCGCATCCTGGCCATGTCTCCAGTGGTACCCAGGATGCGCTTTTCATAGAAGCTGGCCAAGACGGCCTTGTCAGGGAAGGACACTCCTTTAAATGCTCTTCCCAGGACAGCCATGTCATCCTCTTCTCCTCCTGTGTCCTGCCAGTTCCCTTCCTGGAAATCCTGCCTCCAGAGCTCGATCAGCAGGAAGATGACCATGGAAAGGGCAGTCCACATATCCCATCGGACCTTTTCCTCTTTACTTCCCTCTACTACCTCTGCAGCATTTTCCACAGCCTTCTGTGTGGCTTCCTGGTCTGCAATTTCCTGCTCCAAGCGCAACTGCTCCAGCCGAAGGCTCACTTCCCGCTCCTTCATCTTCTGGATGATTTCTTCCACGTTCTCAGGGACAGTGCCATTCTCTTTAGGGAAGAGGAGTGGGTGGTTGACGATAGCTGTAATCACCACTAGGCACACCCGGAAGATTCCCACGGGCATGGCAGTTCCTTCACTGGAAGAGAAAAAAAGGTAGAATGACCCACAATTCGGAGTATATGCCCTCAAGAAGAAAAATCAGACACTCCCTTCTTAAATAAAAGCTTTGGCATCTTTTCTAACCCTGAAAAAACTGCTTGAGTCTGGAAGCTCCTAAGCACATGCCTGTTTCTGCAAGTTATCAGCCAAGCTTCCCAAGGAGACTTGTCATAGTTTAAGCCCAGCCAGTAACTCAGAACCACATAGCAGCTCACTCACTCCCCCCTTTCACCCTCCTGCTCCTGAAGAGATGGGGAGGAGAATTGAAAGAATATAAATCCCATGGGTTGAGATAAGAACAGTCCAATAACTAAAGTATAATGCAAAACTAGTACTACTACAATGACATACTACTACAACATACTACAGTAATAATGATAAATGAAATAACAAGGGGAGAGGATATAAAACTAAAAAGAGAAGGGAAAAATAAAACCCAGTAAACACAAGTGATGCACAATACTCACAATACTCACAATGCTCACCACCTGCTGGCCAATATCCAGCCTGACCCAAGCAGTGACCTGCCCCTTTCGAGTATCTCTCCCCAGTTTATATACTGGGCATGATGTGCTGTGGTATGGAATACCCCTTTGGGTAGTTTGGGTCAGGTGTCCTGTCCCTGCTTCCTCCCGGCTTCTTGTGCCCCTCCTCACTGGCAGAGCATGAGAGACTGAAAAGTCCTTGATTGGGGTAAGCATTACTTAGTAACAACTAAAATATTGGTGTGTTATCAGCATTGTTCTCAGACTAAAGTCAAAAACACAGCAGAGCACCAGCTACTAAGGAGAAAAATAACTGTTACAGCTGAATTGAGGACAAGACTTTATCAGCAGATGGTGGGGATGAAAGTGTCCCCTTGCCAAATTAATGCTGAAGAACAGAACTGTGAAGGCTCATGCTACTGTCAACCCACTGTGATGCTGTTGGGGCAGTGTGGGAGGGCATGTCCTTCCTCCCCCCTTTAAAGCTCTCAGGACAGAAAGGGAAAGAAGCAGACAAGACCTCCCCAGGCATTAAAAGGTAGGACCAGAGACGAGCACTGCTTTCCCTCAAGATAAGGCAGATATTGCAGACATGGCAACGGCACAGGCAGGGCTGGCCTAGCCAGCTTCCATGTTATGCATATGTAGGGACCCACACAGCCTGCTTGTATAAAAGCAAACTTCACTGCCAGCGCTGGTGATGTGCACCTGGGTGGTAACAAGCCTATCTATGGGTTTGTGCTTCTAAGCAGGCATTACACGCAAAGCTCTTCCTGCCTTTCTGCACCACCAGGATCAGGCTGTGGCAAACCTTCTGGGCCCCCAGGATGCCTCATGACCACAAGGAAAGGTCAGAGACAGAAAGACTGCTGAACTGGAAAGGGTTTCCTTCACCCCAGTGGTTTTAAAAGCATTGGGTTGTTTATTAATCTTTGGAAGACACTGGTAAACACCATGGCTTTGATCTAAGCCATCTCTCCCTACACCCCTTTAGCAGCTGTGCTTGCAGCCAAGCTCACTTTGAAGTGACCTCAGCGTGGCTGTGAGACACATGGTGCTTGCTGCAGGCAGCTGTGTGCCAGCAACAGTCCCACGTATCACTCCGTGCACAGGCCCTTGGCATGGCCAAGACTGCAGTGGTGTTCTGGAGTTGCTTTGTGTGATTGCTGGCTCTGCTGCTTGGACCTCACTTCATAAAGCTTTCCATGCCTGGGGGATCATGGAGAAAGGATTTAATTCTCCACTTTCCAGGACATGGTCCCATTGCTGGGGTATCCGCCTGGCTCTGACAAGGCCTCCCAGGGGTCTGGAGCAGAGAGCGCCTAGGTTAAAGCCTGGGCTGTTTCCTTCCAGGTGGCATTTCTGTTTCTGGAGAGCTGGCATCACCATCAAGTGCCTGCTCAGGACAGGACAAACTGAGGTTGTCACCCACTGCTGAGGTACGGCAAGTTCACCCTCTTTCTAGGAACATCAGCCCTTAGTCCTTGCACAGGAGAGACCAGAAGGACAAGACTGACAAGTATTTCTTCTTTGACATTTAATGCAGCTGCTTTTTAATGCCTCAAAAGTGTGTTTGAGAGAAGGGTTTCTGTTACAGAAATAAGGCCTATCGATAAAATACCTTATCAATCAGACCAGAAGTTATAATCTCATTCCTAACAAACCAGTTCATCCTGCTGCGGGAATGAGGCTGTTTCACAA
Organism: Psittacula echo; assembly: GCF_963264785.1. Classification (NCBI taxonomy): domain Eukaryota; kingdom Metazoa; phylum Chordata; class Aves; order Psittaciformes; family Psittacidae; genus Psittacula; species Psittacula echo. Next base: position 13,544,476 of record NC_137743.1, on the reverse strand, counting down.
GAGAGCCAAGAGATGGTGAGGCACCAAGTGCGCACCAGGAGCCGAGGGCTATAATTCCCTCCGCCTGCAATAGCTCCTTCCTGGTGTGTTTTGGTTCCACAGCAACCCTGCTGTCCTGGCATCTCGGCAAGATGAAAAACATCTCTGGCAATCACATTTATGCCTCCACAGGGCATGCAATAAAGCCAAATCCACCCCAGTGGGCCTTGTTATCATTACTGCACAACAAACCGCTGGCTTTTACTTGATTTCCTCTATGTGAGCCCTTAATGTACACGGGAACCGTATCCTCCGGCATGCAAATAGCTTTGCTTAGAAGAGGGCTGGGACTGGAATAACAAGGGAACAGGATTGAGGTGCATTGTCCAAGCAGCAACAAAATTCACACGGTGCTCAGGATAACACTATGTGCCCCTCCCTTGTGTCACATTTACTAACTACCCTTTTTCTTAGATGCCATATACATGCACAGATGAATGCCCTTATGCAGATACTGCTCTGGAGATGGTTTGTAGGCCTTTCTTGTCCTTTTTTATTTGTCCATTTATATTAACTCTTTGATTCATCACGCAATGAATGAAAGGTGAATTAGTGCCCAAAGCTGGGTGTTCCAGTTATTCATGAGCTCCATGCCTGGCCACGTTTTAAAAATAAACTGGGGTCACCCTGCATTGCATAGGGTTTTATCAGCCTGCCAGGGCAGGGCAGGAAGTGCTGCTGAGTTCCTTTCCTTAGTGCTACGCTCTTGCAGACCACGTGTGCTTTCCAAGCTTAAAAATAACATGGCCAGAGGCCAGGTGCCTTCTTTTGCAGTCCTGACCAGGATGCTCTGCCCTGCGAGACCTCTGGCTCTGCAGATGAAGTTGTTTACTCTCACCAGATAATTTCTCAGATGAATTACCTTCCTGTATCTGAAGGAGGGCTATGAGGATGCTGGGGAGGGACTCTTCATTAGAGACTGTAGTGACAGGACAAGGGGTAACGGGTTTAAACTTAAACGGGGGAACTTTAGATTGGATATAAGGAAGAAATTCTTTACTGAGAGGGTGGTGAGGCACTGGAATGGGTTGCCCAAGGAAGTAGTAAATGCTCCGTCCCTGACAGTGTTCAAGGCCAGGCTGGACATGGCCTTAGGGGACATGGTCTAGTGTGAGGCATCCCTGCCCATGGCAGGGAGGTTGGAACCAGATGGTCTTAAGGTCCTTTCAAACCCAAACCATTCTATGATTCTACGATTAAGGCTGAAAGAAGTCAGCTTCCTTAGGATCCTCTGGTACCCTTCAAGACTCTCTCATGCCCAGCTGCCCCTGGGCACACCGCTTCCAGAGGTTACCTGCCCCAAAGCTCTGCTAACAGAAGGGGTTAGGCCAGATATCCCGAAGTCCATCACCGTCTGGCTCAGCTGAATTCATTCTGGGTCACACTGACAGCCTAGGCTACCCTAGCTGATTTTACAGGAGTAGATTAGGAAGCATGCACCCAACCTCTTCTCCCAGCAAACTATACAAGCATCAACCTCTGGAAGAGAGTCAGGATGGAAACGGAAAGTGACACCACCTTCAAGTTGCACGAATTTGCCAGAATCATGTCTGCTTTCAACCTGAACAGAGGAAGTTCTCCTGGTCAAAACTGCCCTTTTGCCACTGTAGCTATTCACACCAGAAAACCAAACACTAACCTCAGTTAAGGCTTAAGGGTGATGATGCTCAGTGACCAAAGCCAGAGGAGCCTGGCCATAACAGCAGCAATGGTGTTAAGGGCAGAGCATTCCCACATCTCATCAAACACAGCTTTACTAATATGGAAAGACTAAATAATACAGGTGAAACCAGTAGCACTGCCTGCTGCAGCAGTCCAGCCCTCCCCATAACAAAGGCTGCTCTTTTTCCTTGCTTTTAACTTCAACCCAAGTAATTTAAGCCTGATAAAAATATTTATGCATGCTGTGGCTGAGACAGCTTTTGTGTGGGGAAGAGGGAGAGTTCAAATGCTTCCAAGCTGAAGACTAAGAAAAAGAAACATCATTGTTTCATCTACACATCAAATTTAGCAACATTTCAAGTATGGGGTGGGGAGAGAGGGCAGGTATTAATGAGGTTTTATACAGCAAGTTCCCAAAGCGATCTTCAACCTTCTCCAGATTTCTGGCCCTGACAGTTTTTTTCTTATTCAAAGTATAGACAACGTCCAGACTCGGTGACAGGCTTACATCTACGGGAACAGGCTTCCCAAGCAAGTTGTAGATGCCTTATCCCTGCCAGTGTTCAAGGCCAGGTTGGACAGAGGCTTGGGCGACATGATCTCTTTGAGGTGTCCCTGCCCATGGCAAAGGGTTGGAACTAGATGATCTTAGGGTCCTTTCCAACCCAAACCATTCTGCCATTCTACCTTTTGCAGACCTTCTTGTGGCAGTCCCAGGGCTCTAAAGCCCCCCTGAAGGAGGGTGCTGTGGTCCTCACTGCATCACAAGGCAGGACCTCTGCAAGCAGTGCATCCTGCCCTCCCCCTGCTCCCTGGGCATTCCCTGGGTGAGAGTACAGAGATCCCATCTTTGACCCCATTTTGGGCACAAAGCAGGGAAAGAAGCAGAGACCAAGGAAAGTGGTTCAGGGAAGGGAGGAGGGCAGGAAGCAAGTGGATATGTGGAACCCCATCATCTTGATGCAAAGCTCTGTCTCTGCTCACTGCCCAGCATCTGTTCAAATCTGTCTCTGGCACCAGAATTAGTTTCCTTCTGGGATTTTCTATAGCAGTCTCTGCTTCAGTAACTGAGTATTGCACTGATTTTAAGGTTAACAACCACTGTGAACGGCCCTGAGAACGGAGGAATCAACCACATCCCATTCTCCAGCTGGTGAGTGAGGGCTCTGAGATAAAAGCAGCTGATGCCTCTGCTGCCTGATTAGAAACAATCATCGGCTGCATCCTACAGCACTTGGTGTGTTCAAAGGCCTCACCAAGAATACCTGCAGCCCTCCAGCCTCAGCTCCCAGGCAAATCAGGCCTCATCCTTTCAAGCCTAATGCAGCTTTCCCGGCTGGAGGATCCCAGTCAGCCCCACAGCAGGTCCTAGATGATGTGGGAAGGCCCAAGAGGGTAAGGGGGAAGATGTTACTGCTGTCATGCAGTTCAAGCTGGTGTTCTGCAGCTGCATGAAGAAGGATGGCAGCTCTCACACTAGCTGATCTGAAAGCCCTTCCTGCACAATTCAGTAATGTTTAGTTTGCCATCTCACCTGGAGCAGTTATAGGTAGTGTGTTGCAAGGAAAAGGAAGAAGCACATGAAGCTCACAGGCACATAAAGCCTTCACACAACCAGGCAGTGGCTCGCCTAAGGTCAAGTGATGGCTGGAGAGTACCCTCTGCATGGTGACTTTGACAGCTGGCTGATAATCCTCTTGTGTACACTTCATAAAGCCCAAGTGTGTCCAGAGAGGTTTGTCCCAGATCTGCCACTGGAAAAGACTCTTCTCCTTTGCCACATTTGGGCAGCACCAGACATGCCAAAGGCTTGAGAGAAGACAGGTTGGAGCTCTGAAAATGGTCCTTCAGGTGAGATCTGGCTCATCAGCCATGCTCAGCCCCTTGGCAGTGGAGCACAGGCAAAGTTGTAGCTCCTCACCAGCACAAATGCAGCCCCCTAAGCCACAAACTGGTTCTGAGCTCTGCAAACCAGCACTTGCTGTGCCTGCATCTCTGCAGTAACTGTCTTCACATCACATGTGCTACCTTGGGCCCTGCACAAATGGCCTTAAGGGAAAATCATCTGCAGAGGCTACTGCAAGACAACATCTAAATAGCCATCACAATGTTTCCTGACTGTAGTCAGCCCTGAAGATGAACAGTGCTTGCAGTCCATGCTAGCTCAAGCAGATTTATTTGGTGGTGTTTTATGTGGCATGGGGGCAGAGCTCGACTCTTCTTTCAGTTGTTGCCATGAAGACCTCCTTCTCACCTGAGAGCATCACAGAGCTCATCTGGTGTCCTTGCGGGCCAACTTGGACAGCCACTGCCCTGTGGCAGCATGTGCTTTCCCCCTTCCCTCCAGCCACGCTGCCATAGGGCACCTCCGCATGAGCTTCATAGAGATGACAATGCTCAAAGCCATAGCAATGTCCTGTCCCTTCCAGCTAAAATGAGCTCAACTTCTGATGTCCCCAAGCCTTCCTTGCACCTTTTTCCACAGCAGCTTCAGACCCTTTTTCCTCCTGCTCAATCTGGCAAAGGAAAAGACAGCAGTTTGAAACTTGCCTCTGTAGGCTGGTCATGTGCTCTGAGCCCAGATAACCTTCTATCTTCTCTAAAGACACAGGAGAATATTTTCCTTTCACTAATGGCCCTTTTCTTTCCTCAAGAGCTCCTCATATAGTGGTATTTTTTCCACTTAAATTTTGAATCATGGGAAGAAAAACACGCTCTGGTTGGTGTTCAGCAATAAACCAGAAAGGAGTGAGCTGAAGCTTTGATTCTTAAATTGGAAAAACCCAAGTCAAGCCCCTGAATGCATTTCAATAATGCACTGGAACACGCCAAGACATCATTGACGACACACTCGATTGCTTCCTGCGATTCGGCTGACACAAAAGGCACTGAATAGGTGGTTACTAAATTGTGCTTTGCTTTGGGAGGCTGCAAGAAAAGAGGCAATTCAAAGAGATGATAGAAACTACAGCTGGTTGGGAGCTTGTTTCATTGAAAGCTGCCAAGTTTTTGAAACCAGAACTTTCATGGGAACAAATACGATTTCTGAGACTTTTTCTGGTAAAGGTCCTTGAGTTCTGGAAAGGACTCCACTGCTTGTTTTGACTGGAGAGATTAATAGCCCCAAACAGCCACTAACTTGCACTTGAGACTTGCTTACTGGGAGATGTGAGTCTCAAGCCCAGGGGTTCCAGGCCCAGCACAGCTGTACTCCCTTATGGCTGAGCTTCAGGGAGCTTCATGATCCTCCTCCTTGGTGTAACAGGAAACAAATTATCTTTTGGCCCTTGAATGTATAGCTTGAAGATGCTTCTGCTGCATTTATGAAGACCTGGTCAAGAAAAAGGTTTGCTGAAAGCCCTTTATAATATACTATGTCTTTCTCCAGTTTGCAAGTACTGTTGCCACCTCTGCAAGTATTCAGAGGTATGCCTGGCTGCAGCAGAAAGAAATGATGTTTCCTCTTACTACTGACTGTATGCTCTAAACTGCAATAAACATGCACAATGAAAGAGAAATAGGAATTGCAGAGATGCATGTCAGTGCTATCGTTCCTGCCAAACACTAGGAAAGATGTATTTTATTTAGTCAACCCCATATCATGCTTCTGTTTCTCCACCATCTACCCATCAATGTTTACAGAGCAACTGAAAGGCCTTTGCTGGCTCAGAACAGATGGTGAGGGCTGTTTTCCTTCAGCTGCTACATGCAAAGCCTCAGGAACAGACACATGCTGGATGGATGTTCACAGAAAAACATGAAAGTACCACTAGAGAAAGCAAAACCCTGGTGAAGATATCAGACTGGTCTCTGCCATTAGTTGCTGGGAGTATGCTATGTATGTTTTGCCTCTTTTGCACTGAGAAGAATGAGAAAACATTCAGGTTTTAATTTTATATGGACATATTTAAAAAACAGAGCACATGCGTATGCCCTTATAGTCTGATCACTTACTTGCGATGACAGAAACTTCTTTGAAGGCTCTCCTCCAAATTCAGGAGGGAGTAACAGTAACCTAAGCCTTGGTCTCCTTCCTGGCCCCTGAGGTTGCTGCCCTCATCACTTGGCTGCTCTCCATGTTTGACTTGGGTTTCACGTGACTTGAGGAATTGGTTTTGGCAGAACTTCACTCAAACCTGTCTTGTTCTTGAGACCATTTTTACTGGAAAAGTATTTTCTGGGGTGGGCAGAGGAGGAGTCCCATTTTGGTGAAGAATTTCAGACCAGAAGTGGGTGAGGTTTCCTCCCAAGTCAGCACCCAGTTTGTTGGGTCCTGTGGGTTATCCAACACCCTAGTGTAATGGATGCTGCCAGCACTGCATCTCACAACAAAGAGTTTCCATGTTCCTTGAGTCAGCAAGGTGGAGCTATGGCATCAGGTGGGGCTGGCGAGGTGCTGGACCCTCAGGGGAGCTGTAGGGCCCTTACAGCCAAGGCAAACACTTGTACCCACTTACTGAAACACACCCCAGGGTGACTAAAGGTTTATTGCACCAGCCTACCCTTCCCATGCCATGGCATACGCATTAGCACATGTGACCCTGCCCAGGCACAGGCAGCAAGAGCTCAGACACTCAGATGAGAATCCTCAGCTGGTTTCAACCCTCCAGGACAAAGACCCCACTGCTGCAGTGAGAACACGTCCTCAGCCCTGTAAAGAGCCATGAAGACCCCCACTGCCTGCTCCATCATCAGCTGTGACAGCGCCCAGCACAGCTCACCCAGAGATCACACAACATGGGGCAGCCAGGAGGGGCTCCTGATTTTCCTTCTTGGGCACAGTCAGCTGCAGCATACACAGCCCTGCCAGGAAAGTTAGGAGCTGCAAAAATGCAACACAGAGCCTGAGCAGCACCAACTTGTGCTGTTCTTTCAACCCCATGATTTAAGCTTGCATGCAGGACATTGGTGTGATGAGCTGGGACACAACAGTGCCAGCCTCAGCAGCTGTAACTTGTCTTTTTGAGCATTAAATTAGTCCTACAAAGTACCAAATTCCAGTTGCTAGCACAATCACAGTTGGTTCAGTACAGACTGGTGGGATTGAGCTCTATCTTTGGCTCTTCATCAAAGCCACCAGTGGAAAGGACCAAGTGCACCAACAGAAGGTGCAGAGGCCTGGATGTTGATACTGGTATCACAACCAGTTGGGTCAGGACTGCAAAAGACAGGTATGGCAGAGCAACTGGCTTCCAAAACATGCCTGGAAGCTCCACCCCAGGTCAGCTGCTTGGCCACAGCACAGCAGTTGGACACAGCCACTTGCCTGATAACTATTGTTTTGCCGTTTGATTGAGAACACACGTTAGCCTTTTGTAACACCCATGGACGTCCTGTCCTGGGCCTGCTACAGTGCCAAGGGGGTCAGTCGCACAGCCGGAGTCGGACATCCTGCCCAACAGGTCTGCTGTGGACTTTCGGAAGCAATATTTTCCTCCCCGGGTCACCAGATCAGGTATTTCCAAGGAAATGGTGATGCTCATCCTGTGTTCAGGACGAGATAGCCCTCCCTTCCCACAGACAGGCGGATTCGGGGTGGATAAGCCTGTGAGCGGCACTGACAGTGCTCTGGAGGCAGATGCTATTGTGCAGTCCCAGGTCCAAGTGAGGAGTGATTTTGCCAGCATTTCTCCAAGTAGAGGAATGCTTGACTGGCCCTGGGAAGACCGGGAGTCTCTCGCATGTCTTCCAGTCATTCAATCCCTTTGCCATCAGGAAGCTTTCTCTCATTAACTCTCCCTTGCTGTAGTTAGGGGTTCAGACTTCCCAGTGACCAGTGTAGGTAAAAAGTAGGCCAGACTGCTTTTCTTCTTGCAGTAGCAAACAAGATGTTCAGAGGTCCTCCTCTCCTGCCTCAGCTTTCGCTGCACATAGATGCATTTGTAAGTGTTGCCATGAAATCCCATGGCCCCCTACCCCCAAAGCCTAGACAGTACAAAGTTTTCTTTCTGGCTTGGGAGTTAATTTCTTTCGAGGGCTCTTTTCCAAAACCTGCTATATTTTCAGTTTCATCAGCAACTGGGGGATTTATCTAGCTATTTCCAAGTCACTATTTCCAGTGCATACAGGTATAAAGCCATGATTCTGGCCCCCCTCTTCTTTCCCCAGAAGCCAGCAGCCACTGTCAAAGACAGCTGTATTATCTACTAAACACAGAACCACGTCATGCCCCCAAAGCATTGTTTATCCACTGTAAGGCTGGACCCAAGAAGCGGTGCCTGTGGAGGCGACGAGACCAAGCTACCAGCATGAGCAGCCTGTTACTCAGCATCCTGCCTGCTGCCTGAATGTGTTATTTTGCTTTCCGGCTGTGCAGGCAGCTCCTGTCAGCAAGCAGCACGTGTGCAGTCTGTGCAGTGCCTTGGGTTCCCCCTGCTACAGCCAAGGAGGGGTTTTACAAATTGGAACACAGTACTGGCTGCGAGGGAGGCAGGAGGGGAAAGGTAGGAAGTGTGCTTGTGGCTCCCACCCACCTACCGAGCTGTTGTGGTAGGATCGCGGCCAGGAACAGCTTGGCTTTTTAAGCCAAGTAAATTTTGTCTTTAATGGTCAGGAAAACAATTGGAATAGAGCGAACTTTTTGTTTGTTTGTGGCTTGTTTCTATTTCTATGAGGAGAAAAGACACACACCAAGGAAGAAATGAAAGTGGTCCTACCACCCTTCCCAGCTCCCTGCCCCTCAAACCGAACGTGATGGGAGCCCAGGCGATCACCGATCCTTCCCTCAGCACAGATGGACACAACCCCTGCTGCTTCACCAGAAGCCCGGTACTGTCAGCCACAACATGCGGAGCAATGTCTCTGCACAGATGCTCTGTGGCCTCCCCAGCGCTCTCACGGGGACCCTCCATGGCTGTGCCCCTCTCAGCCACACGACCCCCCCTTGCACGCACGTGCAGGCAGCCACGGCTCATTGATCCCGCCCTTACAGCTGCCAGTGACGGGATGCGTCAGGGATGTCAGTTGGTGGGAAGGGGACGCGGTGGCCATGAGGGGTGAGGGGAGATTGTGAGGTGACAGCATGAGGGGAGAGCGGGGGCGGCCATGAGGGGAGATCATGAGGGGAGTGGTGGGGCAGTTGCAAGGGGAGATCGTGAGGGGAGATCATCAGGCAAGAGCAGGGGTGGCCATGAGGGAAGATCCTGAGGGGAGAGGTGGTGCAGTCGTGAGGGGAGATCGTGAGGGGAGATCATGAGGGGACAGGAGGGGCAGCCATGAAAGGGGAGGGGGATCGTGAGGGAGAGCAGAGGCAGCCATGAGGGAAGATCATGAGGGGAGTGGTGGGGCGGTTGTTAGGGGAGACAGTGGGGTGAGAACAGGAGCAGCCATGGGCTGCCAGGGGTGGCCATGAAAGGATATCTTGAGGGGAGATGAGGGGTGGCCATGAGGGGTAAGGGAGGCAGTGTGGGCCACTAAAAGGGTACGGACCAGGGGTGGCTGTGACTGGAGATTATGAGGGACAGCCATGAGGGGAGATCAGCTTGCCCTCAGTGACATGGTTGAGTAGTGGGCTTGGCAGTCCTGCGATAACAGTTGGACTCAAGATCTTAAAGGTCTTTTCCAACCTAGCTGATTCTATGAGTCTATGATCCGGCAGTCACCTCAGGGAAAGGTAGTGAGAATACAGAGGGTTCAATTGCCAAGAGGTTTGTTTGAATCTGCCCTCCTTTTCCCTACGGAATTCTCAACTAGGTAGAGAAAAATCACACCAGTGTTGTTAAACCAGGTAGTTGCTACCCTGACTCTCCTCATCCTAAGCTAGGCATATGTCCTGCATCGCTACACATCCAACTTAACTGTATATTGTACGCCCATCAAAATTAATGCTTTGGTATTAAAGTGTTGGTGGAAGCATTAATAGAAAGTTGATTTCCCAGCAGGGATACACCACTCCAGTACATCTAAGAAGAGCACATGTGGATATTGGCACGGCTCAAGCATGACTTGCAGAATGATTGTTTTACATGCGAAAATATGAAGTCCCATTTCAGTCATGTAGCAAGGAGCACTTACACATTACAGACAGCAGAAAGCACAGCAGTTACCAGACCCTTCCACACTGAGATGCTGAACAAAAGCACAGCAAAAAGAAGCTGTTATTGCAGGCTATGAATTAGGTTGATCTGACATCTTCTCCATCACAGTCTTGACTCAGTGACAAAGTCACACTCCTATATCAGGAGACCTGCAGGCCTAAATATCAGCCTTGAGAAGAGAAGCTCCATGGAGACCTTATAGCAGCCTTCCAGTATCTGAAGGGGGCCTACAAGGATGCTGGGGAGGGACTATTCATTAGGGACTGTAGCAACAGGACAAGGGGTAATGGGTTAAAACTTAAACAGGGGAAGTTCACGTTAGGTATAAGGAAGAAGTTCTTTATTGTGAGGGTGGTGAGGCACTGGAATGGGTTGCCCAAGGAAGTTGTGGATGCTCCATCCATGGCAGTGTTCAGTGCCAGGTTGGACAGAGCCTTGCGCAACACAGTCTAGAGTGAGGCATCCCTGCCCATGGCAGGGGGGTTGGAACTAGATGACCTTAAGGTCCTTTCAAACCCAAACCATTCTATGATTCTATCTGCTTAAACAGGGCTCAAAAACACTGGATGGGACTGGAGGCTTGTGTGATATTGCACTATTGTTTCGCTAACTAGTTACAGCTGTTGTATTCAAACATTTGGGGAGGAACAGTATTTAAAGCTGGCTATTGTAGCCAAAAAATCACCACAGAAATGAAAACTAGTGTTTTATTCCATTGCCTGATCCCAGCTTTTTTTTATAAAACATAATATAGTTTCCTAAATAAAGTACAAAAAAAACCCCCAACAAACCCCAACACCCCAAAACAGACAGTGAAAGCCTCTGCAGGGATGGGTAGAGGGTGTGGAAGGAGGAGAGAGCAAGAAAGAGCACTGGTACTACAATGCCCTGTTTCCCTGACTCTCGCCAGGATGACCCCCTGATCTAAGCAGAACCACAGTGCACTGCATGCCACTGTCTGCAGGAAGAATCAGGCCCTCTAACTTCATTACCTGGTGGCTCTAGAAAAGAACAGAAGAAACAACACAAATGCTTTGGGAAGCAATAAGCCCAGTCTTGGCTCGCTACTCATAAACCTAGGAACTGCCAAGACACACGCACGCTCACAAATATGTTGGCTGCTGTACTGCTGGCTAACTCCGCTGTTCAAAATGACGTTGAATAAATAAAAATTAGAAGAAAAAAGCAAAGCCATACGAGAAAACAAACTGCCCACTTCCGTACAATATTTCCATGAAGCTCATCCTTTCAGCGACCTGTGGCCACCAACCCAGAGCCATTCTCATCCAAAGGAATGACTCCAGAGAGCAGCCTATTGCCACATGCAGCCGTATTTAATAATTCTCATGTGCTCTTTGCTCAGTCCCCTCAGTTTAGCAGCAAAAGAAAACATCTTTAACCTCTTTCTTTCCCTGAAGAGTTTCCCTGAAGAAAACCTCTGAAAAGACTCCATGGGATAAGAGCAATGTAACATGCACTGCTGTAGCAAAAGTACCAAACACACATGTTAAGGCTGCGAAGCCACATGTTTTTAATTTGGAACGTGTTGGGTGAACACATATGCCTGCCTCCTTTATAACATCAGCACAACAAAGGAAGGCTTTGTTTGAAAGCCAAGGGACAGCTTCTCTGCACACTTAAAGGCTAAGTTATAACGTAATGGGAACTGTGAGTCATAGCTATAGGGCCCCTGCTCATAGCACAAAAATCCCCTCCACTGCAGCAGGAAAGGAGCTTAGCAAGGAGCAAAGACAGCTTCCAGCTCCACATGGGAGACTGAAGTGTCCAGGACTAGCGGCAAATACAAGGCTGAGCTAAGAGCATGTGTTGTGGATGACTTAGGATGCAAACACGTCACTTTCAGTTGACATTTCTTTCTGTAACTCCTTCAGAGCTTGAGATCACAACCCTGCACGCATTCCAAGTGCATGAAGCAGCTCAAGAGGATGGTCATCAGCCAAGCACCTTCAGACTGCCTTTGCAGAAGAGAGTGGCCATAATACTTAGACTGAACACAGCCAGCTTGCTAAGCAGGACTGCAGTAAAGCTCTATGTTCTTAAGTCACCTAGCAAGCCAGATAATTTGTCACTGTATTACAGCAGGGGAGGGTCAGCTGATGGGATTCCAGCTACCCAAAAGACAGACCCTTGCCTCTACTAGCCTAGGAGAAAAAGATAAGGGTCTTCAATTACAATGAGTTATTGCAATCTACAGTGCAGAAGTGGCTGTGCTGCAGAAAAGCCAACCTTCCCAAGGTATTTGGTTGCTAAATCTCCAGAGGCCTTTAGAAATCACTCATCTGAAACTAGTGGCAGTGAGGTACCTGAACATCCAGAAGGAAACAGCTTAGGATCTAAGCATTTTGGGTGCAGATACATGATCACAAGTACCTTTGGGAAGCACTACACTGTGAACATCAAGTGTCACAGTTTAAGCTTAAGAATGTCTCCTTAGCTCCATCGCTGGTACATATTAATATTCTACAAATATTATCTAAAAGACTTTTTAAAAAATAGGGTAAAAAGAGGTCTGTAAAAGCAATAGTCTCCTCCTTCTGCTTACGTGCATGGCCTACACTGTGCCTGGATGGTTTCTGGCAAGTCTTTGCCTGCTTCTGAATAGCTTCCAGCAAATCTCCATCTCTGCTTCCCAAGGCAGTCTAGACTACTGCTTAACTACCTTTACCTGTAGGAAAGTCTCTTTCTCACTACATGAGCTTTCTCCAAAACGAGCTGTAAGCCCTGCTGGGATTCTGGCCCACGCAGGCAGTATCTTGTCCTAGGGAGCTACTTCCCTTCCTGCAGGCAGCATGGGAACCATTTGCTCCTGCTCCTCATCAGGTGCTCCCTGAGCATCACTGAATCTTCTGCAATTAGGAAGAACTGAAAGCAAGGCACCCTGAAGCTGATTTTCATCACTTCCAATTGAGTTTGGCCACAAACTCTATCTTTTCAACTGACAGCACCCACCATCCCTTGAGGCAACATAGAGGAAGATGCAGTTGGCTGCACAGGTGGCTCAGCTGACACCCTGTAGCTAACGTTCTGCCTGAGCAGAAAAGTGACCTGCTCTACGTGCTCTTCCTCCTGGTTTTGAAAGTGAAGGAACAGTATGTTTTCCTTTGCCAGGCAACTGAAATAACCATATGAATTGGAGACTGTGCCTAACAGGGCTTAAATTCTGCAACAGTTGGCCACAATGGTCCTCATTGTTGCCAACACCATGCTTGGTTTTTCCAAGCCACATGTACAGCCATGGGGTGCATCAGGTATTTTACTTATAAATGCTGAAAAAGCATCTCTGCCTTGAGGCAAATATCACTGATATAAATGATGTACTAGATCAGCCAGAAAAACCTGCCTCTGGAAGAGGGTAATAATGAAAGACAGTGAGGGGAAAGGAAAAAGAGAAAGAGCTTAATTTACACACGGGAGGATGGCAATGGGCTGGCTCTCACAGCTTTGATCGGGGCTGGCTGGAGCAGCATGCCAGGGAATGCTGAGCTGAGGTTTGCTAGAGCAGAACAGGCGTTTGAACTGACTGGGATGGGAACAAGGGGATAGAAACCACCCAACACAGCACAGATCCAGAGTAAATGAGAAAAAGAAAGAAATCACATGGTGTAAATGAAATAACAGGTACTCAGAGCTGCAGCAGGACATTGTGGCAGCCAGGACTGCTGCTCTGGCTGCTCCAGTTCCTATGCTCCCATCACTGCTGCTCACAGAGCCTCCTGCCACATGCTCGCAAAGCAGCACTGCCCCATGTCTGGGTTTCACCCAGCAGTTCTGCTTTCAGTGAGTTTTTAGGGGTTTTCATACAAACATCAAAACTCTACACATTGCTGGCTTGTAAGAGCTGCTATTTCCCTTTGACTCCGCTGCCTCTGCTTATCTTCAGGAGGCTCTCCTGATACTTCCAGGCTACTCCCCCACTAACACCTGGATGAGGGGGGAACTGGAATTCTTCCAACTGGGTAAGGTACCTCTGGCAAGTTCTCCTGCATAGCAGCAAATGCAGCAGTAGCTGCTACCAGCAAAGCTTGGACCTGTTGGTTCCCTTCTGCCATCCCTCTCTGACTAGATGCCAACTGTCCTAACCAGATAAAAGCAATTTTACACTGAATGCCAAAAGAGAGGCTTTTAGCACTGGTCTAAACTGAAGCCATTTCCAAGTTAAACCGTCATGGTATTGCTGCTTTTGCTTTGCATGCTGTGTGGCCCCTGCTGCTGGGAACATTTACTACAATATGAGCCACACCATTTCCCTTCCGGCATTTCTGCTGCAAGGCTTAAGATCTCCTAGTGAGAGCCCATCATTTTAAAATCACACCAAATCTGGAAGGAAGAATGACCCCCGGGCACTTACCTGCTACACGAATTTGCAGGTGCTCATTAAACTTCACATTACTACTATCACCGTGATGCAGAGAAGACTAGATTCAGTCACCCACCACTGAGGCACAGCCAGGAAGTCTGCAAAACACACAGAGAATGAATGAGGAAGTTCCTGCAGAAGATGGGTATATAATGCAGTTATCTAAATTAGCGACTGATTGAAAGATCACTCCCTTACCTAATAAAATGATCATAAAAGTTCAAGAGGCCAGAAATAATCAGCTTTGAAGCAATCAGGGTAGAGTTAAACCGCTGTTTCTCCCATGGGAAAGCCTGCAAATCACACCATGGGTCTGTCAGCGTTGCAGACATACCAGCAAGCAAAGACCTCCCTCTTCTCACTCCATCCTCACCCACCAGCACTCTCCTTTTAAAATGGATTAGGGTCAAATTAGCAGATGCATAATGCAAGGGCTGGGACAGTTTTGTCTGGGATTGGTTTGTCTCAGAAAAGGCAAGTAGCTGCTGTAAGCAGCTTGCGAGGTAGAAATACTTGCTTGGGAAGCCGGGTTTAGAAATCTAACATGAGAAACAAAAAACACAGGAGAAGAGGCAGGAAGTTTGAGAGCATGCAGGAAGACGTGAAACACATAACCACAAAAGATAAACTACCATATTTCAGCAGATAGAAGTTAAGCAATTTTAGATGAAACAGGAAACAAAGTTCTCCAGCCAGGAGAGGACAGGCCCAACAAGGTAGTTGCAGGCAGTCAGGACAGTACCCAGCTGCACACAAATGGGCAGGGGAGCAGGAATCTGCTGCCCTCATTACCAACCTCTATCACCACTTCAAACCCCCTGGCTGCCTTGATCCAAAGCCTGATGAAATCGCGAATAGTGTGGGCTGAGCCAGGTGCTTTAATGGCTTAGTTTAAGGTGGATGTGTACTTGCTCTCCTGAACCCCTCACTTCAGCAGCCTTTGGGGAAGGATGGATGGATCAACTTTCTTTCCTTCCACATACCTGCTCCACCAGACCTCATGTGCAGTTTCACTTCTCTGTTTCTGCCTTCAACTGCGGAGCCAAATGGGCTGTGCCCTGCCTGACCTCCCTGAACTTCGCAGGCTCCAGGGCTCCTTGTGCCTCTGCTCAACCAGTGCTGTGATGCTACCAGCAGCAGCACAGACTGCCAAGCATGGGAGCAAGAGATCCCAGTTCCAAAAGGGATGGATCTGCACTGTCATATCCCGGTGGATGTTTGCCAGCCTTCAGAGCCTGCAGTGCCTGGTCTTATGATGGCTCAGGGCCAGTTATGTACAGCATGCACTTCTGCTTGCAGGAAAGGAGCTATGAATTGGATCTGCTGCTGTGGGAGTTTTGTGCTCACATTTGTTAGAATATTTAAATCTCAAAAGAGAAAGTCTGGGTCTCCCTCTACTACATGGGTATAGATGTTGGAGAAACCTTGACTGAACCTTAGGGAATGGTCTAAGGTCACTACAAGAAGGTCCTTCTTAGCAGTGGGTGCATCTGTGCTGCATCCTAACACACTGGCACAAACCTCCTCTCACTCCCTCAGAAGCAGCCCAAGCAACACAGCACAGTGCTTGTTGTGGGTCAGCCCTACATGACAGCCTCCTTTCTGTGCCAGAAATCAAACCCACCCCTGCTCCATGAAGCTCAGCTGCTAGTCCGGTCTTTAGGTTGTGGTAATAGGACCCATTTGTTTTGCTGAATTGCTGGACAAGGTTGGCTCAATGTGGAAATTTAAACAAGCTTAAGAAAGAGCCCTGTTGCAGCTGTACCCCTGGCCAGCTCCATCCCTCAGGCTGCTTGAGGCCTGGCTACCTGCCTCCCTTTCTATTACCCATGCCAAGGGTGAACGGGCAGGTTCTGCTTACACAGCTGAGCCCATGACCCTGCAAAACCTGGAATTCATGGTTGGGCACATGAGGGTGCACACACCCTGGCCACTCTACCTCCTGCCTGAAAACCAGAGTCTCTACCTCTCTCTACTACCCAGCAATTACATTTGCTGATGGAAAGTATGCTGCCTGGCAGCAAACCTGCTTTTCCCCAGTATAAATGGATTATAATAACACTTGGGAGAGAAAAAGCTGGCCCACCCAACAGCCCATTTTAAAGGGGATCTGAGGGAACAAGCCAGGAGCTTCTATTCAGTTCCCTTCTTCATTGCACCATTGCTATGGATTGCAATTGCAGAGGAGAATGTGCAGGACAGGACAGTCTTGCAGACCCTTCATGGAGTTTATATACTTCACCAGGGCTCCCCAGGACAACTGTTTCTTAATGTTGACTGCGTGAGTATAGGCTGAATTTAGCTTAGATTTTAGGACAGTTGTTTTGCAGATGTGTCAGTAGAAAACAATACAACTGGAAAAATAAACCACCCACCCCTTTTGCTGTGTACCCACTGCACTCAGGAAACTAACTTAAGCTATCGGGCAGGGAATAGGGGAGAAGCACCCCACAATACAACTCATTAAGCGTATTTCATGATATCACACCATCGGCTTTAATTTACTAGCAGGCAAGCTCCAAGACAGTAAATAAACAGTCAGCAGGTAGCCAGCTGGACAGTTGTAAAAGCCAGCCTAAAATTGGCCTTTTGAAAACCATGGGTTTTGCTTAAAAAACAAACTCAGAAATTAGTTGGATCAGCTCATGGAACACCAATGTTAGATTTCTGTGGGTCAGATTCCCTTCCCCTGTTACTCATTGCCACGTAAGGAGGATCACTGGCATCCCTCTGAGAACGTTGTGCAGCACAGGCACACGGAAGCCCTTATTGCCATGGCGAGAACCAACAGAAAACAAAAGGAGAGTAGAATATGCAGCTTTGGTGGCCCTAGTCATCAGACATCCCAAAACAATCACTAAGGAAAACCAAATTCCCCTACTCCCCAACCAGGGCTATTTAGTCTAACTTGTAGGGGAAAAAAACCCCAAACCAAAACAGAAGAAGCTGTTCTTAGTATACTGTGATGCTTCAAGCAACAGAAAGAGGAAGGCAGTTAGGTGGGGAGGGGCCACTGGCTGAGCTCTTGGTAAACAGGTACAACATCTCAGGTGTGCACAGATAATGTCTTCCTTGCAGATGCGCTTGTGCACACACAGATCACTGCATTCTGCACACCAAAGTCGTGCAAAAGATAAAGTGTCACCTTCCAGCTGGGAGCCAAGCAGCCCTCAGGGCTGATCCCAGTACTGACATGGCTCTCCAATCTTTGGCAAATCAATTCATCTCTTTCACATCTGTGGCAATCCCACTTAATATGTGCATTTCCCATGTGGGAGCAGTGTGAAGCATCTATTGTGCTGAAAGCAAGGCTGAAGGGAAGGCTTTAAGTTTCCATTCCTAATTTCCATGCTCCATTTCCTGTACATTAACGAAAAAATGGTTTTAAAAGCAGATGCCTGTGAAGGTAGGCAGAATCATTTTAGTCAGAGCTGCAGAAGAGCATTATCATCACCAAACTGAACTCAAAAACCTCACAAAACAAGCCATATTATACTATAGCTGTTCTCTTGTCCAAGTGATGTTTGCCTGGCAACTCAAGCCTTGCCTGGTAGCTCACACCAAACACATGCCTGAAGGAGATGCACTGGATATAGTTTAGGCCTATAGCACTCATTAAAACCCCATGTTAGCAGTAACAATTGCTCAGAGATGCTGCTGGTGCTCATCTTGCCTGACCACATAACACACCAATAGCAACAAACCCTATTTTCATGATGGATTTTAATTTGGCAGTTCCCAAGAGACCTGCTTCAGTGGGATATTGCCAAAGTGAAGATGCAGAGGCTCTGGTTCTGCATGCCAGTTTTACAGCCCATGACTTCCAGTATCTCATATTCTGATTTGAGCTACAAACATGTACTGGCCATCTTCACAACGATGCCCACACACACGAACAGCACCTCTACTAAAACCATCGCTCTGTCTCTCTGTACTCATTATACGCTGTACCTCAGAAGAAAGGCAAAGAAATTTTGTGCCAAGCCCAAGCCACACACAAGTGAAGGCACAGGGAAGCTCCATGATGCGTTCTGCAGGGGCTGTACATCTCTGGGATCACCACTGACCGAAGGACCCCACAAGCTGTCCTCACCATCATAGAGGCGGCTGCCGGGTCTCTCCTCAGCACGGCTCGGTCCTGCAGAGGCTCCTCATGGGCTCCAGCTCCTCTGAGGGGCTGCGGCCCGTCCTCCCGCAGCTCACAGTGCCCGCGAGAGCCGTATCCTTCTGCCCGGACCCGGAGGAAAGCCGGCAGCGCGGTTCAAACTCCGGCGGGAGCACGCATCTGCCTCGGGGACTGACCCGTCCCGCTGCCCCAACACCCGCCGAGACGCGTCACTTGCGCAATGAGAGCGCGCAAAACGCAAAAGTTACTCCGGAACGAGAACTCGGGGACGGTCGGACCGACGCGACCTATTGCAAGCAGACGCGGTGCCCGACGCCCCGCGGCTTTTCTCTCTAGAGCCGCTGAAGCAGACACGGCCAGAGCCCTCCCTTTGTGTGCCCAGGGTCCCCCCAGCCTCGAATGACTTACCGGGCCGGGGCTGCCGTAACCTGAGGAGCTCGGCGTAAAGCGGCGGTGTCGGAGCGTCCCGCGGCGGCTCCGTTCGGCTCGGTGCCGAGCCCGCCCAGCCTGGCCAGAGCGGGTTCCCTTTCCTCTTGGGTGGTTTCTCTCCTCCTTCAAACCACCCGAGCCAGCTCTAGGAGCCAAGCCATCCCCTGAGAGGCTGCAGTTCGCTGCCCCAGGTCCTTCCCGGCTCCCCCATTAGTTTTCCAGATGGTTTTGTACTGAGGGCACGGGGGACGAAGAGGAAATGCGCTCATTTTGCTTCTCGGATGTTTTCTGACCTCCTGGTGGTCGTGCCTGAGAGTCAGGAAAGCTAAACCACGTAACCTCGTTCGTTGTTCTTATCAGAGCAAGATCCCAGGGATGCTGAGCTCAAAGCTGGCACAAGCAGAAACTTGTGAAGCTGGCTATCAGCCTTCTGAGGCAGAGAAGCGGTAGAAAACTTTCCGTGTAGGGGCGGGGGAGCTGAGGCACGACAGGGTTAACTTACCAATGACAAAGGCCATGATGAGGGATTTTAAGAAGTGTTTTCCAACACTGCCCTCATTCTTCAGTTAAAGGGCATCTTACAGATCTAGAGAGAAATTAGTTTGCTCAGCAACTGTTATTTGTTTAAGGGCACCAGCTTTGAGCAACCACATAGTAACCTCTATCTAGCAGGTCATGGGAAGTGATTCTCCCCCTCTACTCTGCCCTCATGAGACCCCACCTGCAGTCCTGTCTCCAGCTCTGGAGGCCCCTACACAAGAAGGATATGGACCTGTTAGAGAGAGTCCAGAGGAGGGCCACAAAAATTCTCGGAGGGCTGGAGCACCTCTCATGTGAAGACAGGCTGAGAGAGTTGGGGCTGTTCAGCCTGGAGAAGACTTCAGGGAGACCTTAGAGCAGCCTTCCAGTACCTAAAGGGAGCCTACAAGCAATCTGGAGAGGGACACTTTATAAGTGCAACAGCGACAGGACAAAGTGGAATGGCTTTAAACTGAAAGAGGGTAGATTTAGATTAGATATTAGGAAGAAGTTTTTTACCGTGGTAAGGGTGGTAAGGCCCTGGCAGAGGTTGCCCAGGGAAGCTGTGGCTGCCCCGTCCCTGGCAGTGTTCAAGGCCAGGTTGAACGGGGCTTGGAGCAACCTGGTTTGATGGAAGGTGTCCCTGCCTGTGGCAGGAGGCTGGAACTCGATGATCTTTAAGACACCTTCCAACCCAAACCGTTCTGTGATTCTATGATTCAGTTTAGGGGACCTATAGATCCCTTTATTGCAACCTTCCTTTTTCCACAGCATTGCAACCACTGTCTTACATTACCACTGGTATGGCATGTTGCATGTTCTCCACACTTGTGCTTTGATTTTATTTTTGTTAAGCTCAGGTGGTAGACATGTGCTGTGGTGAGAGACAATCTGTGTGTCAGATTGCAGTAACAATCTGCAGTATCAGGAGGGCACCAGGTAAATGCATTAGTGCAGATTTGCATTGGAGCCATCTTGCTGCTGAGTAATAACTAGGACTGTTAAGTCGGCCCATTCTTTGAATTTCCTGAAGTCCTTATTGAATTAGTAACAGTTTTAATGTTATTCAAAGGGTTTGTGTTTGTAAATGTGTGCATATGGGTATTACTTCCTTAGTGTCTGAATCAAGTTTACTCAGGTTTATTGGCAACCTGGGTGTTGTTTAGTACATTCCTTTCTCATTATGCCATAATCTATGAAAATCATCTCTAGCAAGAGCTGGAATTTCCCTGCTTCTGTGCTGCAGGACTCGGCCTGTCTCAGTGCATTATTTATTTCCTCTGGGAACTTAGCAGCACCAGGAGAGAACACAGCCCCTTCCTCAAGATCACTGCTATTCATCACCTAAGCCAAAGGAAAATATCTATTAAATATCAGCTACATAAAGCCTGACAAGGTAGTAATTACTGATTCTGGCCATGTATACACACACACACACACACATTGAACAATACAAATCACTATAGATTACAGTGACTGTAATTTACATTCATCTGCAAAATTTCTCTGGGATACAGGGATAAGGACTGAACATTTTTCAAAGAAAGGCTCACATCCCAACAGATTATATTACAAATTCACCATCCCATTCAGGATCTACTTTCTGTGCCACCTAAGATGGTATAAAATTATGATAACAATGCAATACATGTAAATGGAAAAGTCAAACCAAGACACATTCAATTTGATTTGTATTAGGTTTTTTTGATGCTGTTCAGCAGCTTGAAAGAGGAGGGAAAGCTAGAAGCACATATCCTGACAGCTCCAGCACATGATTCATTGTTTGAGTATTGTTGCACTGCAGAAGGCTTAAGATCATTATCTTGCTAAAGGTAGTAATTTATTTGATAATGAGCCAAGCTCCGCTAGCCTTACTCAGATGTTGGCCAGGACCTGAAGCTGTGACCAGTGGAGTAACAGTACCACAGTTCCTAGCAAGCTGGGACATAATCTGTGGCTCTGTGATGTGACTGCTACTGCAGCAGAAAGGAAATATAATAATAATATTATTATTTCTAAAATGGACTCTAAGATCCCATCAGCAGGAGCAGGACAAGATCAAGATTTGGCCTGAGTGTTAAATTCTAGGCATCTTTCTCAGCTGTTTTCAGACATCTTAGAAGATAGAGGAATTATTTTATTCTTTCCACTAGTATTTCTAAGCCATTACAAAACTAGCAATATTCATTGAACTATAACAAGCAGTAAATAAAAAAGTCATCTTGTAAGATCTACAAAGAGAGAATAGGGATACAATAGAGAGGCCATGGGTAGGCAGCAGTGAAACAGGTTTTAGTACAGCTTCCAGCTGTCCCCTTCACAAGGAACACAGGAGATGGTTGCCAACCTGGAGCACAGAGAGGGATCACATTAACATTTAGCACAGAGAAAGCAGGAGTGATACTCTTGCTGGAGTAAGGCCTTGCTGGGGCCTTTTAGACTGCAAGTGTTTGTGTAAGCCTAAGGGAGACTGCAGCATAACAGTTTTCTAACAGGTACAGCTCAGTGTGATCCAGCACAGCAGGAACATGGGCACACCAGAAGGGAGCAGGGGACTCCTCTCCACCCATGAATATTTCACACCTCATAGTTACCATGCAAGGAAACGTGCAGGGAGATGGAATTACCTCCTCACAGCTCACCGTATGGTGTCTCCATCTACCCCGTTACACCTGACCTTATAAACATCTTAAATCTCTGTGATTTCTATAGCCCTCCTTGGGTATTAAGATTTTTTTTTTAATAGCCTCTTCCTCCCAAAGGACTCAAGTGTCAAGTAGTGAAAAATGCCAGCAAATTTTCAGCTAGGGAAGATTTGGTGGTTGAGAATTAAAAGGGTGAAGAATAACAGGGAAACAAGAATCAGAGATTAGGGCCTGGATTCTGCTGCTGAAGCTGAAAGGCTGTTGGAAAGCCCAGGGGGAAGTTGTTTCTGCTAATGAACACTTATCATAGGACATATTTTAAGCTCATTTTCAAATATGCCTAAATGTTCATGATTGGGAAGACAGCCATGGATCAGAACTGGTAAGCAGGTAATGGAAGTCATCCACTGAAGAAATCTTAGTGCTTTGCAGCACCAAATGTGTTTGTGCTACCTTGTAGGCTTTCCTTCGTAACCTTTCTAGGGAGTAATAATGCTGGGCAGCCAGGATGGGAGGAGGCCACTTCCAGCAGACTATGCCTCCAAATACATAGGCGGAAGAGTTTCCCCCCTCACCCCCCATGTCACTCTCCAAAGCTGTAGGTCAGATCAGTAACATAAACCATAATGCTGGTGGTGGTAAGAGCCTGCAGTGGGCAGTAATGGTGATGGGAATCCACAGAGTGTTGCTTTTCCTCCAGTCTTGAGAATCCCTGTGTTTGGCTGGGAGAAAGGTAAAAGGGAGAAATTTTCTAACAAGCATGGCAGGCCATTGTAATCCTCGTTGCAGAACTGGGAGGAAAAACTGTGACAGAAAACTTCTGCAGTTTCAAGCCATGCTGGGGAATAACAAGTCCAGTTTAGTTCCAGGATTACTGACTTAATTTTAGTTGCTTTCCATATTTGTCATCTATTTTATTTTTTATGTAGAGCATGTAATTGTACATTATACACAAACTGCTTGTCAACTTTAGCTTTTGTCTCAGAACTGAGCTCTTTATTTGGGTGTTTCTATTAATTAAAATGATTTAACTTTTTATAAAATGGTAATGTTTCTTTCTCTTGAGATCATTGGCTCAACTCTCGTGCAAAACATGATCAAAGGTTACAGCTATTTGAGATCTGTTGCATGATCTTTATGAACAAAGTAGAAAGCCTCAATCCAATTTAAACTGAATGACTGTTCACATTATAAAACTATCAGTAAGTTGGAGAATAACAGGAGGAGAGGATGTTCAAAAAGAATGTAGTAAAAATATCAGATAATTAAGTCATTGAGAACTGCATAGTATTTCTTTGTCACTGGAGAAAAAGAAGTATTTTAGTAAGCTCTTGTTCCTTTTAATACTGCAAAAGTGATGAAACTCTGGGAAGCCAGACTGGGTTCCAGGATACGTCACAGGATATCAGCCCATGGACAGTGTTTGAAGCATCACTGGTGTTTGAGGCTGTGAGGTTGTGATGGATTTCCACATCACTGGGGAAATTACAAGACTTGCAGTTAGGTATGTATGTATCATATCTGTAGTAATATATATAAAAATATATTTTAATGCTAGTAAATTGACAAATTTTACTTTCCTTAGTGGTAATCTCTCCTTGATGATATTATCTGAGTAAACTGAGAAAAATTATATGCAGAGGACCTTATCCATGAACACATGTTCACCCAACCATTGTGACTTCATGTATTAATTAGCATTTGTAACGCATTTCTAAACCAGAAAAGCTTGACAGGGCTAAAAGTAGTTCCGGGGGGCGGTTTATCAAACCACTGTGATGGTGGGGTGCCACCTAGTGATGTCCTTCCTTACAACAGCGTGGTGTGGGAGGAAGCATATTTCACACACACACACACCCCCCGAGCTATCCTTTATCAATTCTTCTTATTGTTACCTTCCAGTGTCCACAAGGTTCATTTTACATTGTCCAGAAGACATGTACTGTCATGGTCTTTGCTCCAAGTTTCTTGCATTCTCCTGGGTGATGTTATGATGAGATTTGACTCTATTTATTTATACCTCCGCAGAAGCCCATAAATCCTTTCAGTCAGGAAGCGATGGCTTATCATTTTCATGCCACTACAGTTTAAAACATGCATTAAATTAACTGCCTGGGGGTTGTGATCTCAAATAAATCAGTGAGCAAACATTTCTTCTCTAGTAACCCTTTCTGCACAAACACAAACATTCCCCACGATGCAAAACTCACTCATGCTGCAGGTGATTCTGCTTGTTTACCATACAGTACGGGTGTCTCTTGAACAAAGTCAGACACTCAGGGAAATAAATAACAGCCTTTTCAATGAACTGAAACTTTCTGGGTCTGTCTTGTCTCTGCTGTTAATGGAGATTTATTTGGGTTTTTTTTAAGGTGATTTATCTTTTTTTTCCCCTTCCTTTGTGGCTGTAAGGGTTTTTTGCACTGCCTAGCAGAAAAGTTTTTCCAGAGCTGGGAATGTAGAATTAGCTTAAAAGGGAGCATTAAAAAGTGATTCCATTTCTGGAGCTTCACTTTGTCTAGAGGTTCACTCCATGACATGAGTGCATCATTTACAGCCATGACAGCCACAACACTATTGCAGGATGGCCGCTGTGGTTATTTCCACCTTCCTGGTGGAAATCTTCCATCTTCCAGGCTACAGAAAATACTTGCTAAGGTCAGAAGCCCTGTTAGACCAGCTTCTCAGATGTGAACCTGCTGAGACATTCTGTATGTTTGCTGCAGAATTAATTCAAAGTAAATATCTGGGTCTTGTAACAGATTTGTGTCCTGGTTGCACTTAATCCTATACAATGTGAGTTGTGATGTTTTAAGGCATGGTGGCTGGCTTATCAAAAAAAGGGCTTTAGCATGACTTTATCACAGACTCCTAACACAGTCACCCTACTATGCACTGCAGACAGAGGTGCAGCTACCATGATGGTGAACTTATCAGATTTGAATGAAATTAGCTCAAATGGCACTTATCTTGAAGACCAGCCTTTACAGTCACCCTTAGAGGGGGTCTCACAAGACACAAATCACCAGAAGTCTGAAAAACACAGAAGAGAATCATAGAATAGTTTGGGTTGGAAGGGGCTTTCAAAGGTCATCTAGTTCATTCCCCTGGCAATAAGTAAGGATACTTTCCGGTGGATCAGGAAGCTCATGGGAATGCCTCATGGGAATAGATAGGTATTAGTTTTGGACACATTTGTGCTGTTACTCAGAAGCACAAACATGACTCTAAAGCCTAAAGGTAATTACTTCCTTTCGTAAGTTTCCACTCCTGTTTTGTTGTTAAAGCCATAAGAAACAGTGTAATAAATATCAGGGTTACATACTTCAGGTGTGAAATTGAAGGGTTTTGTGTTTATCATATAATTATTTATATATATTTTTTTTTTTGTAATTCTGAGCATATCCCCTTCATCCAGCAGCATTTTGATAGCAACATTAAAACCATACCTTTGATATTTCTTTACACCTGCAGCTGTTTTATTTTAAAGGTGTGAAAATTTGGTCCTCTGGAGAATCTGAAATCCTAGAACCAAGGAATTTATCATGATCATCTTCCTGGTAATTTTGTTTCATAAGAAACATCAGCACAGAAGGAAATGAGGAAAAAGAAGAGTTCAAAACTTAGAAAAGGAACTTCATTGATTTTTTTATTAGAAACGTGCTTTGAAATGATTGGAACTATGTTTCAGTGTGTAGGGTATTTTGTAAATTCAATCATACATATAGCGAATATTTTAGAAAACATTTGTGATTCTCCAGTTCTAATGGTAAAATTAGACCATTTGAAAGCATCCATTTGAAATTGTCTATTTTGCCATGTAATCACTAAAATGAAGTGCCACAATTCAGGCTTCATTAAACCAGGAAAAGAAGAAGGGTTTTTGCCATCGTTATTAGTTTTGAGTGGTACTTTCAGTTTGTAACTAACATCCATTCTGCTAGGAAGTGTATACGTGGTACAATACATTCCCTGCTCTAGAAAAGCTATCAAATGAAACTGTGGCCCCATAGAGATAAAAACAGCTGTTTCAGGGGTTAGCTGGGAGCAGAGCGAGCATAGCAGCCGATGCGTTAGTGCAGCTCTGGAAGTGCAGAGCCACTGTCCTGTTCTTCTACACTGTGCTTTGTACAAAATCACTGCACAGACACGCTAGTGTGAATAGTCAGGTGCAAGGAAATGGCAGAAACCGTACTCTAAACGCAATTTGTGACCCAAACCCGCACAAACCCTCTTTCACCACCTTCCACAGGACCCTGCCTACCTCCGTGCTTTGAGGGTACGTGTGACGGGCTTCTCCGAGCCCCGCTCCAGGTTCCATGGGCCTCAACGGCCCGCCCGGCCCCGCCCGCCGCCGTTGCTACGATACGGCGCGGCGGCTTCTGCGCCTCCGAGGCCTCGGGCAGCGGTACCCCCGGCCCCGCTCCCGACCCCGCTCCTCACCGCCCGCAGCCCGCCGGCAGCATGGCTGAGGTGAGCTCCTCTCACCCTCCTCTCCCCGCCCGTCTTTTGTACCTCCGAATAAGCCCAACAACATCGTCTGTGTACCATCTGTCTCTGTGTACCGTACTTAAGTTCCGAGTTGCTTCTGTGAGCAGAGCTCAGTTATGTCCTGTGTTCAAAGTAGGAGTAATCAGGCTACTGATACAAGGCAGTAGAAACACTTAAATTGTAGTAACACCTGCTGCTTTTAAGATTGTGGGTGTAATTCCCCCACCCCATATGCTGTTGCTGCTCTTCTTTTAAAACTAATTATGATCACAAATGTAAACGAGGTCAGAACTGAAGGATTGATGCTTGAGAGGAAGGTGAAATAAGAAGCAGCCCAAATGCATTGCTGTGGGCGTCACAGCAGGTTTGGAGGTGTTATGCACTAAGCCTTGTCCATGTCGGGCAGATCGCCTTTTCATGCCCGCAGCAGCCTGGGGTTTAACATTCAAGTTGCCTTTGCTGTTTTACCACTGAAGTTTCTGACAGAAAAACAAACCCCAATCCTTCAAATCAGGGCCCTGGCAGGGATCAGGGATTTGCAACCGGTGCCTCTGACTCAATGTGTCTCATAGCCTGACCTTTCAATTGTGAAGGTGTGTTTTTACCCTTTTAATTTCAGGTTTTCCAGGTAGCATGAACTTACATATTCCCCTCCCTTTCCTCCCAAACATGAAATAAACATGTCGTTTTGCTTTTAGACTTTTTTAATTTTGAAAATTCCCACCTTTAAACTGATTATGTTCAAATAGTGAGTAAGGGCCTGAACCATTCTTGAAATAGCAGCCTATCGCTTTGGGGAGGGCAGATGTGAGGGCAGATTTCTAAGGCTGAGCTGTGCATCTCCTTGCCTGTCCTCTGTGAGGTGGGCTTGCCACAGATCCACAGCCAGCACCAGCAGGAGATCTATTTGCCTATCCAAGTGAGTCCACCTCAGAGATACGGTTGTAAAGATACAACTAGACTTCAGTTTCACAATATAGAGACGTTCCAGTCAGTTTTGATCAAGCTTGAGTAATGGCAGCAATGTACCTGTGGCAGCATGATTCTTCCTCTGGGCTGATTCACCTTGCTGCGTAGCAGATCATGCTAATTCCAAAGAAGTTGCCATACTGCTGCCTCTTGGTATGATTGTGTTCTTTTGAAGGCTATAAAGGAGGCTTATTTTAAGCTGTTTTGAAAAATATTGGTGGAACTTGGTGTCCAGCAACAAAGCTGGCAAAATTTGGTGTTAGAACTGAGCTAGATCAAAAATTCTTCCCTGTGAGGTGCTTGCACAGGTTGCCCAGAGAAGCTGTGAATGCCCCATCTCTGGAAGTGCTCAAGGCCAGGTTGGACAGGGCTTGGAGCAACCTGGTCTAGTGGGAGGTGTCCCTGCCCATGAGAGGGGGGTTGGAACTGGATGATCTTCCAACCCCAACCATGCTATCTATGATTCTGTAATTCTATGAGTTCCTACAGAGGAAGGATTGGCATGCCCTGGCATTACTGGAGCTTTCAGACATGCTTATCTGCAAGTGGGTTGCTGGCACTGTCTCCATAGAAAGCATAAAGTCATCAGACTTTAGGTGTAGAGAACTGGGAAGAATTGAGGCTAAAATAGTGGGCTTCCTGAATAGTTGATGTCTTATTCAAACACTATCACAATGATATTTTATAGCCCTATCTTTAAAGTAGTTATGATACTCTATTCTGTTAAAGCACAAGATGTTTCAGTAAAATCGGGGGAGATCTGTTTGAAAAATAGCCTGCAATATGTGTATCATATGCTAGTAAGAGAACTGTTATTTCAGAAAATTTTGTTATGATTTCTTAGCAGCTGTTACACATTCAGTATCTTGTCTTTTTATATTCTGGGGTGTCCTCGTTTCAGCTGTGTTGATTTTCTTCTTGGTAGCTGGTACAGTGCTGTGTTTTGGATTTACTATGAGAATGATGTTGATAACACAGTGATGTTTTAGTTGTTCCACATTAGTGCTTCCCCTAAATCAAGGACTTTTCAGTCTCTCATCTTCTGGCAGTGAGGAGAGGCACAAGAAATGGAAGGGAGAACAGCCAGGACAGATGACCTGAATTAGCCAAAGGGATATTCCATACCACAGAGAGTCATGCTTAGTATAGAAACTGAGGGGAGTTGTCTGGGAGCCATCAATCACTGCTTGGGTACTGGATGGGTATCGGTCAGCGACTGGTGAGCAATTGTGTGTATTGGGTTTGATTCCTCTCTTTTTCCTTTTATATTATTATTATTATTACTACTATTATTATTATTTACTTTATTTCAAATATTAAACTGTTATTATCTTTTATCTTACCTTTTTCTGATTCGCCTCTCCATCTCACTGGGGTGGGGGGGAGTGAGTGAGCACTGTGTGGTACTTAGTTGCAGGCTGGAGTTAAGCCATGACATGGGGTTGTGAAATGTTCCATTTCTCCTATTTGTTGATTATCTCTTTTATTTCATTCAGTCTTGCAAACCATATCTAGATGAAAGAGCATTTGAAGCACTGGAGAAAGACTTCCAAGATGTCATCAATCAGCTTAAAGGAGATAAAGCTCTGGAAAAATTCCAAATAGAATTTGAGAAGCTCCATACTGTTCTGAAGAAGTCCCATGAAAATGAAAAGCGTCTCATGGAGGAATACAGGAACCTGAATGCTGAGCTTGTGGTGAATTCATCTAAAGTAGCTGCTCTCACAAAGCTCTCTGAGAATGATCGGGGAACTATATCATCGATGAAGACGGTAACGTTTTGAATAGAATTAAAAATGATCTGAAATTGTTAAAGACAAGCATGGTAGTAAGAAAACCATCTACAAGAACATTTTCTTTTACATAGAGAACTAGCTGGAGGACTAACTATAGAGCTAGCATCTCCAGTTCTTTACCTTCTGCTTTGTGATCCGTCACTTTGTTTCTTCAGCCTGGTATTTTTTACAGGTCTCAGTCAAATTCTGTGTTCATTTGCACTAAACCAACTTTATCAGCTTTCAGGTACTCACTAATAATTTTGTTTAAACTTTCCCTTTGTAAAATAGCACATTTTCACTGAATATACAGGTTTTGATTCATTGGTATTTCTGAAGGGCTGCTTGGATGTCAGCTGCTGCCAGAACATTAAAAAAAATTACTTATTTGCTGAGATATGGAATGTAGACTAGGGAAGTGCCATCAACTCACCTAAGTAAAGGTTTCACAACATTTTTTTTTTTAATAGGGATCCTTTACAGCATTTCAATGTGATTTCACCAATTTAGTCTGATGTGTTCTTTGTTATTGATTTGAACTCTGTCAAATCAGAGTGTTTCACTCACTAAAAACAGTCAACATTTTTAGCCTTACAGTGAGGTTTGACTAGCAGAAACATAAAGCTGCCAAATGATCAGAAGACTGTATTTTGAACACTTTCCCTTCTGATAGTTTAAAAACTTAGGCTTTAATTTAGCAGTTAGTTGAGAAACCTCAATGCCTTACAATCAGGTGGTGTTCCAGTAAAATAAATTCAGTGTAAAAATCCAGAGTGATCTATGAGTACTACATAAATAGAAGTTCTTTGAAGTGAAGTTTCTGGTCCTTATAATTATTAAATAGGATGCTGTTGTCCTATGGCTGCAGCTCGCAAGCGCATGGTGCTGCTCAAGGAGAAGGAGGAAAATCTTGTATAGAATATCTTGTTTTTCACTGCTGCTAAGCAAAACCTGGTAGGAGGGTGTCAGGAACCACAATGATCCTTCTAATTTGCTTTCTGCTATTACATGGCAATACTCTGAGTGTGAACAGTAGCAGAGGCAATCCTTCAAGATGTTCCCAAGCTGAGGAGACATTGCCTTAGTAATGTCATAAAACTGAGGAGGGGAAGAGTAGGAAAAATAAGAGCCTTTCCAATTTCAGCAGCTGATTTGAAGCTCAGGCAAGATATCAGTTGTTGTGGTTTTCTGTGGGCCAAGTAAAGAGCACTGACACTTTTTCAGTTTGGTTATGAGAATTAGTCTTCCCCTTAAATGTTCAGGAATTATTTGGATGTTGTTTAAAATGTTTGAATGTCATGTTTTGAGGGTTTGTGTGGTATACCCTCCCTATTTCACATTATTCTCCTTTCTGAAGTCAAGTTCCATTACAGCTGTGGTATTTCACTACAATTTTACTAATGTTCAAACAATGTGTTTTGCTAGTGCCCAAGGCAAGTGATGAGGCAAGTTCAAGTGCTAAAATAGCAAAGATAATATTCTTCAGTGCTAAATTAAACAAACAATCTGTTCTTCTGTTTCATTATTTATAAAAGCTGGGAGAATCCTGGTGGGGCTGTTCCTATCAAACTGGAATAGTTCCTTCAAATTAAGGCCCTAAATCTTGGTGATCTGATGGATCATCAGGGTTGCAGGTATACAACTTTCCTCTTCTAGGTCATTGTTTCATATACAAATATAAGTTGCAGAAGCAAAATTTTTCTCCATGTGAAGCCTGGTTGTAATCAGTAGGATTGTTTAGGGACAGGGGTTAACTGCACAGATCAGTGGCTGGTAGGACCCAGGTCACTCATAATCGATAGTTGTTAACTGCCTGATGGTTGCTCAGTGCTCTGGTTTATAGTTTTAATAAACTGGACGTAACATCTGCTGTTTACAGTCATCAAAGGAGCAAAGGATCAAGCTGAACACGAAGGGAATACAGTTCTCTTTTTTCATTGATAGGGACACTGATCCACAAGGCTGCGTGGGAAGAATGCTAGAATGGGAATTTGTAGGAGCTTGTATTGCCCAGCTTGGAATCAGCAAGTTTTCAATTTCCTGGGGGATCAATCCAATACATTAAGAAAGCATTTCAGTAATTCTCAGTTTCTGAGCAGTGAAACTGGTGTGATATCTTGGGGGTACTTAATGAAAAAAAATTAAGACAGTCACATTTCTGAATTCTGCTTTACAATTTCCAGAGTTCCAGTCCTTCTCCACAAAACTTTCGGATGATTCTAACTGCAAACATCCAGTAGACTACTGTCTTTAATTGTACACAAGTTGCAATGCATGTTACCTTCCTAAAAATGCATGTTATCTACCTACCTTATGCAGTGATGCTGACAAACTGCATTCTTTCAGTTCCCCTCTCCACTGAGTAATAATGTGAATATTTTTTCAATGAAGGCTTCCACCATCAAAATTTTCCTCCTCTTTACTTTTGAAATTAAAGAAAGCAATCTGTTGATCCGCTATTCAAGGTAAAAGACATGACCAAGAAACAATTACAGAGAAGCCCAGTTTTGCTGATGCTAAATGTCTGTAGCAATTCTTATTTACATTTTGCTTATTAACGGGGCCATCATCTGTGCCTGCTAACTTTATTGGTCAAAATTGGTTTTATCAATATAAATTCAATAAAATTGTTTTTACTCATCAAAAGCAAGACAAAGTTCAAAAAGCACAGCTTGGGGTGATCTGAAATCACTGCTTGTCTGAATGGCCTCACTGACTTCAGTGATTGCTGTTGTGAATATTCACCAGAATAAAATACTTGCTGAAGCCAGTAATACCTCTCAGAGGTCATATTGATTTTATTCACCAGTTCTATCCCCCAAAACTCCAATCATAATGATTTAATTCACCAATTTTAATCACAGTCTAATCAGCCAGCAGGAAGCTTTGATTTAAGTAATCAGCTTTAATCTTATTTTCCATTTGCATTTTTCTAGAGAAAGGTTAGTTGCCTCTTATTGGTTGGTAAATCTGAAACATGTTTATTTACAGCTATATTTTATGCTATTCTGCCAGTCAAGATGATACACTATATCTTCATGCTGTTATTTCAGCCTAGTGTGCATTTATTTCAATTTTATAATTGAACATTTTTATGTAAGATAATAATGAATGGAATATTTAATATTTACCAGATGATACTTAATACTTTCTGTGTGATCATTGCTGCATTTGAATGGAAATTAGAACTTGAAATGTATAAACCAAAAGTTTACTTTAATATTTAAACCTGTTTAAATATGCTTGGTGCAGAAGTGAAAAGCACATCCTTTGAACTACATTTTTAACTAAGTAATTTACTGAGTAATAAAAATACTGGTTTTAGGTAGTGAATTTAATTGACTATAATCTCCTTCAGAATTTCTGAACAAGTAAAGTCCACTGCCTAACTCTTTAATGGGGTGGGAAAAAAAAGAGAACAAACATTCCTGATCTTTAAGTTCCAGATGGTTTCTCAAATTTGGATATGCTGAACTAGTTGAGTAAATAAAAGGAAAATGTATTCCCTTTCCAGTTTGAAGAGGCCACAGATGTTACATTTTGTGTTATTTTTTCAGCAAATTCTAGTAGCCTGTTACTTCTGCTAGTTTATTAGCTTCAGTTTTTAATGTAGGCAGTAAACAGCTAAGTACTACATTTGATTTTAAAGAGTTCAATAAATATATTAACAACGTACCATAGTATAGGTGTCATAATTTTGAGTTTAATGTCAAATGGTGTTCTTTTAGAACCAGATATGTTAATTTCAATAAAGAACTGCTGTAAACAATCTGATATAAATGAAATTAGCTTACATACTTCATTGTGGAGGTGTTTTAAATTTTTTTCTCTGTCCCATTTTCATATGATGCAAATAGGAGTTGAAATGCGTATTATGGCCTGATGTAATGATGCTTCTATCTTGCTCTGCTTGGGGAGAGCCTAGAGCTAATATA
Organism: Psittacula echo; assembly: GCF_963264785.1. Taxonomy (NCBI): domain Eukaryota; kingdom Metazoa; phylum Chordata; class Aves; order Psittaciformes; family Psittacidae; genus Psittacula; species Psittacula echo. Next base: position 13,511,472 of record NC_137743.1, on the reverse strand, counting down.
GACCTGCACAGCCACACTAGGAGTCTAAATCTGTACATGTCCTTCAAGTCCAGGACTCCACCAGGAGCCAGCTGAGAAAAGAGCATGAGAGAGGACATCATGCTGTGATTTGCAGCTCAGGGACGTCTAGTGTCACAAGTAGTGTCTTCATTATTTACTGGGTCTGGGAACTTTTCTTCCAGTCTAGTCACTTTCTGAATTTACACTTTTCTTTTTAGTACAGGATTCTAGAACTGATACGAGGTTGGTTTAAACCTGGCAAAGAATAAGCCTGCTCTGTGACTGTTAAGGATCTGATTCAAAGGAGAGAGATACAGAGGAAGTTAAAAAAATTGAGCGAACACTCCTCCCCTATCCTATTCTATCCTGTTTGTGGATATCAGCCCTGGGCTTGTGAGAGGTGCATGAGTCTGTCGTTCAAGTAATTCCATGTGCTGAAATTTGGCATAAAAATTGTAGCTTGTCTAAATTTATAGTTAAAATAAAAATACACAAGGTCCTCAGAGATGAAAATGAACAAAGGGAGAGAAAAGCCCAGAGTATCATCTTTTTCTTATCCAAATCAAATAGAATGTTCATTGTCATAACATCCAATAAGATTCGTACAGACATAAGTGAGCTATTTAAGTAGATAGTACCTTTGTGGGCACAGAATTTTCAGTAAATTTTTAGGTACTAGTGGGTCTGACATCAGCATAACCTCATAGAGTGAGATTTGATAATGTTCAGATCTGTGTGTTAAAGAAAAAGTATTAAAGATTTTGTGATGTAAGTTGACATGGTCTGTATGGCTCAAAATGTTTGCTATGCCCTCATCCAAAAGAAAAGGCGACTGGTAAGGAAAACTTGTGAATCTAAGCATGAAAAGGCATGAAAATCCATTTTCTTAATTAACTAAAATGCAAGGCAATTAATTTGTTGTTCATTTTTACCACAATTTAATTTGTGTGATTGTTTTCAATTTCATTCCTAGGAGATTGATAAGGCCTGGAAAATGGTGGATATAGCCTATGAAAAGGAGCAGAGAGCAAAGGAGAAGATTGCTTCACTGCAAAAGGAAATTGCACGCCTAAGTAGTTCAGTGGAGCAAGGATCTGAAGCATCCCTAGGACGAGACCACAAGTAAGTTTTCCTCAGTGAGGGGGAAATCCTAATCTGATTTTCTGTCATTCTACAGTACATTCTGTTCTGGTTAGCTGTTTGCACACTACAAAGACACTGGGAAACAGAAAGAGAGGTCTTTCCTGCCTTTTACTTTTCTCAGGACTGCACATTTATTGCTCTACATGTTTATGCAGTAAGCAAGTACAGAATCAGGCTCTGAGCAAGTTCATTCAGTGTTGGATTAATCTGAGAGATCAAATAAAAATCAATATTATGCACTTTCTCAGTATCTGTCATATTGTTTTATCTGAGTAGCATTTCAAAATACTCTGTCTTTGAGAATAGGATCCTGTCAAGATTTTTACATGTGATGGCAGCAAGGTCAAGTAGATAAGTCAAGGAAGCAGGAGGCTTCATTTCTGTTCCCAGCTTTGTTACAAACTGTTATTATTGTTTGTATTCTTGTTTGTATTTTATATTTACATGCTTTTAAGAGTATGGGTTTTTTTTACTGAACATCTATGCATAGAGGGACTTAGTGTCAGGTGGAGCCTCTGGCTGCTGCAGCATACAAATAATAATGATCCTCAGGAGCTGCTCAGAAGTTAGTGTTTGTAGTATAAAATCCTCAGACTGTGCCTATGCTGTACGTTTGAGTCTAAACTCAAAGATGAGATAAATATATTGACTTAATATATATAATATAATAATATAATATATAATATATAATATATAATATAATAATATAATATATAATATATCCACTTTCTGTGGAGATTGCTGATGGTTCACCCGGCTGGTTCTGGGCTGAAATTCTTTCACTGTATAAGGTATTTATGTTAAGCATTCAGGATGTGTATGGGCCATTCTCATTTCCCCATGCACTGTGTATCCAGGCCGCATAAACAAGACTCGTATCTGTGAGTAAGGCCTTTAGTGTGCTCTAACATTTCCCTCCCAAGGAATGTGCCAGCACATAAACCACTTGAATGCATGAAAAATCCACTCCTTCACCTTTTATCCCTGAAATGTTCTGGGCCTGTGTAACAGGTTTCCTTGGATCTAAAAGCTTGGTCATTAAGCCTTCCCCTGGTATAACTCTCTCTAAAAGCAGCTCTCTGGCTGCTGGTAGCATTTTCCTGCAAGAGCCGGGAGCTGCTTACTGTTTCCAGCTGTTGCCCAGGCTGCTGAGACCTGCTTACTTAAAATCTCTTCTTAAAGTTCCTTCTGTATTTCCTGCTAGTTCCATGCTTAAATACTTTGTTCGGTGACAAGGCCAGGGGACTTGTCTGGCCAGGGGACTTGTCTGTGACTTGCCAGGGGCCAGACAACTCCTTTGGAGGTTTTCAGCCCTGTAAGGCTGAAAGTACTATAGTCTTTTAGATCTATCGGCTGGTTTTCAAGGTTGAGCTTGGACTTTCTTTCAGACTGAAAATGTGTCCAAAGAGGGAGTCTGGTTTATTCTTACATTAGGTACTGTAAGTTAGGTGTCCAGTCAGGTAAGCTGCAGAGAGACTGGTTACAATCATGTGACATTTTTGGTTCCTGAGTAATTTTGCAATGAGCAAAGAAGAAGGAATTTTGTTCCCTGTTACCTTTTTGAGAAACTGAGGGTTTCTTCATACCCATAAGTATGTGATATTACAAGAAAGAGTGATTTTTTGGACTAGGTTAGCTTTTAAGTCTACCTATGTTGATGGTGGCTACATTGACAGTAGACAGCATATAACTCAATTGACCAGCAGAGCCTTAATCCAAAAGGAGTTTAAAATGAAAAAAATTACTTTAAAACTCCTGTTTCTCACAAAAAAGCTTGCTCTGGCATAGCAGGAAGAACAGAAATGGCCTGTGACACTGCTTGACTATTATTTCCTTGCTTCCAGTATCAGGGATTTGCTAAAATATAAAGAAGACATAACAATGGAGCGAGACCAACTACTGTCAGAAGTTGTGGAGTTACGTCAAAGTCTAACTCAAGCCACAGAACAGCAGCAGGCTACAGAGAAGGCAAAAACTGAGGCAGATCAATCTATTGCGCAGGTCAGTGCAGATCACCAGGTGGTAACTCTAGGCTTTATCCTGAACCATTCTCCACACTTGCAACTGATCTCCATTGACTATTGACTCCATTTGACTAGTATGCTACTACCTGTTCTTTCACATCTCAAACATTTTCAGGAGTGCTCAGAAACGAATCTATTGTGAATGATTTTTATGTTTTTTTCTCTACTTCTAGGCTATGTCCTTTGCAAAGTGTAATGTCATGGACCAGCTGCTTCCATAACTTCCCAATAGCCTGAATGAGGCCGAGGTTCCTTTGCCTGAATCATAGTTATTTTTCGTACTGGAGATGGGTTTTTTTCTGCATTGTAAATCCTTATGCTTCCAAAGAACCATTTAGAATGTAGACCTGGAATAGAGATCCTAGGTTTTTTGCTGTTGGCAGTGGTTGCCATACCATCATTTTTAAGAATGTATCAAATTCTGACTTCAAAGCTAATTAAGCTTTGAATTAATTAAGCCTCCCCTACTTTTTTTCATGGGAAGCTTTCTAGAACATCACTTTTCTAATGGTTAGAGGCCTCCTTTCTTCTTCACGCTGATTCCTGCCTACTGTTTTTCAGCTTAAATAATTTTTCACATCACCACTACCTGTAGGGAGCAGTCATATTATAGGGTCATAGAATCATAGAATGGTTTGAGTTGGAAAGGACCTTAAGATCATCTAGTTCCAACCCCCTTGCCATGAGCAGGGACACCTCACACTAGACCATGTCACCCAAGCCCTGTCCAACCTGGCCTTGAACACTGCCAGGGATAGATCATTCACAACTTCCTTGGGCAACCCATTCCAGTGCCTCACCACCCTCACAGTAAAGAGCTGCTTTATGTCTAACCTAAACTTCACTGTTTAAGTTTGAACTCATTACCCATTGTCCTGTTGCTAGAGTCCCTAATGAAGAGTCCCTCCCCAGCATCCTTATAGGCCCCCTTCAGATGCTGGAAGGCTGCTATGAGGTCTTGATATTCCACCTCAGCTTTACTTTTTTGTTTCCTTTTTAAGTTAGGTTTTCTGTTTTTATGACCATCTGAGCAGACAATTCTACTTTAGTGGTCAGTCTGTACAGCTTCCTTTAAATGCATATAGCAGCTAGAGATACAGAAGACTGAGGATCAATAGGATGGCCACTGAGTGGAAAGAAAGTAGAAAAGGATGGAAGATGGGATGCAGAACTCTGATACACAAAATATAAGAACAAAATAATGAGGAATAAGAGAATTTAAAGCAGAATATAAATAGGAGCTAGAGCAAGACCACAGGAGAAAGGAAAAGCAGAAAAGAGCACTTAAAGAACAGAGAAGAGATAGAAGCAGCATTTAATTTATAGGTTTTTATTAATCACATATAGGAAAGTAATGATCAGTCTAGGTTTTGTGCACAACATCTGTTTCTAAAGCAGATGGCTGGGAGTGTATTACAAGACAACATAAATCTTTGCTTTTCTGACAGAATTGTGGGCATGGGAGAAAAGAGAGGATTGAAACTCCCATCAAAATTTGCTGATTCTTGCCAGCTTTAATCTTCTGATATTCACTTTATCAGTCCTTAAATTTACAGGATTATTACAGTATTTGTAACTACCCCTCATTCTCCCAGTTCTGCAGAAATTATTCTCCACTTCAGACTGCTTAAATGACAATGTCTTTCTGAAGATCTATCAAAGACCCTGTCTGTTCTGGCAACTTTTCATCTGTGGGCTCAGAAAGAGAGGAAACTTTAAGCAATGAATATCTTACAATTGCTGGTCCCTGGCTGAACTGAAAATTTCCATGTGGATCAACCCCCTGTGTCTCCTCTGTGCTGATTCTGCTCCATCACATTTTTGGGGAGGGAGAGAGCAAAAGTCACAAGACAGTCTATGAAATATGAAAGGAAGCTCCTCTTTCAAAGTTCCCACAGAGGAACATTGAGAACAGAAGATTGAGAGCAGTTGTGAAAATGAACACTGGTCTGACATCTCTCTCTTTCCTTTAATATCAGTATAATAAGTGTTTCTGCTGGTGGGATAGAAAAATAAAAATCCTTGCAGTACAATACGAAGCCCTAATTAGTTTTAATGCTGCATTCAGAAAGTACCACTTTACAAGTAACTTATAACCGAAAATACATTTGTGCCACTGGACATCCAGAAGAATGCTTTTTTGCCTGAATTGCGTCAGACCCTTCTGTGTAATTGAACTGACTGGTGCTTAATAAATTCTTATCATCAGTGAATAGGTTCCCTCATGCAGGGTATTTTGTTCAACCCCTGGAGAACATATTTTACTCTGAGAAGATCTGGCATATTACGTGGGGTGTGGGTACACTAATACAGAAGCTGTTGTTTTCAAAATTAAGCACAGTAAAAGGAGAGGTGAGAGGCCTTGTTGTCCTGAGTAAAAGGCAGCAGAACTTAAAACCTTTGTCTTGTCTATTGTTACAGCTTCAGCAAGACATCCAGGTGCAACAGAATGAGGTAACAAGAGAGGCTCGAAAGAAGGAAAGATTAGAGAAGGAGATGAAAAATCTTCTAGCTGAAATGCATGATAAGCAAACTGAGATAAAGAATTTACAGCAAGACATACAGAGGAATAAAGAGGAACAACTAAAAATGGAACAGAACCTAAAAGAGCAGAAGGTAGGGTACATGGTACACTGTATGTGTCAGGTCTAAGCTGCTAAAATAAGAAGAAAATGGAATTTCCTGAAGGGAGAGGGAGGGATATTAATTTAAGTCAATAAATTTTAACAAATAATTATTTTAATATAAATATTAATTTACTAATAAATAAATATGTAAAGCTTGCTGGCAGATTTCAGATAGATTTACTCACAGAAATCAGTAGTGGTTCATTATGATATTGTAAGATCATCTTGGAAAGATCACATCAAATGAGACACAGTCTGTGAAGAACGTGGATGATCTAATGATAGTAACAAGAGACTGCCAGGTTGAATTTCTGATGTGTATTGCCAGTTTTGCCACTGATTGACTATAGTGGCATTAGTAAAAAAGTCATTTTACCTCCAACCCCTTCTTTCTTCTCTGTCACAATAATTTTTATCTACCTCTCAAGCTTGTGGAAGAGTTTCCGTGAAAGGGCAGAGAGCTGTCTTCGTAAACCTTTTTGATTGATTTTCTCCATTCTGTTTCTAAAAACTTTATCTGGAAATGCCCTAACATAGTGTTCTTCAAGTGTTTGAATTTCAAGGTTTTCAGTCCATTTCCCCTGACTTTAAGAAACTCTCAGAGAAGCAATTTCAGTAAATGACAGGAGAGATCTCATCACTGTAAACCAGTCCTACCTCAAGGGAAACGTCTTTGGGAGTTGTGTGTATCTTGTAAATTTATTACTTTTATAGCTTTTTTCCCCTTCAGGTACCTGAATTTGTGAAGGTAGGTGTCTGTGACAATTTTTTGTTTACAAAGAATCCTAGTAAAATTCTTCACATAAAGAGGTACGAAGAAGACTTGATTTTTTCTCTGAATATCGCTCATTTGATGCAGCTTTTGAGGACAGCTCCATGATCTGCCAGGAAATCACATTTTTTTAAAATAGGATACCTATATTTCATGGTTCTGTTCCTTTCTTCCTCTTCTTTATAGTCGCTTTCAACCTTTCTAACTGCAGATTTTAGGGGCATTCGATTGTCCAAACTATCCTGGAAACCAATAATTCACATAAAGTGCTGTGCCTAGGCTAATTAATCAGGCTTTGCACTGTCTTTGTTACCTGTGCTGGCATGAAGGTGTCTATGGATGCCCTGCATTGTCTTTTGCAAGAAGTCTGTCCAAAACACAGGCTATCCAACTGTGCGTGAGCTAGAGTAGAGATCTGTGAGAGAAGATGACTCAGCTATTGCAATGTCATTGGGTTACTGTTTCCCAGCTGAATGGTAGTTGGCTTGCTTGCATGACAGTGAAGATGGTTTAATACAGCTACTATGGGCTTCATCCTACCCAGGGACAAGCCTCAATAAGAAGTCACCTGAAACACAGTGTTATCCTAACATTTACAACACAAGAAACAGTATTCCGTGTTTTGGATAAGAAGCAACTTATCTTTGCTTCTGTATGAGTTCAAAAGAGGGAGATTCCATTTCTTTGAATGTTTGTAAGGGCATAGTATATATTGACTTCACGAGTTTATCACACATTAATGCTTGAAGTGAAAAATATGATGCTTTTTCTTTCCTCACTTACAGAGTAATATTTGTTAGGGGAAGTCCCATAAAGCAGAAGACAAGACTAGCAGATCCAGTATTGAAGTATATGCTCTCCACACAGACCATGAAACTGCTGTTGCAGGCTTTTGACTGATGACAAATTAGAGAAGCAAATGGCTGTGTTCTGGTCTCAGCAAACCATGTACCCAGAGAAATGTAATCAGCATATTAATGTAGGATTTGCTTGCTAAGAAACAGAGCTTCCCTGCCTTCTGCTGATTGAAGTAATTTGAATCTCATCCTCGTTTTCAGCAATTATGTGTAGCACGTTGTGTTACGTGATGCTTGCCAAATGCCTAACAAGAAGTAAAATATTTATCTACCACCTGCAAGAGAGACCTCCTAAATGTTTTCCAATTTTTTCCCTCCCAGAAAGAAAATTTTGAAATGACACTGGCTGTGTTATTTATTAGAAATTGCCATTTCCTGTAGTCAGTATGAGCATGTATCATATTTCACATTAGTAATTTCATCAGCAATGAAGAGTGGTTTTTAAGCAGCCAACAATCTGTAGCAGGCTTTATCTCCTGGGGAGATGGAATGTTCTGTCTTCATGTATATATAGATATTATAATGAGATTAAAAAGAATTACTTGGATTGTTCTTTAATCTAACAGCTCTTGAATGAAAAAGCTGGTAAAGAACTTGAGCAACTACATATGAGAAATAGTAAGCTCATACAAGAGACTGAGCAGCACAATGTGATGTTTGAAGAGGTGATGAAGAACATGCAGCAGAAGACAGCAGAACTGAAAGTAAGTACTAGAAGGTGCATGAATGCTATCAGCTGTGTTGCTCTGATGGCAATCTTACTGCTTGGGACAGGGATGACCTCAGTTCTTGTACTGGTAGCTCCCTATGGGAAGTTTTGGAGAAAATCTCAGCTACTAAGAATAGATCTGGCTGTCACTTAATGCTGTTCTTTAGGTGGCAGCACCATGCCTCCAACCCTGTCACCTAACAGTGGAGCACTTGTCCTGCTGGAGGAGCTGTGTTTCATAAAACACATAAACCAAGCTGTTCAGTACATTGTGTTCATAAAGGATGCATGGTACTTTGAACAAGCACGATGGTTATTTTGATTGTAAGATCTACAGATAAAAGCAGTGACTTTCTTGCTTACAGTGATTAACATAATCTGAATGTTGCCATAAACCTTGACAAATCTTAATAAATTGTAGTGACAGTCTCTTGGATAGCTTCTGTTGAAGGGAGTTGCTTCCAACACTGAAATTCCCCTTTCTCCTGTATCAGTTCAGAAAATTGAATATATGTAACCAAGATAGTGTTTACTTGCTGATATAAATTGTTTTCTTGCCTGACTTTACATTGTTTAACAGTTGTTTTGTACCACTCAGAAGCAGGTGAGTTTCAGCTGGGGAAGGATTAAGTGATTCCTGCATATGCTTTTTAGGGTACTTTGATTACCCTTTGAGAAAGGGTAATGTGTAAGTGTTAGATGTTATTACTCAGTCTACCATATCTTGCATTTTGTATTATCATTGGGATTAAAACACTAAACATTCAGGTAGAGAATAATTATCTGATCAAGGTTTAGTCAAGTGTAATCAATTCATCTAAATAAAAAGGGAACTCTTAGTCAAAATGATGAAAACTAAAAAACTAATCACTGACAGATAGGACTGTATGGTAGGAGCTTGTTTTCTGTTGTATTTTGTTAGGCAGACTGGAGGATTTTTTTTTTTTTTACCTATTTGAAAACCAAATTGCTGTCATTTCCAAGTTATCTGATTTTATCCCTCCTTCTAGCAATACCATCATCGTTTAAAACTTCACAAGCAATGTGTTTGATTGTGACTTACATTGGAGGCTCTAGAGTGTCAAAAGGAAGATTTCGATTCTATGATCTTATCCTAACTTCAAGAAAAGTTGATAGAACTTGTAGAATCATGCACATGGAATTCTGGGAACAAAACAAAATAGAACTTACTCAGTAGTTACTAATTAAGCCAATTGCTAAAATTTCTACAACCCCCAGTCGTGATCTGAGATACCCTTTTTATAGGTGTTGTGCTTGCAGTTCCATCCTGCAGCATGCTGAGTGCCTCCACTGTGGTGTTCAATGAACTGTGAAAGTACTCATATGTGTGTTCAAGGTTATTATTAGTAAGAACTGAGGACATTCACACTCTCCCAGAGGATACTCATACAGTAAATTCACCATCTCACAGGATCAGTAGCTGAGGCTGTAAGTGGAAGACTGTAGTCTGTGATGGCTGTAAAACCTAACAGTGGCACAGAATTGTACGAGGAAGTTATATTTACTTCTTAAAAGGAAATATACTAATTTCTCTTGTGATTATTGGTTGTGTTTCCTGGTAACTAGTTATGCAGTGTTTTGATTGATTATTTTCTCCTCTGATTGTACAGCAAATGAGGTGAACTCCGCATTTTACTTTTTTAAAAGCCTGTCCTGGGTTAAACCACGACAAAGCCGTAGGTTATGAAAGAGATGGGGATAACAGATACTTGCTATTAGGGACATGCAATCAGATCATACTACAGATATCTTTCTCATCACAGTCACTGTCCCTGATACTTCAAAGGAAATTAGAGCTGCCCATGTTTAATCTGCAGGACTAATTGGGTAGTGCTGTGCAAGGTTTGCAGCTAGGGATTCCTTATTGATCATCTTTAGCCCTAAAGCATAAGATTTGATTATAATTTTACTTGCTCTAGCTGGCTTTGCTATAAATTATTTTTAACATTGTTAAACTAGCTAATTACCTTCTCTCAGGTGACCCATGGCACTTATACCTTTGCTTCCTGAATTTAAAGGAATAAGTATATATCAAGTACAGAGGCATTTTCTTTCTGTAGGTACAGTCTCTCCCCTTTCTTTATTGCTGCTCTGTAGGCCAGAGATGAGGAAGTGGCTCAGATGCGCCTTGAAATTTCAAAGCTGAACAAAACAAGAGAGATTCTCCAGAATAAGCTGCGTGCTGCAGAGGAACAGAAGATTGATGCAGCACATGAGAGAAACACCCTAAAAAATCAAATATCTGGACTGGAGAAAGGCATGTGTCTAACTGATGGATGGATCTGTCTTGTGATTTGTAGTTTATTTATTCGGGGCATGTTGTCCTGTTAGGATTATGCTCTTTTGGTGTCTAGTATGAGACTGTATAAATAACATTTGGAATCTATGGCAGCATTTTAAGAACCTTGTAGACTTATTGAATTTTCATAATGTAGCATATGTAGAGTGAACATACAACAGGCATAACTGAACTTTGTGATGTGCCAGTTGGTGCCATGTCATCCCCAATGCACTTTCTTTGCTCCTAAACTGACCTGTGAGAGAAGCAATCTTAGAACTTACTGAAAGCAGATATTGTTAGGGCATGCTTTTTTTCCCTCCTTTGATTCTGTTGAATAGTTACAGCCTGGAAGTGAATTTCTGCAAGCAAGCTGAGGAGCTTAGTTCTGATATGTTCAGGACTTCAGCTGGTCCGTGTGGATGCTACAGCTATCTAAGTATTGACTTTGACTTGCTGGCACATCTGGAAAGCTTTAAGAAGGAACTTTAAACGTTTTTCCCAAATGGACATTTTGGAAGAAAATGCTTTGGGTCTAATAAAATATTTTGTTCAACTTTTAAAACCAACTTTCTTGTATTTTTTTAGCATTTAAAACCACCTCTTTTTAAACATTAAAGTGCAAATACATTTCAAAATCAAATATGCTTTGAAATACAGACACATTTACAAAGTGATTTTTCAGAAAAAATAAACCAGTTTTGTGATTTTTTTTTTTTTAAGTTATATTATGAAGTTTGCAAAATATTAAAGTTGTCGAGACTTTTTGGGGTGGAAAAAAACCCCTTTGCTGTAAATTTCCTCTAGTCTGAGTTGATACATCCGGGCATAAATGCCTCTCCCTGCTCTTGTTTGTTTCTACCTTATGTTCTGAAGAGATTGTACGTATGAGATATGAATCCTCACGTGTAACTGTATTTATGGAGATTTATGTCTGTTTTTCATGCATCTCTGCGAGGGTGGAAGAGCTTTCCCGCAAATGTTGTGCTAGTACTGCTTAAGGTCATGCGACATGCTAGAAAGCAGAGGAACTTAGGAAATTCAGATATGTACTGGAATGCCTAAGAATGGCAACTAGTAACGTATTTGACCCATCACTCCAATGTACTGAGTTTCCTGAGTTGCAGTGTTAGTGTAGCAGGCTTTAATTAATTTTAAAATGTAGTGAAAACATGTCTCCAGTTTTTAGCATCTTTTTAGTAATATATGTCCGGTGTTAATCTTGACCCATAGCAGGTAGTTTTAACTCCATGGAAGCCAGTAGAATTTCAATGCCTCAGAGGAGAACTGGATTTCATATAGAGGGATTAGGATAATTCTGAAAGTCCCTGTTTTTTGAAAGTGCCTCAATTTTTGAATGCTCAGATTGAAGCTTCTTATAAGGCTCTGATTTTCTGTGTGCTCCATGATTTCTAAATATACACTTCTTTCTGGTATGCTGGTTTGAAAACCTAAATATAACAAGTCCTCATTCCATTAATTACTGTGCCTGAGTTCTTTTAAGTACCCAAATAAGTATCAACATCATTAGCTGAAGCCTGAGGTTGTAAAACCTGGTCACAGCTAGTTGAACTGTTCATGTAAGGTTAAAGCTTTTTAAGAAGTCCACTAAGTTGTTTCTTTATTTTTAACAGCTGTACAGGTTGAACCCAGGATTTAGTCTCTTTTCTTCTTTTTTCTAGAGTTGGAGACTGCCAAAAAGCAGGCTGATATTGACAAGAAAGCTATAGAGGAGCTTGTGAGGGAAAGAGATATGCTAAGCAAGGTGAGCTTGCTTTGATAATTCTGATAAACAAATCCCAGCTTGAGAATGAAATACCTCTAGTTTAAGCACAGCAGCTCATAAATGTTGTAGAATAAACAATGTTGACTAAAGCATTCAGATTTTCTTCAGCAGATGCTCACACTGCTTCTTTCCTATGCATTGAAATAGCATACCCATAAACGCATAAAAGATTTCTAACATACAAACTGTTAGGGATTTAAAAAATGCTACATCTGTTCACCTTTATTGCAAACCCATTATTTGATATCCAGAGTCCATTACATCTGTGCTTTTACACTCTGGAGCATATAAAGTTTAATATTAATCTAGGCAAACTAAGTCTTTGTTAGTAAAACAATAAACCAAAATGTTGAGGCACCAGGTAGCAGCTTGGCAGGCTATGTTAATACCAATCCTTGATTTTTAGGTCCATTTCTCATACTGATCATTTTCCATCAGCCCAAGGATCTTGTACTGCAGGGTAGCATCTCATGTTTATGGGCATTCCTGAAGTGTAATCTAGTAAATTCAGTGCTAAAAGATGATTTCTGAGGTGCTTTACTTTATATAGATTCGCAGTCGTGGGTCTCAACTCTAGCAGAGGTTCACAATTGGCAAGTAACAAAAACCTGGTTTGTATAGGGAAAGTAAATTTTTAAGTGAGACCAGAATGCCGATTTTATAAATATAATATCTCAGTATTCTCTATTTAATCCTTATGCATAATTTTAAACCAAGCTTGGTTAATTTCCAGTTTGAACTTGCTATTTAGGACATGAGAAGGAAGGGTATTTGCCTTTATTATTTATTTTTCTGGCTGTTGGCATACTTTACAATCTAAATGCCTCAAAGCTGGTAAGGTTTTTCCAGTCATTAGTTATATCCACTTGTAAACAATCCTATCCATTTTTTGTTGTAATTCAGACAGTAGTGTTTTAACTTCAAATCAGAAAAAACACTATTTAGCAGCTCTGTTAGAGATGGGTATTTTTTAAAATCAGATTTGAGGCTCAAGTATTTCAACTGAACAAATTAGCTAAGGGGTAACGACATGACAAAGTCCGTAATCATATGGCATATTTTTGCCATAGCAGTGGCAGTGTTGCCTTTGCAGCTCAAGAGTCACTATTTTATATTCCCTGCAGAACTTGGTCAAGGCCACCAGTGCCACTCAGAAGCAGATAAATCTGGTGAAGCTCCATGAACAGTCAAAGAGGAACTTGGAAAGTGAAATCCAAAATTATAAGATTGAAGCTCAGAAACAAAGGAAGATTATTTACCAGTTGGAGAAGGAGAGAGATTCTTTCATCAGTGAAACCAGTGAGCTCAAACAGAAGGTATGAACAGATTTTTGTGCAAGTGGTTCTTTCCTGTCTTACTCTCAAAACTGTAAAGACGCTATATTCATTTCCTAACATGCCAGTGGGAGGAAGCTTAGATCAGTGGTCTTCACATTGTTTACAAAGATTTCTTCTTGTCAGTGCATATTGCCTGCTGCTGTTTCAATCTTCCTGGGGGAACAACATCAAGGGGTGCATATTCTAAGAGAGGCTTGCAGTTACAAGAATGTATTTCTCTTATTCAGTGATCATTTGGGAAATTAAAGTAGAACTGGAGTTCAAAGCAAGGCCTCTGACTTCCTAGAACCAAATCCTACAATTGAAACTCTCATATGCAGTTGGAAATTATTCTTTGATTGTTGTGTCTTATCTGCAAAGGACCTTATCTTGCATACTGTTGAGACCAGAGAGAGATAACCATGCTTGACACCTTTGTAAGAGACTTAGCATTCTGAGGGATTACTCCCATTATGTGAAAACATCTGAACATGTTCAAGCTACTCTGCAAACCAGAAGTCTTCCAGACACAGCTGCAGAGAAACACTGCATAAAATTTGTCTTGCCTTCTACGCATTATTATGTACAACTTTATTCCTGATGGTATACTTGGGAACATGGTTGTAACATGTTCCATTAATTGCTGAAGATCACATTGAAGGGCCCTCCAAGAAGCTCATTGATTTATTGGGATTAGCTTTCAAGCTGTTTCAACTCACAAATTATTTGCTATCTCTTCAAGTTAAAATGATCCTTTCTAACATGTGACCAGAAGCTTTTAAATCATTTTTTGAATGGTATATACTCCCTTGTCTGGATTACCTTTTGTCATTTCCTACGAATAATATTCCATGAAAATGACATTTTTCTTTGTGGAAAAGTCGTATTTGCATCTTTTCCTCATAGTGCATTTCTAACAGTATAGATATGAATTAAGAACATTGTAAAATAGGGCGAGGGAGTAATTCATAACACTCAGAACTACAAGGCTCTTGCTTTCAATTCTGATTAAGGTTGCTTGCAGTATTTTGAGGGTGAAAATGACAGATGTTTGCTTGCTTACTTTTTCTTTTTTTCGCTGCCACTTTGGGTGCAAATTTGCTGTCACTTACTATAAGGCAGATTCTCAGTAAATGGATTATGGCACTTGTGCTGTTCGTATAATGATGCCTGCATTGTGATTGCAAGTTTCTGAAGGACTTGCATGCTTCTGTGGTTCACTGAAGGGGCAATTCCTGACTCAGCTTGCAGGTGAAGAGCAGCAGAAGCAGTTCTGAGCATAAAAGTATATGAGACAACAGCCTTTTCCCTGCAGTGGTTCTCTACGTGAAATTATTGTTTGGAAGGATAAGACAGGACAGGAGGACATAGGATCAGGATTATTATATCCACCAGGTAGTATTTAGGTTCACTGTTTGACCTATGCAGGCTTGAGAAACCGTGGCAAAACTGCAGGAGCAATTTCACAAATGGTGGGGAATGAGCTTCTGATGGGCAGTAATTATATGACCAGTAAAGGCTCTTCTGTCACCTTTTACCATCAAGCTGACTCTGAAGAAGCTCACTGCATACCTTCCGAATTGTGTAAGGGCTGGTAAAAAGCCAAACTGGTCTAAGTCCAAAGACTTCTTGGAACTCCTGCAAGGCAGACAGACCCTTGCTGGCTCTGAAAGCTGTCTGGTTATTTACAGCATGACAGAATCTATCGAGTTGCAGAATTCCTCTTTTAAAATTATCATTTACTATTTAGTAACTGATGAACAGAATCAGCAAACTTATACCCACAACAACAAAATAGTTCAGTGATGTAAATTCATGCTAGATTTGCTCTTCTAATTATTGGCCTGGCTGACCACTCATTTGTATCATTTTTAAGCCAGTGTCACTTGTTGAATAGCCTTACTTTGAGATTAGCCAGCACAAAATCTGGCTCTTTGCTGTTTGCTGTGTAGCTTATATTACTGAGCTACAAGTGTTAGTAGATTATTACTTTTTTTAATTAAAATTCTTAGAGTATGAAATCTTAGTTTCCCTGTGGAAAGTTTAGGCTGCTGAAAAGGAAGCAATGAAGTACAGCCTTCAGTTTCACCTGAAGTGTTCCCTAAATTGAGCCTTATGAGAGGTTGCAAAACTAGCAGTATTGTGTTGTTTTTCTCAAGAAAAAAAAAAAAAAAAAGCCAAAGTTGTTGTGGTTTAAACCCAGCTGGCAATTCAGCCATGCAGTCTCTCTCTCACTCGCTTCCTCCCCCCTGCTCCCGGAGGGGTGAGGAGGAGAATCGAAAGAATGTAACTCCCACAGATTAAGATAAGAGCAGTCCAGTAACTAAGGTATAACGCAAACCACTGCTGCTACCACCAACAATAATAATGATAAAGGAAATAACAAGGGAAGAGAATACAACTGCTCACTACTCGCCAACTGATACCCAGCCCGACCCGAGCAGTGATCTAACCTTTCCAGGTAACTACTCCCAGTTTTACATCCTGGGCATGACGTGCTGTGGTATGGAATACCTCTTTGGCTAGTTTGGGTCAGGTGTCCTGTCTCTGCTTCCTCCCGGCTTCCCCTCCTCCCTGGCAGAGCATGAGACTCACAAAGTCCTTGGCCAGACGAAACATTACTGAGCAACAACCAAAAACATCAGTGTTATCAGCACTGTTCCCAGGCTGAAAGTCAAAAACACAGCACTGCACCAGCTACTAAGAAGGGGAAAAATGACTGCTACTGCTGAACCCAGGAAAAAAGTTCAGTTTTACAGTTTAACAACATACCCAGGAAAATTTAAAAAAAAAAAAAAAAAAAAAAAAGCAACCAAAAAACCAGCAAACAACCCCATTTTTTTTTTTTTCATTTACATAATCTTTGGAAAATCTAATACTCAACAGACACATCATTAAGACCATGGCAGTGCTTCTAGGAGTGGTTAAACAAAGGTAAGAAAATAAGGATGATGCCTTTACTGAGATCTTGAGTAGGTTCATTGAACTAAAAGGGTAACCAGCAGCAGATGATAGTTAAGTGTGCAGATGAAATACTTTGTGGTACAGAAGAAAACTATGAATATCTAATACTTTCTGCTTAGCTTTGACCCCTTGTTGAGGAATCTGAGAGGTGTAGTTTGAGGATGCTCAGCTTCCCGCAGGGCTCTGTTGGGAAACATTGCATGTATATTTTCTGTATTTATAAGGGAGAATTATTTGGGTTTAATCATTCCAGAAAAAGCAGTGTCAGCATCCAACCTGTGAGCACAACTCAAAAAACTTAGTCCACAAGCTTATTGTGCTTATATTGTATCAAAACCAAGTAAAAGACTTACAAATGCAGTGACCTACTTTCAAATGTTGCTCCAGCCTATGACCACCACAGTGCAGATAGAATACATGCCTCACTGATTTCTTCTCCCTGCTATTACTATTGGCAGGTTGTTTTAACAGAAAAGGAAAAGGCAGGAGTAAGTTATAAACCGGGACTGTATTTTTGTATTGCACTGTAAGCAGTTCCTTGGATCCCTTGCAGTCAGCTACAAATGTGCTGGAATTGTATTCCTGCCACTGTAATAAAATTTTCTATATTAGTTATCCCCTATCTTCAAAGTTGGTTGGAGGTACCTGGTGGAATGATCAATTAATTAAGCTCATCCCCCATCGTTACACCTCACAAGGGTTTACTGCTAAGCAAGGGACAACACTGTCAAGCACAAACTTTGCCATTATTGATTATTTGTTGTCTTTTTATTTTTTTATTCCTCTGCTTTGACATATGAACATAAGCCTTACCTCAAACTGCTACTATCAGAAAGAGAGTCAGGAAAACTGAGTATGAAATGCAGTTGTAAATGGACTTCTCTCCTGGATTTTGCCTATGTGATTCCTCAGCTTTTTTTTTCTAATGCTTCATATTTTTCCCAGCTTGAAGGGTGGCATTGTGTTCTCTCCTGGGCAATGAACCTGAAAAATTATGTTCTTGATGTCGTGTTTTAAGCCCAGGCTGTAAATTAGAACCACACAGTCTACTTCCCCCCACCCTTTCTTGCCCCCGCTCCTGGAGGGATGGGAAGGAGAACCAAAAGAATGCAACTCCCACGGGTTGAGATGAGAACAGTTTAGTAACTAAGGTATAACTCAAATCACTACTGCTACCACCAATAATAATGATAAAGGAAATAACAAGGAAAGAGAATACAACACCTCACCGACTTGTACCTCGCCCCTACCCAGCAGTGACTAGCCCTTCCGGGTAACTCCCAGTTACATCTTGGGGCATGACGTGCTGTGGTATGGAATACCTCTTTGGCTAGTTTGGGTCAGGTGTCCTGTCTCTGCTTCCTCCTGGCTTCCTCTCCTCCCTGGCAGAGCATGAGACTCACAAAGTCCTTGGTCAGACCAAACATCAGTGTTATCAGCTCTGTTCCCAGGCCGAAATTCAAAACCACAGCACTGCACCAGCTACTAAGAAGGAGAAAAAATGACTGCTACTGCTAAACCAGGACAATATACTCCTTAGTTTTCTTCTTATTTCTCTTACTTTTCTTTCTTTGTAATGCTGGATTCTGTTTGAATACTGCTTTCTTGTGCTCCTTGGCTTTCAACTTTGTACAGCTGGAAGAAGGTTCTTATGTTAAAAAAAAACAATTAGGAAGCCCATCATAACAATTAGCAACTACTTGCATTTTTGATCCTTTAATATAGTAATCCTTATGAATTTTTGTGTAACTGTTAGTAAAGGCATTTATAAAATTTTGTATTTTTGTGTATTGATACTGCATGTGATCATCTGCTTTCCACAGTCTACAGTGCTCCATTCTCTTTAGGTAACCTTCGCAATATTATTTCTAACTCTTCATAGAAGCAACTAATGGTGATTACCTACTTATTTAGATCAAGTATAAGTTACCTTAACTGACTTTCTTCTAATTATTTTAATCATATATCAACTGTTTGTGATCATGTGTTCATTAAAAAAAGGTTGGGTTGTTAGAATATATAAGTACATGCAGATTTCCTTGGGAAAACCTATGTGGTTTTGTTCATCTTGTCATACAGCTGACATGCAAACCAACATGCAAAGTCTAGCTTTGCTCTTTACATAACTTTACATTATTCTTGATGAAAGCTGTTTATATTGATTTTATTGAATCTGCTCAGTGGCAATATTTTCAGTAGCTTGTTTTTAAATTACATGTTTTAAATTACATGTGTGCACATCTTTAAGTTTTAGTCTTGAACAAGACCTAGCTATAAGATTAAAACAGAATGTTGCCCCACGGAAGCAATCCAGGAAGATTAAACTTCTCCTAGGACTGAAGTGTTTAGCTGTAGCTGAAACTTCTTATCACAGGGATCTGAACTTGTCATCTTAGAAAAAAATCATAAACTCTTCCCATCCTTATAACCTTGTGATGACAGTTTAATTGTGTTCACTTTCTTTCTGCTCCAGGTCCTCCAGAACCTGAAAGATATTGAAATACGGGAAATGCAGATCTGTGACTATGAGAAGAAATTAGAAGAGTCTACAGTTGAACTTAAACAGCAACAAAGCCAGTGTGAAGCTCTGCGAACAGAGAGGAACCTGTTCAGTAAAAACCTGGTTGAAGCTAAGGTAGAATAATACATTTTTCCTTGTGTTTTTCTCTCTGCTCTTGTTATTTCTTTCCTGATCTAATTTTAATTTGATAAAAGGAAAGCTCACTGGATCAATGACAGAAGTGGTTTCTTCATTCCTCTGTGGTTTGAGGAATGAATGTTTTAGGTCCCTGACATGTTATCTGAACCGTTTGTATTTCGAGTATAAATAGGAATCCACAGTCATCATATGGCAATTTCCCTGCTTCAACCCATGCATAAAATCACAGTACACTGGAACTATGGAATTACAAAACCCTACCAGAGAAGAAACTTTTTTCTTTTCATTCTAGCTCCACTCTGTTTATTCCTTTAGGAGTTGTCTGCATTTATGGGAAATAGGGTATAAGGGGAATAAGATTGCCTCCTTAGCCCTGAATGTGTGTGCACATTACTGTGAATCATGATTAGAAAGCAGAGGGAAAACTTTCCCAGCTGAAGTGATATTTTCTGACACAACGCTTCCACCTCACTTGTTCCTTTCAGGGAGTGTAATTTTCCTCAGCTAATGATGCTCTCTCCATTCATATCTCTTCCTTGGGGATCTCACTAACAATACTAGAGGAAAAGAACAGATCGCTGTCTGTTATTCTGATGTAACAATCTAAAATACTACACAAATCCTATTGTAATCATCAGAGATTGGGACCTTGGATAGCTGTGGGTTATTTCAGAATAAGGATTTATACTATAAACATATACAGTAGATTATAAATTTATACTCTGCTTTGAATAGGTAGGTGCTTTGCTTGAGAAGCAGACGGGAATGGACTATCCAAGTTCTTATCCAGCTGTGTGCTCAGGAATTAACCATTTTGCCATTTATGTGGGATGCTTTACTTGAGCTTTGTCTGTCTCTCATCACTGGGTATGGTGTTGGGATTCTTGCTGCTTACAAACAATCTCTCGGGAGAAATAAGTGTGAAAACTTGCAACACTGTTTTTTTTTTTTTTTAATTTTCTTTTTAAATATACAACATAAATTTGCTTACTTATAAAGGGCTGGCATCTATGTGCTCAGTTACAAAATAAAGCAATGAACTAAGCCTTTTGGGGTTTTGAATACTATATGGTGATATTACCAATGCTGTTCATGGTTCCAGTTTTCCAGTGGCTAGAGGCTGGTCTACAGACTTCAATAGCTTATTCGGCTTACCATAGAACATTTTTAGCAAGTCCTCTGTGTGAAGACAGATGATCCTAAAAGGTCCTTTGGCCAAGGCAACACCATGTGTAGCAATGAAGAAATAGCCATTCATCGTTCAGTAACAGATCAGCCAACCATGAAAGGAAAAGAATAAAAAAAGAGGGTTGTGTTAAAAATTATGGTAAATTCCTTTTCCTTTTGGGAAGTAAAAGAAATGTGCACAAGCTTGTTTAGAGAAAACTAGCTGTAAGTATTTTTGGATTGCTAAATGTGAAAATATCCTGTGTTGTCCACGTTGCTAGTGTTCTCCAGAGTACCATAATGTTCAGCTCAGTAAAATCTCTTGGAAGAAGACATTCTGGCAGGCTGTTAATATGAGATAAATGTCTGATGCTTTTGTCCTTGGGAGTTCTTTTAGTGTTAGGAGCTCATTTGTTTAAGCAAGTTTATTAGGAGACCTGTTTGCAAAAATTGTGTGTTCTTACTGTTCTGCATTAAATATAGAATTAGAGGGTATTTGTGTGTATGTCTGGGCACCATGTTTTAAATATCTCTCATCTGCTACAATACTGAAGAGATTTATAAGCTATTTAGCAATGACAACTTTTAATATGACTTTTGCATTTACAGGAGTGACTGGACATGCAAACAGGTAGGCCTAATGACATTACTACCTTTATTTCTGTTTCATTTAATTTCCCAGATAATGTGGAATCCATGGATTTTGGTTTTGAGGACTGTTGGATGGCTAGTCAGTCCTTTCTGTGTGCTCTTTGTGAAGACTGCTATGACTCAAGATCTAGCTTAATTATGTTAAGCATTTCATGCAAGAAAGCGTCACTCATATGTCAAGTAAATCCACCCCTGTGATGGACAGTGTTGAAAGAGCTTTACGCTACCCTGGTTTTGTATTGGAATGTTCATATTCACATGAAAGGTTATGATATCTTCTCTGTGAGGTGGCAGCCTCTGGCAGAGGAGTAATAGCTTCTAAAGCATGCCTGTCTAAGCACTGAATTTATTAGCTTCCATTTCATGTTACAACACGAGCCATCACTGCAATGAGTTGAAACAAGCTTTTTTTTGTACAGGCAGGCACATCTGTGCTACGAGTGGAAGTATTCCTAGTGACCTGATCTCTCTGCATGCTACCAAACTTTTTGTTCTGTGTTTTGAGCTTAAAATATTTGCTAAATATTCTCCTATCAAGGACTTCTAAGTCTCTGAGCACTCTTTTCCCCCTTGCACCGATGTGCAAGCTAGCACATAGGCAAAATGGAGATAAGCATTTCCTATACTCCCTTGCAGGCATATAGGTATCTTACTTATGGTTATGTTCATTTACACAATGGAGCAGCTTTTCTCCAAATATTTGTGCCCAGTTGCATACAGCATTATTGAAAAACACATTACTAGAAACATGATAACAGATGGAGAGGCTCACAATCTTATTAATTTGGATTGACTGCTAGTTCTTATTATATATTCAACACTTGAAATAGATTATTATACTCATAACTGATGGTCCTTATTTTTGTCAATGTATCTTTTAAAGGCTTTTTTATTGCAGTGTCATTCTGGCATAAATGAAAAATTGTCATTTAATGAAACTGTTCTGTTGGATTAAAAAGTAATTATCTTGTGGTACACACAACATATCTCCTCTCAAGCACTGTGGCTACATTTTCCAACATCTAAATTGCCTGAACTCACATCACAAACTTACTCTTTTTTTGATCCCTCTCTGTAATCACACTTTTTGTCCTATTAGGATGAGATATCAGAAATGAAGAAGAAATTTAAATCTGTAATACATCAGATGGATCAGCTGAAACAGGAGATCAAAAACAAAGAAGATGACCTAGTAAAAGCACATCTGGAAAATCAGCAAACAGACAAGGAGAAGGAATTATTGAAAGTAAGAGCCTTTACACATACACCTTTTTACAAAGGATGGTTAACATTATTTCACAGACTGCATTGTATTCCTGGTCTGTGGTAGTTGTTTTGTTGTATTTTAATAAACTGTTCTGTAACTGAAGCATAAGATCCTTTACACTTTAGAGGTATTAATTACACAAATATTCTCTGTAGCTGCCAAATTTAATCTCTGCATATAATTATAATCCAAAAGATCCTGATTTGTCTGTTGGAAGCTTTAAATCTCTAGGTGATTAAGCAGTTTTACTATAAAGTTCCATTTTGCTTGCAGAAACGTGGGTTTTGGGGATAACTTGATTCTGGCAGACTTTTAATATAAACCCTTATAATTCAAGTTTTTTTTCTTAAAACCTTTTTTCTCTCTGCTGTTTAAGTGTAAACCCCATTATGTTATACTCCACAATGTTGTATTTTTGTGTGACTAGCAAGCATTAGTCTTCTGGGAGTTAGGTAGTGCCCTTTAGTTAGTCCCTCTGTGCAGAAAGTTATTTTAATATTGTGGTATAAAGCAGCAAGAGTCTGTTTTAATTCAAAGGAAATCTGAGCTTGAAGCTCTGTTGTTCTCAGCATTGGCTGCAGCCCATCCTTAGATAAGCTGTTAGATTTGTGGTGATATCTCAACCCAATTTACTGCACTCTCAAAAGAATGAAGGAGTTAGTGTTCACAGCAGCTTATTTTTTCTTTTCACTAAGCACTAGGAAAAAAACCCCAAACCTTGAAACAAACAACCCCCCACGAAACCAGAAGTCCCCTGCCACTTTCCACAATATTTTCTATTGTCAGTTTATTGCTATGCTGCAATGACTCCTTGAGTTTTCAGCCCTTCTCAGCACATTACAGTTATGACAAGATGTCAATAGAGCTTTGTGAAAAGGTGATGAATTTGTGTTCTTGTACCTGATCTGTCTCAGAATTGTTCTATCAGTGATGGAGAAGTCAAACAGTGTCTCATTTCCTGTGTACAGCTTTCTGCCTTAACTAGTCCCCAGTTCTGTCTGATCACCTCAGACAGAGGTGCCATCCATTTGACAACAATAGGATTGCTAGATGGTTTACCCACACAATTATTAACTAGCAAGTATGTCCATACACTGACATCACACTACTGACTAGCTTAAGGGCATTGTGTACTTCTACCTGAATGTCTCTGCTGAATACTAAAGTTGAAGAGAATTCAAAGAGGGAGGTGATTGATACAGGCAAAAAGAACCCAATTATTTGTGTAGCAAGCCAGCTTCAATTTGTCCTGTTTGCACTGATGTGAAGCAAACAAGCAAGCTGTTCCTGGGAGATCAGTTTAAAGAATGTGCTAAATCATGGAGGACTGGGTTTCATAGGAATGAGATCATACAGACATTGGAATTATGCTTGCCTCGGCTAGCATTAAGATCTTAAAAATGTATAGTCATGGTAAATGAAACAGAAGATGCCTTATCCAAGCTCCATTAAAGCCAGTACAATGCCGTCTTTTGGTTTCAGTTGGCCTTCATACAGGCTTGTGGATCAGACTGGTTTGACAAAATATCTGAATGGTGCGAAATGCCTATCTGAAAGCTGTAAAAAATATGGCCCTCATGTTTGAACTGTAGTGAAGTGCTTTTGTATATTTTTGTAGATGTTCATGCATGTCTTTTATTTCTTTTTAGCATTTTCTAGGAATCTGCAAGCAAAACTTGACTTGTTATTTCAGCATTGTGTCCAGTCCCAGCTATACCTTTTAGAAAATCCATATTCTCCTCTCACCTCTAGATAAAACAGATAAAACCCCTCTTCACTTACACTAGTATTTCAGAATCTAAGCAAGAATTTGGTTTGAATTTGGTTTGAGATATTGCCATAGGTCCCACATAAATTCTTCTTTCTTGCTGACTGTTCTTCAGGTCTTTGAAATTCTATGAACCAACTTCAAATGAGCTGTTGCTGATTTACAGCAGTTTCAGACCTGTTTTCTTGCTTGCACAGTGACTGTGTTAATTCATTTCCTTTTCTCTTACCTAATGTACACAGATCCTCTAACTCTAGTTTTTAGCATATTTAGTCTAACTGGAAGTCCTGTTAGCTTGTGGGGCCTTTGTGTGGCTTGAAGTATTTATGTTCTTTTCTACACAAGGCAGTTCAGATTTATTTTAACTTAGTGCATTCCAGTGAGGAGATTTGTTTATATGAATGTTTGCTGCCAACATCTAATGCCACCTTTGTTTACAACTCATATTTTTTCTGACATGAGAAGACTATAGAATTTTGATATATTAAAAAAATATTATCCAGCAATGCCAAATGCATGAGCAGTTTTACATTTGTAGACAGCTTTTGCGCAGTGTTGATTGCATTTCGATATGAAGTGGCTTGCATTTTTATTCGGCTCATGGATTCTGATGAACATCTAACACTGAGTAAGAGAGATGTGAGTGTTGCACATATGGGAAAATGAGAGGGGTTTTTTTTAAAGAAAATAAGAATGGAACAAGCTATTTTATTATGACAATGGAACTGTTTCTGTCTTAAATCATTGTTTTTGTAGGTGCAGCCTTCATCACAGCCTCATTCTTTCAACATTGGATGATGCTCTTTTCCAAAAGGCAGCTTGAACATCATCCTTCATAAGGGTCAGAGTTGTGGCAAAGTGTTTGAGTCAAGGCTTGAAAGTTTTCCTGTCTGTCTGTGAAAATGGACTGTAGTCAGCTAGTTCCATCTTGGCTTTGACTAATTGCCTAGCAATGATAGAAATTTCCTATAATCCAAGAAGACCCTATTAGTTTTTTATCTACATACATGCCTTGAATTATAGACATGACAGTGGTATAGAATTATTGGTCACATTGCAGTGTTAGTTTAGGTTAGTGGTGTGCAATTACTGTAACAGTGTGCTTAGGGACAACTTCTCTTTTCCGAGTCTTCCTCATCTGCACATCTACTAAAAAGGTGCTAGAGCTCTTTAATTTTGCTGTTCCATGCCTGGTTGCCATCTTCTCCATTTATTCTGTTTTTCCAGTCTGAAGCCTGTCCCAGATTTATGCTGATTTGTATTACATAATCCTTTGTTAAAAGGATTGTTGCCCTTTCCAGCAAGGTGACCTATCATTTCTCACATCTCTGACTGACTTTGAACTTTAAATATCAGCTCCATTAAAAGGCTTTCCAAATAAGAATTACTTAATTAAAAAAAAACCAAACCCAACATTTATTAAACGAGGTGCTCCTGAATTACAACTTGAATCATTGTAATAGATAAAATTCCATTCAAATTTCTATTATGTATAACATAACAATATTAAAATACTGTTTACATTTCTTTAGGGATCTTCATGCTTTTTTTGTCTTAGTGATTCATTCTCAAAAACTAACAAAATGTGTGCCTCTCAGGAAACTAAAAGAATGTAGGAGATTTTATAAAAATCCTAACTCTTGATCCCTGGTTTATGTAATGGGAATTTGATACTAAGTGCAATTTACCTGTATTCTTTGACTCTATCAGGCTGAACTGCTTCAGATGAAAAAACAGGCTCTGGAAACCAAACACTTCATAGAAAATCAGGAGGCAGAAGAAAAAAAGCTTCTAAAAATTATTGCTGAAGCTGATGCTGAGAGGCTGAAGCAGAAGAGGGAAATTGATCAGGTAGGAATCTCTGATTTGGCTTTTCAAAAACTCCGCATTCTGTTCTCTCATTCGTCCGGTGTATTTTTAAGATCAAGATCCTTGGCTACTGTAAATGTGGTACTACTAAAGCTTTATAGTGCCACTGAAACAAAAATGTTAAGATACTGAAGTGAATGAAATATGTAGCTTATGCTTCTCAGGCAAGTGAACCCTTATAAAGGGGAAACTATTGGGCCTTTGCCATATTTCTTTCACTAGTGACTGTGAAACCTCTTAGTGCGCATGATTTTGACTAATGCAAATGAAGTCATGATCCTTTGGGATTGTACTGAGGAACTATAACTGATATTATTGCTTTGCCCTGAGTCCTTAGGTTATCAATGAGAGAGACATCCTTGGGTCCCAGCTTGTTCAGCGCAACGATGAAGTGGCTCTGCTGTATGAAAAGATTAAAATTCAGCAGTCCATTCTAAACAAGGGTGAAAACCAATACCGTCAGAGAATGGAAGACATCCAGCTTCTCAGGATGGAGATCAAAAAACTTCGGCGGGAGAAGGGAATACTTGGCAAAAGTGTGGCTAATGTGGAGGATCTCAGGTAGAAAAACTTGATTAATGCATTTCCATAGTGGCTGCATCCATGATTCTGTGTTTGAGACAGGAAATATATTCTACGCATCGTAAAGATTTGTATCAACAGCATTATACCTCTGAGAAAGGAATTGTTTGGTTCGACCTCACACACAGACTGGATTAAATTCATGAAACAACACCAATTAAGAAAATCATAATATAGGAAGGAGGAAAGGAGGAAGAAAGATCTTGGCCAGAGCTGTAATAGTTTCCCTATTTCCCTTTGTACTGTGAGTTACTGCCTACAGACTAAACTTGACAGACAGTAGCAGAAAAAATGTTCATAGTTCAGTGAGCTACTTAGTGGTACCCAAGGCCCAAATTAGTGGAGCTGCTTTTTATTAGGCAATCCACAGGGGATAAGGAACGCTTGACATATTTATAACAACCCCCTGCACATTTTCACAGCTCTCTTCTTCCAGATTTATATGAAGACTTGCTCTCTGAGAAAGATTTAGTTAAATTTTCATCAAAGGTTGTGTTTCTTTAAAACAGAAGTTTAATAGCCCCAGCCTGATTTATCTCCTCCTTCTCTGTCATAATGCTTCCTTTCTCTTTTTAACCCTCCTGTATTTGAGGTGTATTCTTTGCTGATGGGAAATTATTGTCTTTTTCTATAGAATCAGTCTTAGTTTGTAAGGAGGGGCAGCTATGTTTTTAGCAGATAACTGTCATACTAATTCTATGTAGCTAGCACAGTGTTGACTGAGATCTTGAGTTTAACTGTATCGGTACAATTCCATGGCTTTCAGTAGAGCAAATTAACTTCAGTCGTGGTCAGTCCCATTGACTCCAGTGGAATTATGCCAGTTTGATTAGGTGAGACAGAAGAGCGAATTGGGCACAAAACATTAGCAATTGAAGTTTTCATTGACTGACTGTAGACAGGAATAGGATTTGAACTTGTTGCCCAAATGCATTCAAGCTGAAAGTCTGTTACTGTATTGAAACTCGGTGATGGTATTGAAGTATAGTGCAGTGCATGCCATGATGGGTGGATCAATTCTTGCTAACTGCAGCAGCAATCACATACTTAATGAAGTCCAAAACCATCATGAAAACTGCCTGTCGAAAGACTCCATTTATCACTTGTGTTGCTAATTAGCTTTCTTGATTTGCCAATTGGAGATGTGAGGTTTTTTTTCCTCCTCCATAACCTTGTCCAATCTCACAGTTAAAAAAAAGTCTTTTTCTCTCTACTGAGCTAAATGCAACTCTGAGCTTAGTAAGAAAAGATTCAGTGGCAGAGTAGGCACATGTTGATCCTCCACCCCCTTTTCACCTTGGAGAACTTGCAGAATGCACCCACCAAAGCGATAAGGGTTGGACCATTGCAGAATGTGCCTTTATTTTCCCTGCGCCTTGATCCCCTATCCTTGCCATAAGAGCCTAGTTGTCAAAACATTTTGGAAGTGCTCAATTAATTTTAAATTCAGCAGCAAATCACCCCTGAAATTCCTTGAGAAGTAATGAAAGAAATCAAACTTGCATTCTCTAAAGAACAGTGTCCATAATAGTTAGGTCCTAGAGTGTGTTTTATTTACTGGATTATGTGGACTATGTAGATTTCAAACCTTTTTTCAAACACAAGCTGTTAGATTCAATACAGAGCTAACTAGATATGACTCCAAAACTGATCTGTAGGTTACTCTAGATGAATCAACTTTCCTTCTGGCCTTAATGTACGTGGGAAGAGATGGGCAGTGAGATCCAGTAGGCAGTGGAGTAGATTCTCTAAGAACTGAAGAAAAATCCCTTTTTTAGGCCAGCCTTTCTGAAGTGAGTGAAGAGGTCTAACTGTGTTATCTTATGGTTCCACCTGCTTAGTGGTATCAGTGTTGATTATTAACCACAAAAGTCACTTTGCTCATGCTATAGTGCATGAAAGAATGATGTGTTATCGTTCATATTAGTGCCTTGGCCACATCGGTGTGGTTTCAGTGTGTTTTTTATCTTTTCGTTTTATGTTGGTCTTTAGACAGGAGATTCATCACATGCGGAAGGAACTATTAAGGGAGCAGGGTCGATGCAAAGTTTTGGAAGAAGAACTGGAGAATCCCTTGAATGTTCACAGATGGAGAAAATTAGAGGTGATATGTGAGCATTTCAAGTCCCCAAAGCCCATATTACCAAGTCAGTGACACAGCACAAAGCCTATTTCGTTTACTGTTATGCAAATTATGTGGAGGGGCAGGCAGACTGAAATTTCCATAGTACCAGCAGAACGATTAACTGCTGAATGGTTTCTGTGCACAATGCAATCAGTGTTATTTTTGTGTTACTTTCTCAATGAAAAATTGCAGAGGGATTTGTAAAGAGCCAGTTAAATGCTAAAGGAAATAAAAATGCATAAGGTGACTTTAGAAAGGGGTGGTTTTTTAACATGGATGATGAGAAAGAGAATGATAGGAGAAAGATACAATCCTACGCTCATCAATTAGGGAGAAGTATATGGGAAAAAAAGCCAGAATTAGAAAGAAGTGTATGCAGGTATAGAATGAACAGATATGGAGTCAAATGGAGGATGAACAGTTATGAAGTCAAATGGTAAATTACATCTGTGAGAAAATGAAGAGACCTCCACATAACAGTGGTGGGCTCCCAAAGATAGCCATGCCAGGTAATGTGAGTTCAGCTGTTATGTAAACAGCAAATCTAAATTTCACACTATTTGAACCTGCCAAATGAAGGGGAAAAATAAAGAATCCATCAAGTACAGACCAAATATATGAACATCAATTGGCATGGCTGGGTATTTTTGAAGTCAGTGCCAGCTGAGACCTCTCTACTGTGTGGGTCTTTGATCTGATGCCAACCTGGGTTGCTTAGTTGCTCTAATAATGAGTGGTAACGTGCTAGTCCCTACAGAAGCAGAGCTGAATATTTTGGCTGTGCTTACTAGCATGATAGTTCATTTCTGATCTCTTCATGCTGAGCTTAAAGCAGAATGGTGCACTTAGCTTTTCTCATGGAAGGGAGATAAAATGCAGGATGCTGAAGTAGGTTAAAGACATCTAGGTACAATCATCTCCAGCAGCACCTTGTAACAAAGGAAAATTGGGCCAGTCAAAATGTTTCATATTGGGGAAATGAATTTATGAAGAGGCTGATACAGGAAATCATGCCTTTCCATTCTAGGTTAGTGGTCTGTATTTGGAACACAAAAAGACATCAAGATCCGTGTGAAATAATCCTCATAGGGTTTTGGTTCAATTCCTAATGAAAAAATGCTCTTGTATCACTACAGTTGTCACAAACTGGCACCATGTTTGGGCAGCGCTATATACTATATATAGTTTGGGCAGTCAAGGACCGTGTGGGTCATGGGGACTGAATTACTTTTTATCCTGGTTTCTCAGGAGGTGATATTCTGTTGTGAGTGCTGCATGTGTATCTGTATTAGTGTCCTGCTTACACTTGAATTGATTAGTCAATTTAGACAGTATCAGACAAAAGATTAAGAGCCATGAGATACCAAGTTCCTTATAAGCTCAAGCAAACATACAGAGAGCAGGACTTTATTGGAGCCTTTACTGCAATGTGTGTTTAATTCTCATGAGACATCACATGAGAAAGGAGAAACCACCTGGGAGAGGTGTTGTGAATCCCTGAGCAGGAAAAAGCTTCTTTTGGAGTTTGCTCTTCATTAAAGGATCCAACAAGAGGATACAAAGTGGTGGGAAAGTAAGCTTTGCAGGCTTTTCCTCACAGAATTATTTATTATTATTAGGTGTTTTGAGGAGGTTTCAGGAGGGTAACAGTGTTAAACATGCTCCAACTGATCTTCCTGAGGCAGAGCTTCCAGTTTCAGGACTGCTTGTATACTTGCCATTTAAAAAAATAATCAGCACTGCCCTCCCCCTTTTATATTTGTCACTTTTGAACACTTAGATATTATGGTTTTAATTTGCAAGAGAGAAACACTAACTTGTTGTTTATTGTTATTATAACATAATTTTTGAGACTGCTTTGCTCTTGTCTAGGCCAGTGACCCAAGTACCTATGAGCTGATTGAGAAAATACAAAGACTACAGAAGCAGCTTATCACCAAGACAGGTGAAGTGATAGAGAAAGAATTGCTCCTTCAGGTACTGCAGCATTATTGTTTTGTTGTATCTTATTAACACATTCGACTTACTCTGCATTCTCTGTCTACTCAGATGTGCTTCCTGAATGTTATTTAGATGCGTGACTTTGAATTTCTTTTGCATGCCTTTTAGGTAGCTTTAGATGGCAGCACTGACTCACTGAAAGAGAACAAATAGCATCTGATTAGTTGATTTTTATAGTCTGGTTACTGTTACCTGGACAACTCTGAGGGGAAAAAAAACAACAAACAGGAAAAAAAAAAGATTACTTTATTCATGTAATAGATTAGTCTTCAAGTCAGTGTTAGACCTTTGGAAAGGCTTTTCTGTCCTTTTGAACATACCTGTTATGACCAAAACATGAAGGAAAATCCTTGCTTGATAACATTTGTGCTTAGCTTGGCTTTTGGCAGAAGTGACACTACCGAGTTTGTGTGATTTAGATATGCAGCTGACCGGGCCAAGTTTGTCTTCAAGGTCTTCTGCTGAACTTTGCCAGAA
Organism: Psittacula echo; assembly: GCF_963264785.1. Lineage (NCBI taxonomy): Eukaryota > Metazoa > Chordata > Aves > Psittaciformes > Psittacidae > Psittacula > Psittacula echo. Next base: position 13,480,409 of record NC_137743.1, on the reverse strand, counting down.
AAAATAGTTTTTGTAATAGTTTATCTTTTTTAACTGTGTTTGATGTCCCCTAACCCCAGTGCTACCAGTGAGATTTATGTTGTAGAATCAAGGAGAGACTATATTCCTGTAGTGCAAACCTTGCTATCAAATATGACAAAAAAGGACCACCTTTGGGCTTTAACCATAGGTGTAAAACTGTGAAATATATCTCCTTTCCCCTAGTGACTGTAGGGATAGCTACAGTTTGCCACTTCTAGGTATGATTTTAACATCCCAGTCTTTAGCACCCTAATAGTCTTGAAGCCTATGTTGGGTGTTGCTCAACGAAGAGTCAAATGTGACCTGAATCTCCCTCTGTTTTGAGAAGCAGCTCAGCAGATGTTATCAAGGCTGGGTTTGTCTCTCTTTCTTTATTGTTTTGTAGGAAAAAATGGATCTGCAATTTCATTTGAAGGTAATGTATGGTGTATTATGCCTTTGCTTGGAAAAATTTAATCTTTGCTGCATAGCACTGCTGCACACTGAAATGCTGTCAGTGAAATAGTTTGTAGGCTTAAACAAAATGTAGCAAAAATAGCTTCAAATTTAGTGTTATACCCATGCACAAATCCAGTTCTGATAGATTTTTATGTAGTCTATATTGCGTATCTTGCCTTATCCTTAGTGTGCTTCAATTTAGCTATTGTCCTTATTTAGAAATGAAGAACTGAGATGTAGAAGTATTAAATTACCTGCCCAAGAAAATCTTTGAAATGATAGGTACCTGAGCCTCTTACTATACTAGCCATTGGCACAATCTGTCTATGCAGCAGTCTTTCTATGGCAACTCTACTATTTTTTGGTTTGGTTTTTTTTTCTGTTTTCCTAGAATTAAGTCAGAGTTTGGCAATATGAAATTTAATTATTACAGCTAGAATTGTTAATGAATTCCTTTGTATCCTTAATTCAGGCACCAATTTCCTGTGCAACAATGCTGAAATGAAGGTCCCAAAGTGACTGACAGTAAAGAGAAGGCTGAAATACCATGCTCTACATTCTGTTCAGGGCTTTATCATCAACATTTCTGATCTCTTTTCTGTTTTGCCACAGTGTTTTTGAGTCCTCCACAATGACTGAGATAGGGCTTTTTTGTAGCAGAGTGTGGGTAAGGAAAGGTAACCATAGATGGAGCTGGATCCCCCAGCTCATTTCCTCAAAAGGGTTTCCTACTGGATAGATCATTGGTTTAGGAGATGCAGGTTAAGTGTCCTAGCTAGGCTTCTTCTGCTGTGCCTGGATAACCTTGTACAAGTAATTTTATTACTCTTTGGACAGGTTTTCCTTGGTATTATGATAATATCTGTTTCGTAAAGTGATACTCTGATGCTCACTAAGGCAAAATGCTCACTAATAGCTTATGAAACTGATGCTATCATGCTCCAGCACCTCCAGCAGCAGGAAATGAATGGAAAGCAGTAATGTTAACTTTACAGAGGAAACTGAGCTGTACACAGCAGGAGGGTTGCTTCACCAGACCTCCTTCTAGGCAGTGTTTCCTTATTCAATAGACAGTGTAGGGTGTGATCCTGGATGAAATTTAGGATTTTGGGAAAATGTAGCGATTTATCTGCTATTTCTGGAATGTTTAATTTTTGTCCCATCAATATAATTCATTTTGGCTAGTGTGTTTGTTGTGTGGTATATACAACAGTCAGTGTATAACGCATTGCTCCTCCATAAGGTCTAATAATTACTTTCTTATTTCCACCCCGCCTCCCTTTTTTAAATCCTCTCATGTTTAAAGGCATTCAATATCTGTTTTTTTTTAGGTCTCTCCTTGAAGTTAGCTCAGTTCAGTTCAGTCTCTGCTCATTTGCAGGGGTAGGGGAATTGCTGATGACTTGGCCTGTGTAAAGGCGGTGTAACATCCCTTGTATTTGGAGCCAGAGACTGTAGGAGATGAGGGACATGAACTTCCTAGCTCAGAGAACTGCTTTCCCATATTGAGTTTGCTTGCAGAATCATACCTCCTCACTCTGAGCCATCGTTATCCACATCTTGCCCCATGATGAGGGCACAGCAATTGCATGTATCTGCTTTAAAATGATCTTAATCTCTTGCTTGCCATACATAACCATTTTTAGGTGTGTGTGGCTATCATGCTGGCAAATAGGATATTTGTTGAAAGTGAAGCTTTCGAATGCCTGTGTCTATGATTTCTGTGTATGCATATTATGTAACTTAAACTCCTTCACATCAAAACGTAGTAATAAAATGGAGTGCAAAAAACCTGTGTGGGTTGAATATTGAGTATTAAAAACACCCTTGGAATTTAGAAATAACCCATGTCTGATAACGGTTGAGCCCAGTGTCAGCAACCTGCAGTTTGATTTGTAGGGTATTCACCTTGCTGCATCCTCATGCAGAGCTGTAATGTTTATATAAGGAAAAAATAATTCCATTTGTATTGTATACACTGTAGTTCTGTCTCCTGACTTTTTTTTTTTTTTTTTTTGTTAATGGTCTTTTAAATAAAACTGGTTTATACAGGGAACAATGAGGCAGGATGAGCTGGATATATAAATGGAAATTTTTGCTAAGGATTACAGTATATAGATTCATGTAGAAAAGCATCTGCTTACTTTACCTGCTCCTGATGTGTATTTGATCGTATCCTTTTTATTAGGGTTTTCAGGATTTCTCACCTGTTAGTTCCTTCTTTAGAAATGATGCAGCTGGAAAAGCATGCTGCAATCCCTGCTATGTGATTAAAAGATTCACTATGTTTCAGTCAGAAAATTTTGATTGCTGACAGTACAGAAAGAACCCAGCTTGACTCTAAAATCCCATACAAAAATATCTTTTAACATGTCAGCAGGGCACATTTTTTGTGTCAGACATTAACTGAGAGGTATTGAATATGCAACATGCCGAATGTTGGTTTTTTAGAATGACTTTTCAGAGTTGAACACTCTAATAAAGCATAGAAAGATATCCCATGTTACAGAAACTATTAAACTCTTTTCTGGTTTCTGATTTATCTGTGCCCTGTAGCCACAGCATCTTTGGTTATAACCTATCAGCTCTCATACACCAAATAAGTGTGGACACCCTGAGAATTTGAAGGGTAGCTGCAAAGCAGGCAGTCATACTTTCTCCTTTAACTCAGGTGTTCTCACAGTTGTGAGCTGCTGTGCTGATGAAAAATGCTGTCTTAAAAATCAGATCCAAACCCAAGGTCTTGAATAGTTATGGTCAATAAGAATGCAAAGGCATTTTTGCCACACACTGGAAATGTTACTTCAGCGTTATCCAACTTCCATGTTTGAGTCACTACCTTCCTTCTGCATCTGTGCAGTTAAGATACAGCGTTTTTTTGGTTCATTTTCTAAGCTGTTGATTAATACTGCAGGACTTTGTGGGGAAATACGCTCTATGGTAACCAAGGAATTTCAATGAGGGGTGAAGATAATTGGGAACACATGTGGTATGAAAAAAACGTGTTGTATGTCCATAAGGTATAGTTAGTAATAAACAGAAGTGCTCTGCTGAGCAAATTCCAACTGCCAAAAATATTATACTTGCTCACTTTGCATGTGGGACAAATCCCTCACCTGCCTGAAACTCTACTGCATACTGAACAGGGATGTAGTAAACTCACAATGTAATGGATTACCTTGTTAGGATTAAGATTAGTGTGGTTTTAGGAACTTTTCCCATTAAAAGTGAATTATTCACTGCTTTATTTGTTTCAAATTTAGTTCTTTCTCTTCAGAGTGAACTACTCTAATTCGATTTTATGTCTGACTGAGCAGAATTTTATTCAGCTGCACGTCTGGAATGCATAACAGTGGGAAGATTCACATTACATGTCAATTACCTCCGTTGTCAGTCATCTCAGAAGATTGTTCATAACTGAAAAAGAGATGTGCAACCAAGATTATTTGTGAAGGGAGGCAAAGGCAAATGTGTTTCATTTAAGCCTTGCACGTAGTAGCAAAAATACTGTTTTTCTGTATGTATATATTTTTTAATCACCATTGTTTTAAGTTGTCAGCATTCAGTGTGCAGGATCAGGCAATCAGGATGTGATGCTCCCAGACTGTTAGCATCTTGAGCTCATAGTTTCAAAGAGCGCAAGGGCAAAAGGCATGATTAGCTCATATATCTGACTCAGAGATTACAGTGAGATAGCACCCACATGTCCTTTGTATTGAGCCAAGATTTCAGTCCCCTCAAAGAGCTGATGGTCCCACTGACAGAGAGTAGGAGGAGTAAAGGGGGTGCTGCTGTCTCCAGTATTTACCGGTAGAGTTTCATTTTGGGTGTTGTGAGATACAGGGAGGAGAGAGCAAAAGAGAATTTCTCTGCGACCTTGGGCAGTTTATATAGCTTTTGCACAGCAAGCAGAAAGGGAATAAAATAATTTCCACACTTATAGTGGTGTGTGAATGAATATGTTAGAGACATGACTCACTTCAGTAGTAACAATAGCTAGCTAAACACTCAAAATAGGCAGATGTTTTGTGGCATTTGTGTTAACTTGGTAGGAGAACTGTTCTGTCCAGTTTGAGGTGCTTGTTGCTATAGTCTCTGAACATATAGATGACCATCTTTATTTCTCAGAGCTGATACTGTAGTTTCATAAAGAAATCTGCTTTAGAACAGTTTGTTACCATGTGAGTTTGTGCAGGCTGGCAGCTACTGGAATCAAAGCTTTCTCCCAGCTAACACAGGAGCGTTGAGATTTGCTTCCACGTATTTGTTATTACAAAAAATCTGGCCATTTATTATTTAAAAATACTATTTTCGTTTCAATCTTGTTTCATTTTTCTCAGCCCAGTTCATGAGAGCCTCGTCCTTCTGGAAGTAATTTCTTTCCCTAGCTTAGCAGTTTCATAAAGCATGCTTCTGCTAGGTTTTTCATTGCTCTCACAGTGCTCATGTAGCTTCCATTATACAGCATGTAATACAAAAAAGTGTGCTCAAATGCCAAGTAAGAGAGTTTTTCTGTCAGACGTCCTGCTACGGAAAGTAGGAGAATATTTTCCTATTACCTGCTTTTATTTTGGTATTCTTAAGGCCCTGTTGAGTTTTAATTTAGGTTTTATCTGTACACCTTCAAAATAGTTGAGATTTACTTTACGCTCTCAAATGTGGCATTTATATGTTTTTGGTGCTGAGTATAGATTCTGCTTGGATTTGTCAGTATAACCTACTTACATGTTGCATGTAGGGTAGGTAGTCTGAGTTGGTTGTTGGTTTTTTTTCTTGCAGAATTGTCTATTTTCATAAAAATAACTGCAATTCACTTCAGGAAACTAATGACTGTAGAATCCCTAAGAGTCTCTTTTGACCTGCCCATTATTGTTTCTCTGTCATCTTGCCTTTAGAGAGATTTTAGCGGAGGTAGTTTGGGAGAGTGCTTTGTACATACTGAAACTTACAGGTGAACTGTGAAATCCACTGCCAAAATACAGTCCTTTCTTTACTGCTCCTTTATCATTTATATATAAAGTCAACCTTTTGAAGGGATTTTCCATCCAAAAATGAAAAGGGAATATTATTTTTTTTCCCTGGCTTTTAATACTTCACTAGGACTTGGCTCTTTCCTCTCTCTGTTTCCTGGAGGATTTGACTTCCTCTGGAAGCACTGGATTAATGCCCTATCTTGCAGCTGAAGCTAGTGGTTCTCTCAGCCCTCAATTAAAGGGGTGAGTATATTGAGCCTGAGGCCTTTTCTATGCTTGGAAGTACCATTTCTACTCACAAAAAAGGCCATTTTTCTGATTTAGCTTATACCAGCTCTTGAATGGCAGAATATTTTCTTGCCAGTATAATTGCATCTAATTGTATATCAAGTAGCTGGCATAGCCATGTCAGCACAAAGAAATTGCACCACTGAGAAAGCTAAGCTGGCAAAACTTTTAAACATTGATCAAATGGCTCCTGACATGGTGAAAAAAAGGCAGAAAAATTCTTTCTTGTCCCCATAAAAATCTGAGGGTTGTTACAGATCTTAAGGAAGAGGAAAAGAGAAAACAGTACCTGATGGAGTGTGGGCTTTGAGTTTATGATTCCATTTGTAAATTGGTGGCCAGAATTTCAAAGAATTTATATTGGAATATAGAAATGAGAAATACAGTAAGGACTCAGGCCTAGCATTTACTTTTTGGCTTTCAGCTGCGTATGAATCATAAAGAAAATTTTACTTCCGCTGTGCCATGCAGATTTAGGCACTGGTGTGCCAAAAGCATGCTGTAAGAATTGCCTTGATTTAGAACTGGACTCCAAAGAGATTCTCTGTTCTTTTTTCACATGAAAAACTAATGTATTTCCATAAATTCTGGCTGTAACTAGTTCTATCTAGTGATGAACAGAATATATCTAATTATCAGCACAATATTTTGATGCACAACAGTTTACTGAGTTAGTGCCATTAAATTAATTTCAATCTAGTGCCTTTAATCTGATTTGGAGTCTCCAATGTAGTATGAAGTGACATATTGAGGTACTTAATGCATTGATTCATCCTTCAGGAGTACTTTTTGAGGTTCTTTTCTTTTTGTGCTGCCCTTTTATTTTGCTTTTATTGTACTTGAAATGTTCATTGCTGAACTAGAGCTTTGACTGGGGTCTTTGACTGTAGGTGGAAATGTTTTGTATTTTAGTGTTGGTATTAAGTTGAAGGATTAGTGTCATTTAGAGGTCTTATGCCTGGCATGATGATTTCCTATGCAATTTTTTTCTGACATGGATATTATTTTTCTGATTAATTAAATTAATTCAATTATTGATTTCTTTTTAAACTGATTGCATATCCAGTAGGGTTCTGTGAGTAGGTTAGAAGCACTCACACTGAGCAAACTGTAGGATCATTGTGTTAATTCTCAGTGCCATCCTGTGATGATGCGATAAGTAATCACATCTCATAAACAGGAAAGATATGATTCACCTGTGCGAAGGGTCTATTGAGGGTCTACATATCTAACTGGAAATTTCATGTACGCCTTAAGAATTCAATGGGGATTTGGGGGATGTTCAGTTCTTGCCCTAGCTTTCCTCAGAAAGGAGTTGATTTCTATTTCTGCATATTATAAATATGCTTCTTGGCGCATTAGTTTATTTTAGCCCTTCTAATCTCAGTTCATCTAGAATTAGAAGATGTTCTATGCTATAGAAGTTTTACAGCATGATAAACTGCTCTTAAAAACACGCTGACATTTACATTCTTTCCCTCCTCCCACATTTGATGCAATTCAACTGGAAGAGAATAAAGTCTTCTCAGGAAAATAGCCTTTTTAGGTTTTTTTTTTTTTTTTTTTGTGTAGGGTATGTTTGTTTAAACAAGGTTCTGAAAGAACACATAGGAAAAGTACTGATCACTTTAATCAGGTTCAGTTGACTACTCCTTAGGGTAGGAAAATAATTTTCCATTAGAAGTGTTTCTGACACTGGAGCAGGGAAGCAAAGCAGATTATTTAGCAATCAAACAAAATGTTTTTTGGGAAAAAAATTCTTAGTGGAAGAGTTTGAATCTCACTGAATCTCTGTGGAACTACATTGCCCTGAAACAAAACAGATTTCTCATGTTAAATGGGTCTGGACAGAAGTAAGGTGCAAATTTATTTGAGAAATTAGAAGAAAATAAATTAAAACAACTTTAGAGGTAGGTCCTGCACCGCTATTAGGTGCTATAATGGTGTTTTAGTTAGAAATATTCAGATGCCATTTACAAAGACGAAGAAGTTGCAGGTCGAGTAAAAATCCCCTAGGGTTTGTAGGTGGCAAACGTAGATGAATGTTTAATCTGGTTTTCAAGTTTTTTAGGAGAATTGATATGTTTACTTGAGTTTGAACCTGGAATACATCAATAAAACAACAAATACCATCCTTTATTGATGAATGTCATTTCCTTCATTGCAGTACAGGAACTCCTAGTTCATGAATTTTAGCATGCAAGATTGTTGTCTTGAAGTGTACTCTGGTTTATGGTTGTGACTTTTCTTCCATGCTTCTAACCTGCTGCTGTTGTCTAGCCCTGGTGTTTCTGAAAAGCAAGGAGCAGATGTGTTGGCTTTTTCAGCATCGTTGTCCTGGGAGCTTGGGAGAGTGAGTTTCATCTCTGTGTACCTTCAAGGAGTTTTAGTGAACTTTGGCAAATTTATGTAGCGACTGTTCATGTCCAGACCTCTTGTAGGATGAGAATAGGAGCACTGAAGCAGTACTTCAGCATAAGTACATTGAAGATTTAGCTGCATTCAGATACTGACAGGAGGCGGCCATGTGAGTACTCAGGGTACATCAGGGTTATCTGCAATCTGCATCAGAAAAACAGGAACAGTGATCACCAAAGTATTTTATTCAAATGCATTATATCTGGTTTGAGCCAAGAAATCCTGAGCATGGATACCTTGTGTCATTAGACTTAAAATATTTTGTAAAATGACCCATTCCTAAAGTTCTTACTTGGTCAAAATTGCCATTAGCCTCACTGATAATTTGCTAGAATAAAGCTAGAGTAAAAAGTTCAGGAACTGTTCCAGTAAATAACAAATAACTGAAAGAAAACTTGTTTACTCCTCATTCCTGTATTCAGCATGTATCTGGGAAGGAAATAAATCTGCCGTGCACCCCGGGGTAAAGTATATTAATCAACCAGTTATCTTGTTAAGGGAAAATAAATGACTCGCTGTGCTGACTGAATTCATTGAAATGCACAAGCTTTGCAGTGTTGTTAGCAATCTGATACTGTCAGCCATCCAGAAGCTGCTAGAGAAGTTAAAATACTGGAGGAGTGCAACAGCAATGTAGCAGTACATTCGCAAGCCTGTATTACACAGTGTGGCCCAGAGCCAGCTGCAAATCTTTATTATTCAGGTGTACCCTTTGGCAGGCGTTCTTCCGTTGAGGCAAGGGTGCTCTGCTCTTCCCTCAGCACCAAGATATGGACAATCTACAGCAGCTCTTTCAGTGATGGATTGTTATTTTGTATGGTAGTTGCAACTTCAACAACAAAACCCAACAACAGCAACAACAACAAAAAGACATTCCACAGGGACAGACTAGATTTTATCTATTTTGGATAATTTATTTTTATTCTTATAAAAGTGTGAATGATGCCCTTGTTGAGAAAACACATGCAGAAAGATGCAGCAAGTTAAGGCTGTTTTAGGGCAGTGAGAGGGTGGCAGTTAGAGTCACTGTGTTGTTTTCTGTTGTGTTTTACAAGGTAGCTTAAAGTTGGACACATGAGGACACAAACATGCATAGGAAGAACTTTGTTCCTCCATTCTTCACTCTGAGACAACCAGACACAAGCTGCCGAGTGCACAGAAGCCAAGCACTGGGGTACTCTCTACCAGTTGCTCTACATCCTCTAAGCTCAGAGCTCAAGTCTTCCTGTGCCTTAGTAGATATGGCTGTAATCTTAAATAAGGGATGGCACACTTCAGCACAGCTGTTGTCTTTACATTAGGATTCACTCTCTTTCCTCTTCCTTTAGTACTGTTTCTGTTTCTTTGAATTTTAAGAAACAGGCAAGGGGAGCTGAAACAGAGCTCCTCAAAGGATAGCAGAGGGTCAGCTCTAATTATAGTGAGTCTGAATGAAGCCGTATGTTAAAACATTCATGATTTCAGAATTGCCATATGTGTTTCTCAGATACACTGTTATTTCTTAATAGGTTCCAAAATGTGACAGGAGACCACTCTTTCTTCCCTGAGGTACTTGGCATATGCAGGCAAACTCTACTATCATGTCAGAAAGATGTATGTAGGCTTTACTGCCTTGTAAGATATTTGTAGGTTTAAGTGGTGGCTTGACTTTGAGACAGCTGTTCAGAGGTAGCAATTCCAGAACATGAAAGGACTTGAAGCTAAGTTCTCTCATCTTTCAGGGAAATCTAAAGATCTGAGTCAAGCAGGTGATTAAAGTGATGTAGGTGCCTAACTTAAAGATAGGTATTTCTAGAAGCAGCTCTGCAGTTACTCTGACCCTTTGAGGTCACCTGTCAGATCAGTCAGAAGCAAGAGCAGAAGCTGGGTCTGCTGGGAATCCCTAACAGTCCTCCACCTGCAGGAGCAACTAATCACTAATAGCAGAGCCGTGATAATTCTCATTTGATTCATCTGATAGTTTTAAAATCTAAATGGTTATTGAATAGCTAAAATGCATGCTGTTACACTGATGTTAAAAGACAGAGGTTTTAAGTCAAATAGTCTACATTTGGCTTGAAACCCTGTATGTAGTAATTATTAGCCAGTAAAAGGTTCCCCACTGTTTGCTTTGTAGACTTATTTATTTGGAATATTTAGATTCCTTGTTGATAAGATTTGTATCAACCTCTGAATCTCCTCCAGGACACTTTAAGACAAGCTGCTAGTAGAATGTGAAACAAAGGTTTGTTTAGAGCTCTCTTCAGCCCAACTGTCAAGCTGCAGGCAGAGTGGAAATAGATGGAATATTTACATCAATCCATGCCCTGTCAAGGGTAATTCTCACCTTCAAGGAAAAGCTCTCTTTTGTGTGTATATAAGTGCATGTGTGTTTCTGTTCACATAGAAGAGCAGGGGATAATTAATTGATCATCTTCTGCAATGTAAAGTATAAAAGCTGTGACTAAATGAGCTACTCTGGATAATGATTTTATAAACTCGTGTGCTATCAGTAGTAAAAGGGAATTGCAGCTGTTATGTCAGGAAGAGGCATCCATGCCTTTTTCTTCTGATAGATTTTTATCCTTGTGTGTCAGAGTTCAGAAGCTGAAGGAGGGGAGGATATGTAACCTATATGTTTTTCCTTTGGAGAAAAAAGCGCAAATGTTTCTCTGCACAATACCTAGCAATAATAATAAAAATAATAATAAATTACAATTGCACTTTAGCTGGAAATGTTTGTACTTTGTTGTTCCTGGAAGATGGTAATAATGCAGCATTCAGCTCTTGTTGTTTCAAAAAAGAGTCAAGGGTGAAGACTTTAAAAGATGCTCCAAGGTGTTTTTTCCTCTCTCATTAAGTTGTTTTGAAAATGCCAGTCAATTTGGTGCAGTCTGCTCTGTGCCAAAGGAAATGGATTTACTCTTGAGGAGCATTAATATCAAATGGAGGGATATGTTGCTAGACAGGTTTAATTTAACTCCCTCTACATTGGTGCAAATTTCACCAAAGATGGGGAGATTATCCCAGCCTTTCCTTCAAGTTGGTAGCAGCATATTAACAAGAAAACCCAAAGTGTCTCATGTGGTGCTAGTGTTGAAACATTGTGAAAGGTCTTCAGTGCTCTGATTCAAACCTGAAGTAATTTCCCCAATAAAAATATCACATTGGACAGTGAAAGGAGGGTCTAGGTAATGATGAAATATAAGATGTCCTAGGGACCTGCATGCTTGCAAAGGTGTTTGCTGATGGATATGGAATAGACAAGAAAGAGCAGAAGCTTTTGAAAAGTCTTTATTGAGAAAGTTTATCCTGCACGTTTCTCATAGTGCTGAAGGCAACAGTCTTCTATTGTTCTAAAATTCATGAAGGTTACCATATGCTAATTTTTTCCTCATAAAACTTTTAATTATAGATGTCCTGGGATAACAGGTATACACATACACAAATAAACATGCAGCTTATGCAGGTAAAATGACTATGACTAGATGTGTATGTCTATTTATGTATTTAAGCCATATTTCAGTGTCCTGTTTAACACTTCTGAAAAGGGATCACAACCCCTTAAGGATGCTCTGCTGCTGCATGGCATCGTAAACAAAATGGCTCTGGAGTTCAGCTTAGTGGTGACATTTTGGTTATAATGTCAATAAACAAGAAACTCCCCTGTGGCACATTGACTGACTTTGCCTCATCAAACCAGGAGAAACTGTAGTCTGCTTACATGGTTATGATATTGCTTTCTCTACCTTACTAATTAAAATAAGGATTTTTAGCTAGGTTAAATATGCTGGGGTTTGCAGTCCTACACTACGTTGCACACTTTTGCTTTACATCTTTACCTTGTTGGGTTTTTAATTTAGCTCAATTGCTGGAGACAGGCACTAACATAAATGAAATTTACTCTGAATCAGAGGCTTTGGGATTTTTTTGTGTGTGTGTTTTTTAATAATATGTGCAATAGAAAGCTTTTGGTGCACAGTAGGATTTTTGTGGGTTTGGTGAAGAAGGCTGCTGATGTACTGCTATGCCAGGTAAATTTGTTGAATTATCTGTTTGGAAAGACAAGCTGATAAAAATGAGGAAGCTGGGACTTTGTGACCTATTTCTGGTGCGAATACATCTTCATTAAACGTGCAGTCATTCATCGTCTCTGGCTCAGCATGATACCCTGGGCTAACTAACAAGATGGGTCATTTCAGGAGTTCCCTGGTGTCATGGCGAGGGATAAGATGACATAAAATGGAGTCACATCTTTAGAGCTAATACCAGGTGCACTGATCTATCCCAGCGTTGGTGACTACTTCCCACTCCTTGTCAAAGCAGTGAAAAGCTTTGGTGTCACTTTGGGAATGTGTCTAATGGTGCTGATGGTCCCTCTGACAGCAAAACTGAGCAAAATAGGCTGTTCTGGTTGGCAACAATAGCTTCTTTTGAAGCAGGATTATGCTAGCAAAAGTGAATCTTCTCGTAGACTGAGCCAACTTGAGACCACCAAATCATGAACAATTGATTGAAATTTGCCAAACACCAGCCAGTCCCCTGCAGAAGAAAATTATTTTTCTCAGTTTGCTGTAGAGCGTGCAGGCTGGGAGAGCTCCAGATTCTGGCTGAGACAGCAGCTATGTACGTTTAGGGGAAAGCAGCACTCACCCCTACCTTCCCCTGAATTAATGGCTGAGAGGCTTAGGGATGCAGAGAGTTATTGTCATGGCCAGGCCTAAAGGCAGGTGTGTGGGCTCCTTGGAGCTCCCTTGGAAAACAAATCTAAGGCAAGAAGGGCTGTTCTAAAAATAATGTGGAGTTTTGTTTACACAATTTTTGCAGCAGGTATTCACAGAGGTGCTGAAATTCTCTTTGGTATGCCTGAAATTTGACTGTAACCCTCAATCTGAGTCTCCCAGTGTGCCCTGCATACAAAAGATGAATGTGCTCTCATCTCTCTACCATTGGCTTGTCTTAGTTTTTATGTCATAAATCAGTGAAGCTGGTTGACATTATGGATTTGGTCCTGCAATCAAACATCTCCTAAATTCCATGGGAATTTTGCAATGGAACAGATTGCATAAAAAGCTTTGGTACTGGCCTAGACCTGATCTGAAGACATGTACATTACTCTTACTGATGAAGGCTTAACAGCATGGAGTTATGGAGAGATCTGATGGATCTTCCTTCACCTCCTCAAGAAGAGTAGTGCCTCACAGCACATATATGACTTTTAAGTTCTATTCATCTCAAGAACATGTAACTCTGGAAAGATGTTTGTTGTGATTGCAGCCAGGCACAAGGATGGAGGAGAGTGTAAGGGAAGGCAGTTGGGGTCAAGCCAAAGAAATCAATCTTACACATGCTGTAATGGATTGACTTATTCCTACCCAATGGGTGTAGGATTTCAGGTAGCTTTTTCTCCAACATCATCTGTGCAGCCACCAACAGAAATAAAAGTTTACTGACTTCTACTTTAGACAAAATAGTGTTAACTGACTTATAATAGGCATCAAACAGATCAGCTTACCCTCTTTAAATTAGTGTTACACTGCCGATTATCACTGCTGACTTATGATTTTCTTGTCAGTGTTAGAAAGCCTTCTCTTGTCTGGCCCCATTAGGTTCTCAGACATTTAAAGGAATGTACAGGTATTTTACTTGTTCCCCAAAAATCCCCCCCAAAAAGTAGCTCCATCTTCTGGGGGTATTAGGCACTACAGCTGAAAGATACTTTGAATACAACTCATGAATCAGTAAACCCTACTGGTCTTTCAGCATATTCTATGCTGGTAGCCGGCTATTTTAAGGTATCCCTGTGTAATGCACATTGCACAGCTTGTCTGTCTCTTGAATATAGGTAGAAGCTGAAATTTTGCTTTATTAATTTGTGCTGATTTCAACCCCCGGGCATTTCTGGTTTCTTATGCGTAAAGATTAAAGTAGCTGCTATAAGCAATGCATTTTTGGTAGTAGTTTCAAATGTACCTTGTGACTGACTTAGATACACTCATCATTGCAGTTTTAAAATTAATTGAAATCAGTTGATTTTTTAAAATTATTTTTCTCATCCTGGGGTAAAATGTCAGAAATTATAGAAATGCCAACCTGTGAATGCAAACTTCTGCTGATGAGGAAAGAAGTAGCCAGGTTTTTCTTTTAATGTTTTGCTGACATATGGTGCTTCTCATCCAGTGACAAATTAATTGAGTAGATGTAAAAGAGATGGACAGCGCTCAGCAAGGAAGGACAGGATATGCATTATAAGACAGCTGGTTCTGCCTCTGTTGGATTATGAAGACAATATACATCGGACAGCTAACGAGTCTCTGTTGCTGTCCGAGAATAAGATAGATTCTCCTTATAATAGAATTGCACACTTTGTCTCTAAATGAGGTCATTATACACACCATTGCACAATGTTTGAAGAGCTTGGTTGGCCCTTGTAGAGGTTTAGGAGAGAAATAAATTGGAAAACAATTGCACATAAGACCTTCAATCCATCAACTGCTCCATATTTATCCAAATTACCATTACACTCTTCCAAAATACAAATCTGTGATACATTCAGGGGTGGAATGTTAATACTGACTGGCCACATTTTGACAGGGCCTATTTTTCTTTTGCTGTTCTTTTTAACTTGCAGTATAATCTTGTTTTCCTCAGAAAGAAAAGGTGGTAGTGGAAACCACTTGTAGTGACGTAACAGCTCTCTACTGAGAATGAATTCTCAATTTTTACCACTATGCAAACTCAGTCCGGGTCTCAGGAGGTTTTGATTTTTCCAAATGAAGTGAGTAACTTCATTTATAAGGAACTTTTCCTCAGTAAAATTCAGAGTTTAAGGGCAGTGCTTGCAAAAGTAATTTATGAATTTAAGTGCTTCCATTTTTGGGTCCCAGCTTGTGACCATTATAATGTATAGTTTTCAGAACATGCTAAGGTTTAAAACTTTTCGGCTTCTTGTGGTCTTGAAGACTGGACCCCTAGAATTTTACATTTTCAAAGTGACAAGACACTTCTGAAAAACCTGACTCAACCACTGAGCAAGGCCACATGTAGCAGTTCTAGGTGACGTGGTGGCACCTTTTCCCACATCCCCCATGAAAGAATTCTGTGGTAAGAGTTATAGACAGAGCTTATAAAAAACCCAGCAAAATGGGGTTTTGTCAGAGCCAAAGTAAATAATCACCTGTCCTACCTCCCACTTGCCATTTTTGTCTGCTTCAGTTAAATTGTTTGTCTGCAAGTCTGACTTCCAGTCAAATAACCCTCTTTTTTAGTTTCAGCTCTCCAGATATCAGACAAGGGTAGGATCTTACTAAATAATGTTAAATAATAATAAAAATCTCACAGGGCAGATACTGAAAATCTTGTAATGTGCAAAGCTATGAAGGTGATTTTGTTCAGAGCTGTATTTCTCAGACCAAAGCCGCGTACATACTCAAAACACAGTTGAAGCTGTACAGAGAGCTATAAGTGGATGCATGGTGTGGTTTCTGTTCAGGCACGGCTATATGCAATTCCCACAAGTATACTGTTCCAACGTGAAGGAATAGGAGACACGTGACAAAGAAAAATTACTTGGTGGTAATTGTGTTAGTCATAGTTGCTGCTGTTTATACTTTCTTTCCCTTTCCCAGAGCCCCTGCGGTTAAAATGAGAGGTGTTATATATATATGTGTATGTGTGTGCGTGTGTGTGTACATGTGCTTTGCAGGATTTCCTTTGGAAGAAGTTATTCTTTTGTACAGTCTTTCGCTGACATTTCTATAGCCTGCTTACATCCTGTTTGGTGAAGCTATGATCTTTAATGTAAGGCAATGTGGCTCATAAGAATAGAGATTGCAATGCGCACAGTTACTTGTAATTAATTTTCCATCCCTGGATACTCCTCCAGTGACTGTTTTATATTCTCTGTGGCAGAGAGTGCTCACTGATGACAGTGTTTGAGAGTATTTCATTTGTGGTTCAAAGTAGTTGGATGTTTCTCTTAATGAGCTCTCCCACTGCTATCAAAACAACTTTAAATACCTTATGGCTAGTGAGAAAGACTGACACACACGCAGATTTGTTTCTGCAGATGTCTTCTTAAGTTGCATTTTTCAGTGAGGTTTGTTTCGTCACAGGTTGTGCTGATTTTATAGTAATTTTATAAGACCTTTCCCTCTTCCCTTTTTCTTAGGAAAAGGAGAAACTGTATGTGGAATTGAAGCACACCTTAGCTCGGCAGCCTGGGCCTGAAGCCGCAGAACAGTTGCAACTCTACAGGCACACTATCCAAGAGAAGACTAAGCAGCTGAAAGTAAGAGATGCCCTCTGTCTCTGGTTGGGGGGCTGCCAAGAGTGCAGAATGACTTCACCACTTATCCTGAGGAGCAGTGCCTCAGGAAGGTTTTTGATGAACGGTGTGCAAGCTTTAGTATATTAGATCAGGAGAATAAGGTTAATGCTGCATCTCCCCAAGGAAAAACCAATAACAGTAGAGGAAATTTTTCTCACATTATGCTAGTTTGTTTCATTAAAATAGAGGAAAAGTCCTATTAGAATCTGAGTGTACAGCGCAATTCTGTAAATGCTTTTTGAGCATGGGCATTCTGGGACACTAGCAGTTTTCCATTAAGCTTATTCTCCTTCCCTTTTCTTAAACTTTTAAGATCTTTAATAAGCAAATCAAAGCCATTTTGTTTTCCTTTTAACAAACTAGTGGGAACATATTTGGAATCCAGTCTTTAATTCTTGTTATTTCTCTGGCAATATGCATATGCATATTAGGCTTGCAACTTTTAAATGGATGACAAGAGTAACCTGTCCTAACCCTTTGTCATTAGAAGGGAGGATTTCCTGCTGAAGGTATCTTGTGGAAAACTTTGAAAGCATGATATTAAAAAGTGATTTTCTGATAGAATAAGCTGATCTTCCCTTGTTCCTGCCTGCATGAAAGATCAGTCTCCCCAGGAGTTCATCTACTTCTAATGCTCCTCTCTTTGTTGAAGTCATCATCTCCTGTTCACTGCATCATAATCACGTCTATACATACCATGAGGAAAAAAATGCAGGAGCAGATGGGCCTTTAGGAAACAAAGAGGCTGTTATGCAAATCTTAGCTTTCCACGGAGAAGAAAAACAATGTACAAAATGTAAAATAGAAGCCAAAATTTTGCTAAGCTGAATGTGATTTCAAGTTTTCCATACGGTTCCTATTTGTCTTTAATGCAGTCAATTGCTACTGTGTATTTCAGGCACAGTATGCTCTAGCGTACTGGCATGCACACCGTTTTGTAGAGCCAGGTCAAGCTATTCTCCTTCTTAAAGAATGAAAACACGCTATACATGTTCCTACTTTCTTTAAAGTTTACTGATTCATATGAAAGTGGCATTGTATTCATACTTGCACTACCTAGCACTACTTTGCCTGTGTGGATTGAATTACTTCACATAGTAAAGTGGATACTGGTGATAAAACAAATTATTATCATTATTATTATTATTATTAAATAAATCTGTGCTTTATTTTTAAGATCTTCAGTTGAGGTTTTTACCCACATTTTTATGCCAGAACATTAAAAGCTAATGTATGTATAAATACCATACCCCTAATGTTTGGAGTATGTTTTACATGTTTTATTGTTGTTAAATGGCGTAGGCATAATTTTGTAAATTATCCTTAGGTGAGAAGAGGTGATCAAATGAGATAACATGATAGAAAATGAGATGTGCTAGAGAATGGTGATTTCTTATATTGTCCAATGTGAAAGGAAAAAGTGCTTGTAAAAGTACTAACTTACGTGTAAATGAAACTAACAGCTCCTGTTCCTGCTTTTTGCCTTTTGTTTGTTAGGTTCTGTCCTCAGAATTGAATATGTATGAATCACAGAACCAGGAATACAAACATGAAATTGAAAGACTTGGCAACGAGCTTATGAATGTGAAAAAGAAATATCTGGCTCAGAAGCACAAGGAACAACAGGCCAAGTATGGGAAAATAACAGTTTTGTCTACACAACTTTTGCATAAACTAGATTTTTATTTAGATCCTGCTTTACCCTTCTGACTGGAACATGGCCAGACTTGACTGAGGTGATATAATATTTTAGCCTAATTTTCCTGAGTATTATCCTTCATATTACTTCAGTCTGGTCTAGATTTATCATGATCTATGGCCTGGACAAGAACATCCAGGAAAGATGTTGCTGACCTGTTCTGCAGTCCATTTAAATTATTCATACCAATGGTGCCCAGAGGACACAGATTAGTGTCTGGTCTTCAATGTTGAATCATAGAATTGTAGAATAGTTTGGGTTGGAAGGACTTTTAAAGGTCATCTTTAACCAAGTCTCCCCTACAGTTAGCCAGGATATCTTCAACTAGACCAGGTTGCTCAGAGCCCCATCTGGCCTGACCTTGAATGTTTCCAGGGATGGGGTATCTACCACCTCTCTGGGCAACCTGTTCCAGTATTTTGCTATCCTCATTGTAAAAAAAATCTTTCTTATAACTTTCTCTAAACCTACACTCTTTTAGTTTGAAACTGTTGCCCCTTGTCCAACTGCAACCGGCTCTGCTAAAATGTTCTTCTTATAAGCCCCCTTTAAGTACTGAAAAGCTGCAATAAGATCTCCCCAGAGCCTTCTCTTCTTCAAACTGAACAACCCCAAATCTCTCAGCCTGTCTTCATATGAGAGACGTTCCATCCCTCTGATCCTATGTGTGGCCATTTTCTGGACCCACTCCAACAGGTCCATGTCTGCCCTGTGCTGAGGACTCCAGAGCTGGACACAGTACTCCAGGTGGGGTTTCACGAGAGCAGAATAGAGGGGCTGAATCACTTCCCTAGACCTGCTGGTCACGCTTATTTTGATGGAGCCCAGGATATGGTTGGCTTCCTGGGCTGTGAGCATACATTGCCAGCTCATGTCCAGCTTTTCATCCACCAGTACCCTCAAGTGCTTCCCCTCAGGGCTGCTCTCAATCCCTTCATCCTCCAGCCTTTATTGATACTGGAGGTTGCCTTGACCCATGTGCAGAATCTTGTACTTGGCCTTGTTCAACCTCATGAGATTCACATAGGCTTACTTCTCGAGCTTGTCCAGGTCCCTCTGGATGGCATCCCATCCCTCAGGTGTGTCAACCATGCCACTCATCTTGGTGTTGTCTGCAGACTTGCTGAGGATGCACTTGATCCCACTATGTCATTGATGAAGATATTAAATAAACGGGTCCCAGTACAAACTCCTGAGGGACACCACTCATCACTGATCTCCATCTGGACATTAAGCCATTGACCACTACCCTCTGAATGTGACCATCTAACCAATTCATCATCCACCAAACAGTCCACTCATCAAATCCATTCTCTACAATTTAGGGAACATGTTCTGGGGGACCCTGTCAAATGCCTTACAGAAGTCCAGATAGATGGCATCCATAGTTCTTCTCTTGTCCACTGATGTAGTCACTCCATTGTACAAGGCCACTAGGTTGGTCAGGCTAGATTTGCCCTTGGTGAAGCCATGCTGGCTGTCTCGAATCACCTCTGTCCTCCATGTACTTTAGCATAGCTTCTAGAAGGATCTGTTCCAAGATCTTCCCAGGCACAGAGGTGAGGCTGACAGGTTGGTGTTTCCCAGGATCCTCCTTTCTACCCTTTTTAAAAATGGGTGCAATCTTTCCCTTTTGCCAGTCAGCAGGGACTTCACCTGACTGCCACAACTTTACAAGTATCAGGAGAGATCCCCAAACATTATGAGGACCTCAGTGCACTTTGAAATTTATAATGGACCAGCATCTGATATGGGGGACAACCTTTCTTTGAGTGGCAGCTACATAATCCTGGTGTAAGAACAATGTCGTTGTTATTTCCAAAATGTAGTAGTTGTGATTGATGATCACTCCCTACTGGCAGCAGATATAATTGCTGATGGTTGCAGGGAAGAGCATTCCCCATCTGCTTTTTTTTCCCTTCCTACATGCAGATGAAGGAAAGTGAGCAACGCTCAGTCTGGCTTTGTCAGATATCTTACCCTTTCAACAATAGAGCCTAAGAACTGTCCTGTAAGTAGTTGCTGTCTCTCCTTAACCAGTAGCAATTTGATGGCACTTCCCTGCTACTCTCAGTCCACAACTGAGCATTTAGCTGCTCCTCTTGATTAAAAGCAAATAACTAGGATCTTAGTTGCCCGATTTCTGGTACAGTAAAGTGACCTAATTTATACAGTCTGAGAGATTAGACTATTCTCATAACGAATCCCCAACCTGGGACACCAAAGCTGTTTGTGACTTCTGAAAATGGAGTGATTGAACTTTACTTTTAAAGAGTTTCTTAATTAGATTTCTGCATTTACATGACACGATCTGTTACCAAGTTTTTCTGTGTATGCTTTTTGTCTTTCCACCCCTTTCCATCCTCAGCCTGTCCCTTCCTCACACACAAAAGCCAACAATTCTCTGTGTTGCTGAACATAATTCAAAGCTGCCTGTATCTATTTTTCCTTAATCATATTCCAGCCAGCAAACTATTTTGATGACTAAATTAGCAAAATTGCCAGAGATAAACAGTGACGTGTGTCTATCTGAAAATTGCATAATGTTACCTTAATGTTTGGAATTAGCAAGAATTGTGCAGTGCTAATGGCTTTCCTGGAGCTTTAGGATCAATATGTGAGGCCACCATAATGCCTGATATTTTTCATTTCCAGCAGCTAAGTATCCTCTTCACAATAGTTTTAATGTTTCCATTTTGGACTCTGGCATCATGCGTCATGTTTCTTTCTGTTCATCAGATGAGAAGAAATTCACCCATGTTGTGTTGTTACATTGTACCTAGAATTGATTCCTGTCATAACTATTGAAAAGTCCCAATAACTCTTAGGGGCATAACTGCTTTAAAGTAAAACAAAAATAGTGTGTGAGGTGATGGTGACTGAACTTGGGTCTGTTAATCATGCACAGTGAGTGGAATTTCATGTTGTAGGTCAATCAGTGCTGAAATCAACACTGTTTGTAGGTTCAGGATAAATATCTGCCATTAGTGCAGCTTGTCGTTCTTGTGGTCAGGCATGGCTGTAGTCTGATGAGCATGGTGTCTTTGTGACATATGCGTTTTGAATGTACGTTCTGTGAGTCGTGCTTCCACAGGATGATAACACCTCATTGTTCCCATCTCAAGCTCAGAAACTACCGGCACTGTGCTGACTTGCCCTGACTTGCACTTCTCTTGTCTTTGTGGCAGCCAGACATAGTCAGGTGCTGGGCTTTGCTCTCCTCTCCTCTGTCCCTCACTGTGTTGTTCTCCAGTCAAACCTGTTGGACTACATCCTGCTTTGAAGGATATGCACACCCCAAGGCATAACTGAGCATATCAGTCCTGGGTAACTGCAGATTCTTTAATCTCCTGGCTGCGTTTCATGTTGCCCAGCAACAGTGCAAAGGAAACAACCTTGTTGTACAGCCTTCCTTCTCCAAAATGCCAATTGTGCATGACGTGGCCTTTGCTTTCTGCAATACAGAGCGCCTGTTGTCCAGCCAGATCCTTCCTCAAGGAGTGCTTCATCCCTGACATACAGCCATTCCATTCTACATTGTACATGCCTTAGACTGGGCTGGACAGGCACTGTTTGGGGTGTACATGCTGGCCAAAAGTCCAGGGCCATATGATTCCTACAGTCTCAGGTTGCTCTAAATCCCAGCTGACACAAGCCCACTGACTTGATATCTATCATGCTGGCTAATGTTAACATCGTGTCTGAAATAAATGTGGCTGGTTTTGCTAATAAAAAGAGGATTCTGTCAGGACAATAGCATTAATAGCATTATTGACTACCCTGGTATGTAAGAGAATTAATGCTCTCAGATAACCTCACACAAAGGTATCATCAACAGCTTTTATTGATTTGCACAAGACAGTTCTGGTTTGTGATTTAAAGTCTTGATACTGACCTAATGCAGCTTTCCATGGGATGCTGAAGGAATATAATGAGTGACAACAGGAATTTAGCTTTGTTTTGTGTTCAAGCTGAAAATCCAGTGTTTAAGATTTTGATTGTGAATTTGAAATCCTCTTTTTCTGCTCTGATTCTGAATGTAGCATTTCCCAGGTGCCTTAGGCTTTCTTTCTCTTACTCTTCCCATTCTCTCCTTCTGCTTCTTGCACCCTTTCTGCTTCACTACTTATCCTAGTTACTTCTAACACCAGGGTTCCAGTTTGACGTTGATAAGGATTGGTGAGAAAATATGGAGCTTAAATCTATACCAGAGATCTGATCCTGCAGTCCTGTTTAAGTAAATAACTGCACAGAGGGATGTCAGTAGTAACTTGGAGCTTTTGCATGTGGCTGCTGGCACTTTAATTTTGCATAACATATTACAGTAGTCAGCTGCGTAGAATATTCCATACAAATGAGCACATCTGTTGGCTGTCTCCATGGGAAGGAATGACATGGACTCTGGATCATTTTATCTTCCCAAAGTTGGAAGCGCAATAGTGAGATAGCATGAGCCATCTAAACATAACATGTTAGATTTTAGAGCTGTCAGCTGGCACATCCATTAGTGCCACAGTGATACAATTAAAACCGGTTATAAATGGTTGTCATGGTTAAGTTCAACTGTGCCATCTTTTGCCTATTCTCCCACCACCATATGGGTAAAATTTGGGAAAGGAAGCATGACTAGTCATCCTACAGTGTTTCTCTGAACTTCCTCCTCTCCTGACACAGTTATTTAGGGACAAAGAGAAAAGTATTAATTCCAGAAAGTGTTTTCTTTTCCTTTACTGGGGACTGAGAAAGGGTACTGATGTGACAAGGCTACATTTTGCCAAAGCGTGGTTGCACTCACACTTATGTCTCAGTCTCAAAGACTAAAATAAATGTAGTGGCACCAACCTTCTTTGTAAAGCCTTGAGACGTCTGCTGTTTAGATAAACTGGGACTTCATAAAGCTTCACTTGGGTAATTTTAAATATCTCAAGACCTTTCTCTGAAACCTCCAGGTATATCACAGTAAATGTGAACTAGTGCCCTTCCTATTTGTTGTTCTGTGTTTACATCTCCAGTCTCATAAGAGTGAAAACAGCTAACCCTTGTTCCCTCCTCCTAAGGCCATTTAACCACCCCTGGATCCTCTGATGGAGAAAATTTGTGGGGCTATCAGTGCACCAACAGCATGTTGTTAGTTTTCTGCCAGTGTTACAGGCAGGGTAATTATCACTAGAACTCTGTTAAAATATGAAGACAGACAACACTACTTATTCATTAAAATTCAACAAAGAAAAAGTATCTCCCCATTGTGCCTTTGATGAATGTAACTGTTTGTTTGAAAACAAGCATATACTTGCTAGAATGGGATGGTGATTAGGAATCTGAAGTCACCGAGCTCATATACAAACTTGCTCTAATGAGGTGCTCTGACCATTTTGGGAAGTAGCAGGAAAAAAGCTCATTTATTTCTAATTTCTAGGAGTTCCAAAAAGCATCAGTAAGCTTGTAATTAGATCCAAACAGACACCTAGTCTTGGCAGTTTAGCCCAACAGGCTTTAATCAACAATTTTTTAATGATCTCTTGATATGTGATGGCATGAAAGTAACTTTGGAGGATGCAGATTTCCTTGTTTTGCAAAGGGCTGCAGAATGAAAGATGTAGTTTCCTTTTCTTTGTTTCTATTCACAGGGCAAAGGAACGATTCTCGACTGACAAGGAGCCAAAGTTTCCACGCAACAGGTCTGATGTTCCTCACTTCATCGGAGCGGGCTTTGCACTCAGCAGACCCCTTCCCAAAGTTACAGCTTAGGAATGGACTCATCTCACCACATTCCCATTCCCAATGTTTTGCTAAACTGTATTTATGCTGGATTGTTTGAGAAACTGCAATTTTAAAAGAAATTCAGAATCAACTTTCTCTCTGAAATCACTATATTGCCTTCAGGAAAAGGAATTTAAAGTAGAATTAACATGGTTTTGGTTTAAAAACTGTGGACCAAATCTGCTCTTATAATGCCAGTGGAAGCTTGCACTGGTGTAACTTAATAATGGAGACCATGCAGACACTTCTTCTTCAATATTGTGTATTTATTTAGCACTGTAACATCACAAAATGCCTTAATATGTAGTTATTTCCCCTTTCTCTACCTCTATTGTAAGCACTCCATGTATCTTCTGACTGAAAGCACCTGAAAAAAAAAGAGAAAACAGAAAAGAATTAAAATTAATAGGCTGATGTTTCAAGCCCTGCTGAGCAAATGCGAAATTAACAAGTCTTTACTTAGATGTACACATATAGCAGTTCTTTGTGCAGGCAGTATATAATAGGGTTTATCCAGTGTTTGCTGCAGTTAGTAAGATCAAGGAAGTTCACAGCCACATTGTGCATTATTAAGAATATGATTCTATTTACTCTGATAAAAATGGCATAATTATGTCTGTTCAACTGGGGAGACTGTACACACTGACTGGGATGTGCTGTTTTCCCACATAAATCCTTCCAAGTGATTCAAACTTGGACTCAGAACACGGCAAACTTCACTCTTTAATTTCTAGACACTTGGGCATTTTTGTAACTTTCAGAAATTGTTTTTGTAATGCAGCAGGAGCCCTCCAACCTTTTCAGCCAAAGAGATTTAATTACCATTTATTAACAAGTGAAATAACAAAGGCGCGGCATGAGGTGCTGAAGTATAGAAAACTTCCAAGCTGTAAAATAAAATGTTTTGAAACTGATTTGTACACGGAAGCTTTTTCCCAGCCTGAGGGATAAAAATACTTGTCCAAAGAGAGATGCTGATAAATATTTCACATGCATATAAAAAAAACCCCTTTGCAAAGATTTTGTTCTTTCCTTTGGTGGAATACATAATTAAATATTAAAGCTACTGTGGGAAACTTTTAATGGAAGTGTTTAATTCAAAGGAATCAAGTTAAATACGACCGGGATCTACTTTGCTTTTACACTGGGGACCAGAACTCTTAGTCATCAGATCCATTGTGTTTTTCTTTTGTTCCCAAAATAGCTATTATTGCTTTTTCACTGTCAAGTGCATTATGCTAAAGTTATCATTTTAGGGCAGTCATGCTGTCTGAATTGCGTCTTTGGTGTACCTGACATGTCCTTATAGTTAGAATAATTGAGAATAACTGACACGGGCACTTGAGTTTGATGGGATCCCAAGTAGGTTTTACTGAAGCTTTTAAAAGGTGATATTTGTTAAGAGTACTCAGCCTGGAGCTGGACTCTGCTACGCTTACTGATACTGTGAAGTAATTTGCACTCAAATAAATCATCAAAGTCACATTTATTAATGCATATGAATGAAAGGCACAGTTAGACTCCCAGAATACCATCATGCTGTAAAGAAGCAACTTTTTATTACATTCTGAATTGTACAGTGCACCCCCTAGCTTATCCAGAGTAACCCAAGTCTGTGTACATTTTTCCCTCTGTTACCAGGGTTTAGGAGACAAGATGTTACAATGGTCAGAGCAAATGAGGGGGAGTCAAACAGATGTAATCTGTTCCCTAATTACATGGTTTTTTATGACTACACTAACAAACCAGACTCTTTTCCATCTTCAGTAGTACTTAGCAGTAGCTCGCATTGCACAGATTGGACTATTTTTAGGGTAAGAAACTCCATCCCTAAATGACTCTTTACCTGAGTTTTCCAGCTTCTGTAATGGGTGGAATAGTATTTGTCTAATGACTTGCAAAGGTGAATTCACTTATTTCTAACAAGTGATCAGCCTTCTAGATTAAAAAAACAGAAGAATGCAAAACAAAGGTGATTTTCTTGCACAATATATTCTTCCAGTCTGTAGGGCTGGGAAGTGAGTACGGTAGATTCCACATACAAAGTAGAAGAGCTTTTACTGTGTTAATCCACAATTTCAGACATACAGACGTGAATGTGTTGGCTACTATCTCCAGTTTTATTGCATTATTTACTTCCTGCCTGGGAAACTAAATTCACAGGTTAATTCTGAAATAGAAGGTAAAAAAGAAGAGCAAAGAAATATAGTCATCAAATTATTCCCAGTAACTTTCAGCATAATCAGGAAAAGAATAACTGCAGCCAGCTTAATTTATAGTGCTAGGGAGTGAAAACCATTTCTGAGTTCATATAATAGAATGGATTAAAGCACACCAAATCCCTTCCCCCTTGGTCTATAAAAGTCAGGGAGCTTGAAAAATTGCTCTGGATGTCTGTGAACCCAGCTGATGCTGAGGTGCTTTTAGTGTTCAAGGATTTGGCTTGCACAGCAGGGAAAGGCAGAGCGTTAATGAGAATATCATTTGTTCAGTCGCTTCTGCATTGTGAGCAGCAGCTCTGAAGTGCTTCTCCAAGTTTTGTAGCAGAAAAATGTTAATTGAATTCCAGTCTGTGCAAGATGTAAGCCTAGAAGTAGCAAGTATATCTTTAACTTCTTGTTCCTGTAAAGATATGTGAAAAGATGGAGGCGAAGGGCTATGATACATGGCACTTAAGTTAGAGGAAATCTTTCTTCACTTTAATTGGTTCCAATTGGAGCTGTAGTAGCTTGCACAGTGTATTTATCCCAGAGTCCCTTTTGGTGAGCAAAGTATGCAACATTGTTCATTTTCAGAGCTTTTGCAATATGTAGATAACATTTTAAGTAACTTCACACCTAACATGCTCTGATCTTGTTCGGCAGGTCTGTATTCATTGTATTGCATAGCAGGACACAAACAAGACCCTATACACCAACCTATCTGCTCAAAGGCAGGGGTACAACCCTTCTGGGATAACCTGCCAGCTACCAAAGACATGGCACAAGAATCCAGCCCTTAATTTACACTTGCTTTGTGAATTCAGAGCAATGGGAGCACATACTACACACCTGATAACATGTCCTGCTGCTGTAAACCTGGGAACCCTTTGAGTCAATGGCAGTGAAAAACAGAGCTTGGGCCCTGTTGTGTTAAAAGCTACAAACTCCAGGGCAGGCAGAAGGAAAGGCTGAACACTTAGCACCCACAGAGCAGAGGCTTTGCAGTGAGTGGAGCAGCAGGTGCTGGGCCTTGGGACACTAATGAGCATTAATGGCTCTGATTAGCTCCACCTGAGCCCATGGGCACCATTTAACAGGCTCAGCCCCACGGGTGAGTTTATTGTGCTTTTCTGTCCTTGAGGGAGCAACTGGTTCTTGCTGCACCCTGGCAGTGTGACATGGGAACATTTAGTGTCATTTTCTAGGTGTTTTTAAATGCAAACTGCTGCAGGATGGAGAATAATGGGTTGCACAGTAGATGGGGATGTGTGCTGAAAGCTCAAGTGAACAAGAGGAAAGATTTCCTTCCCATATCCTGTGGACAAGGAATTGCTACAGAGGTGTTCAGCTGTGTGTCCCAGCGTGCTGCTTGCAGGTAGGTTACCAATAACTGTGTGAGTTCACAGTGGTAGGTCTCAAGATGTTGTTTTGTTCCCTTGTGTTAGGGTGAAACTGTTGTGCCTTAAAGAAGGTGCAAGAAAGAGCAGAGAGAGCTAGATCCTTGGTTTATTCCCTATCTCTCATGTGAAGCTACCAGAGGGTAAAGTTAGCAGGAGAGTCAAAAAAGAGAAGTTGGGCAGCCAAACCAGTGCCTGCCATTTCTGAAGTGTTAATGACTTCCTGAAAGTTAGCCCATCCTAACTGTCTTTACCCAAATTAGAGTCTCTAAATCATGTATCTTTGTATTTAGGCTCTTTAGCAATTGAGTATTATTTTCCTAGCAGGTGGTTTAGCTGTTGTGCCATCTCCTCTAGCAGAGTGTATTTTTAGTGTGTTTCTAAGAGCAGGAGTTTGATTTTGATGCTCTTTCTGTTCTGCACTTGTGTGCTTTTTAAGCAGCTCCACGCAGATCAGCTACTTATGCTTATACAGAAAGACATCACGATCTCATCCCATGGGCTTGCTTGGGGAACCTCATTTTCCAGTAGGATACCAAGCTGTGCCTATGGCACATGCTGGTGTGAGGGAGCAGGGCAGGGTCTGTAGGATGTCTGCGCGTGGTTGAGGTCAAAGCAGCTGCCTGGTCTTATCTTCAGCCTTCCCCTTCAGCTGGGTTTCTCCCTGAATTGGAGCACCTCAGTGGGCTTAATGAACCCACGTACCTTTTAATCCCTCTGCTGACCTCAGTGGGTTTATATTCCTTACCATGGGTGTATGGAGCCAGCCAGATAAACCTGCATGAGTATGGCTGAAACAGGCTCCAAACCTGCTGAGATCCTCCCCTGCCCTTTGCTGCCTCTCCTCTGGTGAGTGCAGGGTGCTGAGCTTCCCCTGGGGCTGCTCTGCCTTCAGTACCCAGGTCCTTGCAGGCAGCTGCAGGAACAAAGTGGTCTGGAGGTGAAGCAGCAGTCTTGTCCTCACCTCACCCTGATGTAAAGAGGCTGAGTGGGGGTCTCCAAATATTGGGCAACCGCTGTAATGTGGCCACCCCTAGGGTAGGAGCTACACCATGGCTGTCTCATGATGCAGCTCAGGATGTGGATGTCCCACTGAGTGCTAATTGGGTTGTGAGTGGCCACAAGCAGGATGCCCAGGAGGGGAAAAGACATGAAGTTTTAAGGTGAAGGGGAGGAATTGCTAAACCCTGCAGACTGCTCTGAACCAAAGGTGCAGGTAAGCTCTGCTTTTGTGGTCTACCTTGGCTACAAACAGCATGTTTCTTGGGCTGTTACATCTAATAACAGGGTTGGAATGTGCACCATTGGTGTCAGCTCTCTGCAGGTTGGCTGCTGTCAGCCAGGGCTTTGACAGTGTGGGGAGGCACTTCCACAGAGATGGTTTTAACTTGGTCTTCTCAGTATTGGTATTCTCAGTGCATTTGTGCATCCAACAGCCCCTGCTCTACTTGCTGCTGGGGCTCCTATTTTCTCTGCTGTCTTGTGATCCTCAATCCTGCAGAGCCTCCTTTGAGAGAGCAATGATGAACCCAGCTCTGTAAATCATGGGCAAATTGTGGAACTGTTTCTTAACCATGGTGTATTTGTGGATTTTCTGTTTGGGATCCTCCTTATCTTACAGCCTGAGCGCTTTCAAGGAGGTACTGCATCCCATGGAAGGCTGGCCTTGTCATGGCTGGTCAGAGCTTTCTCGTAGCAGTGATTTTCCAGGTTGCATGTCCTATGCTGGCTTTAAAGGCTGTCTTGTTCCCTTTTTGTGAATCCCAGATGAGCTGTTTTCTTTATTTTTATTGTTATTTTGCAGATATTGTCAGTATTTCTCTCTTTTTGTGTGTGTGTTTGGGTTTTTTTTTAGCTCTTCAGCTTACCTGACATCCAGAGAGGTAAGAAGGGTGCAAAGGCTGTTTTGGAGGATGTTATTTTTGTAGTCTGGATTTTGGCAGATCTCAGTTTCTCTCCGAGGTGGCTGGGAGCCTCCCTTTCTGATGATGGGCACTTTAATCTGCCCAGGTGTTAAGTGGATATAAACAACTGCGCTTTCAGCCAGTCTTGACTATTTAAACTTCACAGTTCTTCACAGCAAGAACCATTTCTCAGGGCTTTTTCTTGGCAGAAGACTGAGCAGTAATTTAAAGCCATTTTAATCTGTAATGAGAATCTCTACATGGGGTTTGAATGCACTTCAAGTGAAGTATGTATTTGCAACTTTTGTTGATCCCTCTTAATTTTCCGAGTGTCCCTGTAGGAGCAAGGTATGTTTGTGTAGTGGCAAAACACAGATAGCCCAGCCTTCTTGAGAGCTGTAGGATAATAAAAGCAACAGTAGTAAGGGAGTGGTGTACTTGGGATCAGCGCTGGAAAGCAGGTGATCAATCATTCTTCCCTACAGAAAATATAGATGGTGGTCAATGTGTGCTCCTGTCTCCCCTCCTCAGGAACACTCTGAAATCTTATTCTAAGCACAGAGTATTGCTGGAGGCAAAATGCATGTTTTGTTTTTAATATAAATAATTCAAGCACGGTGCCCAGCTCCTGTGGGAAAGCACGGATTTCCAGGGCTGCTTTGACATTCATGTGATCACAAGTGATCATGCCAGAAGCTATCCTGTGGCAGCTGAGCTGCAGGAATCGACCGCAGGTATGTTCTTAGCTGGCCCCAATTGCAGGGTAAAATGTGTTTGCTTAAACCATCTTTGTCACTTCAAATGAAAAGGTGCCTGAAGCAGCAGTTTAAGTAAGCCTGGTTTACTTTGCAATCAGGGCAGGCTACGAGCAAACATGCTCACTTACCACATCTCACCTGAAGGCTGATAAATCACAGCTCTGTGAACATCCTCAGGATTGCTTGGTCTTGCTCTGCTAAAGCTGTGCCTTTTTGCAGCCCCGTTGATGAAGGGTGTGCAGGGGCATGTGGTGTGGCTGAAGAGCAGGGCAGACTCTGGGGGTTGGCTGGGTAATAGATGTTCTTGCTTCCAAGTCCCCTTTTGTGCTACCTCATCTGCTGCACTTTCTGTGTTATCATTCAGATATATTCCCTCTTGACAGGTTAGGAAAACTTATCACTGGAGTTTTATTTGAACTGAGTATGCACAATTCTTCCTGAAATTACCAAGCCCCTTGCTGATTTAGGTGCTATAGAGGAAAAAGGCAGACCTGAAGTGTTTCCTACCAGCCTTTCCTAACAACCCTGCATTGCTTTATTTGCTTAGTGGTGAGCTATTTGCTAAGTCCTCATGCTTGCACCAGTCCTGAACCGGGAACAGCTTCAACAGTCAGCTTTTCCTGCCAAAATGGCCTTCAAAATTCCTTAAAGCAGCCCCTGTTGTGGCTTGGTTTTGGAGTGAATCCTGTTGTCCTTGTTGCAGAAACGAGTGTTTCATTGGTATGCAGCACAGCAGGTGAGTTAGAACTGCAAAAAGTGAGCAATTAAGTGAACTTTGGTTACGGAAGTTGACAGTTCTCTGCCTGAGTACATTAGCTGAGGGTTTAGTGTATTTTCATTTGCTTCCAACCAACTGCAATTCCTCCTTTGATTTTAATATGATGTGTGCTTATTGGATCCGAATCTGATTTGGTTTGGTTTTTCTGTCTTTTACCATTGATATTGAGTGTTGATGTTATGCAAACTATTCCAGACCAATTGATGTCCCATGGTCAGTAATACAGGGTAAGTAACCTGGTTCTCTGAATGGATACGTGGGGATTGTCCTCAGAAATTAGTTGCTTCTCTCTTACAAGAGTGAGGGGGCTCTGGTGATGGTGGCAATTCTGCTGGGTTATTGGTAGACCCCATGGTGGATCCTGCAGTGGAAAGGTACTAAAGGGAGGATGGATGTCTGGTAGACTACTTCTTCGGTACTGGGCCAATGTCTGAATACACGCTTTACCTCTGTAGCTCCCATGGAGTGGGGAGGAGTCAGGAGGATGTGATTCATAACCCTGGGAGAACTTATTTCTGCTGGCAAACCCAATTTTTGCCTGCTCAGTGCAGGACAGATGATTGTCTCCTCAAGGCACCAGCTGGCCCCCATGTGCCCAGCTCTGGTGGGGTGTGCAAGGGCTGGATGGAGCAGGGGATGAGCTCTGCCCTCCTTCCCCAGATGTGCAGCCTCTTCCTGTTGCTCTGGCCAGCAGCAGAGCCAGTGCAGGGATGCTGGTATCCAGGGCTGTGGGTTCTGCCTGTTCTGCATGGGAACAGATGCCTGTGTTTTCTGGAGCTGTCAGTCATGCATCCTTCACAGTGGTAAAATTCAAATAGGGTGATATCAAAGGGAATTACATGCAGCATCGCTTGTCTGATCAAGAGCTTCACCCTGTGCTCTTGAGGGATGTGTCTTGTAATTTACTTCAGGCTGAGGGATAACTGGGTTTTTTCTCTCCTATCTGCTTTAGTGCAAGTTGGCAGCAAATTACCCAAGCCCTCTGCCACCTGATGTGTCTCCCCTGTCTATTTCCTTTGCTGGCAGCATGCAGATTGCTGCTGGGCTTTGATCAGGTTTTGCAGCTGGAGCCTGGCTTTCTTCACTTTGTTCCGTGTGCTGGCAGTTCTGGTTTCCCCAGCACCATCCTGTGTCTCAGGCCTGTGCCTGCTTTGCCCTTGATTGCATCCAGCCCCTAAACTGATACATCCAAACCTGCTTGGGAGAAAAGTGTTGGTGCTCACTGCTGTACCACAGAGCTTGGCATCTGCTTTCATCACCTGCACTGCCTGGGTTGAAGCTGAGTTTGAGGAAAGAGAATCAGGAGGCAGTGGCCATGTGCTGCCTTTGGTGCTCTATAGGTGCCACTGGCAAGATGGGTCATAAAGGTCTGTTCTGCTGGAGTTGAGGATGGGAACCTGAGACTTCTGATGACAAATCTTGAGTTAATGTTCACCTAAACACAGCACAGAGGAGTGTCAGGGTCTGTGTTACAGTCCTGCCTTCTGGCATCATTAAAACCACCTTTATCATGCTCTCATGACACCATAACTTGCCTGATTCTCTCCCATCACCTCTGCCCACAGCCTGATGCATGCACAGACAAATCTCCCAGGTGAAGCTGAGCAGGAAAGGACATTAAGATCACCTAGTTCCAACCCCCATTAGCCCCAAATTAACCCTTCCATGGGTTTTATTATACTCTTGGAAAAACAGTAAGACTGGGTTTGCTGGGCAATGTTTCCACTAGGAAATGCTGTAATTTAAAGCACAGTCAATAAAGCAATGTGCTGCAGGCAAGATGAGCAGGTGAGTGTTGGGAGCAGAGGCCCTCAGGGTGGGTGAGAGGCTGAAGTGTTGTCACTAGTTTGAGCATGCGGTGCCTTCATCCTTTTCCTCTCTGAGCAACTGTCAAGCAGAGAAAGCCAAAACAGTGTTACCATGCAAGGCTCCCCGATCCTGCACTGGGCTCCTGATAAGGCTGGAGAAGGGAATTTGGAATGAAGAGTTATCTGGCTGCTTAGAGAATGACTCTTGCCTAAGCCTACAACATGCTATTGCAAAGCACTTGAGCCCTGCTGAGCTTTATCTGACCCTTGGGGTATCCAAGGGAACCTTCCTGCTGTCCTCTGGTTCAGTGCTGCTGCAGGAGATGCAGGATTTCACTCCAGACACCATGAGGCATGTAATAGTATTTCACCTTTCTCTAATGCATTCTAAATGATTAAAAGGAATGGGACCAACACTGACCACATCATAGCAACCCTGCTCAGGAGAGATACCCACATCACATCTCGGGCAGCTGGAAGCACAAGGCAATTTCTTCTCAGTCAAGTCTATGGCGGAGTCCCTCAGAGAAGTGTCTAAGGTGTGCTAGGTTGTTGCATCAGGATCCAAGCATCTTCCAGTTTCTAACCATTGCCTGGCACAGCATCACTGGGCACAAACCTTTCCAGTCCTGCTGAACAGACAGGGCAAGGAGCAGAACTGGGGGGCTGCTTCAGAGCCAGGACCTGAGCCAGGTCCTCATACCAACCATCCAGGCCTCAGGCCCTCTTCCTCTTTGATTTGCTCATGAAAAGAGTGAAGTTTCTATGCCAAGCCTTGGGCAATCCCTTGCTGGATTAGGCTATTACAAGCATAGCTGCAATTCTACCTTTTCAAGTCACTGCTTTCCCCATGGAGTCAGCACAGCAAGAGCCATGTCGAGGTGAGATACTTCATCCCTTCTTGATGTTTTTCATCTAATATCCTTGTCAAAGACTTGCAGGCAGTTGCCGCTCAAATCATCCTGCATTTTTCTTGTGATTGCTTTGTCTGATAATGTGGTGAGTATTTGTATCAAGTCAGCACATGATAGATGGTTAGATTTATGCTGTATATTGTGATCCAGGGGTATAAATGTATTTAAGTGTCTTATGCGGCTTAAGTACCAGCACTGTCTGGTGTTCCCTTGTCAGCATTACAGGCAGGGAGAGATAAAGTAACAGCAGTAATTGTGGTGGTGGAATGTCACTGGCAAATAATATGAATACCAGGACCTTTTTCAGAGACAAATGGAGTATAACTCATCTATAATTTCTCTTGACTCATTTTTAGAGCAGGACAGGCTGGAAGCCCCTTGAGGAGAAGGGCAGCGTGGAAGGTGGGAAGGGCTGGGAGCCTGAGTGAACACTGGGATTTACGGAGAACAATGCTTATTAAAAAAACAAAGGCAGGGAGGGAAGAAACCTCAAAGTGAAAGACCCAGCACAGGAACATGAGCTGCTTTCCAGGGAAACTGCTCCCGGAGCTGGAGCAGAGTTTAGTGAGAGCCATGGTGATAAAAACAGCTGCTGGATAACGGGGTTGTAACCACAGCTCAGGGCTGAGGCTCTGCATAAATCACGAGGGTGCATTCACAGCCCTTTAATGCCATCTTCCTCCTTTAAACCTGATTTACTGTGTGGGTTGTGTACCAAAGCCCCTTTGCCCCCAGTTTTCTGGGCTTGCCTGCTCTGCTTTCTAGGTGGCAGAAGATGCCTGTCCTCTGAAAGGATTCACTCCAGTGCTCATCCTGCCTCCAGGCTGGTGTGTCTGCCAGAGGCGTTTGGCCCAGCTGTTTTATGACTGCCTTCAGCGACTCTGCTGCTCTTTGCCTTCTGCTTGGTGCTTCCTCGAGGGCAAATTGAGCTTTGCAAACTGACTTGGTGCAATGGGTGTGAGGCTGTTGTGGTCCCTGTGTGATGGGAAGATCTCTGGGATCCCCCTCTTTGGGTGCCTGTTGGTCATGTCTTGCTCAACAGAAGAGCTAATAACCCAGCCTATGGTTTTGGGCCAGCCCGGGGTCAAACCCTGCAGTACTGAGTCCTCTGAAGGGTTTCAGTTACTTTTTGCAAGTTTAGGGTTTTGCTCTCCAAGCCATGCCCTTTGCCTTGGCTGGAGAGTACCACATGGAAGAAGCTTATGTGTGGTCTTGGTGGGAAGGTTTTCTTATGGCCCAGTGTGTTTCTAGGTCCTGAGAAATAGAGGGCATATGTGGAGCCACATGGATGAGGGCTGACTGCTGGCTGCTGAGGGCTATTGCCATTTGGCAGGCAGGTACCTGGTGCAATATGATTGTTCCTGAGTTATTCCCAGGTTTGTGGCAGCTGGTAAAACCCTTTGGAATGGAGAGCTATGCCTGTACCTGTGCAATAGCTGAATCTGATGGCAGCAATGGCAGAGCATTTTATAGGGACACAAGGTGGCAGGTGGAGTGCTGATAGTCCTCAAGTGTCCTGAGCTGATGCCTGCAAGCACAGAGCCTGCAGCCCTGCTCATGTAATGCCAGTCTTCCCATCTCTACTTAATTCTACAGTGCTTTTCTTCTAATAGCTCCTATGGGGCTATTATTAAAGAGTTGGTACATGCTGCCAGTCCCTGAGGAATGGGTTAAGAGCATTTCCAGTATAAACTGTGGGTTCCTGTTACAGTGCAATGTGCGAGTGTAATGATTGTATCCTGCAGAGGAAAATTATTCAGTGATTTTTTTGTTAGGGGAAAAGAGGAAGAAGGGAAGTGGTGTGCAGCATGTCTAGCGCAAAGAGTGGAGTGTCTTTCTTTGTGCTGGGGCTTCAAAGCCTTATCTTATATGCAATATACTTACCAAATGTGCTGACAAGAATTAGTCTCATTCACAGGGACCTTACAGATGCTGAGCAGACCTCAGGTCAAAGAGAATAAAGAGTGATGGGCAGTGACGGAGCCACCAGGACAGACTTTCTCTGGCCATAAGCAAGTATGAAGCGCCTAGACAAGCTGCAAGCACTTTGCGTTTTGAGTTGAGTGAGAAGAAGAACATTGTCCTTCTCTCACCAGGTTCTGGCCAGGGCTCTGACTTGCAGGATTTCTGTGGCCGTTATGTACCTCCATCCCATACAGCCCATCATTGTTGTGTCCTGGCTCCCTCTTTGTGTCAGGAGGCCTCTGGTTCTGCAAAGGAGCTCTGTGTGTGATGGGACTTTGAGTACTGAAGCAGCCTGGATCTCCTTGGCTATTTTAGACTCACTGCTTTGGGGGCCTCTGCAGGTAGGAACAAGCTGGCTTTTTTGCACTACTTTTGCTGACACACAAATGTTGAGGTCCTCTCCTAGACGGCCCTGTCTCCAACCTTCATTCAAGAGTGGCCCTATATATAACCAGGTATTATGGGATGGGAAATAATACAGAAGTTGATCCTTGAAGCAGACAGCATCACTCTTTATCATTAGAAAAAATAGTATTAGGAAGGGTTCTAAATTGCCTCCCAAAGAGCTGCTGTGCCAGGGCAGGCTCTTCCCTAGCTCTGTGGTGCCTATCTCCCTGTTCTTGTATGGGTGAGTGGTGGCTACTGGGGACTTGAAGGCACCCAGGGCCACCGTACACCCTCAGATGAGAAATGACCATAGCATTGTGTTGCTGCCAGCAGGACCCGTCCTCCCTGGCTGCCTGGGCAGGGGCACCGCACACTCTTGCTCTGCATGTCACTTCTCTGAATTCAACCAGAAGTGGTGTTAAGAACATAAGGAAAACAGCACAGCTGTGCCAATGCGCTGCTCCTCAGCACTGCTGTGTGTTCAGGATGGGGGAGCTGCTCTGACTTAGAGCTGAAGTTATGTTTTCCCCTCTTCTTTGTAATTTTATTTTATTTTGTTACATTTTTGCAATTATCCCCTCTGGGGCTGTAATTTTTGTTTAATATCTAATTCATTTTTAAAAGCAAAGTCATTGCTGTTTTGGAACTATGGGTAGATTTTATTTTTATTATTTCTTTAATACAGCAGCCATAAGCAATTTTAAAGCACTGCTTTAGTATATAAAATGATCTTCCCTTATGATTTGACATTGATACTGCAGCCTGATTTATTGTAGAGGACTGCAGCAAATTGCATAAATGCTTAAAGATAATTGTGTTGGTGATGGACGTATGGGTATTGTACACACAGCACATATTTAAAAGACAGGATGGCAAGGCTAGTATTGTTCTGCTGCCAAGATTTCCTGGTGTGTACAGTGTTCAGCAGTAACTGCATCAGCCCGGAGGGACTGTGATCTTCCAGCCGTGATGTGGGTGCTTGACTCAAGGTCAGCCTGGCGCCAGGTTTAAAGCAGATGTGCAAAGTGTTTGGACCTGTCTCAGTAATGGGCTGTGTAGATGGCTAGAAGGGTTTAGCTCGAGTCCAGATGGGGGGGATTTGGGGAAAGAGATGGGAAGGGCAGAGCTGCAGGAGCACAGAGGGGCAGCAATAGTCGTTCAGGGCCCGTGGCAGGAGCCAAGGCTGCAGGAGCAATCGTACACATATGGGTTTGGTCCCTCATATTGGTCCCTCTGTTGCTGTGCTGCCTCCCTGCAGCAAGACTGCCCCAGAGATGCTGCATGTCCCCTCCTGCTCCCAGGCTATATGTAGGATCATGGCCTATATATGCCAGGCTCTGCAAGATGCCCATACCAAATGTGATGTATTTTGGCACTGGGAGCTCAACATGTTCCTTCTATCACACATAGCTGGAATTTGTCTTAGTGAGGGGAGCCTTTATCTCTGCCTCAAAACCGATGAGGACAACTTAACTGGTAGTAAGAAGGCTTGCTGAAACACAGCAAAAAGTGTACAGAAACTAAATCCTGAAGTACAAAAGGAAGGGGCAGCCCTGGCTGGGCAACAGAGGTTTGGGTCAGGAGACTTTCCATGCAATTCATTCCTACGCCCATGGTGGTTGCTGCCTGAGAACTGCCTCCTCCAGGATCCTGTGCCCTCTTGCAGCCCCCAGGCAGTTCTGTCTCTACCGTGCTCTGCAAGTGTGAAGGGTCATAATCCTGCTTGCCAGCCAGGCAAGGCACCCTGGGCTGGTGTGAAACCCAGAGATGTCAAAGTCTGGGTGGGTCTGAGGGTGCAGGAGGAGCTGACTGAAGGGGAGATGCTCCTGTATGAAGTGGGCTGAGGCTTCTTGCTATGCTCCTTTCCAGCACACGTTACCTGAACAGCATCAGGCAAGACCTGAGTCCTTGTTGCAACGAGTTGTGCTGCCTCCTGTCAGTTCTCTGATTTGCAGTGAAGGTTTAACTTGGTTACACTGGCTCTGTTGTAGTGCTGCTGCTCTAGCCTTGTGCCTGGAGTCCAACTGCATCCATCACTATCAGTCCTGTGCCATTCCTTTGAAGGAGTGAAACATGAGTGAAGAGGACTCTCCCTCCCTGCTCAGTTGCAGGGCTTTTCTTCAGATGAGGCCTGGAGGATGTGGCTGTGTAGGGTCATTAAATAGGCCAGACACTAAGGTTATGTCGGGCCGCCAGCCAACATGTACTTTGATGGGCTGAGCCGCTGTACAGTCATTAACGTCTGATTTGTGAGGAGATAAATGTAGCTGGCAGCAGTTATCACCTGTGCTAAAAACAAACACCTTTTTTAGTCAATAATACAACTTCTGTGCTCTCACACAGTGTAACTTGTTGAGGAAGTGCTGCTGCCAGCAGCCATGCACACCCCCCTTCTCTCCCTGTAGGGGCAGGAGGGCCGGTTCTATTTCTTCCTTTCGGAGCAGGCCTCACATCCTTGTTTTCTGGCTCACCTTTCCCTAATGTGCAACAAAATGTGGTTATTTGTGTGGAAGCTGCCACAAAGAAGGACTCAGGGGAGGAGAAGAGATGGTGTGAGGTGGGTGAGAAGGCAGGGGGCAGAAGAGCAGGGGGAAGAGATGGGGATGAAGACGCATTTAAGCAAGTGGGAAGGCTGCTGTGTGCCTTTGCAGTCTGACTGGAAGGATGGCGAATGAGAACAGCCCTGCTGTAGTGCTGCCATAGGGGGCTCAATATTGCTGCCCCTTGCAGAGTGGGGTTGTGCCGCAGCTGTGGCTGGGAGCTGGCTGTGGACCACACACAAAGGGTTTTCTTGTGTCGGGTGGCCCCTGGCCAGGGGAGGACTCATTGTTCTGTCGTCTGGTCCCTACTGAAGTTGTTTCTTGTGAGGTTTCTGGACGCCTCTCAAGCTGAGATGATATTTTATATGTATGGTTTATATAACGCAGACGAGGTGATGGGTGTACTGGTGAGGTCTGTCTGAGTTTGCATCAAACCTCTTGGATCTGGAAATCAAGCGTAGGCTCCTCTCTGGCCCTGCTCGTGCCTCCTAAGTTCACCCAACCTGGTGTAGTGGAAGGTATCACTGTCCCTGATGGGGGGTTGGAACTGGATGATCTTAAAGGTCACTTCCAACCCAAAACATTCCCCTCTGAGCTTTGCCTGCTACAGCCCTGTCTCCTCCTGCTTCTGAGGTGTGATAAATTTAGCAGGGAGACACCGTCCTCTGCCCCAGCCCTAAGCATCCTGTGAATGGAAGATCTGTGCAAGGAGTTAGACGTGTCTCTTGTTGTTGACATAATTCTGGGCAAAATCTGCTTTATAGCCAAAGAGCATCTTTATAAACTTTCTGTGTACATATTCAGGGCTTCTCCATTTGGAACAGTGGATATGCATAGGGCAATAACAAACACTTTCCTGTCTTTGTAGGGAGTGTTTAAGTGTTTTAGACTCTTACACTGACAAGGGGCAGGACTACGGAAACAGGACAGATTCTTGGCTGCCTCCCTGTGAGGTGCTTCAGGTTCAGTACAAGCTGTTTAAATAATGGGATGCCTCACACAGCTGCTTCATCCTCCTGACTCCCAATGAGGTGAGACAGCGAATACCTCACCAACCATGGAGATTGTGCCAGTCCACTGTGATGTATCTAAGTATGATCAATCCAGAGGAAGAGCTTGGCCATTTAGCTAGCTTAGGTTCCAGACACTGTGTTAGTTTACCTGGGGTGTGCAAAATGTAGTACAGCAGGACTGTAGAGGACAGGATGCTCAGTGCTAGTGTCACTGCAGCTCTGCTGACTTGTACCAGTGTAAACTCCAGACCAGAAGGATGCTGGCAAAGGAGCGGGGAGTGAAGATGCTGGGGTGTCAGGAGTGGGTGTCCTGCCCTGTATCCTGCCTGAGTCACCAAGCCCAGGAGCTGGGGTCAGTGGTGGGGAGCAGCCTTTTTACAGCCCATGGGAGTGATCTTCTCCATCCTCTGTTAAACAGTGCCCGGGGTGTTAATGCATCACTATCCAGCTCTTCCAAATGCCTGGTTTAAAAGGACTTATCCAATCCCTATCAGACTGAAGTGTGCAGTTTTCTATTCTGCAGCTGGACTGTCCTTTCTCATGTCCTGCCCTCTATGTCCACCTGGAAGCAGGATTTGGATAGAGGTGGTGGATAGTGCTTTCTGTGTAAGGCACCCTGACCCCAGGCAGATCTTGAGCTTCATCCTGAAGCTGCTGTGTGTGTGCCGGTGAACACACTGGAGCCCTGGCACAATCCTCCTTTGCCCAGCATGGCAGGGAGGCTGCAGCACAGGAGATGCTCAGCCCCTCACTGGGGCTTCTGTGGAGGTGGCCCATCCAGGATAGTGCCTCATGAAGGGTTGCTGAACACCCTGAACCCCAGGGTGCAGCAGAAGTGAGAGACAGGCACAGCTCATGTTGTCCCCAGATGCTCTAGGCTTTTTTCCCCCTCCTGTGACACCATGCACAAGCAGAGGGGACTGATGCTGCAGCAGATCTGCCTCTCTCCAGGCTCAAGGTAGCTGTCAGTCCTGCTGCTCCAGCAGAATTGGGGCCTGTGTGTTGCTGGGTTTGATGTTAAAGATGTGGCAGGACTCATCATGGGGAGCCTTGGTGCTGTGAGCGTGGCAGGCAAGGAATGGCTGAGGAAGGACACGTGCTGGGAAAGAAGATAGCTGCTCTCTGTGCAGCAGCTGCCTTTCCCTTCACCCTCTGGCTCAGGAGCTGCTCCCCATTGCCACACAGTGCAGCAAGCATGCTCTGAGCTCCCTTGTGCTCCGCTGACCCCTAAGTGTATGGAGGGCTGGACCCTTCTTTGTCCAGCTGGGAAGAGAGGAACTTGGGGGGCTCCCATCTTCTAACATGCTTCTCATATGTGCCTTGTAGGGAAGCTGCTGGCAGACTGAGCTGCTAAAGCAGATGATTTCATAACTTCTACAGGACCTTGCTCTTTACTTTGATTTCCTCCATCCTGAAATGCCTGTCTGGGGAGGGGCTATTCAGCTTTTTGAACCAGTCTTTTGATCTGTTGGGCCAATGCCTCTGCTGATAACTGTTGTTTCTGTGGTAAGAGTGCGGAGACAAAGAATCATTCCTCTGCTTCCCTCTGCAACCCATTGGAGGAAGTAAAATGCCTCTATCTAACTCCTAGAGATGAGCTTATCTGTGTGCTCCCAGGGGGGCTGGTAAGCTTCTGGACATTGTGCGCAACCACAGACTGGGAAAGCTTCAAGTGCAACAGGAGCCAGGGAAAACAGCGTGGATTGGAGTAGCCTGCAAACGTGGGCAAAGTGGAGAAGAAGCTCAGCCACTGAGCTGTGTGCTGGGGGATGAAGGAGGACAAAGCTACTTTCTCCAAGCAGCCTGACTGTGTTGCTTTGTTTCTAGCCTAGCTGGAAGAGCCCGCAGAAAGCCTTTGGGTGCAGCTATTTGTGCTGTCTTTCTGCCCAGCCCACCGAATTTTCTCCATTGATGCTTCTGCAGCCTTCCCCATCCCTTTTAAAATTAAGGCTATTGGTTTTTTTCCTGTTGAGGAGCTGCCACTGAAGAGTGCAGTCTTGGAGGCATGAACTTTCCTCTGTCACTTCCTAACTTAAAAATACAGTCAGTCTGAATGAAATAATTCATACAAATGTTAAATGCTATTACAGATGGTTGGTAGCTTTCAAACTAAACTCATTTTACCAGGATATGACAACTTGTTGAAACTTACGCTCTTCAAATACATGTGCTTATTTTAAGGAAGCTTGCAGTGGCGAGGTGCTCTTGGCTCCATTAAAAAGCTTCTGGCTAGAAATGGAGAAGGACCTGGTGCAGCTAATAATGCCCTGGTATGAGGCTGTTTGCTTCTATGGCGGATGTTCCAGAGAGACCAAGAACCATAACTCTGGGTGCCTTGAGGAAATAGCTTGGTGGTGGACAGGGAATGTCCCCTACAGCTGTTATTGAGCCTTAGCCTTGTCTCATGACTTGTCACTTCTGCACAGCATCTGTTGTAATGTAATGCTGAGCCAAGATACATCAGTCCCTGGAGCCCCTGTGGGGTTTGTGGGGGGAGCAATCAGTGGGTCACATGCAGCTGCATTGCAGTGTGCCAATTTCTGTAGAACAAAGATGCTTTTCAAGGCCAAACTAGATTCCCTCTTGAATGAGGGATGAAAAGGAGGCAGGGGGCAGCTGCAGAGAGAATGCCACCGGAAAAGCTATTCTTTGATTTGGGGCTAAAAGCAGATTTCAGTGCATTTTGGCTATAAGCACCGTTAAGTGCAGCTCTAGGCAGTCTGGAGCTCTGTGACAAGCACTAATTTTGAGAGATTGTTCTTTACTGGTGGACAATTACACACGGATCGCAGCAGGAATCTGAGCATGGCTAATCTTAATGGCCTGGCATTTTGCTATTCAGGAAGTAATGCGTTTTGATTTGTTAATGTTATAGAGCATTTACCCTGTACAATAAAAGTTCAAATGTTCTCCCCAGGTTTCATTATTTCCCAGGTTTACTCAGTGAATGCAGGAATGAAATACATGGGCACCGACGTTGTTTACAATTAGCAGAAAATTGCCATTTCAGTGTAACCAGCCACTCCTGTGCATGCCATCTATAGCACTCGGAAGCAGACAGGCTCTTGTCTGAGGCCTATTCCTGATGGGTCTTGAATTGCTAAATTCCTGTGCTGAGCTCTGTTGAGCTCCGCAGGCCAACAGGACCCGCTGATGGCTGGTAGTCCAAGGGACCTGCATCTTCAACAACAGGCTCTTTGTGAGCACAGCATCCTTGGGACTGTGCATTTGTCTTCATCAGATGGAAGCTGTAGAGTAGGTGGCAGACAGAGAAATTAATATGCACTGAGGCATGTTTGTTCCTGCTAATGTACTGTAGGAATGAGAGGTTCTGTGCAAAGCTCTGATTGAGCTGTCCGGTGTCTCTGTCACAGCTGAGAGCAGTTTTGATGCTTGGAGGTTGCTCTGTATGTGGATAGTACCACTTCTCTCACTGAGCAGCACTACCCAAAAGTCAGTGCCATCTGCTGCAAGTGCAAGACTTCAGCCAGCTTAAGATGTCACTGCTTGGTGCTGTGAGTTCAGCCACAAAGAGATCGCTGGAATCTGGGAGGTATTTGACTGGACAGTCTGGAAATTGGCCCCTCTTCTCTCCCTCTCTTCAGGGTGCTTGGATCAAATGTCTGAAAGCTTGGTTTGAGTTCTCCTGGACCCGCTGAAGGCAATGATGACACAGAGGTGTCCCACTACAGAATGGGCTCTGGATCCTCTGGTGAAGTGCAGGAGAAACGTTGGAGGTGTCTAATGGTGGCCTCTGCTGTGCAATATGGTGCCTTGTTCCCGCTGTTCCTTCATCCTCGTAATGGATGAGCTGGGATCCAGCATCACCATGCATGATTTAGTAGGCTATTCAATAAATCCTTAGCTAGTGTGAAACAGCTGACTTCAAGGGAGTTGAACTTCCTTGCACCAAAGAATAGTCATGAGCATCCAAATCCATCTGAGAGCAGCTTGTTAGTAGCACCTAGATACTACAGTAATTGGTGAGCTATAAATACCAAAAGCAGACATAATATTAAACAGGCTGTGTCATCAATTAGCTAATGACAGAAGCATAGAAATTTGGATAAAAATAACCTGTAATAGCACAATCCTTTCTTCTTACCCCCTCCTACTCTTCCTCACCCAGAAATGAGCAGCTCTGGGACACCTCATTTTTTACTATTAATAATTTAGGAGCTGTAACATTCTGTGATGAGCAGTGTCTGATCTGCAAAACATCAGCTTTTTCAGCTTGCTTTACGCTTCCAATCGCTTGCAAGAAGCAAAGCTGGTACAAACAAGATGATCTTTCAAGGCCTGGCTGGACAAGTTCCTGTGTGATGTACTCTAGGTTACCCTGCTCTTGCAGGGGGGTTGGACTAGATGATCTTTTGAGGTCCCTTCCAACCCTCAGGATTCTGTGATCTGTGATCTTATGCAAAGGATTCTTTCAGGTAACGGGAAGAAACATGTGTCATCAAGGGGGATACATGGGGGTGCAGACGCTGCCCCATGGACAGTGAGCATGCAAACTCTGCTCCTGATGTTTATCAGCCAGATAAAAAATGTTGACAGACTTCCCAAAACCAAATGGAAAAAGAGCTCTCCTGAGCCCGTGTCCCAGCCATTGACCCGTTTTACCAAGCTTTTTTGGTAAGGAAATGTTCTGAATGTGAGAGGCTGACCTGAGAGCTGCAGCTGGGAACCCTTTCTTTC
This sequence comes from Psittacula echo, assembly GCF_963264785.1. Lineage (NCBI taxonomy): Eukaryota > Metazoa > Chordata > Aves > Psittaciformes > Psittacidae > Psittacula > Psittacula echo. The sequence goes on along the minus strand of NC_137743.1, from coordinate 13,436,141 downwards.
CCCCTCTAAGTTTCTCTCTGTGACTTAATAATAGCTCGGGGTCCCTTATATAAAACAGCATGAGAAATAAGCCCCGACTGTCTATTGTTTTTTAAGTGGGGAAGGGGTGATTAGCATGTTGATGGGTTGCTCCCTGTCTCTGAAAGCCTTGGCACTGCTGCATGTGCAATCCCCCACTGAGCTTGTCCCTGAACTACAAATGCAGCCTTGGTCTTCCCTGGGCAGGGAGTGCAGGGAGCTGCATTTAATGATGTCTTAACTGAGATAGTGCATAGCACAGAGTAGTTCCTGATACTCACTGCTCTGTCCCAGCTGTTTTTGTGTTGTTTGCCTGACAGCGCTTGCAGTTTGAGACTTGGGCCATGTGGTTCGGGCCCTGAGCAGACTTGGTGTGACACTGGGGATGAGCGATTCACAGTGGCAAGTTTTCCACTAATCTTTCCAGTTCCTTTTGTAGTTGGAGAGCAGCCGTCTCCTCTGCAGGGTGATTCAGAGGGGCTAAATTAAGCTCTTGCTCTGAATCAGCCTCCTGGGCAACTCACTTTGCAGTTCCCACCACTAGCGCAGCCTCGAGCACTACCACTGGCCACAACACAAAGCCTAGAGATGGCTGTGAGAAACAGGGGGCTCAGGATGCTCCAGCTCCATGGGGCCAGGGCTGGACCAGCCCAAGGGAGACATCTGCTCCCCCACGGGGGACAGCCTCTCCATTGCCGTTCTCCATGTCACACGCTGGTGATTCAGGGAATCTGGGATTTTCCATGAAATCTGTGATTTGGGGAAACCTTCGGATAAATCTGCTTTATATCTGGGAGTAGTTATGAGTAGGGAAACCTTTGCATGGTCTGCGTTCCCCTGAGCTAAATGAGGGCAATGGGGAGAAATGTTGAACCTGATCTTCAGCAGACAAGAGAAACTGTCACGATTCTGTTCTTGTCTCTGCTGAAACTTCCTGCTTTTCTTCTTAACCAAGTCAAAACCAGTTTGTTTCTATTTAAATAATGAAGTTGCATTGCAAATGTTGGAATTCAAACATTCTGACTTTTCTAATCTTTCAGATTCATTTCCTACTTTTTTCTTTACTTGGTTTTCTCTTTTCCAGGTTGTGAAGATTAGGATAGGGTTTGATGGGGATATCCTGAAATGCCTTGTGAGAAAGGCTCTGGTGAACTTGTGCTGTGGGGATACCCAGGCTCAGAGTGGATCAAACCAAGGCAGTGAAAACAGTGCTGGATAAATGGGAGAAAAGAACTGTGATGGGCACAGACAGTGAGGATGAGGGGATGGAGTGGGCCTAAAGGGAAGGCTGGGAGTGGAGTGAGGGTCTGTGGGGCCTGTGGGACTCTCCTCACCTCACATTGGGAGCTGCAGCTCATTCCCATGTGAGCAAGCAGTGACTCCTCTCACTGCTCCTCCTTCCTGCTTCCTGCTTTTGTGAAGCTCTAGAAGCTGCAAGCAGGGGTGACTTAGGGTGTCATTGCTGAATGCAGGAGGTTGTGTGGCAATTAGCTTACTGCTAATTAGGAATATCTTTGAGTATTTCTTTGGAAGAGAACACTGACCCATTTATAACAAGTTGCCACTTGCAAAGCGGTTACTGAGAATATTTTTTCCCTTTCTATATAAAGAATTTACTCTTAATTTTTAAATCAAAGCATACCAAAGATGCGTGTTGAATCACAGGTCTTTGTAATTGCAATTAGTTAAAAAATAAAACCCCACAAACAAAATCACAGCCCAAAGCACAAAAGCAAGTATAAGTAACTCCTCAGCATAAAAGGGACATTTTGTTTTGCTTAAAGTGTGTCAGACTTCTGATATGTGAAGGCCTCTGTGCACACACGTTTCCATGTAAATACCACACTGTGGATTTTTGCCTTGTTCTTTCTTTACTGTTGACTTCCTTGCCTGGCTGCATGTACAGGTGATGGAGGCGACGCTGGTCTCTTCCTTACTTGGTTATGAGCTGTGATACCTGTGACCTTTGGGTGCCCAGCTTGTTGCCTGCTATGAATGTTGGGCTGTTTGAGTGTTTTATGTGAAGCCAAAAGATGGAATTACAGCTGGTGTCAACTTTACGTGCAGTGAGGAGAAATTACTTTAGTGAACACTTACAATGAAGCAGAAAGCAACAGTTGAAATAATAGATTTTAAGCAATAAATATTCATGGTAGAGCTGAAAACTGATCTCGGAGGTTGTGTTCACAGCATCTGAGCCTTATTTATTCTCAGATATCTCAGTTACATTACAAATGTCCTAACCACAGAGGTCTCTGCAAGCCAGCGTGGTGTGAGGGCAGGCACTGTGCAGTGGTCACCATCACTCCATGCTGCCTCGCTTTGTCCATGCATCTCCAACCTGCCTGCCTGGAGCAGCGGTTGCTATTTCTCATTTTGTTTGTGGACTGCAGAGCTGGTCAGAGCAAGGATTGAGCTTTTGGCTCAGCAAACTAAGCAGAGCAAGAGGGAAGGAGGCTTGTTGGGGTCGGGGGGTGCATCTCATGTGCTTCAAGCTGGAAACGCTGCTCCCTGTGACTTGAGGGGAGGAAGACAAATGCCGTCTTGTTTTCCAAACCTAACAGTGATGATGGTGAGTTTGGCTGAATAAATTAAAAGATGTGAGAGCTCAAAGGGGGATGAAATTTGTGTTTATTTTTAAAAACACATACCACTTCTTCCAATATTTTCATGGCTCATTAAGTCCTTTTTTTAATTTCCTTCCTAGAAACTGTACAATGTGCTACTCATTGTTCAAACTCAAAATGGGGTTTTTATCATCGCTACTATCTGTTTAAAATATGTTTGACAGAGAATTTCCTCTTCCCCTTTTCTACCCACCCCAGGGCTTAAATAGCTCATAAACAACAACATCATCAACAAAAATTGTTTTGTTATTCAAATGAGACTTCTTTTCCCCACTGCAAATTCCTTTCTCACCGCAAACTGTGTTTTTAAACAATAACAGCTGCCTAAAGCTCTCTGATTTTTCTTCATAGGCAATCATTCTGGCCAAAACCAAACAAAATAGAGAGCCTATTAAGCCAGAACCTGTTTTGCATCCACCTGCAATAATCATTTAGATATGCACATCAAAGTGAACAAGCTGTTGCACAACATAATTGGTTAATTTTTATTATGCAGGAGCATCATCTTGCTGCATGGGTAAAGGAAGCTCTTGCTTGTAGGTGGGACAGTCACTCATTAGAGATAGGCCAGGTACTTCCCAAATACAGGACAGGTATCTGTGAGGATGGGGGGGCTTTGCCATCTCTCCACAGGTACTTTGGTACTTTACTACTTGTTAACCACCTGCCTATTGCTACAGACTTCTTGGGGTAATCAAGGGCTGGCATTCACAGGATCACTGATGCTTTGCCTATGTGTGTGCATAGCACAAATATCTAGAAATCAAGTGCATTAAAATAATTCAGCCTCAACCCAGTAAGTTACTATTGACCTCATTTGACATGGGGAGTTCAAGTGATTTGACCAATGTTGACTTGCTGTTACAGCAGAGTTGGGTTCAGAGCTATAGTGTGGTATTGAGGCAGCTGCCATTCCACAGCTCCTCCTGTGCTGCTGGAGCAGGATAAAATGAAGTAGTAATGTGAACCTTTTGCAGATGGGCTCTTCTGGTGGCCAGGTGGTATCGTGGCAGCTGAGAAACCTAGTAGGAGAGGGGAGAGCATTGCAGGCATCACTGAGGAGAGCAGGTAGGTGGGCTGGCTGCCCTACTTTCCTGGCCTTTGAAGTGGTGTATTTCAAGGGGTAAGAGGTAGCACAGAGCTGGTGTTCCCAAAGTGAAACTCCTGTCAATGTGTTGATACCACACTGTCCACTTTGCTCTGGTCCCAGATTGTTATCAGAAGGTGGGGTATGGCACTAGGTGCCATAAGAGGTATCCTCAGATTGCTGGTGTTGCAGGTGGGGAATACAGGTTGCTGTCATGGGCCTGCACAGGGACATGGCTATGGGGACGGTTGGTGCCACAGTCAAAGGCAGAAGAGGGTGAATGGGTTTCATCGCAGGCAGTAGTCTTGTGGAAGGCCTGAGTCACCGTTTTCCAAACAACTTGGAGAGCTTAAAAGGTCCTTTGGGTAGGGAAATGCTTCCTTTACATCTACTAGTCTGGGTGGCAGGTCCTACCCACCCTGTTGTCTGCCCTTTAGAGGGATGTGGCTGCTTCAGCCCTCCTAATGGAAGGGCTCAACTGAGCTCTGTCTGATCTGCTGCAAGGGAAGTCTACCAGCAAACACAGCCACAAAATGGGCTTGAAACTCCCTAGGTTGATTTTTTTTTTTCCATTCTTTGTACTAAGGGACACTGCAGAGACCCCTCCAGTGGCAGTACTGCACACGTGGGAGAGCTGGTAGATGGCAACAAATCTATGGGATGGAATCTGTTTAATCATTGTGTCTGCCTGCAGAGAGCACCTGTATCTTTCCCCTCTGTATCTCCTATAACCACTGCAATTGATTTCTTGGCAGCTGTAAACTCTTTTGAACTCAAGCTCTTAACAAGCCGAAGGAGAGCACAGCACAAGAGAAGTGCTTTTGGTTGAATAAACTACCCTTGGGGTTGCTGTATGAACAGCAATTGTTCAGGTCAGGGCATAAAAGCAACACTATTGGGGTGAGGGGAGCCCAGCCCCCTACAGAACTAAGGCAACTGATAAAAAGGCAGCAGCACTAAAACAGATGGTGAATCAGTGGCTATAGTCCATTGGTGTTTGGCAAATGAATAAAGTTTCCCATCACAGGTTCTTCTCCTGGGACGTTGCTCTGTGATGGCGGTAGCTGCTGGTGTTAGTTCAGTGGTGCTGTGCTGAGGGTGAGAACTTGTCTGCAGCTGGGCAGAGGAGCAGGTGACTGCTTTGTACCTGTGAGGGAGGTCTGGAGGCTTGGATTGCGCTGATCCTGAGCAGGGATTGCTGAAGTACATGGTTCACTTTTTGTGTGTTTAAAACCTTTTCCTTTTCTCCCTTCTGTTTTCTGGGGACAGGGAAACACAGCCAACCAAGCTACTGATTTCATCAGTACACTGGTTTTTACTGTATCTTTGTCCACAGTCTCAGTGGGTGTTATGAGCTGAGACGCATGGAAAGATTTTTTTCTGTGGACCCACAGAGTATGTTTTGGCCAAGAAGAATGTAATGGCATTGCTGAAAAGATGGAGAAAGGGAAGACTTGCTCAGATTTGCAGTATGCGTTGTCTTAGTTGAGAGGAATATGAAGCAGTCCTCTTCGTCTGGGTTAATCCATGAGTAGAAAGTCATGCTCTGTCTCTTTAATGCATGAGGTTTGCCCTGGTTGACAGTGGCATGGAGGGGAGAAGCTTGGTTAATGAGAGGACAGCTTTTTGATGGCAACCCAAAAGGCAGCCACTGACTCATGTGGCTTTAATAACCAAAACACAAAGGATTACATGTGGCAGTTGGGTGGGTTGTGAGGAAGGTGAACATCTGGAAGGAAAGTTTTAGTGTAATATTGCTGCTCTGAATGCACACTGCAGAAATTGGGAAACAAGAACTGGGAAAGGGAACTGAAATTCCTCAATGTGCATGCTGACTGCACAAGCATAAGCATCTCTACACAGCACTTTGAGACTTCTCCAGTGACTATTAGTGCAGCCCTGGACCTTGTTATAACTCTCTCTGAACTATTCTGTGTAAAGTACCTTGATCTGTGGCTAAAAAGCACTATTTAAGAGCTAAACATTAGCATGATGTGGGTTTTTGTGTGCTCTAATCTTCTAGTCATGAAGTGGAAGATTTGAAGTGTGACATGAGAAGTGATACTGCAGGAATTGCTCTTAGCATGTCTGGATTTGCAGAAGAGAGTCTATCTGAGCAGCTGAGCCCCATGGGCTTCTCCAAGGTGGACTTGTAGGCTAGCTGAGGTTTTCCCACCACCTCCTTGTTGGACTCCCTTGCTCACTGGGTGGTTAATGCATTTTCTTGCAGTTTTGATCATTGTGCTTCCCTGTAAGGTTTCAGTCAGGAATAAAGGACTGTGACAGAAGACAAGCTCTGTGCTGGGAAAGCAGAGCTATTTCTGGGACCTAGGGGATCATGGACATGCCATCCTTGGGAGTTGATCCTGGGAGTTAGATGGGTTTTGCAGTCTGGCAGGCAGAAATGGCTGTTTTCTCTTTGTCTCAGCTGATCCTACCACTGACACTATTGCAGGAGTTTACTTAAGTCTTCTTGAAGAGGCTGGTTGGTCTCTAATTGGCACAGCAGGGAAATGGCATAGCCCTTTCCCTGCCTGCTGAAAGAAAAGGTATCGGCTCAGGGAATAGAGTTGTGTGGCCTGGGAAATTGAACCCTTCAGCTTTATCCCTGCTGGTTGGTGTCTTTATGGCTGTTCCTTTTGTCTTTAGTGCCCCAAGGCATGCCAGCCTGTCCGTTGTCTCATAGCCTCTAATGAATGGCATGCACACTCAAAGCAGTGCATGTAGAATGGTGTTATTTGTGTGTAGTCATGAGTGCTGAAAAGCTTTGATGGAACTGTGAGTCCCAAATGCCAAACTCTTGTCTGCTGCTCGTTGGATCTCCAGGTTGGCTGTAGCATTTAATGAGGGGGTAGTGAGAAGAGAAACAAGACCCATGTTTATTCCAGAGTTCTACAGAATAAGACTGGAGGGGGCTTTGTTGGTCATCTGACTTCTGTGAGGAATCAGTTTGACCTAAAGCACCAGCAATAGCTGAACTGAACCAAGGCATGTTTGCATATAAAGAATCTTGCTGAGAGCCAGAATTTCATTGTCTGAAAGTAGGCAGGGACCAAGACACACTGTGCTGAAAGGAGGCAAACTGTATTTAAAAAAAGATGTTCTTGAAAACTCAATTTTCTCTATGCTGTGCAATGTCTTTGTGTAACTTCAAAAATCAATTGCTTGCTTTTACACTAAACAATGATTAAGCTGTTCAAACCACTTGGCGAACAAACAGCTTCAACATCCAGAGAATGAGAACTTCTGGAAAGGGCCATAGTGATTGCTTAGATACTTGTCTTTTGATTTAATTAGAAATACAGACAATTCTTTCCCCCTCTCCTTTCCTCCAGTTCTGAGATGGTTTATGCAGGAAGCTCTGAACTTGTATTTTACATTTTTGTGCCTACTTCTGAACTCATCTTGTAATAAATATTTGAAAGTTTGAATTAAACTGCTCCAAGTGGTTTCCAGATTCCCAGATGAAATGCTAAATTGCCTAAAAGAGGAACCTGAAGATGAAACAAACTGCAATAGCAAAGCAGACCTGAAGACTGCATTTTTCAGTAATTGATAAATGTACCACAATTTCAGACCCTTCATAAAAGAAAGCAAGCCCCAGATTATCTGGGCAGACTCTGTAGCCATAGAAATCAAAGGCAGACTGTCAGTTCTCCCTCTGTTTTCCTCTCCAGGTGGTGAACTTCTCTTCAAAGGGAAAGATTTTTCTGTGGGAGCCTAGAAGGAAATCCTGGAAAACAGATAGAGGTTAATATCCTTGATTTGCCACAGAAAAAGTGGGGTAAGGAAGCAAGATGTTTAACTCATTCAGGGCTGAGTAGTCTGCAGGCAGCTTGGTGATGGTTTGCCCAGACACTGGAAAAGTAACTCAATTCCTCACCATTTGGCTTGCTGATTTGGGAGTGAACAACTGTCTTTTCCTTGTGCAAGAAGCTTGCCTGTCTACCTAAATTAACTCCATCCTTTTTGTAATGGATCATATTTGTGAGCACCATGGCTATGTTGATTTTTGGTTCATACTGGGCTACAAGCTTGGGTTGAAAGCTTAGGTAAAGCACCTGCACATAGAGGAGACACAAGAGCAAGTAAAAGTGCTGCCAATGAGGGTCTGGGGCAAAGCCTGGGCTGTGTGAGAGACTTATGTGGAGTAACCAAGAATGGATGTGTAAGTCAGCATTTGTGTCCCAAGGACTCATAATTTTTAACATGCAATATAGTCTCAACCACAGGCTTAATTCTTGCGAAGAGACAGGGACTGTTTAGGGCATTTCAAAGCCCTGTTGCTGTGCACAGTCTTCTTACACATGTGTTTGGGAGTGGTTTTCTGTTATTTTTGTGGCCTTGCTGGTTGCTAACTGCATGAGATGTCCTGTCTGCCTACAGCAGGGACTGAATGCAGTGCATTGCTTAATGCTCTGCATCCAAAGGTGTGAGCATCCCTGTGGAGCTGGCTGCATGTGACAATCCATCTGGTCTCCCTCCTCAGACTGTCTGTGGTTTCAGGATACCTTTGTGCCTTCTGTGCTCTGGGGTTGGCTGGAGGGCTGCCTGTCCTGCTATGGAATTCAGAGCAACCTTGGTAGCAGAGGACAGCTGTGGTAGCAAACTGGGCCACTGTAGAAGACCCTGACCCTGTACTGCTGCTCAGCGCAGTGATGCCTGACGCCTATGAAAGATACAAACATAGTCTGGTTGCGTATCACATGATGGTGTGTAAACCCCAAAAGCTTATTGTGTTTGTCAGTTCTTTCTTTTTCCCTTTGGGTTTTAATTTTCTGCTACTAAACTTTGTAAAATCATAAGTGGCAAAAAATGTTCTTAGAAATTCATGCCTTGGGCTGTGGCTTTTTCTAAGTAGTTTTGACTCTTTAGAGGCAAGCTACTAGTAAGTAAAAATTACCGTAATTAACTACAGTAAACTGCCTGCCATTTGATGTCTGAGACTTAAAAGCTTCTGTTGAGATCCAGACAGTTTCTGAAAACAAGGCCTCAATGGCCTAATTAAAAAAGAAAGGAGAGAGGGGAGCAGGGAAGACTGGTGATAAATCTAAACAAACAACAATGAGCTGACAAGGGAAGTGTAGCTTTATTTCTTGGTCCAAAGCTATAGCTTGGGAAGTCTGGATTTCATCTTGCCCCAATATGCTTTTCCTCTGAAGCAAATAGTGCCTGTTGCTCTAGATCCATTTCAGTGGAAGGGAATTTTGGATCAGGGTGCGGTGTTTCTCTGAGCTTACAAAATAGACACATCCCCTTTAAGATCTCCAGTCTTGGGAAAACACATCAGATTTTCAGTAAGTTCACCCTGAGGCAGCAGCAGCAGCTTCTGATGAATGTGGGCAACACAAATGTTTGTATAGCAATTAACTGTGCAGTGTAATGATAATAACACAAATATGTTTTTAGAGATAGTGCTTATAGCAGTTTAAATTGGGGCTGTAAATACATTGATTTCCTGGGAAGCAGGGGTATTCATGCCAGCCAAAGTGTTTTCTCTGAGCTTGTAAGCTGTTATACTGCTACTGCCTTAGTGGGGGCAAGCAGGTTTCAGAGAGGCAATGCTGATCCCACACCAGCAGCACTGCAGAGGTGAGGCATATTGCACTAGGGAAGGGTGTTCCCTTGCTCTTCTGCATGCTCAGACTGCTGATTGCCCAGTGAAATGTGAGCAGGTGAGGCCGTTCTTCTTCATTTTGTGCTGGAAGAAGCCTGGAAAAGGAGTTCATGTGGACGGCAGCTTCTAGAAGTGAGTGTGGTGGATTCCTGTTGCTTTATAGATGTTTTCCAATGGCTCTGACTGAAGACATCAGCTTGCGTATGGGTGTCGGAAGGGGTTTCCATCCCAATGCAAATAGAGAAGCTTGTGGATTGTTTCCTGAGCTTAGAGGATGACCCCAGCTGTATCCTGGTGTATAGGTCTGTGGCTGGCAGGAAGCATCTCTTGAGGCCTTGAACTGCAATGTTGCTACAGCAGTATTTTGCACTGCTCCCAAGAATGTTGCTTTCCAGCCACAGCAAATAAATATCTATGCAAGGACATTGGTCCTCCTCAGCAGCTGGCTGCTGATAAGAAGGAAGAATGACCCAAAGGGGCAGTCAGGTCATGGCTGCCTTTCTTGTACATGGTCACGCAGGCTTGTGCTGTGATTGTCATGTCACGCTTGGGATATGGATGCTCATGCAGTTAAGCTGTTTCTCCCAGGTTGAGCTCTACCTCATGCTTCTCTTGCAGCCTCCTTCCGTGCTGTTGCAAGCAAAAATACCAGCAGGCATGTGGTGCCTGTATAACATCACAACTTCTGGGTGAAACAAAATAAGAAGTGAAGAGAACTGCTTGAGGGAGTCTGCACTTCTAAAAGAAAAATCAGACTTTTCCCTCAAGAAGCAATTGACTGGATTGCAACTGCCTGCCTGTTCTGATGATGGCTAGATATTTTGGTAAGCGTTTTAATGAGAGTAATTGAGCTCACCTTTATCAAAGCCCTGATGTGATGCTGGGTTTCCTGACTTGTCTCTTTTGGCAGTTTGCGTGGTGAGAGAAGCAATTCTTTTCCTTTCTGATGTTGACTCACCTCCAGTTGGGGCTCTTTGAAGTTTAAGGGAGCTCTGACTTTGGCTCCATGAATCCTGTTGCTCTCCCTGAGTCCACGAAAGAGGCTGTAACCATGGCAATGTTGTGGCTCAGGCAAACCATCAATGTGGAAGCCTCTGTGTGACATCCCTAAAGGGAAAAGCAAAGATTTCTTTGCTCTGAGAGCTCAAAGCAGAATAGAAGGAAGGAGTTAAGTAGGGCTTATGGCCACTGGCTGCTGACTAGACTAAACACACAGACCTGGTGGGTCACAGCATGGATCTGTGGTGACATTGTGCAGTCACCAGCAGCAAACACATGTGTAAGAACAGGGCGAGCAGAAAGTCATCTGGTCTTCTCACTTGTCTGCAGTGCATCTGGTGATCTTGGGCTGCCAGGACCAGACACAGTGTCTCTGTATGGAATTGCCTCGCAGTATGGGCTAAATCCCATTCCAGCTACAGCCAGTTTGCAAAAGCTTTCACAAATGTTAATATCTGTATGCTAATATCCCGGGCCAGGTTGCTTTCTTTAAGGCTGTGTAAGTCCAGTGTGATTCTACTTCTAAAACAGGATCACCTTGGAAGTCTTATCCCATGCTGCTACCATTACAGATGTCCCAGCTGCACCCTGCCAAACTTCCTCAGGGCAAATAAGGAAATGCTACTGTTTTGGCCCATAAAGCCAAGCTATCCAGCAAATAGAATAAGCTAGACCAGTGAAAATATAATTTCTTATATCCTGTGGGCTATAGGAAAGAGACCACCTATTTGTCAAAACCGAGATGCTTCACTTTTAATGCAGGGTGCAGCTGAACTGATCCAGTGTCTTCCTGATCCCGAACACTTTTACTTTCCATTTGTATGTCTTTGGTAGTACAGCTATCGTCAGCTTTGATTTTTGGTTTTGCTGGCCAGTTCCTCCTGACGTGACTCAACTCACTAAGTTGGCAGGAAAAGCAAGCTGGCCAAAAATTTTCTCCTAGGATAAAATAAAGGCAGCACTTTGTCAGGTTAGTGAGCTGAGCTGGCTCTATGAGGGGTCTGACACAAGGACAAGGGTGGGAGCAGGGCTGATAATCAGGTTGGGGAAAGAGAGGAGGAGTTGTAGGAAGACCAGGACTGACTGTTCTGGTGTCAGAGGACTTTGATGTAATCCTGTGTGCAGCTGAAACCTGCTATTAGCTATGACATCCAGCATTACAAGAGATTAATCCTGTCCACCGACTTTCAACCACAGTGATTGGGTCAGACAGTCTGTGTTAAATGCAGTGCAAAAACCCAGCATGAGAACATCATCTCTCCTTTCTGGGGATTGGATGTGCTTGGAGTTATGAATGATTTTGCCTGAAATTTCTCCTAGAAAGCCTCTACAAGATTGTTTACACGATTGTGCTGCCTTTAACCTAATTATTCACCAGAAGCCCCATGTGGCGCTGCAACGTATGCTAGCAGAAGCAGGGGTGCTACTGGTAGACCTATTTTACCTCTCCAAACAGCATTAGACATAGCAAAGGAACCAGCTGTCTATGTTACAGTTGTTACAAGCTGTTATTCCCACCTCCTACCTACCCTTTGAGATGATAATGTCTGCAAAACGCTGCTGTATATATACAGTATTTATGTGCTATAAACTGTAGTGCTTACTGTGAACTGCACTGTGGTGATGGAAATCCCTTTTCTCATTCCCTGTCTACCTGGGAGATGTATTGCATAGCCTGGTGGGAAGGCCCAGCAGCAGCTTACACCTGCAGCAGAAATTTCTCTCAGGAAGCCAGCCTCAGCTCTAGCTTCAGTTACAAGTGTCTCAGTAGCTGGACAGAGTGCTTTGGGGTGATGGTGGTGGTGGGAACCACTGGAGCCTCCTTGTGATACGGCTCTGGATACTGGAGACCATTTGTGTTTCTATTGAGATCGGTGAAGCCTCTGGACCTGCTTCTGTTACTGTATAAAAATCGATGTGGTGGTCCTGTTGCATTTGTGCTTCCTTGTGGTTCTGGCAAGCTTCCTGGTCAAGAAGGCCCTTCTATGAACAGTAAAAGTTAGTGCTTCTCATTCTGAACCCACTTGCTGGCTGCAGCAATGAAGCAATAAGAGTCTTGCAGTGAGATGCTATTGCCTGAGGAAGTATGAAGCAGGGAATATGTGCTGGTAAAATGGTGGGCTAGGGAGCAGTACAGAAGAGGTTTAGTGTAGTCATAGGTAATCCTGGGATGATTTAACTTTTTTCCCTAATGAGCTTCTTGCTGTTGGAGGCAATTGGATATGAGAACAAACATGGCTCTTGCTTTCTCCTACTGTCTGATGGGGGCTGAATACGTTTGTGTAGCTTATAGTATTACATGCTAACAGTCTCGGGCTGCTCAGCACATGACAGGTTGTCATGTGGAATGCCTGTGTGTGATCTTGCAGACTCGATGTTCTGTGGGCCTGGCCATAAAACCCAAACAAGGTGTTCAGAGCTGGAAATGCGGTTATCCCAGGCTCCGTACATAGGCAGTACTGAGAAAGTGCCATACCTTGAGCAGCTTGGTCAGGCATCTGGACCATTGTATGCAACATGGTGTAGTGTGAAGCATCCCTGCCCATGGCAGGGGGGTTAGAACTAGATGATCTTCAGGTCCTTCCCAACCCTAACTATTTTATGACTACTCAGCATAGCAGAGTGTTGGATGTTCCTGCAAATGCAGTGCTTACCATGTGCCTTACTGTTTGGTCCTGCCCATGCCTTGCTTTCGAAGAGAACCTGTCTTGTGCTTCATGCCATCAAATGTAACTACAGCACTAGCACAATGTAAACTGCAGGTTATTAATGTCAACCAGCTGCAACTTCACTAAATTTGAAGCTTCAGAAGCCAGGTGCTGAGCTGCCTTCTCCACATCACTCTGCCACGGCACATTTGAGCAACATCTCTTCCTTTCCTGAGCACTTCATGTTTTCAAAGACAGTGCTGTCTGCAACCCCTACAGCAGCTTCCTAAGGCACAAATTGTGTGTGGATCTCTTCCAGCACCTCTTCTTGCTCTTCTTCCAGCTTTATGCAACTCCCTACCCTCATCTTCTGTCACACTGCTGCTCCTCTCAGCAGCTGAGATGGGAGTTGAATGGTTTGTGAACTCTGGCTGAACTGACACGATCTCTTCACAACACTCCACATTTCTGCAATTAGTTTGCTGTTTTTTTAATTTAATTTTATTTATTTTTAACAGGCCCTGCTCCCAGATTTACTGAGCTGAATGAAACTGCTTATCTTCATTATTCTGTTGCTATAGGTCTGCTGGCAAGTTTATTAAGCAATAAGGGATGAAACGCAGCAAGTTTCTAGGTGGTTATAGTGTGTGTTGTGTAGTGTTGATAAGGCACAAGGTCGAAGGCTCACAGCTTTAATCACCGGAGAAAAACACCCTGGAGAGACAGGATCTTATTGGTATAATGAGATGGAATGAGTCATAAAAAAGGAACTGCTGCAAAAATTACCCATTCTTCTCTGCCTGGAGAAACTGATGCTTAGGAGAGGTGGTCTGTAGAATTGCTCTAATGTCACATCTATGCTATCTTTCCCTTAAGAGAGTTATGGACCAGATGTGAACTTGAAATGGAAATCCCCTGAACCAGCTCCTTTTTCTGCTAGTCAGAGACCTCCAGTTTTGTTGATGAAATTCCTGCTGAGAGGCTTTCTCCCCAAGCAGAAGCCCTGGAGCTTTCTGTGTCTGCAGAGCAGTTGCCAGAGCTTTTGAAGTCTGGCAAGCTGCTGCTGGTGGCCCTGCCAGTGTTGTGCCTTCATGCTGTGCTGCTGCTCCTCACTTGCCAGGATTCCATAGATGTCCTGCATGATTGTTAAAGAAACAGCATCTTCCTTGGATCTGACTGTAGCTGAAGTCATGCCGTTTTGTGCATGTGGACTCCATTTTTGCTAAACAAGCAGGTCATGGACATCTCATTCTTTCTTATCCTTACCTACTGGTGTGAAAACCAACTTTAAAATCTCTGCTCTGGTGTCTGTTTTGTCACTGTGAAGTTTGGCAATTCGTGTAATTGCCACCAAGCTCCTGGCCATACGCGTACCCTGTGTATCTGGGTAACTAGTACATCCCAACACAATACAGTAATTTCAGGGTGAATTAACAAATTTTTGAGCATTAGAGACACATCCTTTAGAAATGCTACGTAATCATATTGCTTCCCTGTGGAAGCTACAAGAAATTGAAAGATGACATCTGAGGAAAAAAACATTATGACAACATAGATAAGCCAGATGGGCAAGTGATCCACACGGCTTAAATCGAGAAAATGGGAGGCATCTGTCTCTGTGTGGAATGGGAGAAATAATTAATGTATCTGTGTACAGTCTGGGAGATTGATAGCTGTAATTTAGCAGTGGCTGTTCAGCACTTCTGTGAGCACTGACAGAGTGGCCTGCAGTGTTACCTGTTTCTTAATCAGTCTCTTGATTGCAGTATGGAAGGGGCTGGAGTTATTCTCTTCAGAGAGAGAGATCTTACAAAGTGATGCAACAGTGACATACAACCATATGGGAGACCGTATGTGATGACAACATCTGCAGAGGGCTTCATTTCTTCATTCTCCTTTCCCGTCCTTCTCATCTTATTCAATTGTAAAGGGTTATTGGATTAATATGCAGATCAGCTTGACAGCCATAGCTGAGGAGCCCAGTACTGTGAATCTGACTCCTGTGACAGGGAAACCAGGGCAGTGGAGTCTCATGAAGGTGTCATAGAAGTAGTGGATGTCTGATTTAATGCCCTAATGTGCAAAGCCTGTCCCTGTGTAGGGCACATAGGAAGTGCATTACTTGGTCTCCGGGGTTAATGATGAATGTTGAGGGTCAGCACTTCAGGTCAATGTAAATTGTTAGCATGACAGGGCACTGTAAAATCAAAGTAGTTGTCCTCCTTTTGTAGCTCTCCCTCAGCTGTGGTATAGCAGCAATACTGTGGTGGCTGGAATAGTTTAAGCCTTTTGTAGGTGGAGTGGTGTGACAAGGGTTAATGTGCTTAAAAGCTTTTCTGTGTCCCCCCTCTCCATTCCCAGATGATTTAACATGAGAGATTACCTCTGATTGCTAGTGTTGCTCCATCTATACAACACCTTGCAGCACACAAAACCGCCTGCAGCATGCTGCTTGCTCAGAAAGCAGAGCTCCCAGAAGCTTTCCCCTCCTGGGCTGTGGAAGGAAGCAGGATACGGCAGAGCTGGGTATGAGGAATAAGCAGTTGTAGGTCTGCTCTTGTCCCTGGTTCCTTGTGGCAAAGAGCTCAGGACAGGGGATTTCCAGTGGTGCAATGAAGAGCAGGAAGATGAGAGAGGGGTGGCCAGCAGGGAAGCACTCAGTGTCATGGGCATCAGTCCCTGGGCCTCAGCTAAGGATTTTTCCACAGATATTTATTGGTGTAAGTACAAGTCCTGACTGAGTAAGACACAGCCTAAAACCTTGCTGAGGAGTAGCTGTAGTAGAAGCAAAGGTGGAACCCAGGCCTCTGAAATCCCATACCTCTGCTGCAGTCCTTGAGGCTGGCTTTGCATCTGTAGAAAGGACTTCAGTGATGTGCCGAGGTGACTGGGGAGGCTGGGCTCATTGCTTTATGAGCCATGGTTCCTTATGTGGCAAGTGAGTTATATCTGACAGGCTTCACCACGCTATGTCCTTTCTATTGTTTAAGTCAGCAAATGGCAGGCTTTGCCTTTCACCTGACATGGCCCTTGGATTTGAAATCCAGTGTAGGGGAGAGATTTACTTTAAGGACAGAAAACTGTGTTTTACTGTTTTATAACTCTGATTCTGTTTATAGCCCTTTCTTGTTCTGTTCAACTTAGTGAAACACATTTTCATCCAGAGTAAATAATGTAACTGTTCCCTCCAGTGGAACTGTGATGATTCACACTGTCTCGCGTTTGGTTCACTAACCTTAACTCCTCAGTGTAATTAATTAGCACCATTGCCCTCTCATACCCAAGTTTCACATCTCTGAGACTACTGCAATGGCTTTATGTAACCTGGGATGAAATCCACCCAGACAAAACTTCAAGGTCACCCTGCTTCTGTCAGGGATGGAGGTGCTCCTTTGATCCTCATGATTTGTCAAGCATGATTTTCATATGACTCAGACTGAGTGCATAAGGTTTTGAATAGCAACAGTGAATACCTGACATCTCTTTGCCTTAGGAGCCCTGATGAAACTGGCAGTTTAGTGTGGTGCTCAGGCTCTAGCACTGTTACTCCAGTGAGAACCCTTTGGGAAGGTTGTCGTGATGGTTCTCTGGCTGAACAGCACTGGAAACAGCTAAGTGGCAGGCAGTTTGGAAACAGCCTCAGTACCTGCATCTTTCTCTTTGGTGTAACATTTTGCTGCTGTGGTTAAACGGCAAGGATTTCTTGACAGGGGTTGTACAGAAATGTGGACATTTGCCCTGCAACAATCATAATAAGACAGCTGGAGCTAACAGAATGTAATGGGGAAACAATATTTTCTAGATGCAGCTTGAACAGCAGCTGAGCTGCATTGATCAGTTCACTTTTATTGAATGTCCTGAGTCACTAGGCAGGAAGGGATATGAAAGAAAAAGAAAGTGAATTGACATTATTGCAATGGGTACTTTATTGCCCCATCATCTGGTTCCTGCATCCACCTCAAGCTCTAGTTATTTATCACAC
Organism: Psittacula echo; assembly: GCF_963264785.1. Classification (NCBI taxonomy): domain Eukaryota; kingdom Metazoa; phylum Chordata; class Aves; order Psittaciformes; family Psittacidae; genus Psittacula; species Psittacula echo. The sequence continues at coordinate 13,419,163 of NC_137743.1, read as the reverse complement.
AACCCTTTAACTGCAAGCTCTTTCTTGCCACATCCTAGCATGATGGCTTTGTTGTATAGGGAGGATGTACAGTGATTCCTTCCATAGCTGTTGCAGTGGCTTTGGCCAAGGACTCGTACTATGGCCCTCTCCCCCCCTGGGAAGACTAGAGTGAGCCAGGAAGAGGTAATGAGCCACAGTAAATTGAGCCGGTGATGCACTACAGAGCTCTTCTCTGAACATCCTCCCTTCATTGAGGAAGGCAAAAGTGGTTTGGTGATGGATTTCATGGAATGGGACACCTGAGAGCAACAGCTATTCGAGTATAGAGGTGTTCTTTATGGATAGATTATGTTTTTGTTTAAGCTTGCTTGGATGCTGAGATGACAGCTGTGTAGAGATTGTGTGGACAAATGAAGTGAGAGCTAATGCTCAGCAAGGGGGACGCAGGCTTCCCAGGGGGTATGGATTTGCAGTACAACACAAAATCAGATTTCAGAGATCAGCCATGCTGAAAAGTTATTGACTGAAGATAAAATGCAAGTACTTACCTGCTCATTTTCTACAGTGCTTTATTGCTTGCTTTTGTTTGGTTTTGTATTAAGTAAAGGGATCTTTGTCTTCTCTCTCAGGCAGGGCTACCCTTGCAGGCCCACAGAGCACATCACTCAATATAGGAAAGGCTGAGTTATGAAGGAGAAAGCAAGGCTTCATTTTCTGAGTACACCAACAAACAAAATTTTTTATTACTTGATCATATCTGCCACGGACTGGCATGACCCCCTTCACACATTGAGGAGTTTTTGCCTCATTTCCTATTAGGGGGTGAGAGAAGAAATGAGGACAAGGAAATGACATGACCAAGTGCTGCCAGCTGTGTTGCCCCTGGCAATGTAGGGGGAATTGTCTGGTCCCTGACCCCCACAGTCCTGACCATGGATGGGTGCTGTAAAGGGAGCTCTGTGGGTGCAGGCTGTTCTGTGCCATGGAGATTCTAAAGTCACTGTGGTTTAATGCCTCTTTGCAACCTATGTGGTCCCAGCTCAACTCCTTGTGATGAATGTCTCCTTTCCAAACACTCCTGGGGTTGAATGGGCATGGAAACTGAGGTTGTCTTTATTGGACATGGTAGATGGATGCCATGGACTAAGGTTGTCTCGTACCCTTGTTCTGAGGACAGGGGTTGCTTGCTCATGCTTTCAGCAGGCACCTTCCACTGCCAGTGAATTTCCTCTGTAAAATACTGAAGAAATGCAGGCTGATTGTCACTTCCTACAGGCTGTGAGATCTGTAAATGAAAGCAAAGATGTGGGCACAGGTGTTCAGGTGGCTTCAAGCTGCTCCCTGCCTGTTCCAAGGCCTCTGGGTGAGAAACAAGCCAAAAAGAGAGCAGAAATCCAGAGCTGCTGAAGGAGCTAGTATAGAAATTGTGTGTCCGTGCATGTGCGCACTTATCTCTCTGCATGTCTGTTTCCCTGGATTTGTCCTTCTCTGTCTGTGTTCAGAGCTGATTGACTTAACCTAAAAAATGATTTGCTAACCGAAAATTGTAAATTATTCATCTAGAGAACGTCATTTGTCTCTCTGAGATAGCCACATTGCTGGGAAATGGATTTCCCATGAAACTGGTGACCTGTCAAGTCTGAATGCTTGGGGAACACTACCTACGAGTGCCGGCAGGTAAGCTGTTGTGCACTGCTGGTGAAAGGAGGGTAAGAGCAGAGTAAAACAATAGGTGAAAGGGTGTGTGATGTGCTTTATAAGTGATTCTCTCACTATTATATTTCCTGATCTTTTTTCATGATTTGTCTATTTAGCATATATACCATATATATGGGAATTCTTGGGAAAACAACATTAAGTTGTAAGAATCTGCCTAGAGTAATTGTGGAAACTTGAACCTATAACAAAATCCAGCATGTTGGACAGACCTCTGCCTGTCAGAAGTGTATGGCATGCATGGCTACATGTCTCATAAATACGGCTGTTCCTGATAATGTACTAGCATGTACTGTACAAGGGATTTGTAATTCCCAAAATGCCTTGGACAGCATGATCTGTTGGTAGCATTCCCATCTGAGAGATGGCAAAGTGATGGCTGAGACTAGTATCAGCAGCATCCTGCCATTGGTGGCAAAGCTGAGGTGTGGCTTTATGTCTCTTCCTCTCCTGGGCTACTTTGCTCTCCTTCACTGGGGACCAAAAATGTGTGCATGAAGACTATATCACAGGGCACAGTCTTGCTTTGTGCAGGGAGTGATGCCAGGTTGTCTGGACTGTGAGATCTCTCACATCAGAGTTGCTTTGCAGTAAGAGCTATAAAGTGTTCTGAGTGTCCTAAAAAACTGATCATCCTGGATGTGCTCATCTGTGAAAGGCGAGGTCCTGCCTGCCTTTCGTTAAATCCCACCAGAGCTGACAGAAAATTGAGTCGTGACTCTATTTCTTTTGAAGCTAAAGGAAGACTCCTGCTGCCCAGGTAATTGTGGATCAGGTACTTCTGTGTTCTTTCCCTGCAGTCAGAGCTTCCATCTGCTTTCCATAAACAGAAAGTACCAACCATTTCAGAAAATCCTACCCCCCCTCCACACAGCCAGGGTCATGCAGGACTCATTAAAGAAAGTAAATAAAGGATGTGGGCAGGCCTGGCAGCGACAGCTTTCTTGTGGTGCCAGCGGGCCCTCTGCCAGGTAAAGCCAAACTCCCATCAAGAACTTCTCAGAGCACCTTTGGGATGTGTACAGAAGAATTCTGTGGTGAGATGAAATATTTAAAACCGCTTTGGGTTGAAGCGAGGTGGGAGAGCAGCAGCCTCTTTAATCTGCGCACAGTTGAAGACTGCATGTGAATCATTGATGAGGAGGGCAGAGTGTTTCTAAAGCTCTGGCAGGTCATTAAACCTGGTGATGGACTCATTAAACATGGAGCTGCGTGGAAAGCCCTGGACAAAAGTGGTGGGGTGTTTCGCACGCTGGTGTTTCACACCAGCACTTTTTACCTGACTTTCAGGATATCGTTGCAGTGTTTATTAACAAGGCAAACATCTTAGCCAGTAGATCGTGTTGCACAGAGGAAATCTGCGAAAGAAGCTTTTTGATCTGTGAGGTAACAGCACAAGATGCAAAAGTTGGAATTGAGGACTTGGGGTGCTTCTAAGCAATCCAATTGTATTGCACATGGGGGTTGAGTTAATCACCTCTGCTAAATCTTTTAACTAGGACAGGGAAGGCAGGGGAGCGTTGCAGTGTTAGCATTCCCAGGCTTCAGTAGAAGAGAGGTAGAAAATGCCACTTTGCCAAGTGGTGTCCTCAAATCCATGTGTGTTCACAGCTTCTGCTGGCCTCAGTGCCCATGGCATAGTGCTGTTTGACCTCTACCGTACCTGCCGTTCTGTGCCTTAGGCTTTTTCTGACCCACCTGGAAAGATCATATGTGCTGTTCAATGGATTGGATAATTTTCCAGTCATTGCAATGACAAATGTGATGTCAGATGATCCTTTCAACTGGTTCAAATTTTGTTCTCTTCCGAGAGAATTCCATTTTTCATTAAAACTGCACAGTAAAACTGTGCTTAAGTGCTGGCCATAGACCTGAGTAAACCTGGCTTTATTGCTTACAGCCCCTGTGCCTCATCTCTAATTGTTAATTACACAGGCCTAGATACTTGGATGGTGTAAACTGACATTACCCTCTTGGCTTCAAATAGGTTTACAGGATTTGAACAATATCCCCTCATTGTCTTACATTTACATAGCTGTCTTCCAAAGCACTGTGCAAATGTCAAGCAGGGTGGATGATATCTGCCTTCCTCAGGGGGTTGGGCATTGTCCCTCAGCTGGCAAGAAAGAGGCAAATGCCCTTTTCTGTAGAAAGGCTGCAGCTGTCTGCCTTTGCTTCCCTGGCCCTCAGGAGAGAGTTGAATCAGCTGCAAATGAAAAGATCCTTCATATTTGCAATGTGGAGGAGGAGCAAGGGGTTAACAATGTGGAGGACGCTTCTGGGCTTGAGAGCTCACAGTTCCTCTTCCCTCTGCCTCTTGGTTGAGGTGAGAACAAAAGGAGCTGGAGGCAACTCAGAGGAAGGGCTTGTCTGGCATGGCAGAGGTATGAGTGTTTCTTGCTCAGGTAAGTCTATGCATTGCTTGAAGCCATAGGTGGTGGTGAAATAGCTTCATCTTCCTTGCTGGGCATGGTAGCTGCAACTTGATGTTTATGCTTTCTACTTAAAACTTTTGCTGGGACAGCTTACTTCTAAAATGCAATTACTTCTGGCAGAGTAGAGAGCTGATTGCTACTTACTGTTGTTCAGCAATCCAGAAGAGGAAGTAAAGAAGAGTTAAACATAAAATTCGCCTTCTGTTGCACACAAAGGTATCAAAGATGCTTTGGCTTTGTCCTCAAGTAAACAGTAATTGAGTTGTTCCTTTTGCGTTTTTTTTTTAGTTTATTGCTTGAAACAAATAAGCTCGTTCTTGAATGAGCCATTTCCAGAAATCTTGTAAGCAGTGTGCTCGGTGGAAATGGGGAGGTGGGAAAAGGGGTGTGTGCGAGGGCTTGGGAATGCACAATTGGGAACAGGGAGTGCAGTGGGAAAGAACAAATGAATTCTGATGCTGTAAGTGAAGATTAAGCAGTGAAGAGAGTGCAGCTTCAGCTGGCAGTCATTGCATGAACAGCTTGGGTATTTCAATCATCAGTTTAAAGTTGAGTTTATCAAGCATGCAAAAGCTCAGCTCTTCAAGGTGTGTGGTTGTAGCTCAAAGCATTGAAAGTCAAGAGAGATTATGATGGTGTGGTGTAAAAATGCATTAATGAGATCTCATCCATCCACTGAAGGAAGAGACAGAAGTGATGTAGTCATGAAAGATTTCTTGTTGCTCATGATGCTGAAGTTCTGTTAAACTAGGAACAGAGGAGGAGGAAGCTCAATTGCTACTTAGGGCTGAACCACCTCTGAACTTTCCAGTGGCCTCCAGTCCTGTTTTCTTTTCCTCTCCAGCTGAACAAAGTGGTCTGCAGTGGACAGACACAGCAGCATGAGCCCATTCTCCTGCTCATCCTTGCCCATGTGTGCTCTGACCGGTGCATACCACTCCCTCTGAAATCAGTGAGGCTGCAGTGAATGTTCTGTGTGGCTGTGCTCTCCTGGCCAGACCTTCATCAGATCTAAATCTGTGCAAGGTTCTTGCTTCAGCAGGGCTGGAGTAATTTGTGTGTTTTGCAGTACTTCTTCTTGGGTAAGTTAGCAGGCAATTGGCTTGTGAAGAACTGCCTCTCGTAGGAATCTCTGCCTGGGGATACTCAGCATCGTGCCGTGCTCTTTGTGGCACTCCTGCCTGCAATTACAGGTGCCAACTCTGTTTGATGCTGTGCTAAGGTATTACTCTTTATATCCCATTCAAGCAAGAATATCTTGTAAGAACTGCTTATTTCATTTTGGGGCTCTGTGTTGTATGATCCCTCTCCTATCTTCAGTCCCTCTCTGAATTCCAGACCTCAGATTGGAAGAGACTCTGTCTCTGCTGATTTCTCCAGCATGCAGCCAGTCTTTGGCTGTGCTTTTTGGCATCTAGCAAAGGGCAGTCCAGGCCCTGACTGCCATCAACTATCCCACAAGTGATTTAATGCAGCTGCTCTTTATTTCAGCACATGGGGAGGTTGAGACTTCTCCCAGAGACAGGAATGGTGCTTTGATATCCAACCCTCTGCTGTGGCTGGTTGAAGTACTGATGTCAATATGGAACATGCTTTCCTGAATGTATTTTTTCTGTGCTCATGCTTGTTTTTCCTCTGTATCAGAGGTTATCCTGATCCTGCTGCTTGGAAGGCACAGGTGTGTTCAAAGCACAAGTCTTAGAATCATAGAATAGTTAGGGTTGGAAAGGACCTTAAGATCATCTAGTTCCAACCCCCTGCCATAGGCAGGGACACCCCACACTAAACCATGTCACCCAAGGCCTCATCCAACCTGGCCTTGAGCACCGCCAAGGATGGAGCATTCACAACCTCCCTGGGCAACCCATTCCAGTGCCTCACCACCCTCTCAGTAAAGAATTTCTTCCTTATATCTAATCTAAACTTCCCCTGTTTAAGTTTGAACCCGTTACCCCTTGTCCTGTCACTATAGTCCCTGATGAATAGTCCCTTCCCAGCATCCTTGTAGGCCCCCGTCAGATACTGGAAGGCTGCTATGAGGTGTCCACGCAGCCTTCTCTTCTCCAGGCTGAACAGCCCCAACTTTCTCAGCCTGTCTCCATACGTGAGGTGCTCCAGTCCCCTGATCATCCTTGTGGCCTCCTCTGGACTTGTTCCAACAGTTCCATGTCCTTTTTTTGTTGAGGACACCAGAACTGCACACAATACTCCAAGTGAGGTCTCATGAGAGCAGAGTAGAGGAGTGCCAATAGAGGAGTGAACCACCATCCCATCTCTCATCCACTGGAGAAGAAAAATGTCTGTGTTTATCTTTTCCTTTCTGGAAGGAATTTGGTGCACTTGACATCATTCTGTAGTCTGCTGTCTTTGTTCTCTTTCTTTCAGCAGATCAGTGGGCCAGTTTGAGATTTTCAAGTACAGTGGGACAATAAAACATAGAGACAAGTGGGAGGGATGTAAATGCAGAAAAAAAATCCCCCCAAAAAAGCTACTGGTTTTCCCTAAATCTAAAAGGGCTGTAAAATGTGTTTGGAAAGGCTGAAAATGCTGAATATAGTTTACAAAGCTAGGAGACAAGGATCCATGTGCACATGAAGAATGGATGTCAAGGAATGCCCTACAAAGCAGGCCACAAAAGATTGCTGAGAGCAGTAACATAAAATGAAGAAAAGGAGAAACTTTAGGCTGGAAAGAATTGAAATTGTCCTGGTGAGAGATCTTCAACAAGCTGTGGGTAATTTCTTCAAGGGAAACGATAGACACTCTGTTGTTGGGGTTGTTTAAAAAGTAAACTGGGTACAACCAGAAATATGCTCTAAGGACTAATCTTCTGTCTTCAGAAGCTTAATTGGATCAACTTGATGGATTAATAACCTAACCCTTTAGTTTCCTTCTGTTTCATGACTACTGTTTTGTGAGCAGCAGCTTCTAGTCATTAGGAATAAGAGTAGGTGAAAGGAGTAGTGTTTCTCTTTGACCATGGGAAAGCCTCGGTGTTGTAGGAGATATAATGAGTGTGGGACTCAAATTGCCAACCTGAAACTTGTTCTCTGCTTTTCCTATAAGGCCTTGAGTTGTTTCTGTCTCTCAGGTTATTATCTTGAGACCTGACCCAAAGCAAGCTATTCCTACAAAGCTATGGTAATTCATTGTCCCTCCTACATCTATTGGCTGGGTTGTGCCAACATACTCTTTCTGCATGTATGTTTGGGGCTTTTTCAAGGCACAAATAGACATTATTTTCACATCGGATCTCATGGGTTTGGGCTATCTGGCGATGCAAAGCAGGCAGGAAGCTTTGTGAATATAATTCTTCCTTCCCCATGTATTTTCCATCTATCAGGCTTCCTGTGCTGCTTAAGGTCCCAAATGTCCTACCTAGGAATTAAGCATATGATCATGGAAAAAGCACAATGGCTGTGTTTTTGGTATTCTTCGTGCCTGGAAAATACTTTCCATGCACTGGAGAAAACTTGAGGATGCTGAAGATACTCAAGAGATCAGAACCTGTCCAGCACTGAGAGAACATCAAGGTGGTTGGAGGTAAACACAGCAAGATGCAGAGCTGGGTCTTGCACCTATCTCATGTCATCCCTGTGATAATGGAGGACATCCTTGACTGTTAACCCTTCACTTTGCCTCTCTCTGTACCATTTGAGATGCATGGGTCATCATTACATTTACTGTGCTGCTATGCTCAGGACTTCAAGTGCTGAGAAAACTGTCTCCCTGTAGTTTCCTTGCCACCCCTTTCCCTTTGTACATCTGCTGGTAAACAGCCTGGCAATAGACGAAACTTTAAATACATTAGATATGCATTTGCATTTGAAGAAGGAAATAAAATATGCATGACTCATCCTAACTCAGATTCGAAGACTGTCTTCACATTACCTTCCTGCAATCAAAATTTGACTTTTTAAAACAATTTTAATCACTGTAAGTTGATGTGTTTTGGTGGTTTTTTCCAGGTTTATATGGTGAAGTTCTCGGGGCATTCAATGAAAACTTGCTCAGTTGATAGAGGTGATCTCTTGATTTCATGTTTTCTTTCCAGAGTCTGTAGATCTGGTCCCTGTGAACTGAGCATCTTTAGTCCCTCTAACCTTGTGTGGGGTTACATAGGTTGAGTCTTGGCTGGAGCTGGTACTAATATTTTCTGTGTGCCTGAACTCAACCTTAGTCTTATTTTCCAGGGTTTCTCTTCTCGAACTGCTTGTGTGTTCACTTGGAGCTTCTTAGCAGGTTGCATTTAACTTGGCCAGCGCAACTTTGGCAAATGCCACTGGAGGCTGTAGCTCCTATGACTCCCCTTATGTTTTACCTTTCATTATTTCACTGCTTACACATTCTGCTCACTATTACCTGGTTGCAAAATTACCAGAAGGAAATAGCAGTGGAATAGGACCACTGATATTCTGTCTACAGTTCAGGCTAAATGTTAGTTCATTGGCATATAGAGCACAAATATTATGCTGAAAAGAGATCTGGGCAGACTGCATCCCTAGCTTGTTCAGTGCAACACAGGATTTATGCATGCATGGAAAGGGATGTGACTGCCCACATGAAGATTAGTGCAGGTCTTGGAGTCTTTTAAGAGAAGTGGAGATTTTAGCCAGTGAAGAACAGTGATGTAAGGAGATGAAATTGATGGAGTGATATATTAATACTGGAAGATAAGGAAAATAACAATGTCTTTTGGGAAAAAACAAATTAATGACTAGAGTCACTTAGAGGGGAATGGTACAAAGCTCTGGCTGTGAGTGGCAATCCTAGTCTTTCTCTCCAAGTAACTGGAAGGGAAATTGAGGAAACAAGTCCAGGTGAAGAATGGAAAAAGTTACTTTAATAAATCTTGAAAGGCTGTGAAATTCCAGTTATTCAGTGTCCACATGCAGTCTTTTCTCTGGCTGCTAAAACAGGGAAAAAAAATAGGAAAGCTTTCAACAGATATTTGTTGGCAATTAGAAGGGAAATATCCACTGTGCTGTGGCTGTTTCCCTTGGCCAGTTCCACTTAATGAATGCCCTGAGAATAGCAGTTCTGCTATTGAGCCAAAGCAAATTCTGCACCATGCCGGTTAGTTATGTGTGCCCTGCAGACAGAACAAAGGTGCTAATGCATGATTTATGTATCAAACCAGCACAGCAACATTAACTGTCTAAGCTGCACAATGTGCCAGCTGAATAGGACTGCATCTCTACAGGCTAAAGTGCTGCTCACCTTGACCCATCTGCTTTACTGAGCTTTTCCTCCCCTGCCTTTGGAGGTGAAAGCATCCTCTGTGCTGCTGCTGTGATGCTTGAGCACAGGGAGAAAAGCCGTCTGTGCTCAGGTGCTGTACAACATCTAGAATGCCCCATTATTAATCAGGGCTGTCGCCAAGCTGAATGTACCTGATGAACTGGGGGATGTGGGGAGGTAACAGAAAGGGTTTCTCTAAGCAGGTTTGTTGATTTCAGTTCCTCAATGATGTGAATATGTCAATTTTGGGGTTAATATTTTCTTTTGGAACCTCATAGCAGATTTGTGGCTGTCTTCTGGATTCTGCTAAGGCCTGACTGAAGGGGAAAGGGGACATGTAAAGAGTCTAAATCAGAACTGTAAGCCTAGGGGAAGAGGGACAGTTTGACTTGAAGTCAGATCACTTTCCTTCTCCTGGCTTTTGTATTTTGATTCTTTCAGCAGTGGCTAAAGGCTGATAATGTATGCTGGAACCGAACTCTGTTCTGAGCTTGTCTACAGCTCCTGGGTCTGTGTGCAGGTGCTGCCTCTTGGAAATGCTTCTGCTAGCTATAGGCTGTGTCTGCAACCTCTGTAGGTTTGTGGTGTAGGAGTAATAGTGCATGAGATGAAAGTAAATGATATGAGTACCATATGGATAACAGCTATTTATTAATAATACCTATCCTCTGGCTGCTGTTTGGCAAAACAAAACAGCTGGACTGGTCTATAAAAAAGACTTCTAGGATTGGAGGCATTCACTTGCTCTGTGAGTTTTTTCTGTAGAAGGCACATTACCTGCAAGGGTATGCCATTTTCCACAGGTCCTTACCTCTTACAACTTTATTTCTATTGTTTTTTCACAGTGTGAGGCTTAAGAAAGCCATGTTGTAGCCAGCAGGCGACTTCATCTTCCTGGCAAGGTGTGTCAACAGGATGAAAGTCAGGAATGATCTTCTCTATTGATTTAATGTAACATCTGTTCAGCAGAGAGAGCACAGTTAAATGCAGATATGTATCTCTTCCCGGTTGTGTGGTCCTACTACCCCTTAACATGGGTGATAACAGGAATACCAATCCTAGCTGTCAGGGTGCTTCCTCTTTTGAACCTGTAACATTGTGCCATATTTTAAAAAGTGTGAAGGGTGTTTAGTGTCTCTGGTACTGTGTTGGACCAGTTGGGAATCACAGCTTTGGGAAGTTAGTCCACCTGTAAATGGAGAGATTGCAGTGAAAGGGAATAGGTACATACCTCTTTTTGTGGTATGAGGATGTTCTCTGCTGTGCTTGCTCACCACCTGGGATTAAGTGGGAGGCTCATCCCCAGCTGAGCTGAAATGGGGTAGCATTGCTCAGATCTTTGTGATCCAGCACATCATCTTGCTATCAGTGTTGTGATGTAACATTCTGAAGCTCCTCAGTTGCATTTTCTAATGCCCTCACGGTGTCTGTCCCTGCAAAAGAGCTGTGGTGTGTTTGGAACTGGCATGGGGCTTTTAATGATCTTAAGTGTGCCTATTAAAACAAAAAAAGGCCATATTGAAAATCAATTTTCTCATTGCAGGTCTCGAGCAATTTTGTAAGATATAATAAGATGAGCAATCTGGTTCTGGCAGTGAAAAGAACAGATGCCAAGCTATAATTTCCCTTACCAGAAAATGCTGTGGAGTCACTTTGTGTTGTAGAAAGAATGTGTTATTAATAGAGGACAGCTATAACTTGGAGTCCTGAGAGCACAGGCTTCATCTGGTCTGTGCCATATGGAGGACAGTAGGCAGGGACACATCCTGGTCAGCCAGGAGAGAGATAAGATTTTGGAGCATAAGAGGTTGTCAGTACCTTGACTGAGCAGCAAAACCTGTTGGGTAACACGTCCCACAACACCAAGGGGTCAAGTTTCTGACTCTAGGAACTCTTGCTTCTATTTTCTTGCAGGGCCAGCCTCCTTGGAAGATGGCAGAGCAAAGCTGGCATTGTCCATTTAGACAGAGCTGGTAGCTGTGGGGCCTTGACCTGTGTCTTTTGCATACTTCAGCTGAACAGATTCAAGGAATTAACCAGAAAGGAAAAAAAGAAATTATCTCTTAAAAGTGCTGGATTTTGTGAGTGTCAATGTATCTCTAGAAATATCCTGCACCTGTCACCACGACCTCTTTGTCAAGGTTAGACACCAACTGGCTTCTGGAGCAATACAACATTCCTGCCCACTTGTTCTGCAGATACAGATGTGCATCACTTAAAGCAGGTGCTGGCTGATGCAGAGTCACAGGGCAAATTCACACCTGAATTTACTGCGTTTTTATGTCCCTGGGCAAGCAAGCCATAAGTCATCTGAACAGTCTTCAGCTTGTTTCCTATTCTGGCCAGCTCTCCTGTCTCCTTATTAAAATGGTATTAAGTATTGGGTCACAACTAACCTTTTTTTACTGGAGGCTGTGGCAGAGATAATACTGCATTCTTGGCATCATCAGACTTCTTCTTCTCCACTTGCTTTTCTTTGCTTTCCTCTTATTTTTAATGTATTTATAGAGCTTCTTTGTTGCCTTTATGTCCTTGTTAGTTGTAATTCATCTTATGCCTTAGCCTTTCTGATTTATCCCTGCATGTTTGTGCTATTCCTTTATAGTCTTTCTTAGTTGCCTGTCCTTGTTCCCACTTTCTATACAGTTGCTTTTTGATTGTTCAGTCTTTAAAGTGCTCCTAATGTGACCGTATTGGTTTCAAGCTATGTTCACTATCTTTCCTCTGTACTGGGATAGTCTGCTATTGTTCTTTTGATACTGTCTCTTTGAGCACTACCAGGTTTCCTGCATTCCTCTCTGTCTTAGATTATCTTCCCAACAGACGGTGCTTCACAGTTCTAAACCTGTTGAAGTCTGCTTCTCCCTCCCTCCTCCTTTTCTTTGAAGTCCATTGTCCTCATTCTCCTGGTCTCTCTTCCCTTCCTCTGCTGCCTTATGATCACTTCCACTTTCATTGTCTTTCACCTTTCAGTCCTTAAGTTTCTCCTTATTGGAATCAAATCTAAATGCCCACCTACATCCCACAGTTTTAATGGATTTTTCTTTAGAAAACAGACTTGTGACCATCACAGAGAACTTAGACTGCTGGTGTCTTATTGTACTGCTTTGAGTAACCAAAATCCTCCAGGAAAGGTGATATTTCTTCTATTTACCCAGAAAAGACTCATCTATTTTCTTCTTTTTGGATGATCCCTTCCTTCCCACTTTCCCTAGAGCAAGAGATCTGGAGCAGGGCTTTACATTTCTCCTGTTTCTGAGCTTCAAGCCATCACTGCTGCTATGAAATACAGTGCTCCTTCCATTTTTTTCATGTTATTCCATTGAAAATATATATATAGCTTTCCCTATATTTTTTTATTTTGTGGCCTTATTTCTGATAACATCACTGTAAGTATGGAAGAGCTCCAAAGTTACAGACCAAGTAAGTGAAAGCAGAGCAGGATCTTGGATAATCTATTCCAGAAATTGCTTTTTTCTTCACAGTGAGCTTTGAACTACTGTGAAACATATCTACTCGTTATTGGGATTCAATATAAAAGCTGGTAAACTAATGCTGGCCTATTACAGCTTTGCTTTGAATGCTGTCTTCCCCTCTCCTTAATGTGCTGTATCAAAGGCTGTAATTACTATTCGAGGCCTCTGATACTACCAACAAGTGATAGGATGAGAGTGAGAGAAAATGGCCTCAGGTTGTGTCAGGGGAAGTTTAGATTGAATATTAGGAAAAATTTCCTCACCCAAAGGGTTATCAAGCACTGGAACAGGCTGCTTAGGGAAGTGGTGGGGTCACCATCCCTGGAGGTGATGTGTGTAGATGTGCATAGTTCAGTGCTGGAATTGGTGTTATGTTTATGTTTGGACTCAATGATCTTAAAGGTCTTTTCCAACCTAAATGAGTCAATGATTCTACTTGTTTCTCCAGAGCGCAGGTACCTGGTCAGCTCTGGGATTTAAGAAACAACATCAATTCTCTTTTGTCTCTTCCCTTCACAGTGTCTACAATTGAGCTTCTTCTGGCTTTCAGTGAAAATGGAGTGAGCCCCTTTCCCAAATAAAGTGTATTTGAAACTTGTCTTGTCTTGAGTGAAGACTGGTGCCGCTGGTTTAGCAGCAGGAACAGATAAAGGTGGATGTGAAAGGAAGCAAGCAGTTTCAGTGGAAGCATAGTTAAATAAAGGAAACAATGCAGAAGCAGGATAATTTTTATTGGACCTACAACTGCCTGCACCATTTCATATATCTATAAGTGTATCCACCAGCACAAGACCTATGAGCTAGATATTTGCATGTATAACACCCAAGAGTGTTCATGTAACATCTGCAATATTTATCACTAGAGCAGAAACATCTGCTGCTCCCTCCTTTGGTAGCTACAATAAGTGATTATTCTGGACCTGTGATGAAGGGGCATGGTGAACAACTTCCTAATGAGGGAAAATACATTAAAATAGAAGAGATGAGATGCTTAAAAGCCTGCTGTCACATTGTGCTTAAGGCTGAATGCTGGTATTGTACTTCATTTTTCAGTGGGTCAGTTTTCAAAAGGTTCCTAGTGATAGGAAGGGATTAACAGCCCAGTTCAGACTCAGGCTGACATTCAGAGTTACCTTTTTTCTGGTTCCTAGCTAGAGATGCTTCAACTTGCCACTTCCCAGAAAGAGGGGAGGGGAAGATTTTTTTCCAGTCTCTGCTCCATATAACAGAATTTACAGATCTGCTTGTCTAGTAAAATAATGTTTCTAGGTATTTAAACATTTTGCATGTTTTGTAATTTTAACCACAATGTAAAGCCATAAACACACGTTGTTCCAGTGTTTATTACGGTGCCTTTAAAACAGCATAACATTTAGTTCAGCGTTTTGCTCATTTTGGACAATTTCAAAAAGACTCTTCTTTCATAGGTCATGTGCTACTGTTTCATACTGAGTCACGCAGCACCCAGACTGGGTTGCTTTTGTATGTGTTTTAACTTTTTTTCATTTGGCAAAAATTAAACAGTCACAGGTGCACAGAGAAGCTTGAAATTAGGAATTCTAACAGCTTCAAAACTCAGGGTAACTGGAAAGTTGAGGTGTGTTATCTATTTTTGACCCAGCTCCTTTTGAAAGCTGCTTTTATCTTTCCTTTTTGAGTTCTTCAGCTGTAAGTATAAACTAATTACATTAGATGCTGCTGCAGTCTTGCTTGAGATGATTTCCAAAAGGTTATTTGCCTCAAGTGGGAAAGAAATGCTTCCATCATAAAAAGCTTAGCAGATCACTTGCCATTCATGCAGGTTGGTTTAACTACCAGCTGGGTTCAGAGCGGTAGGTTCAAGTTCTTACTCTGTTCTGGAGTTAATTCATTACCAAATCAGAGGTGTTCAGCAGTATAACTCGAAGAGAGGGTAGAGATGAAAGAATTTGATTTGGATATCAGTCTCTGAAGTCCTCACTTCTTAAAGGTGTTTAAATGCCTCTTTCTAGTCTTTGGAAGCTGGAAACTTTAAAAGGTTCTTTAGTAATAAAGAGCTTGGAGAGAGCTCATCTACAGAAGTAAACTCGGGAGATACAAGGTGCCAACTAATGGAGTAAATTAGTCTCCTAAACTCGTATAAATCTCTTCTTTCAGAAAGAAAGTGGCTGTAAATTAGAGGAATGACTGGCAGGGCTTGAAAACTTCTGGAACAATGATGTTCATTCAGGAGTTTAAAGAACCTTAATTTGTCTGTGCTGCCTCCATGCCACTTGCTGATTCACCTCATCTTTTCTGAGCATTCCCATGATGAAATGGGCCACGCTTAAATCCGGTACTCAATTATCCAAGCATAATCCTAAGTCTGTGGTCTCCTTTGCGAACACTGATGGCAACAAATTCAAAACCTGTTCTCCATAACTCTGTTTTCAATATTTCCCCTCTCTGGCAGCATTCTTGCCTGAAGGTTCGTTCCCTCCAGCTGTGCTATTCAATGGTCTATGTCAAGAAGAATTCTTTGAATCTTACCATATCTATATGTCTCTGACACATTGACATGTTTTGAGCTTCATGCCCTGTCTCACAGGGACATCCCAGTGGTGCTGCATAACTAGGTTGACAACTGCAGCAGGAGGTTATGTAGATGTTGAACTGAAGTGCAAGGCCTATGTATTTACCTGTTCGCAGAGAAAAATTGACAGTGGCTTAGTCTTCATATTGCCTTTTGCGTACCTGGTGATTTTTAACCTATACGTGAAAATAAAAGCTGCTTTCACACACACTCTGAACAAACTGAGGTCACCTTTTGACTCTGAAGGAATTAATATGTAGCATTAACAGTGAATTATTAGGGAAGCCTGTATCATGACATGAAGTATAAGCCTGCTTTCTGTGTGCAACAAGATAAACAGCTGTCCAGGGATCTTTAACCTCTAGAGTTGACAGCGTGAGGATGAAAACAGAAAAACCTTCCTGTTAGAGCAGAAGGATCAGAGGAGGCCTGTGTAATTACCAGGTATTAAACAAAGCATGATCATATATCTTCAAATACCAAGGCACATGTATAATTAGTTGATAAGCTGCAGATGAATAATTTTCCAGCAGGAAAAGCCAGAGAGGTGGAGGGATGCTGTTGCCTTCTCCCTCTTCTTGCTGAAGTGCTATGTGAATTGTCTATTTCAGTGAAACATTGTTTATTTGGTATCAAATGGCACAATGACAATCTGAACTGAGAGACACTTTTTCATAGCTGGCCCCAGGATTTGCTGTTTTATGAACTGCTGGTGAGATTTACGTAGCTTAGAGATGGATGGCGGTTGTAACTTGTCATAGAATCACAGAATGGTTTGGGTTGGAAAGGGCCTTAAGATTATCATGTTCCAACCCCCATGACATAGACAGGGACACTTCACACTAAACCATGTCACCCAAGGCTCTGTCCAACCTGGCCTTCAACACTGCCAGGGATGGAGCATTCACAACTGCCTTAGGCAACCCGTTCCAGTGCCTCACCACCCTTACAGTAAAGAACTTCCTCCTTATATCCAATCTAAACTTCCCCAGTTTCAGTTTTAACCCATTACCCCTTGTCCTATTGCTACAGTTCGTAATGAAGAATCCCTTTCCGGAATCCAAACTTGAGTTATTTCATGCGGGTTGTGTCTGCACACGTAGTCTGAGGGATCTGAAAGAGAAGCTGCTGCTGAGCTGCCTGGAAGATGCTCTGCCCAGGGAGGTTAGCAGCCTGGGGATGTTTGTGGGACTGAAGATTAGGTCCAGATATGCAGGCTGGAGGTTGGATTTTCAGCTGCCTTGAGCTGGTGCAGTGCTGATGATGTGAGATTTGTTCCAGTGTGCTGATATTCACCACCTGTGATGTGACTGTGTGGTACAGATCCTCACTCGGGTTATTGTGTTGAGCTGCAGTAACTGTCCCTGACTGCTTGGTCAAAAGAAAAGTAATGCAATTCATTTTAATCTCCTTTCATTGCAGTCTAAACTGTGCTGGACAGACTCACCCTTTCTGAGATGTGTTTCCATGGGTGTTGTCATGGTTTAAGCCCAGGCCGTAAATTAGAACCACGCAATCTACTTCCCCCCCCCCAGCCTTTCTTTCCCCTCCTGGAGGGACGGGGAGGAGAATCGAAAGAATGCAACTCCCACGGGTTGAGATAAGAACAGTCCAGTAACTAAGGTATAACACAAATCACTACTGCTACCACCAATAATAATGATAAAGGAAATAACAAGGGAAGAGAATACAACACCTCACCGACTGGTACCTTGCCCCCCACCCCGCCGTGATCCAGCCCTTCCAGGTAACTCCCAGTTACATCCTGGGCATGACGTGCTGTGGTATGGAATACCTCTTTGGCTAGTTTGGGTCAGGTGTCCTGTCCCTGCTTCCTCCGGGCTTCCCCTCCTCCCTGGCAGAGCATGAGACTCACAAAGTCCTTGGTTAGGGTAAACACTCTGACCAGCAACTGAAAACATCAGTTTTATCAGTACTGTCCCAGGCCAAAAACACAGCTCTGCACCAGCTACTAAAGAAGGAGAAAAAGTGACTGCTACTGCTAAACCAGGATAGGTGTTTATAGTACTTCAGAAATGTCATCAATTAGATGCCTTTATGACCCTCTCCTATTTTTATGATTACTGAATCTCTAAAAATAGTTTCTCTCTGGGTGCATAGAGGTTTCTAGATTTGGCAGAAATGAATGCATAGAATTGGGCGCAAGGAACTGAAATCAGATTTTCTTCCTAGTAACTGCCCAATTCTGGAATTTTCAAACCAAAGAACATAGATGAAGATATTAATTGTCTTGAGTACTTCCAATTCTCAGCAAGTTTAGTAATGTAACTGTGCGTAATAATCCAAAGTATACTTGGTTTGTATTCAAGGAGAGGGCTGTTGAATGGAATTAAGTGGGTTTCTTTGCTATATGTTGCTGGGCCTTTGGATGTCTCCTGCTGCTGAAAGCAGTTTGGAAAGAGCACTCCATGGTTACCAAGAAAAAGTCAGAGCAAAAGTTTTGCTGAAGCCTCTTTCTGTTACCTTTAATAGGTGGTTTTATATGTTTTTTGAGAAAAATCTTAAATTGCATATACTGTGGCAGCTAACAAGGGTGGGTAGTGATGCTTATAGTTTCCAAATCAGTTCATGCATTTTTTCCTAAAGCAGCTTTTTTGAATTTTGGAGCTTACAATTAAGTCTAAATATAACCCTTCAAGTAAAGTATATATTTATTTCTAAAGTTTTAACACATAAGTGATTCATGATCATAGAATAGCAAAGATGTTTTTTAACATTGGATTAATTTATGCTCTAGAAGAAATAACATCGACATGCTCGAAGTGGCTTTAGAATTTGCCTCTAATAAGTACATACATAAAAATGATTTCATATGCATAAGCTTTTCCTCTCAATCCCACATCATTTTGCAGATGGATATACTAACCAGAGACAGTGAGAAATCAAACATTAAAATGCAACCTGAGAAGTGCTAAGTTTCAGAAAAACTTGCATATTTTGAAAAACCCAAAAGATTGCTCCAGCATTTGTTTTAAAATGAAATGATTTTTATTTTTCTGTGTTTCTGGACTGCATAAAACTAATCTCACAAAAAATACTAGTTTTTGCTCTACAAAATTTTATGAATCTTGTGTTTGATTTTTTTTTATTCTCCCCTACTCCATCCCCAAAATATACCCAACATGAGGTAATGTAAATCTGATAGTGTTGAATATGGCAGCAGTTGAACAGTGAGTGACTCCATCACAGAATCACAGAATATTAGGAATTGTAAGGGACCTCAAAAGATCATCTAGTCCAATCCCCCTGCCAGAGCAGGAACACCTAGATGAGGTTACACAGAAAGGCATCCAGGTGAGTTTTGAATGTCTCCAGAGAAGGAAACTCCACAACCTCCCTGGGCAGCCTGTTCCAGTGTTCTGTCACCCTCACTGAGAAGAAGTTTCTTCTCAAGTTTAAGTGGAACCTCTTGTGTTCCAGTTTGAGCTCACTACCCCTTGTCTTACCATTGGTTGTCACCGAGAAGAGCCTGGCTCCATCCTCGTGACACTCCCCCTTTATATATTTATATACACTAATAAGGTCCCCCCTCATTCTCCTCTTCTCCAAACTAAAGAGACCCAGCTCCCTCAGCCTTTCCTCATAAGGGAGATGCTCCACTCCCTTAATCATCTTAGTTGCCCTGCGCTGGACTCTCTCCAGCAGGTCCCTGTCCTTCTTGAACTGAGGGGCCCAGAACTGGACACAATATTCCAGATGTGAATCTGGAATGTGAATCACACAGATTTAACTCTAGGAATCACGGCTATGAAATAGCAAGTCAAAATTGGAGCGAACTTAGGAGAGCTGTGGTTCAGAGGGTTAAAATCCATTTGGGAGAGGAAGGCTTATGCCCTGCTTCTTTCAATCAGTGCACTGCTGTTTTATCAGGATTAATGAGCTTGACTTTTAGCTCTCAATCAAAGGGCAATGTCTCCAGTACAATTCATTTCTCCTATCGAATAGTTGGTTTCAAAGCCGTTAAATTACATTCAGAATCTCCAGTGTTGCTGGAAGCACCTATGATTGAAGTTAGTGGATAGTTTCTAGTTGGAGTTGATGAGGCAGTTTCTTCATTTCACTCTATTTTCAGGAGATTCAAAAGTAGAAAGCTTTTCTCCTTTGAGAACTTCCTGGATATATTAGTGATAGAATACTCAGTGTAATCTGTGGAAGAAGGTGTGAGTAACAGGCAGACAAGAAAATTTCTCCCCTGCAAATCATTGCAGTGTGTGACCAGAGCTTGTGAGGTCCTAGGTCAAAGGCTTTAGCTACCACAAGTATCGCATCTTCAGTGTTCCCTGTATATGACACGCTTGTGAGGATACAGTTTCCATGTCTCTGTTTCTCATACTCTTTTCTTTGTATGAAGAATTGGGCAGTATCCATATGCTGGTTCCACAGGTCAGTAGTTAAAGCATTTAGCTGCAACAAAGATGACAAAGGTCCAGGTCTGAAACAAACACACAAGAAACCTCAGCACAGATTTTCCACAAATTCTCCCACTGATAGGTTATGAGGAGTGTTGGGTTGCATCCACATCCATAGCTAGAAAGTGACCAGAAATTCCAGCCTTGCCAAGGTAAGTTTCTTTTGAAAGGAAAAAAAAAAGATTAAATTGACAATTTCTCGTGAAATACAGATTTTTCACTCAAATTCCTGCCTTGCTTTAGTTTTAACCCCTCTTAGCTTGTGAGATCCAATTTGATCAAAGTATGTACCAATGTGGCTGCAAGCACAATATAGACTGTGGCAAACATTAAGTGTACAAAGAAAGGGAAAGGAAATTTATTTTCTTCTCAGTAGGCTTCCTGGAGCACTTTAGTATGTAAAACACAACACTCCTCACAGTCATTTCTTATCCTCAGGGTATCCTCAGCTCCTAAATTCTGAAGGCCTTCAGAAACACTGCAGTTAGCGTTTGATAAGAGACATCTCCTTAAAACTTTAGCCTGGGCATCTCTTTCTTCTCTTTTTCATTATCAAGTAAAATAAAAGGAAAATCTAAGCACTGAATTCACTATACCCAGAGAGGAGGTAATAGGAGAAAGCTTTATTGTGAAGCCTTTTGCATCTTTTTGAACTGTGCCCGTTTGGGGTGGAGGATACTTGGTCTTACTCAGAAGTAGTTAAATTAATTTTCCCTCTATGCTAGCATTCATTATGGAAAAAGCTTTTGACTCCCATTTTTGGCTGAACAGAAATAAGACAGTAGTACACTGAATAATTTTACAAGTTAAGGATTGTGTTCTTGGCTAGTGCAAAATAGAATTGTCAGCTTTGTGTCCGCAACACTGCAGTATGAGCTGGCTGTCTGATACTTTCCTGTCTGTTACCATTCCTAGCAGTTGATCAGTGCTAAATGTTTCTGTTTATATGGGGAAGTTAGGGATGGTACAAGGGAAGTTTCTAGTGAACCTCACTGGAAAAATAAAACCAAATCAAAATGTTTGTCATGAACAGAGGAATAATTCACTCTTACAGCCTTTCATGTGAAGTTTCCAGTATCAGTAAAAACTCAGTCTCTATTAACTGCTGAAACTATTCTAGAAAAGAAAAAGAGGGTCGAGTATGGGACTTCTCCAAGGTGAAATTTATGAAATTCTTACTCTAAGCTGTGAAGAAACTCTTATTTCAACATGCCAGTCTTCACTGGAAGTATAAAATGTTTGAAATCTTGCAGGAGGGACAGTTCTTTAAAGGGCTTTGATCTAACTTTTCACTTCCAAAAGCTTTGGAAGAAAACCTGTTTCTAAACAACTTGAGTGATGTGGTTTTTAACACTCTTAATAATTAAGATCTGTTGGGTATTGGTTTAGTTCAAAGTGGCTGTTCCTGAGGGTATAGAAATAGACCAGACAAAACCTTTCGCTAGTTGCATCTGTCGTTCTTTGATTGCCTGTCATTTCGTACTGTATCCAGTGATGTGAGAATTTTGTAATATTTGTTTCTTCTCTTCAGTGATTGTTTTTGCTCACTCACATTATGGCAAGGTTAATACTAAGAGGCACATTGCTGGAATATGTTACATTGAGGTGTTGTTAAGCTGACCTCTACAGAAGACACAATACATGTTACTGTTGAAGTTATGCATAACTTTTGTCTGATTTATTGAGTCTTAATTTTAGTGCAATCTAAAGAGACATTAAATGATAATTTTTAGTTACACAGGAAAAGATAAAAATGCTGAAGTATTTAATGAGTAGTTGGGTTAACTCATGTTTCTCATGGAAATTTGATCTTGTCTGTCAGCTAGTAGTGTCTTCCTAGTAGCATTGGCTATAGTGGAAAGCTGTTGTTGATTTGTTTCCTGAGTCTTGTCTTATAGATAAGAGCTTTGCACATTTATGAAACTCACAGAGAGAGAAGGAAGTCTTTGTGCTTAGGAAAGTTCTGTTTGATTTGCCCTGGCTTTAAGGACTTCCAAACCTGCATTCTCAGCCCCAGGCTCCCAAGATTGTATGAGATTATCTGATGTTGCTCATAGTCACAAAAAGTTATGAGTGAAGTTAGAGCTGTATTATTCTCTGAAGTCATAAAAATGAAAAGCTTAAGGGGCCTTTTAGGATTTCAGTCTATCATGACACTAAATTACGTGCATAATAAAAGTGGCAGGACAACCAGGTGCTTGATGGATACTGTGAGCTGCACCATCTTAACAAGGTTGCTTCTTCTTTGGTGTCATGTAGAAGTGAGAATAAATGTAAATGGTTTTGGCACAGGTTTTCTTCAAATTGTGAAGGGTGAGAGTAAGATCTCGGTATTATCTCACTCTAGCTTTATTCCACAGTGTATCTTGTTGGTGATACACCACTTCACAGGATTCAGGCCTCTTAATGTTGTTTGCTGACTAGAAGAAAATCCATCACCATTATTCTGTTCCTTATTCCCTTATCTGTGTAGCTGCAGGGACAGTCAGGCAAGTCTTAGTTAAGCTCAACCTATGGTTGCTATTAATTGCCTTAAAATGGTTTTCCTTTTTGATCCCAGCATGGAGATCTCAGAGCCCAGAGTGAACAAAAGATAACAGGTGAGGATGCAAGTCCTTGGAAGGCTGAAGTGGCTTCTTGTTGGTCCACACAAAGCTGCCTTTAAAAGCTAGGTTGCATGAGGAAAACAGACTGAGATGTCCAAGGTATTAGATTAATGTAAGCCACTGCCATGCTTAGGGAATATGATTTTGCAAATGGTTCTACTGGGGACTGAGAAACTAATTGCAGATCCCATAATGCATCATACATGCACTCTGCTGCTTGCTAACAGCAGTTCACGGGCATGGCGCTTTGCTGCCTGATGCTAAGAGAAGCACAAATGGAACAGGAAAGCACTGCACCAAGAACAACTCAACAGAGGCCCAAAGCTCCAGCTGCCACAGGAGATTGCTCATCTTTGTGTTGCAGCAGAGTGAGATTTACACTACAAGAAAAGCTCTGGGAAAGAGCAAGTCTCAGTGGCTTCAAAAGCCAGGCTTCCATGGAGCTCCCTACAGTGTTTTCAAAGCAAATTGTCTTAGGCTTTCATGGGTGCTCATCAGCCTAGAGAAAGGTTGTGGTGAAACATGTCTACCTAAAGTGCTGCCTTTGTTAGTCCTTGGGCTGCAAAAGCCTCGTAAGAATCTCCTTGGAAAGCTTTTCTGGAGGCTTTAAAATCTCCAAGATGATGTAGAATGTCTGTAAATGGAAAAAAATTCCAGAGAATTCAGATAACTCATGTGATTGGACCCTATAAATACACTTTATAACAAGCCCCTGTTATGGCAACAATCCATTATGTACTTCATGAATTTCTGAGGCTGCCGCTGGAGCTTGATGGGAACCCATCTGGTGGCTGAATCCCTTCTGAGAGACTGCAGTGACTCATTTTGTGTTTACAGGCTTTTGACCACTGCTAATGGTCAGACAGCAGGGAGTTAAGAGCAGAATGGCAAGGAGGGTGCAGAGGAAAAGGTCTTTCATCCTGCGTTCCTGAGGTTGTTTTAATTAAAGTGTAAAGGGCAAACAGCTTTTTTTCCTCTTATGCACATTGAAAACAACTGCTTGTGTGTGTCAAAAACATTTCATTCTCTTCATGGCCTTCTCTGTGTATTGATTGACTCAATTAGTGCATGACATACTTCTCTTTTTAACAAAACAGTGTGGGATTTTTGACACTTAAAGGGTTGGACAATGCGTGTGAAGCACACATACAGTTTAAGGCAGTCGTTGGTGTAGAGATTCCTAGGTCTTTTTGCACCAAATACAGCTTCTACAAAGCTCCCTGCCCTTCCTGTCTTTGCAAAGTATTTATGGCAACAGAAACATACCTTATTTCCTGCAGCTGATGAGACCCTTATAATGCCACTAGCTGCAAGGAAAAAAACGAATTATATACAGAAAGAAAGGAAGAACTAAAGTAGGGGTGTGTTTTGCTTTATTTTGGTTTTTGAGTTGGTTTTCTTTTTTGTCTCTGAGATGTTGACATCAAATACCAGACATCAGATGAAGTGAAATGAAGCCCCAAATGTCTTGGGATTTTGAAAAGATACAATGATGTCTACCTCTCTAAAAGGCAGTTTATTTTTGATTGCCTTCAAAGCTGCGTTTCCTTTGCTCCTGGTAGCAGGAGGCTGTAACCCTGAAATGTGTCTGTATGGAACAAGGCTGGAGTTTGACCTAAATATTTTAAGCAGGACAATCAATTGTGCCATGTGCTGCTGTGCTTTTCCCCACTCTGTCAACTGTGAACCAGAGGCATTGCTTGATCAGAGCACAAGGGCTGAGATCTGGCCTGGCTGCACCGCCGTATTGACTCTCCCGTAGTATCACTTTGTACCTCTGTTTTCTCTTATAGTGTTGGGCTGTGACTTGCCAGTTTTTCAGCCAGATTCCTGAGAAGCTTTCCAGGCTCCTCTGTTTCATTTTCATTGCCCAGAGCTTGATGTTTTACAGGATTAATATGGTTTCAAACTGCAACAAGAAAATCACTTCAAGAAGCTGTAGTGAATGTTGGTCAGTTCCATGTTTCCTATGTTTCCTTGCTGTACAGGTGGCTTGCTTGAAATCTCATGTTAGTGGAGGAATGAAAACTGAATGCTTCTGCTTTGAAATGGCAGGCTCTGTATAAGACTAAAGCAGAACCTAATACAGCTCTTAGCAAAATGAGGGCTGAGATATCGCTGGCTGTAGGAAACTGTGCTGACACTTATCACCTTGGCATAACTCAATAGGACTGGCCCTGTGTCATTAAAAGTCTATGTGAGTTGCTAAGCAAATTTTGCCTCAAGGTTAAAGTGCCACATTCCTGTAGAATTTAAATATCTCTTCATGAGTATTTTTGACTATCTCAGCCTCAGTAACTTGCTGGGTAGCTTCTATTTATTGCACATTGTTTTACCTGCTCTTTTACTCTAATGTTTCAATATAAACTAGGCTGATGCTCATTAGAAATGAAATATTCAGTTTCTTGATGGAGATGTTATGATCAGTGATTTAAACGTTTCCCTTAGAAGGGGAGGGGGCGAGATTCCATTTTTAAATTTAGAAAGCCTATGTTAAACACAGCACAAAATATGGGTGTTAGGGGAACTTAACTAATCCAGTTTGAATCCTGTAGGTCTCATGAGATGGTTATTTATTTCAGATTGATCTATACCTGGATTAGTAGTTCCAGATTTGCTCAGTGTTTAGTCAGTATTTGAGTTCTTAGAGATTGTTTAGGATAGGTGACAAAAATGCTGGTGGGATCAAGCACTTCCTGATATAATTGCGTTCTTCTCCAGTGGGTGTCTGCAAGCCTCTCCTTCAGCTATTAGTCTGCCACCAAAGCTTGCTCACTCTTCTGACATGTGTACTCACCTGTAGAACCTCCCATATGTGGATGTACAGTCAGTCTAGTTTTTAAGTCATGACTTGCCTTTCAGTCTCACTAAATAAAAGGGAGTTTCAAGGTTCCCTCTTCCACCCAAGTGGAAGAAAGCTGCGAAGCCAGTCTCCTGGAAAGTGAAGTGGGTACCTATAGATAAAAACAGCAGAGCGGTAGGAGAGAGGATCTTGAATATAACCATATTTGGATGTTGGCATATAGAAAATGGATTTATTTGTAAAGCTTTCTTTAGGCAGCATATCGAATATACTCTTTTTCTTCCCACTCTGAATACACTTTTCTTTGTCCATTTTTCCTGTATCTCTGCCTTTTATCACAATGTGCTGAATAATACATGGTCCCCAGCAGAACACAGGACAGTTCTGTCGTCGTATGAGCTGTGAAGGAGCTCTAAGACTAAATTATGCAGTTAGAGCTGTTGCTGACTGCTGGTTGATTTCTGATAGCTTCCTTAGAAAAGGAATAAATTTATTGAGATGTATTAAACTCTTCACCCCTACTTTCCCCCTCTGTTCTTTGAAAAGGTGGTTGCTTTATGACTATTGAAAAACAGAACTGTGGAAACAAGGATGTTCAGTGTCCAAAGCAGATACTTGTCCAAGCTGTCCACCTGATAGTAGCAAAGCTATTTTGTTGGATATCCCTTGTTCTGCATATCCCACTGCTCAGGTGGGGTCTCTTGTGAATTTGAATGCCAGCAGCTACTGTTTTAAAGTAGAAGGGCTGAAATTCTGTACCTGCCACTCCTGAGGTGCTTATAGCAGGACTCTGGTCTGTGTTCAGGATTTAAGTAGCCTCAGGCATCTTACAGGGCCGTACCACAAGCTGCTGTAACTTTTTGATAGTCACTGGGTCTATCTGATTTGACATGAGGATCCAGCCTGTTCTGTCATCTGAGGACATTTCTAGCCTGGTGAATGTTCAGAACATGGAAATTAGTTCAAAAGCTTATAAACTGCTTTATCAGAATAAGCCATGTTCTGAAAACAAAACTGTTCCCTTCAACTGGCAGACTTGATGTAACACAGTGACCCTGGAGTTCTTGGGAAGCTTCACTCAATCCCTATTTCAAGGCTAGAGCTACCTTCCCCTGGGACAGGTTTCACCTTTACTCAGCTGAGCATGTGTAGGGGTGATCCACAGGAGCACATGGAAAGCAATTTAAAACAGCAAACTCCCTGCTGTTTTCGGAAGCTGTTAAATCAGGTAGCTCTGGAGTGAGGAGAGGCTACAGTGCAGGAAATTCTCCCGTTCTGAATAGCCTTTCTGTTGTTGTGAGCTGACATAGCTCTTTTCCTCCAATGCTAAATCCTTCCAGTACAAATTTTTCCACAAGGATTTTATTGTGGTTAAAAAAAAAAACAAACCACAACCCAAAAACCAAACCAACATGATAAAGTTGGGAATTTTGAGGAATATAGTCTTTATTTGTAGCATTGTGTTTCTACTAGCTCAACAGATCTATGATAAATAGGTGTGGATTAAAAGGACTAATATTTTTCCCACTTATTTGGAATTGATTGATGGGAAAGCTACATCTGGCTATATGTTCAGTCTGGAATGATAGAAGTAGATCATGAGACTGAGTAAAGTTAAATGATAAAGGATACTGGTTAATACCTGCATGCCTCTTCCTCAGCAAGAGAGTTTTAATTCAGGCAATAAACAGCCCTCTCTGATTTCCCTTTGACAGCAGTGGACTGTGCTGATGCTTGATGTATAGAATCCAGCAGCTATTCTACAGAAATGAAGGTCTTGGTTTTGGAGCATACTGCAAGGTCCAGTGGAAGCAGTCCTCAGACACTGCTGTAGTAAAGTCTTTCCGTCCCTTCAGAGTGGTTAAAAATTTCTTCATCAGTTGAAGGCTTCAGTATCCTTCAGTTCAGGGTTGTTTTGCAGCTGAGATTCTGCTTGCTCTTAATCTTTCACAATGCCAAGTGAAACAGACCCAGGTAAAACACTCTTCAGTTACAAACACTGGCTTCCTAGGCCTCTGTTTTGCTACCTACTTACACAGCAAAGCCCCAGAACTGATTTTATGTGTGGCCTGGTGGGTTTAATTGGTTTAACTTTCTAGGGGATCTTGAAATACTTTTATCAATGTGAATTAACTTTTTCTGCTTTGAGATACATAACTCTTTCTGTTGTGCTTTGGAGAAATACCCCAAATAGTTTAAAAACAGCCATTCATGGAGGACGAGTTTTGGACTGCTTAATGTTGTTCATCTGTGATCAATGGATAGCCAGCATTTTACATATGAGTACACACTGTGCTACTTCTAGAAGGCTGTAGAAATCATCTGCTGGATTTTTTAATCTATTTTACATAAAATTTCCAGGCAATTTAATAGATATTAAACCAATAAAGTTCTGTGCAAATAAAATACCATAAATTCTTCCCAACTTTAATAGAAGAGAGAATCACCATAGCATTTTTAATTTTATATTTTGCTAGTTGACAACACTTGTTACAGATGCTTCTCTGCTCTAAAATGAGACAGAGAGACATTTTCTTCCAATTATTTTTAGTCACACTTTAAGTTTCCATTTGTAAGCAATTCATAAACAGTTTGTTTTAATTAAATGGTTATTAAAATGTTATCTTCCTCTCCAGCAGATCAATAAGGCTTTCTCCAGAGGTGTGTGTAGCCAGCTGTAACACAGAATGTTCATGTTCATAATACGCTTGTGATGTCCATGGCTCAGCCATGGTTTGCTAGTGGTTGAAGCCCACATCAAAGATACCAGATAAAATCTGACTTTTAATCCCTAACTTATGGCTGGCCTCCTGTCTGTGCTATAGTTTTCCCTATCTTCATTTTAGAGTTAATCTTCTTAACCCTTTATAAAGAAAGCATTAGTTGAGAACAAAGGTTTATTATGATAAATTACATGTGGAACAGTAACAGTAACAAATACTGTGTGATCTTAATGAATTTCGTGTTTCTCACAGAATCATTTCTCTCTCTATACTCATGCTAATTTCAGTCATTAATATATTTGAATCATCAGCATCTTGCAATATGGCAGAGGGATTACTTTGGAAAGCTCCTAGCTACCAATCAGTGGAGAAGAGAGAAGCACAATAACTAAATTAAGCCCTTACAGTAGCTTCTCATTCATCATTTTCATTTTAAACACCACAGTAGCGCTCTGAGAATTTCTTTGGTGCCAGAAGAGGTAGTATGAAAGGGGCCTGTGTGACCCACTTACATAAATCCCACATTACAGCAAGGAGGGAAACTTGATTTCAGTAATGGGCTAACAACTGGGAACTTGCATGAGTTTGTGTCAACAATGAGCTTTGGTTCCAGTTTCCCACCTTCCAGGTAGGAAAAAGTGAGGTCCACAAAGGAGACGTAATTGCCCCAAAACACTTAAGGGTCAATGATAGAACTGGCACCAGCTGCCACCCAGAGAGCTTTTTTTGATGTCGATGTTGTCTTGCTAGTTTTAAACATGTATGATTAAAACTGCTCTGAACTTAGGCACCTTGCTTGCGTCTCCATTATATGCAGCTTTCTACAGTAGCTGCTGCACAGATTGTCAGCCTGATCTCTCCCAGAAGCTGCTCTATTTGGAGGATGATGGGGGTTTATTAAGCAAGCAGAGAATACACACACATGCAAATTCATGTCTGCAAAGCCCTTGGAGACAACAGTGGAGTGATACCCACCAGCCTGTTTTCTGGACTTACAAAGAAGGTATCTTGTAATGAAAAGTCCACATGCGTTCATGTGAACGTTCATTCCTCTGTGTGCGCAAACCCCATGCCGACGTCAGTCTTGCAGAATGTATCTTAACTTTCAGAAAGTCTCCCCTGTCCTATTACTTGTAGCGAAAATCTTCTGAGGGAATTCATATCTCTGAAGCTTCCAGTAGTTCATGAAACTGTTTTGAAAGTGACCAGTTAATTCAAAAGCAATAGGGCTGGGGGGAAGGACAGCTGGCCAGGCACTCCTTAAGGGATTTACAGATTGTAATGAGCATGTCAAGGCATATGGGTGGGTGAGTTAATACCATTAACCTGTACTGCTTGGAGTCAGATTTGTCTATCAAGAATTGCTTTCAGAACCAAGAAATTTTCATCTTCAGGTATGTTGGTATTGGACTGTGCATTTAAAGTGGAGATACTGGGGTTTACTGTAGCTGCCTTTGCTAGATGCTTGGGTTGCTGCAATGGATTTTCTGCAGAGGTGTTAACAATAAATTAAACTGAATTCCTAAGAGCTTCTGCTTTCTGGGATGACATGGAAGTCAACCCTGGCTGTTGTCTCAGGAGACATATCTGGGAACAGATTTGTCTGTATGCTTTTACCAGCTAACTTTGAATTAAGCACTAGAATTCATTTTACTGGAAACGGAGCATGTTGCAGCACTCCTTTAACTTGAGAGTTAATAAACTGACTAGTTCTCAATGCTGATTAATTGGGAAGTCCCTTCTCTGCCAGAGCAGTCTTTTACTGTGCTACTACTCTGTTGCCTTGCTCCAGAGGGATCCTCACTGGACTCTTAGACTGACTCTTTTTACTCTTAGAGTAATGCACCAGACAGCCATGTATTTGCTTTTGTGTGCAGCACTGCTGGAAATAGTGGTAAGCTAGGAGATAGGAAGGACATAGTAGAAATATGTTACAGACGTGACTACACCTTCCCCATAAAGATAGGGATTTGGTTATGGTCTAAATAGTTACTCAGTTAAGTCAACCAAGGCACTACATAGATGACAAGAACACTGGCATTAGTGGCATTTATAGACTACCCCCAATGTTCAATGGATGCAATGGAAGTGAGGCCTGACCTCTTACAAAAATTTGGCCTTGCTAATCTTTTAAGAGCTGCTTGTGCTTCAGCAGCAGATGTCATTATAGAATTGTATTAATCCCTATGTATTCACTTTACAATTGACATCCAAAATGGACCAGGCTGTGCACATAATGGGTTCAACTCATTGGTTTTCAAAAGAGTTGTTAAAAGCAGTTGATATTGAAGTTCTTGATATTCTCATATAAAGCAGAAAGGGACTTGGCGCTTGTCTTATTCTGAGGATTGTTACTCCAAACTCTGAGTGCTTTTCTGTTCCCTGCTTGATTGGGGAATGGAATAAGCTTGTGTTAACTACTCATAATTTAAAAAATCTTTTCCTCATCATCTGTGTCATTTTAATGAAGACTTTATCAGTCCATTTCCATTTTTCATCACTGATTTATGGCGATACAACTCTTAATCAGGTATCAACCAAGGAAACTAGTTCATCATTTCTTGTGATATCTTTTTGCTGGCAGGATAAGCGACCTGGTTTGTGTTCCCTGATTGCTCCAAATTTCCTACAGCAGGCTTCTCCCTCAGCCAGTTTTTGCTGTGTTTTTACCTATTTGATTGGTTTTTTTTTTTATCCTTTGTTCTTTTTTTTTCTTTTTTTAAATTTTGTGTTTAAAGGGAGTTCTTAGCAGCACTGAGAACTGGGCTAGGATAAGGGCAGCGTTTATTAAAAAGAAAGAAAAATCATCTAAGCAGAAAAAAAGCAACATGTTCAAACTCAATCAGCAGAGACAGTTGGCTAACTAGTTTTGCTTGGCACATGGAGTCCTTCTGCCTGCCACCAGCCTGTACTTTGACTTGAAATAACAATGCCACTCCCATGTTGCATCCTGATTTGGCTCCATTTGGTAATATACTGCTGGAATATCTGGCACCGCTCTTGAGCCTGAGACATAACACACCTCTGTGAAAAGGTTTTATTCCCAACTCTTGTTGGGCTTGGTCTTTGCTGCCAGGCTATGTGCTTGTATTCTGCAACTCACCACTGAGATCAGTTAATAAACATAGAGTTGAAGAATAACTTGAGTTGGAAGGGACCGAAGGATCACCAAATCCAACTCCCTGCTCCTGTTTGTTGTCCTTCATATAATTATCTTCTGAACTGTTTTTCTTCAGTGCATCCCATAAATGGCATGCTATTAAAGATCAGGAGGGCAAGTTTCAATCTCTCCCTAACTTAAAAGGTGATACTCCCGGTGGTGAGCAATCTCTGACTCTTTAAAATTGTTCCCATTTTACTTCCTGCTGTGTACCCAATGGATAATAAGCACCACCTATTGATGGCCAAAGCTGAAACTTCTGTGATCATACTCTAGAGATGTGCTGCTTTTTGGTTTTCCATTAAGAATGGTGTGGTTACTGCATGCCAAGTGCATGTAGCTTCTTGTGCTTTCAGAATAGAGGGGTTTATGACTTATCTTAGAAGCTATGTGTGTCCAGACAGAGGGAGCAGGATCCTATTAGTAGTGGGGTTGGTTGAAGCTGGGTGCAACATATGAGAGGCAATAGTAGTTAAGATAAATGGTGAAAACTTGTCAT
Source organism: Psittacula echo (assembly GCF_963264785.1). NCBI lineage: Eukaryota > Metazoa > Chordata > Aves > Psittaciformes > Psittacidae > Psittacula > Psittacula echo. The sequence goes on along the minus strand of NC_137743.1, from coordinate 13,387,541 downwards.
GGGTGGAAAAGCTACCAAGCATCCTACAGTGTAGCAAGTAATGAGGTGAGTCTGTACCTGTGCTGGATCTCTGAAAAATACCATGTACTGGTAGAACACTCCTAGAGTGAATGTAGCTGTATGGGCAGCAGTGCACTTTCTGTGTGAACAGTAGAGCAGAATCCTAGAAATGTCTTCTTTGCTTAATAATATATTGCTTGCTCTACAGGGTTTTGTTGTTACTAGTAAGTCAGGCTATGGGACCAGAAAACCATCTCCTCCTCAGTTGTAGACACTGCAACACAGATGGATCTGCTGGCGGGCCAGCTGCAAAATATGGCATTGAAGAAATCAATGGAACCTTGACAAGCACATGGCCTGGTCAGCCAATATTGATTCACTAAGGACATGCTGTTGCATGATCCTCTCCTATTTGGATCTGATGGTTCCTAGACATGATTGATTTCAGTGTTTGCAAGGTAGCACATAAAATAGAATATAAATTATTCTGTGACAGTTGGTTCTTGAAAGTAAAAATATTTTGGACATCAGAAGGGAATTCTGTAGCAAACTGGTAGACTTGTGTATCCTTTTCTTGTACTGTGAGGCTGAACAATCCCAAGTCTCTTAGCCTGTCTTCATTGGAAGGGTGCCCTCTGATCAACTTTGTGGTCCTTCTCACCAGCTCCATATCTGAATGCAATGCTCCAGATGGGGGTCTTATGAGAGCAGAGTAGAAGGGGAGCATCACTTTCCTTGGCCTGCTGGTCACGCTTTTTTTGATGCAGCCTAGGATACAGTTGGCTTTCTGGGCTGCAAGTACACAGTGCTGGGCGTGTTGAGCTTCTCATCAACTGACACCCCCAAGTCCTCCTCAGGGCTCCTCTCAATCCAGTCTCTGCCCAGCCTGTATCTGTGCTTGGGGTTGCCCTGACGTGTGTGCTGACCTTGCACTTGGCCTTCTTGAACTTAATGAGGTTAACTCTGGCCCACCTCTCCAGCCTGTCAAGGTTCTTTCCCTCCAGTGTGTCAGCCACACCACACAGCTTGGTGTCATCAGTGACCTTGCTTCATAGAATCATAGAATGGTTTGGGTTGGAAAGGACCTTAAGATCATCTAGTTCCAACCCCCCTGCCATAGGCAGGGACACCCCACACTAAACCATGCCACCCAAGGCCTCATCCAACCTGGCTTTGAACACCGCCTCTGTGTCACCCACAAAGATGTTAAACAGCACCAGTCCTAGTACTGCCTCCTGAGGAACATCCCTTGTCACTGCTTGCACATTGAGCCATTGACCACAACTTTTTGAGTGTGACCATCCAGCCAATTTCTTATCCACCGGGTGTTCCATGCATCAAAACCATGCCTTGCCTGTTTAGAGATAAGGGTGTCATGTGGGATAGTGTCAAATCCCTTGCATAAGTCTAGGTAGATGACATAAGTTGCTCTTCCCATAGGAACACTTGGTTGAATGCTCATCAAATCCAGTTGCTTCTGTTCATGGCAAACACGTTATAGCTATGTGCTCTTCAAGGATGATGAAAGACTCCCTCTTCCTTCCCACCACATCTCCATGAGGACTGCAGTTCCTTGTCACATGCTTCTGGTACTAAGTACCATTTATTTATGTATTTATTAATGGCAAAATAGCACAGAACACAGGAGACCTCAAGGGCTTTGGTAAAATTCTGTGTCACTGTAAAAGCCAGGAACTGGAAGTGCTCAAAAGACTTCAGGATGAGGACATCATCTTATTTAGTGGGGGATCTTTCTGGCAAGAAGTTGAGGAAAGAGTGGAAAACACAAGGGCTGAAGACTGTAAATCTCAAAGGCTTCCTTTCTGTTTACTTCAGCAGATTCTAAGAAAAATTCCTGCCCCTCTACTCCGCTCTCATGAGACCTCACTTGGAGTACTGTGCACAGTTCTGGTGTCCTCAGTACAAAAAAGATGTGGAACTGTTGGAACAAGTCCAGAAGATGATCAGGGAACTGGAGCACCTCCCATAGGAAGACAGGCTGAGAAAGTTGGGGCTGTTCAGCCTGGAGAAGAGAAGGCTGCGTGGACACCTCATAGCAGCCTTCCAGTATCTGAAGGGGGCCTACAAGGGTGCTGGGGATGGACTATTCATCAGGGACTGTAGTGACAGGACAAGGGGTAACGGGTTCAAACTTAAACAGGGGAAGTTTAGATTGTATCTAAGGAAAAAATTCTTTACTGAGAGGGTGGTGAGGCACTGGAATGGGTTGCCCAGGGAGGTTGTGAATGCTCCATCCTTGGCGGTGTTCAAGGCCAGGTTGAATGAGGCCTTGGGTGGCATGGTTTAGTGTGAGGTGGGAACTAGATGATCTTAAGGTCCTTTCCAACTCTAACTATTCTATGATTCTAAGTTTTTACTTGTATTATTTCAAATATTGTGCGGAGTTGGGCTTGGCTTAGCAGTTCTGCTCTGGCTTTGTTGCCTTGTACTGTTTGAGGAACAAACAACTTAATCTATTTTCTAGTGTATATTTTTCATTTTCAAACAACCTGACAATTTCTCAGTTTTGGATTGTGTTTTCAAGGAAACTGCTAATTTAGACTTGTGTAGCCATTCATCAGGTAAAGGACATGGATGAAAATCTATACAGAAAATAGCTCGATGTCTGTCAGCTGGCTCCTTCCTTCCAGGCACCTCATTAAGACTTCAGTTTTCATATAGATGTGGTCTGCACCTTTGTATTGCTCAGATTTGTATGAAGGCATGTTGGGAATTCTGTGGAGTTGGAAAGCAGCTAGTGAGGGAATATAAAATGAAAATGTGTTTGTAATTAAGTGTTTCCAGTATAACCAGAATCTCAAACGTGATCACATGCATTCAGTGCAGAATTTGTCTGTATCTGAAAAGCTGAAAAGAGCTGAAAGAGCCATTGCTTTCTCAGTTTAAGCCCCAGCAGGGCATTCTTTGACTGTATGAAACTCTTCAAAGTAAATAGGAATTGAAACCTTACATCTTGGCTTAAAAACTTCATCCAAAATGGGTTTCTGTTTGTAAAATATTTAAATATTTGCCTGCAGTCGTAGGAATACAAGTAAAATTGTGCTACTGCATGAAAATCTTATGAACTAGCACAGAAATAGAGGTCTAGATGTAACTGCAGTTTAGTAGATGACTCATGTATGTAACTAAATTATTCTCCAGAAGAATTACTTACTGACAAACACTGTATTTTATAACAACTCCATAATGGTCACATAGGAAAGGAACTCGTATCTCTACACACTCGTATACAACATCACATGAAATATTTTAAAGAAGACTTTTGAACCTGCCAAAACCAGATCAGGGCTCTGCTTCCCCTGAACCCCTCTTTGCCCTTCCACCTCCTGTCTATCTCTTCATCCTTCCTTCCATCCACCCTTGCCCCTTTGAGCAGCACTGTAGATTGTGTCCTTTTGTGATACGCAAAACTTGTGGTTACTGTGATGCCAGCAAAAGAAGACATTTTGTGTTCAGGAAATTATTCTCTAAGTACTGCCTGCCTGGCCCTCTTGGCCAAAGTTTCTTCTTGACCTGACTGGGGTGTTTTCTCCAGCTTCTTTCTTGCTACCTAAACATGAACACAAGGGAGCACCAGAGCATCCTTTCGTTTTTAAGTGGAAAATCAAAAACCTCAGTGAGTGGGTTTGGGGTCAGGAAGGGAGTTTGCCTCAAAGAAAGCATAATCTGGATGGGGTGGACAGTTGAAGACTTCACTTTGTGACCAGCCCTCTTCAGATGCCTGTGGCCTGGGCCACATTACAGCCCTGCTCACTCCAATGGTTGGGCAGCCATTTGAACTGCCTACTCCTAACGGCCATGCCCTGAGGGACAAGTCTGCAGCATTATTAATGTATTTGTGGTGTTCTACAGCCCAGAGAAGCAGAACTGCAATAAAGCTGCTTATGTGTTGCTTATAGCCACTGCGTTATTGCTGTGTAATCAGTCAAAAAGCTATCTTAGGAAGCCCTGTGTTGATTCTCCTGATGTTGAGAAGAAAAGTCTTAATGACAGCAGCAATACAGAGACAGAAAGGAGCAGATGCTGGAAAAAATCGTCTTGAAGAGCGAGGGTGTAAAAGGGAGCATAGAATAAACTTACCACGTTTGATTAGGTATGCGACACAAAAAGAGCAGAAAATAAAGAAGCCTTCTAAGAGGGGTGCCTGTAGGGCTGCAAACACTGAAGACTAATTCCTGAGGATTGGGGATGATGTTACACAAAGGTTTGAAATGTAATGAATCTGGGCCCTGTTGCAGATGCTTCCAGGAATGTGGTGATGTTTCCATAGCCTGTGTCCATATGAAGGTGCTACAGGGCTTAATGTCGTCTTCTCCCAACACACGCAGGTATCCTGTGTGTGGTAGCCAGCTTGCTCCACTAAGCATTATGGCAGGGCATGTTGATCTTTGGCTGCCACAGCTCCAGCCAGGAGGCTTTGGGATGGAGGCAGCGCCATGCCTGGCAGTTGGGGGTGGGTGTGCAGTTGTCTGCTGTTTGTCTTCTTAGAAGTTTATTGCTCTGGAATCACCTTAGTACTGTAGCACAGAGGCGGGGCTCCTGGAAAAACCTAGTGAACAGTACCAGACCTGGAACCACTCAGCTTGGGTCTCTGTAAGCAAGTCAGCACCTTTTAAATAAAACTCCTGTGTTCTAGGTTCAGCCCCACAGTTGGTGCTTCATTAAAGGGTGTCTTATGAGGGCTGTGTCGAAACAGGGTGGTTAGTGAGGATGTATTGCAGTCCTGTTGGCTGCAGCCAGTGCAGGTCTCCTTGGCATTCTCTAGGCTTCTCTTTGCTCTTCATTTTCGGTTTGACAGATTAGAGTTGCACTTCCTTGATTAGGAGGCAGCATCTGAGCTCCTATAATTGTGAAGCTGCATCAAGGCAGCAAAACTGCTACTGCTGTCAATAATGGCTTGCTATTGAGCTTATAGGCTTGAGTTGGGTCCTCTGCTTTGTCTGGGATGGTGGAAGTCTGGGAATCCATCTTGTCCCTCTCATGCAGTCTGCAGGCTTGCTGCTGTGTCTGCTGCCTTGCTTGCATGTAACCTGTATGTGGGCAGCTAGTCCTGGACTGCCTATAGTCCAGGACTATGACTCTGGTTTTAAAGAAGCTGGCTGCTGGAATGGTTCCTGCTTTGATGCTTATTACAGCATTCTGTCTTCAGTGCTGGTGTGTTTTAACCTGGCAGGCAGCTAAACACCACACAGCCGTTTGCTCACTTCTTCACAGTGTCACAGTGGGATGGGGGAGAGAATCCCACTCGTGGATTAAAGTACATGCAGTTTGATCGGATAAAAAAGGAAGGCAAAAATAATAATAGAATACACAAAGCAAGTGGTGCACAATGCGGTTCTCGCCAGTCACTGACGGATGCCCAGGCAGTCCCTGAGCAGTGGGCTGCCACCCCTTAGCTAACTTCCCCCCAGTTTTATTGCTCAGCATGACATCATATGTATGGAATATCCCTTTGGCCAGTTTGGTTCAGCTGTTCTGGCTGTGTCCCCTCCCAGCTTCTTGTGCCTGCCCAGCCTCCTCACTGGCAGGCAGCATGAAAAACTGAAAGTCCTTGACTTTGTGTAAGCACTGCTCAGCAACAGCTAAACTTTGGTGTGTTATGAACATTATTCTCACCGCAAATCCAAAACGCAGCACTGTACCAGCTACTAGGAAGAAAATTAACTCTATCCTAGCTGGAACCAGGGCAAATGGTGCCAAATGCACTGATGCATATAGAATGAAATGGCTGCTTTTAGCTAGATTACAGCAGCTCACACAGCATGCTAGGTTCACAGTTACACTGTGGCCTGCTGCAAGCTTAAGAGAGGCATTAACTTTGCTGCAGATCTCTTTTTACTGTGTAAGCATTGTGTCCTTGTCTCGTCCGCCTGCTCCTGGGAGCAAGGGGCATTCCAGCTGTGTTTCTTTCACTGTCTATATTGACTTATAGTTAACATTTTTTAAGGATTTTCAAATACAGGCCTGGGCCTTATGGGAATACATGTCTGATTTTTGAGGTTTTATCTTTGTCATTGATTCCTTTCCAGTTACTTCAGCCAAAGGTGAGGAAGTGATGCGTGAATGATGGAGCAGTCTTTTTTATAACTATGCTGTATGAAAGGGTCAACTGTTAAGATGGGTTTCTTACAGAAGACCCAGAAATAGGTTCTCTCTGCTTTTGTGCAGCCAAGACAATTACTCCAGGGACAATGCTCTTCAGTGCACTGAATTTGCCTTTTTCCTCTTATGCCTTTTTCTGTTCTCCCCCAGAGGGTGAACTGAACAAAAACTACATAAGGTATGTATTCTGTGAGGTCATACCCATTGCAGGTATTTAGTATGACCTCCACAGTAAGAATTGCTCAACTCAAGTTGCAAGAAAGTGATAACAAACGATTCCTGTACAAGGTTTATTTTAAAAGCATTTGAAATTGATTCTAAGCTGACTTGAAGTAGAGAAGAATAACTGACATTTAGTTTCATCTAATAAGGGTCTTCAGGTCATCGTGGTGTAGTAAATGGACTTATAATTCAGTGGCGAAGGCGAACACTAACAGAACAGAGAAAGCCTCCTGTCCATAGCTGTCAGTGACCCTCTAGCATTGCTTGTAGTTATCCTGTTTCTTCTTTAGATAGTCAAAATTTGGGCTAATGAAAGGTCCAGCAACTTGGTAGACCAATTGGTGGGAGGAAATAAATCTTTCATGGTGCAGGCTGAAGAGAAAATGAAAGTTTTTTCCAGAAGCTTTTGGGAAATATTATTTCCAGGACATCATTATGCCATCTGGAACTATTATCCTTACACACCTTCTAATTCAGAGAAAGAAGGTACAAATAAATGTGCGAGGAATTTACCATTCAGTGGTAAACTCCAGGTTGGTTTCTTTGGCTAATGAGGTACCACATTGTCTGGACAATATTTTGCATAAACCCATTCATTTTAAATCTAGGAAACCCAACTGTCAGACTTCTGAGCATTATAAAAGCAAAGTAGATATGCATAGCTGATCTGCCGTCCTGCTGAGGCCAACCTTCATAAGCAAATCTAGTCTTCAGGGGGAAGGATCTAGACGTGTTAGTTTTTGTGGGTTTTGGTGGAACAAGTGGCTCCACATTTTCCTACTAATAAAGGCAACCATAATCAACTGAGAGGTGCAACTGTGGGATAGAGGAACCCAGTGACAAGTTTTGGGGCAGCTGACAAGTAGCTTTCAGAGACGTATGAAATCGTTTTGATGCCCTTTGTTATTACCTGCTCCCTGTATGGCACAAACAGAACACACAGCAAAACTACAGGAGCAGTTTAGGTCCACGTTAAATCTAGTTATGACATGGCTCTTCATACAGTGTTTCCTGCAGTGCATAGCTACATGGACTGCCCCATGTGTTTGGTTTCAATGCACAGACTGCTACTGCCTGAGCAGAAAATGTAATTCTGCTTCTCGAGGCAAGATTCACTGGGCTCTGCCTATGGCCTGCAGCAAGTGGAGACATACTCGCAATGGAAGACCTTTATTAAAAGAGCTTTCTGGAAAGTATAGGCAAAGGACAATGTATTTAACTTTTTTTTTCCCCTGTGGTGTGCTGGTGTAATGTGAATGCAAACCACACCTGAACTAGGAGGATGGCAGAGTTTAATATCATGATAATATTATCTTAGTGCCACTAGATGGTAGAAGCACTCATTCCTGAGGAGGAGAAGGAGAAATCAAGTCTGCTTTTGGCTACGTGTCTTGAAACCACTCTTGCAAGTTCAGGTTTACTGGAGTATAGATTTAATGCTCCCTCACTGAGCTTTCCTGTCAATTGCTTGATAAGGTAATTGGCAGACTCTTAAGAAGGAGCTAATGAGTGAAGACAGATGGCAGGGTTTCCCTGTCCCGTATGGACTGGAGTGTCATGTGGGGCAGCAATGGAGGAGATGAGTTCTAGTGACCAATGTTGACCACCAGGACTTGCACCACAGGTTCAGGTTCTTTCATGCGCAACAGTATATGGGGCTTAGGGCTTCAAGGACTCAAGGCAAAATCATGCACATCATGGAAGCAGGGTACTTGGGATAGCCCACTGCCACCTGTTTGGAAGATCTTTTTTCCCCACCTACCTATCACAGTTCAGATTAGATTGAACAGTCTGATTCTTCAATGTTTCTGCATTGTTTTTTAGATAGAAATAAGTATCCCGGATGGTCTATGACCATCTGAGATAGGTATGAGGGCACAGTCAAGCTGGAACTTGTTTGGGAGTTGGAGGCAATCTGCAAAACTGGATCTGAGGTACCGGTCTGTTGTCTTAACAGTGAAGCTGGCTGGCAGGGTTTCTGTCCCTTTTTCCATCACAAAAGGGATAGTTTTAATTTGGATAATTTGCTTGTTCAGTTTCTAGGAAAGTATCACAAACAGCATTATTAGTAAACTTCAGAAGTAGGTAAACCTCTTCAAGAAGGGCATGAGGTGGAATTGTTGGGGGAAAGAGATGAATATTTTAAGCTGGCATCAATGCCAAATTTGTCATCCTAGATCCCAGTATCACTACAGAGTCTGTGGAGGGACATAGATGCTTCAAGATCATCATAGAGTGCCTTAATTTGGTGCCTGCATTAGACATCAGCAGAATGTCAACCTAAATGAGTCTCTGACTCATTCCAGTTTTTTTAGCCTTTGTGCCTGGTTCTCTATGTGCCCTTTAGTTCTTCACTGTGCTTGAAGATGTATTTTGATTGCTAGAGCCACCTCCAATTCCTCCATTCTCCTTAATGTGTGTGGAGTTCACCCACCCCAATTTGTTCTTCACACCCACCCCTTTGTATAGAACAGACTGAGCAGCCTCCAACACAATGTGCCCAAAAATGGACTGTGCAGTTGTAAGGTGCTTGTCACCATCACACCTCGTTCACAGCAGGGAGATGACTCAGCTGCCACCCCGCATGGCTGGGATGTGTCACAAAGTGAACGGTGACATTTTCAAATGCAGCAGAATTTGGAAATGGAGTAGAGGGGAGAGGAGGAGTTGGGCTATGAAAGGACATTCATCAGTCTTTCCAGTAAGGTTTTAGTTAAAGAAATATGCAATTTTGAGAAGTATAATACTATCACCTGAACATGTTGTGATCTGTTTGTAGAATCATAGAACAGTTTGAGTTGGAAAGGACCGTAAATTTCATGCAGTTCAAGCCCCCTGCCACGGGCAGGGACACATTCCACTAGACCAGGTTGCTCCAAGTCCCATCCAACCTAGCCTTAAACACTGCCAGGAATGGGGCGGGCACAATTTCTCTGGGCACCCTGTGCCAGCGCCTCAGCACCCTCACAGCAGAGAATTTTTTCCTAATGTCTAGTCTAAGTCTACCCTCTTTCAGTTTAAAGCCTTTCCCTGTTGTGGTATCCCTACGTGTCCTTGTAAAAAGTTCCTCTCCTGCTTTCTTGTAGAGGCCTCCTTTAGGTACTGTAAGCTGCTCTAAGGTCTCCCCAGAGCCTTCTCTTCTTGAGGCTGAACAGCCCCTGTTCTATTATTTTATAGTGAAAAGAAGACTGGTCCAGTAGTTAAAGATTTTGCATATGACTTGAATAATCAAAGTTCAGTTTCCTGTTCTGCAATAAATTTCTTGGATCTCTCTTACCTCAGCTCTAAAACAAGATTGAAAACAGTGCTCTCTTCATGAGACCACAAGCAGATTTCACTTACAGTCTATATACGTTGTTGTCATGGAGTAGATGTGATTGATGGACCCTTCTGATGCATCAGTGTTTGTGAAGCATTTGCAGCAATTTTGATTGGGCAAAGCCATGTAAGTACAAAATTTTATTTTAGCTATTCTGGAGGACAAAATACATTCACTACTTGTGGTGGCATAGTTTGGACTAAAAGTAGATCTATTGTGTTCAGATACTAAATAGAGTCTCAAGGCTCACATGGAAACTAATGCATGGAGACAGCCTGTTTTGAAAGGACAGGCTACTTGAGTGCTTCAGACGCTAGAGATGGTGAAATAGATGTTGAAGCCTAAGTGGTTAGTCTGGGCTTTTGTATAGAGAAACTTTATAAGTATGGGAGGTTTTCACTCACTTGGACAAACCTCATATTTATTCTTCACAGCATTGGGCAGATGAACAGCTAAAGTAGGAACAACAGGGGTAAAAAAAACAAACCTGAGGTTTAATCCATCGCAAACTTCCTTGACTGCTGTGGGGACAACATCTACATTCAGGGAGCCTTGGTATATCTGTAAACTGGGAAAATATCCTTATCCTGACTCACAGTGGTCCTAGGTTCTAATGCTCATGTATCAGATTTTTTTTTAGACCATTTGTGTGCGTCCTGCTGTCTGAGACCCTAGAGAGCCTCATTCAGATGTAGCCTAAAACAAGGTTACTTGATGCTTCAGCGATATTATGGGACCATTTGTTGGTGTTAAACACGAAGTCCGGGCCAGAGTCCAAGTCCCAGCCTGTCCATCAGAAAATCTCCTTTGCATGTTCAGTAGGATATGCTCTTGTCTGTTATGCATGTCTATTGTGTGCTGTGAAACAGTTGACATGGTTCACCCTAGAGGAGCTGCATGCTATAATTGGTAAATCTTTTTTTTTTACAGTAAAGCTGTCCATGGCACTTAAGTGTTTTGAGATTCCTTTTGGGAGAAGGAAACTTACATAAAAGGATGAAAGTGAATTCTGTTTAAATCGGAAGTGCCTAAATATGTTTTTAGTTTGGCAGAGCTGAAATCCCTTATTCAGTACTTAATGAACAGATGACAATGATAAACGTTTGAAGAATATCATTATTGAACAAATGTTTCAAGCCAGCAGGTGGAAATATGGATTCAGTTAGTGTTTAGGAGTCCAGAAACATGAAAGCAAAGGCATAAAATGAATCTTCTCTGTCAAAAAGTCCAGGTTTGTGCTGTCAATGGCATTAACTGTTTCACTAACTTATCAAACTCACTTTAAAATAAGATAGGGATCTCTGCTACGAAGAAATTGTTCCATAGTTCAATACTTGTGATTAGAATTCTTTATTCATTAGCGTAAATGTCAGTGCATGTCAATTCTTTCTTCAGTGTTAATCACCTAACATTTATATGGAGAGCAATCATATCCCTTTTCTCCTTTGTTTTCCTAAACTAAGTTCTCCTTTTAAGATAGATTTTTCTCTTCCTGATCATACTGTTAGCCCTATTTCATACCACTTCTGATCTTAATGTATCTTTGTGACTATAGGTGACAGGAACTGTCTTTATCTCAGGAGAGAGTTCTTGTAACGGTCTAACAGCTTTTACTGGAAAGAAGGCATCTCATGTGCTACAGTGAATTTTTTTTTTTCCCATTCCTGCGCTTTGTTTCGCATTTCAGCAGTGTCATCAGCTGAGCAACTGATGCAGCATGCTCTGTCTTTTCTTTTGATTAGCTCCTGGCTTAAAGCCACAATTCTTATTAGGCTTTAACTGCTTGCCTTGACTGTGATCCCTCAATGTACTCAAGATGATTCCTCCATTCTTGTCTTTAGTCAATTTCCATTACTTTTAAAGTGTAATTTTGCAAGTGGAATCACAGAGCAAGACTGGTCCTTATGAGAATCTACTAGTAAATTCCCTTCATCTTCACATTTCCCTGTTCAGTAGTACCTGTTGCCATTTCCCTTGTCAGCAGCTCTTGCAGTGCTTGTCCTAACCCCTTTTTTTTCCATCTTGACTAACAACTTCCAATTTAGCAGTGTAGCAGCTGCTTTACTTGGAGTCCATGTAGATGAGATTTACTCCAGTTTCTTTGCAGAGGATGCGCTTAGCTTATCAAACACAGTTATTGTAATATTATAGATCTAGCTTGGGGAAAGTCTGCCTTCAGTTTATGTCTGTTTTGGACTTTTCTTCAGAAAAGATTGGAAAATCCTGGCAATGGCTGAAGCCAAAATAACTGGCCTGTAGCTATCTAGGTACAATTGTTTAAATCTTCTTGGTGCAGTTAGATAATCAAGAAACCAATGAAAGTCCTTGAAGGTGGGTCTATAGATTCATATATGGATTGCCTGATTTCTTTGACTGGCACAAGCAGATCAGGAGGAGTTTTACTTCTTTTCCATGGAACTGGTAATTTCACCTCCTGTTTGTATTTACAAACATTATTTTGACCCTATTTTCATTATCATCTTTAAGAAAAGCTGAGGTAGACTGTTTATTCTCTTTTGGTCCTATCTCAATCATTGTAAATCTTTGTATTTATGGATCCATTTCTTACTTTGCTTTCAATCCTGGAAAACTTGTTTCTGTGAAGTCTTTGGTTTTCATTCTTTTACCATATCCAACTCAATTAATTTTGGACAGTTCCTGCTTTGTGTTTCTGTGCTACCTGATCCTGGGGCTTACCATTGCTTCTTGTGTCCTTCCTGAACTTCCTGTTCATCCAGCTCCATCAAGAACCCTTCCCTATGGGTTTTATTCTGCTCTCTGAGGTTACATGATCCAGCTAATCCTTTCACCTTCAGTTTGAAAAGTAGTTACCAAATCTGATAGGGAGTCTAGTTCCTGACTTCTCTGGCCCTAGTAACTTTACTCATTCTCTTTATTTCTCCAAGTAAGATAAAGAATTATAGTTATTTGGAAAAGAAATGTGCACTGAGACAGCAGAAGCTTAAGTGAGCCTGAAATATTTTGCATCTAAATAAAATAACCTACTTATGGAAGAAGGATAAAGCCTTATATCTACATGAGATGCAGTGACCAGGGAGACCATTTCATACAAAATGTTAAATTCAGTACAAGCAGATAAGCCTTCTGTGTGCTAGCAAGAGGTAGAGATGGAGATAAATATTTGAGGAGAGGCATGAACTGTTCAACAGGATAACTGTACAGTAATCTGTACTGAGTTTCCCTGCGTGTGTCCCAGCAGCAGTGCAACAGAATTGCCTTAAAACCTTGATTTCTGGTAAGCTTCCATTGCCAGCCTGGTTACTTTGGGAAGTTTTTTCTGTTGCATTTTTCTTTGAGAGTGAAATGTGAAAGTCTTCATCCTCCTGTCACATCAGCCCATGCATTAATCTAACAGAGTGGGATCAACCAAGTGGGAACACCAGTTCATTCTTTTCTGCATGCAAGAATTCTATCTGGTTGCTCCTGATGCCATGATAGCTGTCTGTGACCTGGATCCTGCGCTGGCACAAACTGGGAGAGGTTTGCTGAAGTCAAGTAAATTGGTCTTATTTATACTCGTGGGTATAACAGAGTTGGATGTATTCCTCCCTATCCACGTTCCATGGCTGGTTGATCTAAATCTGCAAACAAATAATGGGGCGAACAGTTATTTTGTTTGGAAAGTCTTTTTGACTTAATCATGTTGGATAATTAAGTTGTATTTGCCTAATTAAGACAGCTCAGTTTGCTGCACTCTGTACAGATACAGAGCAAAAACTCATCCCCATAAGGAAAAGTTGTAGCAGATTAGAATCCCTAAGGAAGTTAGGCAGGAACACAGCACTGAGCATTGTTTCCATTTGCAGCCTTTATTTCTGACCTGCTAGATTATTTAAACAGATGATTATTTGTGAAGAAAGCTGATGTGAAATAGTTGTGTCATCAGTTATTCTCCAGTACTGTCATGTTTTGGATATTTCCCCTGTAGCTTGTCCATGTTTATTTGTTGTCTTTGGTTTTAGATTATAAAAGTACCTTATTGCTTAATGTCTGTACAGAGCCTTGCACAGTCCACATGTAATGACAACTGTCTTATTGCTCAAGCAAGCATGGGAGGACAGAGATGTAATATTGTATTATGTAGATTGATAGAGCAAATTCTATCAGCCTGAGATAAGGAATTGTGGCCACAGTGCATATGATTTCATTTTTCTGGTAGGACAGTTTCACTTCAAAATTTGTCATAGATGCTGAAATGCTGCCCTTGGGTTGCAAATTATGACAATGCACATAGTCCAGTAAGTACTGCCCTGGTTGATAAAGATGCTTTTGTGGAGCCCCAGCTAGTGCAGGATATAGTTCAATTTTGGTTTAAAAAAAAGAAAGACTAGAAGTAATTGGCTGCAGAGCTGGTAGTTCCCTCCCCCTTTCTTCTTCCCCATCCTTTAGGTTAGACACTAAGGTTAGACAAGATAAGGATTCATAGAACATCAACTCCACTTTCACTGCTGGATAAACTACCTCATACTTACCACGAGATAAAAGCATGTAGACAGGCAGCAACAGCAGAGTAACTGACGTACAATAAAGCTACATGTGCTAACTGGCCTCTGTAGCCACCACGTCAGAATCTTCTTCACTCCTCTTAGCAAGTAGGTTCAGAAATTAAACAGCTGTAATTTTGTAAGTGTGCCTTAGCTTAACAGAGTCTGTTGTAGAAACCTACAAAGAAAAGCCAAGAGCTGCAATGTCACTAATTTGGCTGCTTTAATCTGTAGACTACTCATCCTTCTAACTTGTCCGTGCATTTGTCACTCACTGAGAGTGGCTCACCTGTTGAAAAGTTCCTGTCCGGGTACCTTGATCTCACAGCACACGTGATATATGCCAAATGGGAAATTGGGACTGACCAGGAAGCTTGGGGCTTCACACTTCCCTAGCAGTGCGTGCAGGTAAAAGCCATACTGTTGGCTTGGCGTCAGAAGAAAGGATGTTCAGCAGAGAATAAACTGTCTTTCAGCAATCGTCTTACTCTGCTTAGAGTGCCATTTGCTTTCAGGAGGAGACTCATAGTGTGTTCTTTTGTGCTGCCTCAGGGCTGCAATTCAAGTCCTTTGGGGCAGGATAAGCTTACTCAAAATGAAGGATGATCCCAAACAAAAACATTGATGGCCAGTAGCCACATTAGTGGGACAAGAAATAATTGCTTATACTAAGGAAGAGCTCTGGTTTGGTGGAGTCCTACCATATGTTCCTATGCTCTGTACTTAGCACATCTATTCCTAAGGACAACCCATCTCTTCACTATGCCCCTACTGATAGGAGTTATCTCAGCCTCTCCATTATATGATTTTCAGTCAGAAAATGTTTCATTGCATCTGTTCTCTGATCCTTCAAATTACATGGCTCTACTACTTTTTCTGGGAAACCCTCCAAGATAGCAGTTTTCCCTAGCTCACTCTGTCCCGTTTTCCTCTAGGTTATGCCCTCTGTCATATTTCTACTTGTAGCCTTTGCAATCCTGGTACTACCTGACGAACACTACCACGCTGAGGAGAAACTAAAAGCAAAGGCAGGGAGGGATCCTTGGACTTCTCCACGCTAATGTGCTGTACAGAATTTCACAGTGGATCAATGTTACCTTCACTGCCTTCTTGTGCATGTGAAAGGTTGCAGCTCAGCAGCTTGATCACTGGACGGAAACTGGGAAATCTGAGCTATTTCTGACTTTTCTTATCCAAATTTCCCATCAGCTGGATGGGTGACCTTGTGTAAAGCATCTCACCCACTTCTCTTCTAAAAACTGAGCCAATAATGTTGAAAAGTTTTTCTTTGAAAAGTGTTTTGTAGTTTACTGATCAAAACAGATATTCACTTCATCTTTATGTGTCATGGTTGTTTGCTTAGTGTGTGTTGCCCACCACAGTCTTTCAGTGAACCTGTAAATGGCAGCAAACTTGTTATTCTCTGTGTCTGTCCCTTGTGCTGGCAAAACTGAGTAGGGCTTTTTTTAATCACAATAGCTACTGTCAGCTTATAGCAAAACTCACAGGACAGAGATGGAAGCATCCAGCAGACACTAGTGGTAGAACTCTTGATATGCCCAGAATAGAAATGGCTTTGCATACAGAGCAGCCACCACTGGACTGCAGTTTACTGATTACATCCTGCCACCCATATAACCCTTTGACATATTGTGTAACTGTGGGGCACTATAAGCACATACACTATGATATCCAATGCACTTAGGCTCTGTGACTGTAAGGGTTTGCAGTCTGCTTTAAAAAGCCCTATTCAGAGACAAAAGTAATGCAGACTTTGGGTATACAATATGTGCTTAGCAATGAAGACTTCAAAGGTCAAGTGAGGCCTTAGTTGTCAACCGAAGAGGGTGCCACACTCCCATGAATTTAAGTAAGGGTTAAGTGTTTGCATATTTCTTAAGGAACAAGCCCCAGACATTAGGAGACAAGGAATGTGTGCATGCCATGGCTTTTTGAAGGAGGGAAGGCAGCATAATGTAAAAAGAGAGAAGGCGGCTGGAGGTATGAGGTGAAAGTAAAGATTGAGAGATTGAGAAGGAATGGTGAAGGTGCCTGATCTCAGCATGGAAGAAAGCACATTGCTGCTTGATCTGAGATGTGTAAATGCAAAATTTAGAGAGCAGATGATCTCTGTACATAGCCACTCTGGTTGCTGGAAATTGCACAGGAGATCTGGCTGTGTTTTTGCATGTTATCTCCACTCTTAGTCATAAAGTTTGCTTCATGCATACATAAAAGTCCACGTCAGGACTCAAGCAGTTAAACTAAATATAATCTTCCCACCGCTGTCTGCCCTCACCTCACTGTGCATCCTTTGGTCCTAAAGACAAAGACTTTATTGCAGGGACACCATTAAAAGGCAATGAAACAGTGAAACAGTAGCTTGTTTCTCAGAGTGAAAAAGAAAAAGCAAAAAATTTATCCCAACAATTGCTAAAGAAGATTGACATTGCAATGCAACAATGTGTAGCCTATACTATGCCTTGTGGCTTTAAATAAACTTTTCAAGGTGAGCATATATGTTGTCAAATTGCCTCAACACTAAACTCCTTGAGCTTCAAGCTACATACGGCACAGTAGTAAAGACATGAGGGGAGGAACTCAGGTGCTTTTGAGTTAGCTTAAAATAAGTTCATGTCCACACAACATCCTGTGTCAGACTTCAGTGGCTGCCAGGCAAAGTTCTCTGATTGATAACTTTTTGCTGAATAGTTATTTTCTTCAGATTTGACTGTGATATTTTTAGTTGCTTCTAAAAACATATATAAAATGCTGGTTTTCAGAAAAGTAAGTTGTTATCTTCTGAAAGTAATGGGGTTTAAACCTTCTGAGAGGGGTGGGAGGAGTGAGCAACTTTCATGCTTTCCTTATTCTTTGTGTAAATAGGAACAAACTGTAGAGGAAGCAGAAGAAAATGGAAGTGACTAGAAAAACTCGTGAATTTTTTAAACATGTTTAACTTAGTTTTGAATCATCGCTGTGGGAAAAAAATGCCGATTTTTACAAATTTGATGTGAAATCATCAAATCATTGATGATCATGAAATCATTTGCACATTTCATTTAAAATTTTGAAAATACACTTTTCACAAAATAGCTCTACTTTTTACCAAAGCATCACCTCAAAAGGTGAAAATGTTGCAATCTAGCTTCTCTGAGTAGCATGCTGTGAGTTACTAAGAAGCCTGAAGTGCATAGAGCCCTGACCAGCAGGTAGGGGAGCCTGCTCTGCAAAGATGGAAAGCCATGGTAAAGCCTGAAATCTGACCAGTGTGTGAGATGAGGCAAGGAAAGTGGTGCTTGCAGAGTCTCTTGCCTTCTGTCACAGACACAGCTCTGGCTGGCAGGCTTTGTAGCAGTTGTGACTGAGACATGCCTGTAGCATGGGGAGCTCCAGAGCTGGAGGGTGTTTCTGGCTACAGCAGGCAGGCTGGAGCAGAAGCAATTGTATGCATTTACCCTTGGCTTGGTCCACAATCACTTTTAAAACTGTACGACAAGCAATTATCAATAAATTTCATAGTAAAATGAATTCATATTAGTATTAAGTACATAAATTAGTTATCCATTTCCCCCCTTCTGACTTCCCAGCAGACGATAATGCTGGCCCTTGACCTCAAAGAAAGGGGGTGGAAATTAGATAAGTCTTGGTCATAACATCTTTGCTTTCTTTATAGATCCACCACCTCTCCAGACTGTGCTGACGCCTGATGGCAAGCCACGGTGGTGTATGCTTGTCACAGATGCTTGCTAATGTCTGGGAAGGGAAAGCAGCTAGAGGCTTAGAGTTGCCATTTGTATCAGAACTATAGGCTGCAAGTCTCTGCTTTTGAACGTGTGAGTAGGCTTATTTGGTTCTTGTTATATTCCCTTTATCTCCTTACTAGGGAGGTATAACAGTTTCTGAAAATGATGTTATAGAAACAGTTGCTATGGTGGAAAAGCAGCATCCCCACCCTGCTACTGCTAGAATCTGCCTCCCCTGCTACCACAGGTACTGGTTGCTGCAGATGTAGACCTGACACGTTGACCTAGACATTAGTGAAGTCTTTGACACCATTTCCTTCAGCATTCTCCTGGAGAAACTGGCTGCTCATGGCCTGGATGGGTGTAGACTTTGCTGGGTATAAAACTGGCTGGATGGCTGAGCCCAAAGAATGGTGGCTAGTCACAAGGGCTCAGTATTTGAGCCTAGTGTTGTTTAATATCTTTATCAATGATCTGGATGAGATGATTGATGGCACCCTCAGTAAGTCTGCAGAAAACACCATGTTGGCTGGGAGTGTTGATCAGCTGAAGGATAGGAAGGCTCTGCAGAGGGATCAGGACAGGCTGGATTGATGGGCTGTGGCCAATGGTATGAGGCTCAACAAGGCAAAATGCTGGGTCTTGCACTTGGGCCACAACAACCCCATGTAATGCTATAGTATTTGGGGTTGTGGGGGAGGTAAAAGAGAGCAACTTTAATCCAACAGCACAATAAAGGCAGTGGGGTTAGGTTTATGGATGGATTCAATCTTAAAGGTCCTATCCAACCTAAATGATTCTATGAAAACTGTGACACGCAATGCTGATTCCCACTCTGATGTGCTGGTTCATGTGCCATGCTGACATGAAGCTCTTTAAGCACGGATGCATGGGACTAGGCCTTCAAGAAGTGTGAGTTGCATCTGATCCTTTCTGTTCCTGCTGTGCATGCAATATAAACAGGGATTTGTCCTCCAGATCTATTAAGAGTCCTGTTTTGGTGGCTGCAAATTATTAATTTCTCTTTCTACCTACCCTTTGTATTGTGTGCTTAGCATGAAAGTTTTTGGCAATGGCAATCTCTGCACCGTGTTCAATATGACACAGTTCCAGATATGGGTGCAATTTTTAAGTGCTGTTGCAGAACCTCTGCTAATGAGTTCTTGCCAGAGCTACTAAACCAAATCCTGTGGATGTGTTTGTACTACAAGGAAGTTCTCTCTCCTCTCTCTTAACTTGCTTTTCTATTTCCCAAAGCCAGTGCTGATATCAGGTATATGTATCTAGTCAGACAATGGCTTCTTCTCTAAGCTGAACTATTCCTGTCTCAAAATAAGGGAGAATTTTCTGATTTACCCTGGAACACTGTGGTGTAGCTGGCAGCAATAAAAAAGCTACAGCAGTGAATGAAGGAAGGTCTATTCTAGAGGATTGGGAGTTCAGGATGCACTCACAATTGAGCTTTTGTTTGCTGTTGTTCTTTTTAAATAACTAAAAATTCAGGGAGTGTGCTGGGAGAAGCCACTTTGATAGGTTGGGTGCTTGTCTATCCGGGAGGATGTGGCTTGAACAGGATGGACAGTTTCCTTCTCTGTGCAGAACAGAGCAAAGATTGTCCAAGCATGAGAAAGGCAAAGCAGTGATCCTTCAGACCGTGGCCTTGTTACTCTGTGCTTTCACGCTTGGAATCAGGAGCTCTGTAATTTGTGATGTGCTGCAAAGCAAAATGGATGAAAAACACAGTCTAGGGAAAAGACTGAGGCTTTTGTGGGTTTGCACTGAAGTTGCCCCCTTGATATCTTGGAGTTTTTGTTTAGAATCATAGAATAGTTAGGGTTGGAAAGGACCTTAAGATCATCTAGTTCCAAACCCCCTGCCATGGGCAGGGACACCCCACACTAAACCATGTCACCCAAAGCTCTGTCCAACCTGGCCTTGAACACCCCCAGGGATGGAGCATTGACTACTTCCCTGGGCAACCCATCCCAGTGCCTCACCACCCTCACAGTAAATAACTTCCTCCTTATATCTAATCTAAACTTCCCCCGTTTAAGTTTTAACCTGCTACCTCTTGTCCTATCTCTACAGTCTCTAATGAAGAGTCCCTCCCCAGCATCCTTGTAGGCCCCCTTCAGATACTGGAAGGCTGCTATGAGGTCTCCACGCAGCCTTCTCTTCTCCAGGCTGAACAGCCCCAACTTTCTCAGCCTATCTTCATACGGGAGGTGCTCCAGTCCCCTGATCATCCTCGTGGCCCTCCTCTGGACTTGTTCCAACAGTTCCATGTCCTTTTTATGTTGAGGACACCAGAACTGCACACAATACTCCAAGTGAGGTCTCACGAGAGCAGAGTAGAGGGGCAGGATCACCTCCTTCGACCTGCTGGTCACACTCCTTTTGATGCAGCCCAGGATACGGTTGGCTTTCTGGGCTGCGAGCACACACTGCAGCCGGCTCATGTTCATTTTCTCATCGACCAACACCCCCAAGTCCTTCTCTGCAGGGCTGCTCTGAATCTCTTCTCTGCCCAACCTGTAGCTGTGCCTGGGATTGCTCCAACCCAGGTGTAGGACCTTGCACTTGGCATGGTTAAACTTCATCAGGTTGGCATCAGTCCACCTCACAAGTTTGTAGAGGTCCCTCTGGATGGCATCCCTTCCCTCCGGCGTATCAACCGAACCACACAGCTTGGTGTCATCGGCAAACTTGCTGAGGGCGCACTCAATCCCACTGTCCATGTCACCAACAAAGATGTTGAACAAGACCGGTCCCAACACCGATCCCTGAGGGACACCACTTGTTACCGGTCTCCAACTGGACATCGAGCCATTGACCACAACTCTTTGCATGCGGCCATCCAGCCAGTTCTTTATCCACCGAGTGGTCCATCCATCAAATTGATGTCTCTCCAACTTAGAGACAAGGATGTCGTGTGGGACAGTGTCGAATGCTTTGCACAAGTCCAGGTAGATGACGTCAACTGCTCTGCCCCTGTCCATCAGTTCTGTAGCCCCATCATAGAAGGCCACCAAATTGGTCAGGCAGGATTTCCCCTTAGTGAAGCCATGCTGGCTGTCACCAAGCACCTCATTGTTTTTCATGTGCCTTAGCATGCCTTCCAGGAGAATCTGCTCCAAGAGTTTGCCAGGCACGGAGGTGAGACTGACTGGTCTGTAATTCCCTGGGTCATCCATTTTCCCCTTCTTGAAAATGGGGGTTATATTTCTCTTTTTCCAGTCATGGGAACTTCACCTGACTGCCATGATTTTTCAAATATGATGGCCAGTGGCTCAGCAACTTCATTCATCAGCTCCTTCAGGAAGTTTGTTTTTCTTCTGCGATTTGCCATTTCTTTGAAAGCAGGTATGGAGGTCTGGGGCTTTGATTTCAGGATCTGAAAGAGACTGGGCTTTGAAGGAATGCATACCATCACCCTTAATGTATACAATAATACAAAGCTGAATTTCTCAACTTTGGCATCATGTGTTGTTTGATTCTCACCTTTGTGACACTTCATTCTTCCACTTAAGAGTGATGCACAACTTACTTTGGTGCTTTGGTGGGGGAGAGAATATATTTCCTTATGACGTAGCTAATACTGGCTTTAATTAAGGTCAAAATAGTGAGTAGAAGTCCTGGTGGCTTGATCTCATTTGGCAGACTCCATCCTCCAGTGATGTCAATGAAAGGAGATATGGAATCAGACAGCACCCCTGAATTATCTTTTATCTGTGCCCATATTCATCAGCTCAGTAAGCAATGTCTCTCCCTCACACCTAAGGGTTGTATTGAACTGCTGCTCTGGTGAGGTCCCCACATCTCTCTACAAGCTGTCCACTTCTGCAAGATCTCTCCTTGGTTCGTGCGTGCTCCTGGCCAGTAGCTCTGCCTCAGGCACTTCCTGTACTCCATTTAAATGATAAGAAAGGACAGTGGAGTTATTCCAGCACTTTCCTTTTGTCTTGGGGCCATCCTGACTCTGCAGGGATTTTTAAAGCTGTACTGTTTTTTTCTCCTAGAAGCCTCTGTGCATATTTTCCTTGTTTGCAGGGGTTTATATTTGTTAAATCAGTTCCCTTGCTGGTGGGCACACCTTTATGTGTTTGAAACACAAGCTTCAAGATGTATTTCTATGTGCTTCATCAACTTTGTTAACCACACTGCAGGAGGATTAGCTGTGAAGCTGGTGCTGGATGAAGGGGTAAATGTGATGAATGGCATTTCCACCTCTCACATTTCAGGCAAACGTTCAGGTTTGTATCATTTGCATGGAAGTAGGAGGGTATGAACACGGCTTGAGTGCTGCTTTTTCTCGATTATTCACCTAGTTACACCTTTATTTTTCCTTGTTTGCCTTTCCTATAATTACATATGTTCTTCTTACCTCCACACATTAGCTGTGCCTTTATAGATGCACGTCCTGGTGTGAATTTTGCATAACTGCCTTAATTTCAGTGGAGTTGTTTTTTTGGGACAACTTTCTTGCAGCTCATGAAATTAAAGCCACGTAAACCAGAAATGAACCAGGGAACAGTGCTCTAGTAGCTCATGACCTCCCAGGAACAGCTGCTGGCCCCACTGCCTTTACTGTGCTATTGGATTAAAGCTGCTTTCTTTTACCTTCCCCACCACCTGGGGGATCAGTGTATGGCTCTGCTGTCTCTTCTCTATGGCTGTTCTAATGCCACAGGTAGGTAAAGGAGGGGGAAAAAAAAAGCAATTTTCTCCAATGTTTGACATGTAGTCTTTTACCCATGTTTCTATTATGACTTCTAATTTGGCCACAGTCACATTAAAGGTGAGCCCATGCCCTGCATACACATATATGCATTCAGAAGTGACAGATCTTCCTTGGAGCTTCCAACAACTGAAAACACAGAGGAACTAGAGGCTTATGAATGAATGAATGATTTATTGTGGGGCTGGGTGATGTTATTATTGTGGCAAGGGACAGGAGTATTTGATGTTGTTCTGGTACTAATTCACATGTGAAGCCTCAATCGCTGATCTGTGTGGAATAAATGTGTGCAGAAGATGTTTTCTGTACTGTGCCACTTGAAATTCTCTCTCGTGATGCAAGGCATTCAAACCAAATCATTTTCTGCTTCTCATTTGCCAGTGAATGCGTGCCATTTAGTTTGTAATTGGAACACAGTATGCCGCATGTGACTTTGCTAAATCATGAAAAGTGGTCCATTTTCTAAATTGCACAAGTATTTATCACCTTTGTTTTAAAATGGAAGCCATAAATTTTATGGGGCGTGTGAATATACGTATTAGTTTTCTCATACAGGTGAATCAGTCGTGTTCCAATCTGACATGGGCTTTATGACCCTGCACGGGTTACATTCTGTACTAAATTTTGTCTGTTGCTTCTATATTTAGATTTTAACTTTGATTTTTTTTTTTAAGGAAATAGAAAAATGGAAAAAGTAGGCATATTAAACGGACCGTGTTTCTACGTGTTATTCATACGCCAGGAAATTCAATGAGCCATGCCAATTTGGCATGTTGAAGATGCTTGACAGTCCATTTCTTATTAAATATGATACATTTAAAAACTTTGATTTTACACAACTGCAGATCTGTCTGATTAATGTGTTTTCTATGGAGTTTTTAAATACTTGTATTGGCTGAGAAAAGTCTACTAATGTTTAATGGGGCATGACAGTGGCTTCAGTCTAGCTGTGATGTGGAATGTCATCTGATGGGGCAGACAGAAAGGGTTATGTTCCTAATGTTATGGGGGATAAAATGCAAATGAATTAAGGGAACAGATTTCTTTCACACTTCTGGAAATACAGGGGGTTTTCTGGTCAGCAGACATTATGAAAGCCTTGTCATCTCTGCCTCCGAAGAAACATGTGCCTTTCAGAAAGTGAGAACCAAGCACCTTTAATCTATCTGGTCTGATCCTACTTCTTTTCCTTGACTATATGGGGGATTTTTGTTGTTTGGTGGAAGGGCTGGCGGGGGAAGAAATGGGAGCAGTTTACAAACAACGTGACTTAACGTGACAGGAGTTAATCAGAGTTTATGTGCCAAGCCAGCATTAGATAAAAAAAAAGCACTGTTGCTCTTTCTGGGAGGATAAACATCTTTATGCTCTTCAGCTGTCTTTGTGTTTTGGTGGGGGGAGAAAAAGGGTTCGGAGGAATGCTGTAGGATTCCTATCTATCTATGATTCGTAATATACGTGGCATCTGTAGTGCAGGGAGGACGGCAAAGTGCAATACAGAGAAAAATGCTGTTACAGAGTTGAAGTGGAGTTATCTGAATCACCTAAATATTGCTCTTGATGCTGGTGGTGAAAATTTTTACTGGTGATCAACTAAATAGAATTTTGGCCGCTGCCAAAAGCTGTTGAAAACCTTATCATGGGCTAAAATCGCTTTTCTGAGGTGAAGCTGAAAGGGCCTTTGCCATTTTGTGATGCAGGATTGAAACAGTGAGGAAATAGGAAATAAGAGGAAATCTGAAAATGTTCAGACTAGTTAATGAGTAGTAGGGCTGGGAGAGTGATTCTAGAGGGAAGAAGTGGGAAGCTCTCTTTTCAGTGCATTGGACTGAGTGGCACTAAACTGAAGGGTGGGTTAGTTTGCAGGACCAAGGTGTATGTTGGCTAGAATAAGTACAAGGGCTGCAGACAAACTGACCCTGAGCTTAGTTCACTTTTGTTCTCATGGACTGAGTACACAGGCAGTGGGATCTTATTCTCTACTGGATCTGTTGGCCTATTTAAAGCATAACTCTCTGCTTATTCTTCTGGGATGCACTAGTCTTATCTCAACATTGTTATTTATCAGTAAGGAACAAACTTGACTGGAGATATG
The DNA here is from genome assembly GCF_963264785.1 of Psittacula echo. Taxonomy (NCBI): domain Eukaryota; kingdom Metazoa; phylum Chordata; class Aves; order Psittaciformes; family Psittacidae; genus Psittacula; species Psittacula echo. The sequence goes on along the minus strand of NC_137743.1, from coordinate 13,362,793 downwards.
GATACAATATGCACTCTAACATGACAGGCTTTAGATCAGGATTGTGTTATGTGGAAGCTAGGTTCACATTACATCTAAATAAAATATTGTCAGCGTCTTGCTCTCACCATACCAGTACATTTTCTAAGATTCAGAGACAATTTCTATCCTGTTTCTATCTCCTTTTGTTGCCAGTAGTCAGATTTTCACAAGAAATAGCCACTCAGCAGGTCTCATTTTCATGTAGACCAGTTTCCTGTGCATTGTTTAGGATGTCATACTATGACTGTAATTTATGTCCATATTAAGGAGGCTTTACAGTGGATTTAAGAAGTTTTAGCATACATAAAACTAATGATTTAGAATCATAGAATGGTTTGGGTTGGAAAGGACCTTAAAGCTCATCTAGTTGCAACCCCCCTGCCACAGGCAGGGACACCTTCCACTAGACCAGCTTGCTCAAAACGCCATCCAACCTGAACGCTGCCAGGGATGGAGCATTGACCACTTCTCTGGGCAACCTGTTCCAGTGCCTCATTACCCTCACAGTAAAGAATTTCTTCCTAATATCTAATTTAAATCTCCCCTGTTTAAGTCTGAACCTATTGCCTCTTGTCCTATTGCTACAGTTCCTGGGTACAGTTTCTATTTTTCTAAATACGTTATATGCAGAGGATTTGCTGAGCCGTGTGCCCAAGGAGGGTGAAACCCAAGCAGGTATTGACTGTCTTGGCACTCAACGTGTAAGTCAAGCATTCCTTCACACTCTAACTAGCTTGGAAACAAGCTGTTATATGTGTTTTTCCTCCCTGATGAAAACCAGGTCATTCATTTGCTCACTTATCAATTAAAGAGTTGCTTCAGAGCACACAGGTCTCATTAGATCTGGAAACTCAATGCCTTGATCTATCATAAATGATTTAAGATTAATATGAAGGCGGCTAGCTTTCTTTTAGTACTTCACAATTTGATTTAGACTAGGTATTATTTCCCAGTGGAGAAGGAGTTGTTTACTCTGGAAATATCATAAGTGATGGAATATTGAGAATCGAGCAATCACTGCTTTGGCGCTTATGCACAGACATCGCTGAGATGCAGGGATAATTACACAATGCAATGTTCAGGTAGAGTCACTTAGAGAACCGGTTTGATTAAACCTTGACAACTAATGAAGGGTGAACGCATACCTAGCAGTTACTATGAGTGCCTTATGAAGGAGGCATCTTAACTTGTCTTTGAAATGTATCATCATTCAGAGATGTTGGAATGCATAAAATGACACTACCTTTGTAACTTAAAAATCAGATCTGCTTGACGCAATTCCATGTGTTGCCAATGTTAATTAAAAGTCTATCCTTTAACTCCTGGAGAGTTTCTTTGAAGTGGTGTAACTTAGAACAGGCTGTGGTTCCAAGTTTCTTTCATTCTCATTTGCTTATATTGACAAACAGTACATATCTATGAGGGCAAACAGTAAATTTGTTCTCCCTTTAATAGGACCACTCATGCAAGGGCTTTGGGATTAGATCTTAAATTGACACCTCTTAAATCTTTGATACAGTTACCGGCTCAGTGAGCCATGTAGAGCTCTCACCTTTCTTGCAGCTAGAACTAGCTGGAAATTACTTTTCTCTTTTGTAAAATATGTTTTCTAACAGATATTTAGCCTGCCTGCTAAAAACAGTGCAAAACACTGAACAAAAATTGTAGTTTAGCTGAAAATGATAAGCTTTATTTCCTTTTCTAAAGAAACAAAACACAGGCAGACAGAAAATAGCTACGAAAACGTAGATGACAACTGGGGATAAAATCTACAGCTGTGTTTAAAAGAGAATCTTAGAGAGGGGAAGGAAGAGGAAAGAAGTTGTACACTTCTGGTCACCAATACGTTTAAAGACATACCACCTCCTCTTTACACCTCCTCCAATGCAAAATGGCAAGACAGACTAAGTAGTAAAAATGTTGTTTCCTCTTCACCTCAGGTTTCCTTGCATTATCCTTGCATTATGTAAGAAGGAAAACAAAGTCAGATAGCAGATATAGCCTACCGTTACAGTGCAACTGTTGTGGTGTCAATCCAAACTGGGGAGAGAAGGGGAAAGTAAATGCACAGAGCATTCTACAAGGAAATGGACCGCTTCAGTCTCTGCTGGGCTTGTTGGGGGTTTGCACACCTAGGATTCAAGGTAGGGGGTTGCACACGTAGGATTCATGTCTGGATGTGTTGTCCCTGGAAGAGCACTTCAGTTTCTCCCTGTGAACAAGGGCAGGGAAGGGGTAGGCAGTGGGTTTGTGTGGCAGGGAATGATGCACTAGAGAAGGTTTATATTGCCACAGCCGTGCGTGCAGTGTTAGTAAGTGGTCATGAAATGGCTTGGTTTTCGCATTGTACCCTTGTTGTTTGAGTTCTCAGTGTCTCAAGGCTTGGGTTCAAATTTGTATTTAAATGGTGGTGCTCGGGTATTTTAAAAAGATCCTCAGCAGCTTCCAGTATTACACCCTTTTGTTAGTGAGAATATTTTAACGATCTAGACTTTATATTGCACCTGTTGGGAGAGATCAGTGAGGAATTGCTTATCATGCTTCCTCTGAGTACACTCTTGTAATTGGTTGCTATGCAAAACAGTATTAATGCTAGTCCTGCAGGCATCTGTGTCCTTCAGTATGAGCAAGAATAGATCAATGCACCACACGAGATGAGGAGGGTTGTAGAATATGTGGAAGGCCAAGTGGCAGGCCTGAAGAATGCGTAAGACTTCCAAGACAGCGGAGTTGGGAAAGGGAACATATAAATAAAGAGAAACTCCCCTTTGAGATGAAGTGCAGTCACTGTCAGAAATAAGTAAGGTTTAGACCTCTGTTCAGGGCAGTGAGTGAGATGAATTAAAGGTGCAGAAAATGTGACCATGCCTGTGTCAGAAGGCAGAGCAACATCAAAAATTCTTGGCTTTTCAGTTCACTTTGCTATTGATACTATCTAAATTGCCCAGCTGAGCCAGTTCTAACTTTATGTCCTTGAAATCATTAAAAAAATAATATATATATATGCACACACACATACACATACATTATATATATATAAAATCAATATAGTACCTGTACTCCCCTTCAAGAGTGATCTGGTACTCAAAATCCTCTGGGGTCCACTGGAAGAAGGGGATAAGATGTCACACATGTTCTTTTGGCTTCTCTTGTGGCAGGGTATATTCAGAGCAGTTGAAGTTGCTAACTCATGCTTTCATTCTGGAGATATTTGTTCAGTAATGAACGAGGCAGAGGAGTAGACCCTGGGAAATCTGTACTCATACCCTGCTGAGCCTGCTCAGATGGTAATGTAGAATGTCTCTTCTCTCCAGCGGTGTAAAGGACACCATCAAAATGCAGAAGAACAGGCTTCTTAGAAAAACTGTGACTGTACATACAAGGGAAATGGAGAAATGAAATATTAAATGAAGGTAGCAGGCCTTTTTTTCTCAAATGAAGACAGATCTCACGTTGCAAATTATGAGAATCCTGCAAGATAATGCACCAGCTGGAGGCTTCTATATGGGTTTAACTGGAAAGAAGACACCTAGCAGCAGCATCCCAGCAGTGGTTTGAAAGAAGGTTGCTAATAATCACATCCCTGTGTCAATCATGAGCAGTAGAAATTAGGAATAGAAGGAAGAAGTAAAAAGTCAGCAATCTTCTTTACATCTAACAATGTCCTCTTGGACATGTGCTTTCTGCTGGGATCTTCTAATATATCCAGATGCATTCCTGCTGCTGTGGCTGTTACAGACTGTTATTGCTCTGGTGCTTAAAGATGGTGCATAAGTTAGGTTTTATAGTGTGAAGACTATAAAGAAATACAGTAAATAATCATATCCTCCAAAACCTGTTCTAAAGAAGTTAAAACAAAACTACCTTTCTCTCCAGAATTTACCTGACACTGCTGATGTTAAAGAAAGAACTAAAAGCTAGCATAACAGGCTGCACTGTAGAAATTCTTTGTAGAAATATCTGCTGAAATAAAATGATGTGCTCTTTTTGGCCATAGTCTGGCAAATGAACATACACTTTATCTTAGTGTCTGCTCAGAGCTGCTTGACTTCCGGGTGATTTGATCAAAAGCTTCATTTAACTGTATGGCAAGCAACCTCTAGGGCTCTCTGACCTCATGTATATGATGTGGAAATGGGTGATGACAGGCAGTTGAGGGCTATGTCTGTAGATTCTCCCTTTAGTGAATTCATTTTGGGTGCCTGTAGGAATTTATTGTGGATTTTCGTGTCCTGCTTAATTTGTAATAAGGGAATGGAACTTGGGTTAATGTACCTGATTAAAATATTTTTATCTTGGTGGATGAAAAACTGGAATATGACCCAGTAATGGTCAAGGTCCTGCACTTGATTTGGGGCAATCCCAAGCAAAAATGCAACCTGGGTGGAGACTGGACTGAGAGCCCTGAGAAGAAAGATTTGGGGTTGTTGGTTGATAGGCAGCTCAAACAACATGAGCAGGTTTCAGTGTGCACTTGCAGCCCAGAAACCCAACCGGGCTGCATCAAGAAGTGTAACCAGCAGGTCAAGGAAGGTGATCCTGTCTCTTTACTCCACATCCAGCTCTGTGGGCCCCAACACAAGAAAGGTATGGACCTGTAGGAGCGAGTCCAGAGGAGGCCACGAAGATGCTCCGAGGGCTGGAGCACCTCTTCTGGGAAGACAGGCTGAGAGCTGGGCTTGAGCCTGGAGAAATGAAGGCTCTGGGAATGCCTTATTGTGGCCTTTTTCATATGTAAAAAGGAGTTTATAAGAAAGAGAGAGACATTTTACCAAGTCCTGTATTGACAGGACAAAGGGCAACGGCTTTAAACTGAAAGAGGATAGTAGGTTTATATTGACCATAAGAAAGAAATTTTTTATGGTGAGGGTGGTGAGACACAAGTACAGGGTGCTCAGAGAGGTTGTGGCTAGTCCATCATTGGAAGTGTTCAAGATCAGGTTGGACAAGGCTTTGATCAAACTGGTCTAGTGAAAGATGTCCCTGCCCATGGCAGGCGAGTTGACTAGATGATTTTCAAGGGCCCTTTTCAAACTCAACCAATTCTGTGATTCTATGAAATATACCTGTGAAGGGCAATGGGAAAGAAAGCCAAAATATGGGGAATAAAACCTGTTGTAGAAAGGAATACAAAGGGTCAGTGAGAATTGCGTTCAGGAGCTTTGCCCAGGTGGCTGCACAAATAAAAAAGGCCTCTGAATAGAAAGAAGTCCTGCTCCCTCATCCCCAAGAGATAGCTTTTGCTCCACTCATAGACATCCAGCTTAGACAAAACAAGATGAGGTTACAGAGAAATTCCTACGGCTTTCTTTGTGAGGTCTGCCATGGAGAAGTAAGTAGAGGACCAGCAGCAAATATGAAAGGCAGCTGAAAGTTCTGCCAGGAGTACTAAGAACAGTGTTGCATTACAGGTGTGTGTGCAGCCTCATCTGAGACTGATAAATCTGGTGAGCAAAAATTTTATCCCTCTGAACTCATCCCAGACAACACTACTACAGATTTTCTATTTTCAGTATGGAGGGGAGCACATGTAAATTGTTCTTCTACCAAAAAAGAGAGACCTCTATTCTAGCAGGTGTGGAAATCTAAGTCCAAGGCGTAAAGGTACCCTGAACTCTGAGAATCAGAGATGTTAAATCTACTTCAGTTGCGGCTGGGAAAGATGTAACCTTCATGTGAATGGGGTTGTGTGAGCTCCCTCCTGTGTCTACTTGTGTGATAAAGGTGGACCTCAATGAGAGACCTAGGAAGAGAAGACTACTTCGTTGTCAGTTTAAAGTAATTCTGACTCTCCTGTGCTGGTAATACAGTGGTGATGGCAGCATAGGGGAAAGTCTAGAGATGAATAAGAAAGATGTTATTCAGTCTGGGCAGGGGAAAGTTAATTGCAACATAAAAATGCTATTATGGTATTAATGAGAAATCCACTTGTGGAAAGCACAGTGTCAGGCTGAACATGCTATTTGTAAAATTTACACAGCAATACACTAATTCTAATCCGTTTGATTTAATAAAAACCTTCCATTTAAGAATTCTTTAAAGAAAAATCTGAAGATTTAGTGAAAAGATGGTCTCTGTTAAGGTCTTTGTGATTTTTATTTTAATTTCTCTCTCTGATTTTCAATGAGACCAAAAATATCAGTATTTCAGAATTTCAGATCAGTGGTGTTTGAAGATTGTATTTTAACCCCGTTTTGACCCTTTTTTTCTCCAGTATATGATAGAGTACTAGAATTAATAACTTCCAGATGATTTTTTGTTCTGTTTCTGTGTTACTTTCATTGGGGTTTTTTTGCCACGCTGTCAAGCTCCAGGGGTGAAGTAGTATTGAGAAGGTGCAATGTGAGGAAAAGGAAAACATATACAATCCACTATGGAAAAAGAACAACCCCCCCTGAAATCTTTAGTTCCTCTAGGTTAAACAGCAAAAGTAGAAAGGAGAAAAGAGAGGAAGAACCTTTCATTTACTCAAAATAGGAAAACTGAGCTGGCAATGATGTGTGGCCAGATAAAGGGTTTGTGTGCCTTTACACTCCTCTTTTTTGCAAGGTACCTTGAGTGACCTATGAGAAGCTACCATTTCCTTCCAACAAGCCTTGCTTTCAAGTCTCAACTGTATGTAGCTTTGGAATTGAAAAAGAGTCAACAAAAAGCTAATGTGTAATTGTATAAAGGGGTAAGAGGTATGGCATGACCAAAACCCTGTTCAGAACTTCACCTTCGAAGTGCTGAGGCAATTTCAGCTCCATTTTACAGATGGAAAACTGGGAAAGAGGTTTTAAATTATTAGCTCCAAGCTCTGAAGGTTTGACCGCTAGAACTGTCACCTCTATCTCTGTTTGTACTACAGTCAAGCCTTACAGGTTAATAATCACAGTAGTGCCTTTCAGTTTTTGTCAGATCATCTGATCTGATCTAACCTGTGGATGTGAAGATGAAAGGTTAATCCCCCAGGCCATCTGCTTTCCTTTACCTTTTCTGTCTGAATGCATTGTTTACTTGTCTTGCATGCTCTCTTTTGGCATTATGTCTCTTGCTGTCTTGTAACACTGATACTGGTTTACATCTGACTCTGTACAGAGGACTGCAGCCTCTTCAAACAGCAGCTGCCTATTTAGAGATGCTTGCTGGTTTCTTCTAGTATTTCCTTTCCCCTCCTGGCAACTCCTCTCCGTATGATTTATGAACAGCAAGCATAGCTGGGGGTGATGTGAAGTATCAACACCTCTGAATTCCAGTGATAGGAGCTGGGGTAATTAATAGTAACAAATCAGGTGTGTTTGCTCTGCATGGAGATCACGTAGCAGAGAAGTGTTATTCGGTATTCTTTGGGAATGAGGGAAGTGAGCCCTTATACTTCCCTGTGCTGTTAAATCTGCATGTCATTTTCCTTAGATAATTAAGTAATTCCAGCCTTTCAAGGAGAGAGAGTCCCTCCTTTTTCCCTGTTAGCTTGCAGATGTAGTACATGTACCTTGCGGCAAATCAATGTTAACTATATTACCATGCATTATTGCAGTAATGGAGTAGAGTAAGCCCAAGGAAAAATGTTCAGCCCTTGGCGATTGCGTTATAACCATGAGGATCTTTAATGTAGCAGACTTATTAATTGCATTTTCATTTGTGTCCCTAAAACTTAACCCTTTTGAGATGGCTCTTCGGCTCCAATATGCCACTAAAATTGCCAGGTGCTGGACAGATTGAGAAAAGAGAGAATGACAAGGGTGGTCTCTGCAGTATCACACTGGAACCTGGACATCTCTAACAAAGCTGAACCACCACCACCAAAAGAAGGCAGCTGTTAAATCACTTAGTAGAACACAGAACAAATATGCTCTGTGTTTGGGGCAACAAACGTTGTGGTCAGGTGCTCTTTTAAGGGAAGGAGAGTGAAAGGTTTTGGCTCCTCTTTGCACCCATTGATCTGCTCCGTGCTTTTACACTGCACATAACACTTGCGCAGGTTATTCCTCCTCCCTCTCCAGATGAGCTCCCTGATTTGTCCCAGCAGCATTCTTACTTTGTGAAGACCAGCCTCCTTAGCTGTTCTCATTTGCACTCTGTCTGAATGCAGTGAATGTGTGTTGTCTGCAAGTCATGATCTAGACTTCAGAGTGGTGATTGCCTCTCTGCTGCTTTTGCAGGCCTTTTTCTGGAGCCTGATAGGAATGTTGCTAGATAGAAGCAACTATCTACACCTCTATCTGATAGAGGCGTTCCTAGAGTTTCAATTATTATTAACTTAGTAATTGGCATTTGCATCATAGAAGTTCACACAGCAGTAATGGCTGGCCTTTGCCAGCCCACTACTGACCTGCATTACACTGTATGTGGATTACATGTTGTTCCCTTCATGGGGCTGGTATTATTTTATTCTAATTTCCTGTGGTTGTGTGAAACTTCAGTTACTCCCTCTGTGAGTTGAAGTTATCAGCCAAGACAGTCTAGCAAAGGCTGTAATAGCTGACACTTAGTTTTGTCCTACTTCCTGCCTAAAGGGTGTAGGGAGTGTTAATTTGTCTTGAGACTTCCCCTTTCAGAATGTTTCTAACTCTAGTTTCATGAGATTTGATTCATGAGATGAGATTGGCTCCTTTTAGGAGTAAGTTCTTCCTGAATCAGGGTACAAGAGATATGGGGGACTACCAGGATTTTGTTGGCAAGAAACACCAGCTCCTTACTGCTGTAGTTCTGTTATTTTCCTCTATATTAACACTTCCTTATTGTTTTGTTCTTCCCCACCAGATATGTACACCCTTCCATTCATGTTGCCTAGCATAAAGTCTTTGCTCAGTACTATAGTTCAATTTCTCTCTTATTTGGGGTTGTTCTTAGAAGAAAGGAAGGAAATAGCCATAGGTGAGGATCTTAAAAGGTGGTGTTGTGGGAGAGAAAACAGCACCAAACTCTGGCAGGTTGAACATCCTCCTGTGAAGTTCCATCATCAAAGCTGGGGTCCCTGACAGACTTGTTTCACTCTGGCTTGCTAAGAAAATTCTGCCTTTGCACACACACACCTAAAAATTACTTTGGATTTAGCTTGAGTAGAGAAGAAACAAAACTAGCTCCTTCCCTTTCTAGGTCTTTCTTAAACTTGGGGGGAGGGAGGGAGTGGAACAGGGGAAGATTTGTCTGGAAGAGGATACAAATGGAAAAAGTACCTGAGGTGACAGTGAAGACTTCACGCTTCCAGTGTGCGCTCTGTGGGATGGGAAAAGGCAGTCTGGGTTCATGATTTATACAGGAGAGTTTTCTAAAACATCTCCTGTGCAGTGTCTGGTTGGCTGCTGGCTATCAAGGAAGTTTTCTATCCTTGTGGATTTGTGGGTTGTTGCTGTTTCTTTTGCCAGTAGCATGTGGGGACCCGGATGTGGCTGATGTTTGGTGTCCTTTATTTGATGCTACTAAGTCCTTTGAATTTCTTCCCTGGGGGCTTCTCCCCCAGACTAAGGGAAGGAGTAAGTCTGCTGGGATTGCTGAGGACAACATTATCTTGTGGCCCTGGGAGCTAGCACTGTGCTGCATGGGAGTCACTCCTAAACAATCATAGACATGAGGCTTCAATAACAACCAGAAATGAAAAGCTGAGGAGAGGTGCACAGAATTTCCACCAGTAAGGAGGATTCCTTTTTGCCATGGATGCTGTGAGACTGAGGTGTTCCTTGGGACAGGGAGGGAGATGAGGGTCATTTACTCTTTCTTAATCAATGATCATGTGAATATTAGTCACATTCTCTGTTTTTTAATTGGATTTTCTCCAAACAGGATATGTCAGTTCTCATAGAACGTTCTTGGATACTATAACATCTTAAGCCATCAATACTCATCTCTTTATTATATGTGGCACTGTTGGACCCAGCTTTTTGGACAAGCTCTTTGAATTCAGAAAGACTGGAGGTTTAAACATCCTGACCTGGAGCTTTCTAAGTGATGCTAAGGAGCAGACTTTCAAAAACTTGGCAAATGCTTATGAAAATCTGGGATCCTACTGTGGTCCTGAATGACTTCAAATCTGGGAGACAGAGGATCCTGCATTTCTGACTGGGTCTTCAAGATACAAAATATATGCAACCTGCAGTATACACTGAATTCAACACAGTGAACTTGTGTGCTGCACCACTTATCTTTGTGTATGCTGCAAGTCCATGCACTTATTCCATTCCAATAAGCTCCTTGGAATTCCTGATGATGCTGATTATCACCCAAAGGGGATTTTCTTATCTTGGCTTAAGACCAACACCAGAACCCAACATCAGCTAAGAAGCATGACCTAGAACCTGCAGGATCTCCCCAGAGCATTCAAAACTCCTTTGCCTTCTCTGGGTGTCAACAAGTCCTTCACCTGCGTTGGGCAGGTTGTGCACCTTTTGAGTAGCCCTAGCAGTGGGTGAAGACAGTGGAGCAGTCTGAGCACTCCTGAATGAAAGAGGTTCTTCTCTCTCCCACAGACATGATGTTTGGATAGAAAAAATCAAAAGGAAAGATGCAGACAGGCTGGTCACCAAACCTGGGATTGGATCTTCTCATGCTGGTGAAGTCCTGAGCCTGAGTGAAATCCACAGAAGTGGTTCTTACCTCTGCTAACTCTACCCACTGTAGTTCCAGTGTGGCCTGTGGTACTCTTTTCTGCTCTGAGGCATTGTGTGAATGGTGCAGATCAAGAAGATGGTGGTGCTGTGATGCAGTGAATGGGACTCACTAATTTGTGACAGCCCTGCTCCAAGATAAGCTGTGATCAAATTGTTCCATGACCCAGGTTGTGTAAAACACCTCTCTTGGCATGCTGGTATGTGGTACCCATGCTGCATGCTTGTGTGCTGTGCTGCTGAGCTCCCACCTTGTCGTTTAGTGCAGGAGCCAGATTTCCTCTTGCAGCATCTGCACAGTGCTTTTTTTGCAGCCCTGTTTAGGAGCTTAGCAGCAAGTCTGGCAGTGCTGAAGGCTCCCTGCCATGGGCCTGCTGTGCTTCAGAGGCAGACTGTCTGCTTCACACCCGGACTGGCTGTGCTAGTAGAAAATATGTCCCATCACTGGGGTAGCACTGTACCAGCAGAAATGGTGAGGGACCTGCCTGCAGGCAGTGTTTATTATGAGGATATAGGGACACTTCAGCTTGCAATGATTTTTGTTTAGGTAGACTCAGGCCTTTCCTTAGTGAACAAGACAACATTATCACACAGCTTCTTTGTTTTCCAGTGACTGGTCTCACACATAATAAATAGGTTAAAGTTAACTGAAGCAAGCATTGATTTTTCTCTTAGTACATGTGGGATTTCCTCCCTTGGGAGCTCTTGAGTAGTGTGGGAGACCTTCAGGGTGGATGTATGTGTGTGAAGATAATGTCGTGTATTGGGGCATTTCTTTTTCCCCACTTTAAGTTTTCCTCTTATGATCTCTTCCCCAACTCTCCCCATTTCTTTCAGGCTCTAGGAAGTAAGGTTCCTGCTCCCACTCAGAAATTTCATGGGGTGATAGTGATGGTGAGACACACAGGGAAGCTTGAGTGTGTGCAGTGCTGAAGGAGGAGAGGGGCATGGACCGATAATGGGCAGACCTAGGCAGAACAGAAGGGATGGGCTACTGGGGAACAGATCTACAACCAGCAGTGGAGGTACTGATGGTGAAGTTATTGATGTGACAGCAGTTAACTCCTTGGTTTATTTTATTTTTCTTTGAAATGAAAATCACAGAATAGGAAAAGAAATAAAAGAAACTCCCAAATGATCAGTGCTGCTTTAGAAGGCCTTGGCATGGAATGATTGCCAGGTTTTGTTTCTTTCTTTAGATAGTGTCATTAGACTCCCCTCCAAATCATCTCCTCCAACCAAACATAACTTCCCCAATTGTCTTTCCTTAATTGAACCCAGTCCCCCCTTGGTTATAGACATATTCTAGTCTTTTATACTTGTGACACAATTTCCCTTCCGGAACATTTGCTTACTTGCTTACTTAGAGATCTTCTGCCTTGCCTGGTGTTATGGCATATGGTTGCCTTACATCAATTGAAAGCCAACATGGTCCAACAGAATATAACACCAACCCCTGCTTCTTTGAATGGCTGTTTGCAGCTGGGTGGCGATTAAAGCAGATTGTAATGGATTAGACCAGGGATTAAAACAGCCTGTAATGGATACTGTGTTGAACTATTCCATTTCTATTCTTGGATACAGACCATGAAAATCTAGGGTTGTCAGGCAACATCCTCGCTGTCACCGTGCCATGCAAGAGGCCAGGTTTTGAAGCAAATCTGATGTTCCTGCAGCAAGGATGGTACAAACTGGAAAAGCCCCTTTTCTCTGTGCTGCTGATGGGCACGCAGTTCGCTAATCGTGCAGGAGATGGGGGTGTTGCTCACGTTACCTTTGTTTTCTAGAGAAGGAGAGGGACTAGAGAAGAACACTGCTGCTTCTCTCTTTGGCAGTGGTACCCCTGCTAAGAGAAAGGAAATCTGCAGCCGAGAGATTTTAATAGTCCTAGCTCATCAGCGAGACTTCAGCTTTCGTCCTGTTATTTAAGAGTAAAAAGCAGGCACTGATGAAGGGTTTTGAAGATTTTCTTTGGAAACACCTTCTTGTGGGTATCTGTCTGAAAAACAAAGGCCTGAGGTAATCTTGCTAAGATTGTATGAACTGAATGTCTGGGATTGTCCCTGAGTGTGGCAGGTGTGGATGATACAGAGGATGATTTTAGCTGTGAGTAAAAACCAGTCTGCAGGGTAGGACAGATCAGTTATCGGGGTGGTGAGAGTACTGCCTGAAAGACAGTGTTGATGAACACATCTGTGCATGAAGCCCATCACAGTCTGTGCCATGTCCAGCACAGCCTGGCTTTTGTGGTGACAAAGAGTGGCGTGGTGTACATAAAGCAATGCCCAATGCTGGCAGGAGTTAGGAAAGGAGATGTGTCCACAGGGTCCTGTCTTGGTGTTCATGGGCTTTGGTTGGGCTTATGGGATAGTTCTGCACAATTGAGTGGCTGATGCAAGTGTAAACAAGGACTGGGTCTTAAACAGTATCCAGAAAGGCTGAGAAGATTAATGGGACTGGGTGGACTGCACAATGGCTAAGCAGTGACAACTGCTAGCCCCATGGTAGCTTTTACTTTGTGGTGACAGGGGTTCTGAACATGCAGAAATTTTCAGGAGCAGCAATGAGCTGCTGCTGGGTCTTAGGGGACTGGAGAATCATAGAATGGTTTGGGTTGAAAAAGACCTTAAGATCGCCTAGTTCCAACCCCCTGCCGTGGGCAGGGACACCTCACACCATGTTGCCCAAGGCTTTGCCTGACCTGGCCTTGAACACTGCCAGGGATTGAGCATTTGCTAATTCTTTGGGCAGAGAAACTTTAATCATAATGTAAGGACAAGTTCTGCGTGTCATAGCTGCAGCCTCAGTGTGGGAGGGTGACATTAGGGTGGGCAGTGCATCCCTTCACAGTGCAGAGCAATGGCAGGATCCAGGGGTGGCATGCAGCTGATGCCACAGACCTGGGGACACTGTTCTTGCAGCAGTCGATCTAGGGAGACAATTGAGGTCCCGTTCCTGAACATACCACATTGTTCTTTTATAAGCGGTGGGGAGTGCGTCCTGGGGGCTGGCCTGGCTCTGTGCACACAGGTGTGTGTAACTCGTGCAATCCCTTCGCCCAGGGTTTTATGGTTAGATTCTGGCTGAGGCCCACGTCACTGCTCCCACACAAATGAAATGTCATCTCCTAAACGTTTTGGCAGCGTACTTTGAAAAGGAGCCGATTCCAAGCCAGAAATAACATCCGTTGGGTTGGGGGCGGGTGATTTGCTTCCTCTGCCCCCACTTCCCACTTTCCCTCTCTGCGTGGGGATCTGCAGCTCACGGGCAGAGCCGTGCCCGTGGGTTGGGGCCCCCACCGCGCAGTGACCGGCTTGCTCAGCCTCCCCACACCCCCCCATCCTCCTTCCCGGAGCTGTCAGCGCTTTCCTCCTACCCCGGACTCTCCTTTCAGGCCGGCAGGACAGCCATTTAGCGGCAGCTCCCACAGCTCGCAACAGGCATCGGTGTTCGCAGCCACCTTTCCCTTCATCCCTCTCTCCCCAAGCCGGGCTGCTCGGACTCCCCCGCCCCGATCAGACGTCTGCAGCAGGAGGTGGCTGAAGAAGCCCCAGCACGGGCACAGCCATCACCGATCCGCTCTCTGTCCCTCTCTCCCTCTGCTCCCTCCCGGGCTCCACGGAAGACCCGCGATAGGCGGGAGAAACTGTTGAGCTGTCCCCGCGTTGGAACTGACGGTGGTGGGGGGAAGGACCACGGGGAGAGCCGTGTAGTTGGTGGATCCGTCCTTGGACGGCACAGAATGGCTGATGTGGTAAGTGGGAGGGTGGGACGATTAACAAAACGCTAATTATTGCCAGTTTTGAGAGGGAGGAGGAGAACGGGGAAAGGTCTGCCGTGGGTTTGATCTAAAGGGAAAATGTGCCGACGTGTTGCTGCCATGAATCGCTCTGGAGGAACGTGGCACAGGCACGGGTGGCAGTGACCCGGGTGACCCCCGGGACGACGGGGTTCGCCTTCGCACAGTTCGATTAACTCACACCTTGCCCGGGGGCTGAAGCTGCAAAGGCTCCTTGGGCTTTGCCAGCAGAAAGCTGGTGTCCTGGCCGGGGGAAGTGTGGCATCCCTGCGACGGGAGCGGGAGCGCTGCACTGCCATCATCTAGAGATACATCTCCCTCGCTCTTTCTCCCGACACAGTCCCGAGACGCTGCTGCAGTGAGCTAGCTGCCTGCAGACACTGCCCTTTCTTGGGTATTCGCCCCCCAGATAAATCCTGCTAGTCTCCCTTCCCGGACAGTGGTATGGTTGCTGGGATTCCCACGCACACGAGAGAGTTCCCACGGCCGGGAAGCCCCGCTCGGGACAGGCACATCCTCATGCCCGGAGCCAACTCTGCTGGGTTGCCGAGCCCGTCGGTACGGGAGAGTCACCCAAAAGCCACACTCACCCCGGCTTGTTGCCTTACACCCCTTCCAGCATTTGTGCATATATAGGCACGCACACAGGGTGAGCAATACCTATGCTGCTGTAGATACGAGTATATATGTAAATATACATGACGAGAAACACTGAATGACGGCTGCTCTCAGGCAGGAGAGCAGCTTCGGGCAGGAGCTCACAGATCAAATCAGGAGCAAAGACGAAGTGATGCTGCCGCTGATTCGGCGCGGGGTCCGTGTCCCGCTCCCGCCCCCGGCCCCGCTCCCGGCCCCCGGCGGCGAGGCGCGGCTGGGGACTCGCTGGTGTATTTCAGCGGCGGCGGCGGCTTGGCAAGGCTCGGGGCTCCTCCCCCTGTGTGGTGTTACCCTCTCACTTGATCAAATCCTTGAACGTGAACAGTTTCACTGAAAAGCACTTTTGAAAAAAAAAAAAAAAAAAAGGAGAGAGAATCCACCAACAGCAAGGAGCAGAATCCAACAACCGGGAGAGAGTTGGGATTTTTGTTCTTTTTTTTCCTTCTTTCCTTTTTTTTTTTTCCTTTTTTTTTTTTTTTTTTCCTGGTCATCGTCTCAGAGGCTGAGGAAGAGGGAAGAGAAAGAAGAACGAGAGAAAGAGGAGCCTTTCGCAAATACTACTACTAATTATTATAATTAGAAGCCGGCCCCTTTCTCTTTAAAGAGAAAAAAAAAAACCCTAGCCGCAGCGGCTCGCCCCCCCTCCTTCTCCGAACCCCCCGACTCGCTCCGCAAAGGCATGGAGAAGGGGACCAACTGCTTTCCGACCTGCCACACCATTTTTCTCGCCTGGACATGGCTCTTACTCCTCTCTTGGTGTTGCACCGGCGCCGAAATAACTTGCAGATCCTGCTCGTCTCCATCGCCCTCCTGGCCGGCATCCTCGTCTCGCCTTAGGCAGGAGCAGCGACCGCCGCCGCCGCCGAAGGGATTACGGAGCTGGCCGGGCGGCCGGGCGCGGGGCTCTGCCGGAGCGGACCCGCTGCCGGGCGGGGAGCCGGGGGGCCGCGCGGGGCCGCGGGGAGCGCCGATCCTCTCGGCGGGGGCGGGAGGCGGCGCGCTCGGGGGCCGGGGCCCGGCGGCGCCGCGGAGCCGACGGAGCAGCGAGGGGCGCTCCCGCGGGGTGCCCGCGGCCGAGGGGCAGCGCGGCGGCAAGGCTCAGCCCCGCGGGCCGCTGGAGGAGGGCAGAGCGGCGCGGCTGCGAGGGGCAGAGGAGCTGAGGCTGAGCAGCACCACCTTCGCGCTCACCGGGGATGCGGCGCACAACCAAGCCATGGTGCACTGGTCCGGCCACAACAGCAGCGTGAGTACTGACCCACGGACCCGACCCCAACCCGGCTCGGTTTGGCTGAGAGGGAGCCGCGCTTGCAACTGCGGCAGGGGGTGCGAGGAAGAGAGGAGCGCTTGGTGGGCACCTTGCTCTTGTCGCCGCAGGGAGGGGGAACACGGAGCGGTGGCAGCAGAAAAAAGTTTTCCCGTGGAAAGATGAGGAATGGAACACCTTTCTTCCCCCGCCCCCAGGCACAAATGCGATCGCAGGGGCAGTGCGATCGGAACGCTGCCAAAGGGGCTAGGCTGGCTGGAGCTTTCTCCTTTGCTCAGGGAAGACCCCCTGCTCCCTACTCCGCTCTGTCCCATGTCCCTGAACAGCTGGGTCCCCTTTCTCTCGGTCTCTTCATATGTAGTATACACCTCGGCACGCTTCGCTGCCTCTGTGCCAGGGGGTGAATGATGTACAATCGTGGTGGAAAAGCCCTCCTGTTCCCTGCTCCGCACGCTGGCGACAAGAGAGTTCCCATTCAGGCATTTAGGGGTGGAAAGTTCCAGAGCACTTAAGCGTCTCAGTAAGGAGGCAGATAGTGTAAGCACAGTGAAAAGTTTATTAAAAATCAATGGCATGTCATGCCTTTTCCCTGTAGGCAGCAATAACGAGTCACTGAAGTGTCCGTGAAAGTCTGTGGGACTCTGTATAGGGGTGTGTGGGGGGTAGGTGTCCCAAGATCTCACACACCATCGTGCCACGATAGAGCAGGACCCTCCCTCACACCCTGCTTTGCAATGCCTGGCAGATGACTGTGGACAAAACTTCAACTTTCTTTTAACTTGGTATCAGCCATGCTATTTCCATTCTGATGTAAAGTCTGAGACCAGGCATAACTTAAGGTCTCCAGGAAACCTTTATGTCTGGTGACAATATTCCCGTTATTCTGATTATTATAGCTTGTCATTGCCTTGAAAATGCCTCTTTTATTGTTTTGCCACTATTGGAAATGGGCATAAAGCAATTAACAGCATGAAACAGATCAGCTGGATTTTCAGATATATTCTTCATGAAACTTATTAGTCATTAAAAAGCAAATTGTCTATCTATCTATCTGTGCATCAGCTATAGCTTCATAATGTGCAATTCAACCACCTCTCTATTTTACTGACTGGAAGGTTTTTTCCCTATTTAGTATTACTTAGGCAATAATCCTGACAGCAATGTAGATGTTACTTTGATTTAACCAATTTTTTAAAGCAGTTGTGTTTGCCAGACATGGATTTCACTCTCATTAAAGCTGAAAGCAAACATTCAAGAGAAAACAGCTGTGTGGTATATTTTAGCACTCTGCTTGTCTCTAGGATTATTTATGTTTAATATAACATGGCATGTAATGAAAACAACCTATGTTCCCTCTCTTTTCTTTCATTTTGGTGCTGAATCAAGGGGCATTGAGCAAAAGAAGCTAAAATCCCCCCCATCCCTTCCCAGCATGGATTTTTGAGTATTTCTAGTTGAAGTAGCAAAGAAAACTCATTCTGTAGGCATTTACTGGGGAAGGAAAGGTTATTTTTTTCTAAAGTGCAGGTCAGAAAGTGATTTCCACAGAATTCTGCCTCCTTCCTTTTTTGCTTTTACAGAAATATGCCATTTAAATAACTAGTTTCCTTTATTGTTTAACTCCAGGTGACTAAGAAAGGTAATAAAGGTAATTGTTCACACCCTGAATATCTTGAGGTTTTGCACCTCAAGATATTGCACATTAAAAGCTTCCAACTCAAAAGCACATGCAAAAGGCTGATTATTGCCAGTGTGGTGTTTGTAGGCAGGAAAAGCAAGCATGTTAATAAATACTAGTCTTACCTTCTTGTGATTTTTCTAATGTGAAGCTTAACATCTTGAGACTTTCTGTCCCATCTCTTGAAGGAAACACGCTCCATTTAGTGATTAATTGGATTTTTTTTAACAGTTTAGAGGGAAAGTTAAATGCTTGAACCTGGGTCCTTTTATTTAGCAGCAGAGAAGGCTGAATCCAATGTCAGCTTTCCTGCTGCAGTTCATTTTTTACCTGAGTGCTGGGTTGTCTATGGCATAGGAACATCAAGCAGTTGCCCAAGGTCACTCAGGGAAACAGTGTGGCTTTTGCCAGCCGCATCAGTTCCCAGCCTCTCACTTCGAAGCATACATTTTCTTAGGTCATAGTTAGATACAAAGCAGCAGGAAGATGGATGGAAAATGGACAAAAGATAGTAACTCGTGTCATGATTATGCCAGATGACTTAGGAGACCAGGTGGAACATGTCTGTATGTTGTTATTTTCAGGCTACCAAAGCAGTGAAGAGGCACACAGCTTGCTTTTACCCATAGTCTGTTCCTTGAATAGACTTCAAACTCTGTGTTTTTGCCAGTTACGATTTATTGAAAACATGATCAATCAAATTTCATGCAGTGTATTTCAAATCATACACGGGTGGTGGGGGATTCCTAACAACTGGGTGAATTTGCAAAGGGGAGAAAGCATGGTAATAAAAAAATGGTGCTTTTACTGGGACATACAGATCTACAAACACTTTGCAAAAAGGAGATCTTTGCAGGGGCTGCACATCCTGTTACCTGGAATGCTAAAAACCTCCAGTGTGTTTTTATAGTTATTATTTTAAGAGCAGCTCCCTCTCCCTCCATCTTCTATCCCCCTTTTCTCCCACGTCCCTCAAATCTCAAATTAACTTATTAAAAAATAATCCCTTCCAAGCAACAAACTTTTGTTTCTCCATTTGCAGATAGTGAGGTCAGGATTAGGATAAAGGCAAAAGGATGGTGAGATCAGGGAATTCGGGTTCTCTGCTTTGTCCTGCCCAGAGGCTTTTTCGGTGACCTTAGGAAAGACAATTAACCTCTCTGGATCTCCTCTTCCATGTTAAATGAGGATAGTACTACTTAGCTACCACAAAGTGGTGATGTGGAGCAGAATTCATTTCTGCTTTGTACAATACCTGAAGATCTTCAAGTGGAAATTGTTAAGAAAATGCAAGAATACTTTTCTGTGTAGAAATGAGGTTTGTGCTGTCTGTGATCTTCGGAACAGGAGTTGCCTTAATTCAATAGGTCTGATATTAGAAAAAGCAAGACTTGTACTTGGGCTTCAAGTATCAGTCTGCCCTAATGGTATTTATTGAGAGGTCACTGAAGCTCTTGAGGGATCAGTTAAAATGTTGGGGTTTTTATTGCTCAGGCCTTTCTGAAGGAAGGAGAATTTTTATGAAAACTGCTGTTATTCCCAGAAAATCTGCAAGCCTTTCTTTTTTCAAAGCCATTCCTCTCTGAACATACACTGTGCACAAATGTGCCATTTGGTGGGCAGTTGTGCGCTCTACACTTGTTTTCCTTCTCTCTCGATGATTATGTCATTGCATGAAAATTTCCCTTGGTCTGCTCACGAGATGATGCTCACTTCAACCTCCCTGTGAAGATGATCTGTTTCCTTAGGTTGTCTTGTTTTTCTTCATCTCCCCCTGATTTCTGGGGTAGGGACCTGCAAAAAATACGTAGCAGAACCTTCAATGCTGTTACAGCTTTAAATCTCACTATCTTGTTTCTTGACGATAGTTTTCTCAAGAGATTTCAACAAGCTGCAGTGGATAAAACACACTTAATCAGGTTGTTCTCCTGATATGACCACTGATATGATATGATCCTGATATGATCATATGATATGCTTGCCACTAGTGGAATGGTAAACAGAGACTGTTGTCATTAGGTTTCAGAGTAGCCAGTCTGATGAATGTAGCTGTTCATAGGAAGTACTTAATTATGTCCATGCTTTTTCCATGATGGAAGTGCTACAAATTCTATGGTGTTGTGGGCAAATTTTTGTTGGTTTTTATTTGTTTGTTGGTTTTTAATATACAAAGCAAAGATGAGCATTGTTAGCTTTCTTCTAGCCTCTAGAAGACATTTGCAATTCATTATTTATGTAGAGGCCTCAGCTTATGATCATAGTCTGGGATAGTGTGGGATACATAGGTATCCCATGTATACATGCCTTTGCCTTTCTAGGAACCAGAGGCAAACTTCAGGCTTAAAGATGAGAAAATGTACTGTAATGCCACAGTAAGAACAGGAGATGGTATTTGTGTAAGGCATGTGCAATATTTCACATTGCTTCAGCCAGGCCTAGCTCCTGTATGATCCTAGGGGTTGGATTTTTCATACTGTTGGCAAAATGTGATCTGCATATTTTTATCTCAATGCAGTGCAGCAGTGCAGAATTTAAACAAGAAGTACAGTGAGCCCAAGTGATATAGCTGCTACTGTGCAAACCATGCAACTGCATTCATGGTTGGCCTTATGATCCAGGCTCTGAAAGTTGGGGAAGGCAGGATTAGAGCTGGCGAGAGACTGGACTGAGGCCTTGTTTCATCTTGTCAGCCATGTTACACTGTTTTGTCCAGAGGTCTAGTCAGCCTGTGGCCGTCGTCTCTGGAGTTAACGTGGTTGTAAGACTCACTCCAAGACTGGGAATATGAGATGTCTTTGGGACAAGACACTGCTAAAGAGGAGGCTAAGCACTACAGTAGCCTACAGCCACCTGAAATAGAGTTAGACAGAAAGTGCAGCTTGTTTTATCAGTTGAAGAGGGATTAACATGTGGCAACAGCCACAATGTATGTCAGATTGGACATTAGGAAGAGTTTCTTCCCAAAGAAGTTGGTGCAGCAGGGCACTGAAAAGTTTTAGGAGTCTGTCTTTGGAGATTTTCAAGCCTGACATGATCTGATGGTAGCAATCCTGCTGTGAATGAGCTTCTGTGATTCTTTCCCTCCTGCTGCCACTGATCCTATTCCTTAATCCTGTGCAAGCTCTGGCAGTGAAAAGCAGGTTGTACAAGTTCTCGCAGTGAAGCCTGTCTCTTCCGGGAATGATTCTTCTGAATGCTGTTGGCAGTGTTCTGGTGTGATCTGCTAATGTACTGGTGGTTTGATGCTGAGACATTACTCACTCCCATGGCAAATTACAAGCTGGGGAGGCTGATGGGCTTGCTGTGTGCCAGGTAGTTTTTCATTAAGATGCCTAGCAGTGCAGTGTGTGATGGGCAGAATTAGATGGGCAGTATTTGCAATTCCAAATAGACTGCTATGCTTGGAAGGGAGGAAGGGGAGAAAATGAATCTTTAGGCAGGCAATGCTGCATTTAGTTGTCAGCCATGGGTAACTGCTCCAACAGTCCAGTTGGATTTCAGTCTAAAATATTTACTCCTAGAGTGCAAAATGGTGATGAAGCAATCATACTAATTGCACTGCATTTGGTAGATATTTTAATTGCTATTTTATACTGTTTCTTTCTCAAATGGCTTTTGGCTAGGTTGTGCTCTCATTGCCATTTGAAGGTAGGCTGGTTATATCACAATGTCTTGATGCATTTCCACTTTTCCACTACCTTTAATAATGAAGTTTGCCACTAAAGTCATTCTCCAGGACTTTGCCAATCCATTTTTAATTAATATTCAAATACAAGATGGGGAAATAAAAATTAAACTCTTACATGGCAATTGCTTTTATGATTGTGTTGAGTCAGCAGAGCAAGAATAAGGAGTCTGGAAAATACTTTTTGCGCTATCTCTCTCTAGACTGGTTTCATTACAAAGTCAGGTTGATGTCCAGTGGATGGGCGTTGATGTTGCTTGTGGATTCTATGAAGCTGGCAGATGCCCTGGGCCGTTACCCTGCCTAGCACAGCAAGCTGTCAGTGTAGCTTAGAGCCCAGTAACAGAACTGCTCCTGTTCTAGGTGCCTGTCAGCAGTATCCCTTCAGACCTCAGCACTCAGACTTCTCCATGACCAGTGATGAGGCCTAGGATTTGTGGCTAAGCTTTCACAGTGATTTAAATGCAAACAGAAAAAAAAGCCCCTATATGATTCTTTAATGAATTTTTTTTAATGAAAAACACTCATTCAATTAGATGGAAAAGTATTTTGAAAATGGGTTTGAGCAGATAATTGATATTTGGAAGGAGAAATTTTTCCTGAAAGGGAAGTGAGATGAGGCAAATATTTTCTTAAATGCAAGGCTGGGGGAAGATGAAATTTTCTGAGTTTCCAAATTTGTAGTTGTATTTGTAGTAGAGATTGTAGAAAAAATATGAAGGCAATGGCATCTATTGGGCAAAGCACAGGTTAAGGAGCTAAAGATTTTTAATGCTGGTTGTACTAGAGAATACTGGAAGCCAGTGTTGAAAACAGTCACGACTTTACTTAGATTGTGTCCTAGTGTTGTGTTCCTTAAGTTCCCTGGGTATCTGTAGATAGAATGGAGGAGAGCAGTACATGCTTACCTGAGTCAGTGCTTTCTTACAAATCCAGATTAATTTCAGGATTAAAGGCCAAGCCTGAGCTCATGTTTGGGATTGGTTCCAGGACAATTGCAAAGAACCTGTTGGTTATGGAGTTAACACTGGGGTTTGGAAGGGATCTGGTCAAATTTATCTTCCAGTGCGAATCTGTTTGAAGGTGTGTGGAGTTTATCCTGCTTTAAATCAAGACAGTAAATTAAATGACATGTTCCTTTAAAAGCACCGAATGTTGTAAATGCAGAAAGTCCCCAAAGCACCAAAGTCTTTGGTTGGATCCTTAAGCTGATGTAGGATTGATCTAGGTCAGTTTACTGTAGTTGAGGATTCAACCTGCAGTATCCTGCAGCATCATTATTAACATTTCCTCCATGCAAATAGAAGGACATGGCAGTATTTCCTTTCCTGCCATTATGGGGTGTTGTGAGACTGAGGGAACTGGATAAAGTTTGCTGCATGTTTGAAAGCGTGGCTGTGTGGGTGTTAAATATATTAGATAAATAATCTGCTATGGAAATTTTAGCATCAGTTCCCAGCCGTTGTTGTCAGCAGAGTCCCAGCATATACTAAAAATCAGAAAAGATTGATGCTGAATAATCAAACCACTCTTTTTTCCTTCCTTCTCAACCCTCAAGGAGACCTGGTTGCTCTCCCTCTGAAATGAGTGGCAAAACCCTCTTGTTCAAGGAGGGTCCCTGACACTGAAGCTGTCACAATGTTTTTTCCTTTTCGTGTTCTGATACGCGACACAAACCCTAGCCAGGCAGATGTGCAGAGCACTACAGGGCCTCTGTGCCCAAAATAGCATCACTTTTAATTAGCTCCAGTGTGATTTGGATGCCTTGGGGTGCACGCTGTAGGAAAGGGTGCCGGGTTGCTGGTGTGTGGAAAGCAGAGCTGAGCGCTAGAGGGAGCGTGGGCATTTGCTAAAGGAAGGAAAACACCGCAAAGGGTGGGAGGGGAGCTGGGGCCTGGGAGGTGCGCGCTGGAGAGACAGGCGCTGCTGAAATACTGATATGAAAACCCGCTTGGAGTCATTGACTCTGTGAAACTCCTGCTGTCGGGGCTTCCCTCTGCGGGAGAGGAAAATCGTCTTAGCATGCACTCGGCCTCGGTAAAGCATTTCACTCTCCATTGCAGCTGATACTGTCTGCCTTTCATGGGGTCTCTAATTGCTGCCAGGCCCTTTTGTGAAGATGAGAGTCCCTGTGCCGTGATTTCTCATCTGCTCTGGTCACCTCCAGCCTGAGTCCTGTGCCTGTAAAGCCACCAGCATCCTCCCCACACAGTGCTGCTGGGTTGGGAGAAGGGATGATGTTAACATTTACAGTGCCAGGAAGCAGCAGTCTGAATGCTGGCTGCTCCTGACTGATGGATGGAAGTGTGCACTCTTACATCTTCAAATGCCATGCTCCATTTTGACTTAGGGACTAGCCTCCGAGGGCAGCTGCCGATCTTCTCTCCTTCCTTCACCGGTTATAGCTGGTAGGTGAGGGCAGGGCAGTTGCGCTTCATTGCCTCTCTCCTGGTGCCTGATCTGCAGAGGATATGCTTGTCCTGACAGGTCCCTGCCACTCAGGACTTTTTGACCAACATTTTGACCAACTTGAGGATATTGCACAAATCTTAGTGTTTCTCTTCCTCTCTCCTTTTCTTTCTTATGAGTGTGTGAGGGACGGAAGGGACTGGAATTCATCCCAGCCACTGCATGGTGGGACAAAATAACATTTCTTCCAGGGAAAACTGATTCTGCTTACTGGTGTCCTGGGGACTAAAATAGATTTTTGGGACTTGGAAAAGCTAGGACTGCGACACAGCAAATCACTTTGGTCAGTGGTGGGCTACAGGCCTCAGGGTCCTAAAGACAACTGCTTTGGCACTGCTTCAGACTCTATCTGTGTATCTATAGACCAGTCTATAATGTGTGGGTACTGCTGGTACATTTTCAGTGGACAGTGATGCTGCTGATACAGAATCTTTAGGGCTGGAAGGGACCTCTGGGTTTCATCCAGTTCAACCCCTCTTCCACTGCAAGGCCATCTCGAGCAGGTTACACAGGAACGTGTTCAGGCAGGTTTTGAACGTCTCCAGAGAGAGAGACTCCACAAGTCCCCGGTCAGCCTGTTGCAGTGCTCTGCTACCCTCAGTGTAAGGAAGTTCTTCCTCATGTTGAGGTGAAACTTCTTGGGTTTCAGTTTATGGTTTCAGAAAGTTTTTCTATTCAGAAATTTCACTCCAGAAATGTGTTGAGCCCCTTGTGAGGATTTGGTAGGGGACCTCAGTGAGGAGTTAGTGGAGCGGAAAACATGAGCACAGAGCTCCTGCTGACTTTCAAGTCAGAAAGCAAAGCATGAATTGAGTTCAGATGTGCTTTCTTGGGGTGCCAGAGGAGAGCAGGCTGTGCATGCAGGTTTTCTTCATGATTTTTTGATTTGCCATTATGCCTAAGGGGGGTATGCATTGCCCCACACATTGGCTTCCCTATGTACAAGGAAGAGTTAACTCACATTGCGGGCTGTTGCTGAGGCTTAAAATGGATGGATATTTACAAAAGCTGTTGGGTGGGTGAGAATATATAAAATCTGATTATTTAGCTGTTGCCAAAAGTGTTTAAGGGCCTCATGGATGGAGGGAGGAAGGAGTGGGAGCTCTAATTGGTTGCTCGTCTTTCCCTGCAGTTTGTGTCTGATTGGAAAATCCCCCCAGCTGTGATCAATACCATCAGGTGCAGGCAAACAGGACTGCTTGTCTGCAGTCTTTACTTGCCTTTGTTAGAAGACTGAGGGAGAAATTCTTTCTGCATAAGGTAGGGGGGTGGATGCCTCCGTATTCATGGACATTTCTCTGTTCTAGGCTTCCGGTCCTTTACCACCAAACCTTGCCAATTTTGTGCTTACAGGGTGACAGACACAACTGTACTTATAAAGCTCTTATACTGCCTCCTTCATCTGTGTATTTCAAACGTCACTAAAAGGAAGATCAGCTGGTCTTTGCTGTTGCTTTTGGTTGGGGCTTTTTTGAGAAACTTCAGGCATGCAAGAGAGGAGGGATCTGCTCTGGGTTGTGCTGCTGATCAGAACTGAAGTTGGAAGGCAGGTTTTCTGATTCCTGTCCCTTATTGATATGGTTTTTTAATGACAAAGGACTTACTTATCGTCATCTGCCACAGTTCAGATGCTGGGTATATTTTATTTTTAGAAGAGATTATATGAAAGAAAGGAAAAGCAGGTGAGAAGAGGAGCTAAGATGGGGAAGAACAGGACTCTTAATAATGGAAAAAATGGAATGTGCTCAGCTAAAATCAGTAACAGATTGATCAAGTTAGAGGACTGCAAAATTCTGGCTGAAAGTGATTTAAGGAGCATTCTTTGTCTGCTGTTCTAATCACTTCACCAGCATGGCTTCCTAGATCCCAGTTATTTCAAATTGAAGCTCCTTTTGAGCTGGATGAGAATTGACATAGTGGGACTGTGGGAGCCATGAATTTGGGCTTCCATTGGAAATACAAAGACAGGAGAGGGGTCACATCTGTCTGCTGAGGTGATTGCGAGCTGGCTTGGAATTAAGTAACTTGTTTGTAATGGGTTGGAATAATTTAGGATGGTGGTCATCACACGGCACATGCTTGTGCAATCTTGTCATGGAATAATGTAGTAGGATTCAAAGTGGCCTTAGCTTTCTGGAATCATTAGGGTGACTTCCCCACCCTTTGTGTTACACTTCACAGCCCAAGGGGAAAAGTCTCTATTCCACACTCGGTGCAGATGAAGGACTCCTGAGTGAACCAGGGCAATTATATCTTCCTCCTGCCCCCTTGGATGGGGCCTGGGCTGGCTTTCTCCATGTCAGTCTTCTGCAAGGTGGAGGACTGGGGCAGCACGTGAAGGGCATTGTCCTTGTTTTGCCACTCATGGTGTCTTTCTAGATTTGTTCCAAATCAGCAAATATTGGTAGTACGGGACACTATAATGAGAGTGTGAATTGGGATGCTGAAGGGTGTCTGGGACTGTGGTGCTGCACTTCGGGACTGACCTACTATCTGAACTGGCATGAACTCTGTGTTTGCAGTGGGACAGGATTTTGTCTCTGGCTATCAAAAGCCTGGTATAAGACACAAGACTGATGAGCCTACAAGTAGAGGAGCATTGTGACCGTGTGCATGGAAAGCCTTCCTTACACTGTGTGGTGGAAGAGGCAGGCAGATAGACAAACCTGTGTGTCAGATGAGGTTATGAAACCCACATTTGGCCTGAATAAAGGCTTGCCTATGAGATGGTGAGATTGCAAGCCAGTGTGATAGGCATGCTACTAGAGAAAGTGGTGATCTTAGAAGAGAGAGAATCTATATCCATGCCATGGATATCTATATCCATATCCATGCCAGGGAGGTTGGAACTAGATGATCTTAAGGTCCTTTCCAACCCTAACTATTCTATGATTCTATGATATCCATGTGTACTTCAGCAACTATTGGAGCAATACCAGGAGGAAGCCCCATGCGCTCACAGCGTCTGTATCGGGTGTTACAGAGATATAATAGAGGTGGTCCAACAATCATTGTCCAGAGTTTTCTGGGTAGCTGAGCCTTAAACAGAACAGCTTTCAGAAAAACGTGCGATATGGAATATAGCAGAGGCAGATTTGGCCAGGGCACTCCACTGGATTATGATTTCTGTTGAGCGCTTTTGAGGCTCTGCCCCAGTAGCCATGCTGAATGCTTAGTTATCTGGCCTGTGAGAGCTGTTTGCTCTCCAAAGGATCACAAAATGACTAAGATGCCTGGTCATTTGTTAAGCAACAGAAGTTAGCCATCACTTACCACTGAGCTACTTGCCCTTCCAGGGCTCTTATGTCTCGGTGTTTTCTTTCATCTGTCACGATCCCTCATTCTGCTGCCAATTTGGAGGAGTAAATAGTGGCACATGGTGTACTTGGGTGAGCATTGCAGGCCTGCCCGAGGGCTGGTGGTGGTCAATACATTGATCAGCTGGAGTACTGCCAGCTATGAGAATGGACATTGGGTGGCCTATGGCTCAGGCCAGATGTTATTTTGGGACCTGCTTCTTCACTCAGCTGAACAGAGCTGAGCTTTGTTTCTCTGTGATGTTTTTCCCCTGTTGAATTCAGTTCAAACTGGTTAATGGCTTCCAAAATTATCCCTCCCATGCTAACCCACAGGTGGCGTGGTCTGTTGCAACTAAAGCTGAAACTTGTTCTTTCTGATGGCAACCTAAAACACAGCATCAGCACCAAGGAGGTCTTAATTTTCTTAATTAGTGTTGTTCTCTGTTGTTTTTACTTCAGCCTGCCTGGGAACTCTGTTCCTTTTAATCAAAAGGCAGCATTGCTGGTAGTGTAGCATTCTCAATTTGCATGTATTACATCTCTTTGTTGCAGGCTCAATTCTACTCTCTCTTGCTTTTAATTAATTTGAGATTATCTTCATTACTTGTTCCTACCTCACATGCTACAAGTAACAAAGCCTGCCTTTGAGTTGTGCTGAGGTTTTGTGCTGGTGGCTCTTAGCTTTCTGTGTGCTTTGTTTTCTATTCCTTATCTTTTGTGCGTGCTTCCTGCAGTGCTACGGGAAACAGGCAATAAACTGGACTGGGGAGAAGGCGTCTTAGTGAAAGGGGAAAAGAGGCAGGTCTAACTCCAGCACTAAAGAATGAGATCAAAGGCGAGATGGTAAAATAAAATGTTGGCTCATTCAGGAATGCTGTGTCTTCTGCGAAATGGGAGAGTCTCATCTTCTTCCCCAAAGGCAAAGGTTAACAGTCACTGTCGTGGTTTAAGCCCAGGCTGTAAATCAGAACAACGCAGTCTACTCCCCACCCCCCCCCCCCCCCCGAGGGATGGGGAGGAGAATCGAAAGAATGTAACTCCCTCGGGTTGAGATAAAAACAGTTCAGTAACTAAGGTATAACACAAATCACTACTGCTGCCACCAGTAATAATAATGATAAGAGAAATAACAAGGGAAGAGAATACGATACCGCCCGACAGAGAAAAGGGATGTGCCCTTCCGGGTAACTCCCAGTTACATCCCCGGGCATGACGTGCTGTGGTATGGAATACCTCTTTGGCTAGTTTGGGTCAGGTGTCCTGTCCCTGCTTCCTCCCGGCTTCTCCTCCTCCCTGGCAGAGCATGAGACTCACAAAGTCCTTGGTCAGGGTAAACATTCTGACCAGTAACTGAAAACATCAGCTTTATCAGTATTATTCCCAGGCCGAAAGTCAAAAACACAGCGTTGCACCAGCTACTAAGAAGGAGAAAAACTGACTGCTGCTGCTGAACCCAGGACAGTCACTAAAGTCACCTGAGCAGTGGAGGCTGTTCTCAGACTGGGATCTGGATGATCTGTAGATATTTCTTCAAGTGCTCATCCTAGTGGAGAAAAGGATGAGAGGCAAGAGCTTCTCATGGAACGTGTGAGGACACAGGAGTGAGTTGATACGTGTGTCAAAGCAAAGCATGCAGTGCTGCTGTGTCTGTTTCACAGCTCATGAGGAAATGCTTTGTGCAGTCTTACTGATGAGAGCTATCTGTAATTTATTACCCTTGGTAGCTAGCGGTTTATCAGTGCAAAACTTGCTATACCTGTATTTATCAAAATGAGCTGCATGTGGGCCCCTGACAGGAGGATGGGAAAGGACAGAGTGAAGCTTCATGGGCTTTTTACTTCTTTTAGAACCTCATTTCAATCACACTGGTCATATAAAAAAAATGCGTTTTAGAAAGGTAGAAGATACTATGCTTGTGTTTACATGTGTGTAAGGATACGTGACCTGATAACTAAATAACTAAGTATATAGCTATTTAACTAAATGAAATGTAAGAACCACGTAACCAGAGATTATCTGGGGCTGTAATCTATCTGCTTTTCCTCCATTCCCTCTCTACACCCTCCTGCTGTAGCACATGTGCTGGAATCCTTTTATATGGGATTGCAGATCACTTCCTTCTCCTTCCCTTGCCACAGCCTTTGGACAGTGGCAGTGACTCACAGCCTCTGGTATGAGTCAGGAGTGAAGTGTTGTGTGTGGTTGCATCTTGGCATCCCTCAGTTATATGTCAAGTTCCTTAGGTTGAACATTGTTGTTCATATGCTGAGTTTGGAGCTCTCATAAAGCATGAATCCTCCCTGGATTCAGTTCTGCTCTGCTCTTGTCTGCAGACCTAACTGCTCAACAGACAGGAGGGAATGGTAGCAAGGTAGAAAAGAGCTGGCAGTTAGCTGGGGTCTGTCATGCCTGTGGAGTTGTAGGGTTTTGAGAGGTAAGTAGAAAACTGTGTGTAATGGTAAACATTTGGGAACAAGAAAGGCTTTTCCCCCCCAGCACCTTGCACAAATCTTGTGCATTAAAGGATGGTGTATGTAATATAGATGGCATAGCCTTGCTCTTTGGGATTTTTTTGACTGCATATACAGAATTTGAACTCCCTGGAGAGGAGGCAGTGTGGGCATTCCCTGCCAGCCTCTTCTTGCAGATCTGAGATGATCAGTGATGATCAGTTGTGATGGGGAAAGTGTGGCCTTTTCCGTTGTTTCTCTGTCCTTGATACCAGCCTGTCTCTGGCGTGCTGGCCAGTTTTTGCTCACTTCCTACCTCCTGACCATGGGACCAGAAGACGTTTTGCTCCTGTGTGGTGGTCCCCTGTGGCGAATTCATGCTGACAGACAGTGCAGGTGACAGGGAAGCTGGCAGCTCTTTCAGGTTCATTCTTTATTTAAATTCTCTCCCTCCAGAGGAAAGCTTGTGCTTGACTTGTACCGATGCATTTTCTTGTGCATCCTTCTGCTATGGGGCAGGGACATCCTCCTGCCCAAGGCAGGGACAGAGAATGAACCTAATGGGAGGAATTAGCAGTAGCGGAAAAAAAAATAAGGTCCCCTGAGCAAGGCATGCACAACTACTGGCTAAATCTAACTCCCACTGGGAGAGAAGGGAGGAAAGTGATTTTTTGGAGTCAGTGTGCAGGTGTCTGTGGCATGATCAGTTCAGGTTAGATGTGCCGTGGCTGAATGCTATTTGATGTTACCTCAGACAAGAACGGGGCAGAGAAAGGCTGCCAGAAGGCTTTCTTCCTAGTTATTTAGGTCAGTAGAGTTGAATGGGTCATTCTCACCTGCCAGGGTGCATAAATTGTTGTCATGCAAACTAAAACTTTAAACCACTGGTTAAATAGTCTGTCCTGCTATTAACCAGAGGGAAAGGAAGGATGTCAGTAGGTACAAATTACCCTTTTAAGAGACACTGTTCAGTTGATGTTCATGGTCCAAAATTCACTCTGGTTTATGGCAATTTTATGCTGGTTTTGCTCCAACAGAGGCTGATTTATATTAGTGCAGACAGGATCCTAATGTGAATTTCTGTGTGCAGCCTTAGTTTGCCAGTGTGGGTCTTCATGTACCTCCTTGGCTTTGTGCCCTTGATTTTATTTATTTTTCATTCTTCTTGAATGACTTGAGCTTGGGACAGTGGAAATGAGTTGCCTGATTGTGGGAAACATGACTAAGTAGGAGGAAGTAGGAGGTATTGCCACAGTGTGGACAAGTATCTCTCCCACTGTCTTTCAATGATGGGGAACTTGGGATGTTCAAGTGCGAATTTGCTGGAGTGCACTAGCATGTGCTTGCGTTGCTGGCATTAGCAATGCAAACATTGATGTGCATTGGCTACCAGTGATTTGGACACATTAGGGTGAGAATTGCTGAGCTGGACTTGCCAAGTGTCTGTTCTTTTGGAGTATTTCTAATGAACAACCTCACTGCGAAAATATGTTCTAAATGCTCGTGTTCTGGGAAAAGACGGGTATCTTTTCCACCATACCTCTCAAAGTCTTTCAGGCAACTCTGTGCTCTCAGTTCACTGCTTTGCTAAATATCTTCACTACTTACAAGGGGCTGTTGTTATGAGAGGTTTCGACCACCTTCTGGAATGGAAATTGGAGAGAATGAGCAGCTTACAATAAACTAGAAAAATGGACTTTAAAAAACTGTTATAATGTAGCCTTGAGCTGGGATTGCAGATTCTTCTGCACTTGCTTGCGAAACAGCTGCTATGGGGAATTTCTCTCAGTTATTTACTTACTTTTGGCTGGGTAGATAAACAGTATGCAGACTTGGCCAAATAGCCCAAGTGCCAGACTGGAAATGTTGTTCTGGATCCTTGCAGTTCTGCTTGGAGTAACTTGTCACTGGAACCCTTTGGTTTCTCTTTTGCTCTCTCTTTAATGAAACTGCTGTGCTTGGTTTAAATCCTTGGTATTGCAAAAAAGTTCCCTGGCTTGATGAATCAATGGCTTCTGTCAGAGCAGCATGTTTTATTTCAAAGGCTTATTTTTCATTTTCCTGATGCTGGAGTAGGGCAACAATAATACCTTCAAAGTCATTGGTGATAACACTGATGAAGTGTCAGTAAGATGAGAAATAGACCTACATTGCTTCCTCGTCTCTAGCTGCTGGTGGGCTTGGACAGGATGGAATTTAAAAGCCTCTTCCATCTACATGGCTGTGCTTCAACCTGTGTTTCATAACAGACAGCAAGAGCATAGCATTAATGCTATGGTACATTACCAAGTATCACAAGCCACCGAGTTTGAGTTCTTAAGAAGTAGCTTTTAATGATGATGAGGGCTTCAGTTTTGAAGTTACACCAAGCAATGTCCAAACAGCATGTCAAACAAAACTGAGGCTTCTTTACTGTCTTGGTGGAGACCTTCCTGGCTGCTAGTGTGGTATGTTCTCTTGCTGCTTTGCTCATTGCCTGAGCTATGACATGTTTTTCCAGGTTCCCATGTTGGCAGTGATGGTCTCTGTCAGTGCTTTGCTGATCCTTCACTGGTTCTGGGTTTAGGTTCCCCACTCGCTCTGCTGGCTGATCTGAGGAGTGCAGCCAGTGTTTTATAGGGTCTTAGTGAAAGCCTAGGGAAAACATTTGGGCTTTGGCTCAGCAGTTAAGGCTTCTTAGCTCTTGAGGCTGAATGACTTAAAGCACAAAGAGACGACATACTGAAGGTGGTGTATTTATTACAGCAGGTTCCAATTAACTTTTCTCCTTGACAGGTTAAATATCTGGTAGCTGTTCTTGTCCGTTGTCATACAAGATCTGAGTCAAAGCCAGTGAATTCTTTGCATTTCTATTGAGTATAATGGATTTTGGACATGTGCCCAGGAAATCAGATGTGCTGGACGAGACCAGAAGTCCATCTATTCCCCATGTCACATATCTGACATTGTTCAGTAGCACAGCTGTATCTGGCATTGAATAGTATCTGGCACATCTAGCATCTATCTGGAATCAAGAATGCGTAGTACGGAGAGCTCTGCAAATAACTTACTACTCAGCTTGGGTTTTTTGAGTGTGTGTGTGGTGGTTCACAAAAGGGAACTAATTTGAGCTTAACCCCTAACCCCCATCTCCACCCTGACAGGTTTCTCCAGATGCTGACTTGAATCAAGCGCAGACTCATGTTGATTTAGAAAATACAAGAGAAACAAAAGTGATCAACAAAAAACCCCAAAACCCAACAACTGAACCCCCAGTACAACCAGCCAACCAAATAAAACCCCACATCTCCATAATTTTTAAGGAATAGTTTAAAGGGTTTTTTTTTTAATAGAAAAGCTGAGTTTTTTGTTCTTTTGGGGTTTTTTTTAAGGTTAAAATGGAACATAATTACACACTTATGAAAGCAAATTCAGCACAATTTAGGAGATGTAAAATATGCTGGTCTTATTAAGTTGCTATTTTGCTGTAAAAAGTCACTCTTGAAGATACTGCTCCCTCTGATTTTCTGAACTATTCTGTCTCTTGGTATGAAGTTGGTGAAAAGAAGGCTGCAGTGTTTGTGTGCTCTTGCTGGAGGAAAGCAGTGAGCTCCATGGATAAAAATAGGGATTATAGTGTCTGATGCAGGCCCCGCTAGTGAGATTGTGTTGCTCTGTTTTAATTACAGGAATTACCTTGCTGTTGTCAGTTTGTCAGTCAGCAGGGCAGGGCTTACATGCTGTTCTGGAGGTGGCCAGAAGGTAACAGTTACTTTACAGAGTTTTTTTCGTTTGGTGTTTTTCTTGTAGAAGAAATTTTTTGAAATGAAAATTCAAACTGCAGAGTGTGTGTGGGGGTTGGTGTGGTGGTGATTTGGTTTTGGTTTTTTATTTTAATAGAGGTTTGGTAACATTTTTTTGCTGATAATAGCAGTTGACAAGAGCTAAAATCAAACTCCTTCTTTGTTCTGCTTAGAAATTCATTTGTTTGCGGCTGGGTGGGTTGGGATTATGATGTGTTTGAGAGCGGAGGGGGAGTTGCGCTTCAGATCTAGATCATTCAATCCCATTTCCAAGATCCAAAAAAATATTTTGGCAGCTGCTTTCATTTTCTTAAAGGGCTGGTTGGGTTGGTTTGGGGTTTTTTTACCTCAAAGTTAACTTGCAACTGAAATGGAGTTATGAGTGCCTTTGCAGGCAATGGGATAGAGCTCCCATGTTCATTATTGTGCATGATGGAGAAATATATATATGAGCTCATCCCTTAGCCTTTATATTAATCACTGACAAGTTGTTTCTTTCTGTGCCTCAGTTTCTTCACCTGTGAGAAGAGATTGACCTCAGTTCCAAAGCTCTTTGAGACTGGCTGGTGAAAAACACTGAATAAGCATTGTTATCTGTAGCTATTGGCAGCTGAGCTTTGGACTAAGATGCTTTTTCTTTTTCCTTCCCTCAGAGAATCAGGCATTGGCCACTATTCAAGGCAGGCATTAAATGCAAAACCATTCTATCGTATTTTTCCAATCCTAATTTTCCTGGGTTGCATAAACAGCATAACAAAGTTGTGAGGCCTGTGGCCTCTTTGGTTGAGATCCCATCAGTCTGCAGGGGGTTGTGTGTGGGAGCTGCTGTATAGAATTTTCAGTTGAATTCAATTTATGGTTTGCTTTTTGAAACATAATTTCATTTCTAAGTGTGGAAAGTGTGTGGAGTTAAGAGATTTGTCCTGGTGCTGGGGGGGAGAGTCCTAGTCTGATTATTTAAAATAAATTAGTTCTAATGAAATATTTAGCCTTTAAACAACACATTTAATAGAGTGAATTGCATTTTATTTATTAATGACTGTTGCAATGAGATTTGGAGAGGAGTTCTGCTAAAATGCAGTGTTGTGATATTGCAAAAATATAGTAATGACTATAATATTTTGTTGAATTATTAATATCCACTCTGCCAACAGAGCTATGTAAGTGTCAGATTTCAAAGTTGTTTTCATCTGAAGAGTGATACGTGGGCTTTTTTTTGGTTAGTTTTTCCAAACATGTTTTGTTGTTGTTAATTAAATGGGCAAAATAAAAGCAGGAAGGACAGTCAAGTGTTGCCAGTGTTAAACTCAACTCTCCCTTCTTTATCAAAGCACCCCCAGGAAGTGTGTCAAAGATTATTTCTTTCTGTCAGAGCCAAGTCTTTTTGCAAAGAGAGATTCCTTGTAGTGGAAAAATTGCAGTTAAAGGAAAGGTGTACAGGAAAGCCAGGCACAGGGCTGACCGAGACTGCTTCTTCTTTAGCAAAGCACCCTTGTCTTTATGCTACCTTCTCTACTACCAACTGGCTTATTTGTTCACTTCATCCATCCCTTGGTGGTAATTGTCAAAGAATGATGGCAGATTCTGCCTGTGGGACCGCAGTTCCTGCCTCAGGAGGGAGTTTCCTTACCTATTTCCATGTGGTTCCCAGGTAGCTCCTAGATATTGACTGGAACATGCTTAGCCTGCTGTGGGATTATGATGGTTTTGCTGTTGGTGTCCCCCCAGCATGGTTGTGTCGCATGCCAGTGAATACTTTCAAACAAACTCAGGCCTTGTTTAGGGGACAGGGTAGCCCAAGGATATTTCCTTTTGGCACCTTGTCTTAGAGGCAGACCCTGATGTGCCAGGTGGTCTCTGGATCAGCATATGGGCCCCGGCCTGTTTTAGTTTCTAATATGGGCATAGCAAATGAAGACCAAAAGTGATATGGAAGTAAAGGTCTCTCATCAACTGAGCAATTGTTTTTCTACTATTCCCTTTGTCTGAAAGTTGTCTGTTGTCTGAAGTCTCCCTGAACTTTATTTGGGGCCTGTAATACTAGTACAGGATGGTGAGGATGTGTGAATACGCCAAATGTTTCCCTTATCCACCTAAAACTGCTGCTCTAGAAGCATCCTGTTAAGCCACTTGTCCAACTACCCCTTGCTCTCTGGTGTGACTTTCTGGGTTGCTAAGCAACTGGGAAAAGTTTGCAAGGCAAGTTTGCTAATTACTGGCAACCTGGTATGTTTTCCTTGTCTTCCCAGCATCTTTCTTATTTTATTTAATTTTCCAACTGAAGCTGTCTGTCCAAAGGAAGCTTTTCTGGATATTTGGGTGTATCCTGAGGCACTTTGAAAAATCTAAGTCATGAGTCTGCACCTGGAGTGGTATTGGGTCTAGCTGGGATGAGGTTAACTTTTTCCACAGCAGTCCTTTTAGTGCTATGCTTTGTATTTGTAGCTAGAAAGGTGTTGATAACACACCAGTATTTTGGCTACTGCTGAGCAGTGTTCACACAGTGTCAAGACTGCCCCTCCAACATCCCCCCAAAGGCTAGTTGGCTGGAGGTGGGCAAGATCTTGGGAGGGGACACAGCCAGGACAGCTGACCCAAACTGACCAAAGAGATATTCCTTACCATATGATGACTGCTCAGCAATAAAGGCTAAGAAAAAGGAGGAGGAGGTAGCGGTGGCATTGGTTATTAAGGCGTTTCTCTTCTTGAGCAACCGCTATGTGTACTGAAGCTCTGCTTCCCAGGAAGTGGCTGGACGTTGCCTGCTGATAGGAAATAGAGATTTTACTTTTTTTCCTCTTTGCTTCCATCTTTGGCCTTAGCTTTTCTTTATTAAACTGCCGTTATCCAAACACATGATTTCTTTTCATCTTGTTTTATTCCCCCAGTTCTACTGATGAGGGGAATGATAGAGCAGAGTGGTGGGGACTTGGCAGCCAACCAAGGGGAAGCCACTACAAATGCATATAATACGCATATAAAGCCCTTTTGATAATAGATTGGAAACTCTTTGAGAAGGAGATTCAAGTAGGAAGAAGGTAAAGTACTATTAGCATTCTGAGTTTTATGGAGTGCGCATCTTGAAGATAAACTCCTAGCTGCATGTTGTAGAGTGGAAATCTTTAAGGTGATCCAGCTGGTTGCAAATGTCAAAGTGTCTATTGCAAAGTCACCTGGACCAGGATGACCAGCTTTCTTAACTTTAGGAGCGGAATGTCTGAATCTTTGTCCAGGACATAAAAGATGTGAATTGCAGAGAATTGATGGGAGAGGGAGCTCTGGGGTTCATCTGAAGAAAGGCAAGTGCATTGCTTTTAGAGACCCTGCCATAGGATAAAGCTGGATCTTGCGTGCATTTCTCAGAGCTAGTGAAGAGAGTGATTCTGAGGAGGATCAGCCAAAACCAGTGGGAGAAAGGTCCAAATAAGTTCCTATGTAATAATATATAAGAATCGTAGGAAGACTTAAAACTTCTCCTTTATTAGCTATTTTCTTTCCTGTCATATTTGATAATGCTTTTCTTACTCTTTGGCTTCTAGAGAAAACATTTCAGTCTTTCAGCAGAACTATGTTTATGCAAACTGAAGAGCTAGTCTTAAAACAGCATCTAGCATTAAACTGTCAGAAAAATGTATTAAGCAGTAATAATACTGAAATGAATAAATATATCACCTTAACCTTGTTAAGAGGGACATTATTCTCCTTGCTTTTTTCCGGACAGCCTTTTATTTGTGGGTAATCTACTGGAAGAGAAGGCATTAGTCCAGTCTTGTTTCTAAAATCCTGCAAACAAGTTTCCACCTATTTATCCACAGAGAGGAAGAAGCAGTAATTTAAGGGCTAAGGGAGGCAAAATGCTTAAGAGCAAAGTGGGAAGGTGGAAGTAGAGAGGCATAGTGACAAGTGAGGTCTGAGTTCAGTAGAGCTACAGAAAGTGATACCCAGATCAAGGCCTGTGGACTGTATGGAATTGGGCAGTATGGTTTGGTCAGCTGTGCTGTCTTTAGGCCATCTTTCCTCAAGTTTTCATGTTTGAGGGAGGAACATGGTCCTGTGACCTACTTTTGACCAGCATGGCTAAATGTTCCTCCATGGTGAGACCATGGTCCTCTGAGCTTGCTAGGTGCCAAGCTCCCATTAATTACACTGGTAATGAGGTATCAAAATCCACTGAGGAGCTGGAGTATGGAACTTCTTTCACTACAAATTGGCATGGGAGAAATCTTGAGCTCATGCGCCTGTTTAACCACAGAGATGTTTCTCTAATGGTAACAAGCACGCCACAGTGATATTTGCCATACAGAGATTTGGATTTGTCTCATGGGTTTTGTAGAGTGTAGTAATTTATCGTGAGGAGGAAAACCACTTCAGCTCAAAGAGACAAAACTTTGTAGTAAATAAACTTCATCTTTCATGCAGGGGGTTGTCAGACAGAACTGATAGGTTAATTGGATTTAAAGCATAGAAGTTGTATGTAACCTACCTGGACTATAAATACAGGGATCTAAACAGATGGTGTGCTAAGTGAATGCACCATCCTTGACCCCTCTAACTGCTCCAGGTGGCATACACTTCCCTCTTGCTTATTTGCACACTTGTTTCTAGTGCTTTTTGCATATGTTTTGCCACCAGACTTTGGCAGCCTGCTTCCACTTGCTAGAAAACAGATTTTGCTTATCACTGCAAGAAACTCTCATTTAATTGTGACCACCCAAGCCTTGGTCTGAAGCCTTGGTCTGAAGCCTTGCTTCCTGACAAAATAAATGGAAGTTGACTCATCTTTCTTGAGCTTTCACTTTCACTGTAGTCTTAGGCTGTGAAATGCCCTTATGTAGTAATTGTCTCAGAAAAGGTATTGCCCATCTTTTCTGAATTTCCAGATGATGTTTTCTGGTTTTATATATTTATGTGCATGTTGCTGGAAATGTGACAGAATAAAGTAATTCTTGCTTGCTAGTTTTCCCTACTTAGACTCTCAGGGTGTGAACACAGAGAAAATGTTCTACTTGCAGGCATGGATTGCTTGGGAAGAGCGGGAAGGACCAGGCACTATTTTGTGTGTAGCCAGCTGGGTTTGATCTGGATGAGGTGCTGGGGAATTGCTCTGTCCCTGTACAGTTAGCTTTATTTGTGTTAGAACTGCAGCAAGCCCTGAATGCAAAGACTATGAAAAGGTGACTGAAGGATTGTAGAGTGACCCATGCTACTTGTAATCTATTGAGCTATTCCCCTGTAATTCAAGCATCCTCTTTCAGTGGTGTTACCCTGCTATCACTTAAATAAATACTAATGGATTGCAATCTGTATAGAATTTGAAGTGTACGGCATACGGACTTTTTGTTTTGTTTCAGGCAAGAGAGCTTTGGGAGAGCTTGAGTTTCCTTGGGGGAAGTCTAGTGTCTATCTCTGAGCTGACTGAAAAACGCAAACTGGGTTGTGGGCAAAGTAAAGCAGAATGAATTTGTCTGGATTGAGCCTGGGCATGTTCTATTGACTGCTAGTGTTGACGTTCATAGGGAAATAAACTGCAGTAAGGAACATTAATATTTTGTGAGGAAACTACATATTAAAAATTTATGCCAAAGTATTTCCCCCCAAATTGCTTGTGCTTTTTGCAGCTGGAAGGAGAAGAGAAAAAAGGAGGAAGGTGCTGTGAAAAACTATTGAAATGCTTCATTAATATATTATCTAAAATTACTTTGCTTTCAAGAACATATTTTTTTCGTGTTTAGGTGGTGTCACTGAGAAATATGAGTCACGTTGTTGTTTACTGGTTTTATGGCAAATGTTCAATTGAGTAAGAGTTTTTACTTAAAGATTTCAACTGCATGTAGTTTTAAAATGAGAATAAAATCAATACCATGAGTCTCCAGAAGGCTCAAGGGAGAGGAGAGTGATTCTAAAATTACCGTTGATGTGTTTTTCAGTGTAATCTGTTTTTCAAGGAACTTGAAAATTTCTTGAAAAGTTTCAGTTTTAATTAAAGGACTTTCATGACAGAAAACTGCTATGAATTTTTTATTTTTTTTTTTTAAGTTGTTTTTATTTTTTTCAGTGCTGGAAAAATTTTCTGAGTATTTTGGGCAGTTTTAAAAATTGTACGATAAATTGTTACAGAAATGGGGAAAATGTTGAAACTTCAAGTGAGAGCACAGACACTTTCTAATCAGATCCAGTCATAGATAAAACTGTCAACACTTATAAGCTGAGCTAGGAAGTTCAAATATCATGTGCTGAATGTTTATATTGAACTGTCGACAATCAATCCATAGGGTCAGCTTTGAAAATGTCAGAGGTTTAAATGGGACATGTTGTCAGGAAGCTGAGATTTGCTCAGAGCACTCGCATGCAGACCAACATGCCATGTTTTGCAAATGTGGTACTCCTGTCCAGTCAGTTACCTGCTTCTTGCTGGCAATATTTCTTAAGTTATTAGAGCTGTCTTTAAAGCTTTTTGGTGTGGTTGGGTTTGAGGTAGTAAAGCTGGTTCTCTGTTACTAACATATCACTAGGAGCTTTGACCCTTAGTACCTTTGGCCTTAGTGGCATATTTATTTATTTCTTTATTTAATGCTGGTGCAAGAGAGGGAATGGCTTGCAAAATCAGGCAAATTGAAGACAATTTCAAGGGAAGCTCTATCTCTTCTTGAAAATTAGGAAAGAATTTAATATGTGCTTTCAGAACAAGGTTGCACAATGGATGAGGAGAGACAAAGGAAGTTTTGCCTATTTATGTAGCAGTTGAGAAACGAAGAAAGGAGAAAAGAAAACTGAGAGATTTGAGTTTATTTAGACTTCAAATGTTAACAGGTTGTTTATGCTACCAGTTCCATTGCCTGTGGAAATGCTTGGACAGGAAAAGCAGTTACAGCTTGGATCAGAAGTATGAGCACCATGGCTGCAGGGTTAGTGAGAGTTGACAGGACCAAGGTATGATGGATGACAAACATGGTCTGAGGAAGGGGACATCCTTGCTCTTTGGAAAAGCAGTGCCTGGAATAAGGAGAACCTGATCACCCTTGAAATTTCTGTGCTGCCGTGATATAAGTAAACCACAACAATACTGGGCTTCAAAGAGCTGATGTGATCCGGTAAAATAACTGCAATGCTCCTACTCCTTTTCCTTCCCCATTTTTTCTGTTGGGGCTATTCATTTGGAGAGAATTTCTAGAGAAAATATATATTAAAATCTGAGTTTCAGAGAAAATGGTATGATACAATGCATACATACAATACATATGCACAATACATGTGTTCAGGGAAAACAATTGTGAAAACTTGTGAATGGGAAGCTTTGCAGTGTCTCGCCAACCTTTAATCTTGAATTCAAAAGCAAAATGTTTGCTGCTGTGCTGATTTCTCTGAATCCATCACTCAGTGTACCCAGACTGCAATGGGAATTTTTCTCAAGGCTTATGGTGTTCATGACTCTGATGCTGCTGACAGTAATGAGAGAAGGGTTGGGCTGGGGGACATCTGACTCAATTCCAACACAATCTGTTTGCATTGCTAGCCAGGACTGAGAGAGTCACAAGCAAGATATCCCCTCTTCTCAGCCTGTGCTTTCTTATTCTGATCCCCTGGGGACAGGATTCATGTCCAAGACAGTAAATATGTTCCTTTTCAAACGATTTGTCAAAAACTGGATCGTTGGTGTGGTTTTGAGGAAGGTTGTGGAATATCTTAGCAGTAGCTGAGGAATCACAGTTCCTTGACTTTTGGCACAAGTCTTCTGTACTACGCAAGCCAAACTCGCCTCCAGCCTGTCAGCCCTTGGTGCGTTTGGTTTAGCATTTGTGGGCTGTTGTTGTGGGCTGTTGTTGGGTTTTTTTTGCCTTGGCTTTTTTGTTTATTTATAGATGCTTGTTAGCCAGTGACCAGTTAGCCAGTACGTACATCAAGTCCTTCCTTATCTCGGGCTGCAGGATAAGTGTTGAAGGCCCCCGCTGCAGGAGGCAGGCTTCACTAGAGAATGCAAATGCTTTGAGACTCCAGGACTGTAGTATCTGTCCTGCAAATTGTCGTCAGGGACTATAATAGTACAGGGGAAGTCACTGTACATACAGACACATCACTTCTGCAGGGTCACACATTTGAAAATAGACCTGCTTGTATAAGCAGCTTGGATGGCTAACTGATAAAGGCCTTTGCAGGGGCTGAGACAGCAGCCTGTTGATCAGTGAGCTGTCATCTGGCATCAGGATTTGGTGCCATCTACTTGATGTTTTCAGGCTCCTTGTTACTGTAAATCACAAGGAGTGAGGCACCCTGGTCCTTTGTGAATTTTGTCCACAGGCTAATGCCTGCTGTGAGGCTGAAATCTTATTATAGATCAGGCATGTTTGGGGCCAGCAATAAAACATAATTCATTGAAAGTGAAAGCTGAAAGCTTTATGGTGAGAGGAGATAAAAAGGAGAGGAGAAAATGATCCAGTAAAAAGTTTGCCCAGCATTTTTGGTTGTCAGTATTCTTATTTACTATGTTAGCAGTTTAAAGCTCTGACTTTGGATCCAGTATATCTGCTTGGTGGCTTATGCTGCTAATGATCTCTGTCCAAAGATCCTTCACTTCAAGCTCAGCATCCTGTGAATGATAAGAGATCCCCCAGGCCTTGACCACCAGCTTTCCCCAGATCTCTACAAGGCACAGTAACCTGGGTGCTGGGAGAAGAGCTGCCATTTAGATATTATGTAGTGTGTTGTGGGCTGTGCACTGAAGGAGTTGAACTACTCTTCTCTGAGTCTCTCAATATTTGAGAACACACTGATTATAAGCAGGTAAAAATAGCAGTGTAGGAGGTTGCACACTGAAAGACTGCGTTAAGTAGGCAGGAGAAAATAGAAACTTTGCTGATTATCTACACATATACATACATATGCACACATGCACACCCACCCAACCCCCCGCTAGGAAGCTCTGTAGGGAGTTGGAAATGCAACAGCCTCTTGTGATCTTGAAGCAGCTGGTTGGGCTGTCCATTGAATGGGCTTTATGATTTCAGTCATCAGCTCCAGCACAATGGCACTGTCTTCATGCTTTTTTATCTCCTCTGCCTGCTCTGCCAGAATCCTTTCCCCACCCCTATAATCTTTGCTTAGGAGATCATCTTCCAAGAAGTTATTCCTTCACAGCATACTTCGCAAGTAGCATGTCCTGTGCCTGCTTCATCGCAGTCTTTGCCCATATGTGAGTCCTGCTGATGTGTGCTCACATCAGGAAGTGTGATGGCTCTTTCATATAATGCTGAATGATGCCATGGGGCACAAGAAAGTCCCAAAATTCCAAGACGCGTGTTCTTGAGAAAGGGATGTGCCTGGGCTTCTTAAGACTTCAGTGCACTTCAAACCTTTCAGGTTGACACCTGAGCTACAGATGTTTTAAATTTTATTGTAATGTCCCTGCTTTCTCTGCTTGTTGTCTTGGGGTTCTCTAGCAATTACTTTTGCTTCCTTATGCCTGGTGAAGCAAAGTATTGAGCTACAAGGTAGCTGGCAGAGATTATATGCTGCAAAGCATGGTCTTCCATCCATGTCCACTA
This sequence comes from Psittacula echo, assembly GCF_963264785.1. Taxonomy (NCBI): domain Eukaryota; kingdom Metazoa; phylum Chordata; class Aves; order Psittaciformes; family Psittacidae; genus Psittacula; species Psittacula echo. The sequence continues at coordinate 13,319,564 of NC_137743.1, read as the reverse complement.
ATTTTCCAACCCTTACTCAGCTTCTGTAGTAACTGGCTGATATTGACCAGTCTCAGCTGTTTTTAACATGGAACATCTCACTTCCTTGGTGGATTTTGGTTCTTGGAACCCTGCTCATCATGAGAACACTTGGGTATTTAAAAGGTTTCTCTTATTATGGGTGTTCATGAATTTGGCTGGCCAGGGAGGTGTTCAGAGAGAGGCACTTTAACAGTTAACTGTATTGTGGGCAATTGTGCTGATTTCCTGTATCTCCTTCAAGCCTTTAACTCCATAGCAACCACATATGCGTCTCTGCCCCTTCCCCATTTCTCATCATGGCCTGATTGAAGTGTGCCAAAGGTGAGATTTTATTGAATGATGAATTTTGTAGAGTTGTTCTTCTCATGTATTGCTGTGACCCATTTACCCTCTTGGGATTAGAACTGACCCTAAAATAATGCAAATCTGGTATATCTGGCAATCTTTCCCCTGCTCCCATCTGGTTGCTCTCATCTTGTAGCCACGTATTGTGCAGTTGTTTATGGTCATTTTCCTCAAAAATGTGAATTTTTTCACAGGTAATTTACTGTAAGAAAGGGAGGCTGTGAGTCTGTTTTGAGATAAAACTAAGGGTATACATATGCTCAATTTCTGTATCTTTGAAAAGAAAATGCATAGTTTCAGGTATGCTTCTGGGTTAATTATCTGGAGGAGGGACAATTAACAAGTAATTATGTTTACTTTTCCCCTGCTGCATTTCTTCATGTTTTTAAATAAATAACAAGGTCTTTGCATCTGTTTGGAAAGAAACTGGTCTTGTTTCTGAAGTGTGAGTTGTTTGCTGAGGTGGGATTAAGTAACACTGACTGTTGGGGTGAACAGATAACTCATGGGTATCTTCGTAAAGCACAGATAACAGCTTGAGCTGTGGTAGCTGACCATGGTTGTTCTTTTACTCCCTTGCAAATAGGCAGCAAAATGTGTTACCACAAAATACAAGTTAAACCAATTTGCTTGGCCACTGGGACAAGGCTGTGAGTGTGCATATGGCCAATTACCTTTGCTCATCTGAGAAACAGTAATTTCTTACGTGTGGTAACTTAATTGTTTATAATTGGCCTGTCTGTATCCTGTGATTTCAAAGCACCAGATAGAAAAGCTCAAATGGATCCTTAAGCAGATGTGATCCAGACACCAAGCGGAGAGTTTTTACAGATAGATGGCATGCCAGATCTATGCAGATAGAAAATGGTTTCTGATTATCTGGTTTGAACAGGATGGGGACAGAGAGCACCAACTCTTATAAACAAGACTGCAAGACTCTACTTGCTGGAGACACAGAGTAATAAGCCAGCTGTCCCGAAGGGCCTGTAAAAGAGCAAAGGATATCTCATGGCATTTCTGGTCTTGGGAATAAACCACTGCAGATAGAAACTCTGTGGGTTTCTGTTCAGCTGTAGTAAATTGTCATGTTGGTCTGTTGTAGCATCAGTCACCAGAAAGAACTCATAGAATTGCTGCAGCTGAAAATAGCCAGATGCTGTGAGAGTATTATGGTAGTGAGTTAAATGGATCCTTGTTGTGACTCAGTGTGGCCTTCCTTATGTTTCTGTGGGACTGTGGAGATAATTTTAAGACAGCTGACATTCAGTGAATCAGCCTTTTTCCTTTAAATAGGTATTCTTGCAAGAGGCTTGTAATCTATTTTAAACCAAATATTTTACCTTAGTGGAATCCTCCTTACTCTAAGCAGGATCTGGACTTGTCCATCAAAGGATTTTAAACAGGGTAGTGGGCCAAGAGCAAGGAGGTGCATTGGAGAATAATACATGCTTGTTGTAGGATGGTGGCTGGCATGACTACTGTGCTTGTTGGGAGACTGCTGGGATGCCAGGGAAGGCCTTTCTGACATGGTGCTGGAGGGTCTCTTAAAGGAAGATGCAGGTAGGTTGGGGAAGTCTCATACCTGATGTCTCTCCTTTTTCAGGATCTTAGCACAATATCAAGGACTGGGAGTTGGGTAAAACATTTTGTCAACTTCTGATTCAAACCTAACTTCCAGCCAATGGTTGTTGTATGGAGCAGCATACATACAGAGCCCTGTATTTGGTAAGCCATCGTTGCCATTCCAGCCTGTGGTATGACAGTGCCTCATCTTTCCTGAGAAGCCGTAATGCTAGTGAGCAGAGCATTGGAACCTTCTGTGGTTAGACTGATGTCACCTTAGTGCCTTGAAGGATTCAGTCTGAGGGATAAGCAGAAAGAGGATATAACTTTGGAAGTGTTGTGGAGTACTAAGTTAGAAATATGGTCTTCCTGCCTTAGCGTTTGCTTTGTACCCAGGAGATTTCCTAGATATTGAGTGTTAAACTTGCATCTTAAACTGCTCCTTTTAGGAGGACTCAAGAGCTTCCATCTCCTCAAGCTTATTGCATGAACTTTGCTCACCTTTCCCCAGCTGTGTGTGTTCTGCTGTGTTGTTCATCTCAAGCTGGGCTGTTACTAAAAAGTGCTATGACAAACCATCTTAATTACCCTCGCAAACAGCAGCCAGACGTTTGTGCCACTTTTAATGGTTTTTAAAGGTGAAGTGCTGTTTGACAAATGGGACAGAGTTAAAGCTAATTTTTAGTTCCATGCAGAGTTGGTCCTGGTGAGTGGAGTGGCTTCTGATTCATGCTGAGGTTTGTGCACATGTTGATTTCCTGGTTGCAAGTCTTTGAAAATTGCTAAGCAAAAGATGTGCACCTTGGTTGCCCAGTAGGCACAGGGATGCAAAAAGAAGAGAGGCCATAGTCTGTGCCAAAGAAGAGGCTGGAAAGGGAGGAGGGAAAGAAGCTTGGTGGAATCACCTAGGATCAGTCCTCAGGAGCAAGGGTCGAAGAATGAGATAAAGGTGTATGAGCTGATGGGGCTTTCCACTAGGAATGTTATTAGTGAGTTTAAGCTAGTTCTCCAAATAGTTTGTGTCTGTTGTGGTGCAAGTTGCGGGTTGTCTTGTGGCTGTATTCTGATTTTGGCAGAACTCTTGCTGCCTGCCTGGGCTGCTTATGCAGCTCACTGACACGGAAAGAGATTAGTGACACACCAGGGAGTATCAACCATGTTGGAGATGTAAGTGAAATAACGCCTTTGTGGGACTGAAATGTCACAACCACACCTGAAGAAGTTTACTTCTTGTTGGAAGGTAGCTAGGCTTCTGTAAAGTGGACTCCAGTGCTCTTGTTCGAGGGATCACTGTTTACTTCAAAAAGCTAAAGGGAAAATATAGAAAAAAATAAGATTCTGAGACAATGAGCAGCAGTGTAACACTTGATAAATATCTGCCTTCTGGGTAACAAAATTACATGCTTCTGGGTCTTCCCTTTTCTTTCCTTCCCAGACTCTGTAGTGTCTGAGACCAATAAGGACACTCGTCCAGATATATCCAATGCATTGAGATCCATTCCAGTGAGTCAGAGGAACATCTCTCCCTTTCTCCCAAACCAGAATTTTCCTGTAGTTCGTGTTTTCTCTGACCACTTGCTTCTTCTTCTGCCATGCCCACCCACAAGTTCCTAGACTTTTGCCAGCTGCCTTTATGCATAGGAATGGTCTATGGCCTGACTGCACATGTGATGTTCTTGGTGCCAAGATGACTTTGATATACATGGCTGTCTTGCTGCAGTTTGAAGATTAGTGTCTTCAGGAATCAATCTTGTTTCTTTGGGTTTTCAAAATGTCCCTTAATTGCTCTTTTAAGGTGTTTTTGGTGAGCCAATCTCTATTACTCTCCTAAACACTGCTGGCTGCAGAAACATAGCACTGATTCAATTTAAAAATAAACCCAAAATCTCAAACCAAGCAAGTTTTCTGCACACTGCTTTCTTTTTCTCTCTTTGCTTGTAACAACAGGTTTGTGGTTTGTGACATTAATGCCATCACAAACTGGTGACTGCCCATCATTGTCATTATCTTGCAATTCTCTGTGACCATTTGGATTCTACTGTACCCACTGGGATCAAACAGTTGCAAGAAGAGAAGACACTTGGCATAAAAGAGTCTCAGGAACACTAGTCAAATAGTTCTGATTTCCTTTACTCTAGAAGGTGGTATAGTTATGTTCTTGCTGATTCATTGTAATAGTTCCCCCGAGGAAGACAATTTTCCTGATCTTTGATTTAGCAAAGGATTTGGTTATTGAACATTGATGCTTTAGGGGTTAGAAGAGGTGGTTTTGCAATGAGATTTGAATGATTTAAAGAGCTACTCTCCTTCAGCAGAGGCAAAGTAAATGATTTTTGCTGGAGTAACCTTGCCTTAACTCAGTGTGACTTCAAACAGGTTCTTATATTAGATAATACTGGCGTAATGTTTAGACAGCTTTCCTTTGTGTTTTTCAAACTGATCTTCCAAGCAATGGTGGTCTCTAAGGTACAGTAACTGCTCTTGGAACCCTAATGATAGCAAAATGAGTTTGTCAGTTGAATGTGGCTAGTTCATGGTAACTGAAGGTGGCAGAGTTGAGAATGCTTTCTTGGTCAAGTTTGGAAACTATTTTATTAACTGGCCACATAGGTATGGTGAAAAAGTTGTCCTTAGCAAAATGTGAGAGTCCTTTCCACTGTGGAGTGTGACAGCTAGTGCAGCCCCTCCTCCTAGGGGCTGCCAACCTAAAATATGTTTGCAGTTAAAATAAGCAAAGCAGGAATTTGTTTTTATTTGGGGAGTTTGGTGACCGGGAATCCGAAAAGCTGGATTTTGTTGTCTACTTATATTGCTGTTAAACTTCTCTACTTGATCCAACTATGGCCACCTTAATCCTGATTTAAAGAGCCTATAGGCTTGATTCTTTGGGCTTTGGGAGAATAAAGATGACTAATAAAGAGGGAAAGAACATGAGAGTAAGAAAAGCTTTCCAGGGTCTGCTGTGAAATCCTTTATGGTGCTGTTGGTGGTAATTTTGCAGGAGTATCTCTGCATTACCGTGTGCAAGTGTGAGCTCTGGGAAAGCCCTGCCATGCAGTTGCGTGAGGACTTGCAGTATCTTCATTGCCGAGGTTGCACAGGGTGAGAGGCCAGCTGATGTGACCCTCTCAAGGCTTTTAACATGCTTGAGTTTTGCAGAGTGCGTGATGGAGTGAGCTGCTTGGTTGATAAGCCTGTTGGACGCCTGAATAGTTCAAGTTCTGAAGACTCAGCTACATCATGCACTTTGCATTGTGCCGTATGACAGCTGATTTCTCCTGGCAGCTGGCCGAGGACTGGGAAGATGGTTTACCTTTCAGCAGAAGACTCACTGAAATGAATGTGCTTCTGCAAAAACGTGATCAAGCTGACAGGAACTTGTGAGCTTGCAGCATGCACCTAGCGTAGGGATCATCTAGTGGTAGGAGTGTGGCAAAAGGAGGCATTCACATCGTATTTCTCATGTGTTTTAATAATAGAGCTGGAGGTTGATTCTCTGTATATTGAACTCCTGCGTGCCAAGCTGCTGATATTGACAGAAATCTTGTTAACCTCGGCACTTGGTAGAATTAGTGATTTGTAGGAACATAATGAGATGATTATTCTGTGTGATTCATATAGATTGCTTGAGATTGCAGTGACTGGTGACTGGCTCCTGCAACAGCCAGCATATTCCACCTGACTGTTGTGCCCAAGCACATCTGATTCCCCTTTGTTACACCAATGGCCTTAGGATAAATATTTTTCTGATATGGTTACACATTGAATTTTTCATGTGCTTTGTTCAGCATAACGAGTTCAAGTTGTCACCCTATGACGTTTTTGTTTCCTTAAGATAACCCCTCTTGTCCTTATTCCCTAAAGTTCACAATCATCCCAGCTGTAATAAACTACAGACATTTGATTTTGATGAGCTGTCACAAGATATCACTGACGTAAAGATGGTTAATAACAACAAGAGACGGAAAATGGGGATTAAAATAAAGCTCTTAGCAATTCCCTTGCGATCTTGCTGTTGATCTTGATGGCACAGAAATGACAGCACGTATTGAGACACCTTTTGCTACATGGAGAGAAGTAGAAATGACCTGACTTCAGGGTATATTGTGGAGAAGCACTTGAATCCTGGAGGGTAATATGAGATTCTTGTCTCCAGAGACAGAAGATGTTGGGTTAATTTGCTGTTGAAGGCTAGGTTTCTGTATCCATATTTAAGCAAACATGTCTGCAAAGAGTTCTTTAGAGACATATCAAAATCTTACCTAAAGAGAGATTAATAAATTTGAAGCATGTACAAGACATGCCTGTGTGTGCATGCACACCCATATATTCAGTCCTTGCAACTCAGAGCCCTCTGCTTGTAGTGCTGCATTCAGATGCCAAAGCTCAGGTGAAAAGGTAGATACAGACATCCACTGACTGCTCCCTAATCCTGTACCCTGTGCTTTATTGGCTCTCTCCTTTGGTGGTGATTGAGGGTGAAGGATTAAAAGGAAGAGCTGGATTCCTTCTCTGGGTCCCTGAAGCAGGTGGTACTTGGGAGCATGTTCCTGGGCATGTGCTGGCTGCAGGCTAGAACTGATGGTCCTTCATTACCTGGCTTTTCATTTATCCAGTTGAGTTACATTCTTTAGAGTGCAGTTGGGCTGTTGGGACTAAATAATTCCTTGTCTGATGGGGTGATAGCAGAAAATGAGATCACTGTAAGCACTGTTTACTTGGTGTTCTTGATGAGTGCCTGTTAGACAAGATGATGATTCCCTACTCTGTCCCATTCTTCCACAGCCCTTCATGCACACTGTCCTTGGCATACCACGAGCCTTGGGAAGATGGTAAGGTATGAGGAAAAGTGATTAACTTCCTGACAGGTGAGGAGGTTTTTTCTCCCAGAAAACTTTGTAAGGTCTTGTAGGTTCTGACTTTCCACCTGGTACCCAAAGCTTTGAGGGAATGAATGCTCCCATTAGTACAGGTGGCCACTGTATGATGGCTTATGCACTGAACAATGGGAGCAGCCAGGGACCTAAACTAGTTAGTATGTGAAGGTTTACGGGTAGGTGCTCCTGTTCTGTATTGCTGTTGTCCTTTTATGCCCTAAGGAGCAGGTCTTGCTGCCTCCTACTCTGCTTCTCTGGAAAGAAAAAGAAGCAGATGGTTTTGTCACCTTGCTGCTCTGGGAAGCTCTGTGTTTTGGTGATTAGACATCAGCCATGTATGATCTTGGCGTTTCAGATTTTTATGGCGTATCATTCCAGGGTACACAAAGACCGCTATGGGAAGCTTTATAGTTTGCAGTCCTCCTTACTTTGAGGTTATAGCTTTTTTACGTTTGTATTGTTAAACCAGGTAGGGGGGAATGCCTTTGAGTTCCCCCCCCCCCTTTTTTTTTTTTATATTCTTTTTATTAATTATTACAAAGAAGCTATTCTTCTGCAGGGCAAGAGGAACTTCAAAAGACTGTGTTGATAAATATACACTCATTTCATCAGCCATTCATTATTCCTGTGGGTTTGAGTTATTTGCTGCTGCTTCATTCTTTTTCGTAACTACTTTGACCAGTTCTACTTAAATTATTTTGGGAAAGAAAGTGTGAGGAAGTGAAAGCTTGTTCGAAATGCTGCTAGTTTTTTAGTATGGGGTTTTGTTGTGGGGTTTTTTTTCTTAGTGTTTAACAAAAGTGTTCTTTTGTATTCAGTTGGGGGGGAACCACTTTAGATTTTTATGGCTGAAAAGAGGCCAAAATGTAAAGATCAAAAGGGCAGAGAAATGTTTGCTTTTGGTCAAAGGGATATGATATTAGAATGATGTTTGGAAGAAAAAATATTGGCAAGGTGTAATATTTAGGTACTGAAATGTTTCTAAGTGCTTTCTGTGCTTTATAACTCTTCACATTTATTGATCACTTGAGCTTTCTGTAACCTTAGTCCCTCCAGCAGCTTGTCCTGCAGTACATAATATGTTGTATCCCTTTTAGAAATCCCTCATATAAAACATCTTAAGTTTGGGCAAATATATTCATAAAGCATTATAGTGAAGGACCTGAAAGCAAAATGTATAGTACTGTCACATTGTGACTCTATTGTATTTGGCAATGACTTCAAGCCATGTATTTAGTAAGCTTCAACAAAACACAGGTTATTTGAATCCAGTGTTTATCTGGGAGGTTTTTAGAATGGACTGGATTTTGATCCTGCTGATTAACGTGACTGTAATAGCATTTTCCATCCTGCCAATAGTGCATTAAGGAGTGTTACGAACAATCTAGAAAGCTCCACAACAGAAACATTTCTTAAACAAAAGTTAAAGATTGTGGCTGCACTGCGTTTCCATCTGACTTTGTCTGTTGTCAGGAGACTCTTGCATTTGGCTCTACTGCTGCCTGTTCCCATGGCCTCTGTTGCGCTAGCGCCACAGTTGGTGCAGCATCATCCATCAGGTGGGGGATTCAAAACCCCCAGGCTTGTGTAGTTTTCAGCTCTTGTTTCCTTACCCCAAGTTCCACCCACCTTACCAGGACTGGCACAAGGTTTTCAGTGGGAATGAATAGCTGGGGGTGATCAAGGGACATATTACTACTGTTTTTGGCTGCAGCTTGGGTTTGTGCTGCATCAGAGTGGCTGCATACCCTTGGTTTATTTCTGCACTGACCAGACATTTGTGCTGTTTAGCTATGTTGTACTTACATGTTGAAGCTTATCCTTCATATCTGCCTTTATAGATCTTCCATTAATGCTTTTTCAACCAAAGCATTCCTGGATGAGACTGCCCTGGTGTTCCACACTGGTTGGGGGTATACTATGTCTCAAAATATAGCACTTTCTTAGTGGTGGGTAGCCAAGAGTTGGACATTTCCTGCTACTTCCATTTATCTAGGTATTGTCACTGGCTGAATGGATTGGTATCTTTCAGGCCAAAATGTCATTGCTGCATTCTGGTATGTGCTTATTTGGAGGTTTCATCACTCCTGAGAATTGTGTACAACTCATTTGAAGGTCATTATTTAAATTTCTGGCCACCACAGATAGTTTTATGTTACTCAGCCCACCTGGTGTGACCCAGCACAGATTGTAAGGAAAACTAGTAGACAGCTTGGGAGTTCCAGGGTAACAAGTTAGCAGCTATGCTTCGTTTGCAGTCTGTCTTAGAGCAGGCTAAGTGCAGATCAACTCTCCTGGTATCATTGTGTTGCTTTGTGCTTATGAATGTTTGGTGGTTGTGGATCTGCTTCTACATTCTTAGTGTGTGTGATGGGGTGGGAGTTTCCTTTTGTTTTCTGTGGCTTTTCAAGTATTTTTTCAGCTTTGCCAACCTAATCATTATCTACTTCCAGACCTTCCTTGGACAGGAGAGGTATAAGACTACTGTTATTTTATCTTGACTCAGGACTAAGTCCTAATCCTACTAGAGCTGTACAGCAATCAGGGGGGATAGTTTGAGCATCTGATCCAAAAAGGTATTCTCTTCCCTCCTCTATGATGATAACTATAAAGTCCTTTTCATACTGACTAAATGTTTTGCATTTTGAGCAGCACTGTGAGAAGTGATCCATTTGGCATTAAGCATTAGTTGGTCTGGTAGGAAATGCTGACTACATTTCCTAGCAGTGAATCATGGGAGCCTTTAGCTAGTTGCTTTGTTACTCATTTGAGATTTAAGGGCTTGTTATAAATACAAGGTCCAATTCTAGCTGGATGGATGAGTCTCTTGGGAGATGGGTGCCAGTGCTGGAATGCAGAGAGGCTTTACTTGAGAGGTTTTGTTTCACTTTCATCCTGCAGGGAGATGTTGCCATGACTGTGATGTGACTCCAGGTAGCCATAAAGCCCTCATACTTTATCCTGAGAAAGATAACATGCATGGTAGAACTGGGGTCAGTGAGTGGTTAATTAAGAAGTTAATTAGAACAATGTTCTTTGGCTTGTGGTCAGTCTGCTGTCAATGAGCTGTGTAGCACTATATATGACTATAAATTAAAGAAAAAAGCTATACAATCCTACACACACATCCATGCCTAACCCACAGGCTGGCAAAAGCTGCAGGAAAATAAATGTAGTAAAGGCACATTTGGGAATCAGGCTAAATTTTGTTCCGCTGTTTAAACAAAACCCATTGTAATAATCTGTTGCATGATTTGGGCTAGGGTTTCTTGTAGGAACGCTTGGGTTGGGGTGTGTTAGATATGAAAAGGCTCAGAAACATGGTATTGGGTTTATGATGTTACAATGATTTGCGTGGCAAAGCTGGCTACTCTTTCTGGAATCCGCAACTCTGGGTGTTCCTCTCAGTTGTGTTGATGCCACTGCTTATGAGACTACACTTGTCATTAATTGCTGACAATCAAAAGCAAAACTTAAAAGGAGGGGAGGGTGAGTGAAACCTAAATCTGAATTTAGCTCCAGGAATGTCTATGGGGATGGTAAGTCACTGTAGAGTGTGGGAGTGAACACAGTGAGAACCTCTTAAGTGGGATTTGCAGACAAGAGAGGTTGTAAGGTGGAAATGTGCCCTTATGCATCCTCAAAAAGTTAGTGCTGCAGAGAAGCTGTGTGTGTGTCAGTGCCAGGTTTTATTGTGTGACCTAGAAACAGAGAAAAAAGAAACAGCAGATGTGTTTGAACCTGCAGAAATGTTGCTTCTTACTCTGAGGGACTTTGGTATTAGGGGAAGTTTTGGTTTCAAGTAGGCAGGAGGTTGCCAGGTTTGATATGAGGGCTGTAAGAGCCTCTGCCTTTCCTTATGCTGCTGGGACTATCTGGGTACTCACCTGTGGTGGGGCAAATATACTGGGTGGACTTAAGAAATGGAACTGGTGGTGTGACTTGGTGGCCGAGCAATGCATATGGATAAAGGATTTTCTTAAATGGGCAGGAGAAGAACTGATTTTTTCCATTTTTTTTTTTTTTTTTTTTTGTCTTTTCAAGGGAAAGGTGGTGTGGGTGATCTTTCCTGATTATTAGGGATGGACTGGGGGTATCGGGTGTTCCAGCAGTAGCAAGGGCAAAGAAAGGAGTGGCTGTGCGCTCTGAGCTGACCAACACATTGGTCTTTCGCATGTTTAATTACTGAGTTTGTGGACAGTGCCTTGTAAGAATCAGTAGTTCTGTTTTTCTGCGGGTGTGAAGCCCTATGAGGGTTATTGATCAATGTGTGGTCTCCCTGGTAGGCCTGCAGCAGGTTTGTAAGCTAGGGGAGCTCAGGGAAGTGTCCTCCACCGGAGAAACGAAGGCAGCTTTATTTTTGTGTCACTAGGTTTTCTTTTGAGGTATATCTCCAGAGTGCGGTGTTGGCATACATTGCAGAAACTCTCATTAAAGTCAGAGACACCTTTAACAGAGATTCAAATTGCTCAACTGTGGCATATAGGCTGTAACAGCAGCCCACAATAGATATATTGATGTGGTTAGAGCCATCTGACTGATTCATAGCAATTAGCTTATTTTGTAAATTGAACATGTTTTTCTACTTGCATGTTGTTCATTGGCAATTTGGGATTTTTCTCAGGTTTACTCATTCTTCAAAATTATCTCCTATGCATCTCCTATGACTCATTCTTTGTCCATGGCTGACTCATGAACTCCTTCATACAAGCATTTAATGTGATGGTTAATTTGAATTAGCTTCATAGGTCATTTGGCACTGGTTTGGTGTCTGATTAGACAAATCCTAATGTTGGGTTCAAGGTCCTTGAGAAGAGTTCAGATCAATCTATACATAGCTGTGCTCCAATATTCCTATAACTTGGCTCTTTCTGTGAACTTTTAGACAGAAATGTGCTCATTGAAAGGTTTTAAGAAAGATGCATCAAAAGATGGCGGAGCAAGATTAAGGCCAAATCTGTAGGCTGCCTGGAGAGATAAGATAATACTACTGGACTGTATTTTAGCAATTTGTTGTGATAAGTTTTTTTTTATGACTATATAAAGATTGGTAAAAATGGTTCTTCAGCAATAGCTTATTCAACCTTCCTCTTTTTGCTGCCTGAGTCAGAGCAAATCTGACTGTAGGCACATGCATGGGATGGGATGCTGTCAAATTACACTGCTGTAATCAGTTGCTACCTCTCATCTGAGTCTTCAGTGCTGAATGATACACATACATTTTATGTGCTACTGCTGAACTCTGGAGAGGCAATCACTTGTATTAGCTGAAGCCAGTAACTTCTGTCTTAGTAATACAGTCTCAGTAATTGAAGTCTCACTGTAACTTCAGTGTAGGGTTATGCCTGTAGCAGAGAGGGCAGAAGCGTGTGTTGCCTTCCCAGCTGCTCCTCACTCAGGTTAGGATGGTAATGTGCTCTGAAAGATATGTGACATCCATACTGTCATCTCCACATCTAGCATTGGTTGTGTTTCACATCTTGGCATATTAACTTAAAAATTATTGCAATCCGTAGGTAGGTCTGTGTGGCTCAGGGGCACGCTTTAGTTTTGCTGTAATGAGCATGTTGTCTGGCTCAGGGGCAAAACAAGCAGCTCAGGGAAGGGAAACTATTAGAGTTGCAGGAATTGTTCAAGCTCTTCTCTCTGTACACTGTTACTCACTTGTGACCTGTTTAGCTAATGTATGAACTGACTGTGGGACAGATCACAGAATCATTAGGACCAGAAGGGACCTCTAGGTCGTCCAGTCCAAGCCCCCTTCCAATGCGGGTCCACCTACAGCAGGTTACACAGGAACGTGTTCAGGTAGGTTTTGAATTTCTCCAGAGAGGGAGACTTCACAAGCCCCTTGGTCAGCCTGTTCAGTGCTCTGACACCCTCAATGTAAAGAAGTTCTTCCTTATGTTGAGGTGAAACTTCCCATGTTTTAGTTTATGGTCATTGCTCCTTGTCCTGTCACTGGGCACCGCTGAAAAGAGTCTGGAACCATCCTCCTGGCACCTGCCTTTGAGATATTTATATTCATTAATGAGATCCCTGCTCAGCCTTCTCTTTTCTAGACTGAAAACAGCCCAGCTTCTGCATTCCCTTCTCATAAGAGAGATGCTCCATAACCCTGATTATCCTTGTTGCCCTCCACTGGACCCTCTCCTTGTTTTTCTTCTATTGAGGAGTCCAGAACTGAACACAGTTCTCCAAATGTAGCCTCACCGAGGTCGAGTAAAAGGGAGAGGATCACCTCCCTTGACCTGCTGGTCACACTCCTCCTGATGCACCCCAGGATACTATTGGCCCTCTTGGCCGCAAAGGCATGCTGCTGGCTCATAGTCAACTTATCATCTACCAATGCTCCCAGGTCCTTCTCAGCTGAACTGCTCTCTAGTAGGTCAGCCCCCAATCTGTACATTCTCCACACACTCAGTACCCTATACTTGCCCTTGTAAAGTTGCCAATACCTTAGCAATCATAGTGGACCAGCTTCAGCAGTCTTCAGTCAATACATTTGATTCTGTTTGGTACTGGCAAAAATGTAACTTAGACTCTGACCCTGCTGAAGGTTCCTCTCAGTCTTGCTGGGGTTGTGTGTGATTGTGGCCCTGTCTGGCAGAGCTGCGCTGATGGATGCTTAGAGGGAATTGCGTCTTGTGAAGTGGAAGACGGGTATTAATAGCTATGTGCAAAAACTGTGTTAGTGAAAATGAAATCCTGCAAGCAAATCTAAAACACTGCAACAGTGCAGTGCTCTGAAATTGTGAGAGTGAGCCCATTTCTGAAGTGACAGCACTAGGGACAGCTTATCATAGACAGAAGACTCATCCCTTCCACGTGCTGTAGGCTCAGAACTTGATGGGATCTGTAACTTGCTGCTGGTGGCTTGCATGTTCTATTCTATCAGCCTCCTCAGTCGTGGCCTCCTGCCTGGCTGCTAGAGCAGTCTGGCAGGCAGAGGTGGGTTAAGCTATGTCAGAGCTTTTTATTAGGGAAAGCACGTCTGGCGTGTGGATGTTAATCAATGGTAAATTAGAATTCAATTGATATATGTATATGACATGCACATTAATTTTAAATGTGTTTATTGTAATTAGTGCTATTACAATGAATGCCAGTGGAAACAGGGAGTGATTAACCTCACATAAGCTTTGTTATGATTTGTTTAAAAAGTTCAACTTTAAAATGAGACAATCAAAACGTTGCTGGTTGTAAGAGGGGAAGTTTGTTTTTTCCCTAATGAGGGCTCATATGGAGCCTTTGCACTCTCCTCTGACTTGCCCAGAGTCCTCTACTGCCTCGCCCTGATTAAGGCTTTAGGTTTGGATCCGAAAAGTGTGCAGTGCAGAAGCTTTTCTAGTTCCCTGTGATACTCTGTCGTTTGCTCAGTCTGTTGTCTCTGATTTATAGGGTCTGTGTGGGGCTAGAGTGAGAAGCTGTTACGCTTCTGGCAGGGCTTTGTGTTCAAAATAGCCCTAGAGAATGATATCCTCCCTGGAAATATACAGAATTAGGGTCTCTTCTGGCAATAGTGATGTGTGCCACAAAGGTGTGATCTCATGTAGCAGGCAAGAGGATGCTGAAAAGTGTGTTTGAAGAGGCATTGGCTTTAGTATCCTACTGGACATGATGTGTCCCTCTCTGATATCTCAGTAATTCCTTACCCAGACTTTGTGTTGCTCATGTTAGAAACCTTGTATGCCCCCATCCAACCACTGTTCCCCAGTGGGTGCTGGTCCAGGAAAAGAGATATGTAAGGCTGCCACAGATGTGGTGAACAGAGCTAGGGTTTAGCCAAAAGGCTGGAGAAGGACCAAGACACTCTGGCTTGTTTTCTGTTCTTGGCAATATGCTTGGATTGTGATGTTAACTGTGTCTTCTGAAAGCACCACAAGGGGTTGCTTCACTCCCCTATAGCCTGTCTGGTCTTGGTTAACCCTAGAGAATAGGCAAAGAAGAAACAAAAAACTGATGTAGAGGTCTAGCAGAAACTTGCATCAGCCAAATGCTGTGGGTGACTCACTACATCCCTCCTCCTCTCTGCCAGCTTCTGCTGCCTACATAGATACAGTTCTGCTGATGCATCCTCATCCTGGTAAACTGCATTTGCAGTGGAGGCTGTTCCAGTCCACCTGGTTAATAATAAACACACCAGTAAAACTCACCACCACTTCAGCATTGTTATGTAAGTATAAAACTATAAGTAGATCAAGCTTTGTTCCATGGACAAAGAACAAATATGAAAGCAGAAATTAAAGAGATTAAAGGGACTGGATATTAGAAAGCATTGTCTGCTATGCAAAACTAGGATTGCAGTATAGCTGTGGGTCTCTGCTGCTTAACTGATAGAGCTTTGATCTTTCCTCTTTCTCTGGTTTCTGTAACGACTGATTTTGTATTTCTGACTGTGCATGTCCTGAACAGAGACCTAGCTCTGGAAGCTGCTGGTAGCTGTGCAGCTCTGCTGATGCTATGGTAGAGAGGTCATAGTGGAGTGGTACAGAAAAGATGGTTTTGACACAGATACACCTGTGACCTGCTTTAGACAGAGTGCTTTTGGTACATGAGCTTGTGTCTTTGAAAGGTGCTGTGCATGTGTGTAGACTGGCCAGCTGTGGGGTTTCTCTGCTGTAACCCTCCAGATGATGCTGCCATGTCCCAGATGTAATGACCTGGCCTGTACTCTTCCAGCTCCTCCCCCCCATAAAAGCTATGCCAATCTCTGTGCAGCTCTAAAGAAAATACACATAAACATGTGTCTGTGTTGTTTTTTTTCTGCCTAGTTTTTATGTTTGAAGGATGATTGAAAGAACAAGGGTGTATTTCTGTTGCATGCCTGCTTGTTTTCATCAATAGAACATAACCCTTCAAGAATGATGACAAAGTAATGAGCAAGGTGAGAGAAGCCCTGTGAAACCTCCAGTAGCTGCATCTTGGGTAAAGGGCCTTTGTGGCTGCCCAGGGGGGTTGTGGAGTCTCCTTCTCTGGAGACATTCAAAACCCGCCTGGACACATTCGTGTGTAACCTCATCTAGGTGTTCCTGCTCCGGCAGGGGGATTGGACTAGATGATCTTTTGAGGTCCTTTCCAATCTCTAGCATACTGTGATGCTGTGAATCCCACCCTGCAGTTTAATTAGCCAAGATCCTGATGTTTGGTATTAGTTGGGGTTCCCAAAATGCTCTTCATTTTCTCTACAGCCTGTTGAGAGGAAAAGGAAGATGTGTTTGGAGAAGAAATGTTTCAACTAGCCTGTATCTATAAATTTCAAAGGTAGGGACATCCTTCAGGGTTGACTAACCTGATATCCCTTGTGATGGATTACAAAGTTTATACTTATTTCTTCCTTTACTGCAGCATGGATAGGTCTTATATGTAGTCTAAAAGCAGTGGCTTCATCATTGCTGTTCTTAATAACATGACAGCATGTCCCTGTCTCTGTTCTGGTCCCATACTGTGAGATATTTGGTTTTGCTGAGGGGCAGTTTGTTGGGAATACATTTTGCTTCTGGTACAGTGTAAATAGTTTGTTGACCAACACTGTGGCATTCTGAACTTAATAGCTGTCCTAGTTTTGGATGGTATTTGTGTATAATAGCCACCCTTCCAGACATCAGCTACTAATAACTTGTATAGGAAAAAACAACATGTAGACATCCATTTGATAATGACAGCATGATGCTGTTGCAAAGCAGCACTTTCCCAAATAACTTTTATCTGCCTGTTATCCATCATTCACCTTCAGCATTCCAGGAAAGCTGCTTTCTTCATACTGGCGCTTGCTTGGCCTATTCAGTTTCCAGGGGGAAACAGAGGTCACTAAATCCAGAATCCTTGAGCCAATTTCTCCCGGTCTACTGGGGACCCTGCCTATGAGTCATGTTTAAGCAGTGGTAAATCTGTTGGCTTTTTGGGATTTTTTGGGTTTAGACTATTAAATATGTTATTTCTGCCTATAACATGCTGGGAGTAAAGAGGCAGTTACTGGTATGTGCTGCTGTCTTGTTGCATTAAGGTGTCTCAACAAGTATGCTTGCCACTGTGGCAGTCAGACGTGAGGAAATGGATGCATCTGTCCATTTTTGAGACCTGTGTTCTGGAGCCTGAGGTTTTGACTCTGACAGAGGCTTAACTGATTTACCTGGCAAGATAATCCTGTGTGTGCTTCAAAATGGTAAATGACTGAGTGAGGGCATAAACTTCTTGGGCTTCGATGTTGTCAAGTGTGACCATAAACTCATACTGTCCACAGCCTCTGAGTACTACACAGAAGCCAGGGATATGCTCATAGGGTATTCAAATCCCTTTTGGAGCTTTTTAAAATTCTTGTTATTTTTATTTAATTTTATTCTTTATTTTTTTTTCAGTACATTAGCTGATTTCAGCCGAATTTGGCTGTCTAGGATACAAGATGTCCAGAGAAGGGAGAGAGACCTTTAGACAGGGATGGCAGCTATTATTACCCTGTATCAGACATGAGGAATCCATGTGGGACCTCAGTGATAAGGGAGGCACTCTGTGCTGAGCAGCTGGGAAACACTGGACAGTAAAGACCAGATGTTTTCCCTGATCTTGTCTCCTTTCTTAACACCTTGGTGTCAGGTCTCTGCCCTTATGACTGGATGCTGGGAGCTGGTTATGCTGGGATCCTGAAGCTTGCAGATCACTGCCTCATGTGCAGGGACTATTTCACAAGTCTGAATAGAAAAAGGACCCATGGTCGTGAGTGGAAAGCAAGTAAAACAGCTTTGTGCTCAGGGAATGACTGATGCTGGGCAGAAAGTGAGCATCTCAAAGGATTTCCAAGGAGTGAGGAGTGATGGCCCTGAACACACTTGCTTTGTGTCAGGTGGTAAGTCTGTGATAAAGGCAGTAAACCTGGGGTGTTTGCAGTGAAAGAAATCCTGCTGTTTAGGGGGGAGATTTACACAAGAGAAGGTGGAAGTTCTAGCTGCAACCCCAGGAAGCATCCCTTGCTGGGTTACATACAGTTTGAAATACAGGACACAACAGTAAGTAGGAGCACTCTGTGCTTTGCAGAACAGCACAAACCAATTTACAGTCATCTGTGTGCTTTAACTTATGACTCACTGTCCTGCTGAAAAGTAGCTTTTGGCTTTTAGTTGTAATGTTGGAAATAATAACAACATGTTGCATGGTTTGTAATGGACCAGTAGGGAACCTGAAAGTAGGATCCTGTGATCTGCTTGAGCCAGATTCTGCTGCTGCCGTGAAGAGTAACTAGTTCAGAAGCTGGCTTTGGGGGGGGGGGGGAGAAAGGCTAATGATGTGAGATCCAGATGCACAATGGCTGGCTGTTCTTATAGCCATCCAGACAGCACAGTGGTAGCTAATGTTTGCCCTGAATGTACACTGATTTTTGTTTTCTTTCCAGTGGACATTGTCAACTCTTTATTTATCGCTTTTAATTCTTCTTGCTCTTTGCAGTATACCTCAAAGGTTCTCTAATTACATTTCCTTCCCCAACATTTTTTGGTCCTATTTCATGAAAGACTGCTGGGATTTTTCACCTTTTTATCAGGTCTCATGTGTCGTTTCAGTGGGCAATTTAACCACTTCATTGTTGTACCCCCTTCATTGTTGTACCCCCGAGGTAGCTGCATAGGAAATAAATCGTAACTAACTGAAAGGAACCATTAGGGAATATAATATTTTCCTCTCAAAATGAAAATGTACCAGAAACTTCTGGATTCTTTAAAACTTGAGTACATCGGGTCCTGTATAGCTTTAATAAGCTGGACTATAGGTAAAGAAAAATACCCTGCAATGTGATCTGAAATTGTGTATTTAGCAAAGTGCCTTATACGATCTAAACAAGCAAGTGCTATGCAGCAAAAAGAACTTAAAAATACAGACTCTCCCTTGCTTTGTGATTTTCATCAGTTATCAAAAGCATCAGTCCACATTGTGAGCTTGCTGCTGGGTTCTTTCTTATAATGAGAGCTGAGTGTGAGTTATAGAAATGTAAATGGAGCAATCAGAACCTGCATCTTTGCTTTTCTTACTTCTGCAGCTTCTGTAATGGGAGTGAATGGAAATAATTCAGCTTAAAAAACCCCCACCAAACAACCCATTTCGTTGCTTTTCCGAAAGCTTGCATGCTGGGTTTTGGCAAAAGCTAATTTTTTTCCACCAAATTGTAAACCCTTGGCAGGGTTGATGATGACGCTTTGCAGTGGGAAGGCAGGAAGGAATCCTTATCTGTTACAGTGCTAATGGGTGCTGTTATCATTCTCGATGGTGGGAGCTGCCAAGGTGAGCAAATGATGCATTGATTTGAATGTTTTATCCCAGTAGTTCAAAGAAATAAGAAAGACTTCAAGAGGGAAAAGAGAAAAGGAGACCCAGAACTGCAAATGCGTTCAATTAGGGAAAGAAGAAACGACATTCAGCACCAAACATCCCTCTAACATTTATGGATTGCTTCTCTAGGTCTGGCATTAGACATGCCATAAGACACAGCTGGAGAAGCTGAGTCTGTTAGGATGGAGGTACTCCGTGGCTGCTGGTCTCTGGGGCTGTCAGTCTGTTTCCTTTAGCACTAGCTTGACTTAAATTTTGTTAGTCATTGGGTTTGCTTGGAAAAGAGGAAGGAAAGAGCCACACATAACACTAAGATTTCTTGTTCCAAGCAGACTGCATTGTGAAGGGCAGAATAGAGATGTGGTCATGGTGACAGTATCTCCTTTCTTTTCAACACGAGCAAAGATGCATATTGGTACACTGCTCTTTAGCATGCAAAGATTAGACTGAAGCCAGCCCTGTGAGCACATCTAATTGAATAATGGTGACGTGTAACAAACCCCGTTCCTTATTGATAGGAAGAAAGGTTTTGGTCTTTTGAAACTTTATTAAGCTCTCTGTAGTAATTAACCACTGCAAAGGTAGCTCTCTGTAGTGCTAAGCTGGGCTACTTCCAATTACATGCAGTGCCTGAACCTACCTTATTGGCTAATCTGGACTGAACATCAGGCTGATTGAGAGGAATGACTTGGAAAGAACATGCTTCTCTTTTCTTCTCTTGTTGGGAGGGGACCAGGTAATTTCATTTTAAGGGAATGATGATCTGTTTATAAGAGCTCATTCCATGTTTTGCTTCTTGTCATGCCAGGAGGCTAAAGCCAAAGAGTTTTCCACAATGTTGTGCGTGACCAGGGCTGAGTGTGGCAGTGGCCATTTGGGACCAACCTAAAGGCTATCTAACTTAAACAGTTAAATATCCTGGCTCTAGGGGTGATGAATAAGTAAAAGAAGTGAAAGGAGTGGGGAAAATTGGATTCTTTAGCTGGCTTTTGGCCATCCTTGTATTTAAATTTTTTTGTTGGAGTCCATTCCAGTTCAAAAGACCAGTGATGCGTGTAGTAAAGAAGAGCACTGTCTAGGAAAAGAATGGGTAATAGATGTACTGGAAGGGCAATGATGGGACTGAAGGGTATTTAATCCAAGTGCCATGGTTCCTAGATTCCTTTTCCATATGTTAAATTTTGCTTTACGCATGGACATAGCTTGTTCATAGCAGAATGCTGAAGTGCACACAGCACCCTTTTATTCATTAGACCATTTTCCAGTTGTGTTCTTGAGTCTTTTTCCTTTGCTGTGAAAATGCTCTGTTTGCTTCAGCAAGCTCTGCAGAGCTAATATAGCGCTAGGAAGAAGATGGATTCTGCTCACCTCATTGATCATCAGCAGCGTTGTCACCCATGTACGTTTCTGTTGCTGAGCCCTTTATTGCAGGTAAGGATGGAAGAATGGTTTCCTGTCTAGTGAGAATACACCACTGCGCCCTCTCCTGGAGGCAAAGCCACTCTTTGCTAATGCTTATGAGAGCATCTCCTGCCTCCTTGTAGTGATTAGTGGCTTGGAGAGTATAAAGCATCAAATGGGGACTGTGGTGGCGGATCAGAAAAATGAAGTGTGCAGTCCCATACCTTGTGACAAATGCCAGATGCTTCAGAAAAATGCTTGGCATCTGTGTGATAATACATGCTGCAGGGAAGTTTATTCTTTATCCTAGATTGGTACAGGCCCAGGAGTACGATGCTTTAGAGCTGTATGTAATGCTGTAACATGGCAGTGCCATTTTAGTGCTAGGAGGAAGCTTTGCATGGCTTTCTGGGTTACACTGTGCCAGTAGATAGGCCATGTAGGATGTGGGCTACATGATGCTCTGCTCTGGGAGTCAGGAGCTTGAGGCCTATATGGCTGAGATGTTACTTGCCTTGCTGTTTTCAGCAGTCAAGAAGACAGTGGGAATTTGGCTACCAAAAATCTGCAAAGTCAAATTACACATTGAAGGGCAAAATTGAGGAACAGTGTTTCATCCTTTTGACCCTCCAATTAAAAGCTGTTGAGGCGGTGGCTGGTGCTCTGTCTTAGCCTTTAATTATATGGAGGCTGGTCCAAGCAAGGCCCTCATCTCAATGTATGCCCATAAAGCCAGTCTTGTTCACTGGGTAGCCACAACTTCTCTTTCAGAGCCCTCATTCAAAATGCAGCCTCCAGTCATTACACTGACCTGTTCTTAAAACTACCTATAGTGCAGGTTAGTTGGTACATGTGGTCATTTTTTTACAAACATCATCACAGTATCACAGTATCACAGTATGTTAGAGATTGGAAGGGACCTCAAAAGATCATCTAGTCCAATCCCCCTGCCAGAGCAGGAACACCTAGATAAGGTTACACAGGAATGTGTCCAGGCGGGTTTTGAATGTCTCCAGAGAAGGAGACTCCACAACCTCCCTGGGCAGCCTGTTCCAGTGTTCTGTCACCCTCACTGAGAAGAAGTTTCTTCTCAAGTTTAAGTGGAACCTCTTGTGTTCCAGTTTATACCCATTACCCCTTGTCTTATCATTGTTAGCCATTGAGAAGAGCCTGGCTCCATCCTCATGACACTCCCCCTTTATATATTTATATACACTAATAAGGTCCCCCCGCAGTCTCCTCTTCTCCAAACTATAGAGACCCAGCTCCCTCAGCCTTTCCTCATAAGGGAGATGCTCCACTCCCTTAATCATCTTTGTCGCCCTGCGCTGGACTCTCTCCAGCAGTTCCCTGTCCTTCTTGAACTGAGGGGCCCAGAACTGGACACAATATTCCAGATGCGGTCTCACCAGGGCCGAGTAGAGGGGAAGGAGGACCTCTCTCGACCTACTGACCACCCCCATTCTAATACACCCCAGGATGCCATTGGCCTTCTTGGCCACAAGGGCACAGTGTTGGCTCATGGTCATCCTGCCATCCACTAGGACCCCCAGGTCCCTCTCCCCTACACTACTCTCTAACAGGTCGTTCCCCAACCTATACTGGAACCTGGGGTTGTTCCTGCCCAGATGCAGGACTCTGCACTTTCCCTTGTTATATTTCATCAAGTTTCTCCCTGCCCAACTCTCCAGCCTGTCCAGGTCCCGCTGGATGGCAGCACAGCCTTCTGGCGTGTCAGCCACTCCTCCCAGCTTAGTGTCATCAGCAAACTTGCTGACAGTACACTCAATTCCCTCATCTAAATCATTGATGAATATATTAAATAATACTGGTCCCAGTACTGACCCTTGAGGCACTCCACTAGATACAGGCCTCCAACTGGACTCCGCCCCATAGACTACAACTCTCTGGCTTCTGTCCTTCAGCCAGTTCGCAGTCCATCTCACTACCTGATCATCCAGGCCACACTTCCTCAATTTAGCTATGAGGATGCTGTGGGAGACTGTGTCAAATGCTTTGCAGAAGTCAAGGTAGACCACATCCACCGCTCTGCCATCATCCATCCACAATGTTATTTCCTCATAAAAGGCTAGGAGGTTGGTCAAGCATGACTTCCCCTTGGTAAAGCCATGTTGACTGCCCCTCATAACCCTCTTATCCTTGACATGCCTTAAGATGGCATCAAGGATAAGGTGTTCCATCACTTTCCCAGGGATGGAGGTGAGGCTGACCGGTCTATAGTTACCCGGGTCCTCCTTCTTGCCCTTTTTGAAGACTGGAGTGACATTTGCTTTCCTCCAGTCCTCAGGCACCTCTCCCGTTTCCCAAGACTTGGTAAAGATGATGGAGAGTGGTCTAGCAATGACTTCCGCCAGTTCCCTCAGCACCCGCGGATGCATCCCATCTGGACCCATGGATTTATGGATATCCAGATTGCTCAACTGGTCCCTAACCCATTCCTCATGGACTAAGGCAAACTGCTCCGTTGACCTGACTTCATCTGAGGTCTCAGGAGTACAGGGCTCTTCAGGACTGCCTCCGGCAGAGTAGACTGAGACAAAGGCGGCATTCAATAACTCTGCCATCTCAGTATCTTCTGTCACCAGGGCACCCATCCCATTCACCAGTGGGCCAACCTTGCCTCTGGTGTTAGTTTTATCAGCTATGTATTTGAAAAAGCTCTTTCTGTTGTCCTTGACCCCTCTGGCCAGATTTAATTCTAAGGAGGCCTTAGCCATCCTAGCTGCCTTCCTACATCCTCTAGCAGCAGCCTTATATTCCTCCCGAGTGGCCAGCCCCTCCTTCCATGACCTATAAACTCTGCTCTTCCACTTGAGCATACCCAGCAGTTCCTTATTCAGCCACGCAGGTCTCCTGGCCCTCTTCCTTGACTTCCTACGTGTCGGGATGCTCAGCTCTTGAGCTTGGAATAAGCAATCCTTGAATGCCAACCAACTATCTTGGGCCCCTTTACCTTCAAGCAGCCTTGCCCATGGGATTTCCCCTAATCATACTTATAAACTTTTCTATCCTTTTCCCCTGCAACACTCTTAGCTATCACAAGGATGAATAGTGTCTTGATTTCCTGTGTGAGGCTGAGGAATGGCAACTCATAAAGCATATGCATTGAATAAAGGCAGGCTGGCTACCAGAGTCTAACAAAGCCATGTAGCAGCCTCACTGATCCAGATCAATTACTGTCTCACCCTGGATCACTGTGATAGAGGAGATAGATACGTGCTCTGAGACCAGGCTTACAAACTGCAGGGATCAGGAGCTGCAGGTGCTACCAGATATGGAAGGGAGCTGGGATGAGGTATGATGACAGCCTGGGAAAAGAGAGGTGAGGAGATAACAGTGTGGGTATTAGCATTGAGTAAGGAGATGGATACAGGGTGTAGGAACTGGTAGAGGTAGAAAGAGAAGGATAAGGTCACTGGGGGTGCATTAGAGGAGATGGAGACCAAATGGCAGCAGTTGAGTTGGTAGGAGGAGAGAAACTGGTAACAAGAGGAACTGGTGACAGAAGCTGTGTAAGCTGCTCTGGTGTCTAAAGCAGGTGGTCCTATTCTTCTTCCATCTCTTAGCTGCTCTCTTGCAGTCCTTAGCCCATCCCCTACCTTGCTCCCTCACAAGTCTCTGCGCGATCCTGAGGTGAACAGGATTGATGCCACTGAACAAAGCTTGTTATTCATCTGGGGCAATTTCCTGGTCTGTTTTTCTATGTGGTTGCTCACCCAGCAGTACTGGTAAAAGGCAAGTTGCAGCTCAGGAAAAACAGACCAAAGACAATGGGTTCCTTCAGCAGCAATGTCAGCACATGCTGGCTTTGCTTGTGCCAAGCTAAGTCCAGAGTGTAAACATGAAGGTGCACTAAGTCTTAAATCTTCCCCTTGCTTTCTCTTTTGTAGGGATGTGGAAATGCCTTTAGAAACCTACACCAAAGAACTACAACTTGAGTGCAGAAGTTGCTCTTTTATTCCTCAAGTCTGTGTTCTGGCTTCTGTGGCTCCCTTTGATAGCTCCTTTCTGCCCCATCTGTGAAGTATGTACAAGCCCAAGGTTGTTTAGCTTAAGGCAGTGTGTACTGGTGGGCAGTGAGCCGTCTCCTTGGCAGATATATTCAGTGCTTATATTTGTGAAGAGGGTACGGTGGCATTTCTAAGTTTCTCCACAAATTCTGCGGGTCTCTTCTCAAATGCTTTGTTTTCTTTAAAAGTTAGCTCTTTCCCCCTTTGGTTTAAAGGTTGTGGTTTTAATTTTTTGAGACTTTTTTCTGATCTGGAATTTAAGCATTTATTTTTGCCAGGTTTGTGTGTGTGTCTATGTAAGGGTATATTTTATATATGCTGGATGTTTTCTGTCTCAGAATAAAATTTTCTTCTCTTTTACTTTGGGGAGTGCCTGGAAAGGAAGAGCAAGTGGGAGGGACAAGGCTTCAAGGCACATTTTGCTTTAAATCACTGATTTCTAAAGAGATTTCCCTTGTCTTAAACTATGTTGGTGGAAAGTCATTGCAATCATTTACTCTCAGAGAAATCTGACTTTTGGGACACATCTCCAGAGTGCATCTGAGCTTTCCGTCTATTGAATTTTCCTTGCTGAATATTGATACTGTTGTCTGGGTTACAGAGAAAGATTTGAGCTTACAAGTTACATTAGTTTTTTATTACATTTGCTTAGTTGGGGCTGTATTTCATTTGTCCCTGAAGCAGCTGAAGAACCTGAGCTCAAGTAAAGCCATGACAGCACTCGGTGAAACAGGATTTTCTCTCATTAGTAAAAGGTTGTTGAAACAAGAGTGTACAAGATGGTTGGAAACAGACCATGTCAGCTTCCGACACTAGGACAAAGCAGTGCCTGGAAAAGGGCTACAGTTCTCTTGCAGCTCAGGGTATTCAGCATCTCCCAGAGATCAGTGATACATCCCCAGTGACTTGGGGTGCAGATGTCATTGACCAACTGCAGCAAACTGTAGTAATCAATTTGTCAAGGCTTTCTTCCAGATGAAACCCAGGAATACAAGCATGTGTCTTCATTTGAGGTCTGGTCCAGTCCCTTTCTGTTGTCAGGTATTTTTGTATTTCAGAATGCCTGCTATGGGATTGAAAGTGGTTTCTGATATTTAGCATGTGTGTGTCCACCAGCAAGGAGATAACTTATCACTGGGTTCAATATTTTTTTTCCTTTTTTAGTGGTCTGTAGCCAGACTAATGTAAGCACTTTTATGCCTTGTCCAGTCCTGTGTTGCTGTCAGTGTCTGCTTAGCAGCCTCATTCAAGCATCCCCATGCTTATATGTAATCCTCAGCACAGGTAAAGGGGTATCTTCGCTGGTGTTGAATGCTTGAGCAAGTCTGTTCCCATTTGTGCCTTTTGCAAACTAACCCCTGTCAATAATTTATAAGCACTAGGAGGATCTCATCTAGAAAATGATGTATAATTCTTGTCAGCCATGCTCAAGGAAGAATTGAAAATGGAATGAGATGGGCAGAGACGGGCTATGAAGATGACTGGGGGAAAGAGATCCTCTCCCATGAGAAGCGACTGAAAGCTTGTAAAACTGGTGGAAAGGATGACACACATGGGAAAGGCTTGTTCTCTATATATGCATTAAGGTCACAAATACTAAGAATGGAGAAGAGCTACTGAAACAGAGGGCGGTGTTGGTTCAGGAACAGTCAGCTGCTAACTGTTAGTAGCAGCAGAAAGCAACTGTTGAATGAGCTGAAGGTAAAATGGGAAAAAGGCTTCTATATGTGTAATGGCCTTCTCAGAGGTACCATGAAGGAAATGGAGCATTTTATTAATGGAAGGTAGTTGTTTATGATACTTTTGGAAGACATTGGCACACAGGAGGTCCCTGCAGTTTGTGTGTTCCTAGACAAAAGTTGTGGGACGCTTACTGCAGATTTTTGGACACCATACTTTCTTAGGATGAATTTAAATGGCAATGATCCAGTCCCCCAAGAGTTTTCACCTGATCGTACTGTCACTGTGTGTGCATGTGCAACTCTTGGGTGTAAACAGCTGCTGCATTTCACTCCAGAATAGGTTGTATTTTAACCTGTGGAAGGAGTAAGTGGTGTTTTTGGATAATTCTGTATCTCAACCTTGACTGCTTCCAAGGTGTTCGGGGGCGATATAGGAAACATAGGGAGCAGGTGCTTGCTTGAGGAGATGGAGATGAAGATTGAAATGACTCTGCTTTTTGACGGCATCAAACTGTCTTCCCTTCAGAATAGAATGATAATTGGAAAACCTTTCTTGGACATCTAGAAGGTGATCTGGGGCATTTGCATTACTAGCCCACCTCTTTGCGGAAGAACCTTTGATTTGTCTTTTATGGAATAGGGCACAGTGCTAGCACTGACTTTGGATGGGAGCCCAGGTATTCTTTTCTTCTTTTCTTTGCAAAGAGCAGGTGGAAGATGACAAGTAAATGATGACATTATTACGCTTGCACTTTAATAGTTTCCAAGGAACTTGCAAGTAAGCGAAGGCAACACATGAAATATTCATGGTTTGCCTTTGCTCTCATACAAAAGGTTGAAAGCTTCCAGAGCCAGAGTTCAGGGTATATGAAGCATATGGAAATAGCACCTGCAGCTTTGCCAGAAGGGCTGATGCTGACCTTTCTTGGAGTGATAAATAATTTTTATATTTTTTCTTTTATCTCAATTGAAAAGAGAGATCTTGTTTCCACACTGAGGGTTCAGTCCCTTTGTCTGGAGCAGGCTTCCTTCTAGATCTCTAACCTCTCTCCTCTAAAGCCACCCTGCTTATTTAAAGGTAAAATAAGGTTTTGAAGGAAAATTTGCCTTCTGTCTTTCCCCCCCTGAGTTTATAAAAGGACCACAGCTTAAAGTGTTTCTCTGTAAATGAAGCAAAGAAAATGGACACTGCAACAGCAGAATTTTTACAACCGGTTATACCCAAGAGCAAACTCTGTCTTTCAGTACAATGCTGTAGATCTGTAAGCAAGAGGAATGCCCAGCTTGCTCCACATGTTTTTTGTGCATTTCCTCTAAGGGCCGTACTTTTTTCTTACAGCGGTTTTTGGTAACTCAACAGGCAACAAAAGTGTCTATATACCTCCCTGCTGTTTTCACTCCAGGTCTTTCTCTGTTCCAGCTCTTGACTGGCATTAATTCAAGATTCTACTTTTTCTTGTCTGCTGTAATTGACTGGCTAAACGTGCAGAACAGGCATGTGAAATCATGTAGCTCTGAGGGGATAGGTGCTTGACTCTCGAAGCACTTTGTGTCCTGCTGCTTCCCATCGCTGTCCTGCCATGGATGGAGAGATTTGTGCCTCATGTTGGAGCAGTAAATTCTTGCAGCTTTCCCCATGTGTAAGCCCCTGCAGGGAGCTGGCAGGATGTGGTGATTCGATACATAGGTGGGACCTTGGCACTGTGGCCAGAGCACTGTCAGTGGTGAGTTAAGCCAAGGCGCATTTTGTCCTGGCTGCTTGTTACTGCTGGTGATATCTGGAATACAAGAAAGGCAGGGAGACACGCATGTCTGTGATGCTACTTTCCCTCCAGCTGACTAGACAACTAGTTAGGGCTTTACCTGGGAGCTGAAGACTGGTAACCTCTGCTAGCAGGGTTTAGGGCAGGGCTGTTGTTGGTTAGAGGGCCTAGAGCTGAGTGGCAGTGTTTACCCTCTCATCTGCCTAAGTCTGGATGTGTACTCTGTATTGCATAAATAGGTGCTGCTGTTGCTCCATTGCATCCGCACACTTCCCTGGATTTTTGCTCATGAGTGATGTGATCAGGGGCTCATTGACTCCCTTCTGTTCATATCCAGGTGTAGTGGGAGATCCTTTTCTACTCAAAGCTATGCTCACTAGTACTGATACCAAAAGCTGGTGGCTTTAGTTCAGTGTGGGTGTGAAGTCCCAGGAGGTGAGTGGCTCTAGTCACAGTGTGCTGACTGGCTCTAGCAGCCAATTCTGTGTGTGAGCAGGTTCCTTCTGTGGGCTAAAATTCCCTGCTCAGAGAAGCAGTTGGTTCACTGCAAACTCTAACGCCAGCAGAAGGGTCAGGCAGTACTGGAGTGACCAAGTGCTGAGGGAACTGGAATAGGTTGTGTGCTTATGCCCCGAACCACCTTCTGTAAGGATGATCACCTACTGTATCCTCAAAATGGTAATGATGAGTAGCCTTGGTCGTCTGAAGCGTTGCTTGCTGATACATCTTTATTTTACCTCTTTGAAAAAACCTTTACCTATGAACATAGCAAACAAACAGCCTTATGGCTCATTCGCTACCTGCAGAATGGGCAGAGCATAGTACAAACCTTGGTAATGTTACTAGGAGCCTGCCTTGACTTGGGTCGGAGCATTACAGCTTGTTTTGTCTCGCAGGAGAGGAGTACCTTTTATGGGATGTCAGGGAAATGCAGCAGAACTTTAGGGATGATGTAATTAAATTAATTTAACCAGCATTAGCATCCAACTGTGACTGACCGTAATGGCTGAAAGTGTGGTTGCACAGATTTTAATATTGTATGTGGTTTACTTAAAAGTAACAAATACATTTGCTTTCAGGAAGCTGACTTCTCAACCAGAGAGTATCTGCACTTACTGCTGAAGTCGGGATTTCTCCTACTTATTTTTACTTGCAGACAGCCATTAGTTTGGAGATTTTAATACCAAGTTGTTCTTTGAATAGTGGTGCATGCACAGAGCTAAAGCTGACTGGCCAGTTCCCAGTTCTTGTTATCTCCCTCTTTTGGCATTAGTAATGGTCTCTAAAGGTTTCAACTACCCAGCTAGCCTCTTCTGTTCTCTGCTGGGGTTAAAGGAAACCAGTAGCTGTGAAAACTTTATATTTGGAAGCAAAACTAGGGGTGGAGTGGTAATAGAACAAATAGCAGAAGAGCAGGTAGTCAGTCAATACAGCCAGTTAGTGCAATGAGAGCAGTAGCAAGAGAGCAGCAATGATACAGAAACACCCTTTATCTGTGAAACTTCTCTTTGTGTGGCTTATATTTTTCCTGTGTTGGAGAACAAAGCACTGTTAGTGACTGGCATCAGTAGCTGAGCTGCTATGGGTAGATATGCCAAGGACATTATCACAGTCAGGAGTTGCAGAAGTTTGCAGATATTCCTCAGCACTTCAGCTGTCAGCGATTCTGGCATTTTGGGATCCCTCCTCCTTTATTAATCTCTGTTGTAAGTGATTGATTTTTATTTCTCTTTCTTTCAGTTCTCGTGTGTGTGTGCGTGCTCTCGAGTAATGCTCCATCACGCCTGCCCTGCCATCAGTGCTGCGCAGCACTGGAGGTGACATTTGCAATGTGTCAGCAATCCAGCAGCTTGGAAAGGCCAGTCTGCTCTGTTGAGAATGGATCTCATCACCTAAATGCTACTGTTACAGCCTGCCCAGGAAGCCTGGCCTCAGAAGGGTTTCTTGAGCACTGATAAAGGATAAGCCCGAAGAAATGAATGAATCTGCAGGGTATTTGTAAGAGGTGGAAGCTGAAGCAGAGAAAAACAGTGTTATGAATAATGTGGGTCAACAGAAGGCAGTTTCTAAATGGCAAATGGCAATTAATTTTTTTTCATCTGTATCCTACAATAGTCAAACCAGAAAGCTGAATAAAGAGTTTCAGTTGATTTGGGGGGAGAGATGCATTTTTATCAAAATGCAAATATTGTGTGAAGACAGTTTCAGTTTTGAAAACAGCTTCCATTTCTGAAAAGTATTTATAAAATACTAAATAAATCCATTTAAAATGTGAGTGCAGTATGAAGCAATTAGGAAATGCTTTCGCTGCTCAGAAGAAAAAAATTAATAGGCTATGAAAATGAATAGAAAATATTTTTGTAGTGTAATTGAATATTAATTTCATTAAAGACTTCTTTATATTTCTTCCCTCCTCCCTTCTGTTTCCCTTCCCTCCCCCTCTTTCCCCCTTGCCTCCCCTGAACTAAAGGAGTTTGAAAGCCTTGGCTGTAGTACTGGCAAAAGACTTCCAGCTCCATTTCAGTACAGTATTTCAGGACTGGGAGACCAGTCGACATTGCTCCCTAAACCTTTTGAACTCACTGGAATGAATCTTGCTGTCTCTATTGTTATCTTTATGCAGCCTAATTTCTTCTGTGGTTTTGTTCATACCGTTAGGATTCGTTCTGGAATTTTGTGTAGTTTGGAGAAGGACTAGAAGAGATGGCATAGTTTAGCCTAGATAAATGCCTTCCAGCTTTGAGTTGTGGTTGGTTTCCCTAATTGCAGGGGTGGTTTCATTCTAACAACAATAGAAAAAATAATAGTGTACCATGTTAGCTGGCACCAGAGCTTGGTAGAAATTGCAGTTCTATCACCTGCATTTTATTCCTTCAACATGTGATTGTTCTGATATGTGAATAATCCTCTGATAGTATGACAATCATTTGACCTATGCAGTTTGTTCTCTGATTTACCACCTAACAAGCAAAATACCTCTGCTTTTTGCTCTCACTGAAGGTGAGAGAGAAAAATTTCATTTCATAAGTATTTGATGTGAACAATATTGGGGTCAATTGACCAGGATACTCAGGTGTACTGAAGTATGGTGAAGTGTTGCGTCAAATCACAGCTGCCATCCTCCTTAGTGACAGGCAGCAGGAGGAATGGATGCTGAATAACAGTTAATATGCTGCAATGCATGGTACAAAAGGGAACACAGCAACAAACTGTATCATACTGATGGTGCCTCTAGCTATAAAGTGAGGGAGTGAGATGCTTAAGTCATCCTGTCCAAAGCTGCTGGATGAGTTGCTTCCACTTTTTCTTTGAATGATCTGATGAGACTTATTTAAAGGTGGAGCAGGAGATGAGGAACTGTAGGAGGAAGTACTCAAAGCTGTGCTCTAACAAATCACAGATGGATCTGTGAGTGGTGGAGGGTGAGTGGCTGGCTTCTACTGTCCTGCCTTCCTGCCTCCCCCTTTGGAGCTCTCATGGAAATTCATGGAGGGACCTGCTTGCTGCCTTCTCGCTCTACTGCTGGGTGGTAGATGGAGAGGGGTGACATGCTCACTTCATCACTTGTGGTCTAGAGCTTTTACTGTCTTTGCATACAGGCCAAGGTAGGTGACTGCTGGATCTGTGGGGGAGCTTGTCCAGCACCTGAAATGTGTCTGTGTGTCAAGCGGCACAAAGACTGCTTTCAATGTGGTGTGCAATGCTGAGGGTTAGGGGTTTTGTAAGCCGAGAATTTATAAGTGCAGATGCACTTTAATGCCTTGCTGATGAGAGCTGTTATCATGGGATGGTGGTAGGAGAGCTGGACTCTATGCTTAGGACAGCTGACCTTTCCTGAGAAGAGGTGCTACTTGCACACACTTATGGTATAAGAAGCTGTTCCTTCCAGTAAAACAAACCTCTTTTGTGTCTAATCTTCCTAGCTAGTTTAGCTTTGGTCTGTGTATAAAGGGCCAGGCACTGCTGGTGGGACCAAGAGCTTTTCCACTTGCTGATGTCTGTCTATATTATCATTGAAGGAAAATGTTCCAAGAAGGCCTTGTGAACACTTTTTCTGTGGCTGATGAGCTAATACTGAAGAATCATCATCACCTCCTTCCATCCATTTTTTGTATGCATCTAAATATGTATCCGGGGGCAGGATGGATTTGTCATTAAGCAATGGAAATAATCTTAATTCAGACTCATGCTCTGATGTCTTCTAAGAGAAGTTTCAGCATCTGTTTTCTTTGCATAATTGGAAGTGCTCAACATTATTACTGACTTGGCAGCAATGTCTGACCTAGGAATTTTATTGTGGGTATAGCAGAATGTATGCAGTGAAGATGGGAGGGAAAGGAGTTTGTGCAGTGTAGGAACATGGTTGTTTTAATGACAGTGAGCAAACAGGACGAGGAGGGCTTTATTAAGGTGAGAACAATCTCATGCTGCCATGTTTTTGTAGTCAGCCATGACAGCAGGTCTGACTGCAGCATTCACTTCTCTCTACCTTTCCAAACTTTGTGTTTCTCACATTGTTAGTAGGGAAATGAGCTGCACGGCACCCATGTCACCCAGCAGTGTGGTCACGGTCAAAAAGGGACAGTGTGAGCAGTTATTCCCCTTGAGTGAGTGTTATTTAAATCTAGAAGCTTGTGGCTTAGGACCTGTGCATGTGCTAAGGCTGGCCTAGATTGAAGGATGTTTTTGCTTTATCCTGGCTGCAGTATGCTGCTCTGAGTGCTTTTCCGGCTTTGTGGTTGCGCAGCCCTTTGGCCATCTCACAGTGGGCTTTCACCTTTCCAATATACCAGTGGGGTCAGGAATGGGTATCCCTTTTTCACTAGGAACTAGTTCATATTTAGTGACGTTTTTGGGTTCAGACTGAGTGTTTGGGTTGGAACTGAAATCTGGTCAGTCAAAAAGTGAGCTGTGAGACATTCATTATTGTCTTCATTTTCATGTCTAAACTTGTTTGAAAATAACTGCCAGTGTCTCTGCTACCCCAGTAGCTGCAAAAATACTGTAGCCAGGCTCCTGCCTTGTGCTTTCTATTTCTCTACAGGTGTCCAAAACCAGCTGTTATGTGCCATGATCACTATGTTACACATAAGGAGACTTTGTGACAAAAAGATTAAGTGTTTTACTACTGAAAATCAGAAATGGGGCAAACTGCCAGATTTTCTGATCCGGAAACTAAGGAAAAGAGCATTTGGGAGCTGATCTGTTGAGGTATGCTCAATTTCCTCCAAACTCTCCCACATAAACGTCTCTGAGTATTCTTTTAGATTCTTCCAAGGGTATGTGTTTTGCTTCGGGGTAAATTGTGTCAGTACTTCATCAGCTGTATGCATGGTGACATTTTCATGCTGCCTGACTTAAAAAGGTCAGTGATGAAAATCTTACCTTGGTTGCTGCTTTAAGCTTGAGGAGACAACAGGAGAGCATCCTTGAGCTTGTCCTTGTAGCTGCGTTGCCACAAGTCCTCTGCTTTTTCTGCAGCAGGAAGCAGATTTTTCCCAATAGCATATGTTTTCTCTCATTAACATGATACCACGACAGCATAATGTCCCCCCTATAGAGGAAAAGCAGCTGATAATGCATGACATCTATCTAGTGTAGTCTGAGCTGACTATATTTGTGCCCATGAAGTAGGCTGCACTTGCGTCAGCGATATTAGCAACTATTAACAATATTAGCAATATTAATATATAACAGCAATATTAATAATATAACAACAAAAGCAGCCATATTAACAGCTATTAGCAATAGTTGTTTGGCTCCCTTGCTGCAGTGGGCAGGTGGTTCACAGACTAAGAAAACTTAGGAGTCTTGCAAGGCAGGGCAAGTCTTTCACAGTTACCAATGGCTTGGCCAATGAAAGCAGAAAAACTATGCCAGGCTTTTATCTCTTCTCTAGGTATTGGGAGAGGGATGCGTACAGTCCGGGCTGAACTGCTGTGAAGCTCAGTGCTGACAGTGGGTAAGGACAGATCTCAAGTGAGGAGCATTGACCAAACTGTAGGGAGCCAATCCAGAGAACAGCAGAGGGCAACAGACAGCTTCAGGAGGAGGTGGATGCTTCTTCCCTTGTTCCTGTCTTTTGGCTCCTGCTATTAATTTTCCAATAAACTGAATGATTTATTATTTTTTTTAAAGAACCAATTAATTGCTTAATTTCCCTTTGCCTGGCTCTTCTGTTGCACTGGGGCACAGCAGGGAGGCTGTGTGTGGAGGAAATGCCTGCTCTATTGGCTATTTTTAGGGAATTAAAGACCTGAACAGCAGCTAATCAGTGTTTTAGCTGTAGTTTTCAATATTCTCTCAGTGTTAATGTTGATAATAGATAGCTGGCCCAATTAAAACAAAAATTATCAAAGCGCGTTTGAAGTGCCCTTAGGTAATTCTGTGCGCGTTTGGAGGAGAACAGCTAGGAAAACAAAATTTGACCTTCTGCACAACAAAATCATGTTACAGAGGATGGAGACAGTAGGAGAGTAGGAAGTAAAAATTGCTAATAATAAGTCGTAACAGATCTGGCTGTACTGGATCATTTTACCTGTTAAATGTAGTACCCTGCTTATGGCACTGAGCAATAAATGGATGTTATGTTTGAGTCATATAATCCTCTATGCTGTTTTTTCAGTGATATCCAGAGGCAGAGAAGAAGGTATCTTTCTGACCCTTGAGGCAGTTGATTCTCATTCTGAAGCATGAGATTTGATTACTCTTATCTTAGCTGCTGCAGCTATTGACAGTAAAATTAACCAGCTCTTTTTAAAGCCTAGGCTTGTTCTGAATATACTGTCCATTTAATGGGGTCAGCTTTCACTGGTGAGTGAAGCAGTGCCATCAGAAGTGGGTAGAGGGTTGGATTTCTGCTGGGTTCTTCACTCAGATATGATTTCCCAAGCATCCAATGTTGTTGGGCATTGAATTTGTGTCTATGCTTGCTGTGATGATGTGAGCAAAAGTGGCTGACTGCATATGACTGAAAACCATCAGATACCAAGTCAGCATTTACTCCTGCACTTGGCATGCTCTGTTGTTGTGGTAAGGACATCCACAGGTGGTAATGTTGCTTTATAAAATCAGGTCCCTCTAATTTAGCATAGAAGTACTGGTATCAAAGTTGAGAAGTTCCTGCTTTGATTCTGTGTGTTAAGCTGGGTGCAGGCTAATTATTTTCTAAGAGGGTGCAGAAGAAGTGGTAGTTCAAAGCATGAGAAAGCGGTGGCAATTAGGAGAGGGAGACTTCTGTTCTGAAGTCAGCAATGAATTTTGATGCTGGAGATAACCTCTTTTGGATCTGATATCTAGACTGGGATCCAGCTCATGTGTCTTGATTGTGTTCTTAACACACAAATAGACCTAGCTGCAGTCCTGTGCTTTGTGTATCTTGTGGTACTTATATACCATTAGGTATCCTTTTAAACTCCAGAAGGCTAAGAGGGCTATCTGTTACTTGGCTGGCCTTAATGTCACATCAGCAGACATACTGTAGTTGTTAGCAGTGGCCTCTTGGTACTGGCCAGACTTCAACATGGATAATTGTTTGTACCATACCAAATCAAAGAAGCAAAGTCAGTTGATGGCGTAGTCATCTTTGCTCTATCTAGTTCTTAGAGTGACAAAGCTTTGTAAAACTGCATCTCTGCACTCATGAAGAGGAGAAGCCGGAGACTAAGAGATTCACTTTGATTTTGCTGAAGGCTGTGAAGTGCTGAGGGCTGTGAAGTCTGGGTTGTTGGGGTGCTTTAGGAGTATAATGCTAGTACCAGGTATCAGAAGGACCTGTTTGAAAGCTCAGGATTGCTATAAATGGTAAAAGCTGCCCAGTCTGAGTGCTGTTATTTCAACAATACAAGTGATAAAAAGGAAAGATCAACTTTTCGTTGGCTTGCAGAACCAGTTTCATTAAGGGGAGATAAAGAAGATTTTCCTCTAAGTCGTGGTTTTGCCAAAGATTTCCTTTGTGCCACAGAGCAAGGCCCTAGGTTCCTATCTTCAAAGGGATATAGGTGCCTGATACCAGCTTAATTTCAGTGGCTACCAAGTGCTCAATTAGGAGCTAGAGCGATGTGAACCTGGTATCTCAGGCCCCAGGAAAGTTGCTCAGTATAAAGCAGAGGTGGCGTGCAAAGAAGATGCAGTTATTTGCAAAACCACCTTCATTGGACATGATTACAGAATAAGCTTGTTCCTGTGAGGTGTTGCTACATCTATTTAAGAATGCATTTCTTGCATGAATCTGTTTCCCTTTGCAGGCAGGTCTTGGTCTCTCTGCAGCTTAATTCTCCACATGTAAAACAGAGATAACATCATCCATCATTTTTTCTCAGGTTTGTAAGATCTTTGGGAGGCAGAGTTTGGCAATGTCCTAACAAAAAACCCTGACAATCCATAGGTTTGATTCAGTTTGAATCTAGAAATGCTATTTCTGTGTGAGCAATTACTTGCAAAGGTACACCAGAATCTGTCCTCCTGTGCTGAGCTGTGTAGCTCTGATCACACAAGGGGAACAAATCGCTCCAAAACACTTTCCTCCAGCCCTTCTTGCTATGCTCTGGACCATGTGTCTGTCTGCTTGGTGTAGCCAAATGCAGCACTCAGAAGTAGTAAATGAAATGGCCTAGATACTGAGAGAGCCTTTAAACTTATTATCCAAAAGGGAGTTAAAAGACAAAACTTCTGAAAACCCCTTATAGCTGATTTTCTGGATCTTCTACTCCTTAACTGCATATCAAATTGCAAATACCAGCATACATTTTCTTGCATTAGCTTCTCTAGGGGCATGGCTTACTATTACTCTATTACCTGATGCTGGAGGATGAAGTGCAGCTAAGGTTTGCAAGTTTTGTATTCTGAACTATACTCTGTCTTCAGAGGCAGCATTATTGTTTGGGCTATACAACATTAAAATCCAAAGTGAAGCTGTAATGTTGCTGGACAGTTCTGAGCTGCAGCTGGTACACTGGCTGTTAGTGGATGCTTGCTCTGCTAGCAGTGTGCTTGAGGCCACATTTGTGGCATTGCACCAACAGCCTGCAAGCCATGCATTATTAATGCACAAAGTTCTTGAGGAAAGGAGTGCATTAGTGCCTTTTGCTGGTCTCACTTCTGCAGAGAACTGGGAAACACTCAGCACCTCCTTGGCAGCTTGCAGAGTTGGATCCTGGGTTCAGAGGGGCTCTGCCTGGAAAATGTTTTCCCTGTGGATAAACTAAGAAAATGTTTTGACAAGTCATGGCACAGAAATATTCCTCTTTCACCTCAGTCAGGAGGCCTGCATAGTCTGTGCTGACAGCTAGCACCAGTGAGTCAGTAGTATTAGCCACAGTGGATGCACCTAGGAAGGTGAAGGGCTTGATGATTTGGAGATGTGTGTTGCAGAGGTACTGAGGGATGTGAGGTGAAGCTGAGTTAGACCAAAACCTGGCAACTGTACTTGAGCAGTGTCCAGAAGTTATCTTACCCTGTGGGATTCAGATGTGCGCTCAGGTCCTGACTTGACTGCTGGCTTCTCACGTCAAGGTGTTCAAAGGGGAACTGGCATTTACAAAAGAGAGTAATAGGTAGCAATTTCAGTTCTCTCATACTCAATCCTGTAGGTTTCTGGATACTTCAGCTCCTCACGGGTAAAACAGGTATGAACTTGCTTTTCAGGACATCTGGAACAGTTGAGAACAAGCATATTAATATACAGAAGGAATCCAGCTACAGTGGTGGTGAAGGTCATGAAACGCCCAAATCAATGTTCTTGGCAGATCAGACATTCTTTTTTCGATAAGAGTGGAAATAACTACAGTGTTTCAAACGTTAGATACCATCTTCCCAGAAGGCAGATGTGAAACTGCATAAACATGAGTAAACAGACCTAGCTGGAGCAGTTATTTATCCGCACAACTGAGTCTAGTTTTGAGCTATTAAACCCATTATGTCACTAAAGAAGGCAATACCTGGTTATCTTTTTTCTGGGCTTTGAATGTTTGTCATATCAGGTGGAATGGTTCAAATTTGTGGGACATTGTATTAGCATTTGGTTCTTTTCACATTGTCATCTCTTTCATTTGAATGGTTTGCAGTCACTTAAAATAATAGTAGGAAAACTTGAAAATGTTTCCCTTTTTCCACCACACACATTGTCTCACATTTTGCCTACCAGCACCCCACCACTGCCCCTCCATTAACAAACATGGGCAGAATCACCTATACTGGGACATGGCATCAAGTATTTTGTGGGTGTGAACTCCATCTGCTGATGACCCCGGGCTCGGGAAACCTTTTAGACCAGCCTTCAAAGTGACATACTAGAGCCTTCTAAAGACAAAAGGGACGCACACCACACAGTCTTGCTCTTTTTTTCTTTCAGGTGTAGTACGACTTGCACAATTTATCTGGTGGGTCCACATTTGAGAAAGATATTGTTCACCTTGGTGCTACAGAACTAGTGTCTTAAAGATCTGTTATCCCTGGAGGTTTCAGACATGTTTCTTTTGTGGAGTTGGTGACTTGGAGAGTATCTCCTTCCACAACAACAACAGAAGGTCAGATATTGTTTTTTCTGTTGTTTTTCCTCTAAGTCCAAAGAGGAATTTAGGCTGGGATAATAAATTTATGCCTGCATTTTGTCTGCTTTGCATAATCCCCTCTCTTTGTGCCTGATGCACTGATGGTGCTTAAAGTGTTCCTTTGGCTCATCCCAGATGTGATTATTATCACTTTTAATTATTGATGAAGTAATTATTATCTTAATTTACTTTAGCCTTTTTGGAGTCCATCTCTCCAAGGGGCTGAGTTTGTGTTCCTTCTGTGTTGTGAGGAATAACCACTTACTCTGTCCAGCAGGAGATACAGCTGCCTCTGGTTTAGAAAGCAGTGACTGTTATGTACCACCATGAACACCCATCCTTAGTGTTTAGATAACCCAGGAAAACTGTGGATATTAGCTGTTTGCATTTTGGTTACATTTGGGGAAACTTCCCATTTTAAAGATGGGGACACTAGCCACAGGGTCAAGTGTGGCTAGTAAACTTGGAGGGCAAAGGTATCTAAAGACTACACTTAAGCTCTCTCTGAGGGTAGCTGGCATCCTGTTTGACAGGATGTTCCAGTAAATGGGCTAAAGCTGGTATTGTGGACAAAGATGCTCACTGCGGGTGTGGATGTCCGAGACACTTTTTTTGCAAGGGGTCATGCAAACAAAGTAGTTTTCAGTGCTGTTCTGTCTCACCTCTGCTGACCCACTGCCACTACTGTATCAGTAGTGCTGATCCCTGGGCACCAGGCTCTTTACTGTGGTCTCTGGATCCCAGTATTACTGCCCTCTTCTGTAATAGTCCATGTATTAAAACCATGCTGGAGACCATTTTATAGCCTTCATTACAGCAGAATCAAGGCCGTAATTCTCCCTTGGAGCAGAAGTAAACAGATTCAGACCTCATGAGCATTATATGCCTTTTGGACAGATGAGCTAATTTTTGTTGTGACAGAGTAATGTGTGACCCAGTTTCAAAGATGTAAATTCTTCATGTCTCCTGACGCTAGCAATAATGCAGAGTTGGACCAATTCTTGGACTGGCTTTCTGATATTAATAACCCCCATTTATTTTTTTCCCAAGTGGGAACAGCTTGAGAACACATGCTGCAATTGTTTATAGGTGTGAAAATGCTACCTTATTCTTAGTAGAGCATGAAAGAAGTTAGGTTTGGACAACTAGCTCCTATGCCATTGATCTTTCACAGCAATCTTCCTCTGGGGCAGGGTGCGCAGATGCTGTGTTGGTAGGTTTTACTAGAAATATGTGGGGGGAACAAATGGCTGTGGCAGACAGCCACCAAGCCATGTTTGCTGTGGAAAAAGGGATCTGGCTGTACATAATATCATTTATTTAGGATGTTGAAGCGTAGTGTGGCACGAGCACTTTGTGTGATGAAGCAGTCCCGGCTTATGACCTTTCTTTGGGCTGAGTTTTTCACTGAGACTTTTAAGGAAAAGAAGCTCTCTTAGCCCCTCTCCTGGTTGCCAGCAGTGAGAACTCTGAAGTTAGGAGAAAGCATCCTCTGTTCTGGCTGTGTATTTTACTCCCCCTCTTGTAGCAAAGACAAACTGGACAGTGTCTGCTGCCCCAGGCCCTGTTTTTGGGTTGCAGAGAGAAGCATCACTTCTATAGTCACTGTCGGCTTGTAGTCGTAATTCTATTGGTAATGTGGGATTACCGATTGCTTGCTCTTTCAGGCTGGCAAACTTTAGGAGATTGGGTGGCACAGATGTCTGGTAGCTATCTATAAGTCTCTTTGGCTTTATTTTGCTGAAGTAACACTGGTTTATATGAGTTGACAGGTATATGGAAAGCAAGGTTTCCTAGAGCAGATGTTGTGTTTACACGTGTGAAATCCCTGTATCGTCACCCTTGAGGAGTAAAATGCTCGAGACTGCTAACCTGATCCCCTCATGAGCGGGTCTTGCATTTACACAGCTCCCCCTGCACCTGAAATGTTTGCTGGGAAAAATACGCATTTTTTTACTTCTCTCTCTTCTCTGGACGCACATGCCCACTCTTGATCTAGACAACAGCATGCTCAGGAACAAGCAAGTTCCTTCCTTGAAAGGCAAAACTGAGCAGTGCAAAAACCGAGACACCTTACTGTTAGGATATTGAATTATTTAACTCCATGCATATCAGTAACTTGTCATTCATTACAGCAGGATTTGGTGGGTATATGAACCTCATTCAAGCAACTGTATGTAGGAGAACAGGTGGGGGGTGGTCAGCTTCATAAAGGAGGACAAAAAGCCTTAACTTAGTACGATACAAAACATTAAGGAGAATTGGACATTAAGGTGGAGTTCAGGATGACTTTTCTTACAAGTAGGAGTAGAAGCAATAAAATATTCTTTTATTATTTTAATGACCATGGCATGGCTTGAATTGCAAAGGTCACCCTGAGATCTAGAGAAAGAAAGAAAAGAGTATGATCAAGGGAGCAACTCCTTCCATTTTCTCTGCCATTATCTGGAACCAAGGTAATATTCTTCTTCTTATGCCAAATCATCATAGCACCAGGCAGCTACGTAGTGTATTACTTTGTATGTACCTAGGTTTTTGTTTGGAAGATGGTCAAACATATGTTAAAAGATCTGTTTTTCAGGGTGATGAGTGTCCACAGTACCACCTGGCAATAATGGAAAGGCATCTAACAGATTTAGTGTGGATTCTTCCACACAAGAAGAAATTTCCACACTCCATGAAGATTCAAGGTGACATCACACCTTGCTATTGTGCAGAAGGATTAGGAGCTAGCAATCTTTCCATAATGGTTGCATCCTGCTTGTGTTATCATGAGCACATAAAATGAGCTGTGGGTGTCCCCCTGCTTTAGAACTGCTTAGATCTAGTTTCTAGCCATAGTATCCCAATCTCTTGTGTTCCTTGACACACAGGATGGAGTTCCACTCTTAGATACTTTGCACAGGTTTGAGCACTAGCAAAACGAAGAGGGGAAGGCATCTAGCACTGCAGATAATCCAGGTTCCTTTGGGATATCCATCAGGACCTGAGATGCATCTTGAAAGTAATCTTTGGACATATGGTTGGATAACAGCTGGGAATTTGGCTTTTTCCACCCCCCCCCCCATGGCCATTCATGTGTTGATAGTGGGAGCAATTGTGTTCCTGCTTAGGGGGATTGCAGTGCTGTGATTAGAGCAGGTTAGGAATTTGCTGATGAGCTTTTTGTTGGGTGCTGTTTCCAGTGCCTTCTTTATTCATTCTTTTCGGGTTTTCAATCTACCTGTCAGCTCCTTATTCATTATTTGAAGCTTTCTGTTCTCCAAATGGTGACCTTTTCTAACAGGAGAGTGTAGGAAAAGAGCTGGCTTTCCTAAGAAGTGATTTATAGAAAGGAGAGTAAAATACCCTAAAGAATGAAATAAAAAAAGGGGGGGTGGAATAGACACAAAACTGAAAGCAATCTGTTTTTGAGCATGGCAGTGGGAGAAGTCAGGAGGCAGTGCTACAAGCCTGGATTAAATGAGAAACCAGCCTGTATTGTGCTTACAGAAGGCAAATACTAAGGTTATTGCATTAGCTACACTGGCAACAGAGCTGCTCTTGCTGTTAACCTGAGGACGCTGACGTCGCACTGGCTGGAATTTTAGGTAATTGTGCCTGTGGCAGATGCTCCTGAAAGAAGAAAGAATACCAGCTTCAGGTGTTTTGCTGATGAAAACAAGGATTTTGTGGAAATGGAAATAAGGGAGTGTCTTAGATTGGTTGATAAGCACAGTTTGTGCCCATTTTCTAATGGATAGACATCCATGTGACAGAACCTACAAGCTGATAGAAATGGTTGGTGTCTACATAAAGCCTGACTCTGAACAGTCATGAAAAATCGATTTGTGCTCTTACTTTTGAAGATGGGTCTCCCTGAGCTGATGTACACTGGCAGAGAATGATGCATAAGCAACTTGCCCTGCACTGCATACCTGTTGTGATGGCAGATAAATGGCTGTTCTCTAATCTTGTCAGTCTGATGCTTTTCATGAGTACGAGACAGGGAGAATCACAGTTGAAAACTTAAAAAAATGTCATTTTTGGATTGCCACAGAGACTGTCACATTAAGGTTAATGTCTGAATAGCTTAAGCTACCCAGAAATGAAGAGTTAAGTACAGAAACTTGGGCTAAATTTGTTACTACAAGCAATGGTAAGAACCAGAACCTGTCTAGTGAGTTACACCATTGTCTTCCTTTATGGGGATAAATTAACTATATTATAGTCCACATAAATTGTATTTATACCACACAGATTTGTTAGGGCTGTATATCAGGAAGCACTGTCTTCTCTGCTAATGATAAAGTTGCTTTGGCATTTCCAGAGCTTGGTGTATTGAAACATAATCCAGCTATTTCTCTGCTCTTTCTCCAACACTCTCACCTTGACTTGGATTTTGTTTGCTCAGTGGCTGTGTTTTCTGGTTGCTTCCTGCCTTCTTGCTTCCTTTCTATGTAAGGACAGGGTGACAGTGACTCCTGATGCCTGCCATATTTGACAGGGATTCTTCTAATGCCA
Organism: Psittacula echo; assembly: GCF_963264785.1. Taxonomy (NCBI): domain Eukaryota; kingdom Metazoa; phylum Chordata; class Aves; order Psittaciformes; family Psittacidae; genus Psittacula; species Psittacula echo. Next base: position 13,276,513 of record NC_137743.1, on the reverse strand, counting down.
TTGCTGAAATATCTGTACAATAAGTATTTGTTGAGGACTGAAAGGGAGTCAGGTTCAACAAGCTGGATTATATGTAGCCTGAAAGTTACACAAAGTAATTCTTGGAGAGCACCGGGTGCAAGTAGGATCTCAGCATCAGCTCTGCGGCCAGTCTTAAGTTCACTTAAAGATAAAAATAATTTAAAGAGGACCTGAAAGAGAAGAATGAAGCTGTTCAAACACAGGGTAACCTGGTTTACAAGGAAATCTTGAATCAATAGGAATTGTTTAGCTAAAGGAGGGGTGATAAAATAAATGCAAAAGGCAGTTGTTAAAGGTAATAATCTTTCCCTTGTATCTGTGAAGGACTGGATGAGAAATCATATGCTTAAAATACAGCAAGGAAGAGATTAGTGCATATGAAAAGGTTATAATGATAAAGTGATTAAAGACAAGCATAGATCCTTTGGAGGTTGTAGCATTTCTGGCATCAGAGATCTTTAAAAACAGACTAGGCAAATATCTTTTACGAGTGAGTCAGAGAAAGTAGATCCTGCCTGGAGAATGGAGATTGGTTAGATCGCCTCTCCAGTTCTCACTAGTTCAACTGTTCTATGCTTCCAAACCTGAATGGTGCTCCAGGTTTATTACCTGTTATAGTCATGGCAGCAGTTTTTTGTTCCAGCTGCATCTCTTAGTGGTGTCAATGAAATCTTGATTTGCAAGAACTGGTGTGTAGCTTGGCTTTTCCTTCAGGCTTGTTAAATAACAAAAGCCTTTGGGGCAACTTGTCATGTTTTTTCCTGATACAATTACGTGTAGGCCTTTGAGACAGAAATACTGTATAAATCTGACAGATAAGACCTGCTATCATTTTCATGGGTTTTCTTTAAGGGAATGTACACGTACTTTCTGATTGCTATACATATAGGTACAAGTTTTCAGTCTTTTCCTGGAAAATAGGAAGCACTTCAAAACTGGGTCCCTCTAAGCCACTGTAGCTAAAGCAGGTAATCGTATTTTTGCACTTTTCCCTGTGCCAAAGTAATTTCTGGAGGGTAACACTGCAGCTGTGGCGATTGTATCTTTAGTTCAGACTGTGGGACGAATGATAAGAAAAATGAATTTAAATAGGCTGGTGCAGGCAAAGGTGCAGTGAGGACTGGATTAAGCTATGTACAGCTGTCGTGGTTTAAACTCAGTCAGCCATGCAGTCTCTCTCTCACTCCCGCCCCTACCTCCCCCCCTGCTCCCAGAGGGATGGGGAGGAGAATGGAAAGAATGTAACTCCCACGGGTTGAGATAGGAACAGTCCAGTAACTAAGGTATAACACAAATCACTACTGCTACCACCAATAATAATAATGATAAAGGAAACAACAAGGGAAGAGAATACAACCGCTCATCACCCGCCAACCGATACCCAGCCCTACCGAGCAGTGATCTAGCCCTTCCGGGTAGCTGCCCCCAGTTTATATAGTGGGCATGACATGCTGTGGTATGGAATACCTCTTTGGCTAGTTTGGGTCAGGTGTCCTGTCTGCTTCCTCCCTGACAGAGCATGAGACTCAGAAAGTCCTTGGTCAGAGTAAACATTACTGAGCAGCAACTAAAAACATCAGTGTTATCAGTGCTGTTCCCAGGCCGAAAGTCAAAAACACAGCAGTGCACCAGCTACTAAGAAGGAGAGAAAATGACTGCTACTGCTCAACCCAGGACAACAGCAGAGGGAGAAATGAAGACTGCTTTTGTGTCATAGTAAGTGGCAACAAGGCCTGTGAGGGGGGCAGAGGAAGAAGGCTGAATAAAGGTGGGAGAACAGTGAGGGACATCTTAATGAAGCACAGCTCAGAGGTGGAGAGTCAGATGGGGCTCTGCTTTCTGCCTTCCTGGTGGTGCTTGCTTTTGTTCAGAGTATGGCAATTCCTAGGTGCTCACTGGATCTGCTGGTATTTCCATTTTGTTGGGAGAGTAGTATCCCACTCGAGGCTTGGTGAAGAAAGTTAAGTCACTTTACTACCTTGCTGCTGGGCAAGCAAAAGGCATTTAACACATCTGAACTGTAACAGTGTATAGATAGCTGTTGGAGGTAGCTAAGCTGCTAGTCTGAATTCTCAGGTGCATGTTGCCAAAGCATGTTCCTGACATTCAAATGTAATGAAGCTTTAACAGCAGCAGGGCACTGTGAAATCCCCTTTTTTTTTTTGTGATTTCTTACTTTTGGTTTTCCCTGCCATGTCTCCTCCATCTGAAGTTGCAGTTGCACACTCTCCAAGTTGTGTTACTGCTCTCCGAGGGTCCTGTGAAGTCAGAAAGCCACTACAGCCCCAGTGGGCTGGGCAGCCAGCAGCTGTGCAGGACAGCAATACCACTAACTAACAGGAGACTGAGGCTAGACCTCAGGTGTTCATCTGGAAGATAGTAAGTGAGGATGTGGTGCAAGGCCAGACTACAAGGTCACATAGGAAAAGGCGGTCGACTTCACGCCTCAAGACTACCTCTGACAAGAAAGAAAGAAAAATCATTGTTGTAGGCGATTCCCTTCTGAGAGGAACAGAGGGTCTGTACTCCTGAGACCTCAGATGAAGTCAGGTCACTGGAGCAGTTTGCCTTAGTCGATGAGGAATGGGTTAGGGACCAGTTGAGCAATCTGGACATCCATAAATCCATGGGTCCAGATGGGATGCACCCACGGGTGCTGAGGGAACTGGCGGAAGTCATTGCTAGACCACTCTCCATCATCTTTACCAAGTCTTGGGAAACGAGAGAGGTGCCTGAGGACTGGAGGAAAGCAAATGTCACTCCAGTCTTCAAAAAGGGCAAGAAGGAGGACCCGGGTAACTATAGACCGGTCAGCCTCACCTCCATCCCTGGGAAAGTGATGGAACACCTTATCCTTGATGCCATCTTAAGGCATGTCAAGGATAAGAGGGTTATGAGGGGCAGTCAACATGGCTTTACCAAGGGGAAGTCATGCTTGACCAACCTCCTAGCCTTTTATGAGGAAATAACATTGTGGATGGATGATGGCAGAGCAGTGGATGTGGTCTACCTTGACTTCAGCAAAGCATTTGACACAGTCTCCCACAGCATCCTCATAGCTAAATTGAGGAAGTGTGGCCTGGATGATCAGGTAGTGAGATGGACTGCGAACTGGCTGAAGGACAGAAGCCAGAGAGTTGTAGTCTATGGGGCGGAGTCTAGTTGGAGGCCTGTATCTAGTGGAGTGCCTCAAGGGTCAGTACTGGGACCAGTATTATTTAATATATTCATCAATGATTTAGATGAGGGAATTGAGTGTACTGTCAGCAAGTTTGCTGATGACACTAAGCTGGGAGGAGTGGTTGACACGCCAGAAGGCTGTGCTGCCATTCAGCGAGACCTGGACAAGCTGGAGAGTTGGGCAGGGAGAAACTTGATGAAATATAACAAGGGAAAGTGTAGAGTCCTGCATCTGGGCAGGAACAACCCCAGGTTCCAATATAGGTTGGGGAATGACCTGTTAGAGAGTAGTGTAGGGGAGAGGGACCTGGGGGTCCTAGTGGACGGCAGGATGACCATGAGCCAACACTGTGCCCTTGTGGCCAAGAAGGCCAATGGCATCCTGGGGTGTATTAGAAGGGGAGTGGTCAGTAGGTCGAGAGAGGTCCTTCTTCCCCTCTACTCTGCCCTGGTGAAACCACATCTGGAATATTGTGTCCAGTTCTGGGCCCCTCAGTTCAAGAAGGACAGGGACCTGCTGGAGAGAGTCCAGCGCAGGGCGACAAAGATGATTAAGGGAGTGGAGCATCTCCCTTATGAGGAAAGGCTGAGGGAGCTGGGTCTCTATAGTTTGGAGAAGAGGAGACTGCGGGGGGACCTTATTAGTGTATATAAATATATAAAGGGGGAGTGTCATGAGGATGGAGCCAGGCTCTTCTCAATGGCAAACAATGATAGGACAAGGGGTAATGGGTATAAACTGGAACACAAGAGGTTCCACTTAAACTTGAGAAGAAACTTCTTCTCAGTGAGGGTGACGGAACACTGGAACAGGCTGCCCAGGGAGGTTGTGGAGTCTCCTTCTCTGGAGACATTCAAAACCCGCCTGGACACATTCCTATGTAACCTTATCTAGGTGTTCCTGCTCTGGCAGGGGGATTGGACTAGATGATCTTTTGAGGTCCCTTCCAATCTCTAACATACTGTGATACTGTGATCTGTGCATGAAATCATATGTGGGCTAGGCAGAGTGGACTTTGCATTCCCCTTTTAATGGTAACCTCTAGAAGCAACTTGAAATTGTCAATGTGCTGTGTTGTCTTTATGTATATGTTTGAAGTATCCAGACTCTGCATCTCTAGGTGCTACATACCTTGTAGGATAGCTCCACAGTAATTTTGACCTGTGCAGCATGTTGATGACTAAGTACACAGTGGCAAAGCAAATGTGATCTGATTTTAATACAAATTCACTTACCCCATTCAATCTCAACACGGATTGCTTTTCCAACATAGTGCCCATGTTGGGCAGTTACTTCTGTGGGCTCTATAAATGCAAGCTATGCAGACAAATCAGTATGTTGTCCAGATCTCTGGTGTGACTCCTGTAGAGGGGTCAGTGAGTCACAGAGTCACAGTAAGTGGAATGTGAAACTGCTTCAAGGTCCAAAAGATGCAGTTTGCTGCATCTGATGTGTTTTGACAGGTAGGTGCTATCTCAGCCAGCTCTTGATGTAGCCCAGAGGCACTTCAGGTATAATTTGGAGCGTAGGCTGCAGTTTGAGATCAGCTATTGTTCATTTGTTCTGTTGCTGTGGCAGATAGGCTTTGAGTCACAAAGACATTGCCAAGGTCTATACTGTCTGTCTATAGATCTCCATAAGGCATTGGCTATATGACCATGAAGCTTGCATTGGTTGGACATCCATCGGCCTACCTCCAAGGCTGCCTCTTGCCACATGATTCATGACTGCTGCTTAGTGGAGAGAGACTATCATTATGCCCTTGTAATGAGCAAGGTCGTTGTTTTTAAGAATGCCCTGAGGTGGTGGATCTTATTCACACCTTAACTGAGCAACACGTGAACTTTACTTTCTGGGCATCATGCACAATCCGCTTGTGTAGCAGGGAAGGAATGATGGTCTTGTGGGTGGAAAGCTTTTTGATTCACAGGCTAGTTGAGTCTGTTGTCTGTAAGGTTGGCTGCCAATTAAATGTGGTGAAAACTTGGCCTGTCTGAAATCAGTAGGGATGGGTGTCTTGTCTTACATCTCTCAGTGAATCACCCCTGTGCACAGATGTCCAGATACTGAACATATGCGCTTACTGAACATATGCACTTTGCAAAGCCTCATTTATTGCAGATTGAATTCAAGCAGCCTTTGAAAACTATAGCATTAAATGTGATATGGGCCAGCAGGGAGAGGGAGGTGCATACTATATGTGATAAGAGGTAGTGTTTCCAAGGGTTTCTTTTCCCATGCTTAACTTTTGTTTGTTTACAGAAAAAAAATAATCAATGATCTGAAATTAAATTTGCATCTGCTTGATGGAATGAGGAAACCACTTTATTTATGTTTCCCAGATTAAATTATGTGAATGGGGTTTTGTTAATTTTGCTTTTTATATTTCAAAGACATGTTTCTGATTAAATTTAAGAGAGCTTGGTTCTGAAATATAATTTTGAAACAGAAAATCCAAGCTGTGTAAGAAACCAGTGTGGAGGCCAGATAACCTTATCAACTGCTGTTTAGCTCTAACCTTATCAGACCCCTTGAAACCATTTTGCTCCTAGTCCTCCAGTAGAAGGGTTTATTAGGTTGGGCTGAAAATAGGACCATTCCTGTACCAGACTTAAGAATCCCCCAAAACTGTACCCCAGAAAACTCCAGAATTTGGGGTACAGTGTAGAATTTCTGCAGAGAAAATAGTCCTAGCAGCAAATACCATGGCTGCTTCGTGTGGTACTGCTGAGAGGGTGCTGCCCTGCACACTGCTGCCCACAACATCCCATATCTGGAGAGGATGTTTAGAGGTATGCTTGTTACCTACATACGGAGTTGCCTGGGACAGTTCATTTGTGTTCGTCCTAAGCTGTGTTACAACCCACTGGGCTGTCTCCAGAACTGGGTTTCCATAAGCAGACTGTACATTTTTACTCGACTTGTGGGGTTTTTTTCCTTTATACAGGAGAAATGGTGGTAGAGGATTTTTAGTTTTGGTTTGTTGTTTTTTTTTTTTTATAGTGATCAACTATCTTAAGCAACTTTTTAGGTGCACAACACGATACACACAGGATTCAGGGCTTTACTGCTGTTATTCCTTATGCTACCCATTGACCAAAGGTGTTTCTATTTGAAGGGAGCAGGACTCCTTAAATCAGAGTCATTTAGGTGAGGGAGGGTGGCGGCTCTCCAAGTCTTCTGGTCCAGCTCCTGCTCAGATCAGCTTCAAAGCTGTATCAAGCTGTGATGTTAGATCAAGTTGCTCAGAGCTTTGTCCAGACAAGTTCTGAACACCTCCAAGAACAGAGATCCTGGGTCTCTAATGTAGCAGTTGCTCACTTTAATTGTGAAGGACTTTTCTTCCCTCCTTTGTACCTCCCTGGAAATTCACTTGGGGCACCTTGTGTGTCATTGCCTCCCAACAAGGTTAGTGCTTGTCAGTGAGACTTGATTCCCTTTTTTGAGATAATGACTCGTAAGTGTAGGGGGATCATAGATAAGGGAAGTGAAAAAATGCATCCCTGAGCTATTATTATTTCTGAACGGGGCCAGCAACTTCCAGTTCGAAGGCTGCATAGTAAAAAAGTAAGATTCATTTTCTGCTTGTCTCCCTGTTTCATTAAATTCCTGGTCTCAGCAACAGATTCATTTGGACTATTTACTGTTCTTGTTGCCATCTTTGTCACTGGAATGGGATATCAGCATGTTAATGCCTCATATAACCTGTGAATGATGGTAGAGCACTGTCGCTCTTTGACATTTTCAATGCTCTGTAATTTCATTATCTGGCCATTCTTCCCTTTCCCTGCAGTGTAGTGTGTCTGACATGGTGATTGCCACTTCTAATGTCTTTTTCTGCTCCTACTTCCAAAGATTTTCCTCTGTCATTATTGGTGGTTCGTCTTTCCCAAGAGGAAGGTAATTCTTCAGGTTACAAAGAACTCTCTCTTACATCCTCAAACTATATATATATATATATATATATATATATTTTTTTTTTTTTTTCTAGTGGGAGAAATAACAAATTGCTGCTTCTTTGCAGTTTTTATCCTGAAGGATTTTATAGTACCATGTTGGGTATATAACCATCACTCTTCACTGTAACATGGTCACTTTCTGAGTGAAACAGGAAAAGTCTATAATAGAGAACTGTTAGTTCTGCTCTTGTTCTTCATACATCTTATTTCTTTGGGTGCCCTGATCTCTACCTGAAAATGCTAATACAAGCCAAACACTTAGCTATTCTTATTGCAAAAATGCATTTTGGAAAACATGTTAAAAAAGCAGAATATTTAAAAAGTGTCTTCTCATTCAGCTAGAGAGCAGAGATGTATCCGCATGCTTTACTGCTCTCTGTGGTACACTTCATACAGTCATCTTGGCATTCTCAGATTCCTCATTATTGGAAGGATGGAGGACAATGGCAGTGCCCTTGACTTTTCCTTTCCTGTCTTCCTATGGTACATTTCAGGTTTTTTTTTTTTGGTGGGATTTTGATAGTTTTTGTTATATTTTTGCAGTGAAGGTCTGAAATTTGTTCAGAGGAGTTGACAAATGTCTTGGGATTTTCAGGGTGGGGAGCACAGGAGGTTCTGGGGATTGTTCTAGACAATACTTGTCCCTTCTAGTCCTACCTTCTTATGATAGCATAATGAACTTGTGGAGTGAGTGTATGTTGGTGACTGGTTGAAATCCAGCTTGCAAATGTATCTGGATATCAAAGGTACAGAGGTCAGGGCTTGTTTTAGAAAAGTGGTTGGGACACTCATTGAATACTTCTAATTGGTGCTAAACATCGTTGTTTCCACTCTTGCACATAAATTTCTCATTATGGCATTACTGATGTTCCTGGGCATGAAGCAGTATGCCGTTGTGTTGGGTGCTGGACTGTGACACCTGTAAGACTTGGGGTTTAGCTTGTATTATGGTATACTTGTTACGATTCTTTTGTCTGTAAATCTAATCCCATGCCTCCCTCCCTCCCAGGCACATCTGAGTTGTTCTTGTACACTTATTAATTCTCTATTAATTCTGGACTCTCCAAGGGGGTGATGTAGTGCATGGAAATTTACTCAGTGGCAGAAATACAGGTTGGTATTTAGAGCTGTGATTGTCACCATTTGCAGTAAGGACTTCTAACTAGATAGATCCTTGTGCTAGACCTCCTGGCCTAGTACGGGACATGGTGATGTACTGTTACTTGCACTAGAGCAGCCAGTCCTTGGGCTGCCAGTGTTGCCACATGTTCCTATCAAGGTTGGCTAAAGTGGATGAAATGCACAGACAAGTGATGGGAGCATTCAGCAAGGTGGAAGATCTGACGTACAAAACGAATATTTAAGACTGAAATCCATATATGCATAAATGGCCAAAGGACTTCTGAAGTGGAAAATGGGACATGAATCTACATACCTGTGTAGTGAGCAGAGGGAATGCGTGGTTCTGAGGTAGTTATGAGCAGGAGCTGGTAAGCACTAGCTTGCTGGAGAGAACTGTTGGTGAAGGCTGTTAGACAAAGAAGGTCAGTCTATATGCTGCTGCTTTGAAACAAAAAGGGATCAGCTCTCCCTTTTCTTGACTGACTAGAGGGGAATCCAAAGGAGACCAGACTCCTTGGACTAGCTTTAACCTTTTAAAGAGAGGAAATATTTAAATTTAATGTCTAGAAAAAGCTTTATGGAGCTGAGTTCTCAGCCACTCTGATTAATCTTACTAAAAAGGGTACCTTGCTTTACAGCTTTAAATCTTCTTTGGACAGAGTATTAGCAGTTATCCCATAGGGAACAATCCTGTATTTTCTGGATGAGCTAATAGGCCTTTTGCATCTCTAATTTCTATTGTGCTGTGAAGATGTGGATGATTGTTATTAAAGGCCGTGAGAAGCAACTGGTCAGCTCATTGCCAAACTGCTGTAATTCATGGGTGTTGTACATGGTCTGCAGTTTGCTTAACATTGCAATTCATGTATTCTAAATAGTTTCCATAGTGCTTGGCCAATAAAATTACAGGTTTATTATGTTCGTGCAGATCTCTTGCTTAATCAAGAATGCTATGCATGCTGTGAATGCAAAGCTGCTTCTCTAAAAATACCCCTTGTTCTCTTGATGTAAGAGCACATGAATCAAGTTTGTTTTATTTTTGCTTTATGTTTGAATGTAAATCTAATATTTTTGAATGTGAAGGGCTCATGGCACCTGTAAGTACTAGCAATAGCTGTTCAAGTGTGATCTGTGCTGTTCTTTGCTGGTGTAGTTACTGGAGAGACCTGCATCAATTGCATTTTGAAAGGCTGGAGTGGAGAATGCCTTCATTATGCTGTGTTGCATATATAAATTTACAATGGGATATACTGTTCCTTTAACTAGGCTTGCTGAAGATTCTCTTTGGAGCACTTGTTGGTCCTGTTGTAAAAGGGCCCAGAGAAATATGTCTGTTTTCGTAGGTGCTTTGTAAGAAGTAGTTTGTAGATGATCACCTTTGTGAAAGGACAGTCATAAAACAGCAGAGGCAAAATGGACCTTTGGATTTGTTCTTTAATCTGTCACAGCTACTTGAAAGACTTGCTACTCACCTTTTCCTACCTGTGCATCTTGCCAGGTAAGACAAAGAACCTATACAGAGTTGATACTTTGACAATATCAGCTTGAGTCAGTCGTTTGGTCCACACCATGCTTCAGTCTCTGGTAACATTCGGAACTCTATTCCTTTGCCAGCTCAATATTTACTCATGGAAAGCATATTGTAGTTTGTCTTTGAACTTTATTATCCCTTTGGAGCAGGGCCCCATCACGGTTAACTTCTGCATAGTCACAAAGGTAGAACAGGAGACTTCTGGATCTAGCTTATGTTAGTCCTCTGTTTTGGAAGCTGCTGTTAGAATTATTCTTAATGATGAGTTTACAGGCATTATATGAAATTTTTAGTGGTGGGTGGGTTTGTTCACTGAAGGTTCACAGCACAAAGCAAGAACTTGCACTGGAACTTGTAGAGATGACCTACTATACCCAAAGAAGAATTGGCAAATCTGATCCTTAGAGCACTATTTAAGATTTTTTGCTCATGTCATGTGAGAATAGGATTGAATTTCACCTTCAGATAAGCCTTGTCATCTTTCTCTGCCCTTACCGTCATCCAGAGACAATCAGAGACTATTTCTTATTTCCATTCTAGACTCTAATAAAACTTGACAGGCTGGTGCGCCAGACCCGTCTCCAGCCCATGTTTTTATTTCAGAGCAGGTGCCAATCTTAGGTTTTATTGTATTGCCATTCAGTCTCTCTAGTATCTGTTATGACAAGGAGTGACAACGGGATGTGGAATGTCTGAAGTGCTGATCCTGTGACTTAGTTGCGTTTATGAAGACAGGACCTTGGGGTGTGAGTGGTTAGGGAAAGGAGAAGAGATTATTCTGATGGAAATCCAGGACTCTTGACATGGTAAAAGGGAAAATGAAGCTATCACAGACCTGGGATAATGACCATTACAGATCTTATTTAGTCAATTTGCATTCTTCCTTTGTCTCACTGCACAACCATTCCCTGTTATGTTCCTCAGGGGGCAGAAGGATTTTTGGAAGTTTTGAGAAGCTTCAGGTGCTCACTGAGAGCATGCCAATACAAGAATAGTCAGTGGGACTATTCATGATGTCTAGAGCCCTTCTGCAGTGGTGGGCAGTTTTTGATATCTCAGTGCAACACACAAGACAACCCTACAGCCCATGTAGGTGAAATTCTCTGAAGGTCGTGTGGAGACCTTGCAGAGCTACGAAGTATTTTCATAAAATAAGAGAGTCTGACTCTTCTCCTTTTTTTGCCTCCAGATTTTGGGTTCTGAATGTTCTTGTAATGGTAAAGAGAGCTAGCACAGCTGCTCACAGAGCAAAGCACCGAGTCTTCCTTTGTCATGCAAGAATGAAAAAGATGTATCTTCTGGGTTATAGCATCCCAAATCCCAATTTTAAAAGTAGTCCCACTTTAAATGTCAGTCAGCAATCCCAGTTGTCATAACCATGATTCTTATGAGGAAGGATACAGACAGCGACTTGAAATGAAGACTGTGCTTCAATTTCCCTGTTGGCTAGGGAGCAAGTTTTTTTGTGTCCAACCAAGGAAATTTTTAGGTCCCTAAGTAAAAGAAGGAAAGTGATTTCACAAGGTTAAACATTCTGAAAGTTTCCTACTGCAGTGGGGGTTGCAGTTTGGTGCAAGTAGGTATTTTCATCTGGCCAACTGCCCCCGGGCTCCTAAAGGGCTTGCAAAAGTCTATACTGCTTTGGATTTCTGCAGTGGTGATTTGCTGCTTTTCTTTTATACAATCCATATGCATAATGTAGAATCTGTACTTCTGAGCTTCCTACTTTTACAGCTTTGAAATTCTCAGCCATAATGCTGCATTAAAGGAGATTTGAATTCAAGTACCTCTATTTTTCTCAGCTTCTTTTTTTTTAAGTAACAGAACACTTAAGTCTGTAAGAAAAATTGTCCTTGACAGCTTTAACTGCACTGTTCCACATCTCCCTATGCAGATATTAACACAAGGTATTTCTAATGTGGGGAAAAAATATATTTTCCTTCTTACAGAGCTCAATACCAGATGAATGGATTTTTTTCTTAATTTGCCCCCCTCTCCTCCCAATTGTAATATTGGGTCAACACCAAAAGTTATGATTTCTTTATGGATCCTGACATATTCCTTCATCTCCCCCTCTGCCCTGAAGTTGGTGCCAGTTCTTCAGAGAATAATTTTTTCTGCATGGGGAAAGAGAGGACTGTTTGGGTTTTGTTTGTTTTGTTTTTCCTTTCTACAGGGTCAGAGTTTAAGTAAATACATTTTACCCATCTTTAGGTAATACTCAAATTGGGAAAAATGTTCACTCTGTATTGCTTGCTTCTTCCAAAGCTTTATTTCCTTGGCAGGCACAGGACTGGTAACACGCTGCTTTAGAATAATGGTTGTCTGGCTTGCGTGACAAACCAGAGCTCTGCTTTGGAGGTTCAGGTCCCTCTTCTGTCTTTATTCTCCCTCTTAGGTCCTGGGTATATTGCAGGCTTATTGTAGCCTCTTGCTGCCTGGAGGAATCCTCAGCCCTGAGTTAGGTTCCCATGGTAGGGCATCTTAAGGGCCTACTCTTTCAGCTGACATGGAAGCAAGCATCCCATCCGTCTCTTGGATTCACAGATTTGAAGTCTTTATATGGCTAACCATGAAGGAGGAGAAACCATGGTGTGTTCCTTCTCTCAGGCAGACAGTAAAGCACCTGCTCATGTTTCCTGTTTTGCTTGCTCGGAGGCTGCCCTATATCTGAATGAGGTTTTTTACAGGCTATTGTGATATAGATTATGTTAATTCTGTATTACTAATGTAGTTGCAGTCTGAAATGGTTAAATGCCAGTTGGAGGCAGAGCTGAATCCCATGGCACGTGCCTACTGTGAATGTCCATCAACTGGCTCCTATAGTTCCTTCAGTTATCAGGCAGAATCCAAACAGCTCTCACCCCATGGTGCTTATGGCTGCTCTCTGGAGGGGATGGTGTGCAAGCTTGGATGCCTCGTAAAGAAGGGAGAACCTGAATCTTGGACTCAAGAATTCTCTATCCCCCATTCTTGTTGTGTATCACTGAAGCTGTTGCTAGTGTCTTGCATAGGCCAGTGTGTTGTTAGCATACCTGTTTCTCTGTATTCTGTAGAAAGAACAGAAGTTGGCTTTGTCTTCTTAGATGAAGGAGGATGTTGCATCTGGCTGGCTCAATGTGGTGGATGTGCACAGAGAAATCTTTCCTAGCCCAGTTTCTGGAAATACTTGGTGAGCCAAATTTCATGGAAGTCTGCTTGATGAAGGCCCTTCAAAGGAGGCAACATCAGGGCTCCAGGGGCTTTGCTGCTCTGCACAGAAACAAAGACAGGAATTTGCACAGAAAGAGTGAGTTTTCACAGCAGCACATGAAAATAATTTTTCTTAACTACTTAATAATACAACACAAAGAATAATAACAAAAAAGCTATGTAGCTATGGCACCAGGAGCTCAGGCACTGTAGTGATGAAGAAACATGCACATGATGAGTACAGAATAAAAATGAAAATAAATATGATTATTAAAATCAAGAGTAAAGATTAGTTCAAAGGAATACCAGTAGGAAAAGGAGCTGCTGGGGCAAAATTTGACCTTACCACAACTGAGCCATTAAGTTTCAAAGTAGGTTTGGGCATCTGCAGATAAGAACTACTGTATAAACATAGGTTCAAGGTCAGAAGATTGCAGTCAATTGCACAGACCACGTTTTTATTACCTTAATATATAAGATAATCAGATCATTTTCATCTTTGTTGAATCTATAATAATGTAAAAATATGTTAATTAGCTAGTTAGCACTCAAACTGTTGCTTCTGACCTTTTGTCTTTGGAGAGCCCTGACTCATGCTTGTCTCTTACCTCCAGCACTTTCCAGTCCTTTGTGTCCTGCTCAGCCTGACTGACCCAAGCTGCCTGTGATAGCTACTCACACATTCTAAATTCTAATATAAGTGATATTTTTACCTTATTCTTTTTGTGATGATTCTCATAATTCACTTTCCCTACTATTTAATTATATTTATAAATACTCTGCCTACGCATATTTAAAGAATTATGATTAAATCATGGGTTTCTACTAATGATGTTACAGTCATTCAAGGTCAGGTATTAAGTGTGGAGGAAAATTTAAGTGTGAGCTTAAGTACCTGCAGAACTGTAACAGAACAATTTGTGCGTTTTGCTCTTTTCCCTCTGTGCTTACACTTGTCAGTTGGCAAACTGCAACAATCCCTATAACCCTGGGCTGTTTTGAGGAAGGGAAATAAACTGAAGTCTAAGGTACTTGGATGTTTTATAATAGAGATCCAGTGGCAGGTGTGGAAGGTCTTTCAACTGGCTACTAAAAGCAGATGCAAGGGTTTGTCTCTCAGAGGGTACATCCTTTTCTTTCATGGTAACATCTATGAAACTCCAGACTTTTGGACTAGTTACCCTGGAGGGAGAACGATGTTTTCCCAGAGTAATATTGTTCAAATTTGAGCAATAATGTCTCAGAATAATATTGCCATCACAAATTAATCTCCCTGCAGGTGGGTGAGCTGGCATCAAAGCTGGGAATAGTTGAGAGGCTCCGATGCCGTTTGCCAGTCTGAGTGACAGGGCAGTGACCAGGCTGCACCGCTCACATGGTAGCTTCTCCGGCCGCCATCTCCTGCTGTCATGTTGGAGCAAAGCTCCTTATTTCAGGGAGCACAACAGGCATGTGTTTCTGTGACATGGTACCTAATTCCCTGTTGTTGTTTTCCTAAGCTAACAGTGAGGCATTTTCTCATGAACAAGTAAATCTTTGGGTCCTAGACATGAGGCTGGAAAGAACTTCAACAGATTATCCAGTCCATCTCCTGTCCTCAGGGAGAGAGGGAATCTCTTGCCCATGCTCTGTTCCACAACAATTATTTGAGTTGCTAATTGGAGTCTAAGGAAGATCAATAATGTTTATATATGTATATGTACTTGTGTAGGAGAAGATGAAAGAGAAAGAGAATTGAGAGTTCCTGACTAGAGCCTGCAGTCTGAAATGCAAGAACAATAAGTGGCTTGAATTTTCTTGAAAAATCAACTCTTTGGGAACTTCTTTCTCTCTTTCTTTCAGAAATGATGCTGGAGAGAGACTCTTCATCAGTGACTGTAGCAACAAGACAAGGGGTAACGGGTTCAAACTTAAAAAGGGGAAGTTTAGGTTAGATATAAGGAGGAAGTTCTTTACTGTGAGGGTGGTGAGGCACTGGCACAGGTTGCCCAGAAGTGGTAAATGCTGCACCCTAGGCAGTGTTCAAGGCCAGGTTGGACAAAGCCTTGGGTGGCATGGTCTAGTGTGAGGTGTTCCTACCCATGACAGGGGGTTGGAAATGGGTGATCTTAAGGTCCTTTCTGACCCTAACTATTCTATGATTCTATAAAATGGCTTAGACACAAAATTCTCCACATAGTTTAATTTCCTTTATAGAACTAGTCAGTCTTGCCTTCAGTCCTCAAGGAAACCGCTCACCTGATGGACCTGATGGCTGTGGTATCTTCTCTTCTGTCAGCCCTCTACCTCGCTTTTTTCTTGAGAGCAGTCCTGTGAAGGAAGTGTACCTACACTTAATTTCAAGTCATTCCTTATTTTTTGGGTCCCCATATCTGAAGCTTTAGATGGTGCTTCAGAAGGTAGGTGGCTCCGCAGAGTTAAATTGCTGTACAAAATCTGCTGGTTCACAGATAGTATCAGGAGATAATTGGAACAAGAATGGAGCCAGCAAAGTAACTGGGGGCCTTTTTTCATTTTCTTCTTAACTTAAGTAAAGATGTGCACACAGCAGCTTTAAATGGAAGACAGAGAAGGGGAAAAAAGGTAAAGTTTCCAAGGCTTTGATGGAGGCTTCTTAGCAAAGGGAAAAAATGGGAGATATGATGCAGCATGGATTACTGGATCAATAAAAATAAATTATGAGTTCTTTGCTATCACCTCTTATGATGTGTGATAGGGGATGCTTAAATCATATCACCGCCTGCCAGGAGAGATTGTATTTATATTTAACTGAGTTACACAGAGATAAAGCTCAGGCTTCTGTTATTTTAGGCAATCTAGATGTCTTCTCTGGTGGGAAAGTGTGTTCATGTGCAGCAAGGCCATCCTGAAAAGCTGGGAAAGATTCTCTGGAGCACAACTGCCTTATCAGGGAGACGGGTCAGATAACCTTGGGGGTCTTTTCTGTCTCTGACTAGTGCTACTTGCAAGCTGCTGATGGTTTTGGTGTGTCCACCCTCCCCTCCAGTGTATTCTAAGGGTCTGGAATTCTGCTTAAATGTCTCCTGTGTTTCATTGCTGTCCTCAAAAAGGTGATTAATTCACAATGCCTTTCCCGGACACCCTCTCCTGATGGTGTGTGGCTAATAATTCTAAAAATACTTAGCTTTTATGGAGTGATTCCCCTCCAAAGAGGACAAAGATTTTATGATCTGACCTGGTAGCTATGTTTAGGGTCCTATTGCAGCCACTGGAACAGAGTCCAGCTGTTCTTTAAGGGCTGATAACCTTGTTGGGGTCCTTCCTTTTATTTCTTTAGAAAGGAGATGTTAAGAATGTGGTTTGTGTGCTCTAAAGGTAAGCATGTAGGAATGCAGGAAGTGTATTTGCTGAAACTTGTCGTCGCGCACGGAGGGAACACATGCACAATCAATATGATTGATAAAAGTGATCCGTTTATTGTGCTCAAATAATGGGTATATATAGTGTCAAACTGCCACGTACACACAGCTTCCCGTAGTGATTGGTTGGCATATACAGCATTGGGTACATTCCAGGTGCATTTCGGTGATTTTCCCCTGCTCATATACACATCCTCCCCTCAAGGTCTCTGCTCCTAGTTCACAGACAATTTTTAGCTACAAGGTAGGCCGGCTGGTCTTCTATCTCTGTTGGTTAACTTCCAGGGTTTTTACACTGTCGGCAACTGTACACAACTGATGTTTTTTCTCACTTTCACAGAATCTGTGCTTAATTAAGCTCAGACATGGGAACATGACCTTTGCTTGCTAACCATGTCTCCACAATTCCCCCTTTTTCTTTTTGAGCAAGTCAGATGGACGCTACACTTTTCTTAAGCATTGATATCACACACCGCAGCATACAACTTGCTATTAATACGAATAAGACTATTGCACATAATATAGTTGCACCTTGCATAAGCAAATCTTTCAGCCATCCAGAAATTCCCCATTCTCTAAAGAGTTTTGTCAGCCAATCCAAACCATCATCTCTTATTAGTCGCTTGACCCCTTCTCTTAATTGTTGTATACTTTTATAAATTGACTCCGAATGATCTGACAAATTCATACAGCACATCCCTTCAAACTCTGCGCAACCATGTCCTTGTGCCAACAACAAAAAATCGATTGCTGCTCTATTCTGTAAGGTGTCATGACGAATACTATCGACATCAGTTAAAAGTCCGCTCATAGCAAGTGAAGTAGCATTTGTCTGTCTTGCAAGCCAACAACCTAGTTTATTTAATGTTGCTAAAGCTTGAGCTCTAGCTACTTTGGGAGCTAAAAATGAGGCAGCTATTATTTCACCCAGGTTCCAAAAATTTACTTTGTCATCACAGCTCAAATAAAAAGCATGCTTTGACCTTCAAGAACACAATCCTCTTTTGTATATTATCATAGTGCTATTAGGGATAAACATGCCTAAGATATCTACTGTACATAGGCAATTATATGGGACTTTACATAGGACGGCACCCCCTGCCAGGCCCGATCCTGTGGCAACTAAGGCACTGACTCCGTTTCTGGCTACAAACAAAATCCCTTATTGAGTGAGCTTACAGGCTTTTATAGTATTCTGCCTAGCGGTTAGTAGTGGTTAGTTCCTTTGGTACTTTTCCATCACGAAACGATCTTATTGATCACGCACTTTCTCAGCCAATCACATTACTGTCCACGCACTTTTGCTTGACCAATTATTTCTAAACATAGTTCTTTGCCATCACTACTCATTATATCGAAATTTTCACTTCCCTTTGACTACACATTCTTTATCATGTCTTAAGCATCCTCCTGTTTCCAAATTTACAGTCCTCAGAAATTATCTTGCTGTTCTCTCTTCGGTTCCACCCGATGTTCTTTCTCCGGTTCTTCCCAACTTGTCCCTTTCACTTCTTTCAAGGTTTGTGGTTGATAAGAGTCCAAATGTTCAGGCTCTCGCCCAGGTCTACTGGTGCAGCTTCTTGTGCAGCGTGTTGAAGACAGCTTTTTTTTTTTTTTTTTTCTTCTTCACCCTCTACACTACCATTGTATTAGAATCTTTCTAGCTTTTGTCTTAGCATTTTCTAGTAGCTGCTGCAAATTTGCATGCTCTAACATCTCTTACAAGTAATAAATCCACACAACACAAGGTATAGTTTCTCATTAGTAACTGGCTAGTAAATACAGGTGGTTTTATACACAAAATCACAGCCTCTAATAATAGCTACATTACAAGCACACATATTCAAGTTGTTACTTTTCAGTTACCCCCAAGTGATGTCAATCATTTATTTTTCTCTTCCTCTATCTCATTCTGCTTGGGGTATTTACTGTCAGCTCCTATAGCTGAGGTATCAGGTTTCTCCACTTGTCTGTCCAGCTTATGATAAGGGTTAACAAACTCTGCAGGTAGCCACCATGGATCTGTAGGTAGGAGGATACAAACATACCCCCTCTCAGCTCCTGAGAAGGAGCTGGGTTAGAGTGACTCAAAGGCATTCTGATGGGAAAGGCATGTGAAGCTACAGCTGCCTGCCTGCTTAGCAGCATCCATAAATACCTGCTAGCAACCACACTTTTGCATTAACCCTTTCTTGTCCAAAATGTTAATCTGCTACCCATTAAAACTTTTACACAAACCCAACAACAAAAAATACACAGAACACTGTCTGTCCCCAACACACACACACACACACACGCATGCACATGCATGGGATCCCACAAGCACACTCCATACAACTACAATATTCAAAACACAAAGCCCAGACAATCATTACTTCCACTACACAGTCCCTCATACAGAACGTGGCGTAAGGACCCTGTGAAGACAATCAAAAATCAGCTTCAAGCAGCATCATCGCAGTGTGAGGTCGCAGGCTCAACTTCAGCGGGCGCCCCCGCAGAGGCTCTGCCTCCCCACATCACATGAGCCTTGGGCTTTTACACTGACCAAAATGCACACTCGTTCCAATGCAGGTGGCCAGCCTACATGGGAAGAAGTGGTCAGCAATATCCTTAAAAAGTCTTCAAGGGCTAATAGAAACACAGATATACATGGATATATATTTCCTAACTTCTAGTACATGTGGATAACAAAGAGACTATCAAATGAGTTGTATATGGGGATTCAAGTCCACAGCCTGCCACAATACTCATCAATACTCATATAACATGTTCAAAAGGCTATAAAGGTCCTTTTTTTTTTTTTTTTTTTTTTTTCTTTTTTCTGTAGGGGCCAATTTGTCGTCAGCAGGGAGGATTCCCCCAGGGTAGGCTTTGAGGGTTGTTGTCGCTCGTTGTGGAGAACCCCCCTGTCCCTCGCCCTGTCGCACAAAGGGGAGTGTTACCAGGACTCACAACACTCCACTTCGCGTTTTCCTGCGGCTGCGGCTGCCGTTGTTGCTGTTGCTGTTGCCGCGGTTTCTGACAGTCGCGCTGCAGCTCTGGCGCTGCCCGCTCGGCCGCGCGGCCCGAGAGCTCCGGCCGCGCCTCCCGGGGCACTTTCCTCCACAGTTCCCGTGCAAAGGTCTGCACCCGCGGCTCCTCCACTCGCAGCGCCTCGGTGTCCCGCAGCCGCTCCTCTCCTGGAGACAACTTTCTTGATAGCACCCCACGTCTCCTTCCATAATCAAAGAGGGCAGTAAGCCCTTTTCCTAGATCCTGCTTCTCTAAGAAGCACTTAAATAAATCAAAGGCCGCTTGTCTTTCCATTATTCACTACTCTCTCTTTTTTAAGTTTTGGTACCAATGCAGCTCACCAGCAAGCAGGCCAACTTAGCCGGCGGCGGAGGCTCCCTCTTTGTCCTCCAGGCTCAGAGGCTCCTATTCTCTTTCAGGATTGACCTCTGTCTCTTCTCCGGGCTTTACCTTAGGACTACTTAGTAGTCCGATTCTTTTTTTTTTTTTTTTTTTTTTATCATAGGCTCCTCTTCTCTTTCAGGATTGGCCTCTTTTTTCTTCTTTCACTGCCCGTTCTCTGCCCGGCATCTTCGACCAGCAAAACCGAGCATTTTTTTCTTCTTTCAGCCCTCCGGATGCTGCTTCTCCGGTGCTTTCCCGCTCCGTGCGCAATTCTCCCAGCCACTACGGGTACCGGGGTTCCTCTGTTGGTCGCTGTTCGGGCGCCAATATGTCGTCGCGCACGGAGGGAACACATGCACAATCAATATGATTGATAAGAGTGATCCGTTTATTGTGCTCAAATAATGGGTATATATAGTGTCAAACTGCCACGTACACACAGCTTCCCGTAGTGACTGGTTGGCATATACAGCATTGGGTACATTCCAGGTGCATTTCGGTGATTTTCCCTGCTCGTATACACATCCTCCCCTCAAGGTCTCTGCTCCTAGTTCACAGACAATTTTTAGCTACAAGGTAGGCCGACTGGTCTTCTATCTCTGTTGGTTAACTTCCAGGGTTTTTACACTGTCGGCAACTGTACACAACTGATGTTTTTTCTCACTTTCACAGAATCTGTGCTTAATTAAGCTCAGACATGGGAACATGACCTTTGCTTGCTAACCATGTTTCCACAGAAACTGAGGCAGGATTTACCAATGTTTGTTTGTTGGATTTTGGGGGTTTTTTGTATTTCCTTGGAAAAAATGTACATGAGAGAGATTGTTCAAATTTAATGTCTAGTGGAAATGGAAGAGCAATGTAGCTGATGTGCAGGTGCTATACAGCTAGTGGCCATGAATACCCCTTGTCTGGGTGATAACTGGAATCTGGTTCGGGAGGAGAAGGACCTGACTTCTTTTGCCATGTTATTGTGAAACATTATAGTCAGATTCCTCTGAGTCCTGGAGGCATTAGTCATTGCTTTGGTGGTGGTGTTGCTCAGCTGCATTCACAACCATGGCATGGACTTCTATGGGCAAGGCACCTCTGAATATATCCTAAATACAGTCCGGACACCAAAATGCTTAAAACGAAAAGCATGAGCAACTGTCGAGTTCAATTCAGAATCCTTTCTAGTTTATGGGAGCCCAGAAAGGTAAATTCATGACACTGGAAAAGGTGCCTGTCTCAGTGTTGATACCAACAGGTGATTTTTCTCTGAAAGGCTAGGCTTGCCCTTGAATGACAAAGCAGAGAACCAATGTACAAAAGTCCTGCCCTGTTCCTGCTGGTGTTCATATGAGAAGAGGGAACTGGGTTTCCAGAGCTAGCTCTTTCTTCAAAGCACTGTAGTGGTTTTGGTTTTTAACCCCCTCAAATTCTGTACATTCACTATAAGCCCTGTAAATGGGAATTTCAAACTGCTGCCTATATCCTGGGGGTTCTTTTATGAAGATAACGTAATCTGTCTCCAGCGTCCCAGGGGAATCCATAGGAAGACTTCTCAGTGCTCTGGCTCCTGCTGCCTGATTTTCATGGAAATGGAGGAGGAGAAGGGACAGAATGAGCATACCCTGACAGTTTTTGTACTAGAAAATGAAAAGCTACACAAGCAAAGAAGGATAAAAGGAGAATATATTTCTTTTAGTTACTGGTTCTTGTTTTGAGGATGAATTTGACAGTCTCAGCTGTTCAGAGATCACAAGTTCACTGGAACATGTTTTGCTTTTGTGTGTGATCTTGGGACTTGTCTCTTTCAATTTCAGAGGGTTCTCTTGTCTGCACTGCCTGAAGCCACCCACAGATCTACATCTCTCTAGAGATTAAAAAAAAGAGAAAGAATAAAAAAAGAGAAAGTATTTTGCTGCTGCTTAAGTTGGCATCACTTTACTCTTGTAAAATTGTTGCTCTGATTTCCAGGGCAGGGTTTGGCCTGTGTTTATTGTTGGTACGTCTGTTGTTTTCTTCTCATGTCTTAGGATGTGCCTTAACTGCTAGTATTTGGAGATATCTTTTCTTCAGCTGCACTCACCAGGCAGGGGAAAAGAAGGTAGATTGGTGTTTAACGTGTAAGTGTTCCTTTTTTTACTAATTGCTCTGTCTTACTGTGGGTGAACTTGAACTGATGCTTTATCTTCCTGGTGATACCTCTTAGCTTAAATTAACTGAATGTGTTGAAGTGGATTATTTCAGCTATGTTAAATTCCTGGATGAAGACTCTCTTTCATAATAAAGTGGTCTTTAATTTGACTTTTCTGATGTATTTGCAAAGTGAATTGAACCAAACTCTTAGAAGTTGATTTGGATTCTTTTTCCATGTAAAGAAACACTTAATCTCTCTCCGCCTCTGGTTCCTTATCAGTAAAACAAAGATGACATTGCTTGTCTTGTTTCACAGTGGTCATGCTTGCAGAATCTATAAACACCTGTGGAATTTACATTCCTCAACTGGGATTTTGTAGTAATGCTATATGGCTCTCACAGTGGGAGATGGCACTTTTGGGTATTGGCAACTGCACTTAGACCTCCAGGGTAAATAAGGATGGTGATGTGTAGTGTGATCACACATAAGTGTGGTTTTGAGTGTGCATTTGTGTGAAGAGATTTTGGTGGGACCAAGGTTATCTAGTAATTAGTTTTGAGACCCACTCTACCTTGGTCTAGGAAAATACTTTTACTGCCATGGAGTTAATTTTCTTCAGAGCAGCCCATGTCATACTGTGTTTTGTATTTTTGGTGAAACCAGTGCTGATAATGCACCGGTATGTTAGGTATAGCTAACAGTGCTTCACAGTGTCAGGATTTCTGTTTCTCACTCTGCCTGCCCTAGTAGTAGCATGGGGGCAGTCAAGAAATTTGGGAAGGAACATAGCTGGGAAGCAGACCGGGACAGGTATTCTGTCGCAAATAGCACCATCAGTAATAACAGCTGTGGAGTAGTCTTCCTAAAATAGTCATTGTTCAGAGGCTGGCTTTGCATTGTTCTGCTGTGGGAGGCAGTCGGGGACTGTTTTGGTCTGTTTCTTTGTTTGTGTCTTCACTTATTAAACTGTCTCTGGAATTACAAGCTTTTCTCACTTTTGCTCTTCTGGTTCTCTTCTCCATCCCATCCCCCTGGGGTGAGGAGAGAGTGTCTTGATGGGTGCTTAGTTACTGCACCACCACCAAAAAACCCCAAAGCGAAACAAACCAACCCAAAAAGAAACAGCTAAAGACCTCCATAGAGCAGTGCTGCCTGGCTTTTAGGTCCCAGAGAATTTTAAGACAATTTACCTTCAGCAATTTACTGATACTGTTTCCCAGTAGCCTGTGGTTGTTCACATTTGAAATTTACTTGTTGAGTACTGTTGCTCTCATATGAATTGGGGAAAGGCAGATGAAAATTGCAGCCAAGCATCCTGTGGCTGATGTGTTTGGGGAGAAAAGATTGCAAACACCATGGGAATAGCTCTTGTAGGCAGGAAATGGAGACCCCAACATGCCATAGGAAGTGAGCAAAGAGCTCACATTTTTCACATGTGCATCTGTCAGTGATCTCTGTTGTGCTGTGTGTGCTTTGCCTAGTGCTCATGCCTTTGCTCATCATTAATTAGCCTTGGTAAACATGTGTACATGGCTACTGATGAGTTGTGTTAATCTCTGTGCTGATATAGCAGGATCATTTAGAGAGGAGATGAATCTCAGTAAGTGGATCAGTGCTGGCCTTTCAGATGTCCACCTGAAATGATCACCTACTCTCTCTGGCTGCTGTGCTCTTATCTCTCCTGTCTCTAATATGAGCGTTGACTGATACAGGAGCATTGTCTGCCTTTGATGTGGCATTGTTTGGCTGTTCTGAAGTTCATTGTTAATCTGTTGAAGGAAGTGCAACGCCTTTAGGCTCTAATTTGTGGGAAACAGTTATATATTCCACCGTGGGGTATATGTAAAGCACTTTAACAGTTTAAAATTCACAGGATCTGGAGGAGGGATTAATGAACTAAAGTAATTTTCCTTCATAGTAAAATTTTATAGGAATGAAAGATTGTTACGCCACCAAATACTCTGAAGAGCTTTTGAGCACTTCTGTGATTTATAGGTTTAGAGATTCCTAGTAACTGTCTGAACAATAGGGATCCCTTCAGGGATGTGTTTTCGAGATGGAATGACACCTGGGCTACCATTCCTGGTTACATTTCTTTTGCTTTCATGCTAGTCAGATTGTGTTAAGACCCAAGGCTGCTGTATTGGACAGTCTTGGAGACTTGCTGGCCTTATTTTAGAGAACAAGTCCATCATACTAAATATGATTTTAGTGGTTCAGTATACTATACAGCATGATAAAGGGATTTTTCAGTGCCAGAGACTCTCAACCTGTAACATAGTATAAGCCATTGAAGATAAATAATTGACAGGGTTTAGCATTTTTGTCATGCACATCTTGTAGCAGGGTATTCAGCAGTTTTGTTTCTGCAGAGCAAAAACATATGGGCTGTGGAGCGGCATGTGTGTAAAATAAAGTGCATAAGGAAATTCTTTTAGGACTGGAATATCACTTGTTTCCAAAGAAAATATATTTTTCTGATTATCCTTTCTCCATTCCCCCTTCTGTCTAGAAAACCCAAACAGTTTATTGAATTATTCAGGTCATTTAGTTTTGTGTAAGCTCAGCCTGAAATTGCATTTTCCAGAGGGGTTGTATTGCCTTAAGGGAGTTGTAATTCAGCCTGGCCTATTTCCTCTCTCCATACTGCAGGCTGGTTTTCCCTTTCTTCATTCCCAACCAGCTAAGCTGCTTGGTGCCCTCAAGGATACCTGCGCGAGGGTGTCCTGGGAAACAGAGCCTGGCCCATAGGGTATGGGAGAATTTCATATCTGAGCTGCATTCCCTGAAGTGAACAGTATGACCCTGGAGAAAAACACAGCTCAACATTGAGCTGACTTGAAATTAATTTTGGGGAGATTGGTTTGATAAACAGAAACAGTTTAATTTGGCACTATAAGGGTGTTTTATTTACTTTGATTAAAGAATGCTGAAGTGTAAGTTTTTTGCTGTTTCTGAATCAATATCGCTTGGAACTTTTTTAGCTTTATTTATTTTTCCCAGAGTAAAATGCTTTCATCTTAATTTAAGTTGAAGAATGGGCATTTTCCCTCAGTTCAGGGAAAGAAAGCATTTTGTTTTGTTTCGAAATAGTGCATTAAATGTGAAATCTCCAATTTTTAATTGAATTCAGCTTTTAAAATGAAAACCATCAAGATTTTCATACAAAATTATCCTGGCACAGGAAAGCTATGGTTATTTGTTAGCGTTGACGAAAACACGCTAAGCTTCTTCAACTGCAAAGTAGAAATTGGAAACAAATGTCTCGGCTTGAACCAATGAGGTGTGTATGTATTGTTTTTCTCTCCTGTCAGAATTCAGTTTGGAAAATATGTCCTATTTTCCTTACATTTCATTTCATTCTTTTTCAGCTAAAGCGTTCAAATAACAATGCCTTAGAAATTCTGGTACTTGCCCCTGATATCTGCCCCTGATATCCCTGCTTCTAGTTTCCATTCAGGCAAAGTGATGTGGAGGCCTCAGAATAGCCTCTTGAAATACTTTAAAGATTCCTCTGCTATGCCATGTCAAAAGCATCCCATGAAAACAACTCAGGAACCAGTTGTGCCTTTAAGGGTTTGTGTCTTGACCGCATGTGATATGTCCATAGTAGTTAAATTTGCTCTGTGGTCTCACGATGAAGTGTTGTGGGGGAATGTGTTTTCCCAGCTTTTCTTGGGGAGGTTCAGCCTCTCCAGTCCTCTCTGGGTTTGAAACTCTCAAACTAATGCAAGAGTTGCTTTTATTGAATCTGAAGTGTCTTGTCTCAAAAACAAGTGGGGACAATGTGGAGGCTACATGGGGTTATGGTGCAAGAGTGTTGCCTGGCCTGGGCCTGTTTGGTTGCTGTAGGTGACTGTAATGTGTATTAGCACTGCCTAAAGCAACTCCTGCCATTTCCTAGGGCCTTTTGTGATATTTAACTGCAAAGGGATGCTTGGGCTTTTGTTTTACCTGCATTAACAACAGGCAGAGCTGGATTTTTGTTAGTTGTCCTGGGCAAAAATCCAGAAAAGCCTTACTAGACAAAGTGCTTTTACTTTGGTTTTATACCCACGCGCTGAGTAGGATTCAACCTACTCCTGTAAAGCTGCTGTTATCCTGTGGTTTGCAGGGTTTGTGCTAAAGAAGTGACATCTTCAAAGATATAGGGCGTAGGAGATCTGGGAAGAGGCACACAAAGAGCTGGGAGAGGATGGATGCTGCCTTTAGTTGTAATTGCAACTTCAGGTGGAATTACTCTGTTGAAATTTGACCAGGACAAAGAGATTTTATTTAATACATACAGGGCTGGATCCAGGATCCACGGAACTCAGCAGAAACCATCCTGCTGTCTTCAGTGTGTTTAGGCTCTGAAACTGGAAAGCTAACTTTGTGAAACCTCACTGTAGTCATGAGCAGTAAGAAGGGTGTTATTTCTGGTTGGGCAGGGCTTGTGCTGTGATGCAAGCAAGAGACTCTGGAGAGGGGTCCTGTCTGAGCCCCTGTGGAAATATAGGGAACATCCTAAAAATGTTGCTCTCATCAGGTTTTAGCTGGGGGCAGACACTGTTGGGACACATCCCAGTTGATGTAAAGGGAGGGAGCATACAAACCTGGGTTGCTGCAACTTGCGGCTGGCTCTTCCCCCTTTGTATAGAAAGGAGTGTGCAGGGTTTTAGTTGCGATAAAAAGGATATTGTTCTTATTTCCTCACTGCACAGCATCGGTTTAGGCTGACATGGGCTTGCATATGCTGGCTCACATCTGCCTGGCAGGTTTCTTTTCACACTCTGCTGGAAGCAGCTTGGCTTTTATCTTCCTCCTAAAGGTCTCTGCATGGTGAAATAAAGGGACTAAATGCAACTGGGAATGGGGACAGGGAAAGTAAATCCAGTAGAGAGGAATGCTCTGAGCATCTATTGTAAAGCCATTAAATTGGCAGTGACTGCGTAGTCACGTACCAAGGTTCCTTACAATTTGAACAGGTCTTTTCCTGGTATTATGCTGACAGTAACAGACTACTGCAGCCATTGTGATATTGATTAATCCTTTGGCATTTTTCTGCAAAGATTTAAACTCCTCACCCAGCAGCCTTTCAGCTGGGAAACCCTAATGAAAGGAGTGGCAGGTAACACTGCTGTGGGGGGAGGAGGAGGGAAGGAAATGTGGCTTCTGTAGTAGAAAAGATCCTTCTTGTATAGGAAAACATTAATGAACTCAGCCCTTTGGGTTACTTCTCTCATTTGGACCAATCTTTTAGCCATACGGTGAAGTATCTGTTAACAAAACAACTCCCACCCCTCCAAGTGTTCACTAAAAATGCCCCCAGATGCTTTTACATCCCAAGCAGATGTAAGAGAAACTAGCCTGTTCTTGAATCCTGCAAGGGGAAAACTAAGCTGAAATGTTAAAATGATGCAAAACTAAAATGAAGAGATGCCCCAAAGCTCTCTTTCTGAGGCTGGTCCTGTAGAATCTGAGGGAATGAACTGTGTGATATTAGTTACTCTAAAATAGCAAGGAGCAGCTGCTCAAATGCTCTTAACTTCCACTGTAGAATCAAAGGTTCTTTCTGCCATCCTGTCTGAGCCTGGGAGCTTGCACAGAGGCTCACAGGTTATCTGAATGCATAGCCGCCCTTCTGGTACAGAAAGGCACTGGACAATGTAGGTGGAACCTAGAATTACATTTACCTCTGAAATACAAGGTCAGAGTACTAAGGATATCGGAGAGATGTTACATTCCCCTGTGGTCCCCCATGTGCTGCTTAAGTCCCCTCTCCTCCTACCTCAGCTTTGCAAGTTTATGACTTGAGAGTGTTTATGGCTTGTCAGAAAGTTAGTGGGCCCTGAAGGCTCTAACTTACCTTGAGCATTAAAGATACAGTTGAAGCTTTGCTTTGCTGAGTATCTAAGCTGAATATCATCCTCTGTGTTCCTCTATTTTGCCACTGCATAAAGGGTGATAGCATGTGGAAATTCCCGTGCTGTTGGAGTCAGTGACTGCAGGTAAAGAACAACAAAGATCATTCTGGGAAAAATGGACTTTTGCTGGATGGGGATCCTCATAAACAAACTTGCCAATTCTTTCCATAGAGAATCAGCAATTTGTGGTAGAACAGGAAAAAAAAGCTGTAATTTCTGATCAGGCTGTTGGGTTAAAAGGGCACATCTGATAACGTCCCTGACCTTGAATAACCATAGTTGTAGGGAGGGCAGCTCAAGTGTTTGATTAATTCCTGTTGGCCTGTTTTATTTCAAATGCAAAACATTTTTGAGATTAAAATAAATGTTACTGGTTGCATGATGCATTAAGATAATGATTTTCTAATTTTTTAAACTTACTTGATCCTATAATACTAAAACTTTAATAGATAAATGCTAAGCTCTCCTTTGAGATAGATGCCTTGTGTTTTGTTACACAGTCTAAAGGAAAACTTTGTTTTCTCTTTCTTTTCCCTTTCTCTTCCTCCCTCCCTTTCCCTTCCCTAGGTGATTCTCATTCTGACAAAGCTCTTCGACTTCAACTTGGGGAGTGTTACAGAGAGTTCACTGTGGAGGTAAGTGGATGGTAGAAATCACAGCAACGGGCATGGAGGGGTTGCACTGTAACTCTTGTAAAGTGGGAATATGGGTAAGGGAGGATAGCTGAGCTGATCAGGGGAGGAGGTAGGAAGGATTGTGAAATAACAGGACTTGCTTTTTGGAAAAAGGACACATGATTAAGAACACATTGTTTTGATGAAGTGAAGACTGCAAAAAAGAGGGATTCTAGATGTAAGGGCACTTCCCTGGCACTTCCCTAGCACAGAGAGAAGCTTTTGTTCTCACCTTTGAGTGTCCTTAGACAACTCTCTTAATTCCTCAGAGTCTCTAGGAGACAGTGAGAAGAGCCTCTATAGGTGATACATGCTTGCTAGAACAAGATTCGAGTTGATATGCAACACAACGTATGATATAGTCCTAGCCAATCTTAGCCACATTCTTCAGCCCTGTAAGCTGAGATGGTTTTCTTGGCAGTGAATCTGTGTTGCCTTGGGTTGTAAGGACAATAGCCACTAAAGGACTAGAGATGTCACAGTGAGGTACTGGTGTCCTTGCTATGGACAGACTAGGATAGTGTCATGTACATGCCATGCACCCAGTCTGGTGTGAGAGATGGAGCATCCTGGCCTGCAGGAGCATGCTGAAGGACAGAATGTGTGTTTGTAAGTATGTGTGTGCATTTAAAATAAAGAAATAAAAATCCTCCCCCCTCCCCCCAGCCCCAAGCTCCCCCAAATCACCCCTATTAACAGGTCATTTCCTTGTTCCTTAATATCTGAAATGACGGGTAATTTCTGCCTGTTGGGGATTGCTCTTCCTCCTAACATCCTGCTTGTGGTGTGGAAATGCTATGCCTTAAATCAAAGTGTTATTAGGTGTTTTTTACCTTAGGGACAATTGAAAAAAACAACAAGGCAAAATGGTTTGTGAGAGACCAAGTGCCTTATGTCAGATTTAGCTGGTGTATTACAGCTATTGCACAAACCTGCTGAAAGTGCAGTTGGTGTAGTTGCAGTTGGTGCACTGTAGCTACTGCTCCAGCTGTGAGCAGCTCCTTGGTAGATGTTCTCTCGTCTTCTTTCTCCCCAGCTAATTTAAAAGCCCCTGCTTGGAGCAGAATTTGGGCATGTGATGCAGGCTTATTCCTGTTAATGTGCTTAATGTTAAGTAGAGCTCTTGAAACTTCTCAATTTGAGCAGTACTTCCAAAGCCTAATTGAGCTGTACTATGGTAATCTGCAAAAGTATAAATAACTATGCAGCTAATAAGAGAGAACACAGTCATTTCCACTTACCGTGGTACTTAGCAAGGTATTAAAGCCTTAAAAAACTTTTGCCTTTTTACCTAACAAGTACAAATAGCACTGTGATTGTACTTTAAGCATAATTGCCAAGCAATCTACTCTGCATAAGTAATGCAACAAGCAGGCGTATCCTGTCCTTATGCTAAACTCACAGTGTCACCTGAGCTCTGCAGAAAGGTAATAGCAGCATTCCTTTTGGAGTCTTCCCATAAGGATGGTTATGTCGTTCAGTGTCCATACAACTGAAGGCATCCAGTATTGGTCATCTGGGGAAACATACTGATTTGTGAGCATGTTTCAGTGTGTTCTGGGACATTTCTGTATCTTTTCTGCAGTGAAATGGGGGCCAGCGTGGGGCCTAGAGACTCAGAGATGTTGAGAAGTCAGAACCTCCTAGGTTCTCTTCCAAAGTCTATGAGGAAAGCTCAGGATAAGAGCTCATAGGAAATGCTGCTGGGCATTAAACCTTTGTTTCCCACATGGAAAATGCAGGATCAAGCCATGTTGCAATTCATAGGGGAGCATAGAGTCTTTGAGAGTAACTATGAATTTCTTTGCAAAGGACATTGTAGAAATGCAAATAGATACTAAGTGAAAGACTCCTTTTCTCTGGATTTTCTGTTCTATTTGCACAGTAAGGCCTCTGAATCTTTGCATTATTTAAACTGGAACTTTTTAATATTTTCTTTTAAATTTTGGAAACACTGAAAATTTCACAAGGAGGATCTGTCTTTGCAGGGTGAATTTAAGCCTTCTGGCAAAAGGTTTGCTTTCCTTAGTTACTTTTTGTAGCTCCTTCAAAATCATCTTTGAGCCCTCAGAACTGATGGGTCACAAACTGAATGCAACTATGAAGTACTTATCAGAAGGAGGTCTGGACCTCCAGAAGAGTTTTTTTTTTAAAACTCCAGGAGTTGCATTGTTTGTTTTTGCTTAAGTTTGTTTTCCGCTCACCCCTCTTTTCTGGGAATACCACACATGCTTTCTGCTAACCAGGAGTGCTGTCCATCTGAGCAGTGGGGCTGCGTGACGTCTATTCTGAACGCTTGGCAAACACAGTTGCTCCCACAGGAAAGGAGAGTCTTTTGTGGCAGAAAGCAGTGAATCACATGGCCGTGCTTCAAAGGATGCTAAGATAGAGCAGAGTACAATAAAATCTCCAAATATCATCTTGCTTCTGCCTGCTTCGTGCATCAAAAGCTCTTCCTCAGTCCCCCCTGCTTTATAGCATGAGAGGCTTCTATTAATGGAAAACTGAATTGCCATATAAGAGAAATTTCTAATCCCTGCATCTAAATACAAAGACATGTAAATCAATAAGAAAACATCCTGAATGTAATTAAAAAAGGGAGTGAGAGCAAGAGGAGAGAGGAGAATGAAAATTTACATTGGAAACTAATGTATCAGGCTGATATGAGTTTAGACAGAGGAAATACTGGTCAGCATTTAAATGCAGGAGCACAGACATTGCTCTAGTAAAAAAGTCCATGCTTCTGGAGCCCAAGAAATCACAGAAAAGGCCTCCATTGCTACTGAAGCAGCCAGATTCACGGAAAAGACATTCCTCCCGCATCCCAGCAGCCACATCCCTCCCCCTTGTGAATGCCACATCTCTTCTTGGTCACAAGAGATACCTGTCAGTTGTGGTCTGGATCTTTGTTTCTCCCTCTTAACTGAGTGGTGGAGGTGATCATTTTCCTCCTGTGAAAGGAAGCTACTTGACTGTGGTTGTACTTGTGATGGAGTGAAACATCAGAATTTGTGGACAGAAGTCTTTGTGTAGATCAGCAAATATAACTGCAAAATTTTTTTAAGCTTTTCAGGCATGCAAACCCTTTATAAGTTCTCATTGCCTAGCAAAATATCTAACTGGATAGTTAAAAATCCAGCTATATCCTGCCTGATTTATGTAAAAGTGGATTAAAGGTTGGACTTATGCTTCCTGTAGGTTTTTTTCCTCCCCGCTAATATTATTTCTCCATCAACAAAAAGAAAACAGTTCTCCCTCTTAATCTGTAAACTTACGTGGTTTTGATTTGAAGTGCTGTTGGAGCATCTATAATTCCCAAACCCTCTGTATGCCAGAGTCCCTGCAACCTCATTGCCTATGATGAACAAAATGTAAGCACACAGGAGTGATCCGTCATGAAATACAAACTCTCTCTGTAAACAGTGGGGGCCAGGCTGTTTTACAGGACTTGTCCAAGAAGGCATCTACTGAATAGAGGAAAATGTGATGGTTAGATATGCAGAATATGGTGTCTGAAAGGCACTGTTCACAGCCAAGGGTTAAAGAGCTGGGTGCTGGGTTTTTTTTTCCCCCTATTTTTCTGTTGAAAATCTCATGCAAATTTTTTTAGAAGGATGTGAGAAGGGAAGATCCATTCAATGGCTTATTTATTCAAATGTGCATGTTCATAATGCTTCCAGATCTGACCATAGAAATTGTGAGCGTGATAAATGAGTTTTGATTTGAGGTGTTTGCTATGTTCAGATGTATTATATGGAGAATTCTGTAGGTTGTAGGGTAGGCAGCAAGCCCTTTCATTAGTTAATCTTGTTGCTGTCCTGTTTTTTCCTTCTTGTGTTATGAGTGTGACTAAATGGGAGGAATCTATAGAGCTCCTTTTCTTATTATGTGGGCCTTTTAGATTTCACAGGTTTTATGAGCAAAGGAAGAGCCTTGTGAATGTTTTCTCACTTGTTGCTAATGCTGTCTGCTGTTAAAGCTGTACAGTATTGAAATAGGTTTATGTGAATGTGACAATCTAGGTAATTATTTGAAGTTGCTATTGTAATATTTAAAATGTTTTCAACTGTTTTAGTCACTGTGGGTTGAGCAGTTATTTCTGCGAAGATATGTGGAACAAAAGTTTTTCCACTGTTGCCATTTTTAGTATTCAGGAACATGTATATTTATTACGTTTGTTATATTTATTTTATTTATTTGAATTGCAGTAGCTAAAAAGATAACCTCCATCCCAAGAGAGCTTTCAACCTCAGATGAAGACAAAGAGGCAACAGGGCCATGCAGCAGGCAGGAGAAGCACAAGTTAGCAGGGCAATATTTATGATTGATGTGATAGCCATGACTGCAACACATCAGCTAATTAGGCAGTGGGGAGTAGTTCAGATTTTCTTCCAAAGCGTAAGCACTTGCATGTGTCAGCTCTGAGTCCCTGCTGCCATTTTACCCACCTTTGATGGGTCCCCTGGTGTTTGCCTCCTCTGGCTGTTGTCCCAGTGAAATTATCTGGTGGTACATAATGCCGGCCCATGCATTAACCCATACTCAAAACCATGACTCTCTTTCTACTTAAGAGGCTAAAATGCTGATGAAGGAATTCTTACATATATTTCTTCTTGTTTTCTTGTTTATAAACCAAGAAATTATGTTTCCATGGCATTAGTTGAAAACTCCCAAGCATCTTTTGTGCCTGAAGAGGTTGGTCTGTCATCTTAGACTCTGTGTTGAGTTATAAAAAAAACCCACCCCAAAACAACAAAAAACCAACAAAACTCTTAGCTTTTCAACAGAGACAGCTGCAAAACAAAACAGCTGCAACTTCTAGCTTGGAGACAAGAGGAGTAATGGTGTGTTGCACGTGGAGATGGCTTCAGAAACGGCTGCTCTGTAGGTGTGGTATGGTGAATGTGGTGTGAAATGCCACGTCTCCCGTTGAGAACAGAGGCTTAGTTTCCTTGTTCCAAATGTGGCAGCCTCTAAGGTGGATGAATAAGAAGGCAAAGATCAGGATATTTGACAAGCCCAATTTAAATTTCCGTATCATCCATAAACCAAGCTAAACCTGAAATAGGTCATGACACAGCCAGAGCTTCCTTAAAAGAGTGTTTCTATCCCAGTGGCAATGCATTATTTAGCCTGTGGTGTTTAGAATGGCAACTTCTGGTTTGTGCCACAGCCTTTTGCTCAATACTGGTCAGGCTCCACATGTTTTGCAGTGGGGCATGGTGGTTTGTCTGGAAACTGATGTATTGAAATTCAGTCTTTAGACAGCCACCATGACCAGCTGACACTTTTCTGCAGTATTGTCAAAGTTGATTATATTTATTGTTTTTCACTTTTATGCTGACAACATGCATCTTAGATACATGTTATTTTCTGGAGGACTGTATTCAGGCAGAAAATTAATGGAGTTGGTTTTCAAAGTTGTAATGCTTCCCATTATTACATTTAGTTTGGCATTTTTAAAGAATGCTGCAAAGTGCAGAAATTCTGTGCTGATAAGCAGAAGGGTTTCTTGTATTTGCAGTCAGCAATAGGGGCATGGAGGGAAGGAGCCAGCTGAGTGTGCAAACACAATCCTGACCTCTCTTGGATTTGAAAACCAGGGTGCCCAACAGTTTAGCATCTCCACTGTTGTTGTTTGTTAGATTGTATAAATAGTCTATCTCAATGATGGCTAGCTTTTTCAGGCTGTGGGAGGCACCTGTCAAGATCTTTGTGGTTGAGAGCTGCTAGGTTCAGACTATGTTTGCTGAAGAACTAAGAGGATGGGGAACTGCAGCAGACAACTGCAGTGTGAGATGAGAGTTGCTCCTTAGGGCTTCCACCACCCTGAGTTGTGATTAGCGTGGGCCTTCAGCAGCATCTCAGAACAGTGAAGTTCTTAACCTCTAGTATTTTTCCAAATTTGTTTTTTCCCCAGAGGGGGTTGTTCATTTTACCCTGACTCAGTGCAGCCTGGCTGTCAGGCCTATCCCAAGATGCCATCTTGGGATAGGAGCCACACTTGAACTATTTGGGAAATGCACAATAGCTGCATATTGGCTCATTCCTGAGATAGCTGCTGCCAAATGAAGATCATGGCCATTTAACAAAGAGAAGTTCCTTGATCCAAACAGCGAGGCAGTCACTAGCTTTGAAGAATAGAAAATGCAGCATCCTTGAGCCAAGTAGTTATTTCTCCTCTGCACTCATGCCTAAATTACTGCTTATTTTGGAGAAACAGGTGGTGTTCTCTTGCTCAGGCTGACATACCAGGTTTGGCAGAGGCTCCTGACATCTGTATTTGTTCAGCTGCGCATGTGTCGCAGCAGGCATCAGAAAGTGGGTCATAGTTAATAAACAGGAGCAATAGAGAAAGCTTTACAGGTGAAAATAGTTGTTGAATATCAGCAAGGACAGAAATTAATAGGTAAAGGGCATTGCATTAAGTTACACTGCAAGGATGCTAAATGTTCACAAAAGGCTACACATACAATGGCTTTTCTGTGCTCTTTTCATAACTATTAAGAGTGATAAGAGGGTAGCTTATCTTCCTTGTGTTTGCTTGTTTAGGGGGGGTATCTGTGACAAGAATGTTTGAAATTGCTGGTTATCAGCTGTTGATAACAATTGATCATCTTATCCCATTGTATAAATGAAGTAACTAAGTATGACCTGATTAAAAACACCTTTCTCGTTTGAGGGAATTCATTACTCTTCCAGTTGTGGTTTTCTAAAGGCTTTCTACTTTCTTATGGTTCCTTTCTTTAACAAGCAATCGCGTTAATATTGCTTCAGAGATCATGGGGACCAAGGGAGGGGGCAGTGCAAAATCATGTGAAAAGTAGTAGCCCAGCAAATATGAGTCTAAAAGCTTTTGTATGTATCTTGTATGTAGATCGAAGTCGCACCTTTGCTTATTAAGATGCCTTAGTCATCTTGTTTCATGGAGCTCATTTGTCTTTTGTGAACCAGCCTTCTGGATGGTCCATTAGTTGTGTCTCTTAATTGCTCCATCAACGACCTTTCTGTGGGGGTGGGGATATCATCAGACAAGGGACCTTTTGGATTTATTAATTTTTGTTTGCCAAAAAAGCTCTGAGACTAATTGCCAAGACTTCCCAGAAGATGTTAGTTTACAAATTTTAGTGACACTTATGATTTATTAATGTGCTCCCCGTTGCATCTGCTCATCCCTATTCCTTGGTGGAATTCTTGCTGAATCGGAGAGAATTAATAAAAACAGAACTGCAGATAGTAATGTTGGTTTAGCTAGGCTGTTAATTAAAACAATTTATCTGTCTTTATGGTGCTTCATTAATATCTGTGATTCTCTGAAGACAGAGGTAGGTCTTGGCTTTGACTACATTCTGCCACAGAATCTCAATTTGGTGACATGATGCGTGGTGGAGGCACAGAGGTTCACATTTACGCGTAGCTTCACTGTTCAACATGTGCTACACATCCTCGCTCTGTGCTTCATGCACAGATCTTTTGTAGCTTGAAAGTGGGGCTGCCTTGATGAAGTTGTCAACCTTCAAACATATGGCTGTAGGAAGACTCAGCTGGTCACCAATGATGGATGCTGCAGATATGTTTGTGGGAGGAATGTGTTTGTTACATAGGTCTAGAAAGGTCACATGATTGTACGTCAGTTCTGATCTCATCAATAACTGGGTTATTGGGATGTCCTTGTTAATAAGTAGGCCTGGGAATTTTTGAATGCATGTTTTTTTCTGGTTGCAGACAGGGAAGCAAGAAGAAAAGGCAATTTATCAAACTCCTAACTTTTGGAGGGAATGTTTTTAGATCAAAGGTGAAATTCCATGTAAAATGTAAGGAGGGAAAAATTGACCTGAGTTTTGTTCTAATTTTCCATGTTTCAGTTAAGAGCCCCAGCCATCTCTCTTTTCTGCTCTCCCTCATAACTGGTGAATTATTCATGCTCTGCAAAAGAGCTCCAATAGGAGAGACTGAGAATCTCTCCAGGGAGAGACTGATACTAATCTTATGTGTGGAAGATCCAAGTTCAAGACCTTGCTCTGAATAAGTATAAAGGGAAGTGCTTTTTTATTCCACAAGTAATTAAATTGTGTAACTCATTGCTACAGGATGTTGTGAGGCAGAAATAATAAAAGTGTAAATGGATTTCAGAAGGGATTCAGTGAATTAATGGAGGATATTTCTGGTGGTGGCTGTTAAATGTGATAACATGGCCATAGCCTGTGGCTTACATAAATTATTTAATGATATACCATTCAAGGAGCAGACAGGTCTATAGCTTTTGGATCAGTGTTGCAGAAATGTCATCCATTTTTTTGTTATCTGTTCTTCACCAATGAGCTGTCATGCTTTAGGTACTGAAACGGAATAGCACGGATTGCACTGGAGACTTGATATGGCACAGTATTTTAGTGGTTTTGGGATTTGGAGATCTCCAAGTCAAGAGAGCTGGGTGAGAGACCATGGGAGGAATCATTCTTCCTTTGATTATACATTTCCAAGAATATTTTGTGGCAAATTAGCAGGTAATACAAGTTTTTGTTCTGACCTACTGTGGCTCTTATTCAGCCAAGAGATCTGAGGCTTCTACACCACAGGTAGGTTCTCCATTGATTGCCCAGCTGGTGGCTATCTTGAATGCTATCACATTTTCTTAGCAATGTTATTTTATTGGACTAAAAGTATATATTGAAACTGTTTAAAAATAAACCAACCAGCAACAACCAAGAAAACAGCAAAAAACCAAACAACCCTCCACCCCTGACTACTTTTAACATAATTTAATTTTCCAACCATTCTTATCAGGCACACAACTGAGTTGTTTGAAATTTAAACCTGTCCAGATCTCTAGTCTTTCTATGCCAGAAAACTAGACGACGTAATGGGAAATTTAGGGAATGTAACGCAAAAAGATGTTTCTGGTGTTGATACAATGATTTCAGTCAGAATTAATAGAATTTATTGTGTGTTTGCGGGGAGAGTAGTTTAAGGAGCTGGAAGAATATGCTTGTCCCTGGTTTTTCAGCTTATATATGCTATATTTAATATAGTTTTTCTGTCCTTGTTAATGAGTTTATTTGATTAGTGAGCTCCTCAAGAAGGGAGACATCCTGCCTTATCAGAAATGAATTTTGAGCTCAGGTCATGTTCCCAAGCATTTAGTTGTGAAGAGAAGATCAGAGGAAGCTTTGCCAAGAGTGAATATATTTTTGAAGCATCATAGTCCCTGTAAAGTCATCTTGTCAGGGATGGCAGGTAAAATCTGTTTTGCCTACTTGTAGGTGCTTTGCCTACTTGTATAGAAAAGTAGCAAGGCAGCATTCAGGAGGGAGTTTGTTGCCAAGAACCTGCTGTTGCGGATCCTGTGGGTGTTGTGACTGTTGCTGCATCAGCAGAGCTGCATCTGTTAACAGGAATTGGCTATTCCATCTCTTCTTTATCATTTGGCGCAGCAATTCCATTGCTCTCATTAGAGAGCTGCTCCTTTTGTTGAGTTATCTCACATTCTAATTAGATTTGGATGCCGACTGCAAAAACTTTTTTGCAGAAAGCCACACTTAAAGATGAATTTGTTTTGGCCTTAGTCATGTCTTTTACTGATGGCTCTTTACTGTGCAGAGGAGTTTCGTTGGCACAGATTAGTAGTGGATGCATTCAATGTGGACATGTGCCAATATTAATGAAAGCCACACATTAAATTAACTTATAAATGTGTAAATAGATAATTGCAAAATAGAACTTTCATAATAAGTTACATAAGAATTTTCATACTAAATCAGATCTAGTAGGACTTGGAAAACCTGAAAATAAGTGCCTAGAAAAGAATATGATAAAAATCCCACAAAATTATGTGGTGTGGATAAGATTTCTACTTAAGCAAGTGGGTGGAGCATCTCTCATGTGAGGAAAGGCTGAGAGAGCTGCAACTCTTTAGCCTGGCGAAGAGAAGGCTGGGGAGGATCTCATCAACATACGCAAATACCTGAAGCGAAGATACAAAGAGAATGGAACAAAGCTCTTTTCAGTGGTGCCCAGTGACAGGACAAGAGACAATGAATAGGCACAAATTGAAACTCACGAGGTTCCTTCTTAGTATCTGGAAACATTTTTTTATTGTGTAGGTGATGGAGCACTGCCACAGATTGCCCATGAAGGTTATGGAGTCTCCATCATTGGACATTTTCAAAAGACATCTGAACTGTCCTGGCCAACCAGCTGTAGGTGGCCCTGCTTGAGGAACTGCTTGGACCAGGTGAACTCCAGAAGTCCCTTCCAACCTCAAACATTCTGTGATTCTGTGAAGAATAAAGGAGCATTGGGCAAAGGTTTAAAACAAGTGGAAGAATTTGATTCTTAGGACAGTACATAGTTAATCTGTGGATCTTGTTGCTGGTGAATGTTTTGGTAGGTTCATATGGGTTCAAGTGGAGTCTAGATGAGCTCTTAGAAGCAACAAAAATCTGTCAAGCATTACATTATATGTAAAGACTTCATCTGTGGCTCAGGAAATCCCCCGGCCTCTGATCAATTAGATAGAGGTAGGCATTGCCAGTTACTCTCCAGGCAGTCAGGGCTGGATCTGAAGCCAGCAGGTTCTTGCACTGAATAGCTTCTCTGTTGGTGCCACCTCATGGCTTGCTGCTGGATGCAGTTCCTTTATGCACACTGAACCTAGGCTTTTCATCAGCTTACATGATTTGTTTCTCTTTGAATAAGCTGTTCTTTCCCTTTCTCTTTCTCTCCCTTCTCCCCTGACTTTCTTTTTTTTTTCCAGTTAGGCTTGGGACCAAGTCATATAAATCTTTGTACAATGGCCGGCAGAATTTAGTACTTTAACGTGAGTTGCGTCTATTTATATCGATGTTTTATTATGTTGTGTGTGTTAGTTTTTTTCCCCAAAATGCACTGCCATTTTATAATGGCTATAAATAATCTGAAGGATGGAGAAACATTGTTTAAAAGAGTGCAAGAAATCCTTCCATCTTTCTTTTAGCTTGGTTTGTCTCTCTCATTATCTCTGTAGTACATTCATTAGGCTCCTAATGAAGTTAATAAGTGCCCAGTATCAAGCAGTCACTTCTCCAAATAATATTTACAAAGGGCTCCGTTCCCCCAGCCTGAAGGTAGCCTTTGATTTATTTACTTACCACATGTTCTTCATCTATAAAAACTGTCAGCCCATTCTTTTACAGTATATGCCTGACCAAGTGAAAATGAAAGCTTCTGTAAACTACTAGATCATGGGAAGCTAGTACATTTTTACATGTAGGATTTCTGCCTCTGAATAAAAACTGTAAAAGGTTAGTGAGGCTATTCTGTAACCAGATTATTAGGGCTTGTGTCTGGGTCTTTGTTGGCCAGTTACTTTGAAGAATTGCCTCTCTAAATATTAGCTCATATCCAGTTATTCCTGAAGCTTGCTGTCTAGATCTCTGAATCTAGCAACAGGCTATCTGCAAGAGCTAGGCATTCAGCATCCTGCAGGTCTGGTCAGGGTTGCAAATGTGGAGCTGTATTGGAATAGTTAGGGAATACTACCCCACAGTAAATCTGAGAATACTGTATGACATCTGTAACAGGACTAATGCATTTTCTGTCATGGATCTTGTAGTCTAACTCAGAGGATATGTGAGGAAGATGGTAATAGGAGACAGGTTACAGGAAGACGGCTGGGCTGTTCATACAACCATTACATCCAAGCCTTACCCCAAAAGTCAGGTAGTAGTTTTGCCCAGAGGTGAGAGGTACACTATGAACTTCCCTGGCTGAGTTCTGTTACATTTAAGATGTCACTGCCCCAGCTATGTGTAACTACTGCCAGGAGTGCAGGGCTTCATAGCAGATTTAGCTAGGCTGAGTGGATGAGTGCAGCCCAGCTGTGCACCTTCTCAGCCCAGTCTTGTCATGGACAGGTGTACCTGGAATCTGAGTTTATGCTGTGCTGTGCAGGGGAGCAGGGCAGGCAAGCATAAGCTGGGACTACTACCATCTGTAGTTACCAGTTTGTACAAGCCTTGGGAGCTTCAATTGCCATGTAGGGAGAGATATGCAGAAAGGAGGAGCAACCCATCACTGGGACCTGGGTTCAGGCTGTATGGGGGTCTGAAGCTCAGAAGAAGTAATCAGTCCCGTGGAAACAGAAATGCACTTAGCGCTGGTTCTCTTGCATCTCCTTCTGAGATGACAGAAATTGTAATAGTGATTTTCTTTAGTAAGGAGGTCTGGTTGTTAATTATTGGTCCTGGGAGGGAGAAGAGCAAGCAGCAGGTTCAGAGCAGAAGTCAGGAGCAGCGTGGGGAAGAGTAGTGTGCACTCAGGGAACAGGTCCCAGGCCCTGGTGTGGGAACAGGAAAGTCATGTAACTTCCATAGGCACCAAGGGATGTATGACTTCCCTGAGGACTTCAGCGGGCTATGATCCATACATGGGTCTCGCATGTTTACTTCAGGTATCACAGACAAGCTGCTGACCTTGATGTATCCAAAACAGAGGTTTCTGTAAAGCCAGTATGTGGGAGGGCTTGTTCTTTTTTTGGGTTACTTGCAGCTGTAAGTGTGGTTGAGGAAAACCAAGGCAGTAAGATCATCTGTTAAAATGCAAGGTTTCAGATATAATGTTATATTGCCACAGAGTAGTTAAAGCTACAGAGTAAGCAGTGGACCATGGTACATTGTTCAGAATGCCTCTAGGAGAATAGACAATAAACGTCCCATGGAAGATTAAAATCCCATTGGTTCTATTATCTGTAACCAATAAAGTAAAAGGGATGTCTTTGAGGAATACAGAGTTAACACGGCACATTTAGCTTTGTACTCACAAGCGCACAATTTCTATTTTGTATAAGGCATGGCAAAAAAAGCAAGACGTGCTTTAGGGTGGTTTTTTTTCTGAAAGAGCACATGGCAGAGTGTGGTGGACCATCTGCCTCTCTGAAGGCTTGGAGTGTGGTCTACACCAGTGCTACCTCATTGCAGAGCCTGAGGGGTGTCACACCACCTGAAAAGTTCGTATCTTGACCTGTGGCATTCTAACGGTGATGAGCACTAGGCTGGCTATGTAACAGGACATGGCCCTGGTGTGTGGTGGGATATATATAAGAAGCCC
Organism: Psittacula echo; assembly: GCF_963264785.1. Lineage (NCBI taxonomy): Eukaryota > Metazoa > Chordata > Aves > Psittaciformes > Psittacidae > Psittacula > Psittacula echo. The sequence continues at coordinate 13,234,937 of NC_137743.1, read as the reverse complement.
ATATTTCTTCTTTGGAAGTGCTGCTTTTGTATAGTGACAGTGCATGTGGTTGGTTTGGGGGACAGATGAGGGTTACAGTTAAGGAGACTATGCTCTAGCTCAGTTGTTGAGTTATACCTGATCTAAGCAGGGTGCATGCACCCTGGTGGCTGTGGCTCATCCCAAAATGTCCTCTATTACATAACGTATCAGAAGAGTCAGAGCTGTGACTGTGCAGACATGGGAATACTGTTTTTCCTTGAAATGCAACAGCAAACGTCTTGTTCTTGTGTCTTTCTGCTTCCAGAGTGTCACTGGACATGGCACTTTGCAAACATGCCCACCTGGCACATCAGGTAGTTGGTTTGGTACTCACACAGCTAGGAAGCTTTTGAGGCATGCTTGGCAGTGGCATTGCTGAGCAGCTCAGGTCTTGTGGAAGAGTGGGTTCCTGAATTCTTCAGCACAGATGTTCTACCTTTCTATTGTTAAAGTCTTTGCATCACTTGCAGGTAGCAAAGGTAAAGCCCTTTGTTCCTAGGGTTTCTTTCTTTTGCTACCTTTATCTTGGCTTCAGTGGTCACTCTGTTCCCTCTCATCCTGTGTAACAAAACCTATTACAAATGCTGCAGTAGGCTGTGTTGCAAACCCTTATCTTCAAAAATGACATTCATAAAGGTTAATAATTGAAATGAGCTCTGGCAGTTACTAATTAGCACCATTACACAATCAGCTCACATTCTGGCAGCATTAGGCATACTTAATCAGTCAATTATCATTGATCTCGGAAAGTGCTGCTCTAAAGTTAGCATAAGGTGCCTTTGTGAGTGGAGGGAGGGAATTTGACACCACCACAGTGGTCAGGATGCTGGGAACGTGTGCTTTGAGGGACCGATGTTGTGTACCTGATCATGATGGATGAATCTGAATTAGAAGTCGAAGAATACAGACTCACCTTCACACAGAAGTGTAAATTGGTCCTACCATTGTCTTTTCTTTCCATTTCAAACAGTAGTGGTGTTCAGGGAGAGAGCTGACTCTGGCGAAAAATGGGTTTAATGGCGTTAATGAATTTCAGTTAACATGATGTCCTTTCCAAAGGACAAGTGGAAGATAAGGGTTTTTTATTTCCTTGTTTTTATTTTTCTTCATGTGATTAGTAGTTCTTGAGGTAAGGAAGTTGCAAACAAGATGGGGAGGCACAGAGTTTCCTTTTAGAAATGTTGGATAAAGTGGTCTTAATTTAATGAATCTAAATGTTATGACTGCTTTGTGTTGTCTCAGACACTCAGAGATATGGAGCCTTTGCTGTTTGTGTGCAGAGGGAGCAGGCCTGACTACTGCACAGAATGGCTGTGGTTTTCTAGCCAGTGTTTTGCTCTTCCCAACTTGAGTGTGGGCAGCACAAGCATCTCTTCTCAAACCATCTGTTGTTTGTGCCCGGTCAGGAAGATGCGCAGGGATGTGTTCCCCATGCAAACAAGGATGGTGGCTACAGTCCAGTGTGTGAAAGAGATCTTCCAGATCTCTGTATGGAAAATGAATGTATGGAGCGGAGACAATCAGAGCTGACCCACTGATCTCTGCTCTTTGTTTCTTCTATAATTCTGTCTTTTGACTGTTTAAGATATGGATTGAAATGCATGCAAATTGGCAGGAAATTGCGTTCACCTGGATGGAACTGGAACATGATCAACAGCAAGTAGGAATTTAAGTATAGTTGAGGATACTGTGAGAGTAAAGAAACTTGTGTAGCTGAAAGGGCCAGTAAAAACTTGTGCTTGATTCCGTTTTGGAATTTGGTCCAGGGCTTCTGTCTATTTAGGACAAGGAAAAATGTATTGCTGTGATTATTTTTGTGTAAATGTGTAACCTTCCTCTATCTACTGCTGCTGTTCCAGTTCTCTGGAACTTCTTGTTGTGGCCAGATGATTCAGAAAAAAGTCTGGTTAGAACCTTATAGGCTTGATGCCTCCCCAAAGCCTTTTTGTTTCTGTGCAACAGAAAGAGACTACACTTCAGGAGCAACTGAAATCGGAAGATTTCTTTCCGAATGTCTCAACTTTTGACTTTGCTTTTGGCAAAAATATGCAAGAGCTCTTGGGAATAGGCACAAGAACAAACATGTCAGAAGGTCAGCTCTGGCTCCAGCTTTTGCAGTTGGCCCAAGGCAAAGGGCTTTGTTTAAAAGCTACTTTCACATACATCTGATTCAAGAAATAGCAGAAAGTGAGTGCAAGCACAAGACATCCAGACCCCTAAAATTTCCTTGCCTGCTATTAAATTTATCTGTAAAACTGTGTCCACCTATCAGGAAAAGGCTCATACTTTGATTATTGCTCAATGTTTCATTGCTCTTGATGATACATAGCAGAGGGCTAAGGTTCACTTGAGCTGCAAATGCTTTTCAGAAGGGTAAAGGAAGCTTGGTATAAGAAAAATGAAGAATTTTATCATGGCTAGTGATTGTACAATGATTATTTAACCTGGAGAGAGGAAATATGTAAATTAAACTATTTACACATAGGTTGTTAATGTAGGTTTAAAACTGGGGAGGCTGGCCTAGATGACCTTTAAAGGTCCCTTCCAACCCCAACTATTCTGTGATTCTAAGGAAGTCAGAATATTTCCAGGCACTTTTCCAGACTTTGGGTCAGGCCTTGTAAGAGTAATGGAAGGAAACATGTCTTCATGTATTAAATACTTGGCCAAAAAAACTCCCCTGAGCAAACTCTAGGGCAGCCCTGTGGAAATCTGCACCTCAGCAGAAGCTGGGTGGCAGGGCAGAGCTCTGGCTTCTTGGTGCAGGTGCTGTGCTACAGAGCTTTCCTCCCAAAGCCTTCAGTAATGCATAACCTAAGTGGGGTCTTCTGAAGGTGATAGATACTCTTTAAGAAATGTGCAAGAGTCAGGACTCAGAACTGGTAGATAGCTCCAGTGATCTGCTGTATGACAAATGGTTACGTTGGTGGTAAATGACATCACCTATGAAGTGTGCCTTGGTATGGCAACAAATACTATGGTAACATCTGTAAGTGGAGCTAATTTTAGGAAAGACGTGCTGGGATACTGTAGCTCAGCTAAAGAAAAAAACAGTTGAACAGTTTGATCTTGCAACAGTGCTGTAAGTATATAAATATATACAGCACAACCATTACTTTCCTCACTACCCAGCCCCACAATATTGTGCAGTTACTGAGTAATGTGCAGAAGAGCAGGCTTTAGCAAAAAACTCCTTATAGCTTAGCATGGACTTCTTGGAGGCATAGGAAGTCTCCATTTTAAGACTTTAAGTATGTGCTAGACATCCTTCTGGGGTACATATCTCATTCTAGTTACTCTCGCCTTTGAAAGGGAGAACAGTGAAGTCTTTTTCTTAACCCTGTTTCTGTGTTTCAGGGACAGGAGAACCTCCACCCATATCCCTTGAGAAGAGCAGCGCAGCAAGGTTCATATTAGAACCCGTAAGGAGCCAAGAGGTTGACTAATTTTTATTGCCCAGGGAGGTTGTGAATGCTCCATCCTTGGCGGTGTTCAAGGCCAGGTTGGATGAGGCCTTGGGTGACATGGTTTAGTGTGAGGTGTCCCTGCTCATGGCAGAGGGGTTGGAACTAGATGACCTTAAGGTCTTTTCCAACCCCAACTATTCTATGATTCTATGATTCTACTTGAGTGCGTTCAGTACATTTTTGCATCCTGTGACCCATTCTGCCTTGTATTGTGTCCCCATTAGAATATTATGTAAATGGGATAGTGAAGCCAGCAGGGAAATGGGGCAATATGCAACAACAAGTGTTAGCTTGAGACTGAGACTGTGCTTTCTGCAGTGCATTAGTTCCAATTTAAATCCCATCAACAAGCAAAATGTTGCATTGCAGATGTGCACTTTGATAGTTTGCATGGATCTGTTGTCTCAGGAGCATGAGAAATTTGTGAGCTCGCTTCTTTGACCTGTTCTCCAGCTAATTACCACAATGGAAAACATAAAGGCCAAAAATCAGCTACCTGATGTTGGAGCAATGCTAGAAACATGCAAGCGCTATCAGAGCAACTGTGTTCAAGCCAGCAATCTACTACCACCAGCTGGATGGCTGGTAGAAGAGTGTTTGAAATGTGATTGATCTTAAGCAGTTCTGAGTCTAGCTTTCTTTCTTCAAGAGGCATGAAACTGCGGCAAAATGTGTTTAAGTAAAAATGCTGTTGTGTTAGTAAAGCGAGGCGATGGAGGTTTTTTGACATCATAATAAGGAAAGTGGTGAATGAAGGCAGGAACACCTTGATTAGTGATTTCTTTAGCTCACCTTACTAAAAAGAGCCCTCGTATGACCTTGTTCACTGGAACAGAATTGCTTTGCTTTCCAGTAGTCATCCTGATTTGTGGAGTAAAAATATCAAGTGATTAATCTTTGCATGCAGAGTGGTATAGTATCATGGTAAGATAAACCTTAGAGAAGGAATCTTTTGACACTAGAGTCTTCCTTGGAGCAGATACATTTTAAAAATACTGGGTTACATTCTTGGTGTAATCCTAAATAAAAAAAGTTTGTGTAGAAGCGGATATGTGGATAAACTGTGAAGTAATAACTGCATCATTGGTGACCCATTGATGTGTAACTATTAAAACAATTCCTAGGTTATAAAGACAGGAGGAGTCTTGTGCTCAGACATCGTGCAAGAAGATGGAGGAGAAGATGATCACTTGTCACAGATACCAAGCAGAGATTCGGTCCTCATACTAATACCTGCTTGATCAAAAGCAAAACTCTTGGGAAGATATCCAATCTTGATTTAAAAATTAGCAGTGATCAAGAATTTACCTCAGCCATTAGTACAGTCTGCCTGGAAGAATTGCCCTTCCTATTTTAAAAAGCACTCAAAATAGAACTGAGTACCCTCTTACTCATACTTGTCTATCCTTAGTTAGGTTAGACAGCCTAACCAGCTTAGGTTTTGGTTCTTGTACTTTTGTGGACCAGGTGGAAAGGCCTTCTACTTCTCCAAACAGGTACTCACACCCTGATTAAACACCAGAAGTTTTTCATAAGGCAGCAGGTTTTTCCACTTTTCAATACTTTTTCTTTGGGTGATTCTTGTCTTGTCACATGGCACCAAGTCGGATGTCCTCAAAATCCTCTTGTTCCTGTTTTTAAGGTGGGAAGGAAAGTCTCAAGTGGGTACTCTTCATAGAAGTGCAGCTCTGCACATCCTCAGATTCATAGACTTAAAGTGCAGGGAAGAAGTAATGATGGTGATAATCGAGTCATGTAGTGTAGGCCAGTGAATCTTACTCAATAATTTCTACATTGAGTCCACAGTGTAGTTTGAAGTATTGCTTGTTGGCTGGAAACATTCAGTCTTTACTAATACTTACAGTCTTTCAATTATGTGATATGATTTGCATTGCTGCTAGAACTGCATTTCATTTTTGACACTGCAGCAAATGGACTCTGGGCTGAGTTGGCCAAATTCAGTGATGCTGAAAGACAGGCTGGCTTGTTACGTGTCTGAGAGCCTCAGCACCTGTGAAATTCCAGATTGCAACCATGATTCCTTGATGATGAAAAGCAAGACTTGGAGTTCTTTTGTTCCTGATTTTCCCTTTCATGGCATAAGAATTATTGGCAAAAAGATCTGAGAGCATAAAATTCAGGGGGATGAAATAAAGTACTGGCTCATTCATGTGCAGATATCTTTTTTTTTTTTCTCTTTTTTTTTTTTTTCTCTTTTTTAACTCTTGAGCAGCTTTTCTTGGTCTTTAAAAGGCCTTTGAAAGAAGGGAGTTTTCCTTCTTGAGACTGAGGATTGAGAAGGTTTTGCTTCCTTTTCAACTTTGTCAAAGTCTTTATGGCCAATGAACATCTTCCTGGACGAGTGAAGACAGACTCAAGCTCTCTGGGTGTTTGTGGAGCTGGCTGGTGCCTGAGGGAAAGGAGAATCATTACTTAGCTCAATGCTGCTCTAAAATAGCTTATTCTGATTCCATCTTGCAGTTCCCTTGATGCAACTGTCTGTAAAGGTGAACAGAGAAGCTGAGGTTCACCTGCATGCATCCGTATACATGCATCCATCAGTTACTACTGTGGTGCCTGCTGGCCTCCGTACTGTGTGAATGGAACTGCAAACTAGGTGCAGATTTCATCAGGCTTCACATTGCCTGGGAGCTGTTATCAAACTGCAAACAGTGCTGAATGGCCCAAACTCCTCATAAACAGCTAGGAATAAAGATACTTAGTACATTGAATGGCAGATGCTCGGGCACTGCATCAGCATTGCAATAGGAAGGTCCCTGCAGGTGAAGACCCTGTCTGCCTTGGCAGGAATAAGGGCAATTGTAGGGTTAAAGGCACTGCTCACAAAAATTGGGTGAAGTACCTATCATTCTTCTTTGATTGTTTCTCATGCAAAAATTCCTCTTGGCTCAAAGGAAACAAAATAAAACTGTGGAAATTCCATTGCATTGTTCTTCAGTTATGGTTTGAAATAGGAGATGGTGAATAGTAGATTCGTGTTGGAAGATTTTATTTGATGTGGGTATAAGATCAGGGGTGTACAGATAAAGCATATGCAGCTTTTCTACTGCAGGAAATGAAATATTATTTTGCAAAGGCATGGTCTTGGCTGGTCTGACTGTTCTGGCACAAAAATATGGCTTTGCATTTTGGAACAACTGGCTTGTGTTTCTTCATATTATTAGTTACCTCTAAATAGCTCTCTGCCCTTTGTACAGATGTTCTAATCTCTCTTCCTGGACCAGGATGTTTTATTTTAGCTTTGCAGCTGCATTACTTTTTTCCGTAAGTTTTTTCAGGTGCAGTGGTAGCATGCATGCTGCACAGAATAAGGCACAGTTTATATTTGTACTGGATTGCTATCTCCATACATTAAGGAGAAGCTGTCTTTGATTCCTTGCCATTAAATACTTGTAATGTTGTTTATAGGGTCTTAAAATTAAAACTTCATCTAGTCATTTCAGCACTAGTTGCCTTCTACCTTTCTGCCTCTCAATAGAGCATTTACAAGTGCTTGTACTGGCTTCTTTCTGCCTAGCAATGTTTGTTGCAAGTAGTTCAGGGAAAAAAAAAACGTTTGCCATCATAAATCCAAAGCTGCAGCAAGTCTTAAAAACCTTTAGTTATTCTTCCTTAGAAAGAAAGAGCTATCTGATGTGATAAAAATGAAGACTTGGTGCTATGAAATCTCTGTTTACATTCTGCAACATGACTTTATTCCATCAGAGTCTTTTTTATGAAGCAGATTGTGAGATGTCCCTCATGTCCATTTGCTTTGCTGAAATAATAGAATTGATGCTGCAGTGGCTGTAGCTGATTGCTGTGGCATGAAATCAAGGTCTGGGGCTTGATTATCTGATTCTGTATGCTAAGGGAAGGCCTAAATGAGAGGCCAGTTTGAGAAATTATTCCACAGATAACAGCCTCTTCCCTGTGTGTTTGTGCTCTCTTTTTGCTGCATAGGTCTAATGCGACCCATTCAGTTTTGTTGCATTTTAGCAATGAGGTTTCTGACGCTTTCTTTGGAAGCCAGTTCCATGGCTTAAGCGCCAGAGCTGGCTCAAACTTGAATCTTCTATCTGACAAGAAAGTAATGTTTCAATTTCTTTGTCCATCTAGACGTCTTGATGAAGTATCTTCAGCCAGCACTACTGATGATTCTGCAAGTTACAGGATTTTACTGACACTTGGCCTAAAACTTTCTTTTTCTAGTTCCAATTTTTGCATCCATTTTAAAGAGGCAAATAGGATTTTTTTTTTGTATTATTATTATTTTTTTCCTGGCTGAATCCAGCAGGAATTGGATCAAACTTTTAGAACTTTTACATTCTGATGATTATTCTGTAGCACTCCCCCCCCCCAATCTTTGCTTTGCCAAATTGTATACCTAGTTATTCAGATCTTGCCTGCAAAGGCTGCACTTCACTCTGGAGCACTTAATTGTTTTTATTCTATGAATTTACCCAAATTCTTGTTCCTCAGTACATAATGTTGTTAAAAACTGATTTTTGGTCAGTGAATTGAGAATAAATTTGTTTGCTTCATAGGAGGTCCCTAACACAATGTAGCTAATGTAATCTGACTCAGATTTCTTTGCCTAAGTATAGTTTCTGCGGTATTATATACAGATGAATTTTAGGAATACAGTATTTTAATATTTTTCTACTTAGAAGCTGTTGGTTATGAAACAGTTGGAATGATGGCAGTTTTCATTAAACAGAAGATTTTTTTCAACATTTTTTGATTAGTTTGTGTTGACATACCAATAATCTATAAGAGAAAGACATATGGGGTAGAAATGATTTCGAATGCCTTTTTTGTAGACAAAATATAGACAATGTTCTTCACATGATGGTGAGTCAAATGGAGCATTTATTGAATTGCGCAGATGGTTTTTTTTAATGACTGTTGAAGCAAAAATTGCAAATATGCATTTTTTTTTTTTTATTATCACCAATGTCCCATAACAGGCTTGAGCCGTGTTTCAGTTTTTAAGACCCTGTGAATTTGGCCCTGCTTTGCATTTGGACTGAGAGGTCAACCTGTATGGGGTACAGGATATTTCAGAATCCTCTGTGAGGGAGAAATTGATGATTTCCTGCAACTTGAAGATCTGCCTTTAATATGGGAAAATTTACATTCCAGTATCCATCTACTTGCACTGGATATTCAAGGTTGAGGCATGTTTACTAGAAATGGCTTCTAAACACCTCATACCTGGACTCTTTCAGTTGGTAGAGACTGGGGTGACTTCAGGAAAAGCTCAGGAAAAAAATCTGGGGGGTTCTGTACTTTTTCTCATTGGCAGTACAGAGATGGTAGTGTTCACTTACTTGAGGAATGTGTGAGTCATTGCATTCAGACTGTTGCTGAAATTAAAGTGTTACATTATTAGTAGAATCATCACAGGTATCTTAAGGACAAAGCTTATCTGTACCTGTATTTTTCTCAATGTAAAGTTAAACGCGGATTCATCAAAAACATTTGTTGTAAAAAGCCCCCAAAAGCCTCACTTCTGCTTCCAAACCCCAAGCTGGGTGCAGAGAAAACTTTATTCTTTGTCAGTGTCTGCAAGGATTTAATGCTGCCTTACTCCCCTGACTCCTGGTTTTCAAAGGACAGCCTCTGATTCTTTCACAGATTATCAACAATAGCAGCTTTTTGCATATTTGATGTTCAGTGTTTATTTCTTGAGTTGTGTAGTTGCTTGTGGGGGGTCATGTGCAAGTTTGTGTAGCAAGATTGGAGGGCTGGAAGGAAGGTGTTGCTGAGAAAATTAATCTCTCAGGGACAAGGTAAAATGGATTTTAAGAAGAAAGATATTTCCTCTTAAGGAGAGAGATGTTTGGATTGAGATTGTCAAAGCTGCACATTTAAGATGAAGATAAACTCTTGTTAAATTTAATTGGACATGTGTATTAGGTAGGTGGCTTTGAAAATCTTTCCCTTTACATTCCGTTTTTTCTATACAGAGAATATTATCCACAAAGATACATCTGGCCTCCAAATTTTATTTTCTTTTATTTTGTTTTCCCTGCTAAAGCAGAAGGTAGATAAATACTTCATTTGTGGGATGGAATAGATATTTCTCCTGTTCAGCTCCTAATTGTATTTGTATAAATCAGTTAATAAAATGAACATTGCTGTTTGGATATTCTCATGGGGACTCAGTATATTATTTCACATGGGGATATTTGATTAATGCCAAAATCTCTCAGTCAAGCATTTGTATTCACATCTTTCGAAAACCTGAAAAATGATTGCTGGAGGTGGAATGCATGTTTGCAAAATAGTAATAAGGATTACACAGTTTTTCTTATTTTTGGAGACTAATGGTTTCTCTAGAAGAATGATCTGTCATTGCCTGGGACCGCAGTCAATAAGAAGGTAGGCTTCTGCATCTTGTTTTGCTGCTGGAGATCCTTCTCTGTATTCTAGTTCAGTCATTTGGCAATGTGGTAGTTATCATGAATCAGGGCAACATGCTTCTATGAAAACACCGTTTGGTACAGTTTTGAAACAGTGAGTATCCATGAGCAGGAGAGCCATGGCACAATTAGCTTCGGGCAATGCCTGGCAAGGGCAGAGCTTGGTGCTATCCTGAAGGAGCTGGGCTAGCAGGGTTTCTGGTACTTGACTACTTGGCTTCTTGCTTGTGGGCTACCTGTCAGGTTGCATGCCATGCTGGGCATTCCATTGCCCTCTGGACTGCAGAGTAGCCAAGGAAAAAAATGGCTTTTTGTTCTTCAAACAGTTTCATCTTGAGAACGGAACAGTGCGAGTGCACAAGGCTAAAAGGTATCCTTGATTTAATCACCACACTAGCACACCTATGCTTGGTGTCAGTTATTGCGTGGATAAGGGAAGACTGGTGCAGTGTGAGGGAGCTGTTGGGGTGTGATGACAATGATTGCCTTTGCTGTTTTCCTTCAGTCCACAGACACTGCAGTCAGCATCTTGGGAAAACTGTACCTGGCACATGTTCCCTCTTCCTTTCTAGAAACAATTTTTTGTTTGGATCAAGAGTAAGCTGACATCAAAGATGTTTTCACTTCTCCCAAAGGATATTATTTTAAGGGGCAAATAATGCCCACAGTAGGATTTTACTGTCTCCGTCATTTCTCTGGTGAGAAGCTGATTACTTTTCCTCCCGTTTTTAATTTTCCTGGTTTTGCTGTTTCAACTGCTATGAAAACTCCCAAGTGGCTTTTGCCCAAATACATGCAGGTGAGCTTTTAAATGTGAATTCCTTGGTAGATAAATGAGGATCAGTTGCTATATTTAATTATCCAATCTCCTGTACTGTGTCTTCAACAAGCATTCATCTTATAATTAATTATAATAATTAATAATTAATAATTATTCTTAGCATGTCCATCTGAGCAAGATTATGCTTTGGTAATTGGTTTTGAATACTATACCTATTTTATTTTAAGCAGCACTCTCTTTAATCCTTTCTATCAATGTTTGGGAATTGAAGGTGAGGTGAGTGTGTGGCAGGAGCAAGGGAAGGATTTCTCTTTTTCTTCATTAGGATGCTGCCGAGCTGACACGATAGAAGTGGAGTGTGATTGCTGACGAGCACAGATGATGGCAAACAGGCTGCTGCCTCTTTTGTTCTGCACACTGATACACTGAGCATTGAGGCTGCCCAGGTGACACCATGAGCAGGCAGCTTGTGCAGACCCTCATGCTGTTGCTGGCCCTGAAGTTGCAGTGAGAGTGGGAGAATCTCCCTCTGCTGATGCAGGGCCACATGACGATACCACTGTTACTCATCTGCAGTGGAAGCGTGATGGTTTCTCTGTGTGGATTATGCATGGACCAACAGCCTGGCAGTCTTGGACAGCGGATGGTCAAATAGCTCCTCAGACTTTTGAAACAGAAGTTACGATTCTTCAGATAAGTGCCTTTATTTGACAGATCTGAATATAACCTAGGAAACTGATTGAGTTGTGGTTTTGATTTCCTTTCTATGCTTATTTGATCCTGTTGGTCACACTAGCTATATTATTTATAAAAATAATCTCAGAAGATGCTTTTTGCAGAGATGAATTAGATATCCCCATGCTCATCTCCTCTTTTCTCTATAGTGGGGAAACTGCAGCAGAGGAGTTGACAAAAAGATGTTTTCATGGTTCTAGTGAGTGCTTCTAGCCATTGGTAATAATTCTTACGGGGAAAAAAAGTGGATGCTCAAGGCCTGGTTTATGGCTACTGGCGGAACCACGTGTGGAAGTTGTTTGCATTGCTCTGCTGTTTAAATAGATCCCCTTGCACTCAGCACAATGCAGCTCTTTTTCATGCATTGTCTCCAATATGTCTGTGTACTTGCAGAGATCTCTCCCGTCTGCTAACCTGCTTATCCTTCCCCTCTCAGCTCAGTCCATGGTGAGCTGTGTGGCAGGACAGGGAGCACAGTGACTCCCTACTCTCTGACCTGTGCAGCATTTATGAAAGAACTAGACTTGAAGAGCTCTTTTGCTATGGCATCCACTGCTAGGTCATTCCCTAGAGCAAAGGGCATTGTCTTTACATAGCATAGGTAATAAACACAGCTCTTGGAAGCAACTGAAATCTCTGTGCAAAGACTGGTTGCTAAAATCCTCAATGTAGCAGCAAAAAACAATCAGGCATACTAAGATAACCCTTTCATTCTCTGTGGGCGGAAAAGCTGCTTGCAGAGTATCCACACCATTTACTACTTCCCCATGCACTGTGGTCCTATCTGCTACCAGTAACTGGGATATGTTCAGTCCAAGGTAGGTGTACCCTGAACTAGTTTTGTCAAACCAGATCATGGAATCATAGAATCATAGAATAGTTAGGGTTGGAAATGACCTTAAAATCATGAAGTTCCAACCACCCTGCTATGGGCAGGGACACCTCACAATAACCCATGTCACCCAAGGCTCTGTCCAGCCCGGTCTTGAGCAGCGCCAGAGAGGGATTCACAATTTCCTTGGGCAACCCATTCCAGTGCTTCACCACCCTTACAGTAAAGAACTTCTTCCTTATATCTAACCTGAACTTCCCCTGTTTAAGCTTGAATCCGTTAGCCCTTGTCCTATCACTACAATCCCTAATGAAGAGTCCCTCCCCAGCATCCTTGTAGGCCCTCTTCAGATACTGAAAGGCTGCTATGAGGTCTCCACACAGCTTCTCTTCTCCAAGCTGAACAGCCCCAGCTTTCTGAGCCTGTCTTCGTATGGAAGGTGCAGATGGACCCAAGTAACTAGTTTGAGATTCCTGGTTCCATGTGGAGTCTTAAAAACATGACATCTGTCACATGTTACTACAGATGAGTGTTAAGTTTACTTTTGAGTGGCATAATACATCTATTTCCTAGCAGGGAAAAAAAATAGCATCGGGCCAGTGAACCTTGTCATCCCTGAAAGGTTATTCCTATAAGGTTTGACAGTCCATTTGCAGAAAAGAATTCATAATTGTACTTGCTTATACAATAGCACCAACAACAATGCTCCTATGAAAGGAGTGAAAAAAGAGATTAAAAATTCATGTTTTCTGCTCAGGAGAGGTAAGATGGATACATATTTGAGAACATGAATTTAGCTGCCCACTGTTAGAAATGAGGACAGAAAACCCTATAGGTAGAGACTTGAAATAGTCTCACTTCCGTGCAGCATTTCAAAGTCAGATTTTCAAAGTGTGTTTATTTAGTTTTGTTTGTAGTGTTTCATTGTGGTGTTGATTTGGTGTTGGTTTGTTTCGTTTGTCTGCTTGCTTGTTGTGTGTGTGTGTGTGTGTGTTTTTCTCTTCTGCTGGGAAGACCAGTGTGATTTCCAACATTAGCAGCAGAGATCTAAGGGAGATTTTGAGTTACTTCAAGGCATGCCATATGCTGGCAGTCTCCACAAAGACACAGGCCAAAGGCTTGCATAGACTTACAGAAGATGGTCCTGTCTGGAGAAGTCAAAACTGTGTTGCTGAGATTGGTTAAGAGTCTAGAAAGAATAAGAGAACTGTGGTGCTGTTTTGCCAGAACTGCTGGATCAGAGACGTGACTTGTCCCCCTGAGTTTCTTCAGTCTGATTTAGTTGTGGCTCTTGAGTGTAGCCAAGTAGAAGGCTTCTCTTAAATGAATGAAGGGAGGAAGGCACTGTATGGTTGCCTGCACCACTTTCCTCTTTGTAGCCCACTGTCAGTGCTTTCCTACGTGACACTGTGGTGTAGGCAAAGTTGAGAAGGTGTCTCGGATCTGCAAGCGATGGCTGGTAAGTGATGAAGGGGAAGGAACATTAGTGTTGAGGAAATACAGTGGTGGTTTGACTGGACACTGGGGGCAGCTTTTGGGGAAGCCAGATACCACTGAAAGTTTCATTGTATGCTACAGGCTTCCTGATAATTATGGGTAAGTCAAAACATAGTCAAGGCCCCATGTCCAGAAGATGTCATGGCTATTTAGTCACTTAGTTGTCCCATTACTTGCTTCTGGTTTTGGAGAAAGATGTGTTCTACAAAAGATGAAATATGGGAATGCTCTCAGATGTGGTATTACATTGACTGCAAGGATGTGGGCTCAGAGTCACAGGATGATTCAGACCTAGGGTTTTTTTTGACATGGGAGAGGGAGCCTGAGCATGGTTCCTTTCAGATTTAATGAAAAGCTTTTGTGTCAGTTCCTGGTCGATGTGGCCTGATTCTTCCCTCCCCAGGAGGAAATTTTCATCCTGGGACTTCTGCCTGTCCCATCTTTGGGACTTGGCAAAAGTTCAGTGGACTTGGGGGAGTTATTTCCCACTGAGCACTGCCCTCCATCTAGCTATATATATAAAAAAAAAAGTATATCCTTTGCATCCTTCTTTTGCTTGTTCTTTGTGGTAAAAACTAACTTTCCAAGACAGATGATGAATTTGAGATGCTGCTAACAGGAGGGGAGGTAGCTTTCTCATGAAGGTGTTATCCCCACCAAGTGCTGAACACACGGTGAATGTAGCCGCTAGCATTAGGAATCATTCTTAATATTCTGGAGCGCTGTGATGGGGGACATAAGGATGGGCAAACCAGCATGCTCTGCCTTGTCAAATCAGCATGTCATCAGCCTTCAGAGCCAGACAATCTTTCATTTTTATTATAATTGTGGCATCTCTTTAATTTCTTTGGCATAATGCAGTTAATCCATAATTATAAAATATGCAACTAGCCCTTGGCTTTGCTTTAGTCTTATAATGTGAGAGTGATTCTGTGTTTTTATTAATTTAACTTTCTACAAGAAAACAGAATTTCTCAACCAGTGCAGTTAATAGCTGTATTTCAGGAAAGGCCCCATGGTACATGTTGAACAATAACTACTGCTCCTGTGCCACTTGCAGTTTTTAATTGAATTTCTATCCCATGGATATCATGTCGAGCCATTCATCTGCTCCACTAAGTCTTCTGATATTAAACAAGTTCTTCCAAGTTATTATAGTAGTACAAATACTGCTTGATGGTTGATTTGCATTACATACGCACTGGTCTGGTGGAGGTAATGCAGTGCAGAAAAGCTCAGCTTGCACAGGCACAAAAAAAAAGGAATCATATTATTATGGATAATAATATGATGTTACACTGTACCTTTCCACTTTTTTTCTTGTTGGAATGACAGGATCTGCTCTGCCTGTCCTGCTCAGGGTGAGACACTGACATTGGAAAGAATATTATACAGCTGTGTCTTGGAATGGTCTTGGAACCAGCAATAAAGACCTACCTGGCTCATTGAAAATTTAAAGTGTTTGTTGTCCGAGGAAGTGGCTCTTAACAACCACCATTTGCAGCATAGCAAAAGTCTTGTTCCATAGTTCACCGTGTTTATCTGGCGTTGATGAACAGAAGTCACAATGCTTGTGCAAAGAATGTGGGGTAAATCAGTGCTGGGACAGAGCTGGAAACAGGTCATATCTCCCAGTTATTTGAATGGAGCCAATTGTTCCTGTGTTTCTAAGATAGCGCTCTTGCTTTGAGACTATGAGTCTTGGAATTGACTATCCTGACGTGAACTTGGACCAGACTGCTTGTGGTGGAGTCTAAACAGCTCCAGAATAATAAACACTGGTGAAAATGCTCTCAGGTTCAGTGTGGGGACCTGAGGGGATCCATAGTTTAGACTTTGCTATCATAACTTTTTTAAAAGATGAATCAAAACTGTGTTTTGTGGAAAGATGTGATTTCAGCCTCACTATTCCCATGCCCGATTCAGAGATTTCTTGTGCCTGACAGTGCCTTTACAATACTGGAGTATTGCAGTCTATGACTAATAACTCATACCTGGGATCTTCATGCTTAATGGCGTCTCTTGAGTGGTAGCATACAATAGACAAGAGCAGGGTAAGGTTACCATCCAAATAAGGAAAGGGTCTCCATAGCTAGACAGTTCAGGAGGGAAGGTCTGAACTGTGTTCACTGGCCACCCCTAAGAAAAAGCAGAAGGAATGTCTTCATTCCTAGACTAGAAATGAAACACTATCCTGTAAAGCCCTTGATGGGAGTTTTGTTAGGGATTGCAACAAGAAGTGCAAGTGTGCCATGCTGAATATTAATTACATGGAGATGCTAATGTGCAAAATTAAAGGTGATTTCCCAGCATGCTTCTCCCCTCTCCACTATTTTCTATTGATTAATATACTAATTCTATTGGGGAATTAATAATTCAGTCATCTGAGAAGTCATGGTGACCTCAAACATCTGGGCTCTGGAATTGCTACTTCCCAGCTGAAGTTGGGGCAGACTGTTAAGCCTGTGTCCTTCTCTGTTCAAGTCTGAAGGACATGCTTAGTTGCACTAGCAGGGTGCAGAGAAGCACTGAAACAACTGGCCTGTTCTTGATTTGGTGTTGTGCAAATATACAACGGTTGTCAGTGTCTGGTCTTTAGCATATTAACAAGAAATGGGAGCACTGTTGCTCATCTGTAGCTTACAGGTATGATGGCAGGTCTGTGCAGGTTGCAGGTAGTGACAAGGCCATCGAGCTGCCAATATTTGAAGGGCAGTTGATCTAAGTTCTCCAGCAACAGTTTCAACTAGGATCCATTCAGTCTCTTTAAAAGCATCTTGGAGTATAAATTCTCTTAATAGTGCCTGTACTGTGATGACAAGGTCTTAGCTTCTCAGTAACTTTGCAGTGATGTAGAGACCAAAGAGCATCTGGGTACTGCTGACTGGGGAGTTTCTGGAATCTGTTTGGTGCATGAAGCAGCAGCTGCCTGAGGATATCTTTGGTGTCCAGGGAAGGTCATCAGAGGTGTAAGGCTTGCTGTAAGGATAGTGTTTGCTGTATTTACATTCTACTTTCTGGATCCACCACTATTTTAGGAGGCTCAAAGGACAACCTTAGGCTTAGTACTCCCCATCTGGATGCAACCTGCTTTTAGTTTCTACTGCCTTATGAGCTAGTCAGGCGGCATTTAAAAGCATGTAGCAAAATCCCATTTAGAGCCTGTCTAGAAACCAAGATCTGAAAAACTCTGCCTCTTTATCTTCCTTGTAAGGTTGCAACTCTGATATTAGCTTGTGACAGCAATTATTGATGGTGTCATTAAGGCTGAGATCCCATTCCCAGCAATGCATTTAATATCTTTCCCCCTTTTTTGCTGTGGGGACACTGATAAGTGTGAGCAAAATGAGATTTCTTTTTTTAAAAAAGGAAAATGTGAGGGTTAAAGAAGCCCATGTTTATCATTTGCCTTCATCCATGAGGAAAGGAAATTAAGTCATGGAAATATTTTGTGTACTAGAGTTATTAAAGTGTAATTTCTGCTAAATAATGACTTGTAGGAAAACCTCATTATTTATTTTCTCAATTTTCAGTACCAGTTATACAGTAAAATATGAACAAATAACCCCTTCTGATAGTACACCCAACATGCATTTACTGATGCCTTGAAAAGACAGCTGCTATTTCACCATGGTACACTGATTATTACAAACACATTGTTTTAAAGCATAGCAGCTGTTTCATAGATGCATACGTACCTGATGTAATATCTCTTTCTTCATTCCCTCTTTTAATAATCGCAGCACTTAAGTCTCAATATTAACTTTATTGATCCATGATTAAAATGGAAGTATTCCCTTACATCTGAGTTAAGCACAAATAAATGTGTGTGTTTAAATGGAGTCTGGGGAAAAGCATTTTTGACTGCATGGATGGTGATTAATAGAAGCACACACCAGAAGGGTTAAAGAGGTATTGGGAGGGGAAAGAATGAATTGGTGGGAGCTTAATTAAAGCTTGGCTGTGTTCCTTTAGTGGGAGATCTTCTCACCTGTTTGTTTTCAACTGGCTGAATGATGCATGTCTGCTTAGGACCCACAGTCCTGTGGGTGATAGGGCTGTGTGGAGTGAATGTTCTGAGGAATACACTGTCCAATAATGGCTTCCAGTTTTGGATGTGATAAGTAGTTTATTTTGGACATATACTAGCTGAGGGTCTAACATTAAAACATGAGCAACCAAGTAGCATGCTCAAAGTAGTGGTGCTAATCTAGGAGGTTTCCTGTTCTGATGCCTTTCCAGGGACCTTCTGAAAGGACAGAGATGGGGGAAGAAAGTTCATCTGCTCTGATCTACTGGCTACTCATCACTGCCCTTATTCTTTGCAATAAGCTTCAGAGATGCACCACTTTACCTATGTGTTCTGATGTCATGACTAAATGCTTTTGCTAGAAATCATGGCACTGTGTGAACCTTCCTCTTTTATACCCATAGTTCATTTTCCCCTCTGTCCTCAGAGCAGAACTTGTGGAGATGTGCACAGACAAGTCTGCAGAACTGGCCCTGCACAGAGTGGCTGATGAGATACTTCTTGAACAAGCAGGGGGCTTGTTTTCAGAGTGCTACTACTCAGCCTGCAGGAAGATTTATTCACAGAATGTTTAAGCTGATGTTAAAATAAACCACATGCCTTCTGGGAAAGCCTCTAAAAAGGGTAAGAAAATAGACAATGATGAGCTGCCATTATTTCCTAATTAATCACAGGCTATTGCAATCTACCTTCTAAAAGATGGGCAACACTGTGGGTGTTAATGATGCCCTCCAGGAATGTAGTATCCTGCTTCATTTTCTCATTGGCTTTTGAAGCATCAAGTTGACTAGAGTGGAGAAAAAAAAAGCCATTTCTCTCCTGGTTTACTAATATCACTGAAAGAACTTAAGCGCCACTGCTTTAGAACTGTCCAGGGGCTGTGAGTGAACCATGCTGGGTTTACTTGAAGATACACTGTACAATTTAATGAGTTCTGCTCTAATATTTTTTTGAAGCATGGATTAATGAACAGTGCTGTCAAAAACATAAGTAACAGTTGGATCATCAACAAGCAGGTGTCCTGAGTGGGACTGGAACCCAAGTTCAAATAGAAAGCATGGCTAAAGGCTCAAACCATACTGAGTCATAGATATGAATGCTAGGATAGACAATTGTGTTGATGGATTCTGAGCTCTGACATAGCATAGGGCACAAGACCTCACACAGTAAATCCAATCCATCTGTCATGGTTAAGAACGTGTAGATCTTAGTTTACAGTTTGAAATATCTACATCAGTCAGCAGCTTTGTGGGAGATGGTATACTCTAAACTAGGTGGTTTGAACAACAGCAAAATATGTCATCGTGTAACTGGCAAAAAGATCACAACCACATAGGAGGTCTGTGACAAAGCAGGAACATTGCAGGTGTCCGAATATACCTTCCAGTGCCTTTAGTAAAAATAAATTCTTTCTTCAGTGGACATCACAGTCTGCATCTTGGGTGTTTGTGTTTGATCCTTTTCATAAGTAGTTAATATTTATTATTATTATTATTATTAAATCCAAAACCATAAAGAAAATCCATAGTGTGTCTAGAAAAAAATATTTTATCATCTTGGATCACAGATAACATTCCCTTTCTATTTCCCTTGATAACATGGAGGGTGCTTAAGCTCTTCATAAACTCTGTTTAGGCAAAAGTCATGACTTTAACATAAACAAGAACCGTATTTCCAGTACACTGCTTAGGAGCAAAGGCATAAGGGATATTTATCCTTGTATTTCAGGGCCTAAAAAAAATATTTCTTATCTAATACCTGGAGGAAATATTATTCTGCAGTGTAGTACTGGAGCTACAATTTGAAGAAGCTTTAGATAGCTCTTTCTGACTACTTCTTGCGACAACCTATCAAGCTACACATATGACTGATCTCTTCCAGTGCTTCCTTTTCTATCCCTGCTTCTCAGCATAAGATATCCTCCCTTATGAGTCTGAAAGGGATGTGTGTTTCCTTGTGCTCCATTTACTATTCCTTCATTAAAATGACAATCACCCAGCCATCTCCTGGGGGACTTGCTGAAGCTGATTGACTTTTTAAGCTGTTCCCACTTTATTGATCTTCTGTCTGAAAAAAAATCCAACAGGTTTATTCTCCCAAGACAAAGTGCTTTGTGTTAGATGAGCTTCTGAGTGCTAAGATGACAGGAAAAGAAGGCTTATCCAGGGTAAAATTAAGCTTGAAACAACTATGGTATGAAAGGTACTAGGCAGTGAGTTCTTAGGGCATGATTTTGCAGGAGTGATCAGTTGTGCACTTTCTGAGTTGCCCACAACTCACAAGCAGTTGGTGGAGAAGAAGGGGACCCCCATGTTGAGCATCTGCCATATGGATCACAATTAATTGTTAACCTTGACAATAAACAGCAATCTTGCCTCTTTGGAAGGTCTGCATTACAGGTGCAAGCTTAGATCTCAATGTCTGGTTTTTGAAAACATGCTACCTAGAATCAAGGCTGTTAACCCTCATGGGAAAGAGTAAGACACACTCAGACAATGCTAGCATGAAATATCTACACACAGGGTAGTGCCGGATATAAATGTATTATGAAAGGTTTAATCCAGCAGCTGCTCTGATTTGCCCAAGATAAGAAACTGGATGACAGGTGACTGATTTCTTCCATTTACATTTATTTTTCCATCCTTAGAGTTCTCCACAAAAATTCTGTGCTCTGAAGAATTAGGAGATTATGGAATGGCATAACCTCACTGTCTGGATGAGAAGAGAGTCATTTGGGACTGTTCAGCACTCCCTTAACTTATTGCTCAGGGACCTAGCTGTATAACGAGGCCACCCTGCAAAAACAAGTGGAGGAACCTATATACAGGCATTGTCAGCTGTGTAATCCAGTCTGAGAGCTCCTTCTGTCTTGTGAATTATGATGTCTATGTTATGTGATGCACAAAAACTTTAGTGTATGGTTCAGAAAGCTGGGGCAGAGGTTGCAGGCCCTGTCATGGATATTTCAGTACTAAATGGAATGGTTAATCCTCAAAGGAATAGGGCATGGGCTGATTTTATGTTTTGTTTTATTTATTTATTTACTTATCGTGTTGAAAGAGTTTTAGCTGGAGTCTGTCCTGATGGGAAAATGTGATTGCAAAACACCTGTTCAGAACAATTAGCCTGAGACTTATTCATGTTCTTTTATGTCTCCAAATTCTCTTTGCTCCTAAAGAAAAACCTGGCTTCTACTGCTGCTTTGTCTGATCTGTGCAGGTTTAAATCTCTGAAGTTTCTTCGAAAAACAGAATTCTCAGAAATGCATAATTGCTAAATGCTTATAAAATGATAACATCCTCTTGTTAATGTTGTTATTAGTCTGTATGTTTATAGACGTACCTAGGAATAGTGTATCCTGACCTTTATTGTGTAAATTTGTGTAGATCTGCCACTATTGTTCTTTCACTTCAATATAATAGGGCCATGATCACTTAAATTGGAGGTTTAGTGCTGTCTTACTAAATGTAGAAAAGTAGCATGTGGAAGCTCTCAATCATGTTGCAACTAGAGGTAAAGAAGCATTTGTAAGCCTAGAGTGGACTTGCATTGTCAGTCCTGATAACTGCCTTAGGTGACGGCATCTCATGAGCTGTTTATTTCTTGTGAAAAACGGTAAGAGCCAATGTTTTCCCAGGAAGTTAAGGTAACTAAATGGGAATCTGGAGTGCTGATAAGCCTTGCCTGTGGGTTAGACAGGATTTCTTGGTATTTAGGTTCAGGTCATGTGGGTGTGCTGCTGGGGGCAGTAGCCTTTGTGGGTCACAAGTAGGGGAGTTGCAAGTAGACATAAGGCTTGTGGGAGAGGGGTCAGCTGAGATAGGGAATAGAATGTGTTGCAGACTGACTGTAAAAGTTAGTTTGTGAATTGTCTGCAGTTTTTAATATCTGTGTCTAAGGAACTGGTCCGAACTACCTCCGTCACTGCCTCGTTTTTTTAACTACATCAGTTCTGCAAAAATTTGCCTATAATTTGAAAATGTTAACATGCCTTGTGTTTCACTAGAGATGACTCGGATTCATCAAGTGTCCTTATAGTACTGCCTAATGCTGATCCCAGAACAGGTAGGCAGTGTCAAAGGCAAGTTTCTGGAAAACCCTGGTCTCAGCTACCATCCCAGAGGGCACCAATGTTTGGTATCCCCAGATGGAAGGCTGGGATTTGAGACATCTTCCTTCTCTCTCAGAACAGTGAGATGCCCTACTGCCAGGGCTGTTTGTATTGCCCACTGTGTACTTACTCTCTGAGTGGCTGGAAGGATATCTTTGTTATCCACATCTCGCACAGAAAGGCAGAGTTTAGTGATGTGGCTGTTCCATAGTCTTCCCTCAATATTTTATTCGATACACATTTAAGGGGAGTTCCAGCTTAAATGCACCCAATAGCATGGATGTTAAATTGAATCTCTACAATTGCTTCAGAAACTCCTACATTCAAAGCACTTTCTTTTTGCTACAAAATAATGCAAATTAAAATTATTAGCTACTTAAAAGAATTGTTACAACAGCATTTTTAGCTATAGTAATAAAGAAAAGAAAGGGACTGGGAAGGGCCTTGTTTCTAATTAATAATCTAATTATTATCTGATTAATTAATGAGGCTTTGTCATCAAAGCTGCCTTTTATCTTTGAGGCTATTAAAGTATCCTCTAGACCAAATTTCTTGAATATATCTTGATAAGGCCATCCTTGCTGAATCAGTCAATTGCTTGGAATCAAATCAGTATGCTGCTTTATCAGGGATGCATAAAACACCTCTTCGGAAAATTAGAATGCATCAAAATCAAGAACATGATAAATATGTCAAATCTTTCAGACAGCGCAAATGAGAAGTGTGAGTAATGATGAGGTGTAATTCTTCAGAGCTGTACAGAATTAATGCTTTTACATATATTTCAAAGTAGTGAAATGACCAGAGCAGAAAAAGCACAGGTCTTTGTGAAGCCAGACTGTCTTAGCTGCTGTTTCATGGTGACTGAACTTTGTCTTGGGTCGTTTCAGCAGGGATGAGGTGTCTTAGTCTCAGGCTGGAATCAATAAGATGATGATTTAGGTTCTGATGTCCTTACTGAAGCTGCTGATGTGAACATTACATGATGCTTGCATAGTTTTCATATTTTGTCTGGTCACGATAAAGATTGCCAGCGGGTCATCTGTGGTGTAATGCAGCAAGCATGCAGTGAAGGGAAGTGTTTCTATGAAGAAGCCATTTCACATTTCCTCTCGTCTTTGTTTATATTCATGATTCTGCCAGCAACTGTTGTGAAATCCATATCGCATTTCTCTTATCTCTACTCTTTGTAATGCTATAGTGTGTGTAAGGCACAGTGGAGTTTTGATATCATTTGGCACTTACTTCTAGTGGTAATTCTCATACATATCCCCAAGAATAACAACATTTAAACCACAGAGCACTGGTACATTACAACAAATGATGAACTCAGCTAGGATGACTGAGGTCTTTCCCTTCATTTGTGCTGCCAGCTCAGTGCATGAACTTTTCTAATCCATTTAGTGTGAGATACACCTTAGACCCTTAATGGTTAAGTGTGTGAATTACATGCTGTGGTGTCCCTCTATATTGAAGGGAGGAAGACACCTTAAGAAAGAAATACATCCTCACCTATTTTAGGATGAATAAGTTATCCTCTGAAGTTAACTGTCTATAATAGAGAGAAAATGTGGACAGCTTTGGGAGCTACAGCTAACTACCTGCTTTGTAGGCAGCTGAATTTAAATGAGATAAATGGCCATGATATAGAGAAGATGGAGTCTTACAGCAGGAAGTAGAGTTATTTTAGTATCACAGTAGGAGGCACCAATATTTGCTGCTTTTGTGTCTCCTTATACTGAGTTCTTCCGCAACAGAATATAAAGCGATGCTTAGTAACCACTACACCTGCAGCCTGCCTGCTTTGATCAGGATCCCAGGCTCTCAGAAAAGCAGAGCATACTTTGCTATAGGCTTTTATAATTCTTGCCTGCCATGAAGTGCTAGGGTCCATCAATTTGGTTTGTGTTCATCTCTACCTCACGGAAAGGTAATCTACCTCTAGAAGTCATAGGACAGGGAACATCAGACTCTGGTGCTCAAGGTGGTTCTTTGGTTTGATACGGCATCTCCTACTTTTGCTTTGCCAAGCACCCCTCACTTTCTGTGCCATTTTTTTCCTGCAAGAAAACCTGTTTCCTGCAAACACCCCACCCCACTTTGTCTCAAAAGAGCCTTTTGCTACTTGGGATCATTCTGTAGATTACTTTAGATCTGATACTGCTTCTGCCATTTCAACAGAAATGGTGTATCTGGAGGTAAGGAAAAGCCTGGGTACAGAAGAGAGGAGGTAGGGAAAGTACAGTCAATTTGTGATGATGAATGCTATTTAGGCATCCAATGGCACATTGTTCAAATGGTCAATGATTGCTGGGGATATCCAAAACTCCACTGTGTTCTTACAGGACAAGTACAACAAGAGTTACACAAACATATGGCTTTCAAGTTAATTCCCACCATCCCTGTAGGCTGAATATGCAAAACCAGAGACTGCTCATGCCCATCTGATGATGCCATGTAGTCATCTCTGCTAAGGAATGACATATGTGAACAGTCCCCCTGCCTCGTGGGATGGTGATCAAATGAAATACTGATGAGCAATAAGCCACTAGAAACATGACAGGTATTCACCTTTCCTGTGCTTTATTGTCCCTAAATCCAGAGGTGGAATATTCTGTATCCTTTTGTCTAACCTCTGAGACATTCAGAGTCCTCCAAAGGCTTGTATTGAAAAACAAATTGAGGATACCTTTTCCTGTCGAAAATAGAGGAGAATGTGCAAGAAAAAAAGAAAAAGAAGAATTCAGTGTTCTTAGTTAGCTCTTATCTCCTTTATTTTGAACTGCAAATCATGATGACTAATGCATCATGCCTGCTCATTTTGCCTTGCCAGTCTCTACTGTACATTATAAATTGAAATTTATCAACAAAGGTCATATTCAAGTCTTTTGGATGTTTGGTGATGGAAATTGTCATTAATCAGAAAAGAAAAGGAGTGAAGGAAGGGTGCTGGTATCAGAATAGCAATTGGGGGGTGTATTAAGCTGTTTAGATGGCATGCAAGCTAAAAAGAAAAAATATCTTTTCAAGAGAAGTTACCAAAATTATGGTCTGCTTGAACTTCTTTTTCTCCAATGAGGATCTCTGGGTTTAGGTACTTTTGAAGCTTTGCAGATCTGAAAGTCCCCTAGAACTGGTGGGCTATGGTTCCGGAAGTACTGAGAATGTAAGCCCTTGTGTTATGATGACAGAAAGTGGTTTTATATAGGTTGTTTTAAATACTCTGGAGTTTTGCTGATGTACTTAGATAGTTGGTTGGGTTTTTTTTTCAAGAAAGATCTTCTTGTTAAAGATTGGTCCCTGAGGCATCCACAACAAAAGATATAATTGGATTAGAAAGAATATTCATAGAGTGATCAGACACATGGATAGGTTGTACAAGGACTGGCTAAATTAACAGGGACTCTTTAGACTAGGAAAAAGATCTGTGGGGAATATGTCAACAATCAGTGAAATCACGAATGGCAGCATGGGGCTCCATAGTTTTGTTTTCAAGTGGTAGCAGTGGGCTCTGAATTATGTTATCAAGTTAAAACAAAAACAAAACACAGTTGTAGTGTTTATTATTATGTGATAATGAAGTTGCCAAAAGCTTCCCTGTGGGGTTAGACAGATTTATGGAACTAAAAGCCCACTGATGGCTCTTGCACACAAAGGCATCATCTTCAATTTAGGAAGACCATGATATTGCTGTAGGGTGGGAAAGTACACCAGGAAGCAGTACCATATGCTTGCTGAGTTTCTGCTCACTCCCCAGACTTTCATTATTGTCTTTAGTTTTCTTTAGTGGGATGGAGACAAAGGGAAACTGTTGTTTCTGTTTGCAATTGTAAAATATTCTGGCTTTATACGTATTGCAGTCATTCTGAAGTCGTGAATTGGTAAAAACAAGTTCTCAGCACAGGAAATACTGTGCTCTGTTAAGTGAAAGATTCACAGAGTACAGATGCTTGGTTAGTAAGTAGGTATGGCTCCACAGGGCCTCCTTGGATAGCACTGGTGTAAAATGTCCACATCCAGACTTGTGTCCGCTCCAGAGAGGGAAGGACCTAGGGACTTTGTTAGTTCCATTGCAGCCATTTCTGATGACGTACGGTAACAATGCTCATGTGGGGTTAGAAGGTCCTTTGGGATGAGTTAGTTAAACTGGTTTGGCTTTTAATTTTTTGTCTTGTTTGTTTGGGATTTCTTGTTTGTGTTTGGCTTTTGTTTTTCTCTTAGTTCGTCAGAAAAAGTGACCCTGTGTGTGTCAGTCAGATAGCCTTGAACTGGTAAGAGTGGATCTTTCTGGGCACTGCCTCATTTCAGGTGAAATTTAGGCTACATTACTGCAGCCTGGGAGCTGAACCAGGGTTCCCCTGGTTGCCTTGAACTTGGTTATGAAATAGTACTGGAGGGACAGGAGAAAGCCCAGGAAGCTGCTAGACTTGCACCCATTCCCTACCTTGGCAGTGGCAGCAGCCACCCTGCCTTTCCAGGGCTCCAGCTGGGGCTGGATTAGCTGCAGGAACAACTCTATCTGTCACAGGCATTTGACTGCCCAAGGCAGGTTCTGGCTTTGTCTGGGTCATAAGCAGCACTCAGAGAGGAAAGCATGCTCCTCTGCTCTATCTAAATATGAAAAAGATATTCCATTCCACTGAGGAATGGAGGATGTTCAGCAGCAACAGCCATAGTCATCAAAAGCCAGGAGCTAGTTGTTCAAGATATTGTTCAAGAGAGAAAATGAATGCTCTCAAAGAGTTCAGAGGCTGATATTCTTTTGCAGAGGAGCAGCCCCCTGCTCTGCCTATAAGTGAGTGGGACCAGCTTCCCATGTGGTGCATTAATAATGGCCTGGTTCCTCGTTTAGGACTCTGTACTCCAGTAAGAACCCATTTAGCCATTTGGTGCAAAGCACTGTGGTAAGGTTAGTGCTGAACTAGCTTTTGCCTGAGTCCTGAACTAATGGTCATCAAGGTTGCTGGCCAAAGGGGAGCTACCACAAGGGGTGATCAAGCTGGACTCTGACTCAAGAGAGGTCTCTCCTCAGTGTGTCACGGCTTCAGAAAGGCTTTTATCTCGGGAAGGGTTGTTTGAGGGGCAACAAAGGGTAGAAAGAGTCAGAAACAAATTGTTTCACAAGCAATGGAAGTTTGGCAACCTGACTTCTTGTGTTGTGTAGCTGGTTTCTTTCTAGTGTCTTAGTATGTGAGCTGTGTTTGAATGTTTTCCTGCAGCAGGATGTTCGGAGACTTGTGCCTGCTCTCGTGTCTCATGAGGTTTGGTTTCATGCTGCAGTTTCTCTCTGAGCAGTAGTAAGTTTGCTCTCCTTTTGCTGGCTGCTGGTTTTCATGACACTTGTAGAAACTTTGTTCCTCTTGGATTTCTGTTTTTCAGTCAGACTGGGAGAAAATTGGCCAATGGGTAAAAAGAAGAAGTTGTTTGAGGGGGGGGCATGGAGAGACAGGCACACTGCAGGCAGCCAGTTTGCAGGCACATGAGAAGAGAAGCAAATGTTAATCTGGGCTGTGTGTGGTCCTGGCGCTCTGAAGTGCACAGGGAATTGAGATATTCTACTGCTCATTGAAGTGGAGTTGTGCCCTCATGCAGTTCTCACTTGGGGCTGCAGGTGTGTGTGTGCAGTGAGACTCTGATCTGGAGATGAATGCATAAGCTTTAGTATCTTAGGAAAAAGACTGAGAATCTAAAATCAGAACCATACCTGCTCCTTCTCCACACACAGTTGAAGAGAATCACAGGCACAGAAGAGTCTGTGGCCCATGTAGGCTCCAGGAGGTTGACTTGTCCCTACCAGCCATCCATTGCTAGCATATGCAGCTCTTCTTCTCCTGAAAGACTGATACATATTTTATAACCTGTCTCCATAGCTGAGTAGCTGAGACTGCAAACAAACAAAAACTTCTTTCTCTGCTTGACAGAGTCCTGAAATGGAAACCTCTGAGAGGAGAACTCCTCTGAAAGCTATTCATATGGCATTCTTCTGTCTCTCCACACCTCTACTTTGTATCTCTGGGATCAGCAAATCTTACCACAATATCAAAGGCTGCTGGCTCAGGCCAGTTTATCAGATTCAGGGAAGCTCAGGTTCAGACCTATCAGAACAAGATGGATTTTGTTAGCTCTCGGTGCACTGAGTTATGACCAGGTTTGGTAGAGAGAAGCTTCTATGCTTTGGTGTGCCCCTTGAGATCTTGCTTGCGAGACTGTGGAACAGCACTTGTAGCAATGGTTAAACCACATCATGGCCTGTCATGGGAAGGCAGTGGAATCAAGCAGGTGATTTTTGTTCCCAAATGGTCATAATAGAATACGATTATAGAATTTACAGTCTCCCAATAAAATAACTTCATTATAAACTTTACTTTTATAAAGAGAATATGGAGAATTTGGTGCCACAGCCTGTTCAAGGAAAGCTCACATTTGTTTGGTTATATGACTACGACACTTGTGTTGCACTGAATCAAGTCTTTCTTCATGTTAATTAATGCCAGCAGAGAGATTCTTCCTCATGTCTGGTAGGAACTACTGGTTATAAAAAACCAAAAAGTGTCACTGTAGAAGACAAAGTTCCATTTAAGACTGGACTATTCCTTGAGTTTTATTGCTTTTCACTGTGTAGCCTTTCTTGTGGCATTGCCCACAGCTTGGTTGGCAGGATGGAAGGCAGGACAAAGGGCACAATGAGATGCTGTGAGCTCAATGTATAAGGAGGTGTGGGACAAATGCCCACATATATGGACTGAGCTTTTTCAGGCTTTGTATATAGCCAGAGTCCATTCCACATTGTAAAAGTTTCTGTGCTACCAGCAGTGTAATGAGGTGCAACAATTTCTTTTATGAAAGCATTTTTAATAGCACTTTTATTTATGTATACAAGTGTGTGTGTGGTTAGAAGAAATCTGCAAATATCAACTTGAAGCTGAAGGCAATAAAAGCCTTCCAAGATGATGAGACTCAAATGATGGCTTCAATGGAGCAAACTGGAGGAGAGCCAGCTAGGCAGGATCAGTTGGCCAGAAAAGGCCTAACCAAAGTTGAAGCAGGCATTTGGGGTGTGACTTATTGAAAGTGTCTTTTATCACTGATTCTTTTGTCATTTTGCTATAACTGCAGCCTTTCTTCCCCTCCAGTCCTTTAATAAGGTGTTTTGAGGGGATCCTATTCTGACCAGATGAGTGGGAGAAAACACGGCACCAGGTTTTGCTTGTAGGGTCAAGCAACTGTAAGGATATGTGGGCTAGTTAATCTGCACTTAGAAGTCTTTGACTGCAAAGATAAGTAATTAGTAAAGGAGAAGGATTCAAGTTAAGATGAAAAGCTGAGCCAGAACTGTCCTGTTCCACCTTTGGGTCACATCTCTTCAAATGTTCAGGTTTGGGTCTCTAAAATTAGGCAGCCAGATTTTTTATATGTGTGTGTTTATATATATATAAATTTTTTTTTTTTGGTAAATACTTGTTTTCAAATTAAGCAGATTAATGGTAGGAGTTTAGTGGGTTTGAGTATCGAGCCATACACTAGATGATTATAGAAGCTGAAATAGCTAATTGTAGATGCCTACTTTTGGAAAAGATGAATGGTTACCTATGCAAGCTTTCAGTTTCTTCATCTCTAGAATAGAGATAATATTACCCAGTATGGCCCTTGGGACTTTGTTAGTCTGAATGGATTAACACGAGACAAAAGCTTCAGATTCTTTGGATGGGAACGTGCTGTGGAAATAGAGTATATTATTGTGATATCCTTTGAGATGTTTCTGTGAAGCCAGTGGTGACTGTCATGATAATAAAGACAGCTTTAGAGAAGCTAACGAAATAATGATCCTACTTCCTTTCTAGCTATTCTTTGAAAGGGCAAATGCAATGAGTGATAATGGTTTAATGAGAAAGAGTCATTAGGGCATCCAGCCTGCATCTTTAGAAGTGCAAAGCATTTTGGGAGATCTGAAAATGACTCAGAGAACAAGACCAAAGTAGCTCTGTCAGAATATTAAACTGTTATTTGCATTCTCTTTGAATGCTGATTGAAACCAATGATCTCTTTTCTTGGCTGGTGGTTGGTACATGTGTAGTCATGAATGTGGCTTGTTTGGAGCTTTAGCGCCGTTGGAAGAGTGAGATCAAGGAACTACCTCAGTGCTTGCTCTTTGTGTCTTACCCTCTCCTGAGTGCTTAGTGTTACTTGAGGATTCCTCACCTGTTAATTTGCATGTATAGGCGGCCTCATGTAGTGGAATTAATTGGCCTGGATTATTCAGTTTATTAATCGAGCTGCTTCACGTTCAAGCTTGGCTGGAGAGGGAGAGCTGCTAGGTTTTTTGTATGAAATTGATACCTAAAGAGACAAGAGCTTCAGATTCTTCAGATAGGAAAGTGCTATGGAAATGTGGTACATTATTGTAATATCCTTTGGGATGTCTTTGTGAAGCCCACTAAGTATCAATACTTAACTGTAAGCAGAGCTAGTATTAGTATTAGAGCTAAACCAGAACACAAGGAAGTTTTGTAAGACTGGAAGCACCTCTAACTGCTTAGTGTTCAAAGGAGAAAGTTTAGTTCAACCCATTTAAGGAAAGAACTAGTTTGCAAAGCATTTAGGAATTATTATTGAAGAATACACAGAAGCAAATATGTTGGAGCCACATCAGTGATAAAACAAGCTTTTGACTTCTACTCAGAAACCTGAAAACAGCTATCTGGTTTAGCAGCATGTTTGGGTTTTTTTGATGTTATTCTGGACTTCACTAACAGTAGGGAAACCAGCAGAGCTGGATGCAGATTCTGACATCACTCAGTTTCTGCAGCCTCTTGAGTGCAAGCCTTAAAATTCTGGGTGCAGTGGTACTCTGTAATGCCAGAAGGGTGACTTGGGCCATTTCTCTGCCAGACAGACAAGGAGCAGAGGTTTGGTCTTAGGCAGAACCACAAAGCTGAAATGTTGGAGACTTGATAAAGTTAGAAAATCAGAAAATTGGTGGAGCTAGTTACTAGGAAAGCCACTGAATTGCTGCACGTTCTCTAATAATCTGCTTAGTAAAAAGCGTGTTTAGAGAGGAAGGCAGGCGCCATGAATTTTCATCTTAGTAAAATCATAGGTAGGTCCAGGTAGGCTTAGTGTAAGGGGCTTTCCTTGTCCACTCAATAAGATTTGTGTTTATTCTGTCCATATGATGGAAGCTGTGTAGGGTCAGGAGCCAGGCTTTCCCCACTGTTTGCATGCGGTGGGTGGTCGGGCTTTTAATGCAGGTTGTGTCACCCCTCCTAAAGCAAGCAGGTGCTAACCCCTCTTCACGTGTGGGATCCTGTACTAGGTAGCTGTTGATATGTTCTGGTAAGAAAAACCTTGTTTGTTAGGAAAAGCAGAGTACAAAAACAGCAGAAAAAGAAGCAGGGCAAAATGAGGTTTCAAACATGCCCACAAATGAGGAGGAGGAAGCTGCAAGAAAACCCTCTGTGACGAAGCAGCCCTTTTCCCCAGTCACGAATGGGTAATGCCACCCCCAGATCATCTGTTCCTCCGGGTGGGATTTGCTAGTGTAAGGGCCTGAATCTGTCTTTGTAACTCAGAAAAATTAAATGCCTGGCACAAAGTAGGATGGGGGTGACTGAGGACTCGAGATGCCAGTTTAAGCACATTTTTATCTAGACACGAGTTCAGCTGTTACAATTCTGAGCCACATTTGGATCCCCATCTCCAAGTCAAAAATCAGCCTACTTAAACTGTTGTTGGTGGATTTGGATTCTTCTGTTGGATTTGTCTGAAAAAAGAATGTGTACTAAGGGTGCTGCTGAGATCAGAGTCCTCTTGTGTAGATACCATTGGCAGTCCCACACTGGCACATGAGAGCAGAGCCTGCCCCTTCACAGGTGCCACCACAGCTTCCCAGCTACATAAGATCAACTGGTGCAGAGACAGACCCTGCCCCAAAGGACTCAAGTTCTCTTCTCTTTTCTGTGGGCCACGGAATGAAACACAAAGCTCGAGTTTTAAGGGTAGTAATGAATGCTAAGCTGTAACTTTGAGAATCTGTTCACATGGTCATTACCTTTCTCTGAGCTTTAATAACCACATAAACTCTTTTTGTTTACTCTTTTCTCCAGGTCAACAGACTATGGCACTACCTATGAAAAGCTAAATGACAAAGTAGGCCTGAAGACTGTGTTGAGCTACCTTTATGTCAGTCCCACTAACAAGAGGAAGGTAAGGGATAGCCATCGAGCTGGTAGCTGTAGAAACAAAATTACAACATTCTGTTCATTCTGAGAGGAATTATGATCCTAAAGTGAAATCCGTTGGTAAATCACAAGAGCTTGAATTTGCTAAGTTGTACTACTGCAATTCCATGGAATCCAGTAGAACTATGCCTATTTTACTTGTGATAGGGATGGAGCACTTAATCTTCTGCTGAATGTGTTAAGAGAAATAAAAGGGTTGCTTTTATTTGCTTCTGACTGTTATAACTTTAAAGAAGCTGAACTCACACAAATATTTCTGGGGCTCTTGCTTATACTTGTTTTGGCTAATACACCTCTCCCTGCCTTCTCTGGCTCCTTATTATTTGAAATACTGTGTAAAAGGCATTTATTTCTGCATTTGACTCTTTTCCCCTTTATGCTTTTCCTAACTAGAAGTTGAAGGTAAAGATGTAAATGACATTTTCATTGGTTGCATCATATAAGGGGGCTGAAAGCAGTATATGCTTGGGAGAGTGGGTGGGAGACCTACAATTTGATTTGAATGTGTAGGAGAGAAGATGAGGTCATAGCTTTCAAGCCCCTTGCTCATGCTTCCCACATGATGCAATTAAGGCTGCAGCTGGCTCACAGAACAGAGCCCAGGAGTTAGTATTCAGTGCCTTTGTGTTTATTCAGGGGAGGAGGTAGTGGGACCGAGATACTTTCAGCTACCCACACAAATCAATGTGGGAGGGTTGCAGCACATATCTAATTGCTGGCAGTGGAGTTGTGTTTGGATGGGGTGCAGCCCATTTGCCTTCATCACTTCCAAACTGGCCCTCTCCTGACTCCATCCATAGGTTTCCAAACTAGTATTTTGTTACTTGTACTGTTCTTATTACTAGTATTGTGTTTTCCATCACTGGTCAGCCTACAGAAGTTTGGGCAACCTTAAGGCAGCCATAGCTCTCATTACTATCAGCAACAATATATGTGTGTTTCGACTCATATAGGAGAGGAAGAATGCAGTAAGGGTTGGCTTATATTTTTTCTGATGCAGAAGCTGGATTATTGTGACAACTAACTTGACTTCTTTTTTTCCTGAGCAAAATGGAAAGAAGATGTTTTACAATGGGCTCTCCTGGCATTTCACCCCTCCCATATCCAATATTGTAGGCACTGAAGAGTTAACTCTTCTTCATTCTGTTTCCAAAGCAACTCTGCCCACCCAAAATCAGTTACAAATCCTACATCACTGTTGTAAAGTCTCCCTCACAAATCAGAGTACTAGCACATATCATTATTTTCTAGCAATATCTCAAGCTATCGAACTTACAGATTAGCAGTCTTTTCTCTCTTTATTTCCATTAATAACACCTATATCTCATTGTATAGTGGCATGCAGACCCGTCTTTACCTGCTGCTTTCTTGTTTCAGATGTCAATTTTAACCTCTTTTCTGTTCTTATGTCTTAAAGAAATTATGTCTGGACCTATTTGTGCATCTTCACTCTTCCCTTTCGAAAAGTCTTTTGAAATGGGGATGATGTGCTGTTAGAAAAAAAGATACAGAAAACCAGCTTGAGTGCTGGCTGCTGTGGGAACAACCTATTTCCATTCTTTCTATCTCTGTTAAATATATGGACACTGATATTGTACATGGTTGTAAAAAGCTGGTTTGTCTGAACCTGGAGCTGACTCTGCTGTGTTGACCATCAAAGTAATTCCAAACAACAATGCAGCATTTGAAAAATGCCCAAAGAAGGTGTCACTGGATTGGAGAATCTGGGATTTGTTAAATTCAATTTCAGGTTTACTGTGCATGTGCCCCTACAGATCCATGAGGTTGTGCACTGCCAAAAACGCACTTGTGTTGTAACTTTCTCCCAAGTCTGTCTGGGTGAATATTGTTAAAGTGGCCTGCAGAGTAAGCAGCTTGGTTTTGCTGAGCTTCTGAGGACAACCACCAATAATGAATCACAAAGCAGTAGGTGAATTCTCAGAGACCTTATAGCAGCCTCCCAGTACCTAGAAGGGGCCTACAAGAAATCTGGAGAGGGCTTTTTACAGGGGTGTGTAGTGATAGGACGAGCGGAAATGGCTTTAAACTGACAAGAGGGTAGATTTAGGTTAGACATTAGGAAAAAAATTCTTTCCTATCATGGTGGTGAGGCGCTGGCACAGGTTGCCCAGAGAAGCCATAGCTGCCCCATCCCTGACAGCGTTTAAGGCCAGGCTGGACTGGGCATGGAGTGAAAGGTGTCCCTGGCCATGGCAGGGGGCTGGAACTGAGCGATCTTTAAGGACCCTTTCAACCCAAACCATTCTATGATTCTATGATCCCTTGTTTTTCACCTCTGACAGCACAAGTGCCGGCTAACTGAACACAATTGCAGTGATCTGCAATTCTCAAAAATTGGTCTTTGAGGTAATAAACAAGGAGGGACATACCAAAAGTAACAGATGTGCACAGGGATCATGCAGACCCTTTCCAAACAAGATATTTTCTCCTGAGGCGTTAGCTGCCAGGTACTGATTCGACCCTGCATGCCTCGCAGCTCCTGTCGATTTTTGGTGGGTTTACACACTGTTGCTAACCCTATCTGCTCATTAGTGCTTAGAGGATTAGCAGTTACTTGGAGGAGGAGAAAAGCTTTCCATACATTCATTCCTAATTGATTTACTAGTGAGAAGGATAATTACCTCTCAGCTACCCTGCAGAACTACAGTGGGAATTACCTGTCAGATTTCTTTGAAGACCCCAAATGCCTCTCTTCAGCTGTTAAATAGGAATTATGCATTCAGCCAAATGCCAGTTACATAAACATAATTTACCTGAATTGTGGCATAACCCTTGGCTCAATTATGAAACAAGAGGATTTAAATGCTTGATTTTTTAATTCTTTTAAAAGAAAGGCTTTTTGTTCTCATTTCTTTTTTGTAAAATTTTGGTAGGAATATAAAAATAAGGTTTTTTTTTTCAGCTTCTGCTGTTGTTCTCTGCTTAGTGCTGTCAGGTCACAGCTGGTCAGTGATTTCTCAATACCAGCATCTCTGCTTATTGCATTATGGGGGATCAGATGAGGCCAGAGCTGAAAAGCACAGCTGGATGCTTATGGCTACAACCCATGGTCTGAGCACCTCCATCATTCCCCTTCTCTCTTTGTCCCATGAAAGCCACACCTCTTGCACATTTTACCCTCCTGGCTTACGGCACTCCAACACCCTTTTCTTACAAACTGGATTCCTTTCTGGAAGAAAAATTGAGCTTAATGTAGGAATGATTTGGTGAAATTCTGGAACACATGCAATGTGTGGAAGTCCTAATGGCTCTTTAGGCCTGTAAGTATTTAATTCTCATTGGGTTTTATTCTGTTGCCAACAACAGCAGAGCTCTATATTTGCTATACAACATTGACAGCAAAAACCAAGCCCATGCTTAGCTTCATATATAATTTGCCTCCCTCTTTTAAGCTTGTTTAATTTGGATTATGTATCTCAACAATTTTATTAGTTTCGTGTTCTCTTTAGGGTTCCTTCTAAGCTGCTCCTGTCTGTGTCTCCCATCCCTAGCTGGAAAGCCTCAGCATGGTGTTGAATATTACCCTATCTGTATTTAGTGTCTTGTTCAGTACTGAAATGTCTTTCCTGACACAGCTGACTAAGAAACGCTGGAGCACCCTGGAAGCAGCTGCTTCCTCAGTCCTTCCCTTTGCTCCTCAGTGCAACACATCGGTTACTAGTGTTTATCAGTGGGTAAAATCACTGTGGAGAGGTCATGTTTTTGTGCCTGAAGAAGGAGAGGCAGCTGAGAGGAGAAGAGGTGAAGAAACACAATCTCTGTTGTTATCATGGTGGTAAATCCTGGATGGCCTCTATTCTTCTTGGGTACCTCTTGATGTGCTGGTGTTCAGCACTTAGAGGCCAGATTTAATCTCTGGGTGCTCCTAGTTTTTTACACATTGCTGCTGGGAGATATCAACCCTCTGCATGTATGGAGTTAAGCAAGGCTGCGTGGACAAGACTGAGCTGAGGGGACTTTGGCTGTGTCCCCACATGGTGCTGGGCAGAGGCTGCTGACCCAACCTGCCAATGACTGGTTTTGGAGCTGAGAATAGGGGTGTCCATTTCCGAGAAAACACAAGAAGGTATTTGGAAAACATGCTTCATTGTTGTGTAATTTGAGATTTGTATTCATAAATAAATCAGTAGAACAGCATGCAAATACCAAAGAAAGATGCTGAGAATACTTTTTCCTGGTTATGATTGCTCTTGCCTCTTACTGCTAGTGATCAGGGCCATCTTGGTAATCTGAGAGCACCCATCACTGAAATGAGCCCACCCTGGAGTGCTGGCATAAGGAAACAGTCAAGCAGGCTCCAGCCCATTGTGAATCTGTAGCCTCTGGCGGCATCAGAGCCAAAATGCTTCCTGCCATGAGCCAGGACTACTTCCTCCTTCTGTTGAGCAGTTGTACGACTAATTCCCTTCTCCTAAGAAAGGAGGATGTCTCCTAAGAAGCTCAGGGTTTCACAACATTTTACAACTGTGCCTACAGCCTCTGATGCTGGAAGCTGAAACTGACAGACTTGTATCCATTCTCCTGAAGATGCTTGGGCTGTTTCTTCTTTCGCTTGCACTCTAGGGACTTGTATTTAGATCAGGAAAATCTGCATTGATTTCTCATTAATACTATGAAATTCCAGGTGATCATTAGACCTAGCAGTGTCGTGGGGGCTATGGCTTTCTTAAGAGTTACTGTTTGGAGCCCTAGAGAGAAGCCAAGTGGCTGCAGTTTTGACACTTCTTACCACCATGAAGATGCTTTAATAGGCAGAGTGTATTCCAGGGCGCATCTTCCCCTTCAGTGCATCTGCCCACACAGTTGTTTGCCTGAGAGACTACATGAGAAGCACCTGCTTTACCCTGCTCATACATAGGTTGCAACAAGCCTAACAATTCTGTGCTGAGCTTCAGAAAGGAGAAACTTTCGTGTTTGTTTAGCAGCACCCCTTTCTTACAGGTGAATGGGACTTAGGGGCAGATGTTTGAGTGCTCTGAAAAGCTGGGGCTTGCAAAATGCATAGCTTTGGCTTTTCTACCTTATAGCCTCTTTGTCTTTAGGGATATGACAAAAGGCTGCTTACTGTCTGCTGGGCAGAGATCTCAGTTCCCTGCTGAACTTTAATTTAATGCTGTATTTTGGGCGTTAGTTTCATTTCACTAGAGTCAGATTTTCACAGCAGTCTGGGAATTAGAATTGTTTATTTCTTCCAAAGCACTAAGGAAAGCAGTCTCTTCTATTTTAATAAGAACATTTCTCTTGACTTTTTAAATTACCATTTTCTTTCTATCCCAATATTTCTTTTTCTCTTAGGTTGTTGGAAATTTTCTGTTAGAAAATTGGGTAATTTCCACAGAACGCGATTCTTTGACTGCCTGCACTTCAAAATGGCACTGTTTGGAGCTGAAGTGCTGTGAGTCCCTATTTTCTCGCATGAGTTGGTCTGCTGTGTAAGATCCCCTATCCCCAAAACGTTTCCTTTCTTCTTGGCTGTCAATGGCAGGATTGGTTTTAGAATTGATGCCTCACAGAGAGATGCAAAGTCAATCCAAAGGGTGCAGAAAGAAGATGAGAATGGAAGTCCCATATATCTGAAGAGCTTCTCCTCTCAGACACTGAGGTGCCATTTTGAATCTCAGGGAGCTCTTGAACCATAGATTTCATGTATTACTTTCACCATGAAATGTTCTGTGAAGAGTGCATATTCTTGGTGAAGGTGGTGTTTAGTTCAAAACCCAGTGTGCACTGTGAAACTTTAATCTGTACTCTTGGGATTCCTGTAGAGATTGAGAGGATGGAGTTAAAAAGCATTTAGAAGTTAAAAAGCATTTAGAACACAAATAAGAGAGGAAAAAGGAAAAGATGACAACTTTGGCAAAATCAAAACAAAAAGCACTTGCCTGTATACAGGATTGCTCAGATGAGATGTGGATAAATTGGAGGTCCT
This sequence comes from Psittacula echo, assembly GCF_963264785.1. NCBI lineage: Eukaryota > Metazoa > Chordata > Aves > Psittaciformes > Psittacidae > Psittacula > Psittacula echo. Next base: position 13,196,847 of record NC_137743.1, on the reverse strand, counting down.
GATTGCATTTAGGATCTGGGGTGACAGTTCTGATGTCTTGGAAATACCTTCCTTCATGAATTTGCTTTGCAATTCAATTTGATGCAGTCGTCTTTAGCTTTTCTTTTGCGCTGTTACCATCCTTGTTGTAGGTGATAACTTGAAGAATTAAAAGGCCTGTAGTCTTTTATGGTAGCTGTCTGCACAGAAATATCACCAAAGTGCAGTGATTGAAGTGAGGATTCTCCCCATTTTTCCCTGATACCAGATCTGAAGCATAGAGATTTTATTCATAGACAGACTTTGTAGCTAAGTGATTTGAAGAGTAGCTGCAAACAGCATAAAGAAGAAATAAATTTACAGTGCTCAGTTAAAGAGCTTTGAGAAAATGGTTTTGCAGACTATTTTCCCAGTTGTCATGCAGTCAAAATGGAGGGGCTGTCCAAATCACTAAAGCTATAAAAGCCAAAGGCAATGCCGCACCTCTCTGATGTAGTCATGCCTCTGAACGTGGCCCATCAGAATGAGAAACATTGAGAGGTACTTGAAGAGTCAGAAGCTCTGAAATCTAAATCTAATTAGGTTGGTTTGTTTCTGAGCAGTTTCTTGGGTATGAAGCGGAGTGACTGTTTATGAGCTGGCACAGGGTAATGCTGCAGTTCAGGTTAATGAAGGAAGAAGTTAATTGTGACTGAAATATCGGAATTGCAGAGGGATGCATCTACCTGACTGCAAACTAGCTAGCACATTGGGAATGACTCTTACAGAAGTTGGAGATCCTAAATGAGCACAAGTCATTTTGACCTCCTCTGTATTTCTTCTTGCCTACTTGGAGAGTGAGAGCAAACCCCATCCTGGCCTATGTAGGGGCCAACGGGAATTCCTTAGCAGTGCTTGGAGCCTCAGGGCAGAACTGGTCCAAACTGAATTTGTTTTGCCTTCATTTCTTAGTTCATTTGATCCCAAAGGGAATTCTCCAGCATTTTGCCTTCTCCTTGCTCATCAAATGTGTGGTAGGCTTATGAGGCAGAGGTTGCAGCATGCACCTGATGCTTGCTAACCCAGCCTGAGCTAAGCTGCCATTCTTTGCCACAGCTCCCATTAGTCATCTGCTGCTTTTCCCTAAGATTGCATCCCAAGCTATCAGTGAGGAACTAAACCCTGGAGTATCCCAAAGCCATTTGGCAGATGGAATGTTTCTTTGGACCCTTTTTCCCTATTATGCTGACACTGTGATAAACAGCATGTGCTGCAAACTGACACTTGCTGATGTAATCTCAGAGACCATATTTATAACACAAAGGCAACAGGGGTGAGTTAAGAGTCACAGAGCAGGAGTGATAGAACCAGTTGTTTCTACTGTCTTTTATCCCTAATCTTTCCCTTCAGCTCCATGAAATACTAAATAGCACTTGATTTTGCAGCTGCCATTAGCAGGGCCTAAATTACCTGATCTGCAGATGCAGTTGTAATCATCTCTTTGTGCACCTTTTCTCTGGACCTGTTGAGTTTCGCTCCAAACACCACCCAGTCCAGAGCCTATGTGGGCAGAACCTGCCTGCTGCTGTAAAAGACAGGCTGTAGCTCTGAAACACAGCATCTGTGTTACCTGAGCAGAGGAAACTTGCCTGCTGTTCTTGTAACAGTGGATTGTACGAATGTGACTGCAATCTGGCTAACATTGCAATGTATTCTGTCATGTAAATACACCTTAGCGACAGCTGCTGTCAGTCTCCAGAACTCTCAATTTAAATAGAGGAATAAAATGTGAATGAAGAAGTAATATTTTTCTTCACTTACTGACGAAAAAAGGATGATCTCCTCAAGGTCACCCATAACATCAATGGCAGTCAGAGGATATGTGATGTGATGGGTTTTATCTACAAGGTGCAGTCTTGTGGGCTGTTGTGCATGGGATTCTCTCTACTTCACAAATTAATTCAGCTTGAATTTGTCACTTGAAAAAAGAGAGAACTTTTGTAAATGTTTGCAGAACCATGACCTGAAACTTCATGAAAGAAATGGAGAATACGACTTTAGGAATCTCTCCTTGTGAGGGATTTTTTGTCTCTTTGGAATTCAGAAAAGTCACGTTTTCAGAGTAGCTTTCTCTGATCTCTACATAAAAATATAGTTTCCAGTGCTGTATGACTCAGTGTATTAGTGTTTTAAACCTGATTCAAAATCTATGAACAGAAGATACTGAGATGTAAGGGAAAATAGGAATGTTACTAGAATACTCTAGTATAGGGTCTGTTTTAGCATGTCTAAATATTTCTAATTATTATTCTTACTATTATTATTAAATTATTATTATATTTGGGGATTGTGCCTCCTTGTGGATCTTTGTACTCAAGGAGCTCCTGTAAGAGTGCTCTCCTCTGCTGCAGCCTGGGACTGTGGGGCCTGGCACATCAGATGTCCCACTGGCACCTGACGTGACCAGTGGGCTCCTGTACTTAAAGAAAGAGCAAATTAGTAAGTGTTTGTTTGCAGGTTTTAATTTAACTACTGACTTGACATAAATCATAGAGATAAATGGAGGTTGTATAGCTTCCGTGGTCTGTGGTTCTGTGGATTGTGACCATTTGTCAGCACAGAGAGCTGAACTGGGACCCAAGCTTATGAGATAGCCCCAATGGAAGTTTTTATTTTTCTTAAACAGGAACAATCTGACTGCTGTACTCCGGGGAAGGCTGTTCTTTGGTATGCAGGAACATGAAAACTGGAGATTCTTGGGGCTTTTTCAGTTAATTCTCTGAAAAAGCAGATGCATTAAAAAACCCCAGCCAAACAAAAACCCCCAGACTCCACTGAACCTCACCCACTGCTCATCAGCTGTTTCTAAAAATAAACACAATTGAGAATATTAACAAAATGCTCACATATGGCATTGCTTAATGAGAGTGGAGGGTAAAGGGTTAGAAGAGAGATGGGTATCTGTTTCTGCTTGTATATCTATCTTAAGGATGCTACATTGGAAGCCATCATTTCAGTGTTCATGAAGAAAACCCCCATTCATCTATTATGAAACTTCAAATTAGAGTTGCCTATGTGTACCCTTATGCATCTGCATTTCATAAGTCTTTGTACTTACCCATTCCAAGAGCTTTTACCTGCATTTTTCATCGGTTTCTGAACACATTTAATTCATGTTTGATTAGTGTTGAGGCAAGTGTTTAAAGCGAATAGAAACCTAATGAAGGATTTAGTTAATAAAAGTAGGGAATAAAATGAAGGCTGTCTAAATGGCTTTTTGAATGTGTTGTTGCAGAAGTGTCATTTTAGCCTTCACAGACATTGCAAGCCTGGTTGATAAAAGTAAGCACTGGACACAAGGTGTATAAGTAAAATAAATAAAAAAGACGCCAGTGAAACACTTGCTGTGTCATTTATCCACCAGGGACTGGAACTGTGATCCTGAAATCCCTACTTAGATGTTGCCTGGGGCTTTGGGAAAAAAATGGCCACTTGAATGAAAGCAGGCACACATTTTAGGAAGAGGCAAATCAGAATTCAAACCCTTTGGGCTTGACTGGCTTACTATGCACACTTCCCTGAGGTTGCTTTGTGTGCAAGAACTGAGTGGGTGAGCCATGTTAGTCTGCCATTGTTTGTGGATGGCAAATGTAGGTACCTACCACTTTAAACATAGAACTCTCAGCCCCATCATCCAAAAAAAACCCCTAAAATTGGTTGAGGAAGGTATCGCTGCACATCATTGTCTATGGGAAAGGCTGGAGATCCCTATTGCAAGATGGAAAGGTAGGAGGAACCCAAGCCAATATGTAAGCTTTGTTTGTAGGATTTGCAAATAATATTTGGGGAAGAAAGGCCAGCTAACAGGTAAGAATTGGCTTGGCTGGATACTGGTGCACATCTATGACAAGGCTGCATTTTCTGGCTTTCTAAATGTCACTCAGTCTCTCCTGTTGGTCTCTCTGCCTGTTTCACCTTCTATTGCTAGAGTCAAGGCTCTACAGAGCCTTGGGGATGGAATGAGGTCATAAGAAAAGTGGTGGAGTAAAACTAGAAATGTCACATCCACATTAGATGTAGATTTCTCAGAGTTGGCTGTCGGTATTTAATAAAGAAGCAGTTTACTCTATGTTAGCCAGCTAGTGTTAAAAGACAGATCAAAGTTATAATATCCACTAAAATAAAGCTGCAATTTTGTCACTTAGCATGGCCATTGCTTTTAATGAATTGGGCAGAATGGACCTGTGCGAACATTCAGAGTGCCCTGCCTTAGTTACAGGGACAAAGAGGGGCTGTCAGGATGTATAACCTTGCAATGGGCTGCCTGTACTTAGCACCCAGCCTGTCAGCAGGGCAGACACAGCAGCAGATGCTGATGTAGGGCAGGTTTATGAGACTTCCTTTGTTTCTCCACCTTCCCTACTTCTCTATGAAACATGGCCATATCTTTTACTGCTGCAGCTCCAATAACATATTAATTTATGAAGTAAGAAAAATGAGGTAGTTTTGAATTAACGAGGAGGGGAATGGTGCTTCACAGACAGGAGGATAATCAATCAATAATAATGAGTCAGCGTGTCTTGTTATTAAAAAGAAGGAAAAATAATAGCATAGATGGAGAGCAGCTCTTGCAAAAGGGGTAGGAGGGTCCTTTTGAAGACCTTGATCTTTACTGATAAGAGCTGGTTCACCAGGACAGTTATTCTTCTTTTAGGACAATCCTCCCCTACCTCCTGCCAGCCCCAAGCCTACTAGTCTGTGGCAAAATGTCTTTTTATTTCATTCTTTTCCAAAGGGAAGAATAGAAAAATTCAACATTATTCATTGAGTGAGTTCTCAGTTTTGATAGAAAAGGTCAGAAAAGTCAGCAGGGTATGTGCTGGCCACTGTCTCTTCTGCCATATATGCACGTTTGCATCTTATAGAGCAAATGCAGTAACTCTAATTTCAGATCTGATGAGATCAATTCTATGTAAAATGCTTTATCCCAAGCAGCACTGTGAATTCTGGAAGCCCTTGTGTGGCTGTGTTAGGAGCAGTTGTTTTTTGGCATGGAGCTAAGTTGGGCTGAAACATTTCAGCACGTCTCAGAGTGCTTAAGGCCCTTGACCCTATCTGTCCCAAAATCCCTTTTTTTCACTGTGTACAGACAGATGTTGCTGGACTCTGAAAGTGATGATAGGAGTTTTCTAAGCAGTGCACAGATACAGTTAGAGGAAACTCAGGCTGTAGTTTTCTTATAAATCTGGGGAATCAATGCTTAGCCCAGTCCTTATGTCTCTGTCTGAGGAGAGATTGGTGCTGCCTTTTACAGTGGGCTCCACAGTATTTTAATTCCCTTGCAACAAGTCAGGTTGTCCTTTTTCTGGCAGGAAGAAGCTTATCTGACACCTTTTGCCTCCCGTGGAGCCACTCCACAGCAGGAGAACGTGATCCTTAGAAATGAGTGCAAGAAAGCAACAAAACGAAGCAGCTGTGCTCAGAACTGTGAGTGGTAGTGTAATGGAGGCAATGAACAAAGTGCTCAGGACCTGGAAATGGGTAGAAAGATAGAGTCAGCTTGGCAATTTTTTGACTTCTGCCAATTGATTCCTAAACTAAAGTGTCAGGGTTGTGCTGCAGGTAAAATCTTTGTCCCCTCTTCCAATTCCCTTTCATCTTGCAGCGTGTAGTGTCCCTCAGCTTCTTGGTGTGTAATTGCAGACAAGACTTCTACCATAAACCTGCAAGGACTGTATCATTAGGAGCTAATTTTGCAAACGTAATGGAAGATGTCAAAGCCAGTGAGCTGGTACTTGTGAGTCCTGATCCTACATCCTGGACCTTCCTTTACATTACCTGAGTTAGTATGTGAAGCTTGCAACCACAGTGGATGGCTTAGAGCTGTGTGCTACTGTGCAGAGCACTGTAATGTCGTAGTTTGTGATTTCAGTCTTTAATTTCTGGGGGCCTCAGCCTTCCATCCAGAAAATGGATAACCTTCTCCTGCCTCTTCAGCTTCCGCTTCTGGAGGGATGTTAGGAAGAGAAGTGCATGAGGGACAGTGAAGAACATGAGTAATAGATGTCAGGCAAGTAAATTGAGATAGATCATTAGCATCTGGATGTGAACATTGATAAAGCTGACTGTTGTCTATTTTGTCTCTGCAATCTGACTAAAAAGCAGAAAAATAAAGTGTGTAAGCAGAGGAGAAGCAATGATGCATTTAGAATTGTATTGAGGTTTAATGGCCTCAAGAGAGATACATAATACAATTTTTATTTTTCTAAAGAGGCATGAAACACTCTACTGTCCTCAAATGAAATAAACTGCGGTATACAGGCTGCAAAAGTTTACCTACATGAGTAACTATCCATGGACACCTCTTTGTTTTCTGTAATGCGGCAACTACTGTGAGTAAACTTATTCCCACATGTAAAGTGTTCTTTCAAGTGAGACCTATAATCAGAGGAATGTTTTTGTATAAATGGTGTTCTCAGTTCCAGCAGCTGTGGTGCACACAGCCTCTCCTTACTGATAACATCATTTTCTGTAACTATTTTTGCTTACACGGTAAGTTGTCATAATGGTGAAAATTACTTTGTAGTTCTGTGGAGAATAGTACAACCATGCATTTACTCAAATAACATATAATTATAACAGCGAATGCAGCTTTTCTCTTCCTGTGCACACAGTTTGGGTTCAGAGCTGTTCTGTGTCACTAGAAAAAGCTGGTGACCACAAACCAATGTGTCAGATGATTCAGCAGTTAGGGATTTCCTATGTAGAAACAAAAAGAGTAAAAAGGCATCATAAGAACTATGCCATGCAGAAGTACCAGACTCCAGAGGAAAACATAATGTAGATCAGAAGCTTTACATTTCTCTTCTGCTGATCTACTGTCTTTTTTTCCTGTGGAAGCATTGGTTGTTGCTGAAGGTCATCAGCCAAAGCTCCTTCTACTCCTGGTCCAGGCCCAGTCATGGAAGTGCTGGTCAAACTGGATATATACAAACCCAGCCATAAGTGGTGGTGCTTGTAATTAATTTGTCAGTTCATAGAGGGGAACTGTGCATGAACATGCTGTGATACGGAAAATCCTTTGGCAAAATAGCTGAACAACCTGCAGCACTGAAGTGACCTCAGGAAGGTGGGATTACTGTGGCAGAGGGCTTTGCTCTGACTATCTGTGGGGAGCTGGAGAATGTGTAGCTGTAACAAGAGTAAAATGGGATGGTATAACCTCGGGTAAACTCTGCCTTGCTGTGACAATGAAAAGGTTCTACAACCAAGCATGTGGCTGTTGCCAATCAGTCACTCTTTGCCAGGTCAAACACATGCTTTTTGGATGGCTTCCATCCCCACTGGCACCTGAAATTTAACAAGCAAATGCTTGCTGTGCCTTGTAATTAAAAGTGAAAAGTACATGTGTCCAGTGCCAAAAAGACAAGAGAAAGCAGGGAGACATGTTGTTCTGACCTGCTTAGCAGTAAAACAAAGATGAGATGTTCTGCTTTGTTGGGTCTAATATGATGGCTTATTCTACTCCTGTGCATGCAAATTGGATCCGGCCTGGGATTTGGCATTGTGGGCAGGTTAGGATGGCAGCCTTAGAGTATCTGAGTTGTTTTCCCAGCTCTGATTTTGCCGAAGCCTTACAGCAATGATACATTTTCATTTCCCACCTGCCAAGGAGGATGGCAGAGTGGTTTTCCTTGAGGGGCTCTTGCACTGTATCCAATTTAGCCTTGATTTGCTCCTGATCCTCAGCGCATCCTGCAAGGTACATCTGTGCTCTTGTGCAGCTGCTGGAGGTGGTAATTAAATGAAGTGCTTTCTCCATACGGGGATAAGGTGTGCGAGCCTGGAATTCTGTGAAGTGTTTTGTTTTGATATGGCAATTTATGGTGGGTATGGCTGCAGTGCCAGGAGCCTGGTTTAATTTTGTGCAAATCTGAGCTATTAGCTGTAATTGTAGTTAGAGTATATTGGATATGAGAAACAATAGAGGTCAGAAATAGTAACCAGGGTTACTCCCTGTAAACACGCATAGTGGGCTGATGTGCACCTCCTTAGAGAAGGCAAGTAGTGCTGGTCCTCATCTGATGTGCTTTTACTAATCTCTCTTCTCAGAATTAGTCATGTAAAATATATCTCCTATGGATCTTTCAGACAGGAGAACTGCTCTATCTCAGTTTCCTCAAACCATTTCTGGCATATTCATCCTTTTTAATCTTTATGAGATGCAAATGAAAGAATTACTGAGATGCTGTAGTCTTATATATATCCTCTTTCCTGACTGAGCCAGCTGTATGCAGCACATGCTGGGACTATATATTCCATTTGTATGTTTAGTGTCTGAGTGTAATACTAGTATCTCATGCAAGTAGATTATCCATCTTCATAGGCTAGATTTATGCTTTCTTGAATGACTGGTTCCAAGTTCTGTTGAGATAAGGCACATATTGGGGTTGATTGTAGATAAAACTCTTAAGTTTCATTTCTGACAGTATCAGGATTCTGCTAAGGGGCTTTTCAAGTTAATAGTGAACCTGGGGTGCTTGATCCTGGTGGGGAAGGTGTGCTGTTTGGATAGCAGATTTATACTTACATCATTTCTGATTGACAAAATGGTCTTGACGACTACACAGAATATTGCCTTGGTACAACATACAAAACATTATGAAACTTGATCTCAGTTTTGAAGATGGCCTGTCTAAATATATATAACTAGGGGACAGCAGAATAATTACATACTGTATTTCAAAAGAGGATTTGATATTCATTAAAATGAAGAAGCACCCCAGTGATGTCCCCTTTTGTGTTGCAGTAGCACCAGAAGACCCTGCTAGTTTAGACAAAAAAAGAAAAAAAGAAAATCAATTTATACCTTACTACTTTCTACCTTGTAATGGTCCTCTTCTTCCAGGTACCATCTGCAAAAGACAAAACATAATACAAAGATGTAAAACTCACATGTAACTTGAACAACATGATGTGCTCTTATCCTTTCTCAGTGCCAGAAAGATGGGGAACCCACAGATGGGGTCCTCTCAACATTAGTGTCAGAGATCTATGCTGTCTTCTCAAGCCACCTTACTGGAGTAGAGAGCTGCAGTCTCCAGCACAGCTGGAGAAGTCTATGGAGGAGATCCTTCAGGAGTCGCAGGATTATAGAGGCAGCTGTTGACATCTGGAAAGTTCAGTGACAAGCAGTGTGATTCTGCAGAGTAGAGGCTGGTTTGTAATTACAGGGAAATCCTGATGGGAAGGAAGTTCTGGAGGGAGGTTAGCATGAAGTGCCTGAAAGGTCTTAGGAGAGCTATTTGGTTCTTTGGTCACGGTACATATAATGCGGACCCAATGCAAAAGTCTCAGGGAAACTATTTCATTGCTCAGTTTCTATGGCTGTCTGACTCATTTTTCATTATCCAATAATAAATACAGTAGTGAAAGTCACCTTTAACACTTAAAAATTGCTTGAATTTTACGGGATTGTATTGAAGTGAGTGCCAAGGTATAAAAGCCTTATGGTTGAGGTACTTTTATAACATGCTTCATAAACCCTTATAAAATAAGTGCAGTGCACTTCATCCTTTAAGATTACAGCATTATGGTTCTGAGAGATGGTGATCTGGTGCTATATTCATTAATTAAATCTGTTATTAATGTGAAATTTGGGGCAATAGCAGTGAAGTTACAAGAAGTTGAAACGGGCTAGGTCCAGACAATTTATCTCTCGTGAAAGCTCAGTGCACCTTTACTGCTTGACTGATGCCCACAGGTTATCCTTAACATTAAGGAAGTTTTTGATCCATGTAAAGTTAGGAGCCCCAAATCTGGGCTGCTCTGTTACACAAGGGGTTGTGATGGCTGCCTTTTGGGACATGGTTAGTAATTATGTGGAAGCTGTTGCCCTCTTCACAGCTGTGTTGTTTGGATTTCCAGAGAGCAGATGTCCCTCTCATCACAGCTGCTGATCACTAAGTAATGGGGTGGATTGCTTTACTTTATGTAGATAAATAGGCTTTCTCGCTAGAGCAGATTTTTATCACTGCCATCTCCCATTTTTTGCTGTTTGACTGATATGCTTGATGACTGGAAAGTAGAGGCTGGCTTCCTTTTGCCCTGATTATTGCAGGAGTCAGTGTATCTTCTGGGCAGTTAGCAGGTGTCTAGCCATTTCTGAACATCTTCTGCAGAAGTTTCTGTAAAGTTAAGGTGTGCTTTCTGAACTAGTGCAAGTCATGCAAAGACATTTTTACTTTCATGATAATTTATAGGGGTGTTATTTTTTCTGGTAAGTAGACAGTTACTTGTAATACCAGTACATTTGTGTCTCAGAGGGGCTTGGGCTTACTTAATTTAACTGAAGTTTTTTAATTGAACTCACAAGGGGTGAGAAAAGAAAAAATGTATGAGATTTTCATTGCAATGACTTGCATCTGTCCTCCATGGGGCTGGCATAGAAGGGCTCCTGGTATACAGTGTAGCTGTGTTTTAAGAGGTTAAGATTGTGTATATACTTCCAAGGGCATCCTTTAGCCTGCAGTGCAAGCAAATTGCAGTAATGATATAGAAGAGAGGAAGAATAGGAATGGAATGAGTAACCAAGTATTTGCCAAAAAATTGAGAAATTTCAGATGGTCAAACATTCAATTTAAAATGCTTCAGTAATAAGAAATTATTTTTCCAATAATAGATTTCCAAACTATTCATATTGAACATACTTGTGGTAAACTGATTCTTTGAAAGAAGGAAATTATTTTTGTATCTTTAAGCCTTTAAATGTCATTCGATTTTGGTTTTTCAGTTTCCAAAGGAGGAAAGGACAGCGTAAGTCCAAACAAAGCAAAAGTCCTCAGTTTACATTGACATTTGAGCACAAATTGTTGAAAGTTTTTTGGTTTTAGAACTCAAAGCTAATATGGACTTGGAAAGTAGGCTTAGCTCAAGAGGTCTTATGGGACCATACAGTCCTTTACACGTTTTACCCAACAAAAACAAACCAAAACCAAAAAAGCATTTTTTTTCTTTTTTAAATCAGCTTTGTTTTCTCTCATTGTTGATGTAGATGAAGTCTGACTTTAGTAAGGACCTGCAGTTGTTTTAGGAAGGACCTAAAGTGCTTCTGAGTTGAGGGTCTAGTGGGAGGTGATGAAAAAATGTAATGGTAAAGCCGGTTCACATATAAGCTGAGCACATTCGGTGTGGAAATCACTATGAAGCTGCAAACATGAAACCTCAAGTTTCTGTTTTTGGAGCAGTGATTGTGGCAGAACTACCTTTTCAATTGCAGAAGAGGACAATGCAGTGCTACAGAGCAAATTGCTATTACTTTGCTAAGGAGCTGGGTTTCTTTTGTAATTGTGGAGGCTTGGGCGGTTTGTAGGTGGATTGTTTTTTTTTCAACTGCTTTGTTTATTCCTTTTTAGAATAGTACTTTCTATAGGCGAATAAAAATGTGACTGGGACCTCTGAAAAGGACTTCTTATGAAAAGCACATTAAAGTGAAGAGGAAAATCAGAAGGCAGTACACAATGGTTTAATGCTATCTACTTGTTTCTGGGAACAAAAGACATTTATTTTGAACCTGTCTTCTTTATTCATTTACTGGATGCTTCCTGCTAATGTTAGCTCAGTAGGACTCCTGCTACAGATATTGTACCTATAAAACTTCTTCATGATGATTTAGAGAGATGCACTTTGGTAATTTACAGTGAAAATTTATGTTGATTGGTTGTGAAAATTAAAAGGATTCAGTGAAAACTAATATTAATAAAAATGTCTTTTATGTGGCACGTTTTCAGTTTTTTGTCCAGAAGTACTTTATTAAAAGATTCAGCTATGTATGAAACAGATCTTTGTTGTGCTGGGATACATAGAACAAGGGAGCAAGAGCAGTGATAAAACCTTTTGAATATGATGCTAAGGATACAAGTAATATGATGGGAGGGTGAGTGCTGTTCTTGTGCCTTGAGTGCAGAAGAGGAAGGGTAGTGGTGATATGCCAAGCAGGCCTGCTCACGTGAGGGCAGAGCTGTGAAGGGTACTGAGAGAAGAAATGAGTGCCAAGCTTTAGGGGAAGTGTCTGGCATAACTGCCTGACAGATTCAGGCTGATATAAGCTCTGGCTACCTGTAGCTTCAAGCCAGTAGAGTCTAGGCATGTTGCAGTGTTGTGACCGTGAGAAGTGTGCTAGTTCATTTACTAGTGTGGTTCAATATTCCAGATCACAGTTGTCTTTGTGCTTGGCTAGCCTGGAGCAGGGGTAGAAGAGTGTGTCACCATCTTGACTCATCCACCTGCACGTAGCCCAAGTGAAACCAATACCGAGGAAACTTTGCATTTACCCAGTGACACACCTGGAATTTTAATCAGGGTAGCAGGAACTCAGATTCTTAGCTATAAATCCTACCCTAACTTTTATTATATTAGCCCCATCAGACGGCAAACCATTTTAGTGGATTTTTGCTGTGATATGGTGTCACTTTCCTTCCTGCTGAACATCTCAGTCCATACATTGTAGTTTATGGATGTGAAAGGTGTCCCCTCTGAATCATCTGCCTTCTATGTAATTCCTCCGCTGGTCTCTGGTGTTCTGCTGAACTGGAGTTCATTCAGAACAGCCCTGTATGTATCATCATTTCCCCCAGAGCTCCTGCTTTAAACGAGCACACACCACATACCAGACAGCTCTCTTCCTCTGCGTTTATCTCCTAAGGAGTTACCTGAAGTTCAGTCTGATTTTTCAGCCTGGTTTGTTTTGTCTGGTGCTTGTTATTCATTGTCTACAGAATTTTGGAGATTGGTCTATAGACTTGAGAGAAAGAGCTATGTAGTATAAACACCTCATCTCAAATACATTTTCAAGGACTTACCCTTAACGGTAATCAATCCTGCCTTTCCTTCCCCTCTCCACTTAAACTAGAGAAAGCAGCAACTGAAAATCATATTTTATCTATATATGTGTGTATATATGAGAATGTAGCAAGGTAAAATGTAATTTCCTTTTTAATAAAGGCTGCCATTTAATTTAATATTATAGAAAATTATTAGATCTTAAAAACCTATAAATTACATTTGACAACTCTCTGGTGCTCCTTTGCTATTCCTTGTGGCAATTATAAATGGCAACACAGGGTGCTGGCAGAGATGCTCATTCTGACTGGAGTTTGTTTATTGGCTCTTAATGAAAAGCGGTTAATCTAAATCACTACTGGGGTGAATCCTTCGCCCTGGCCCCATCATGAGAAGTGGTGGTTTCAGGCCTTTGACAAATGTCCTGCTACTTCCCCTGCCAAAAGTTTTCCCCTCCCTCAATATCTTCCATCAGGAGAAAGGCATGCAATAATAATGATAAAAAGCCCAGGGTCTCCCACTCTTGCTGTGCAACAAAACTGGATCAGTCCTAGCTCATGACTGTTGGCGGCTTTTTGTTTTTCATTCTGGTTGAGCCTCTTGTTTAATTCCTTCCTACTTTGTAGGATCAGCCTTGCTTACAAGGATGGATGACAACAGGGATGTTGGCTGTGTTTCTTTCTTCATTTGAAGAATGGAAAGTGGATATCAGAACTGGTGAAGGGGGGTGGGCTACTAATGTGATGGCACTTACAACAATGTATAATAGTTGTTAGACTCTTCCAGCTTTCCCTCTAGCTTGTAATTTTCCTAGCTTGATGGTTTTATTATTTGAGCTTGCAACCACTGTTACACTTCCAGAGGAACAAATTGTCTGATTGTGAAACATCTGATGGAAACATCACCTCTTCCATCTTATCTGACCCATTTCTTGAACTGTCCACTGAAGAGCTGCAGATCATGTGTGAAAGGGCAAAGAGGATGTTTTGTGTGGGTACCACATCAGGTCTCTGCAACTGTTAGCTGTCTTGTGCTCCTTATCTGAGGACAGAACACTAACAGTGACCTTTTAATTTACAGCATTATTAGCTCAGTAACTCTCTGTGACATCAGGTGAAAAACTTTTTATTCCTGAAGTATCCTTCCTTTTAAATGTAAGATCTCTCTGGAATATCTTGTTATATTGGCAGTCTTACATCCTTTTTTCCATTCTGCAGAATCAAGCAATTTTTACTAAGCTGTTACAGTTTTATGGCACAGGCAATATGCTTTAGATGAATGGGGGTATACTTGAGGGACAAAATGTCTTTTTGAAGTTTAAGTTTCCAGTGACAGAAAAAAATATCTTGAAATACTGGGGAAACCTTTCTTGTTTGAAGCAAAACGAAACATGTCTTGAGCTGATTGGAAAGAAGAAACTTACCAAAGCTTCCTTGTTGGTGGAGGCCATCGGGATCTATTCTCAAGACTAATTCCCAGGGAGGCAGTAGCCTGCGGGGCTATTTCTCAATTCCCATGCTGTGCATCAGAGCACTTTTTCAGGAGTAATGATGTGGCTTTCTGAGGCAACAAGTGGTTGCTGCTTTATGAGGCTGGTAGGCTGTATATGTGAGGAATGTTGAAGGAGGTCTGAGCTCAAGCTGTGGATTTATACAGGTGGCTTCACCCTGGGACAACATTCAGTTCTTGTTTTAAAGGCCCTTTTCATTTCTTAATGGAAAGAATCAGAAACCATTTATCTTCTATTCACTTCCCTTTGGTGACCTCATGGAGTTAGTGAGGTGCTTAAGATTAAACAAGTGCTGAAATTTCTTGCTTGATCGAGGTCTAACATACTGAGGGTCTTACCAGTCCTTGTAACTGATTTTTGATGTCAAAATTAATGTGTTTCCTTGTGGTAGTCTTGAAGTTAGAGCTCTGTGAAGTAGAATAAGAAAAGTTATCATGGACACGTGAGCATAAGAAAACTGCAGTGGATATCAGCTAGATGATCATTCTGCAGCTAGCTGAAAAAGACAGTCCCTGAATCTGTTTTCCTGCTGAAAAGCAGTTTCTATATTTGTTTCAGCTACTGTATCAATAACCTGCTGTGTTTAGCACAGATCTAATTTATTTCCTACTGTTTGCCTTTATTTTATGGTACTGGCATTTACTTTAATGTGATGTCGTTTTCTCCAGATGTTAATAACATGGTGTTAATGTTTCCACAACATTTTTCTTGATAACATTTATGTAGAGCATGCCATCTGATAATGTGGAGTCAACGCATTTTAAAATATTGGTAATAATTTTCTAATTAAAATTAGAGGCTCAGAAGTGTTTTCCTCCCTGAACAAATTGAGGTCATACACTTTCCTGTGTTTGGGGAAAATTATGTGTTCACTGAGTGAATGAGTATCTCCTACTGTATAAATTGGGAGCATGATATATAAGATTGTGTATTAATGTTTATGCATGTGGACACAGACTATTTTCAGATGCCAGCAGCTGATCCAGGTAGGCATTCTATGTTTCCAGGGAGAGGATGCTCTCATTTGTAGTTCTGTATGCTGCCAAATAATGAGCCTTAAATCTCAGGAGTGCCTTGTGTGCTTTTGGAGACAGTATCCTGCATTTGGGAAGAGAGGTGATAGACTGGAAAGGGACCAGGAAAGCCTGGTGTGGTTGTCTGAAGTTGCTATATCCAACCAAAGTCAGCCTTGATATCAGTATAATATTCTTCATTCTTGCTGGACTTATTTATCTGGATAAAAAATGAAGAAAAAAATCACTGAATGAATCTATAAATAAATCACCAAATAAAATGGAAGTGAAACACTAAAAAACCCCCCTACTATTTGGGAAACCCTATGGGCTTTTTACACTGTTAAACAATGTTCTGAATACATCTAATAGGAATCAGTGCTGTGTAACCTCACTTTTAAATGCTGTTCAGTTTTACATTTCAATTAACACTCTTTTCCCTCCATTTTTCCATTTAGATCATGCTGCTTAGTGATCCAGAGATTGAGAGCAGCATCCTCATCAGTTCTGATGAAGGGGCTACCTACCAGAAGTACCGTCTGAACTTCTATATCCAGAGCTTGCTTTTCCATCCCAAGCAGGAGGAGTGGATCTTAGCATACAGTCTGGATCAAAAGGTGAGCAATTGATTTCATATTTCAATGATTCTAGAGAGGTGTTGAAGGGGATAGTGTCTACAACTGCACACTTCCAGAGACAGTGAAGAAATTATGGTGTGCTTTACTTCTGTCACCTTGCAGGGTTAAATTCAGTGACTCCACAGCAAGCTTGCTAAAGGGAGTGGAGTTATACAGTGATCATGATGGGTATGGAAACTTAAGTAGCGGTGACAGTATGGAAGATGGAAAGAATCTAAGATTTGACATGACATATGGAGCCAAAAATCTATTGATTTGTAGGCTTTGGTGAATGCTGAGCTGTCTTAAGGACTGAGCACTCAGGCTGAGTTGGTCCATAACAGTTGGCTGTTGTGTGTAAGGCGATGCTCTTTCTGTTTCCAAACTAAACTCAGTTATCAGTAATCAGCGAGCAGCAGCAGATGACAAACTGTGCCACGTTTTAAGTCACTTTGTAGTGCCTTCTGTTAGTGAGGCAATTCTTAAGCCTGTTACTTTGTCTTCTTTCATAGCACTCATCTGTGTTGAAAGATGCTGAGCAATGCAGGTGCAATGTGACTGGTAACATGCGACTGTAGAATATGTGCTTCAGTTCCAGAACAACAGTCCCCACTACAGCCCAAAGCTGAGACATAGGCCAGATGATCAAGTTAGAAATTTTAGAAAGCTTAAAACTTGCCAAGCTTTTATCTTTCCTCTCATTTTTGTCATCCATAGACTCAGGAAAGTAAAAACATGCTGAATAGCCACTCTTTAAGTTTTTTGCACTGTGGTGGGTTGATTCTATCTGGACAGCAGCTGCCCACCCAAGCTGCTCTATCACTCCCTCTCCTCAAACGAACAGTGGAAAACAAATACAATGAAAGGCTGGTGGGTCAAGATAAGGACAGGGAGATCACTCAGCAAAATGGCTGAGTTTTTTTGTCATGGCAAAACAGACTCAAATTGGGGAAATCAGCTTAATTTATTACCAGACAAATCAGAGGGGGGTAATGAGAAATAGAAAACAAAATTGCCTTCCCTCCACACCTCCCTTCTTACCCAGGTTCAACTTCACTCCTTAGTTCTCTACCTCCTCTCCCTGAATGAGGTAGGGTAACGGGGAATGTGTATTGTGGTCAGTTCATCACATATTGCTTCTGCCACTACTTCCTCCTCACGGAGAGGACTCCTCACACTCTTGCCCTGCTCCAGCATAGGGTCCTCCATGAATTTCTTCAATGTGAGCCCTTCCCACAGGCTGCAGTTCTTCATGAACTGCTCCAGCTTGGGTCCCTTCCATGGGATGCAACCCTTCAGGAACAGACTGCTCCAGGGTGGGTCCTCTGTGGGGTCACAGCTCCTGCCAGCAAACCTGCTCAAACATGGGCTCCTCTCTCTATGGGGCCACAGGTCCTGCCAGAAGCCTGCTCCAGCGCAGGCTTCCTAAGGGGTCACATCCTGCTTTGGGCATCTTCTGCTCCAGCATGGGGTCCTCCATTGGTTGCAGATGGATATCTGTTCCACTGTGGACCTCCATGGGCTGCCGGGGCACAGCCTGACTCACAATGGGCTGCACCACGGGCTGCAGGGGAATCTCTGCTCTGGCACCTGGAGGACCTCCTTCCCCATCTTTCTTACTGATATTGAGATCTGCAGAGCTGTTGCTGTCACATATTCTCACTCTTTTCTCCATCTGCATTTGCACAGTTTTGCTTCACTCGCCCCACCACCTTCTTAAATACGTTATCCCAGAGGCACTACTGCTGCTGCTGTGCTCAGCCTTGTCCAGTGGTGAGTCTGTCTTGGAACTGGCATTGTCTCTGTGGACATCGGGGAAGCTTCTAGCAGCTTCTCACAGAAGCCACCCCTGTTGCCCTAGTTGTTACCCAAACCCTTGCCCTGCAAACCCAATACATGCATTAATCTGTCAAATGTGTGTGTTTTGTGGGTGGGGCTTTCAGTTCCTACAGTGACTCTTGAAGTTTTCTAAACTAGTCAATCTCACATCCCAGCTATAAGGACAATACACATAAAATATTGTGCCTCTTGTATTTAACAGAATTTCCTTTGAAAGGCTAGTGAAAGTCTTTACCCAAGTAGTTACTGAGAGTATAATCAAATCATCTCCTACTGCTATAATTCCCAATGCAACCTTTCCATCTATTTGTTAACAGAATGCTATGGCAGGCATCAGGTAGTTTGCTGTTAAGCTGCTGATGATGCTTGAGTGACATTTGCAAGCACAAACCTATTGAAAATATACTGCTCTCATAGTATCAAATCCTTACTGTATGAAGGAGTTAGTCAAATGTTAAATAGCTTTGTGCGCTCAGATGTACAGTGTAACAGCCTTGAAGTAGGCTGGAAAGACCAATTTATTCATTTGATGACATGGAATGGTTTGATGCTATTTTTAAACTGGAGGTAAAGATTTTAAATGGTACTGGTATTTGTAAAAAGACAGCCCTGAAAGAAACAGACATCTGATGAAGTGCTCATGGATGTGAGAAGCCAAAAACGGCATGCTGAGTATGCATTTGTAAAGAGATAGAGCTGTAGTGATTGCAGGGCATCTGCTTTTGTGCTGAAACGCTATACTTGTGTTTCCAGTGATTTGTAGTCTTTTTATGACATGTTAGCCACTGAAAGGAAAAATCAAAATACAAAATCTGTGCACACACTTGACTGTGAGGTTGTAGTTATGCTCCCTTGGTCCAGGACAGCAGTAACGTTTCGGGAGCATTTTTGCTTCCGCTTCTTCAAACTAGTGCACCTGTGTGCCCACCTCAACTGTTCTCTTTTGGTTAGAAAAGAGCCAACAAAAATAAACTGATTAGAAACACTTTGAGGATTCTTGCGTTTTATCCCAGGAACTGAAAATTTGTCCACAGTGTAAAAGCAAAGATGAGGTGCTCTGCAGCTTGTTGGCCAAATAGAAGTGGAGAAATGCGAAGTTCAGGCTTTGGTTTTATGTCTGCCTTTGCATTCAGGGCCACCTATGCTGCTTTTCTTCAGTGTTCAGAAAGAGAGCCTCAAGTGCTGGCTGCAAGTTGGTCCTTGAGAACCATGGAGGCAGCGCTTTTCCCAGTTGAAGTGTTTCCTTGGCAGAACCCAGGTATATAGATTGTGCTCAATGACATCTTGGCTTAGAGCTGTAAAAGAATTGTCACTCTGGCTCAGGATCATGCAGCTTCACTGCAGTTACAGTTGACACTGAGATAATGGGCAGTGCTGTTACAGTGCAAAGACAATGCTATGGGCTGTGACAGAGGTGCTATGTGTAGTCCCCAGATGAAGTCTTTTAAGAGACCAGTGTAATACATTCCTGTTTGTCTGGAAACAGGAGTACTGCTACAGCTGAGTAGGAATCAGCCGTCAGCCATGACCTTCTGTTAGATGGGGATTAGGCCAATGACAAGAAGGAAATATCTTTTAGGCTAAAAATCCTAAATCCTTAAGTGGCTTTGATTGTTGTGGTTGTTCTCCTCTCTTTTCCTCTAGAAGCCAGATCTGGATCTCACGCCTTCCCACATTGCTATGCCATGCCCTGTCTCCTCGCTGTGATCATGGGATCGTGCCATGATCCTTTGCTCTCTCTCTGCTGCTGCTCAGAAGACAGAAATCAAGTGCTCTTAAAATAAGTGGCTAGAGAGGCTGCAGTAGTGCTCTGCAGTTGTGAAAAGGGTATCCAAAGAGGTGCCATGCTGTTGTCAGCTGCTAATTCTCCAACTGCATCCTAGTTCTGCTGGTACTCCACTTTGGTTTTGTGCCTATTTTCCTGTGAAGTCACATGGCACAAAATAGGTGGTGTTGGATCAAGTAGTGCTTGCTTTCTCACTTCATGTATCCAGGTTTTTGGGATACAACTGCTCCAAACCCGGTTGGATTTAATGCATGAAAGGACGACAAAATAGAAAGCTCATCATTAGTCTGTAACCTGTAGGTAATGTTAATCCACAGATACTGTGACAAGGAAGGTGCTGATGAAAGTCATGTTGTATGTTTGCTGTATATTCAGTGATGCAGCCACTTCTACAGTGGAAGACCACAATCTTCCACCTCTCTAAGCTTTAAAAGTGTATTAGACCTTTAAAGTCTGTTTGTACTGACTACTTCAGAGGCTGATTTAAAAATGTAAATAACTCTGAAAACAAATTCAGCGCATAGAGTTTGACCCCCAGGAGTAGGAACTGTTAAGGGCAGATATAACTCATCCTCTCATAACTGTGAATGTATAAAAAAGTTTTCAAATTTAATTTCATCTCTTACATTGAAAAATAGCTTTCAGATTAGTATTTATTTTATTAATTGTCTTTCAGCTAAAAATAATAACGTGGTATTGTAAGGAAGTTGTGGTCAACTTGGAAATAATGATGAATCTGAAAATCCTTTTTGCTTAGTATGTTTTTCCATACAGTAAAATGAAATATCAGCAGCTAGTGCCTTACAAATAATTGATTTGTTCACTGCCTAGATCAAAATTGAAATTGTTTTGTGTATAAAGCTAGAAAACAATATTAAAGATTTTGTGTGAAATAAAAATAGTCAAGTGTTTTGGATCTTCCTGCTAGAAAGTTTTCCTCTGAGGTCTTCTGACCTACAGTTCCATGACTGGCATTCAAGCCTTTTTTTTTTTTTTAATTATTACCTTAAGAATCTCCAGTTTTTAGCTAACTTCTACACATTTGACAACAGTATTAGCAATTTATCCAGTTGATTAATAAAACAACCAACTGACTAAAAAAACCAACACATTTTGAATTCTGTCACAGGATTAATGTCCCTTCCAAGTTGGTGGTTTAGAAGGTGTATTCACTATTTTAAGACAGTAGTGAACAAGTAGAATAATGTAGAACTATGAAACCCTTGTGGAACCGCAGTCTTTATTTGTCCCCTGCAGTTTGACAATGGCCAAGGGATAACTGATTTCAGAATATGGTATCCCGGTTATTTTTTTACCCAGCTAATAGTAACTTGCAATCTTTTATCTTGCTTTGAAGAATGCTATGAGACCTCAGACTGACTGTATGTATCTGTGATATGAAAGGCTTGTCATCTCTTTTCTGAGCAGTAATAGTCTATTGTGAATTTCTCAGCCAGTCATTGTTACACCATTATCGTGTAATTTTTGTTTATGCTTCCATCTTCTCCTGCTGGCTCTCTCTTACTCTTAGCCTTGATGTTCAGGCATTGCATGATGCTCTGCAAATAGACTTACTTGTTCACACTGTTTTTCCTACAGCTTTGTTCAACAATCCCACTCCATTAGTTTATTCCTTTCATGGACCTGTTTTTATACCTACCTGTGGACTTCTGCTGCCACAGTCTCCTGTGATTCTAGTTTAAAGTTTGAGACTCACAGCAGTCTTATGTCCAAAAATAATGTTTTTCTTTAAGATAAGGAGCCCATCTCTTCCCAACAGAACTTCTGTCCCTGCCCATGGCAGGGGTGTTGGAACTGGATGATCTTAAGGTCCTTTCCAACCCTAACTATTCTATGATTCTATAACTTCATAGCTGAGAAAGCCAGTCTTTCTGACAAATTATCTTTTCCATAGAATCATAGAATAGTTAGGGTTGGAAAGGACCTTAAGATCATCCAGTTCCAACACCTCTGCCATCGGCAGGGACACCTCTCACTAAACCTTGTCACACAAGGCTCTGTCCAACCCAGTCTTGAACATCGCCAGAGATGGAGCATTCACAGCTTCCTTGGACAACCCATTCCAGTGCCTCACCACCCTTACAGTAAAAAACTTCTTCTTTATATCTAATATAAACTTCTCCTGTTTCACTTTTAACCCGTTACCCGTTGTCCTGTCATTACAGTCCCATCAACTGAAGTAATTGAATACAGCACTGGTTCAGTCCCCAAATCTTTTATTAACACTTCCACATGAGATTTGTCCGTGTTTTTCCTTCTTGAGGCTATTCCTTCAGGAGCAACACAGGAGGTTGAGTAAGGGGGATAGAGCTCAGCAGGCTTTCTGAAAGATGTTTTCTTGTGTGGCTATTGGTAACTTCATTCATTTAAGCACAAATTGGAGCCACCACCATTTGTTTTCTCTTTGGAGTATCCAAAGAGTTACTGAGGGATACTTCCTCAATATGAGTTGATACAACATGTCATTACTGTTCTTAATTTTTGTAGCCAATTATGACCCTACTGTGCTTTGCTAGCTCTCTTGTACTATCAAATTAATGCAGCGTGGCTGAGCCAAGAAATCAGTCTGTGTGATAACGAATGTATAGCAAATTCATATCCTAATGACTTCTCACAACATACAAAGCATAGATAGGACAATTTTTTGCGGGGTATGGGTCGTTGTAGTACTCCCTGCTGAGCAGCCATGTGGCATTGTGCAGTTATCAGACCCTGGGAGATTAATTGCATCCTGTGAGTTGAAAATCTTGGATCTTTTCCTGGTAGCTTTGTGTGTATCTACTGTATTGATAAAATAGAGCAATTTGATGTGTGCACATGTTGGTTCTGTTAATGGTCCTATGTGGCCTTTGACAGAAGGTGGATGGTATGTAAATGTTATAGCCAGTTTTGCTGCAAGTCAGGCCTGGGTCTCACTAGTATTGTCCATATTGGCACTTGGATATATGAACTAATACAAACGAAACTGGGTCTTCATCCTCCATTTTTCACAAGTTTTTGTGGAAAATATATAGGAAGCCTTTTTAAATGACCCATGTGTCAAAGTGTGATGGGAATGGGAGCATACGAAAAAGGTGTAATATTCTCTTTTGGAGAGTATTGGGAACTGCTTTACAGAGTGCTATGAAAGTTCAGGGTCTACCAGCATACACATGAGGTATATTTTTCGCTGCTGCCATTCATAGTGGATTAAGATCTTGAATTGGTCTTGCATTTCTGATACTAATATTTCAAGTGCATGATCATTTATATAATTCATCCAAGAAACCAACTTATTCTTAATAAGCTCAACTTTCCATGCCCCATTCCTCTGGTGAATGGGAGTCAGTCTGGAAGTGGGAATGGAGGGGAGTTTGCAGCTCCTTGGAAGTTCTCTCAGTATGACATTGAAACTTCCTTCAGAGAAACAAGCACAACTCTCTCATGTGAATATTTGGCTGAAGGATAATAAAAAAAAAAAAAAAAAAAAGAAAAAAAGAGAAATAGGGAAGGAAATATTTAAAATATTTCCAATCACTATTTTTAAGAGAAAAACTAAAAATATGAAGAGATGCAGTTTCACCCATTAATTACAGGCGAAACCGTGGTTGGGAACCTGCTGGGAATAGGTGAGAGACAGCAATTCAATAACACACCCATTTAAATTCCCCAGCTACACCATTACAAATTTGAGAACATTGGGTAAACAAGAAGTTTGGCAGTCAGTGGCTTCTCCCTCCGCAGAGCTTAATCTTCAGCAGG
Source organism: Psittacula echo (assembly GCF_963264785.1). Classification (NCBI taxonomy): domain Eukaryota; kingdom Metazoa; phylum Chordata; class Aves; order Psittaciformes; family Psittacidae; genus Psittacula; species Psittacula echo. The sequence continues at coordinate 13,173,522 of NC_137743.1, read as the reverse complement.
AAGTGAACAAGAGAAAGTGGGTGTCTTAATGTCTCTTTGAATGAGACAGTAAATAAAATGTGCAGGATAACAGTGTGCTGTATTACCAAGTTGTACCTGGACGACAGTATCAGGTCTGACTGGGGAGATTCCTTCAGTGTTGGAGATGTGGTTGGGTAGGGTGCTGCCAAAGAAATCCAGTGGGACTTGCTGAAAGGAGGACAAGGCTAGGTTCATGTTCTTCTTAAAATGTAGGTACCTTGTCACTCATCCATCTAGGGCACTGTATGGCAGTGATCCATCTTTGTCTGGAATACTTTGTGATGAGCTGGTTTCATAGACTTATAGAACAGCCAGGGTTGGAAGTGATCACAAAAGATCATCTGGTCCACCTTTTGTGGGAAAGGGAGCCTAGCAGCCTGTGCAGTCATGTCTTGAAAGCCTCCAGTAAGGGAACTCCAGTACATCCCTGCAGGAGAGGTTCCAGTGGTTGATCTCAGTGTAAAAAATGTCTTTATTATGATGAAACCTCTTACAATGAAACCTTTCTTAGATGCAATCTGTCCTGTTGCAACTTGTACCCGTTGCCTCTTGTCCTGTCCATGTGGTTCCTTGTGAGGAGTCGTTACATAAAATAAATCCAGACCTTTATATATACACACAGGGAGAAAAAGAACTCATCATCTCTTCCTTTCCTGTCCCGGTAGGTCACTGAGCTGGGCCATTAAGAGACCCCTCAGTGCCCTGAAGGACCCTTGGTCCTTGTGTCTCAAGGGGAGCCACTGCTGTGGGGTTTCAGGCTTAGCTCCTCCACCTGTTCTGCTCAACTTCTTTAGCACACACTAGGGAATTGTATTCCCCTTCATTCCCAGCAAGTGCCTCATCCCCAGTCTCAGATATTTCTGTGCTTCTTATGAAAACCTAGGCACTTGGAGACTTCAAGGTTGTGTTCAGGTGAGGATATTGGACTTTGAGTTGGAACTCCTAATGTTGGATAATGTAATTCTAAGATAGCAGCTGCATACTGCAATCGTGCTGAAATTAAACAGTGTGCGCTGCTGCATGTCCAAAGTGAGATATGACTCCAGTCCAGGCCTCTAGGTTTTCTTCCCTTAGGAACTGAGGTAAGGAGGTGATAAGGAGAGATGGCTGGCTAACATCTCATTTTGATATAAATCAGCAGACATCCAGAGCTGTCACTTAGTCCTCAGCAGCAGTCCTGGTCCTGGAATTTAGATGTAACTGTAGTTTTCAGAAGTGTGAACAATCTCTCCTTTTGTCAGCAGCAGCCTGAGACTGCACCTCTTGGGAAAACTCAGCTGTTCTTAGGAAGATGTGAACATTGCATTTAACAAGGAAAATAAGCAGATTCTGTGTGAATCCTCATGGTAGAATCGCCATTTTGTTGTATGATGTAAGAGAACACACTGGGGCTGATTGCTCATCATGGCTCATTGATATCTGAACTATGACTATGGTTCCACTCCTATGGATACAATACTCAGCTTTCAAATTTTTCTTATGCCAGTCACTTGACATTTGAGCACCCTGCAGTGTGAAGCTGGAGGCACAACTACTTCATTCTTTTCTTCACCTAAAGGGAGAAGAAATAGAGGAAGCTGACATAGTAACAATTACTCTTACAAGCCCATCATGCTGATGAATGAAATAAAGTGAGTATGTTACCCAGCTGTAAAGGAACACTTAGTGTTTTGCGTTTAATACAAGCCATATTACAGTAACTGCTCATAGAAATCCTTACCATACTGGCTGGTCCATTGTATCACACATTCATACTAAAAAACGATCCCTGCCCCAGAGAACTTAAACATGAAGCTGACAGACAAAGCCTTGTCCCTGGAGTATCCATAGTGTGAATACACAGGTCATTAAAGTGTTTCATTGCCTAACTACCACTGAGGACTAGAACAAAGTCAGAAACTGAACCCAGATAGAGTCCTGTTCCCATGACTTAACCACAAATAAGCCTTTCATCTCTCTGCCTTTTGAATGCTCTTCTGAGAACATCAGGTTCTACAAACATATCATGTGTCTGTCACTGGACAAGCCACCTGCCAGCAGCTCTCTCAGGCAGGCAGGGCTCTATCAAACAGATAACTGAAATGTTAGTTAAGTTAAAAAAAAACAAAACAAAACCCACAAGCAAAAAAGAAACCAAAAACCCTACCAAACCCTTGAGATTGGGAATATTTAAGGGTTATTTACAGAAGTCTCTTCTTCAATATGGTAATGAACTGAAGAATCGAAATCACTTAACTTCATTTACAAATCATGAATATGTATCAGTGCCTTTAAATGAAAGGAGGACTGAAACAGATATAGTGTTTGTTCAATTCATTAAGAGGAAGACAATTTATCAGGAGGTTTTTTTTTCCACTCTTAAACTAAAGCTATATGCAGATGTAGGGAAATCAAGACCTTGCACTAATTCTGCTGCATGATGAATATTTTTATAATCCTAATTAGAACCAGTCATTTAGTTCAGCAATTTCCCCCAATCTAGCCAATTTGAAATTAAAATAGATGCCTTGATTACAAAACTCATTAGCAAAGAAGCACTCTTTTCGCTAACCAGTTCATTTGGAATGCACAAACTGAATGAAGTGGAGTACTTGTGTTGTCAATTGCCGTAAGTGAAGTGAGCCTTAATTGTTAGCATTGTGAAGTATTTGTATTGCTGCATGTTTCATTGCAGTATAATATATCATTCATTAAGTGTAACAAAAGCAGTTTTAAAATGATTTAATTAAGTGGTGTTGGTGCAGCAGGTAATTTTTATAAAGTCAAATGTCACAATTGTTTGCATTTGAAGTATGGATGGGCATTACTGTAGGGAAGAAGATGTGTGACTCTGCATTTATCATTCTGATTATGGTAAGTCTGGCAGTTTTAATAGGAGATGAGAAATTAAATTATGTAACCCTGGCTCTATGAATTTTGTCCTAGCAAAATAGTGAACTTTGGGCTTGTGTTGATATGTAGTAGCAAAAAGAAAGTAACTGCTCATGAAACTTGATTTAGGTAGAACAGACTTTCCTATTACTTTTTATTTATGTTATAGATACTTCATGAACAGGTTTTATGTTGAAAAGGAAAATACAGAGATAAATGGAGCGAGACACATTTGATGTTTAAATATGCTCTTCTCCTGAAGCAACCTATTTTATTGTGTAACAAAGCAGGGTTCCTGTGGTTTATTCCTTGGCCATGCTAAATCATGGCTGTGTATTGATTTTATCTTGAGCCTAAACGGGGTGAGAGGTGGTTATAAATATACCAGATGCGAATAATGTGAAGGAATGAAGGAGGTTGAAGAATAAGAACACTTGGGGCATGATTTATTTTGCTTGACTGTAAAGATCTAAAATGTAGCAATGTGTACCTACACTGGGTGCCACGGCTGCACAGAGTAGCTGGTGGTGATCTACTGAATGGCGTTGATTGATCTCTGGAAGCAAATGTAGGTGACTGTTTTAGGATGAGGTAAATTGTGCCTTAGACTCATTTGTATTGACTAGGCCTCCACTGCCTGTCAAGGAAGTAATCTCCTTTGCTGAGATGTAAGTATTTCTTATATTACCTGGGATTAGGGGACTTGAAACTAGCCTTGTTGTCTTGATGTGTGCAAAATGGATTATGTGGGGTATGATTCAAATATGATCAAAACAACAAAAAGCGTTAAGTTCCTAGTTCCTGCTATCCTGCCTGCAGGTGATAATGACCCCTGCCTTGGAGGAGAGAACAAGTATGATGTGCAAGCGAAGATGGAATTCCCAATGTTTTGTCTATCTTTATCAGAATTCATTTGCGTAGATGTGAGTTACCTACCAGGCTGCTTCAATGAAATGAGATGAATTCAGAGGGTTTCATTGGCCTTTTTTTTCCTTTTCTTTCTCTCTATCTTTTTCCCTTTTTCTTTGCCTTCCGTATTGCTTTTCAAAGCTCTGTCTCAGTATTTCCCTGGATTAATTTTGCCCATAATATCACAGCTAAAGTAACAGAGAGGAGCCTGTGAAAATTAACATAAACATGTGTGAATTGTAATGAAATTTTAATTTTAAATAGCACTACTTTTAAAATGTAGAACCTAATGGAAAAAAAGGCAACCCTGACCTCAGAGTGGCCAGTTGGTTTAGCTGGGCCTAATATTAAGATTGCGCATGAATGTTTTTGTTGATTAAGGCCTATTGTAAGTGTGGAAGCTTTTACACATTAGGGTTTGAAGTGGTTTTAAAGACAGGCTTTCACTATTGAAAAGTGCCTGCAATGACATACAAGTCATATATGGGCTTTTAGTGTTGGGATTTTAGGTAATTACACTCTCTTGAGTTTTTCTGGTCTCTTGACTTTCTTTAATGCTTCAGGATGTTAAAGCTGTAGCTGGGGAAGATGGATCTGCCAGCACCTGAAATTATGACTGTGGGCATGTAAATTTCAATACAGAGGGACACTATTTAATTCCCTTGGATCAAGAGTGCTTTCTAGAAGATGTTGATTAAGAAGCTGTTACGTTTTGTTAACCAAGAAAAGTCATGCTTTATCCAGAAGGATTTGGGACCCAGCAGCTTCCATTAATGTCAGTGATTCAGGCAGCTGAGAACTGTTGGAAGTCTGCCTGACACGGACTGTTTTTTCTGTCTGGCTAATGGTGGCATTAATTAGTATTTGCACATTGCCTTGACAATACAAGACCTCACTGTTTGGAAGTATTACACACTAGGATGGCAGTGGGCTATTTGAGACAACACTTTCATCTTTAATGTCCTCAAAGACAGATGACTAGGATGGGATAGACCGGTGTCCTTGAGGCAGCCAACTGGATTGATGATGCCGAGAGGTCAAGGTGCAGTCCTCCCTTCTATGCAAGCACCTGCACATACCTCTTTGTTACTTCATCAGGAACCAAGAACAGGGACAGTCTGTGAGGGTGCTTCCTGAGGAGTGCATTTCCATGTGTCAGACTGGGAGCTCACAGTCAGGAGCAGCAATAGCAAACCTGGAGGCAGCAGGCTGTCCCTTGCTCTCAGTTCTGCCCCTAAATCAGGGTGTTTCAGCTTCCTGTTAGCAGCTGCTGAACCTCTGGCATATTTGTATAAACTGAAAAAAAATGCTAGTACTTGGGAAGGGGGCCACAAGAATCACCCAGGAATGGGAGGTTTTAGGAAGTGCACAGTCCTGATTCTGACACAGTCTTGGTTGTGGTTGACAATGACAAGGACCAAAGCCTTTGCTGCTGTTTTACTGCTAGCTGCTCTTGTAGTTATGCTTTCCATTGCAATTGAGGATGTGCAGCCAGCCAGGTTATCATATCCTATGAGCTGGCCCTAGACCACACAGAGCATCTATGACTTGATTTCACTGAGGGTCTTCTCCTATGATGGCAATATCTGCATGGTGCTTTCTGCTGGGCATGTCATATCCATTTAACACGACACCGTTGTTATATCTTATCAAAATCTTTTTATACAGCTGAGAGATGTGTATCTGAGGACCAAAGAAATGCCAGAAAAGGAGCAGGCAGGAGCTGATACTTACTCTCCACCACTCTTCTGTGAAGCATAACTAGATTTTGCAAATCCCAGGATGCTCTGGTGATTTTTGCACCATCAGTTCTTAGTAGGTACACTTGTGCCGTGACCAGGAGGAACCATCTGTTTTATCTAGCAGTTCCAGTGTTACCACAGTCATGTTCTGGTCATGTTGCCTACCACTGTCATGCAAGGGGTATTTAATTGCTCAGAAATCACAACTTCATGGTTGTCAACACAGTGGCAGAGTAAATTAGGCAGTAAGAAGGGCTGAAGGGAAATTGCAGCACAGGAAGATAGAGTGAGGTCTGCAAGGTTAGCCAGAAAGCCAGTGACAGAGCTGCAACGTTATCCCGAATTCCAAAATCATGTCTGTTTTCCTTTCCACTGGCTCAGGTGGCCCTATAGAAATGTCACTATTTTTGCAACCTAATTTCTCCACAGGTTTCTGGCTGTAGCAGAATTTTCAGTGGGGTTGGGGTTGGGGCCCCATGTAGGAAAGTTCACATCAGCAAGTGCTGTAGTTGTAAATGTGCCACAGGGCAGAGAGAGCCCTTCTTTCATATCGTGGCACAGCAGTATACTAAAAACCTTATGCATTTAATTTCAAATAATCTAGTGGCTATTCTGTGAAACAGATGTCTATAATACTGGAAGCTGGTATGGGGCCCTAGTTTTGTCTCACATTTCCCCTTGCAAATAGGTTTCCCTCTCCCCTCTCCCATCCCCTTTTTGAATCACTACAAACCATCCCTGCCTCCAGTGCTTGGTTTCAGCAGGGAAATGGATCATGTTCTCATCTAACAGCACACCTGAGCTGGTTAACAAAAGATGTGTGCGGTCACATGTGTAGCAGCTGAAATCCAGTATGAGTCCATTGATTTTAGCAGGGAAATACTGGTTTACATCGCTGGAGGATCTGGCCTGAAAACACGTATGGTATTCTGTTCTCACAGAAAACAAGATGTTGTTTACTTCTTCCAGTGTACAGGTTTTTTTTTCCCCAAAGTCTACCTGCTGAGTGATGCGGAGTCTCTGGGCTCCTCTGCCTTTGTGCAAGTTATTGCTCGTGTTAAGGCAACTATTTGTTTCCATTGTTCAACTTTGACATATGAGAATTAACTCTTTTCTCCCCCCTTTTTTTTTGTTCTTCTGATAAAAACTGCATGTGATCAATATTATTCTGGGGAATAAGGGTGCCAAAAGAAAAGCTGAAGATCCTTTGTCCCCACAGTAGACATGGATGATTCAAATATCCATCCGCTCAATTGTAACTCAGCGTGTTTCAGCTTTTCATGCTCATTGCCTTAGTGGTGAAAAAGGAGACCAGTGCCTGTATTTCTGCTCTAGCACCTCAAAACTAGAAATCCCAAGCTTTCAGCAGTCACAAATTGGTCCCTCGAAAGTCATGAGTTTGGCAGAAAAAACGTCAGGAAAGTGTTTGATTAATTTCAGTTGTCCTCTCTTAAATCTTACTTGATGCTTCTTTAACTGAGGAAAGTTTGGGGACAATTTTTTAAATGTTTCCTCAAAATTAATAAAACTTGAAGCTTTATCTGTAAAAAAAAGGGGGGGTGGGCAGAAATACAAGATTTTAATAATATCCTGATTCTAACACTGCTCTGCTGCAGGCCATTTATGCTTCTAAGAGATATCTTTATTCACCATTACAAATGCTGCACATCTTGAGTTGCATTTTGGTTCTTATTTCAACCTCGCCCTCCACACAGGTTGTCTGAAAGAAGACTGGTGGCCTCTTTGCATGGCATATGCACACACTTGTGTGCTTGTTCTCTTTTTGCAATAGAAGCCCCACAACAGTTTTGTGGCAGTTACAGGAAGTTTTTCCAGTGTAATAAAATTCTTTAGGTTTGCGCCCAATTGATTTTTATAGGACCATGGGTAGCTATAAACTGAAAGTTGGGGCATGATGCAGTGAATTTTGGCACATCTGAAGTATTGTGGGTATGATAAAAGGAGGAGCTGAGGCACCGAAATGAAGTGTGATATTTTTGAGAGAAGGACAATTGGCAAAACAAACAATGACAAAACTTAAAATTTTATAGAAAATCCTTGGGATTCTGCAGTGCAAAAGGAGGAAAACCTGATCCTTCTCACAGTCTCCTATCTCAGGCATCTCATATCTGCCAGAGGCTCAGTGATCATAAACAGTCCGAATACAGATTTAGTAGCATTTTATACTTGCAGTGTTCAAGAGATAACAATATGTACAAATAACACGTTAGCAGAATATACTGGACCCAAGGGGACTTCCCTGCTATATAGTAGCAGAACAATAATGTCATCAAAAGTTTTGCTGCCGAAACAGGGACTCTGGTTTTGTCCTCTAACACAGCAACTTGCTTCAGGCCAGTTGGTTTCCTCAGATCTCAGTGCAAGTCCACATGAGTTATTCACACATACCCAATGGCACAAATATGACAAGCCTGAAAGTTCTGCTGCAAAATTGCGTCTGATTTTCCCTAGACACATGAGTTATGTTTTTTCTCTAGTGACAGCATGGAGAAGTCTGCTTTACTTTTTCTCTGCAGCTTTCCCTGATCTAATAAATTATGCTGTACCATCACTATGAACTGGTTAGCTTCAGGAATTAAAACTATATTATATCAAGTTTGGTGATTTGTTGTTACCTTAGACGAGTTTACCTATTGTTGGGGGTTGGGGTGTAGGGGGGGCTGTTTCTTCACTCTGTTCCATAAGGGGAGTTGAAGGTACTTAGAGTTTGAATTAAATGGGACAAATAGCTTAAGCATAGGTACCACAGAATAATGCCTAGGAACCTAGAATACTGCTGAGAGAGTTTAGGTTTGAGTTTCCTTTTCTTCATGTGATTTGCAATTGCAGATTCATTTATTCCAAAGGTACAGTTTTCCACAGTTTGACTGCAGGAACCGGGTGATGGATGAATCAGAGATGGCAGTGTAAACAGTGTATGCCCAGCAGCCCTAAGGGATCCCTCAAACATGCGACTTTCTCATTTGGTGATTTTTCTGGCAGTGATGCCTCAGTGCAGTGACAGTTTCTGCTGCAACTGTCAGGCTAAATTGTTCCTGATGATGGCGAGCATTTACAGTGATGCTGTTCATTTGGGTTTCTCCTGTAAACATCCATATGTTGTCCTTCATGCTAGGCGTGGGTGGTGTTGTCAGTCTCCCTTGCACATTTGGACCTGGGTGAGCTGAATCACTGCGAAGTGCAGGGAGTTCACCACCTCTTGTCTTCCATGAGATCACTTGCTGTTCAGGATGAAGGAAAGGATATTCCACTGGAGCTTCCCAGATCTGAAATCCCTTCCTACATGTGATCTCTGGCTTGTGCGTAGAGATAGGTGCCTGTGTAATCAGGCTCTGCTTTTCCCTTCAATAGCTGCCTGTTGTCAATGCATGAATTGCCAGGGAATCTGGCCAATGAGAATTTTGGCTAGCTAGAGCTGAACTGAATTACCTCACTGAATTTTAAGAGTCTCATCTTAAGAACAGTACTGGAGGACATCTTTAAGCTAGCAGAGGCTCTGGTGGAGACCAGAGCTGGCTGGCGAGTAGGAGAGTAAGGCTGAAAACTCTGAGTTTCTTTAATATGTTGTGAGTTCAAGCTTGCAGAAGCAGGTTTGCTTTGGCACTTGAGCATCCAGCAAATCAAGATGTACAGGCCATTTAATCTGAAACTGTAGTTCTGTTGATTTATTATAAGATAGGATATGACAAGCTTGTGGTAATGAAGATGGCCTAAAAGAATGAAGTGTAGAAGATGGTACAAGAGGTAGGGTGTTTGGGTAAGGGATATTTGCTGAAACTGCATCTTCAACACTGTCAGAAGCTGAAGTTTTCTATCTTGTTTTGATAATCTTTTTTTCATATAGAATTTATTTCACAGTCATAGTTGACCTGTAGGTAGCATCTGTGTTCTCTTTTGAGGGATTCCCATTAACTATGGTGGGCCTTCCTCTGAGCTGATTTGGTTCAGTATCTGGCCTTGATCCCAGGCAGTATAGAGCACAGAACTTCCTAAGGAGTACAGCAAATGTACTTTCATCTGCTGTAGCTTCCCAGAAGCCTTTCTGGATGGAACTGGGGGCATATCAATGAGCAAAAGAGTTGGAGGTAGCATAGTGTGCTGTGGAAGCCCATAGAAGCCTATTGTAAGGCCAAGTGGCAGAATCCAGCTAGAGTAAATCCAGTGAAATGCCAGTTGTGCCATCCTTCATGACTTACGGATCTCTTAACAGGTAGAGCTGAGAATATGGCTATTCAGACTAATGTTGCCAGGAGAACTATTAGACACCAGCTATAAAATGGAAAGGAAATGATTAAAAATTTGTATTTGGAATGCTTGTATTGATCTGTTTTAGGAAGTGTATCTAGGAAGGGTTTCTAAGGACTAGAAATATCTGTCTCTGCCTTCTCACCCATGCTGGCCTGCAAAGCTTCTCATTTCCTTGGTGTTATCCCATTTACATACAGGTAGACAGTTCTGTGCTTCCTTTTTGCAATCCCAGGAGAAATTCTACACATTCAACTCTTCAACTTCTTTTCTTGGGTCACTTCTGTTACTACCTTTTCCCCAAGTTATCTGGCACTTGCGCCTGTTATGCATTTCGTAGTGTATACAGCTTTGCCTCAGACTGGATGAAACCTGTACCATGGAGAGCAAAGTGCTTAGCTGCACTGAATGAATAGCCCTGGCTTGTGAACCTGCTGGGTTGATGTGCTAATGCCACTGAGCAGAGCAAACCCCTCCAGCTTCATGGCTTTGTTACTGTGTGTGCATACACAGAGGCTGCAACAATTTCTGCCAACAGAGAAGAGTGAGATCAGAGTGGATTAATTGGAGCAGCCTGTCTTTATTCAGTGCCCAGCCACAAGCCTTCTCAATCCTCAGAAAGTGTATCTTTTGTATAGCTCAACCTTTGCTTGCCCTGATTTTAGGTGCTCACAGGAAATGTGCTTGGCGCAGTGAGCCAGTGCAATGCAGTTTCTTCACTGTTCCTGAAGATGACAAGAGCTATTTGTCAGCTTTTGAAATCTGGCAAGATCCCAGCTGAGTTCCTCTCTTAGGAAAGGTATGAGTTAGTGGTCACTAAACATTTTCAACAATCCCTCCTTTCGTCTTGTCAGCCCCTGACAAAACAAATGGCTTCAGGCTAAGGGGGCAAAGTATCCTCATAGGTGAATAGAATAGAAGAATATGGACAGTTTGTAAGACTGCTCTGACTTTATGAGGGAATAGAGTTGCACACCACCAGTAAGAAGTGGGGCGCAAGTCTTAAGGACCTGTGAAGTTTGCTGCTCTTCAGCTAGCGAGATGAGAACTGTATGAGGAGGGTGGACATCTAAACCAGCCAGGGCTGACCCCCTGCTTCACTTGACAGCATTTTCACCTGTGTGAGCTACATTCGTTTTAGGTGTGTGTGTCAGCCCAGTGTCTGAAAAGTGATGTGTCCCATAACTTGGAATCTGTCTTGAATAACATCCCTTGCCTGTAAAAATACTGCTGAATGGAAAATTGAAGCTGAATTGGATGGCAGGGGTGGATGTGTGTGTTGAAATATGATTTAACCTGGAGCAAAATATGTTGCTTTAATTTTGCCAAAATTACATGTTCTGCTTGAACCTAAACTGTATTTATTTCTTTCAAGCCGTGTGAAATTTGTTACATGAACAACAATTACATCTCAGAATAAAATGCTCCTCTAAATGCAGTTGCAAACCCTTTTCATTAATGCCCTTGTATGCAATTTCAGAGATGTTTTTTTTTTTTTCAGAAATGTATACAATTTCAGAAATGAAGAAATAACTCAACAAAATCTTATGTGAATTTGGGAGGTTGCTTGGTGGTGTGAAATCTTTCTTTCTCTAGTCTGAAAAAAATGCTCTTCCATTAAAACCTGTTCTGCATAATGTAGAGGTTACTCTACAGATAGTGCCACAGGGTTTATAAAAGAGAGGAAGAGCCAACCATGTGATTGTATTTTTATGTCTCACTTTGGCTAATGTCTGAGCCTCTCCTGCTTTGACGTTGTAGTCTTATGCTCAATAAACATGAAAGATTGTTCTGTAATAGCAATGAATGTACCCATATGCTTGCACTGTAATTAAAGGCATATATCACACAATAAAGCACATCTGAATGAAAAATATTGCTATTAGACATGTGGTTCCCATTTATTTCCCCCTATTGTTAAACTTTGAGCATAGGCATTGATGGGAGTGTAAGGGGCTTTTAAAGGGCTGCAGTGTGGAGTCCCCAGGAGTAAATAAGATTTTCCTCTTGGGCTGCAAGGGTGCATTGCTGCTTGATGCAGGCTGACCTGCACCTCACCATTGGCTGTATCTACGTGGTTAGTACAGAGCTCAGACCAAAAGCTGCCTAATGATTTTTAAGCTGGAAAGAAGCTGGGTAAGGGCCCAGCCTGACTCGGAGAGAGAAAAGTTAGCAGCCCTTAGAGCTGATTCAATCTTTTGTCGCTGTTTAAGGGCTGATTCTAGGGAAAAAGAGAGCAAAGCAGCACCTGGGGACAACAGCCTGCAACCCTCCTCTGCCTCTGTCTGAGCCTATTGGATGCCTGTCAAAGAAATACTGGTGCACCTTGTAGATCCTGATAGCAGGAGGCAATTCTGCCACCTTCATCCTGTTCTGATCTCTTCACAGTTCCAGTGTTGTTCTTCCCATCCCTGTTCTGTATTCATGCCCCCTTCTATTCTCACTCTCTGCTCTGCATTGCTGATGTCACCCTGCATGGCAAGCTGCTTGCCTCATCAGTTATGTCTCAATCTCTTCTCAGACTGAAAGTACGGATTTTTGGTTTCTGTTGGGTTGGGGTTTTTTTTTTCACCTTTTATGTCTTTAGTTTTGAATAAAGCTTGTAAATAAAACACTCATCAGAAGGGGGTCAGTGCCAACATATTGGTCAGCTTTAGCCCTTCCCCAGACTACAGAGATGATTTTGAAGTGCTTAAAATGTCATGAAGGAATAAACAATCAGAAAAGTTAGCCTTCCCTCAAAATGGCATTTATAGTGTTTATTGCAAGTTGCTAAAGCTAAATTGTTTAGAAATGATTGAAATGTGTTTTGACTGACCAAAGTGAACATGGTTTCCCCCAGATTTTCAGTTTAAGAAAAAGACTCTCAAAGTCATACTTTTCACCTTGGTTCTGAGACTCTCCAGCATATCTGGAGATGGGGAGGAAGTAGGAAAAAGAGAGGGCATTTTTCACCTCTGAAACATGCCTTAACTTCTTTAGTGACATTCATTAATGTCACTGCTACTGTTGCAGCTGTGTCTGGACTTCTTGTTCCAGTACAAACCAGCAACACCGTAGAAAAGGAAAAGATATGTTGTCCTCTCAGCAGAAATGGCAAATTTTTGGCAGGGTATGCTCAGTACCAATTAGGCTTAAGGAAAATTGAAATGTGAAGGTTTTCGAGTGGACTTTTTTCACCAGTTTAATCCACTTTTCTCTGGGAGATGAAGTGGAGAAGCAAAGAGCGGCAAGTCTTGCTTTGAGCATCAGGTTTAAGCAAACTGCAGTGTGAAACCATGAAACATAACATCAGTGCACTGTCTTAAACTACTAGGTTTCTTTATGTTATGTCTGGCTTGAGCTATGCAATTACAACATGAAGCTGGGAGTTTCCAAAGTGTTCGGGCTTTGTGCAGATGATACCTGGCCGGTTCCTTTTAACAGTAGTGTGAAATCTGAGTTTCTTTTTGTCTGAAGACCTACTTTTGCCAGCCAGCATCTAAAATATTTCACTGTTAGGTTTTCAAATGCAAATAGACCCTCCCAGCTTCTGATACATGGCTTTTTTCCTCTTTGAGACAGATAATGGAAATGCATTTAGTATTTAATTAATGTTTAGACCAATTTCTCATCAAAATAGTCTGTTTTCAGTGAATTTTCTGTTGTACAACATCTGTAGGTATATGAGAAGCTCTGGTGAGTTTCAGACATGCAGCAGTCTGTGGACATGTTCTCTTTCCATGCCTAATCTGGTTGTACCATACTAGAGAAGAACCTTGGACTGTAATGAGGTCTGTTGATCCAACCTTTAATTGCCTGGAAAGGAAATCAAAGCAGAGAGATAAACTGGTTCGTTTGTTTTCATTACAATTACTAGTTTTTACAACTGTGTGTAGACAAAGCCCATAAATATGGTGCTGTTAGAGGTTTTTCTCCTGAGCTCAGCTCCACCAGCTGCTACACAAATCTTTTGGCTTGAGAAGAAGGATCTGTTTTTAGGTTCTTTCTTGTGGAGCTGCCACAGATGCCTTACCTGAATTGTGATTTCCAGCAGCTTATAGCAAGAGAGTGAGAAGCCCTTTTTTCTCTTCTCTAAAGGTCCAGAAGCACCTCTACTGTAACACAGCTGCTCCCATGGCAAGGGTTACTCCTGACCCAGTTTCAGCCACCCAACTGAAGCATGTTAGACCTGAGTCCTGCCCCTGTTGTGCTGCAAGTAACATGTCCTGCCTCACAGAAGAACCTGAGACAGGGGGTTGCATAGATCCCACACCTTAAACATTGCACTGGTGCTGTGAAAGGCAGGGGTATCCATCTCTCCTCCAAAATGAAGGGATGGAAGATAGGTGAGGAAGGTTAAGACAGAAAATGTGGCATAGAAATAAGACCTGTTCCTGTAGTACTGACTGCTGTCTTCATGGCTACACCACGTCTGTCCTGTTTGTCTTCTTATCCAATTCTTCTCAATTCTGTCATCTGTCTTTTATTGCTCTGCTCTGATGATGTTTCACTGTCTGCTCTGCTCCCAAAGTCACACCAGTGGCTGAGGGCAATTGATGGCTGCAGGATTGCTGTAGAGGGTCTCTACAAGTGGATTTAGCATGTGGGACTACAACAAGTAGGAAAATCACAATATTCTGACATCTCAAATGGAAAAATTAGTAAGGGCAAATGGCTTGTGTGTTGTGGGTATTGAATGGAAATGTTTGGGTCAGCCTTGGCTGTTCAGGAGTTTACTACCCCAAGTTGAATTCCTTGGGGATTTTGGATCTGATTACTATTTGTATGAATAAGGAATTATAGGGAGATAGTGTCAGCTGGACCTGGAGGAAAAAGGCACCATTTTCAAATGATGAAAAAATAAAGCAGGAAAAAAGGAGTATGTTGTCAGCTTGGAATTTCTGGGCAAAACTCAGCAAGTGGAGAGCATAGTAACTAGATGGATCTGACTATGAGAAGTATTCTTACAGTGGTTGAGAAGGGTTAGGTGTAATTTTAGATTTAAATGAAAGAAGAACAGGGAGAAATGCAATTATTACTCATATCCTTTCACTTGCTGGAGCAGTTATCTCCTATGGTGCAGGCTCCTTTGTTTTGTTTTTGTGGGTTTTTTTCCCTGAGTAAGGGCAACCTTATTAAATCCTTCTTAAGTCTAATTTTAGGTGTGGAAAAAAGATCTTGCTTTACAGTGGGGTATGGGAGGACCGTCCATTTATTCTACACAGAATATTGTTCCAAGATCTTGCAAAATGTTTCTCCTGAAGTGTTCAGCTGCCCCATGTGCCTTTAGAAAAAATGTTATTGTCATCTCCTGAAACATTTTTGCTGCAGTTTGAATTTGTTGCGGTAGTGGGTTGACCCTGGCTGGAAGCAAGTTACCCACCAAAGCTCCAGCATAGGCTTCCCACAGGGTCACAGCTTCCTTTGGGCATCCCCTGCCTCAGCGTAGGGTCCTCCATGGGCTGCAGGTAGATACCTGCTCCACCGTGGACCTGGATGGGCTGCAGGGTCTCAACGTGACTCACCATGGCCTGCACCATGGGCTGCAGTAGAATCTTGCACTTGGAGAACATTTTCCCCCTCCTTCTTCACTGACTTTAGTGCCTGAAGGGTTTCTTCTCTCACATATTCTCAGTCCTCTCTCCGACTGCCATTGCACAGGGTTTTTTTCTCCCCCTTGTTACACATGTTATCACAGAAGCGCTCCCACTGTTGCTGATGGGCTCAGCCTTAGCCAGGAGTGGGTCTGTCTTGGAGCTGGCATTGGCTCTGTTGGACATAGGGAAGTTTCTAGCAGCTTCTCACAGAAGCCACCCCTGTAGCCCCTGGACTACCAAAACCTTGTCATGTAAGCCCAATACAGTTGCATATGGCTGTTTTCTTCCATTTAATGTGTCATCTTTAGCAGTTGTCAGACATGGCTTCTCTATTCTACACTTTCGAGGCTGAAAAGCGTTGGGAGCTTTTTCTCCAGTTCATTTTCCTTCTAGGAACGAACTTTCTGGCATGTTAATTTGCCACCTTCTTCTCCTTTTATAATTTAACCAGTAACACTGAAGTGTAAAGAAAACACTCACCTTCCAGTTTTCTAAGTGGTTTATAACTTTTTCTCTGTTTCTAAGCCTCTAATTTTTTTCCAGTGATCGTGGTCATTTTCCCTCTGTAGAGAAAATTTAAGACCCTCCAACAGACTTGCTTTTCTGAGTTACCCTTTGCAGCCTGCTTGCACACAGTCCAGTTTCCTACAGAAATGTTGACCTAATTTTAATTCTCTTCTGTCACAGTTCGATTTTTTGGCAGGAACCCTCCACACATCTTGTAGATTTTTCGCACTAGTTCTGGCTGAGAAGGTGTTAGTCTGCTTTTGTGCTTTTCTGGGATCAGAGCCATCTTTTCATGTAAGCAATCCAAGCTCCTGTTTGGGATCATGCTCTTCTGAGGACATGGCAGGCCAGGCTAATTTGCCCCTCCTCTTCCATCATGCTACCATGTGTCAGCTGCTGCCCAGTTATTACCACTAGGCTGACTCTCACACTGCTGGAATAATATGAATACATCTTCCCATCATCAGCTGGATGTGTTGTCTAGGGGAAGCAAAGTTTTGCTTGTAATAGACGAATTGTTCTTTTAAGTGCATATAGTCCAGCTGTTCTTCCTCACTTTATCTGACACCATTATTTGTGCTCCAGGGTTGGCTGGCAGACAGGAAACTATTGAGATTCTCACCATATGTTTGTTCAGGCCACTAGGCCTGATTTCATAGCTACAAAAGGTATTTGAGTTTATTTGGATATAAGCTTTTTACGTATGCTCCTGATGCCCTAATTATTCTTCTGTGTTTGAGCACAGAAGTCTATAAATATCAAAGCTATCTGAATTTCTTTAGTCCGTTGTCTGTTGCTTTTCAATCTATACATGACATCTTCAGTGTGCTGCTTCCTGTGGTAAAGTGTACCCAAGCGACTGTATGCTTGGCTTTTCTTCAGCTTGCCTTGAATCTTCAGTCTTCTGCTTGCTTCCCCATGAAGACCAAGCAGGTCAACCTGAGAACAGGGAATCTAACATGAAATCGGTGTCAGCTGAATCATCTGTGGAGAGAAATGGAGATTTCCGAGGCACGAATAATAAACCATTTTAGAAGTGTATCTTAGTATGGAAATTTTTTCCCAAGCCTGTTTCTTCCCTGTCTGAAAATGAGCCTTGGTGACTAGCTCAGACATAGATGACTAACATTAAGGGGTTGAGTTTCTTCCTATGGTTTCCACGTTTTCCCCTCATTGCTCATTCTTCTTCCCTCTTTCTGTAAATGGGATATAAGCAGGACAGTTTCTCACACTATGCCAGTTCAGAGAAGTTTATCTTCTTCAGTAAAAGCTTCCTTTTGTTTTGGTCTGGTTTTTTTTGCTAGTTTTCTTTGGGAAAAT
This sequence comes from Psittacula echo, assembly GCF_963264785.1. NCBI lineage: Eukaryota > Metazoa > Chordata > Aves > Psittaciformes > Psittacidae > Psittacula > Psittacula echo. Next base: position 13,156,307 of record NC_137743.1, on the reverse strand, counting down.
AAACCACACAAAATTACCCAGCCCCAAACAAGATCCTCCAAGCAAGTTAGCTGAGAATTTGTTCTGGAGAATTACAAGAGCATGGGAATGTTTTTCATATGCAACACTGTGCATGCATGCATGCATGTGTGTGTAACTCCTTCCTTTCCAGCTCTTTCTGGCAGTCACACATGTCTGTGGCATAGAATCTGACATCAGCGATAAAGCTTCCTCTTCAAGGGGCTTGCTGCTTATCTTGGGAAGAATGCCAGTGTTAAACAAAATGTTGCAAGTGTTCTTAGAGTTTGAAGAAGCGGCAATCTGCCTGTGGTATGCAATATCCTTATGATTCAGTGTTGTGCTGAGCAAGACAAGCCTGTTAAGGTTCTGGCCTGTGGTGAAATAAAGTTGTATATCATTTAGATTGCCAAGGTCTTTCCTCACACAAATTGTGTGTTCCTGGTAAAACATAGGACTGTGTTGGTGGATGTGATAAGTCTGGTGCTACCACCCTTGAGTGTGGAGTATTGTGATGCCGTTTGGGTAAACATTTGCTATTTACCTCTTGATAGTGTTTCTGATTTGGCACTTTCTAAACAAAGACAGAGTCTAGTTTAGAAAGGAGACATTGTTTATTCTATGCAGGGTGCTCAGTGGAAGTCTTCACAAATCAAGCACCCCAATGATTATAATTTTAAGCTTTTACACATTTTGACAAACAAAGAAATTATTGTCCATTGGTTGAGTTATACAATTTGTTAATAAGTATTCCACCCCGTATTGGTTAAAGGTCCCTCTCACTTCTCATGCAATCAGGCATGCAGGCTCAGTATTTCTTTTGAGTTAATGAGTTTCTCGAGTTGGTTGGCTGCCCCCTGCCAGAATTACCTTTTACCTAATTACTGCCCGTTTTCTTCTGAGTAGTCATACAAAGTTCAGGGCCTGATGTTCCTTCTTAACAGTTCTGCCTCATTACCCGAAGAAGCAGGATATATGTTTTTTGTTTAGAGAAGTCCTTGTACATTATTGCAGTTATCAAGCAGAACTACAATTGGATTAGCACTGTTTCGCAAGATGTTGCGAGCATCAATGGTACAGCCTTTTTTTAATGGTAGGTCTAAGCAGGTTCTGAGCATAGGCAGATTGTCCCCAGTGCTCAGTACCCATTCTCAAAGACTGCACCTGTACTGCTGAACTGATGTGACCCCAAAACCAGGGGTGGAAGCAGAGATGCTCTTGGATCCTGCTGGTGTGACTGGGCTTATACTGTAAGCGCAATACTTTAGATGCTTCATCAGGCCTGAGAGCACATTAAAAGTTATATTTATTTGACATGCAGTGCTGGCCCGTTCACCTTCCTGAATCCCATCTGCCCTGTGGCACTGTCGCATGCCAGTCTGCAGGCAAGCAGAAATTATAGGGTCATGCCTAGTAAAAAGCCCTGTTGCCTGCTGCAAGGGTACATAAGCATCATTCACATGGACTCAGTAGGGAATTTGAACATTATGTATTTGTGTTCAAAAGCACCTTAGCTTTTAGGAGGCTCCTGGTACCTGTCTGCTCAAATAGGTGCAGAGGTTGCTGGGATTGACTGAGTGCTGTGACTGTGTTACTGAGGTGCCTCTGTGGTAGATGCAGGATTCCAACTTCATGTTCAAATATGAATTTTATCACCCTTGCCTTGAGCCAGGTTTTGGATTTTGCTCCTTAGTCAAGTCCTCTGCATACGACTCTAGCTCCATCAAGGCACAAGACCAGCCTATACAAACATAAAGACCCATAATGGTCTTAATTTTTCATTTATTAGAGTAGGTCAAATAACACAAGGAGGTTGCAGAAAAGGCATACACTCACAGTACACCCTCATAGTACACTAAGTCCATCCTTCTTGAACCAATGTGTTAGAATGCTCTGGTAGGAGGAAATACCAGAGATTACTCATCTCTAAAGAGCTAGAGGAGGGCTTTAAAAATGGAAGATCTTGGCACCAAACAAACCTCATTTCTTTCCATTGCTTAGTATTCAGCCTTAGGCCAAAATAATTTCCATAGAAATCTGCTGTACTTGCTACTAAATTTGTTCTCTCTTCTAAAGGAGATGAGCAGAAAGTGTATATATATATGTGTATTCAATTTTAATGCATATTAGAAAATGTTTTTTTTTATATTTTATTTAGTAATTCAACATTAACATTTGCATCTGTAAATAATACTAGAAAAGTGAACTGGTCCAGAGAGACCATTCAGGAATTGTTTTGTTATACAGCTTCAAGACTCAATCATCTGGTTAAAATTCAAAGTGAATGACTAGAATAAGTAGGTGAATAAATAAATAAATGGTCTTGAAATGAATAATATCCTCCTTATCTCTTTAACCAAAATCACCTAAAGGCTGCAAGTTCAATTTAATCCTTCTACCGTCAGTCAGTCTAAGCTTTATTTTGTATCTACAGATAATTCCTTTTTGGTCAAACAGTTCTATACTGTATTATTTTAGACTATCACTGTGGTTGTCTGACTAGAAAAGCAGAGGAAGCCCAGATAATGTGGGCTTTTAGTGCAGCATCTTACCTTATCTAGTGACAGTGCCAGTTACAGCCAAATCAGAAATTCAGATCATGTCTGATCTCCTGAAGAACATGGGGCACAGAATATTTCCTAATATTTCTTACCACAGGCCCATCAATGTTGGTTGAAATGAAGTCTACATAACTGGAGCCCATTTTGACAGGAACATTGGAGGATATCTGCCTCCAACTGTTTTCCCCTTATGTGCATTATTCAGCTTGAGCTGTCATTGGCAGAAACTGGGCTTCCCGTGGCACAAATGCAAAGGACTGAGTCTTTTGTCTTTACACGTACCAGTTGCATTAGATAATTGATGAGATCTGAATTTCAGTTTTTGTTTCCTTTTACTAGCTATACACTGGTTTGGTTGTGTAGTTGAGTACAAACATGGTAAGAATTAATCAGCTGCCTCAGGCTTTGAACACTGCTCAAACAGCCCTTTCCAATCACCTCTGTAAATTGTTCTATGGTCCAGCTCTGATGTGGCTGTGGAAGCTCTGTGGTCAAATATACTGCCCATTCAAAAAACTTTAATATTCAGTGTGAGCGCATATAGTTTATCTTCCCAGGTACAGTTAGCAGTCCATCATAACTGTGCCATAATACACATCACTAGGTTGTGAACCCTTCTAATCTGAACATAGACCTGCCACTGATTTGTAAATCCAGTTACTCAAAATCAAATCAAATGCAGAACCTTTTCTCAAATGATATCGTTTTCCCATTAAGGACCTAAATTTGGATATTACAAACATTTAACTTTTCCAGCTCTGTTATCTACCTCCTTAGGCTGCAATCAAACCTTGTTTTATTAAGGCAGAATTTATTTCAGATTAAATTTATTTGAAATCCTGTTCCAAACACTGCCTGCTATTTATTTCTCTGTGATCTAGTTGTAAAACAGTGTTGTTATTTCTCAAAGTTTATTTTTTTCTGAAGAAACAAACTTTCTCTGAGTTGGAGAAAAGCAGCTTACATATGCTTTGATTATGAGTGAGTAGATTGTGGGTAGTAAACTAATTATATGGAGAATGGAGAGAACGGTGTTTCTGGCTTTAAGCAGAGTTGTATGAAGTAAACCTATGTCCGAGAGTTAGTAGAGTTGCATGGAACAGCTGTGCCATTTGTTAGCCAGAAGGACTCAAAACTATCATTATATTGCAAATTTGGCTTTCAGGAAGAGCCACTTCAATATCTTTAATGTTTAACCAACGAGCAGATTGATTTCTAACTTATCTCAAAATTTAGAACTTGTTCTGAACATAAAAGACATAAATTACGAGCAATTTCCTTTTTTTCCCACACAGAAGAGAAACGTAATAAACACCATGAAAATGACCTTGAGTATGGAGCCACTACCTATCACATCATAGTCAACTGATCTAATTTGCCTCTGATTCTGTTTAATGTTAGGTATTTACATGTCATCAATCACCTGCTTCCTGTTGGGCTGAAAAAGCCAGGGGGACTGCCAGCTTTGTCATATGGTAGCCAAAGTGAACGTGTTGTCAGCTGAGATCAGGAAGCACAAAAATGTTTGAAAAGGTTTGGAAGAGCCAACCTGCTTTTGAGTCTCAAGAGCTCAGTCTGAGTTGAATATGAGGGGAGGAGATTGCCTTGTTAGCGTTTCCTGGCAGCAAGGCTGATCGATAATTATGCAGGACAATCCATTTCTGTCCTTTAATCTGAGCTGATTTTGATATTTTATTTAGCAGCAGTCCTTCCTCTTCTTCCTCAGAGCTTAAACTTTCTCTCTCTCTCTTTTTCAGCTGTACAGCTCCATGGACTTCGGAAGAAAATGGCAGCTAATGCATGAGCGGGTCACTCCAAACAGGTTTTACTGGTGAGTTATGCCCTCAGGCTTTGTTTGTTTTGAGCAGATCATAGAGGCAAGAAGGGCATCTAGCTTAAAGGAATTGGTTGCTTTTCCTGAACATTAAGTTAGTTAAGAACAGTAAGACCAACCTTGCTTTTGGTCATCAATATTATATGCTCCACAGTATATGTCTTGCAGTGCTATAGTCTCTGTATTTGTACATCTTTCTTGTCTGGTAACAATGGTGTCTTGTACAGATTACTACAAGTAATTTGATAATTGCAAAACTTCTGTTCCTTTGTTATAACCTACTTACAGTAAGACAGAGAAACTGACCAATGCTTCAGTGACAGAGTTATGATCATTAGGCCTTCTATTTTTCAGCCCTTCTGAGAGCTACTTTAGCCTACAGCAGTCTTTCTGCAGAGCTGGGCGCTCTTGACCCGTCTCTTTATGCAACTGCTGGGGGAAAAGGTGATTCAGGCTCTGCTTTGAATCACTCTCTGAGGAGCCAGTTCCTTTCTACTGACTGGTGAGACCCCGGAATCCGCAAACAGTTTGCTGAAAATCTGCTTTGTGACTATCTTCCTTTCCATTTCCCAACCGTCAGCTTCCAAAATTGCGAAAGTGCCTTAAAACCAGATGATTAAACAAATTTAGTTCCTGTCTCCAGGCTCCTCTATTGCAGATGCGGCTTTTCCAAACTTCTGTCCTCCATGAAGGCCCAAGAATTGATTTCAGTGCAGAAGAGAAAACCCAGCAATATTCTTCTGTAGTTGAATCGAGGATTGGGGCTTGAATGAGATTCTTAACGCTGTACTTTTTACATGCAGGTGCTGGTGTGTGCATAGAAGTGCTGCTTGGCAGAATCTGTGAATAGTTAAAAGAAGTGCCTGGTATTTAAGGCCAAAAATGTTCATGATATTAAAGAACAAGAGGCTCTTACTTTGAACAGTAAAAATAGGAAAGACTTGGATGACTTTAAGTATTGACTCGTAATGGCAGAGCATGGTGTATAGATTTTAGAGTCAAATTGTCATAGAATTTTTTTCAACCCTTAAAAGTATCTGACACCCAGGCCCAAAATATCTATAGATTGTACCTGCAATACTGCCACACTTTGCAGTGGAGATGGCTACCTCATGGGGTTTTCAAATTGCTTAGGTCCTTCTGCAAATAAATCTCTTTAAACAGCTTTAGACTCCCACATTTAAAACACAGCTTTTTGAAATCAAGGGAGATTTCCCTTAATGTACCTATGGATTTTGGACAGTATAAGAAGTTTTTTGAACATGGAGAAAAGGAAGTTGTAGGGTCCTACAAAATGTATCAAAGATCTAGAATCTTTTCTGACCACGTTACTGTTTCACATTTCCATAGTGAATGAAAAGAGGTTATGTTCTCACGGTTCGAATGGCAGGTGGTTGATTGACCCAACTATCCAAAATCCTTTGATTTTGTGCAGGGTGCACATGAAAAAGCTAAGTGTAGCTCCTCTTCAGGTGCATCCTTCTGAGGAGTAGAATAGATGGTCTTATGGGATAATTGTACCTTACACTTCAAATAGTACAATTTTGCTTAGGGGAGAGGCTTTCTTAGAAAATAAAGTGGAACAAAGCAGAAAATCTTTCTAAAGGAGAAGCTGTGTTGTGGTTTATTTTCTACTTTCATGTAATAATGGTTAATGTGTCTGTTTTATGTGTCTGTCATAGAAAACGTAGAAGTCTTCTTTAGTTAAAACTCATATGGCATAGACCTAGTAATCTTTATTCCACTGAGAAATATTGTCCCACTGACAATAAATTTTCCAAGAGAGTGAATTAGGTTTTTCTCAGAGTGAGAGAGATTTGAACCAATTTGTGATGCAGGGGTCAGAGGTGTTGAAATTTTGGAATGTAATAACTCTCCTTGGCCGATTTCTTGCTTTTCTTCTTTCTTTCTTTTTAAAGCTGCAGACTGTGATGGCTTACAAGCTCTGGCTTATAAGGCGTATACAGAAAAAGAAATGCAAGGAGAACACTAGCCTCAGGGATTTGGTGATCCTTTTTATTAGGCTATGAAAGAGGAAGAAAGTAGGTATAGCTATAAGTTTCAAAGGGACATGAGCCACTATTCTGAGGAGTTCATCAGCCTATCAAATCCTACGTTACTAAACCTCTTAATTAAAACTTCCAGGTAAGGTTAAATAATAATGATAGGAAGATGCTAAAATCAGAGACCAAGCTGCTTGTTTGTGCTGCTCTGCATTGTTTATTAGTAGGGGCTCAGGTAAGCATCCTTCATCAAATGGGACAGTCTTCATCTGATCTGAATGCAGCTGACTTTATCTGAGGCAGCCTTTCTTGAATATTTTTGCCTTCAAAGCATGACTTTCATCACTCAGGCTGCCTTGAATGGGTTTCTGAAGTCTATAGACTTCACCTGGTTCATGGGATCAGGCAGCATGATAGGGAGAGGTCTTACTTTTCTCTCGGAGACCTTTCCAAGTAATTATACCTTCCCTGAGAGAGCTCAGATACAGACACTTGAAGGGCAGGAGAAAATTATGATTGTATCAGAACTCGTGAAGTTGGGATGTGAACTTTCACTCAGCAGGGTAAGTAAGACCTCTCTGTTTGTCATGGGCACGCAGGTCAATCTGCGTTTTGCTGTAGCTCTGGCAGGCAGCGTCCATGGTGGCTCCCCAGTGGTCAAAATTAAAGTCCTAAGCTCCAGGACTGATCTGTGGCTTTGATTCCTGGATCTTGCCTTCAACTTCTTTCCTTAGTCCCAGATCTTTGTGCTAATCACTGGGTTGCAGTTTTGTGCTCTCATCCCATACGGATGTCACATATCCTGCAGTTTATGAGATATTTCTCATCAGTTCCTGCAACCAGCTCAAAGTTTGTGCATGAGCTGAGACTCACTTCTAGGCCATGTATAGTTATAAAACCTGGGATTTGAGATCTCTACTTCTGTAGTAGTGATTCATTTTTTAGCTACACCCACTGATGGCAATGGTAGAGCTTGAACAGAATGTGTTACTTGATGTGAGTACAGGCATCCAAATTTGGCTCCCACGTGCCTTGGCCTCAGAGATTTTAATAACTCAGGATCCTGTAGGGATGGAAATAGGAACTTACGCTAATGTGATACAGAAATTCCCAGATCACTCATCACTCTGAAATTACTAAAGATAACTGGAACCAGCATGGGTGCAAAGTTTGTTAAAGACCTACTCAGTGTTCTTTTCTTTCAAAACATTTCTGCAGCTCTCTCTGGGCTGTATTTTTTCACTGTAACTTAGACACCTGTGCTGTCATGTGGAGGGATATAAAAAATACCATCCGTATTTTGTACTGTAGGAATGTAGCGGTTTCCTCAGTCTGCTTTTTGCTGGAGGACTCATTCGTGTTTCACTGGGGGATATGAAGTGGTGGCTGTGGGACCGTTTTCCATTATTTTTTTGCCTGGTACACCTAGACATTTACCCTTTTCTCTGTTATTTATATATTTTTAAACATGCTCTGTGGGACTTTGGGTGATTCTGTGAAAGCCTAGGAGCGGGAATGTGGGGAAAACAAATTTGTATGGAAGAGAGGGAAAAATCTGCACATCATTTCTCATGGCTATGGGGAAATTTTGAGCTCTGAAGTCAGTGCTCAGGATGAGCCTAGTCAGTAAAAGACACTGAAATACGCACTAGTGGTGAAAGTTGGGCAAAAGCACCAACAAAGCAAGAGCGGAGAGACAGCAGGAGGAGGAAAATAGGACATGGCTTCAAGAAGCAGTGTTTGTATCTACAAATAGGAAAAATGTGATGTGTTGTAGTGTAGCAAGCAGTTCTCAAAGACACTGCTGATTCCCTCACTGAATTTTGTATTTTGTTTTTCTATGTTAACCAACCATATTTCTGGTTGTTTTGGTATCCATGAATGCAAGCCACAACCTTTTTGATCTCCATGGATTAAAAATCAGGAGAAGGGAACAAGCTGTGCTTTCAATGAAAAGGGCTAGGCATCCAGTTAGGATATGCTTTGGAGTTACAGGGTTTCTGTCACAGTTGTTTGGGGCATAAGCCAGCAAATTTTGCCTCTTGAGGGCAAGGTTCTCAGTCCTTTTTGTCATGATTTCAGATGGTAACAGTGATAAAATTTAGCCAGTGTATTTTTATTTGTTTGCAGCTTGAATTTCATGAAGAGTATAGGGAAGACTGGTTTGGATATTTCAGAGTAATGTAGCAGAAGATGAGGGATTTATCTCAGTGTTTCAAAAGGTTATGATCTGCGTTTGTATCTGCAGATGGGCAGAGGTTTGTGTCTCTTTTTATTTCCTCAGTCCTGATAATTTTAATTCCAGTGCCAATTTGGGTCCACACAGACTGTTTCAGCAGCAGTTCAGAAGTGACCCTTGGATACAGCTAAGGTTACCTTTATGTATCTACTTTGCCAGCAGTGAAATGGTTAGTCAAATATGTGCCTATCTCTCCTGTAAATCCCACTAATCATTGACAGATGGTGTCATCACACAGTACTGGGGAAACCTCTCCTGATTTTTTGCAGCCAAGTTTAGTGTTAAGAAAACATAGTCTTCTAAATGTCAAATTGACTATTAAGCAATCCTGAATTAGAGGGTTTTTTTCAGAATTAAAACTATATTATAGATGGAGCTGTGGATAAAAAGAAAAATTCCGGTTTGGCAGTTGTAGGATAACACCACCTATAGTTTCATTGAGGCATGTACCCAGTGGCTGTTCCTGTAAATCTTACACGAAGAACTGAACAGGGACCTATTACTGTAGGCTCCTGTGGGCTAATGACTCGTTTGCCTCTATTAAGGGATTTGCTTCCCGTGCCCTATAGGTGGGAACAACTGGAAAAGGTTTTTCTTCCAGAGGGTAATGCTAACGTAAATCTGGAATGTCCTCTTCAAGCTACCATGACCATGAACTCTATGTACTAGGCTGAAGACAAAATTTTCGACCTGTAGCCTCAAGCTCTGTAGTAGGAGTTGAGGAGGCATGACACCTTCTTAAAAGTTCTAGGCATAAATTGAAAGGTTTCCTTGCAAGGTCCCATTAGTTAATTAAAGATCACAATACCATAGCGGTAATAAAACCCATTTTATTTTCCTTTTCACTTAAAAGATGGGCATGTGGGGGAACTGTGAGGTTAGGGATTTTATTTTCTTTTTGTGTGCCTACAATTAATGCAGTTGGCACTGTAGATATTTAATGTTTCCAAACATTAGGTAGTAGCTGACTAACTTGTGATTCTACAGTAACTCAATGGCAGTGAGAGAAATGGAAGATGGATATAGAGTTGGATACTTTTTTATTGGCTGAAATAGCATTTATTTTTGTTGAAATTTTGAAGTCGATACAGATATTTCAGAATTCAAGGCAACATTATCAAAATGTTTCTCACAGAAAATTAAGCAAAAGAACATCCTGAAATGTTTGACATTTTTTGCATGTTTTAAAAAGTGATTTTTTAATTTGATTAGAATCTCCTTTTGCAGTATATGATTTTTTAAAATTAAAGTAGGGAAAGAGTGCAGTCTGAAACAAAGTGCCTGGATAAAGCCAACATAAAGACACCCTGGCCCCTCTTCACATCCTGATCTTTTGTGATTTAGAGCAGATATTAGTCCCTAATATCCAAGTTAGATGTTCAGTATGCTGATAATATATAACTTCATCACTGTGATAGTGGCTTATATGAGTGATCAATAAAGTTTGAAAAATGTTTGTAAGTTTTATATTTTGCTTTTGTCCATATTTTTTCCTAAGCTTAATCCTATCCTGTTTTTCAACTACAGTTTGCTAAGTGTTCTTCCAGGGATGCTGTGATAGATTTCATGGATATGTAAGAGTATAAACAGACAAATGACCCCAAGAACAGCAAAATCCTTCATTTTTAGTTTCTGGGAAACTCTGCAGGACCGGTTTGTGGAAGACAAATAGACCCCATGTGCTCTCTTTGTGCCTACAGTTAGTGTACTGCTCAGACTACCATTCCCATTTCTGAGCACAGTCCATTTTTTCTTTTAAGTAATTTATGACAGATTGACACAAATAGCTGGATGTGGGAAAACATCATTGGAGAAGGTGGAGAAAAAGCTCTAGTACAGTACTAGAGGAGTATTACAGAACATTTCCTATTTGCCTGAGACTAAAAGCAATCCCCCAAATGGGATATTTGGGTTTCTGGTGTATATTTACTCTTCATCCTAATGACTTTATTTTACAAAGGAGATTAAATGTAACTAGTCTCTTGTACTGTGAATGTAAACCCTAAATAGTAGCTGATGCATTGGACAAACTCCTACAGAATGTTTTTTGCCTGACTTTGCTGTTGTGTTATGCTTCTCTCCTTACTGCCTGCTTTCATAGGAAAAGAAGTGTTTGACTTTTTCACAAAGTCCTGTGGATGCCATGCTGTCAGCCTCCCTGGGATCAAAGTTGTTTTAGCAAGGAAAACCAAAATAACATACTGACTACAAGGGTTGTGTGTGATTATAAATGGAAATAATTTAAAATACTTTAAATTCTCCTTTAAAACCCATTAACTGCGTAACAAATGAACCACAAGAAAAGAGCCACATGATAACCAGCTCACAATACATGTACAGCCACTGAAATTCTGGCTGCTACCACAGCAGTTCTTTCAACATATGGTGTATATGCTCTGAAAGGGCAATTTTGGAATAAATTGCATTTGAGGAACTTTTCTATCTAACCTACTTTTGTTTGAGAAACACAGCATATCTTTCAGAAGGAAGGATTACCCCTTCTCCCCTAATGTCACTGTGGATGTCCTTACACATATGCTAGCTGGCTTTTAGAATTTGTGATTTGGTGTGATTTTAGTACAATTTGTGCTGTTTAGCCATATTTCTGACGTTAATGTACTGTGTCTGGAAGTGATTTTTTTTTTTTTTCCCCAAGACTGGAAAAGTAAGGGCTGAAATATTTCTGTTCATTGCTTTCATATTTAATGCTTACCACTAAATATCACATATTATAGTGTGGTTAGGGCTTCCAGCCGTAAAAAAGCCTTTTGCTTTGGTCTCTCATCTGTGAATTCCTTTATGTCGCAGAGGGCAGTCTCATCTCTTATTTCCTCCATTGCTATTCTTGGATCCCTAACTTTGTAGTCCCCCCACTCTCTTCTGACTAAGTGTCTGATAATGGAGCACACCAGATAAACCACTAGTAAGAAAGGTCTAAAGAGGAATTTGCTCAGTGTTTCTACCAAGAGAGATTGATCCCTGGACTGGATCCCAGTGCCGTACCTGTCTGGACAGTGGATGATGGAAGGATCTGTTTCCTTCTTATGCAACAAGTAACCAGATAAAATGTCCAGACTTCATTGCTGTGTTTCATATGCTGGTGTTGGAAGCTTAAATGCTGTACTGCAGACTCATGTGACCTGACTAGGTTGAGTTCATTGTCTCTCCCTGATGAATGTGAACTTTAGCATGAATTAATTTCTGCCTGTCTGTAACAGTCCCAGAGTAATTCTTTGTCATAATTTGTAGGAAGCAGTGATGAAAACCAGCCCTCTAATTATTATATTGAATAATGCATCTCTCTGAGGCATATGGGGATCTCCCATACTGTCATAGCTTGGCAAAGCTAACAAAAAACTAGGCTGCCAGGCTGACAGTAGTATCATATTTTGTGCTTTTTGGCTAGCAAAGAATATACTCCCACTTTTGTGTGGGATTCGGCTTAGGTTTTGGCCTTTGTTCTATACCATAGTAATCTCTTTGCTTCTGCACAGATGGGTGATAATTTTCAGTGTGGGAGAGAACCCCTCTTGTTTTAAGATGACTGGAGGAGAAACCGTTGGTAGTTGTTTTAAAAATCACCACTGTTCTGAGGAGTTTAGGAATGATTTTTTCACATATTCTGATTATGGACATAATGTTCCAGCCATTTCAGTCAGTGGCAAAGCACCTGCTGGCATCAGGGAGGGAGCATCTTTACTGGACCCAGCCTCACTTCTGCCCCAGACCTCATCCCTAATGGCCTAGTTGGATTTCAAGAGATGCACCTTTGTAGGGGGTCTTACAGCTCTTGTTTTTGAGGCTGGAAGCATTCTTGCAATGGAGAAAGGTGCAATCTAATGGAGAATTTATCCTCGACAAGTACACCAGTGATATCAGGGAACATTTCTGTTTGAAACGAGATTTTCCGTCATACCTCAAAGCTGTTCAGGTAGATTTTCTCAAGAAGAATCAGGAAGGACCCAGGTAAATTCCACTTAATTTCTCTGAATTGACTTCAGCCTCTGAACCTTTGGAAGTTTTGGTGCTATCAAGTTGAACAAAAACAGTTGTTTTATTTAACAGAAGGAGCTGAACTCATGCTGTGCAGAAAGAACAGTCTTATCATGGTAAAGCAGACAAGATGTTTCTCCATTCATTTAAAAGTGAGCCATTCGTGTCTCTCAATACCATCCATTAAAGATAAGGAGGTCCCTCTTTATGCCTTCTGCCTGTTGGAAATTAACAAACTCTCTTAAAACGACAATTCATCAGCAGTTATATGAGGCAGAATTCATTCTCGCCAAGAGAAGAAATTGAAACACCCATCCTTTTGCTCCCTCGCATTCCCCTGAGCCTCCTCTGTAAAATGAGATGAGTTTAATTCTGCTATTGTTAAGCATAGCAAGCATGAAGCTACATCAGAATGTAAGAGCAGGAAGGAGTATCTTATTAGCTGCACTACAGGTTCTTTTAAATAATGTTGATTCAGTAACTTGTCTCTTGCTGCTCATATACAGAACAAGGGTGAGAAGCCAGTGAGTGAGGCTGTTTCACTTGCATATTTTTAGTGAGCTGATTGGAATAGCTGTGGTTATCATAGCTCTGTAATTATCTCACAGATAATTGTCCTCCACTGGGCAGAAGACAATAAAATGGGATGTAGACACTAAACAGATTTCCATGTTCAGTGAAATATCAGAAGTTCTGTGGCTGAGAGAGAAACATACTGACCTGTGACTGCCAGCATGGACTTAGGAAATAATAAGTAATACCTGAAGACTTCAGAGCTGAAGTCAGTAGATCTAGGTTGTCTCCCATAGGAGAAAATCCACTTTTTAATTGGAAGAAAAGTAAAGAAAAACAAACCAAAAACCCTGCCAGTTTTTTGGCCAAAGGGTGCAGAAACATTCTTAGGTTTTGCTCACAATACTTTTGGTTTTCAGGTTTTGATTGAAAATCTTTGAGGGAAGGAGACATGTTCTATTATAATACTGATTTTAAGGGCAATTTGTAATAGCGACTCCCTGAAGCCATTTCTGGATCTACTGTAGTTTCTCCAGAATTGTTTTTGGTTGTTTCTTCTTTTTTCTTTCTACAAATCATTAGATGTGAATAGTGCATTGACAGTTTGGAATTTTCCTTGAGGCTAGAAAACAGTAGAGTATTACTTTTCATTTAGCCTTGTACTTTTCTTCCCTTTTATTGCTCATCTGTAACAACAGATTAAGAACTCAACAAAGAGAAACTCTGATTACCTACCGCTTGACCATACATCTTTACTTCTTGACATGTGAGTAGCACAAACTCCCACTGCAGCATTCTGCTCTGACCATTCTTACTTGAAAACGGTAATGCTTTGAGAATGGGGATGCTTTGGGACTTTTCCATTGTGAACAGCTGGGAGTGTGTCTAGTGCTCAGCCTTCTAGGCTTTCTGTCTCCCTATTGTTTGTGCATCCATCTAACTTGGAATAAAACCCACAAAAGCTCCCTGGCTTCCCTGATCTCCCCTGCTACAATGTCGTTCTTCCACTGATGATGGAAAGACTCACAAGTGGCTGTGGCCATTTTGTTCATATCCTCTTCATTCTGTTGGTGAGGATGCTTCTGGTTTGAATGCAATCCTATCTTGTCATGAGACACATGGTGATCTGCAGACCTCCTGTCGCTGTTGCTTTTACCCATCACAGCCATGCAACAGCCATGCAGACTTGCTGTTCCTACAGACAGAGCCTTTCTTTGCATATCTGTTTTCTGCCAAAATCCTTTTTGTTTCCTGCTTCTTTGTCTTTTCCTCTTGTGGATGTTGAGACAAATGAGCATCTTGCTCTCAGTAGCTAATTAAATGTGATATTTTTGGGGCAAGGAGACATGTTAATACATTTATGCTTGCTGGTCCAGAACAGAATGGTTTATTCCCCTCTTTCTTCTCCTTCCCCTTCTTCTTTGTTCCGTTCTCTCTTGTCTTTTTCTGGCTGATGGTTAAAGGTCAAAGAATGAAATAAGCTATTTGTTCTCTTCAGCATCTGTAATGCAGAGAAACAACTGTCACAACAGGTTTGTGACATAAAACTAGTTTTTCACCGTGCCTTTCTACAAAATGCATAAACTGAACAACAAATTTATTTCCAGAATGTTAGATGTTATCCTGGGGTGATTCTTCATGATATCCTGCAACAGGGAATGTGGATACTTATTCTTCCTTAATTAATACAATGTACAATGCCCATAGGCATATGGGGCTCATCAGCATATCCTAATCATTTTGCCTGTGCCAAGCTGCATACTGGCATTCTCTCTTTGGACAATTTAAGTGTTATTTTTATTCATCTACTGCTGCATGCATTTATGAAGTAATGCTTTCACTCTGAAGCTTTTCAGAGGCCCTGTATTCTGCCCCTCTGTTAACAGCTGAATCACAGCCTTGGTGTTTCAGGCATGTCATATATGCAGTCAGAAAATGTTGTTACACGTGGGGGCAATTAAATACACAGTGAACTGAGGATTCTTATTTTCATGTAAAACATTGCTTGAATGGGTCATGTTTAAGATACTTTTGCTAGGAGACAAACTTAGAGGAATATTATGTGTCTTCTAAACATTCCCTTCAGGGGCGAAACAGTAACTCCAGTGAAGTTCTTGCTTCACTGGAGCAACAGTGAAGAGCTGATGGCTTATTTGAGCATGTACTTTGCTTTTCTGAAGTGGTCAGAAACGGAGCTGATTCATGTTTCCTGAAAAACCGAAACACAGTAATCTGTAGCAATTCCCCATCTCCATGACTTTCAAAAGACAGTAGCCAAGCACTGGGCAAACACTAATTAACTGGGCTTCATAATGTAGTAGGCATTAAGCTAATTTTAAACCAATGCAGGGAAAGGATGAAAGTCACTCAGTATGTCAACGATCAGTCTTGGAAGAGAAGCAAAAACTCTGTGCTTGAGCTTCATAGATCTGAGCAAAACATAGCTGGCTAGAAAATGTCATTTGCCTGATTTATTAATTTTTTCCAAAAACGTGAAAGAAACACCCCCAACACCACCCCCTTGCCACCACCCCCCACAAACTGCTCTACTCCCAGATTTTCCATTGGGAAACAATTTATTTTCCAATGAAAAATTTTTGGTGAAAATTTTTACCTGGATTAATATTTATCTGGAGTAGATTCTTCCCCCCCCCCCCCAATAATTTGGCTTAGATTTATCACCAAAATGACTTTTGTACACTAATTTCTGCATTTCATGTTTCTACTTATATTTTATTCCTCTCCTATTATAAAGAAAGTGATGGGGGATGGTGATAGAAGAAAAGAATGAGAAAGAAGACAAAGCTACCTAAAAATGTGTCATTTTTTCATATTCCCTAAAATATACTTTTATTCTTTCCTCAAAGGACTTATATTTAAAATATTAAAATTAAAAATAAACGAGTGTCCTTCAAAAAGTGTCTCTTCCTTCAGAAGGCAAAACAGACTCCCGTCTATTGGAATGTTTTGAACTTGTCCACCATAAAGTTTGCAGACCTCTAACTCCAAGTGAATCTCTTCTCTCCTCTCTAGAAATGCCTTCCTTAAAGTATCACTGTTTGTCTTAGATGCACGGGGGACAGAGAGCTGATGGTATATTGTGCACTAAAGCTTTGAGATGTCTTCAAGACAGTAACATCTAAATTGATGAGCTGACGCTTCATTACTTCCACCATATCCCGATGCAGGTGCTGCTAGGACTCGGCTTCTTGTTCAATCAGCATAAGCCCTCAGGGCTGTTTTTATAGAGCCGAGATCAGCTGTAGCCTGATGAGTCAGGAGTAGCAGACTGCATGGGAGTGGGTTATTTAGTTGGCAAGTTAGTGGCAGGACTGTGAGCGCACCTGGGAGCACATCGGCTACGAGAGCTGGCTTGGCATGTCTGACAGATCCGCTCCCTGCATGAGTCTCAGTCCCCATGAGAAGTAATTCCAGGCACTGCTGGGAAATTAAGACACCACCTCCAGCACATACCCTGCCGCTGGCTCTTTCAAACCTTGACAGGGCTGTGAATAAAGATCTTCACCCTTCTGCCCACATGCTTTTTTGAGTTTATTTCACGAAAGTTTGGTTATGTTTATTGGGATTTATAGTATAGGTTGGGGAAGAAATGCCGAAGCACTTTAAAGAACTGACCTATTAACTGGATGAGAACTAGACAGAATTATTTGTACTTTCTTAGTCTTTGGTATTAACATAGAGGGAAAAGAAAAAACATGGATCAACAGCAGCTTTGTTCTGTTGATAAATATACTTTAAAGGTATTCTCTGGCTCAGTGGCATTTCTTTCCCAGTGCTGTTAATTTCTCTGATATAAAGAGTCACCTTCTGTGAAGAGGAAAAAACACTTTGGTGTGCAGCAGAGCCTGCTGTCTTGTGTGGATTCTGGAGTGACTGGTGACAAAGTTGAGCCTAAATGTCAGATTTTTCCTCAAAGAGACGACTAATTTGGACCTCTTTCCTCTTCCTGGCCTGCTGTAACCATGAAACAACTGTGTGTAGCAACTTTATAGTTCTGGGGTCTGTAATCCACTGAGTTTACAGATAATTTACAGGTTTAGACATTCAGCAGGTAGTGGGGATGAGATGCAGGTAGGCAGATATATGTATGCACATATAGAAACACATGCAGATGTTGTTTCCATAGAGATAACAGGCAGAACACTTCCTTAAAATTCATTGGGACCCTTTTAAAAAGGACTGGCTTTGCTGAAAAGAAATTAGCTGAGAATAAACTCTTGGCAACTTTTTTTTCCCTTATCTTGCAAGCTAAGTCTCTCAACAGTTACTTTTGCTGATGTCCAGAATTGTAGCATCACAGAAATTAGCACTGGAAAAGACATAGAAAGCTCCAGGGACCTGGCTAAGACACTTTCTTACATATCTTCCTGCCCAGCTTTTTTTCCAAGCTTCATTTGAAATATGCTGTGCAAGGAGGTTTTGTCCATAACTCTTCAGAGACCTCATCACATCCTACACCATGCAGCTGCATCTCCCCCTGTTCAGCCACAGAGGATAATACTGTATTTATGTGTTTAATAAATACTTTCTTTCCCCCAACAGTTCAACATTCGTATGTGTTCTTAATGAGGATAGTTTATGTTGTGTTGTCAGCCTGGGGTGTATGAAGCTTGTATGCACATTGGCTGTTATGGACATAGAGTTAATGCCTGATGGAGCCAGTTTTAGACTTGACTGCAGTAAATAACAGATGAATACATAGAATGCCCTTGACCATCTGAAGCTAACTGCAGTTATTGATATCTAGACAAACGTGATGCCGTACCAGATGGAGAAAGTAGCCTGTTGGCTGTTGGTCCATGTTGGAAAGGTTATGTATGATATAGCAATGGTGCTATGTAAAAAAATACAGATTAGTTGAGCAGTAATTGTATGGATCAGTTTCTGCTCCCAGCTGCCCATATAGACCTAGACTTTTTGTTGGTTGAACTAATTTAGTTCCATGCATTGCTTGCCTGGCACCACAAAGAAGTGCTTGTTCACTGCTGGAACAGGATACAATTAAAATTGCAGCAGACTAATTGGCAACATCCACTAATTGACTGCAGTTGCCTGCGGCAAGAGGAGGTGGTTTTCCCCCTTTACATATTATGGCACAATAAGTGTGCCTTGTTCCTTCCCATTTCTAGCCCTTGTCTACTGCACAACATCCTGATAAGTAGTCTCCATCTGTTTCCTCTGTCTCTTTACATGAGCAGTGACAATTGCTTTCAGTCTGACATCCCAACCTGCAAAAATGAGTTTCCAAGTCGGCATCTTGAGAAAGTCTCAATCTGTTGTAAAAGTTTTGATTTTGTTTTCAAAGCCAAAGCTGAGGAATGCCATCTTGACTGGTCAGAAACTAGGCACACTCCTGGTAAAAAGCTCAATCCAGCAGATACCAGAGCAAGTTTGAAATGCTGATTCCTCATTTTTACCTTGTTTTAAATCCTTAATAGAAATGTTGCTCACATCCACTCCCACCAGCTAATGGGTCCAGGAGAAGGAGGAATAGAACTTCTCTTATTCTCTATAGACGGTTTAGGGAGCAAGAATGAACAGCAGGCAGTCTGAGTTGCTCAGTGTTTTTGATCTAAGGTGCTGGAGTAGCTAAATTGCAGTGCTGCCTTTTGTTATTAAATACCTGATGTCTGGAAAATGGGTAGAAAAAAAAAAATGCAAAAATGGTTTCTTCCATGGAAAGGTAGTAAAGTTGTTAGAGTGAGCTGAGGTGTGTGCTAGGCAAGTAATCCAGAGAGTCTGTGGATTTCTTTTTTCGTTTCTTTGCACGTGCTAGCTTTCTTTATTTTCAGCTATGTAAGTTCTTGTATGTAAACATTTCAGGAATAGCTACTTACAATACAGAATACTGTGTTTTCCTTGCCCTTCTTGC
The DNA here is from genome assembly GCF_963264785.1 of Psittacula echo. Taxonomy (NCBI): domain Eukaryota; kingdom Metazoa; phylum Chordata; class Aves; order Psittaciformes; family Psittacidae; genus Psittacula; species Psittacula echo. Next base: position 13,137,274 of record NC_137743.1, on the reverse strand, counting down.
TTGCTCTCCCTCCTGGTCAGAGATGAAATATTAGCAGAGGGGTCTAGTAAATGTGCGTCCATGCACGCTTAAGGATCTTGCCAGGATCCTGTCCATCCTTCAGCTTTCAAAAGCATGCAATCCTGTTCTGAAAAGAAGGGAGGAAAGATCTTGTGAAAATCAAGAGCTACCATAAGAACAGAAGAGAAAAGCAACAGCAGAAGATAGAGAAAAGCAGCAGCAGAAGACAGAAAAAAGTATCACTTGCTTCCTTCCTAATGGAATTCAGAGGTAGTTTCAGTCTTAATTGGCCCGTGATCCCGCATCAGCTGCAATAGTGGCTGCACGCTCCACGTTTTGAAAACTGCCTTTGCAGCAGTCAGGGAATGTGTCAGCAGGAAAAAAAAATGACCTTTCCTGTCACTTCTGCCTGCATCCTTTCAGCATTTTCTCATCTAAGTGGTGATAAATGAATAGGGATTGTGGAGGATGTTGATTTATCGTGGCTTCTCACAGTGAGAGTGCCTTTTTTCCTCCCCATGGCCATCCAAGGCAGCAACATACATGTGTGCATTTTGTGGACCTTGGTTTTGTTTATGCTCTGGAGTCTGTGCACATACAAAATATAGAGCTGAGCTCTACCTGCAGCCTTAGGTATGGCTGTGTGGCAAGAAAATTGTTTCCAAGCTGAGCTTAGGCTTGTAAGTGTTGTTAAACACTCTTGTCTTTGTAAACGTCTGAAATAGAGCTGCTTGTCAGCCAGAGAGCCAGGAAAACCCTTCCTGGCCACCCCAATCTGTGGGCTCCACTTGGCTTTAGAGGGCATGCAAGGGAAATGGTAAGTCAGGGGATGATGTAATCTCTCCTCATCATATTTTACTTGCTCAAAGAGTTTTGACCAGTGCGTTTTCCTACTGTTTTTCGGAGAGATAATGTATGAGAAAATATAAGTCTGTGAAGGTGTTTTTTGTTGCTGCTCTTGTATTGCCAGATCTGAGAGGTCGTTGCAGTGAGTTCTCAAGCCCAGAGAAATCGCTACATGGGATAAAGGAATAGTTTTTTTGAGCAGCTGTGCTCCAAAATCTGCACTCACATCTTGCTCATTCCACTGCTTGACTGTTTTTTGCATTCTTCGTGTAAAGCTTCTCCAGACAAATGGTGAGAGATCATTTACTGAAAATACCCGTACTCAGGAGTCAGAGTACTGCAAAGCAAAGCTGTGTTCTTTGCCAGTGGGAATAGACATCAGGCGAGGCATGAAAAAACAGCATTGATTGGGGATTTGTTTTGCAATCAGTGTCTTTGATATAAGAAGATGATCTAAGATATGGTTTGGGAGACGAAAGGATGACCGATGCAGTTAACTTTACAGGCTTGTTATCTGCCTGCAGATAACAGAAGCTTGTCTTGCTTTTGGCTTGCAGGAGATTGCTTTGTGAGCTTTTCCACTTGAAGTACAGTATTTGGTGAGCAGAGGAGTACTAGGGAGTGCTGTGTGCTGGTCCTGTTTTCGCCATTGTTGTTCTGAAAAGAGCCATCAGACTTGTCAAAACTAATTAAGGAAAAAAGTAGATGGCACTGGCACATTCAAGCTAGAATGACATGTTTCAGGAGACTCCTGTTGTCCCCTGATGCTCGCTTAATAGGCATTATGAGTAGATGCACAGAGCTTGTGTATGCAAATGTGCACTGGTAACGAGTATTTTGGAATTTGTTTGGAAATACTTAGGTTCTTCTAATTCCAGTCCCTTTTAAAATGAATAGTATTGTGGCAGATGGATGTTTCTTATTCCCTGGACCAGGGGTAGGTTTGCCCAGTGCTGTAAGGGGAGGGACTCAGGAGGTGGTGTGAGGAGCAGGGCAGGCAGCCTGGTGTTGTGGTGCCAGGGCACAGCAAATGGCTCTGGGTAGAAGCCTGGTGTCTGGCTTCTGGGAAGAAGCCTGGAGAGTGGATGCTCCAGGGTGAAGGCTGGATTTCAGTAAGGAGCCTGTTGGGAATGGCTGTGGGGCAGGTCCCTAATGTGATCCCAACCAGCACCTAAAAGTACTGAAATGACCACATTTCCTTTCATAAAGTTGTGATGGATAGAGGTGTTGGTAAGCATGTACTTCTGTCCCTATTGGCATGCAGGTGGGAGTCATGACTGCTGAATACATCAAATGACAGCATTTAGGGCTACTTATGGGAAAAAGGCAGAAAACCTTGCTGTGGACTAGAAGGATGTGTGCCCTTTTCTATATATATATTGGGAAATAATGTTGCTGCACACCATAATGTTTTTCACTGACATTGTAAGGAATTTCTATTTGTCCTGCTGTCACTTTTAACTGTGTCCAGATATTTGGAAGAGTTGACACTAATAATTACACAGTCACAGGGACTCAAGCCCTTTCTGGCATCCTTACCAATAACAGGCAGCACTTTCTTCCCTGTGGGATCACCCTGAAACTGATGGTAACGATTAAGGAGCAGACTATTTCTCACTGCAAGTAGAATGATGAAAGCTCTGCCTGTGTGTGGCTTTGCTTTGTTGTGTTGGGGTTTCTTGGCCACAATTCGCAGTGTGTTGCGAATGGACTCGCTATTGATGCGGGGCTCTAGTTAACAAGCAGTGCCAATTTCAGTTACCTACACAGTGGGTCATAATGCAGTTGTTTTGACATTTGCAGCACTGGCGGAGCTTGGCTGAACTCTGGCGCATTCATATGTTTGTCATTGCTTCAATTGCTATGTTTTTTGTAAGATCCATAAAAATGTATCAGAGCATCTGTATTTTGTTCTTTTTTTCTTCTTCTTTCTTTCTTTCTTTTTTTCTTTTTAATGTTTTAGCTGTTGATGCCCCAAGGATGAAAGAAACAAAAGATTGTGATAAAAGTGTATTAGAACATTAGGGAATTGTGAACATTGGCTGGCTCAGAGGGAATCTATTATTTACAATCTACTGTATCAAATTCAGCTTCACAAAATTAGAAACTGATTTTTGTCGTTGTTCCTTTTTAATCTAACCCTTTGGTTAACTTAGAAGAAGCAGCTCCATTAATCACGTGGACATCTATGGATTATTTTTTTTCTCCTGCCAGCCATTGCTAGCACTAAATGTTCATCTCCCAGCCAGGACACTAATAATAACATTTCTGCTCTGGGCTTGACTTTCGCCATGCCAGAAGGAAAACTGTCTTTGTAACGTGCCTTGCAAAACATTTTCAGGGAGTAAAATAACAATGCACAGGAAGATTTTACTTGAGTTTTACTGGGTTTCAGCTACTGAGGTTAAAGAAACTCATTATGCCTTTGTTTCATTATTATCAAAGGCTAATGCATGGGATAATGGGGTGAATAATTATTTCTAGAATTGTTTTTGTCACAAGTTCACCATATATATGTGTATTGCTGTTCCTTTGAAGATGGGGAAATGGAGTTAGTAGCGGAATTGCCCAGCAAAACAAGGGCAGATCAGTCTCTCATGTCACTATTCAGCCAAGTAAGACACTTTTAGTGTGCTTTCTATAATCATGGGGCTGCTGTGCCCTTGTCTTTCCTTCAATATTAAAACAGATGTCTGGTTTTACTGGATCTTGCAACCAGCTTGCTTTGTGTCCCCAAGAATGGTCATTGTAGTCTTGATCTTGTAGACAAGGGCTAGGCAGGTTCACCCACTAGTGCCTGGGAAGGTGTCTATCTTATAAACACAAAGGAAACAAGCTGGTAGGAGGTAGGGATCTACATACCAGGTGTTGCAAGTTAGATTTGAACTGGTTTTACTTCTCTTCACCCTCTCTCTGTCTGATTGAAGAACTAACTTGACTTTTAGCTAACTTCGCTGCCTTCTTTCTCTCTCTTTTTGCCCCCAACCAGGTCTGTGGCTGGTTTGGATAAAGAACCTGACCTTGTGCACATGGAAGCCCGGACTGCTGACGGACGTGAGTGCCTGCAGCCAGTGCTGAAAAAGTGGGCTTTGGGAGTGGGAATGGGAATTCACTCTACTTATTTTGTCTCCCCATTTATATTTCAATTGATAGGAAAGACGTTGGTCATGGGGTTTGGTGTGATGGGTTTGGTGTGAGGAGTTTGGTGTGAGGTATACTCCTATCTTTAGCCCCTGCCTGGGGGGAAAATTCAGAGGCTGCAGGGCTTGTGTCTGTGGAGAATTCAGGCAGAAGCACAATCTGTTGGGTTAAGGAGTGTTCTATTCTGCTCCCTGTTTAGCTTTTTCAATGTCATGTATTTTACATGAATCATAAGGAGTTTGGCTACCAGCACTGTGCAGTGCAGCCTCTGTGCATTTCCAGAGGTGTTCAGAACAGCTGTGGTGTACCTGGGAATTTGAGAAATCGCCTACCATCAGATTTCTCTCCTGGCCAGAATGTCCCTATGCCTCAGGTACCTTTTGTCTCGTAATGAAAGTATTTTTCAGTCTTGCTTATGATGTATGAATAGGTGCTCCATTCCCAAACATTACAGGCCTTGAAAAAGTGCCTGGATCTGAAGTAAGAAGTAGAAAAAATGTAATTCTTAACCCCTCACTGAAATGAATCTAGTCACATTTGCAGCAGAATGGATTCCTATGTAATTAACCTCCAGCGAAGAAGACATTTGGTGTTAGAAGTAAGTTACTTTTTCTATCACTCTCTCCAAAGTGTTTTAGCTAATTCTCACAGGAACAACAGCACAGTAATGCATCTGCTCCTGGGCTGGAGCCAGCCTTGCTCCAGCTCAGTGCCACCACAGTAGTGGGACATGTGTCCCTTTTATGCTACAAGGACAGTGTTAGAAAAGAAGCATGGGATTGAATTTGCAGAGAATTTCTGGGAGGAAAAGGCCTCTTTTTTGTTGGCTGCAAACTTTTCTCTGCTTTAGTCAAGTGCTGCGTAGGCCAGATGCTGTGTGAACAAGCTCTTGTCTATCAGGGTGGCTTCTCTGAGGCTGTGGATCTTCTAAAATCACTCATTGGCCTCCCACTGATATTTAGTGATGGCAGCTGAATAAATAACCAAGCAATAAAAGCTTGGGGGTGACAGCTGTTTGTTGAATATGTGGAAAAAGCAAAACAGGCTAGCAGGTGGGTGGGCAAGGTAGGGAGGCTTCTTCAGTGCCTTTGTTGCTATGAGTGCTGTGGCAGGGATGCTGGGAAAAGTGGCCAAAAGCAAGTAAAAAAAGCAAGCAAGTAAGCAAACAAACTGCTGATGGAGTTTATTTTCAAACTAAGTTTAAACTTGCTCACCCAGCTGTTTGAATATTGGATATGTCAAGGATGTAGATGCTTTATTTGAAAGATGTAACCCCAGTTTGCAGACAACTCTCTTCCTTCAGGTCTTGTTTGCTGTGGGGGTTTGCTGTTTGTTCTTGTTTTAATGTATAAATTCAGCATTTTGCAATTGGCAGTTGTTGATATTGAGGGTTTCACTGGAAGTCAGGTATAACCAGGAATGTCTGCAAAACAGCCCATTGCAAGCCATTGTCCCAGCAGACAGCAGGCACAGGAGAGACCTGGCAGGCTGTGCTGGCCCTGCTGGCATGTCCTGCTGGGGACAGCACCAGAATGACTCCTTTCCCAGCCAAACACAGCACAACACAACCATGCTGCTCCAATCAGAGTTTCTAAGCCTTAAAACTATATTAGTTTGTGTTACAAAACATCGACTGCCTCAGAGCTATAGCTTCACCTGGTGTGAAACGGTACAACTCTGTGTGTGTCCTTAGGAATGGAAGGTTGAACGTCTCTCCTAGTTGGCTCTGTAACCCAAATGGGTCTTCATGCTCTCAGTGAAATGGCTGAGGCACTTACACCTGCTGGAAGATGGGTCCCTGCAGTTGCTTCCCCTTGATCACAAAATTTCTGATGAAAGTTTCCCTCAGTAGTTGGGAAAATGAAGGGGAGTCTTTCTTAATGCCTCTTAGGTCAGTCTGGTGTCTCAGTCACTTACTTGATGTGTTAACAGACATGGATTTGAGTATTGCCATTGCTCAGTTCAGGTACAAGAATCCACACATTCAATATCCCTGGAGACTTGAAAAATACGTAGTTCTTCTAGAAGGGACATTTGTCTTTCCTCTTCTGTTTTCCTTCATGCTTTCCATTTAAAAAAATAAAATGGGGGGCAAATGGCATTTAAGGTTAGGCTCCCAGACTTGATTCTTTTTTCTCCTTCATTTAGCAGTAATGGGACTCAAGAACGTATCTAATACTGATTCAGACACTGGAGCCTGAAATATGCTTTGTGTCTGAGAACAGGTGGTGGGGCATGATAGAGTCTTGTTCACCCAGTCAGGGCTATCAATAAGCTCATGGAGCTGGGAGGTGGAATTCCTGTTCACCACTCTGGTGCCTGTCCTCCAAGATGTCTTGCCTTATGATTTTTTCTGTCCCAGTCATTGGAAATGGTAGGGTCCCTGCAAAAACATCTGCCACAGTGTCTAGTCCCCTTAAATATTTGCAACAGGCTGCTAATGCTATTGCCTAGCTGATCTCAAGCTGTTCCTGTCTTTTGTGGCAGATGAAGTTTTTAATATATTTTTTTGACATCTTGGCAGAGCTATTGTAGCAGAATAATAATCTAGGCTTGCATTTTTAAATTATAAAAATATGTAGGAGCCTTGGGCACTGTACCTTCTGCTGGGTGTAATAGGCAGCAGCAAGGACAGGTTTGGATGCAAGGGAGCTGTTACAAATACACTGACACAAGCACCCACCAGCACTTCTAGGAAAGATATATTAAACTTTCTGATGTTCACTGGGATAATCTTCTCCCCACTCACAGATCCAGTGCAATAAACGGTATTTTAATTAAAGGGAAAAGGGACACAAACACACACACACCCCTAACCAGAAAGATAAAACAAGGTAACTAATCCCTGGGGAATAATTGCTGTCCTGTCTCTCTCTCTCTCTCTCTCTATATATATATTTTATTTTTATTTTTTTTTTTCCCTTTGGGAGAAAAATTGTTGAGGCCAGTTAATTTTTTTCTCCCTCCCATAGTAACCTTCACTGGCAGTTTGTAATTTTAAGTGTTGCCTGGCACCAGGACATGACTTAAGCTGAGCCAGTCTGCCAATGAACTTGTTTCCATTAGCTACCCTTCTCCCTGTTAGCGATGCTGGCCAGCCATGCCTGCTTGTAGCTGCCTTGTTAATGCTGCCAGGAAGGAGCAGACCTTGCTGTCCTGTGTCTCTGTAAGTCACAGTAACCTGCACTTAAGTCTGCCCTTTGCATCCTTCAGTATAGTGACAGGTTTGATTGTTTCAGTGTCTTCCTTTAGGGACCCACATCTTTGGGTATTATCCACCAGAGAAAGCCTCTTGTGTGCTCCTGCTTCCGGCCAAAGCTGTCATGATTGGTGGGCAAAGAAGAAGCTTAGTAGGTTGGCTTATTTCACCAGTTTATCTCTGCAAATGTCGAGAAATTGTTTCAGTTTCATTGCTTCTAAAAAGGGTAAAAATGCACTCCAGATTCTGAAGATGGAGACCATGTTAATTAGCCATGGGGAGGCATTTCTTGCTCAACTGCAAAATGGCTGCATGTCTGAGAAAGCCATTCCCTAATCCTAAGTGAGATAAGTTGGTGGGAAGAGTTTGTGTGCAGTTATGGATGCTGTGATTCGAGCTGTAGGAAACCCTCAAGGCTGCTTGATGTCCGTATTATCTCATTCACAGATGGACTGAGAAAGTAGATGGATGTTGGGTTATAAGCATAGGAAGTTTTTGAGGCTGTCTAGGAAATAGGGAGCTCTTCTCAATTCCTTTTGCAGTAGAATGTAATTGAACAAAGAAACAAGCAAACAAAAAAATCCTACAAAACCCCTCAACCAAACAAAACCCCCAATGCCTAAACCCTCTAATCCTGATGTTGTGTGGGACAATACATAAATTGAAAATAATCCCTATGTAGAAACCAACATCGCTTAAGGCATAAACCTCCCACTTAAAGGTAAGCAAAGCTTTAAAGGCATAGCTTGGGCACATGCCACCTGCTCCTCTGGGCAGCTGTCCTTTTTCCTTGTGGCTGTGCAAATCAGGGCTGAAAAATTAACTCCTTTCAGAGAAGAGGGAGATAACAGCTTCTCTCTTAACTGACATTTACACTGAGGAGCCCTGTAGATTCTATATAGGTGAAGATGTGCTCAGTGAATGGGACGGTAGCTCATGAAGAGGTCATAACCTTCAATAAGCTTGAGCAGCATCTTAGGATTGTTTCTTGCTTTGAGTCACAGAAAAATGTGAACATAGAATCATAGAATACTTAAGGTTGGAAAAGACCTTAAGATCATCTAGTTCCAACCCCCCTGCCATGGGCAGGGACACCTCACACTAAACCATGCCACTCAAGGCCTCATCCAACCTGGCCTTGAACACCGCCAAGGATGGAGCATTCACAACTTCCGTGGGCAACCCATTCCAGTGCCTCACCACCCTCACAGTAAAGAATTTCTTCCTTATATCCAATCTAAACTTCCCCTGTTTAAGTTTGAACCCGTTACCCCTTGTCCTGTCACTGCAGTCCCTAATGAATAGTCCTTCCCCAGCATCCTTGTAGGCCCCCTTCAGATACTGGAAGGCTGCTATGAGGTCTCCACGCAGCCTTCTCTTCTCCAGGCTGAACAGCCCCAACTTTTTTACCTGATTTTTGGGCATGTTTTAAAGGGAATTATTTTTCATTTTCTGTGGGCAGCAGGAAAATAAGCAAGACTTGAACTTATTTTGATGTCAAAAGGCAGGCAGGTTTGAAGATAGGCTTTTTGTGTCTATGCGTTGGGTTGGGTTTTTTTCATAGCTAGCCTTGTGTTGTAAAATAGATGAAAATAAGTAAACAAGAGACTAAATAGGAAATGGATAGTGAGCTACCCCCCTTCTCTGCCACCAGCTCTGTGTGAATATTAATCAGGTGCCATGCTTTGAGTATACTTGATTGCTGGTGTAACACACTCAAAATGACACATTTCCCAGTAGGCAGGCAGCTAGTTGTCATGTCAACACTTGTGATTTGTCTGCATTTTTTTGTGACAGGTTTTTATTCCTCTTCCCATTCTGTCACTCAGCGGCAGCAAATTATCCCCTTTTTGAAGGGATAAGAATATCCAAGCGACTGTGTGGGAGAACATACCAGAGGGAATGAACTTCTAAAAATATGGCTCCTGACCTCTCCTCCTTGTTCTGCCTAATTTTAGTGCTACCTCATGGAACAAGTTAAGGCTGATGAGTTCTTTGGGTAGCATGATGGTATATAAGACCCTCCTGTTTTCTGAGGAGTTGCTTTTATCCACCACAAAGATGTCTTAGATTCCATGTTGAGGGGGTAAAAAACAGCTCTGGACCAAATTTGTATGTGTCAGTTGATAAAGAACCTAATTTGTCCCAACTGAGAGTCTGACCTCTCTACTGCTGCTGGTGTCTTTTGCTAGGATAAAGGACAACTCCAATACTCCAGCTATTTGGCACTGTCTCTAGGGCAGATATTTTTCACCATACACTTTAATTACCTCCAGGTACTCTGAGCTGGCACCAGCAACAGTTTCTGCTGCTTTAGCAGCATCAGTGGAACTGTTTTCATTATTGTACCAAACCTATGCAACTGCTCTGTGTCAGCCACGTAGCCCTTGTTAACCTCAAATTCCCAGTGTCTCAACCCAGAAGCCCATCTGCGGTCTTTAAACGTGGACCTTTGGTCCTGTGATTGGGCATGAACCTTTATCAGATCAAAGCTTTGTTGTAGTTTGTGACTTTTTTTAGACAATATCTTTTAAAAAGTTGTTATTCTTGTTATTAATGCCTCCGACTTGCATTCGTTTTGCATTCTTAAGATTCTGTTGGTGGGATGAGGCTTTGGAAAGGGAAACTGCCGGTTTGTGAATCTTGTTTTTGAATTGGGAAAGGCAGTTAGCTGAGTGTCAGAGGATTTCAGTTGTGCCCCCCTGTGCTTTCCACAGAACCATATTTTGCTCCACTGGAAAGACACAGACCAAGGGCAATAGCAGGTTTTATGGGAGGGAGAATCCTGTAAGCAGCTTTGCTAGGCTAGTTACTGTCCTTTCAAATTTCACTTTTATCCTTTTGGGCTCCATTTCACAGGATCCTTGTAAAAAGGTGCAGTTGTGAACAAAAATCACCGCACTAGGCCCACCCTTATACACTTACTGTTTTCTTCATTGATAGGCTCTCCTCACCCTTTGTAGAACAGGCAACAAGTGTGTGAACTTAAGAAGCCTGTAGAAGCGTTGCAGTGTAAAAGATATGACCCTTTTATCACTGCAGATGTCATCTTAGTTGTATTTTCATTTTCTCCCCAATTTGCAGTTTTTAGAAAGGCAATCGAAAGGCAGAGATGGCATATTTAGATTACATACATCCAGAGGCACAGTGCCTTGGTTATTCTGTTTCATGAGGTCCTTTCTTAGCCTAAGTGAAATAATGCTTAATCCCCTGCCAATTTACTGAAAGTAAGCACATCTCTTCTTGCTGCTCCAAGCAATTTTCTGTATGTCTGCCTTTGCCTTACATCTTCCTCATGTTCTTTTCCTGGTCCTTTTTCTTCTCTCAAGCAATGCCAAGGCCTGACAAGGCATCCCATTAGTGCGATGGTATTATCTTCTCTCTAGACGGAAGTGTTTGATGCTACTTGCAGTGCATGTAACTACTGTTGTGACTCTTCAGCTAGTCATGCTATTTTATGTCCGTAGTGTTTTCATACCTAGCCTATATTGGCTATAAGGACTGAATTTTGAGAGATGCTTGTAATTTTCATAGCAAAAAAATATAATGCTGGTTTGGGCTTTTTTTTTTTTTTTTTTTTTTTTTTTTTTGTCTCCTTGTATGTTACAACCACAATTAAAACCATCAAGGCTATAGTATTTCAGGGGGAGGATGAGGATATGGTTCCCAACAGGGCAGTAGAATTGATAATTCTACCTGAGTAGCTTTTGAAATCTTCTTCTGCTCCATATGATCTCATCATCAATTTTCTGATGCATTTATGATTTGTTCCCTCCACTTACGGTTTAAATTCCAATATCCTGAGGGCCGTCTGCACAATGGGGAAGGGAATGATGGGTGTGGAAGTGCGTTGTATTTCTGAGTTCGGAGAGCAGTTACATTTTTAAAGGCTGGAGGTAGATCATGCGGTAACAATCTATCCAGTTGGAGCTGAGGTTAAGACTTCCCTCCGGAGACCTTTTTTTAAGCTGCTGATGACATTTGCAGACAACAGGCTCCTACATGGGCATTTCTCATGTATGCGTATTCTCCTGTTACAGACACACACTATTTGACCTGTCGCATCCAAGAGTGCTCAGAGACCAAAAGGAGTGGGCCATTCTCACGCTCCATTGACATCAGCTCCCTTGTTGTTCAGGATGAATATATCTTCATCCAGGTATGTTGACTTGGTACAAATGTGACATGAATTCCGTCTCTGTGAGGTACTTGTTCTGTGCAAGAGAGGAGGTGTATTTTTAGGACCACAAGTCACGAGCAAGGAGTCTGTACCTGCCTGCCATAGATTGGCAGTGCAATCTGGGACAAAACAGTTGATTTCTCTGCTCATCACTTGTGTCTTGGTGAATCTAATATATTTTGTAAGTTCAATCACCAGTAATCGCAATGGTCCATGAGGTTCACAGAAGCTCTAATTTGCTGTTGTTGTGTCTACCTGGATAACACAAAGAAGCTAGTGATGAAGTGGAGAGAACAGAGCAGAACAGAGGAAAGGTGTGATTGATCATTTTAACAAATTGAAAAGTTTATGCTGATTTGACAGTCAAGTAATGCTAATGGAGTGAACAAAAACTTGCAATAGGAGGTAAAATAGCAGAAAAATTGGGAAAAGATGTTATAGGGCAACTTCAAAGTGGAAAATGGCTGTAAGTTTGTCAGCTAGTTGATGATTTTGGAGACGAGAGAAAATGACAGGAATTGAATGAGAAACTACTTGGTTTTGAGATTTTCTGAGAACTTGTGGGCTGGATGTGGAACAAGGCTACTTCTCCCAGTTTCATACCTGGCGAAGTATAAGAAGGAATAACACAGTATGGAAGAACACTTCCTGAACATGAGCCAGGTTGTAGAAAGCTCACGGGGCACAGAGATTACAGACGTGATGACGTTAACTGCTTGTCACCAGTGCTGAAAAGGAGGAATGAGATGAGATAGAGCTTGGATTCAAGTAGTACAGAAAACACATACTCTTCTGTTTTTGAGCAACACTAGGTTACATTAAGCTCCTATTTTACTTCCTTGATGGAACATTTTTCATTAGTGTCTCACAAGTATAAAAAAGTTCTGCTCTGTTTATTCTAAAATTTTCTTAGAAATGGGAGTTTAAGTGGGAAGGCTGATAATTCTGTGCTGGGATTTGGTGGCGGACAGGATCTCTATGACCTGGGAAGACTACACTACAAAAACTGCATGCGCTTCAGTAACACCAGAAGGCTTCTCCCATATGTAGGGGAGTCTGCTGCTCTGGAGATGACTGAATGCTAAGGGAGCCACAGCTCCCCTCATTCCTGCAGGAAACCCAGCCTGCTTCTGCTTCTTTTGGCATCCTGAGGCGACCTGCAGCTAGAAAACACTGAGAATGTAGTTTTTGCAACATAGTAAGTCATGATTTGACTAGAGGCTTTCCAATTGGAAAATGCTCTACTCTCCAAGGAGTATTTTAGAGAGACTCTCTTAATCTGGTGGTTTATGTCTGAGAGCATTGTGGAACACTCGGTTCTTTAAGGCTAGCATGAGGCTTTACAGATGTTTCTTACTTCTCAGCTCCCACCTGTATTGAAACAAGGGTTCTCTGTTTAGAAATGTGAACTCTCACTGAGAACATCTGCCTGGTATGCGTATTCCTCTGCCTCAAATTAACAGTGAGCAGCTCAGGCTAATAGCTGCTAATTGCTTCAAGTTAAAAAAAGGAGAGTGTGTGTATACAAAACCATGCATGTATGTATATGTGCCTTGACTATCTTTATCAGTGTTTTATTATAGCTTAATGGGTGTTTGAAATTAAAATTATATACTCCCACTTTTAAAAAATGTTAAATATGCACTGTCCTGGGTTCAGCTTAAACCATGACATACACACTGAATGTTTCAGCTGCGTTGGGCAGAAGACTCTACCTTTTGCACTTCTCTATCATTTTCCCTCCTTTTTGTATCACACTTGCAGGATTTCTGACTGTCCAGCAGCCTGTCAAATGTGGCTGCAGAAACTGGGCATGGGTTGAGTCCCTGTAGTACTCGAGTAACGCATGGGCACTTCAGATTCACAGCACACACCTCACTGAGCTGAGGGTGTGTTAAATCCACCGTGTCCAGCATACGGTCGATAGGCTACACAGAGTGTTTGCTCGGTACATATGTAGGAGTGCTGATATGTCCTGGATGTATTAGTCTTGTAAGCTATGTGATATGGTTGCCTATTATAGGATGCATCGGATTGACTGTGTGTGCAGTGTCCCATGCATATTACTCAGTCCGGATAATCTTGGACAGAAATACAGGAGCCAGCTCTTTTGAATTTCAAATATTAGAGATGAATAAATAAATATCAAATTAAACGCTAAGAATCTGGTGAGGTTTAATAGCTGCATAAAGGATGGGGGTGGGAGTTCTGATCTGTCTGTGCTGGAACAAATCAGAAATAACATCTTGGAGCAGAGAAATGAACTAGTTTCTTTTAATTTCTGTCATACAAACAGTAAAATTTTAGCCTAAACCGGTTGATCAGAAGTATCTGGAAAGATCAAAGCCTTCAGGGGCAATTTATCTCCTGTTGCACTTATTGTGGGATAAGACTGGTCTCTCTGAATATTGCTTTCCCATTAATATTAGAAGGAACTTAAGTATAGCTTTATGACAGCTACAATGAAGGAAGATGAATCCCAGCTATTGATATCAACATTTTAGATTATCTGCATAGTTATTTAAGAGTGAAGATCCATTCTAATCAAGTTGATGAACTGGCCTGTGGTGTAAGAATCTTGGGAAGCATTAACCTGTGTAACTGTGCACTCAAAGCAAATGTGATACTACGGTGCATAATGGATAGAAGAAAGAAGAATATGGAAGATGTTATAGTTCTATTATAAATCAATGATTCCTTATCATGTGGAATGCTGTTGTGCAGCACTTCTGAAAGTATCTTGCAGAATTGCAGTGCAAAAAAAGAAAATGAGAATGATTCTTGAAAAAAACTTGCCCATGAAGAGAGTTTGAAAAGACAGGGACTGGTTACCAGGCAAAGGAGATAAATAACAGCACATGATGAAAAATGTAAAAGGTAATGAAGAAAGAAGGAAGAAATAGCTACTAAGAAAGAGTAGGAAGAATTCTTATGAATAAAACAGTAGGTGATCACTCTGAATTTATTGACTTACTTTCTATTTGATTGATTAATAATTATTTAAGGATGCCTAGCGTATCACTAAGATGGGATAATTCTGCATAAATTGATATATCAAGAGAAAATCCTACTCTCTGTTGTGCAAATAAGTTTTCTTTCAGTTCACAGGATTGCTCTGATGTAGCCAGGAGCCAGTTTCATCATCATCTTTCATGGTTAATACTTAAAATTCATACAGCTTTCAGAACAGGTCATTTATTTGTGAGAAAACCTTGGAATATGTCTGAATTTATTTATTGTACCGAATGGAGCTAACTTGATGAGCAGCTTTGCCATTAAGGTCAGTGTCAGTTGTGTTCAATTATATAGCTGTGCAGTAGTGAAGCCCATACTTTCTCTACAGCTGTAATGTGCCATTCTTTATAGCTGTACCACACCTTTCCTTATTGGTGCCTTTGAATACACGCTAGTGAGATAGTAGCACTTTCTAAACTTAGGTGCAGAGATAACCTGCAGCTGCCTGTAAGATTTGACATCCTGACAATTACCTGAACTGCTACGGTATTGTTATGTGCAGAGTCTACATTATAAGACCCAGGGGTCAGGGATAGTCTTTTGTTTTATGGATGAATCTAGTGTATTGATATTTTGAAGAATTGCTATGGTAAAAATGAATCACACAGGGAATTCTGGGGAAAGTATTTTCCAAGCAAGTCTTATATCAAGGTTTCTAATAGAATTACTCAAGTTGCTGAAAAGAGTCTAAAATGCAGTAGGTTGTAATGAAAATGGGGAATATTTTTTCAGGAAATTCTGTTTTGAGTGAGAAAGTGTTGTTTGGAGGAAAACTTGTTATTTCCCTGTAAGTAAACAAATAACATTAATGCTACTTAGTCCTTTAAAGAGAAGAGCCATAATGATCTGTGTATGCTTCCTCGCCAATGGATGAAAACATTCCACCGAAAATGAATGAAAGCATGAGCAAGTGTCATCACTTATTGCATGAGTGAGGAAAGTCTGGTCCAAAAAAGCCTCAGTACAGTGTTGCTTCTTTGTGGTGTAGCGAGAATGCTTAAGGGGGTATGAATATGACAGTGCATTTGGAAATCAGCTTTGCTCTGGGACAGTGGTTTCTGCAGAAAGCAACATTTCTGTGGACAGACCTACAGCTGCCATAGGGACCTAACTGCTGCTGGAAGTAGTTGTCCCGGTTACTCAAAGGTTATGTGCAAGCTGTCTCAAGTACAACAGCTCTGTAGTTCTGCTGGGTGGATGGAGCCCCGTGCTGGATGAGCCTGGTTGCTAGCAAGGACTGATGGCATTCCCAGGGCACTGGTGCAGACCCATGTAAGGAATGTATTTTCACACTGAACGCTAGATATTGGGAGAGGAGCAATAATAGCGATTAAACTCTTCAGAATGTGTGGCATGAAGACCGCTGGTAGTACTGCTGTTATAGCACCAGTGGCCTAAGGATGTAAGGGAGTCAGTTTACAGGGAGAGGTAGCATTTTTTACGAGATTGGAATTGATGGAGTTGTAAAAGGGACAGAAAAGCTTTTAGGCATACTCACGAGATCCTAAGGGACTTGAGGAAGGATTTGGTCTCTAAAAATTGTCTTTTTTTCTCTTTTCTCCAGCTATAGATGTAGGTCTCATAAGATATGTTTCCTCCCACTGTTAATCTTGCTGTGTTTTCCTTGTATAAACCCTTCAGTGTGCGGCTTTCCTCCCAGAGATCATACTAGTTTTGTTCAACATGCAGTTAACAGTGTCCCTGTTTCTTCCTTAAGCTCCTGTCTCTGTCAGTGCTTGGAGACGCTCAGGGTAACTTTGGCCTTTTTGATTTGAACTGGCTGTAAGTCAACACAAGGATGTGTGGATGGGTGATCAATACCTATCTTCATTGTTTTTTATGTCTTTATTTTTCTCTACTGTCCCAAGAGAGTGCAGCTGAAGTCAGTGTGAAAAGTAGCTCAGACTTTCAGCACTTTCCATGGCAATGACAAAGCTAGTGAGCATGGAAGACTCCTCCTGAGATTTAGAAGCTGGTTTGGATTTGGGTATGATGCTTGTTTTGTCTAGCAGGCCAAACAAATGCCTTTGGAGATGAACACTCACAGATCTGCCTTTGGCTGGTGGTCTTACCTCATAAGGACAAGGAATGACACCTTCAAGCTCTGACTGAAAAGGGCTGGCCGGCTGTTTGCTTCAGATGCTCTGATCCATTTCCACTTTAAATGGGAAGTTGTTTGTGCTGTTAACCAGAGAACTATGCTGAAAGGCAGTACATTAGCACTTCCCAAGGCCTTCAAAAGTAGGAACATGGGTGCCCCTTCTTCTTTCCACTCCAGTGGCAGAATTTATCATGGTGTTTAACTGAAAGATGAAATTCATAAGAGGCTCTTGATTCTCACTTGGCTCCTCTCACCATTTCTTCTCTTGGGAACCTTTTGTGGCAGCTTTCTTTGACATTTTCTACAATTTGTGATTCAGTCTCATGGGATCTGCACAGCTCTCTCTTGACTCCAGATTCCTTCACATCAGGTTGTCCTGGGACAAATGTTGGTCCAGTGTCCAAAACACTAAGTTGCTCTGGTGGTTGCCCTTTTTTTCAAGGTTGATGTGATAAAGGAAGGAGTGTGAATGGAGCTGGGAAGAAAGAGTGAGCCTTGGTTGTGAATGTGGCAAGGTCTGTGACATTGCTATTTAGAAGCAGGGGATGGTGTTTACTCACAGCTTTCACATGCAGCAGTGTGGGAGCAGCTGCAGTTCTTATAGATGGCAGGACTTCCACGTTGAAGGTGAAAAGTTTAAGTCAAAAACCTCCCCTTTGATACCGATCATGTATCTGGCTCTTCACCTTCTGAAGTAATTTTGTGCTTAGAAGACTTTTGCTTCATTCAGAGAGTTGCACATCAGAGCAGCACCTCAGCCTGCTCACTAGCATGAGTGAGAAGGAGCAAGCCCAGAATTTCTCCAGATGTTGTTGAGTGGTTGAGCTAAGTGGGATTCTTATAATACATATCTAAATAATTCCCCTGGTTTAGAGGAGCAAACATTTCTGCCAAAAGCTGTTGAACCAATTCAGTCTTCTTTTGCATCAGAAAAGTCTCCTTAAAACATATGCAAATGTCAGTATTCACCCACAATCACTGATAGCTTCTTATAGAGCCTATGGATAATACTGCTTTTTTTGGATGCTTGGAGTCTCATCAGAGTGTGTCCAAAAATTTCAGCTGAAGTTGTTTGATGGATTTTTTTTTTTTTTGGTAGAAAACTATTTTTTTTTTATCTGAATCAAAGCGTTTTTTATCAAAGTGATAGATTTATGAGAATTTTTTTTCAGTCTCAGAAAATAAAACTATTTATTATTTATAACCTTAGAACTGAGGTGAGGGGACGTTCTTTTTAATGTTTTATAAAGGGAAAAAAGAAAAGTTCCTAATTCTATAAGCTAAGTATGTCTAAGCTTAACTCAGAGAAGTAGTTTATTGCTATTATTGGTTGTAACTGTGGCTGTTTTGGAAAATTTGGAAGTGCTTATTAGTAAGACATGAGTATATGTTTCAAGTTTATTTGATATTTAAGGCCAGGCTAAATGAACATGTTTGCTGAATGAAAGTCAGTTATCTGATGAGCAGTCTTCAACCAGCAGCCACGACTGAGATTGTGCTTATTCATACAGATTCCTGACCTCAGTTCTCAAGCTGTCAATTTAACAAGTAGTAAATTTCCTCAGGAATAAAGAAAGGGAAAAGATTTAATGTGTTGAGGTTTTTATTTTTTCTATTTTATTTTATTTTAATGTGAAATGTCTCAGCAGTGATTCAAGATAGGAGGGGAGAAATCAAACTTTGATTTCCCAGTCTAGGGCCTTCTCTTTATTTTCATGGAAGCTAAATATAGCATGTTCAAATATATACTTCTTTCCTCCATTTTTTAACTAGGAGCCAAAGGTCTTAACAGAAATCAATCCATGCAATTTATTTTTAACTTCACCCTGCTTAGCTACGATTGATTTTTGTCTTTGCGATCGATGGTAGAGAAAACGGCTTGGCGGGACAATGGAGCACTCTCCAACTTGTAGGGTTTGGTCTTTCAGTCTTTTATTGAAGAAATCATTAAAAGCTTATTATGAAACTAATAGAATGAAGACGTTTAGATGATGAACACGATTACACCTGTTTTATTGGTGAATAATACCTGCTACAGCTGATCTTCTCTTGCCCCTATTTAAAATACTGGAGGGCACTCCAGTGGGGGAAATTAATCCATACAGATGAAAGAAAGTGTATCTCAGGTGCTAGTTAAAAGCTTTCCTTAAAGCAAGAGAAGCAATAAGTTGTTAGCTAGTTTATTATTGACAGCTGAGTACTTTTCATTCATTTCTAGCACTGTTTCATTTTTGCTGTGCAAATATCAGATTTGAAACTTTAACCTAAATCTGTTGATGAAAAATTATTAACATTATTTAGTTAGTTAGTTAGCTACTGTTTATAGTTTATTTTCTATTTGTGCTGTACTTGCTTTTATCATTCTCTCCTCTCCCCTCACATTTATCAGCAGCGTCTGCAGCTGAAGATGTAAAGGATTACCTTGGCAGTCATATGTTTCCTCTGAAATCCTTCAAAAGGAGATTTAATGTGTACAATTATGCTCCTCTCTTAAGTTGGTTTCTGTGTGAGTAATGTACATTTGCAGCTCTAATGTGGCTCATGTTTTGGTGTAGCCACGCACATTTTCTGTAGGAGTTGCTTTTAAAACAAATACAGTATTTTTACTGAAGATTACTCTGTCCTATAGCTGTGCCATCATAGCTCTGAGAGGAGAGGGAAGTGATCAGAGACTGGGCCAGTGTAATAAGTACTCCTTTCTGTTAGCAAATTTTCACTGATGACACTCTAAAAAGTGACACATTTTGAAAGCCTGGTGAATTTACCAGGCAGCTTAAAGGTGTTTTGTGCACAGGAACGCTAATCCTCAAGTCTCTGCAGCACACTCAGGTAACTACATATTGCCTTAATGACTGTGCAGAAGTAATGATATTAATGAAAACCACAGCGAGATAATTCAGACTAGATGGTACTTATCATGAAGTGATTTGTGCTGGGGCAGTGGAAAACTTCAGTACACAGAAATATCTGGAAGATAGTTTGTCCTGGCCATGGTGAATAATCAAGAAGGAAGAACATTACACTAGGCTCATGCAGATGTGCTCTTCCTCATTTTCTGAATCTCTTCTGTCACTGGGGTTAGGCTTGTGAGAGGAAGCACAATTTTTCAGTCCTCATGGTGGCAAACCTGTGCAAGGTGTAGACAGGAACTAGCTCTGAGGGGAGTAGCCTGCCTACTTTACTTGTCATCACTCCTCCATGCTTTAATCCACAATTTGGTTTAGCAGATTTTATGCTCACAAGAAGGAGAAAGGCTAAATAAATTCAAAGCGGACAGGAGGGATGCCAGGGCACCCTATGCAGGTGGAGAACACAAATTCAGGATGCCATTACAATCCTGATAGTGTTTCTCACCTTTTAACTTCTACCAATTCATTCAATGGTACTGGGAAGGAGGAAACTCTGCAAACAGAGGAAGTTATCCCAGGAAAAAAGTGAGGGGTTTATTGCAAGTAACATCAGACATGTACTATCAAGTACTTACTATCAACAAGGAAGTTTAAATTTGGCTCTGTAATAGACTGAGTCGTCATTTACTATGCTTGAAGTGGGAGGAAAATGATAGGAATCACAAATGTCAAAACATGTCTAGTCATTGTGGGTTGCTCTGTGCTATTATTAATTCTATTAATTCTTTTTTGCTTGGAACATTATCAACAGTATAAACAGTAGATGACCTGTTCATTAATTGTGCAGGGCAAGTGATTGTTATTGTTACAAACTGCCCAGGTTGATAAGCTATGTAGAAAAGAGCTCTCTGTTCTCTTTTAGCCATTGGCTTATGAAGTGTCCACTATATACACATTGTCACTGTTTCTCCACCAAGGCTGTGCCTCTAATATATGGTATTCTGTTGTTAGCATCAGTTCATATTTCTTTAGGCTTTCTGCGAGTTCTTTGAACAAGAGGCAGATGGGGTCTTGTTTAGCCCGGGGTCATGTCATAGATTTAGAAGTTCTATGTTACATCGATACCTACCTTACACTGGAAATAACAGGTCCCAGCGTCAGCTATCCAGGAAGACAAGAATGAAGCCTGATACACTGTGGTCTACAGTTCCTGACATCATCTGTCACGTCTTTACATTCCGGTACTTCATAACTCATCCTGCTTGCTTTCCAAACATTTTTAGATAATGTGTTATTTTGGTTAACATCTTGCTAAGAGAAAACAAAACCAAACCCCCTCTTCTTAAAGAATCATATTCAGTCATTAAAATAAGAAATAGCTTAGTGTGTTTCTAGGCATGTCACAAAAGTTATGGAGATGAATATATTCTATGACAGTTTTTCTATATTTCTCTACAGCCTTGAAAACATATTTGTGCTCTGTCCTGTTGCAGGTCAGGAGGGCAGTGAGCCAGCATACTGAAACTTTTAGGGCTTTTAAATAGAAACTTCTCATGTTTCTGTTCTTAAGTGTCACCTGATATAAGCAAGACCAGACAATAGTCTTGAAACAAAATGTGGAAGTATGAAGGAAAAGTAGTAGATCTTCCTGAGGAAGAAAGAACACAGGAAAGGAAAGACAGATGTGTTTAATGACAAACACATTTATCCAAAGGAGTAATTTCCACCAGCCAGAAGACCAATTAGATACATAAAATAGAATCCAGAGAAGCAGATTAACGAACCAGTCATTACCAAAGGAGGAGGAAAAAGACGAACCCAGCTAATTCTGTACTGAGTGTGACAGATGAGCTCACAGCAAATAACTGGGTGACATTCATCAAATGTGAACTAAAGAGAGGCATTAGAGGGCAAAACACAATCATAATCTGGGATTTACAGTGTTGGAGAGTTTGTTCATAGCAAAAGAAAAGTTCATCAAAATAAATTAAGTTGGGCTTTCCAAAATTCATTCCCTACCACGGTGCTTGCCAAAACTTTGCTGAAGGCTTGATCATTTTTTGGAACTGTTGTAACTGTGTATGTAAATCATGCAAAGATGAGGTCCTGGCTGGGAAAAGCTTCACACAAATCCTGCCAACAGAATTGTGGGTGGCTTCGTATTAACTGGCTCAGAAAGACCACAGACCACAAAGCTTTTGATTTCTCTAACTTTGTCAAGGTGACCTAGTCCAGGTAGAGCATTGAAAGGGAGCTTAGCTTATGCATAATGAACTTAAACAGTGTCTGAAATCTGCCTTTCTGCCTTAAAAAAGCACACAAACAAACAAACAAATCCAAACAAATAAAAAAAAATAAACCCCTCCAGGTACCAGTTTGCAGCGGTATAAAGCCAAAAAAATCTATGTAAAATCTTTTGAATGTGGCAGACCTGGAGTAGATCCTGTCTTGACAGAGAGGAGGGATTTTGATATTTTTGATATGCCCCTGGATATTTCTGCCACAGTACGTTCATGTGATTAACTTGAAGATTGTTGAGCCATTCCCAATGTTATTTGTCATCACAGCATTTATGAAATATGCAAATATTCACGTATTGATGTCTGCATCTTAAAGATGAGTTAATGGCCATGTCTCAGTCCATCAGAAGAGGTGGATATTAACCCAGGGTTTTTGCTGCATAGTCACTGGATACATTCAGTCCTGTTTGGGCTCTGCTAAAGAAAATGATCTGGTGCTGAAATCATGAGTGTTATAAAATGAGTTCATGTGGCAGAGTTATATCATTTGAGAATTTGGATCTTCCATTGGAGGTCAGAAATATCACCATGAGGAGATATTTCAACAATCCGTGTGCTGTTTAGGTAAATATGACCTAGAAGTGTGGGATCCTTTGGGCAATGCTTAAAGAACTGATAGAGAGGTACAGTTACTGCAAACATAAGTTTTGCCTTTGAGTTGGACTGAGTGTGAAATCAACTGCATAGTCTGGTCTCTCCTGTGAAAACTTGATTTTGGTGTCTTAGATGGGAAAGGCATCCTTCAGAAATAACACCCACAGCCATTTGGTGATCCTCACAACTGGAGAGCAGGAGCCTGAAATGCTACTGTGCCAGCCCATAGTGCACTTTACATAAAGTCAGAGTTAAGTGACCCCTGTTCTCTCTCCATCTGTGCCACTGGCTTGTTTCGAGACCATAGGAAATTGCTCTAGATTTTCATGTCTGTGTTTCTTCTTGACTTTAGGCTATGTGTTGTCTGTGTAGCATTTGTTTGCTGTGATATGGGTCATTCTTCTGCCTTCTTATGTGGTGTGTAATACAATTTTAGTTGTGTCCTTTTTTTTCTTCTGGGAGCACTAAAGGCAGCTGTGATAACATTACAAGGAAAAATGGGAAACAAGCAGAAGGAGAATTCTTAGTGTAGAAGCTTGTCCTATTTCTAAACTTTCTTTTCTTTCCAGTTCTTCAAACTGTCAATAGTAAAGCTTTATCTTAAGTTGATTAGATATGAAATTTCATGACCAGTAATACTGTGTCCTTCAAATGATAGCTTCTCTAGGGAAGAAAGCCACTATCTAGATGTGATATCATTGCTGAGAATATAATTGATGCTATAGCAATATTCTACGTAAGCTCATTCTGAAATATTGCTGTCAAATAAAAGGAAATATATCTAGGAGAGAATCTCAGACCTCTCCGTTATTTTTATTGGAAACTTAAGAAGCAACAAATGACATTCCATATAATAGAGAAGTGCTAAGTGTATTGTTTTATCTTAAAATCTGCAAGACTGCCAAACCAGCAGAATATATGAAATTCACCGATGTAAGCCTTCTTGTAGCCAGGCCTGAAATAGTGCCAAAACAAACACCTACAGCAAGAATGGCTAGTGATAGGTTTAAAGTCCCATATTTTACAAATTATCAGGGCTAGCTCTCACTGATGCATGACATTTATATGTATCCTTTACAGCTCACTCAGTCCATAAAACCACAGATTTGGATATCTATCAGTTCCTCCCCACATCCTCATGCAGAGACAGTAGGATTTCAGAGAAACCAGGTTTATAATGACAAAGTGCAACTAAGAGCTCAGCTCCAGCTCTCCAAGAGCGCATTCATTGCATTTACTGTTTGTATTAAATGGTGCTAGTGTGGATCTTTGTTATGTTGGAAGAGAACCATGGCCCCGACAGACTTGTAGTGCAGATATATAAGGCTGAGAAGCAGCAGAGAAAAGAGGTATTATCTCCTTCTTACAGGAAAGGAACAAAAGCACAGACTTTAAATTAATTGCCTAAGGTAGTTGTGCTGGAACCATGTGATGAAACCAGATCATCTTCCACTCAAGACCTTGAACTTTATGCCCACTTTTCCCTTTTTCCTGAGTTGTTAAAATCATGCTGGATTTGAAGCATGAGAGACAAAATGGAAAGTTCAATAGCAAAGCTTAAATAAATAATACTCCAGTCCATCAAGTCTGGGATTTTTTCTTTTTAGTTATACAGATGTTTTCAAAGACAGCTATGCAGGTCATAGAAAAGATATCTGAAAGAAAGGTTGTCAAACCCTCTTAGCAGTGTCAGCATAGGGTGTCTTGGAAGGGTCGTCACTCACTTTTTTTGGTGTTTCCACAGGTGACAGCTGGTGGAAGAGCAAATTACTATGTGTCATACAGACGGGAGCCTTTTGCACAGATTAAATTGCCCAAATACTCTCTTCCTAAGGTGAGTACACCATTTATGAACACACACGTGTAATATCTTGAATAGCACGGCTTGCCCAGTGGTGAAGCACCTCGGTGGGGTTCCTCTCTGGGGAGCTCTTTTTGTTCTGCTACTTGAATGATCTTTCTTAAATATGGATCTTTACCTCTCTCTGCCTTTGATTAATGAGTGTTTCAGGAAAAGCAGTTTCTTTTTTCCTCTGTAAAGAGCAAACGTGAATTAACAGGAACCTCAGAAAATAGATTTCAAACCAACTTCTCCTTGACCAATCTTCTATGAACACCTTTCCTTGGTCCTACTCCGTTCTTTAGTAATGATTTCACTGTAAGCCTCACTGTGACACTGAGGGTGCTGGAGAATGGTTAGGATGCTGAGCTCTACTGCAGTCTCCATACAATGAGAGAAGCACAGTGTATAGCAGCTCCACTGTCGCCATCCTATATCTGAATGTTGCCAAGAAGTCATAAAAATTGAGTGAGCTCCCTGAAAGTTGTGCTTTATCAATGCTTTGAACACACAGAACTTCTGCGTGATGATGCTTAGATGACTGAGATGAGCTGAGATTAACATTGACTGGCAAAGCTGGGAGGGAAAAAAAAAGGGAAATTAGTACTTCTCATATGTGCCTAGATTTACCTTCTTGGGTATTAGCTTTCTACCAGATCAAATGGTACAAGCTTCAGAAAGGAGAATATGTCCCTGGAATTACACCCAGATTCCGTACTATAGCCATTGCTTGGGATTGCGTAGAACAGAGGGGACCAACCTCTCTAGTGCCTTGACTGGATGCAAGTTTCTAGGTAGCTAATGGGCAGCTGAGACTCCTGTTGCTTTTTGGAGCCTTGGAACTATCATTGTGGGTATTGTCATAGGGGGCTACTAATCAACAGTACTGGACTTCCCCTTACTTACACAAGTGAAAACTTTGGTGAAATAATTGTTAGATAGTTGGCTAGATTTGTCTTGTGGGCTGGATGTACCGTTCTGATGCCTGAGGGATACCTGCAGCCTAGCAGATAACAGCACATTTGCTTTAACTTTTACCTGAATGCTTAATAGTTGCAAGAGATTTGCATCTCAGACTCCCAATGTTGCATCTCAATTTCTTTCTGTTTGGGTTGATAACAGCATACCGACATTTGCATAGCACAAATGTAGTTTCTTTTGTTTGTCACTCCATGGTGGTTGGTGTGGGATTCAGAATGTCTAACCACACACTAACTTTTGGAAACCCTGCTGCCATTTTTCAGGAGAAAAACAGTATTTATGCTCTCACCTTATGATAGGCCTTGAAAGCTGCCCTTCATTGAAAAGGCAAGCAGATAGAGACTGACAACCCTGCTTTTTTGACTGATGCTGCCACAGATTGCTGGTCTGTTATAAGACAGATTTGTTGGCAGCTCTGCTTTGGAATTGGTGCCTAGTATAAAATTAGGGATACTTTTGTCATTTAAAAATCAAAAGTACTTTTAAGCTCAGTGTCATGGCAAAGTCTTCTAGCTGTGTAAAGGAGGCTTGTTCGTGCTGCCCTTAGTCACTAGAACAATCTTGCTGTACAGTAATAACTATCCTGTCACCTAGAGATTAATGAACTCTGCTGGAGTTGTACATAAGTGAGGCTGGCAATAGGGTAATGCAATATTCCACTGCAACTGGTCAAAACAGATTGAAGTTATTGTATATTTTGCTTTATTTTCGCGCTGCTGGAATAGGTTGGGTATGTATTTAATCCTTAAGAAATTAGGGCTGTTGAGCAAGAACATACTTCTTGATTAAGTCTTCCTTCATTGAGGGAAATGGCAAGTCTCCCACTGGGACAGAATTAGGCTCTTATGGTTTTTCTCCCCATCCCATGCTGTTAGGCTATGTTAGGTCTATTAGATATAGCCCCATCTAATTAACCCTAACTTTTCATCTAGATACCTCACAGAGAAGATTACGTTGCCTCCTAGGCAGGATGGGGATATTGAGCTGATCTTCCCGCAGATATTCTCCCCAAAAATCAGGTCACTCTGTCCTTTGGGAGACTTCCAGAAATATGGTTTCTTGATGCAGAAAGAGAGCAAGGAATTAATCAAGGCTCCTTGAACCCGGGGGAAATTTTAAATAGATACAAATAGATAAATGCAGTCCTACATAACCACAGTGATTTTGCTTCTACCTGAACTATTGTCAGTTTGTTCAACAATGGTGGCAAGGAGGAAGTGCTTCTGTACTCATCACCACCCTGGAAATCATTTCCATGAACCTGCTTTAAAAAAAATACTGAGAAAATGCACTGTCAAATCTCTTTGATATTAAAACTAAATGGGGAAACCCTTGCTGGACCTTAATATCTTGGTCGGCAGCAGGAATCCAACAAAGGTTAGTGAGTGGATTATTTGACATATATAAGCGGATGATAGATCTCAGACATACTCTCAGTAGTAAAGTGTGTTATTAAAAATCACTACCAGCATTAGCTCAAACTGATCCCTATACCTAAGCTTCAAATAAATGTGAAAGTCCCAGGCTTTTTGAAACTGTCTCTTCACCTGTTGGAAGCACAAGCCTGTTAGTTCAGCATGTGGATGGAAATATTCTCTGCTTTTAGCCTGGTGCTACACCATGCTTAGTGACTGTGAGGACTCCAGGCTTCGAGGTTGTGGACCTCTGTGAGTGACAAAACTGACTTTCAAATTTATAAATAAAAAATGAAACTGAATGAAATTCCTTGAAGCTACCAAAATGAAGAAAGCAAAACCCCTTCTCCCAGCTGGTGATCATTAAAAAAATGAAATGTAGGGAAGTCACAAGGGAGGTAATTTATTGCCTTGCTCTAACAGAAAATTGTTTAACATACCTATAATTCATGCTCCATCTCCATTCTTTCATAAGTCATGGTAATTACTACATGTCCCAAAGGGCAAAGAAATAGAGATCCTCAGTACCAGGCCTTTTGTCTTCTTTTAACAGGACATGCATATTATCAGCACAGATGAAGATCAGGTGTTTGCAGCTGTTCAAGAGTGGAACCAGAATGACACATACAATCTGTATATCTCAGACACCCGAGGGGTGTACTTCACCCTGGCCTTGGAAAACGTGAAAAGCAGTCGAGGGCTGGAGGGGAATATCATCATTGAACTTTATGAGGTATGTAGTAAAGGTCACCCTACAAAGAACAGCAACTTGACAGTTCAAGCAAATATGAATCTCTTACCAACCTCCCAGGATCTTCATCTGTTTTGGGATCAGCACAGAAGCATTTACTGGATTTGATGCTGAGCCAGCTCCTGTGGGAATAGGTGCGGTGCATTCTGCTATAGGTGTGACAGCTGGTTGCTTTCAAGTCAATGACTAGTTAGCTATGTGACATTTCCAAAAGGGAGAGCCATTATCCTTCTCATCCTAATGTGGGTGGCTAGAGAAGGATTCAAAATATTATTTTTCCTGATAGACAGCTTAAGACACCTGCTTGCAGGCAGGGGATGTGGATTCCACCATTGTGAGCACTGAGCAGTTTATGAATGATAAGAAAAGGTTTATAGGTGCCATTTGCCCAGAGATAACAGATGGATAACTTCTACCCTGAATCATCTTCCATTCCCTTTCTTCTGCCAGGCCTTTCAGCCTCGGCCAACAGCAATCCATTCAGAACAATTGTTCCAGTTTTTGGTTTCTTCAGAGCATTCTGGTTTTGGCTTGTCATAACTTGTTGAATGGACCATCTGCTGAAATTCAGGGCTCAATGCTTTGCCAGCAGCAAACAGTACCAGTAGTAATGGTTGCAAGCTGACTTCTAGTGCTACATGGAGAAATGTTTTTGCAGTTACACGTAGAAGTAAGGATTAGACATTTATTTATTTCAGCCAGTATAATGCCCATTCAACAACATCTTCAACTTGTTTATAAAAATCCAGGTAATTTAAGGCAATGAGAGAAAACTCACAAACACAAGGATCAGTGTGAAGGACAGATTTTACATTTTGTTTTCACCTAATTAAATGTTTTCCTGCCTTTGAAAACAGATACTATTTCTCTGTTGCCATGAATCAGCTAAAATAAACAAGCATCATCTCCTATTCCTGGGCAAACTCTGTATTCCCCAGCTGTATATCATAGCCATTTTACTGTTAAATGCTGATAGAGACTTTCACAGGGTCATTCGAAGGGTAGTGTCACTCAGGGGGATTTAGAGTAGAAGGATTTGCGTCCTTGCTGTTGCCAGGAAGTTGCAGATTTGCACCTTTCTGTCTCACTTTCACAGCTGTGCACCAGAGACCAGACTCAACACAAAATCTTGTTGGAGATATTTTGACAGGACCATATTCTTCTGGAATGGGTCCTGCCAACAAAAATCAAAACATCTGGATCAACTGGGTTGATTTTGATAGAATTTAGGAGTGGAAGGAAAGTGAAGAAATCAAATTTGCAAAACAGTGTTTTGGCATAGTCAAGATTTCCATCTTTCATGTAAAATAAAAAGAGACCAACATAAAAAGATCCCACACTGCTGTTGATGTGGCTTGCTGTCTCCCGTGTTATGGTAATCTGGGGAGGGAGTAGCCACATCCTTAAGCTTACAAAGCTGATATGTGACATGGTGCATGCTGTATCTTCAAACCCATCATCAGCATGTCTACAAGCACTCAAGAAAATCTAAGTGGGCTGTTTCCTAGGAAGTTGGTCTATGAACATACTTGCTTTTTCTTCTAGAGAGGGAGACTTCACAAGGCCTTTCAGCTGTCCAACCATCATCAAGATATACTTGTAATGCCATTCACAGTCTTCTAGTACCAGACTGAGATGGCTTTATTACTTCTTCAGAGACCTTCAACTCCTGAAGAATGCTCATATAGGCTTTACTTTTGGTCTGTTCTTCCGATGTATTTTTTCATCTCTCTCCATTTTTCCTAGGTAGCAGGGATCAAAGGCATATTCTTGGCTAACAGGAAGATAGATGACCAAATCAAGACTTTCATTACCTACAACAAGGGCAGAGATTGGCGTTTGCTGCAGGCACCGGACACCGATCTAAGAGGGGATCCTGTAGTTTGCCACCTGGTGAGCAGCAGACCTTTTCCAAAGGACAATTTACTCATTCAAAGCTGCTTATTTTAGTCACTGGGTTAACAAAATTTTCCCTGTGTTTTTTTCTCTTGACCTGATGGATGTTAAATGACTTATGTATATGCTCTCTCTTTCTATAGTTTTCTAGATTTTAAGGGAAAATTATTACCATTTTTGTGAACTTTCGTATGGAGCTTAAGGTCAGAATAAGGAAGTTCCTGGGAAAAAGTGCTCTAGATCAGATTGTTGGTAAAAACAAGTGCAGATATGCTTGCTTGCAATGCAACATTCCTGTTTCTCTTTCAGCTACTTTTATGGTGCTTATTCAAAAAATGAACATATACTGCTATTTGTAACAGTGCTAAGAGCAAGGGATCATTTTCAGAAGGACTGAAGCATCTGCGTGGAGTCGACAGTGGTCCCGCTGATATTTAACTTTTGCATATTAAAGCTTCTGCCTTTTGTTTCCTGTCAACAGCCCTTTTGCTCATTGCACTTACATCTGCAACTCTCAGAGAATCCATATTCTTCAGGAAGCATTTCCAGCAAAGAGACAATTCCTGGGCTGCTGGTGGCAACAGGTAAAGAGCATAAGTGCTGCTCACTACCAACCCATGCCTCACTGGTAGCCAGAGAATATGTAAGATGTTTCCTGTTAGTGTAAAAGCTTTTAGCTCTGTTTTAGCAAGTGCTGAGCTAATTGACATTAACTCCTACTTGCTATGGGCTAGGAGAAAGCATGTGGCCCCTGTCAGGTATTTGTTGCTCTACAATAACCAATATGCAGGTCTAAGCCCACATCTGCAGCTGGCATTACTAACTCCTCTCACTTTACATCACTACAGCCACTGATGTAGGTGTCTACCTGTTTGCTGGAGTTGCCATGAATGAGAATAGCACCTAGGGCTATGCTTCTGGGAGGTATCAGAACGTTGCACCTTTTAAGTAGCAAGCACAGAGCTGTCACAATGCCTGTCAGGCAAAGCCTGGGCTTCAAGATTGCCTGTCTTGTGCATGGCTCCTACTTTCAATACTGTATTATAGAATCATAAAATCACAGAATAGTTAGGGTTGGAAAGAACCCTAAGATCATCTAGTTCCAAACCCCCTGCCATGGGCAGGGACACCTCACACTAAACTATGTCACCCAAGGCGCTATCCAACCTGGCCTTGAACACTGTCAGGGATGGAGCATTCACAACCTCCCTGGGCAACCCATTCCAGTGCCTCACCACCCTCACAGTAAAGAATTGCTTCCTTATGTCCAATCTAAACTTCTGTTTAAGCTCTAACCCATTACCCCTTGTCCTATCACTACAGTCCCTAATGAAGAGTCCATCCCCAGCATCCCTATAGCCCCCTTCAGATACTGGAAGGCTGCTATGAGGTCTCCACGCAGCCTTCTCTTCTCCAGGCTGAACAGCCCCAACTTTCTCAGCCTATCTTCATATGGGAGGTGCTCCACTCCCCTGATCATCCTCGTGGCCCTCCTCTGGACTTGTTCCAACAGTTCCATGTCCTTTTTATGTTGAGGACACCAGAACTGCACAGAATACTCCAAGTGAGGTCTCATGAGAGCAGACTAGAGGGGCAGGATCACCTCCTTCGACCTGCTGGTCACGCTCCTTTTGATGCAGCCCAGGATACAGTTGCCTTTCTGGGCTGTGAGCGCACACTGCAGCCGGCTCATGTTCATTTTCTCATCGACCAACACCCCCAAGTCCTTCTGTGCAGGGCTGCTCTGAATCTCTTCTCTGCCCAACCTGTAGCCATGCCTGGGATTGCTCCGACCCAGGTGTAGGACCTTGCACTTGGCATGGTTAAACTTCATCAGGTTGGCATCAGCCCACCTCACAAGCGTGTCAAGGTCCCTCTGGATGGCATCCCTTCCCTCCGGCGTATCAACCGAACCACACAGCTTGGTGTCATTGGCAAACTTGCTGAGGGCGCACTCAATCCCACTGTCCATGTCACCGACAAAGATGTTGAACAAGACCGGTTCCAACACCGATCCCTGAGGGACACCACTCATTACTGGCCTCCAGCCGGACATCGAGCCGTTGACCACAACTCTTTGCGTGCAGCCATCCAGCCAGTTCTTTATCCACCCAGTGGTCCACCCATCAAATCGACGTCTCTCCAATTTAGAGACAAAGATGTCCTGTGGGACAGTGTTGAACACTTTACACAAATCCAGGTAGATGACATCAACTGCTCTACCCCTGTCCATCAGTTTCGTAGCCCCATCACAGAAGGCCACCAAATTGGTCAGGCAGGATTTCCCCTTAGTGAAGCCATGCTGGCTGTCACCAGCCACCTCCTTGTTTTTCATTGCCTTAGCATGCCTTCCAGGAGAATCTGCTCCAAGATTTTGCCAGGCACAGAGGTGAGACTGACTGGTCTGTAATTCCCCGGGTCATCCATTTTCCCCTTCTTGAAAATGGGGGTTATATTTCCCTTTTTCCAGTCATCGGGAACTTCACCTGACTGCCATGATTTTTCAAATATGATGGCCAGTGGCTTAGCAACTTCATTTGCCAGCTCCTTCAGGACCTGCAGATGGATTTCGTCAGGTCCCATGGACTTGTGCACATTCAGGTTCTTAAAACCTTTTTATTTTATTGCTTCAAGATTAGCAGCACGTCATCAGCACTGCATGGGTCATTGTTACAGTGGCTTGTTCTGCAAAACAGTGCAATGTTTTAATGGCAGCCTGCTCCAATGCTTCATGGTGGTACTGGCTGACCCACTGTAATTAATCTGACAACCATCACAGGCCCTGTGTGCACACAGTGTGCAGCCTAATCAGGATGGATGGGGCTACCAACTATACTAAGAACTCTCACAGGTCTGCGGGAGCTGCTGGCCTAACAAAGTGCTTTTTGAATGGCTGGTGCTATTGAAATCTGGCCTCTCAAGCATGCAGGCTGTCCTGCTTTTTCACAGGGAGGCTGCTACATTTGCTCAGATATGTCCAAATAGCTTAACCATTCTTTTTGAGGCTCAGTTTATCTCCTTTGTCCTGGTCACCCTAGCAGTGGCTTGCAAACATATCATGTTAGTGTACTGCCTATATGAACTTACACTGTTTCTTCCAACTATTTCCATTCTTATGTTCTTCTGTGCTTCTATGTGTTTGCCAGACTAAGCCAGAATATGAGACAGGTTCCCTTCATGACATTAATATCTCAACAAGGGAAACACCATGTGATTTCCAGTTCACTGATCCAGGCCAAAAGATGTGAGATAATTTGGTTTAAACCTTGAGATATTCCTGTGCATAGCCAAGTGGAGTCATTACTCCTGGCAGGTCACGCACTGTAGATGGATGCTTAAAAGCAAGCTGTATTTGTGGTGCTGAGATTGCAGAGGCTTCTTTTATTTAACTTTTTAGGAAGTAAATAGAGACAGCAGAACAGTGAGATGCTAGGCGTTGATCTAAATTGTTACTAAATGAGGTTCTTTTCAAGCTGCCAGTGCATGGGATGAATGCTTTCCCAGTCTAACAATTAACCTTTAAAAGGCAGAATATAATTTCTGCCTTAACTCTTTGTACGATAAAAAGCCTAACCTGTTGGGAATATACACATCTGTTTCCACTAACCAGTTTCACAACAACAGGAGCATCTCACCATGTTGGCAACTATGTTCCAGAATAGCCATTGCAATTTATTCTCACAGCACTGCCTACTCAAACACTCTGTGTCTTACTCTGATTTACAGTTGTACATTTCCAGCAATGATTGGGAACTAGGACTCTTGAGATGAGGTCGGATTCTTTCAAAGGGAAGAATTATGTTTTAGTATCAGTATCTAATTGAACAGCTGCCAAACCCGCTTGACTTGTTTGGGAGTTAGTTATATGTCGTGGAGTTTGAATCCATGTAGCCAAAGAAACTAGATGGAGGGAATGAGGAAAGTAATGGAACAGGTTTGCACAGAAAAACAGACAGAAAGAAGTGATAGCAACAGAATCTCATCTTTTTACTCTCATTTCTTGCCATAACGTGGATATCCCTGCTTGGAAAGTTGATTTTCCAGTTTTGATATTTAAAATAAGATGATTCAAAACTTACACTTCTGCCTGTAAGTAATTTTTTAATTCTTGAGGACTTCCAGTTGTGATAAGACACTGGTCTAAACAAAACCTTTGTACTGACACAGTAGATTTATCTTTGTGAACCTGGAAACTTACAGTTGCCAGTGGCAGGTTTTCATTATACCTTCATCTAAAGCAGTTGGTCACTCTTGCTAGTGTCAGGGAATAAGAGGAGGCAGATGGACAGTGTGACATTTCCTACATCCTGGGCACCAATGGAAAAGCCTTATTTGAATTGCACTGCCTCCCTGAGCCAGAAATTATATTTTCTGAAACAGTGTTGTGACATCAGTGTGGCTAGTTGGGTTTCATGATGGTGGCAGGAGAGCATCAACCCACGTCTGGGTTTTAATTTCTCATTTTCCAGCACCAAATGTCAAAAAAATAATTAACATTTCTTTAGCATGCTGTTATGCTGTTGTTGATGCTACAGATTTATAAGAATGCCACCTCTGTCTTTGTTATTTTTGAAGAAAAAATACTAGTTCTCCCTTACTTCCATGGAAATTCCACCTGCTTTAAAAACAGACTAATTCAGAAGGTGCAAGAGTGGCTCACTGAGTAAAGAACTTCTAGGCTCTGAATAAAGAAGTCATGGGTTTGCCCACAATGTGGTGGCTGTGGGCCATTATCATTGGGAAGATTTCTGACAGAGTATCTTTCAGTGTTACATCTTCCTGCTTCCTATGTGACAGATGTTAATACCACCAGAATCCCACCTAGCACTGACTGAAGTTGCTGTTGACAGACCAGCAGAAAAAAAACCAGTTCCTGGGTGACTGTGGTACCTTTTCCCTGAACCACTGGGTGCTTGGGGAAGTGGGGAGGTGAGAACAAAATAGAGCAGATCTGCATTGTTCCGTGAGCCCAGTGC
Source organism: Psittacula echo (assembly GCF_963264785.1). NCBI lineage: Eukaryota > Metazoa > Chordata > Aves > Psittaciformes > Psittacidae > Psittacula > Psittacula echo. Next base: position 13,103,190 of record NC_137743.1, on the reverse strand, counting down.
TTCTGGCAATCCTAACTCTGGAAGCGGAAGCAAGATGCTGATGTCAGGGAAGTGTGAGAAAGAAGCTAGTAAGGTCTATTCATTGCTTGTTCAAGATTTTCAGATATTGGGCTTCTCTCTTGAAGCAGTTGGTGGATGCTCAGAGGTTTCAGAGGGTTGGGGATTTAGTTCAAGGCTGTTATTTAATCTGTATTAAGGTTTATTACAGCAAGATTTGAGGTTCTCTATGCTCAGATGAAGGATGCTGAAAAAAACCGTGTTTCAAGCTTCAAGGTAGTATCTCCAAATGGTGTTCTGCTGTGCTCTCTCTATACATGGTTGATGTTTGAGCTTTTCTTTGCATTGCTTTAATGTGTGGCATATCCATTCCTTGATATATAATGAAGGCAGAGTAATTAATCGTATAAGGCTATCAGCAGAACAGTTTCCATCTTAATGGAAATTACAAGATTAAAATTAAGAACTGTACCAAATAACCAGTAAATTTAAATTCGCAATTCGGGGCAGCTAGGTCACTGAGAACAATCAACATTGTCTAGAATGCTGTTCAGTCTGGTCTCTCCCTCTGTGCTGCAAAGTCATTTGACCCACCTTAATTCTTTGAACCATTTCTGCTGCCAGGTGAAGTTCATGCTTAAACAAAAAGATTTCCTTCAAGTGGAACCTCTATTTCATTACATCACAATTTTCAAATAGCATAGCTCTTGTGAATGAGTGTTGTCACCTGACCAGGGTGTTGGTTTTAGATGAGAATGGAATCAAGAGCAGCAAAAAAACACTGCTCAAGCCAAGTAATTTTGGTTTATTGGAAAAATGCAGTTCTGTGTCCATCCATGCAAGAATGGCTGACACTTGGTTGTTTTGCAGGCAATATTGGCTCTGAACTTTCCTACACTGATGTTGGTGTGTTCATCTCTTCTGATGGTGGAAATTCCTGGAGACAGGTATGTTTTGCAGAGTGATGGAAAGCATGGAGCCTTTTGCTAGTCCTCTTCTGAGTCTTCCCAGTAGAGTGGAACACTCATGTAGCACCTGATTTGTTTGCAGATCTTCGAGGAGGAATACAACGTTTGGTTTCTGGACTGGGGAGGGGCACTAGTGGCCTTGAAACACACATCAGTGCCCATCCGGCACATGTGGTAAGGAAACTTATTATTTGAGGTGTTTTCCTGGTGGGGATAGGCTGACAGTTGTGGTAACATCTATTGCATCACCTCGTCAGCATCTGCTAGTGTCCATAAAATGAGTAAATGAGATAATTCTAATCTGCATTTTACCATCATTTTGGTTTTCTTGATTAATATGATAATTGTTGTACCATTTTATAAATGTAATGGCTATATACATAATCACACAGATATATTACTGTTTGCGCTAGTAATGTACTGTGAGACTTCAGATGGGGTTTCTTTCATACAGACACATATATACTGAGTAAGAAATCATCCTTTGTATTTCCGAGAGGATGTGTCCCTCAGTTCTGCCTTTTGTTTATTATTAAACTGGTTAGAGAGTTAAAGGGAGGGAGAGGAGAGCAAAGTAGGTGTTGATAAGACAACAGAGATATGACAATGGAGATATGTTGCTAATGTTGCTCTCTCCTATAGGTTTTCACTGTCAATTTCCAGAGATACAGTGGTGGCAACTGAATAGATTTGGAGGTGGAATAGGGCAAAGTGATTTCTCAGCTGAAGATATCATTTTTCTATAAATAGGTTATAACAGTCTAAGCACTAAAGATACTGCCCAAAATTATCCTCTCCTTTGCCCCTCTCACTCCTGGCACCAGTTAAGCATTGGAGAGAGGCATTCTGAAATTCGGAACTAACCTTGTTTATGGAAAATGTGTGTATTAGCATCATCTTCAGTCTCTGGTCTTGAGTGAAAGAAAGACATGGCTAATGGACTGACCTACCCAGCTTCTAATGTTGTTTAGAAGTGAATTAGTTAGAAATAGCCTTCAGAAAAAAGATTTGTGTTCCTGTCTGCAAGACTGAGGTTTCATGGTGCTAAGCACATGTCTATCTCATGCTTTTCATGCAGAACAGGAAAAGTGGCCTTCAGTCAAATAGGAAAAGAAAGCAATAGTGTTTGGCAGCAGTGATGAGGTGTTAAGGTCTCCTCTACCTGAGTCATTATGGTACAAAATCCTTCAGTTAAATTACAGTCATTCAGAAGCTGGAGACTTTAAGACAGGCTCTCTTTACTGATCACAAGCTAATGTTCCAGAGATGTGCCTTAAGAACATTAATGGCTAGTTTCTTAATACAAAAAGCTTCTGGACTTTATGTTCCTGACCTGACAGATAACTCTTGGGTGGCTGCAACATAGATTTCTATTAAAGTTTAAATGTGTTGCATTGAAGCACATTTCATGACCACCTGAGCTAAAGAAACGCTTTAGTTTTGGTGTGATAGTAGATTATTAACACAGGATGTATTGGCTCATATTTCTCAAGCTTTTTAATTTTTCTAGGATAGGGAAAGCAAGTGTTCTTTAAGAGATTTGTGCCTTTGTGCACTTACAAGCAAGTTGTAACTTAATACATACCGAGTCAGGGCCAGGAGTTAGCCTAGGCCAGCATCCCCTTACCAACAGCTTTTATAAGTGGACATATAAAGGAGAGTAGTAACAGGACAGACCCATAATGATGCTTCCAACAGACTCCAGCTGGCTGTGGTTAGAGCATGTTGTGTGCCTAGAAACATTTGCCTCTGGCAGGTAACTCAGTGATTGTGACTATACATGATGTGCCACAGGACCATGTCAAAATGTTTAGACCAAGCCAGGTATGAGCCAAGGCAGAAGAGTGTGTTAGCCAAGGGTAGGTGTCACCAGCAGTAGGTACATTGGGCCGTGGCAAGTTGAGCTCTGAAAAAGTAAAAGGTGAGCCACGTATTGAAAGAGCTGTATTAACTGTTTACTACTATATTATTCAACCCAGGTGTAACTGTTTTAATGGTGTCTTACCTTGTGAAGGCTCTTTGGACATAAAAAGCATGTTAGATGCAAGTGCCTGTGCTGGGGAAAGATTTGGTCACAGGCTGGCTTTCCACAGGAGCTAAGAACCCAGTTCACCCTAGCTTGCTTTGCAGAGGTTCCTTTCAGATGTTCTGTCTTGCCACTAAATCTCATGAAATGCCATGTGCAGTACTATGAGTGCCCCACCCACTCTATTAAATGAGTAGTGATTTAGAGCTGTTATTAACAAGCTCCAATAGGTTTCCTCCAAAATTGTACCTTTAGGGACTTTGGATTTTGCTTCATATCGCCTCAGTAGGCACCTGTTTCATGGGCAGGAGTGGAATAGATTAAAGTGTACATGTATATCCATTAGTTCTCAGGCTGAGACATTGTACAATAAGTTTCATCCTGGAGAAAAGAGGGCTGGATAATTGAAAAACCAAGAGAACTTTAGCTACACTAATGGAGCATGCTGTTCCCCAGAAATTGAAATGCTATTTAGATAGATAAGCATGCAGGAAGAACAGCATACAAATGAACAGGTGTGTGGGAAGATACATACATTTAAATAAGTAGATTTAGGGCAGATAAGATTTTTGCATGCTGTTGTACTCCCAGCTTCCTGTCTTCAGTCTGTAGTCAGCTACCTATTCTGGCTGATGTGCACTGTGAGTCAGGTGAAAGTGTTTTTCTAGGTGCTGCGTGAGGCAGATGCTTAGGGAATAGTGATTGCAAGCCTTGGTTTTCTCCACTAGAGGTCTGAGGTTGGTGTAACCCGTTGTAATAAATATTACACTGGCCTCCTGGTCCTTTGGTGGCATTAGGTGTTCCTGATGAGACTTACTTGGGGTGGGAGGATTCAGTTTCCAGCAAGACCCTCTCAGACAAATCCAGGTGCTCAGATGCATGTGTGTGAACACTTTTCTTGCCTGGAAAATAAGGCAAACTTCTTTTCTTATTTTCACTTTAAAATGAGCAGTGTTTCCTGCTGTTTAAATAAGAAGTCTGTGCCATGATTGTCTGGTAATGTCCATCGGTAGCAATCTGTGAACTTTCACAGCCGGGGTACCATGCAGAATTACAGAGAACTCTGTAATGGCCCTGCTGGGAGAAGATCAAATAATTTTATAGCTAATAAACCTTTGTGCTTCTCTGTTCATTATTTGCTGGTATAATTTGGAGCTGAAATCCTGTGCAGAAATTGTGCAGGAATGGTTATGCACACAGTCTGGGGACAGAGAGGAACACAGTTGCTTTCAGAACTGTTGATGGGCATCCAGCCTGCAGGTTGCCTGTCTTTCCTGCTGCAGTAACAGCTGGGTGTGCACACCCTCCTCTGGCTGTTTTCTGCACGGTTGTGGCACAAGCTAGCATGGTGACCTGAGGGCTGGTGGCAAACCGAGGTCCATGGGACAGCAGAATAGAAGCAGGGACCATCCCACTGCTCCAGCTAGAAGTAGAGCACCCAGTGGCAGCCCCAAGCCTGGGCGCCAGGCAGCTCACTGGGGACAGGGATGGGCTGGGGCGAGGGACATCAGCTTGTGTCATGCCAATGTACTATCTAATTCAATCAAGACCCTGTCAGCTGGATTAGGACACATGTGCTCTTTGATAAAAACAGGAAGGAAGAAACATGGTGATTGTGGGTATGGACAGATGATCAAAAGCCACTGAATTATCCTGGCTTGTCACTGACAATGTGAACACATTCCAAGGGAAATGCTTTAAGTTTAATCAGTGTGCAACTTCGCTTTACAACAAGCAGTGAGCACCCAGGCTAACAACTGGTTGTGGTTCAGTTTGGCTTCCTTCCTCCCTCCACCTCTTTGTAGAATGGAGAGCACCTCTGAAATGGCATACAAGGAAGTATTAATAGTGTTAGAGAGATTGTAGTTAATGCTGTATGGCATTGATATGCATGTGGATTGAAATATTCCATGGTGTTGACAGCAATTTTCATGCATTCAGGACAGGACTACTTATGCTCTGAGAGATGCCTCATGCCAGGTGCTATTGAAGATCCAGAAACAGGACTTGCAATGCCCCTTGATCCATTGAAGTCCGATGCACAGCTGGATCAAATATACTTGTGTCCTTTTTGGCAGTTTATACTTTCTAAGGCTTTGATCTTTCAAGGTACACCAAGCGCATGAATTAGTGGTCTGGGAAATGGCAAAGATTGGTGCTTGTCTATAAATCTAGCTGCTGGAGCTTGCAGACCTTATACAACCTTTAATTGCTGCAGTTGCACTAAAGTTTTTAATGTGTATAAATCTTGTCTGCTTCTATCCTAGGGTGAGTTTTGATGAGGGAAGATCATGGAGTAAATACAGTTTCACATCAACACCACTTTTTGTGGATGGATCCCTTGTAGACCCTGGCATAGAGACCCAGATAATGACGTAAGTATAGCAACTCTTAACTTGTTTAAAATATGATGGCAGAAGGGAGTGCATGGAGATCCCCAAGTGCATGGTAAGCCTCATGATATGCAGTGCAGCATTGTGTAGTTACACGTGGTGTTGCATGAAGGTTTGGTGCTGTTTGTGGGTTTTGCTGATGGTCACAGACCGAGGTGGAATATCCATGTATCATGTAGCAAACAGATGACGGAGCCAAACTCTTCCCAGTAGTGGCAGGGGTATAACAAGGTCCCAAGCTGTAGCTTTTGAATTCAAATAAGACAGTAGGTAAATCTGCTTCTCTGGGGAGTGTTGTAGCCCTAATTACTTTACAGAGAAGTTGTGGTATCACCATCCCTGGAAGTTTTCAAGCCTTGACTAAATGAAGCCACCTCTGCCCTGATCTATATTTGGTGACAGTCTGTTTTGGAGTAAGTCTGTGTGATACACACCTGGGTTGAAACATCCCATGGTGTTGACAGCAACTTTCATGCATTCAGGACAGAACTGCTTATGTTTTTATGCTCTGAGAAATGCCTCATGCCAGGTACTGTTGCAGATCCAGAAACACGACTTGTGACATCCAGATGTCCCTTCTCATAAATGTAACTGCGTCCCTTGCATCTGGTGTCCCAGAGGTTGCAGTGCTCTTCAGAAGCCACAGATGTGTATGGATGCACCTAATGTCAGTTCTATGCTTGCTCCAGTTGTGCAGCTTGACTATCTTTTGAGATTGCTGCTGAGTATGAATATCCCCAACCTCATTAGTTGCTATCTGCATTGTGGGCTGTACATCTGGTTTTAGCTCAAATTGTGTTCTCAGTGTGTGTATGCAGAGCTGAGCTCAGAATAACTTTCCTGGTCTGGAGTATAGTATGCTATGATTCACCCATACAATGGAAAAGCCTGGGCTGGCACCAAAGGTTCTTGGACCTTTGTCCTCCCAAGAATTCTGAAGTGCTGGGCAAGGCTGGAAGAACTGGTGAGTAATTTTGGCTCAAGAACAGGCCATGATCAGAGTTTAACAAACAGGTGAGAGAAGGAACTTCTTAAGTTCAAAGGCATCTTCAAAGAGTCGTTCAACCTCTTGCTCAAAGCAGATCAGAACATGCTGCATTGGGATTCTGAACAAAGAAAGGACTAGAGTCACTGCCTTCATTGCTTGCAGATGTGCCTTTTTACCTGTATTTTCTTTGAGCTGGCTGGAGCAGCTTGAAAAGGATCAGGAGGCAAGGTAGCTAAGATGTCTTAGACTGTGGCAGTCCTGTGAAGCATATCTGCAGTGGCATGAAGGAGTGCATTTGGCTAATCACATCAGATGCTGTTGCAGCACAACTCTAGGGCAGGCAATACATGATAAATTTCACCTTGCAGTTGATTTGCTTTTCCTGTTTTCTGCACCTTCACCTGAAGTTCCTGCAGATTTTCACTACTTGCAAAAGAAAAGAGATTCAGTCCCAATGTATTTTCTTCTAGGCTTCAGTCCATCTGCCTACTTATAAGGCAGAAATGTGTGTGTCTCTCCTTGCTGGTGTCACTGGTAGTGACAGACTTGAGAGCAGACTGCTGGGTATGCTTGTCATCGGTTTCTGAGGAAGTTTGGATCAGATAGAAGTTTTGTGTCTTGGGCATTTCTGCTAGTAATTTGAATTTATTCCAACTGGGTTGCATGATTGATGTTGGTATGCCTTTCAAAGACCAGACCTACGTTGTTAGCCTTACATAAACAGAAACAAGTATGTGATGAGGAGTTGTCTATACTTGCAGTTGAGCTCAACTTAGCTGTAAGAAAAAGGGCTGGAGGAAAATCCTCCTCTGGCAAAGGGTCATTTGAGCTGGCTGCTTCTATGCCAATGGCAGAAGTGTATTGGTGCTGTAGTCTTGGGAGGACCAGGAAGGAATACCTAACTTGTGCGTACCCCTCTATATCTCCTGTGCTCAAGTTTCACAGGAACACTGGGCTAAGTAATTATGGTTATCTTTTATGCCTATGAAGCATAGGGGCAGCACTTTTTAAGTTTGTTTCCCAAACAGTGCTGAGGCAGAATGAGGCAGCTTCTGTGTCACAGCCAGTTACTGAGATTTTATTGGAGTAGAGGTGGTATCAATTGCAGTAGGATTGCTAGCTTTTCCTTTACTCCAAAACCATGCCTTGGCTTTGGCTTTGGCTTTTTCTGCAAAAAAGTAGAGTACTTGTTTGTGTAGAACATATCTCTGCATCTGCTGTCTTGCTATCTGCAATATTAACCCTGTTTTTTTGCAAAGAGTAAAAAGCAACAGCATATGATATACCTGTGAGCCTTTTCACAAGACTGCTGTAAGCATCCTGTTGGGGCAATGTATACCAATCCCCAGCTAAAGATTAGATCCTGTATTCTCTTCACTCTCTGCATGTTTCTCCAAATGCAGCAATAATGTGTCACTTTCTGTGTTAGTAAATAAAGTGTTTCTCTGAAATTCTTTGGGCAACGCACAATGTGTATCATCTTCCAACCCCATACACACACATGCAGAGACAGATCTGAGCTCAAATAAATTTGCACATCAGTACCTTCATTGAAATCAATGGAGTTAATCAACTAGCTGTGGATTTAGCCCATTTACTTTATAAATCAATGCAGTTTTCTTCTGAGATGAAAGACACATTTTAAAACTAAGATTATTGTTACTTATATGTCTGTAGTCTTCTGATTGAGAATGTAGGAAGTGAGTTATCTTGCTGAATATTGTGTATCAGCTTTGTTGAGAGCTGACTCTTGAAATCTCCGCAGGTGTATCATTATTATTGCTATTATTATTAGCATTGTTTTTATTATTACAGTCATCATTAGCAATTTTAAAAACTATTCTTAATAGTCTGTAGTCTGCCATACAGAGACATTTCACATGACACTTATAATAAATGTTTAGAGAAATTCCTATTCACAATGTTAAAGAAACTGAGGAGGAAAAAGCTCATTTATAAAGCCCATTTGCAAACCATTTCTATGCAGATCACTTAGGTATTTCTTGCAATGAGCATTTTAGTGAACTCATCTATAAGGGCAATGTAGGATCATAATGAGCTTGTGGAAGCTTTGGCTGAAATCAATGCCTTTCTATTGCTACTGGCCATCCTTTGAACCAAGGCAAAACATGGTGGTTGGAGGTACATGGAATTTGTGTTTGCAGGTAGAAATCCCAATGATTTCAAGAAGCTGATGAGAGGAGCACAACTGTTTGAGATTAACGTCCCCCAGCTGACAATGGGATCACTGGGAGCTCTTAGAGTAGAAGCAGGGCTGAGGCAGGCACCAAGACTATGCTCATATTTGTGCTCTGCCAAACTGGGTAAGTTAGTGGCTTTTAAAGATTTCTCTTTCATCCTGGAAAATGCAAAATGTTTCATTGAGTGGCCTCAGCTGATTCCTATTAGGGACACTGTTTTTCATTGATTTGTATAAAGTGGTCTGTGTTCAACTACTTCAAAACCTAATACTCATAGGGCAATGTGTACACTCCAACTATTATTAACATATTGTGTTATTAACAACATTATTATAATATCATCTTATTAAAATCATTACATCAGTAGAATGACTATTATTCCCAACCTTCATTTTGTGGCACATCCTGTAAGGGGCTCTCTGGGCTGTAGGAAGCAGCAACAGTTTTAGCACAGAATTTCATACCACTTCATGACTGTTCTCAGAGCAGTTGCAGTATCCATCTATATGAGCATCCTAGGTTTTTTGGATCTTCTGTGTTCTGTGTTGTGTATAAATGTCCTAAAAAAGTCATAAAGAGCTTACTACTAAAATCTGTAGATTTGCGTGTAGGGGCATTTTATGATTCTGAGTGTCTTAGTGTACTTTGAGTTGCAACCTGCTTTTAATGGGAAGTTGGACAAGATGTCTTGCAGAGGTCTGATTCACTCTATTTTATGACTTTGTTATTTCATATAGCTGTAAGGGTGCAAGAATTAAGTATTTCCTTACAAGCATAGCTGAGTGGGCTGTGCTAAAAATGTAGTTTTGTGGCACACAGGGAAGTACTATGAGACTATGAGTCTAACTTAGAGCTACTGACTGAACAAGGTGAATCCACTCTTCCTCCATTCCTGGCTGATCATCCACTTATGCAGTTCCTTCTGTTGTTGTTTTGACAAGATGGTCAGTTCAGCTCATTTAGCATCACAGAACTTCAAGAGATTTGTACCAAATTTGGTAACAAATTGCAGTGTTTGGTGCAGGTGTGAGGAAAACAGCTATAGCAAACAAAGGGTCCTGCAGGAAAATAAATGCATAAGGGTGATAGGTTAGGTATGTTCTTATGTGACCCACAGAGTGCCTAGAAAGCACTAGTCTTTGAAATCTATAATTTTCTAAGTTCTGTTGTATAACCCTCACTGGTGACTAGTATATCTTCTAATGATTTCACATTCTAATGAGTCTGTGTTGACAAGCCATAGGCACAGCATGTTACGTGCCTGAGATTGTCCACCAGGGGAAAAGAATCAGATTGTATTCCCGTTCTAGTCAATTGTGGTGTGTCCAAACAGAAGCAGTATTTGGTTGAGAGAGTTGCTAGTCTGTACCATTCAAATCAGAGACAAGATGTTTTTGTGGGTCCAGAGAAGGGCTTTATCTTGTTCCAGCTCTGACTCATAATTATCACCTCTGCCACTTGATATCCTCTGCTAAGTATCTCTCCAAACTTACATTAAGAGAAATAACCTTTTTGCTTCACAGCCCTGCAGAGCTTTGCTATCATTTTAGTAGACTCGTAATATGTGTGTGTGCAGACACTCATTTATAGATGGGGATCATTAAGTTTGTTCTGATAAATATATATTTATGTATACACACCCACTTCTGTGTTTCTATGTATATATATGTATATATAAGTATGTATACTTAATGGTCCATATATATCTGTGTATGCATCATTGAGCATTAACGTTTTCAGTGAAAGGATTTAATACAAGCTGGTCTGCTAACATTGCTGCAACTACTGCTTTTAGCTAAGGAATATGTTAGAAAACGTTCCTGGTTGTAAATGAACAGGTTATAAGCCCTGGCCTTTTTCTAACACCTTCTCGTTTACATGGCCATGCAGCTTTACCAGAGATGAAGTGGGAGCATTTTTCTTCCAAGAGACCCATAAAATTACTGCCAATCCATCACTGGGTGGCAGAAGAGTGGGGCAGAATGAATAAGTAGCTGAGAAACATTGGAAAAGGTGACATAGATGCCAGAAGAGGTTTGAGGTAAGAAAGAGAGCATTAAGGGCACAAGCTATGCTGAGTCAGACCAGAGGTCCCTCTAGCTCAGTTTCATGCTCCACAGTGGTGAGTAGAGGATGCTAAAAATATATATTTTTTTAAAAAAGAAAACTTTACCTTTTACACTTTTCTCATTTACAGAGATTTGTAAATAAGAGACTTTCTTGGCCAAACATCTTATTTTTATTTCTAGGGCATTAATGACTTTTTTCTGTTTTTTTGAGGGTTGTTTTTCCCTAAGTGTCTTAAAACACTTAGCAGCCATATTACCATGTGGCCAAGAGTTCTGTGAGTCAACTCTTATGCTGAAGAACTAACTCACTTGTGGAAGACATCAGCAAAGTATGTGCATGTATGAAGGCAACATGGACAGATTCTGATCAGCACTCAGCAGAGGTTCAGCATGCTGAGTATGAGAGAAGGGCAACAGCTCCTAGGTCCAAGCTCCTACAGAGTTCAAAACTACATGGGAGCCAAGAGTCATTTTCCTGTCACTTACTGATAATGTGATTATCATCTTTCATCTTCAAGCAAGGTAACAATCACTGCCTTCTGCTCAAGTTTTGCTGTCACATTTAAAAGCTGATGCAGGCAAGAAAATTACAAGCTAGCACAATGTCCTTGAAAGATTCTGCCCCTCTGCTTAGGGATAGGGAGCTGTGGATCTGTCACCTCTGAGTGGCTGGGCTGAGAAAAGTGGCACCTTATGGTTTCTACTACCTTAAGGATATAGAAAACAGTGCTTTTGTTGGGATATGGTCGGAGGAGCTGGCCTTCTCCCTGCTGGGCCAGCAGCCTTTGTCCTTTGTAGCTGGCTTCCCTGCGAGCAGTCTCAACAAATGAGAGAAGAGGTGAGTGGATATCAGAAACACCAAGAAATTGTTTTTCCTAGAAGAAATTGAGGTTCTTGTCCAACACGCGTAAGGACAAGACACAGTGTTTCTCAGTTCCTGTGGCACAGCAGAGGTCTTCAAACTCCTGCCATCAATTTGGTCTCTTTTCACTTCACTCTGCTTGAGAAAAAGAGAAAGAAACTGTTTGAAAAAAAAAAAAAAGGACAGATTTTCTTCTGCAACTTCTGCTGCTCCTGCTGAGCTCAATAAAGGATTTGGTGATGAAGGATTTTGAAGGAATGATTTCAATAGAGGTCTGTAGAAAGCTAAATCCAACTTGCAGCTTCCAATGTAGAAAACAATAAAAGTGATCATTTACAGGGGCTGTTGTGGTGGAGGATTCTGAATTCTGTCCTTATTTATCTTCAGCTCTTTTGGGAGCCAGGGCTGACCAGCCAGCCTGTGCCTGCTTACCAAAACTATGGGAGTTTTGAAAGATTGGAGGGCAGATTTCAAAACCCAGGTTATCCAAGTTGCATAGGTACCATAAGATACATAGAAAGCACTGATAGGTTTTAATTGTCCCCATTGTGTTTTTATCTCGCATTTCAGTTTTCCTGTCCTTTTATGTTTATTACTTTATCTGTTTGTGGTGCAGTTGGCTTTATTATTAGCTATAGGTTTTACAGCGAGGCTTTGATATGCCCTTGTGAGTTCATTGCACTGACCTTGCTCACGGGGCTGTGAAAACTGCAGTCCACAAGCCTACATAAGGATTCTCCAGAATAGGATCAGTGAAATAAAGTGAATCTGTGAAAATAATGACTGCACACAGAAAGAAAAGTAAAATTTAAAACTTGATCTGAGGAAAAAAAATTACAAATATAATGATTAAGAAACCAAAATGATTGAAAGGATATAGGCATTTGCTATAGTAAGCTACATTCCTGTAGCATCTGATCTAATTTCGGAACTTTCTGGAAGTAATGAATACCTGGGACTTTGCAAGAAAATGATCAATCTCCTAATGCCATCAAGTGACTTTACAATGGACAAGAAAATGTGTATTATAGGAATTCCCATTTTATCCTAGCAGATGATCAGTTTATACCCTGGAGTAAGACAGCTGATTACCCATATCATTATCTTCATTTGCAAGACTTAAAGACATTATTAACGATCACAGATTAATCAGTGTCACTTCTTCCTCCTATCTCCCTCCCTGCCAGAGGAGTGCTCTATTCGTTAGCCTTTGGATTGCTGCATGAATTTGCCTAAACAGTCCACAATAATATTGATTGTGCTGCTGATACTTGCAGTATGAGCTGAGTTCTTTCTGTGGCACCTGAACAGACAAATCAAGTGATGAGAACAACTGCTTAGAGTAATCTCTCTAAGATAGCATTGTGTGATTTATGGGGCTATAGGAGGAGGATGTATGTGACATGAGATCAGTTCCCAGCAACTGTGCCAAGTACTCATAAAATTCCTGCAGAATCCATAGCACATGGAGAAGGCATTGGGCTCTGTGGCATGTATTGTGTATCTTTGACTTTCTGGGGCAAACATTACTCTCATTGAAGTCACGTGCTATTTATGAACAGTAGATCAAATATTATACAAAGATAGTTATTTGTATAGTATATAGAGAAATTGAGGCAGAACAAGGGATGTGCCCATAGTCAGTCACTCAGCAGGCTGTTACGGGGAGAGCTTGACATTAAATCAGGTCTCCCGAGTTCCAGGTGGGTACTCTACTGTGCACACTTTTCCCATTCTTTAGGTGAAAAGAGATGCTGATCATGTCTGTAATGCTTAGACAAGGGGTAAGCATGTGGAGGAAGGGGACTAGGAAAGGGAGTTCAGACTGGAGGCTTTTATTCTCTCAGGTGAATAAAAAAAGCCCTTACAGAAGGAGCCAGAATGAGCAGCAGGCTGATACATGATTTATTTTCCTTAAGTAAAAGGATAAGGTTTGCCTGATGAAAATAAAATCCAGACATTCTCATCTAATGTGCTTTGTTTCTTGTGCTTTGAAGTAAGGACAAATGGATTATAGGTCTTGTTCTGTCCTCCTGCTAGCAGCTGGGCTGGGTTGTATAAAGCACTCAGGCCTGGTGTGGGTGCTGTGCACACATATGTTCCTTAGAGTCATTCCTCTTTCTGTTAAAGCAAGCCATGAAATATTCTGGTGCCCTGATCCCACCAGCCCTTAGGGGACTTGGCTTCAGCACCTTTTCATCTCAGTCTTGCCCTGATCCTGCATGGGGCAGAAAGTGGTGCAGCACACCTGCTTTTCTGGGAGCTCTCAGTGCTGGGTTGGCTGCACAGTTCACTCTAACAGATTTTTCATCACTGGGCTGAGCGAGTGGTGGAAATCAACTCTGCAGAGGAGCCATACTGTAGTTTGAGGCATCTCATATAGTTCAGGTAGTGCTACAAGCCTTTATTCCTAAGGAGAGCTTGTCCTAGTGTGCTTATTGTACGTGGTTTCCTTGTTTCATGATCCCTTTGACCCAAGCCTGTGAAAATTCACCCAATATAACTGGTCAGCCACCTTGTCGCACTGTTACCCAGCCAGGTATAGCTCTCATTCCCTCTTGAGCCGGCTTCTCTCTGCTACCCTGTGACAGATAAAGCTTGTCACCACGCTGCACCACAAACTGTCTGCCCCTATCACGTGTTTGGAGCTTACATGTTCTGAGCCATGGTTTCCACATTTGTGTTGGACATCTCTGGTTAGAAATCTGCTGATTCATAGGATGAAAATTGAAATGACAGAACATGCCGTATTACCCAGCTGGTAATACAAGCAAAGGGACAGCACCTGCCTCCATTGGTACGACAGACCTGTTAGTGGCAGAAACACTCAGGTTGCTGATACCTGCCAGTATCTTTTCTGAAAGAGGGAGGCAGCATCATCTTCTGGTTTCAAAGCTGTCAGAAACTGGTTGTCTTTCACAAGTGCTTCGAAGAACAGAAAGAACCCTTCTGAAAAACAGCATTAAAAATTAACGTGCTTTCCCATCCCCCTTCCCAGGTGTCTCACACTCCCTTTCATGTTGCTGGGATTTCTTTTGAAGCAATTGTCATGTAAAGTGGTTTGGGAACACTGGCAATGAATTTTTTAGAGACCAGATTTCAAAAGGTTTGGTTTGTTATTCAGTAAATTCTTGTATTGATAGCACTTGGTATTTAAAAAAAATAATGAAAATCCCTGTTTCCCCCATTGCCTTGTGCAGTATTTGTGCAGCTATTGGAGAAATCGAGCCCAAACTGTAGGAATGCTTCATAATTACATGCTCTGCAGATTACTTACTGATTGCACTTGGCGCTACTTGCTAACCAAAAGATCATCCTGTACCATGTCATTTGCAGTGGTTTTCCTCTTCTGCTCATACTTTAAAGGAAGTGCCCACTGAGCTGATGAATAATGCCAGGACTGTTTTCCAAAGCTGAGGGAAAAGGGTCAGCCATGATTGTACTGCAGGATTTTTATTGCAAAATTTTGTATTTTTTCTCCATATTCACAGAAATTTTTCTGCTGCCCTATCTCCTCTGTCCTTCCTGAGCTGGAATCTGGCAGTGGTACAGCTTTCCATGACCAGTTGAGTATGGATTGCTAGTCAGTGAACGTGGCCAACACTTTGAATTTCTCTTCTGTGGAAAATACGCGTGTGTTGTCATTGAGTTTCACTTGGAACTGGAAATAAACCACTTCCGTCAGATTTCATCTGCATGAGCAATTCTGTGAAATTCTCATTTGACCCTTCCCCTTTGGGAAACAGAATAAAGACTGAGATTTTCTTGAACAAATTTGTCATCACACAAACTTTTTGCTGTTAGTATATTCCTGAAGGTTTCACTGCTGTTGTTTTTTCTCCCTCTGAACAGCAGCAGTAGAACAAGGCCTTATATATATGGGAATTACACTAACTTGCACCAGCTGAAAATCTAGATCCAAATGGATGGTATATTTTATTTGGAAGAAAATGTCTCTTCTTTCTAGAAAAAAAATGTCATTTCTTCTTTCTATCCACAGAAATAAGTACAGCAGCCCTGAATCATCACCCAGTTGCCCTCAGGCTACTGTTCCTAGGTAACAGGTCAGCCAAAAGCAACTGCATTAAAAGCTCCAAAGTGGCTCTTAAAGACTGTATTTATTGTTTAGGAAAAAAAATTAGATTATGTTTTTTGTTGTCAATTGCCTGCCTTTCCAGTGTCATCTTTACTCTTTTATGTTTCCTTTGTTTCCAGTCTCTTGCTCTCTGCATCCTCTTGCCAGTCATGAGACAGTATAACTCTCCCTTTCCCTTTTCCACTCTCTCTAATTGCTAATCTGTGTCGCTTTCAATTAAGTTCTATTTCCCTTGTCTCAGTCCCTTTCCATCCAATTTCCATGTAACTAGTGACCTCCTTTAACGCTAATTCCAACTAAACCATAATAAAAAACAATTGGGAGGTTACACAGCCCATTTGGTTTTCTCTAAAGTCATGATTTATGTTTAATTCATGGGCAAATAGCTGATCTCTCAATCCCCATTCATAAAACCTAACCCTGCCAGCACAATTTCCAACTGTTCCATTGTTGCTTGTGTGGTTTTGGCCCTAACAGCTGAGCCTACATAAAAGAGCTAGTTTTGCTTTACTGCTACTTTCTTACACAGAGATGGCTTCAAATCCAGAGTTCATAACAGGCCCTCTTCTTGGTGTGAAAATGTCAGCATTTTCTTTTATTGTCTCAAAGGCTATAAATGCCAACAAATGCTATAGCAACATTTATGTACCAAGCCCTTCTGTAAGTGGGTGCACTGAACTAGGATCTCTAGCATGATAGGCTTACTATTTTCCTTGCTATTTATAATGTAGGACCAGGGTAGCCTGGCTAGTGGGGAGAAAAATCCAAACCTAATCAAGGCAATTAGGTAAGTGAGAGAACCTTATACAAGGACACAGTCAGTTCTCAGCAAGAGCCAATATGTTTGGCTGGATCTTGACCCTTTCTGCTATGCCATCCCCCCACCTCTGGTCTACATTACCTAGCACTCTGGATGCAGAGGAGATGCCAGCAGCCCATTTGTGTTGCCTCCATACATTCATGTCATGCTGATGCTGAACTTATTAGTTTTCCTGGAGCATGGAGCACTGTTGTACCAAGTGCAATAAACAGGAGCAAACTGCAACTCACATCTGGCTAGGCTTCTTAGCTCCATCTCGGTGCTAGTTTTACAAGTGCCAGAATATATCTTGCAGAAGAGCTTTGTTCTTCAAGCTTGCCAAGAGCCACAAGAATGGAACTGTTGAGCTTAGACATATGCAGGCTTTACCTGGCAATTGCTCAGGTCTACTTCTGCCAAATAATTAGATGGCTTTAGAGTTCATGAGAGCAGGCAAGCCAAACTTGAATAGCTCTGGTCCTGAACGTTTGCACTGACGAGTCCATGCTGATGCTGCATGGACCTACTACGGGTGACTATGAGTGAGCCTATCTCATACCTATCCAAGCTGTTTGTAGAGAGGAAGTCTCCAGCCTGTGCTATGCTGCTACGCTGAGGGTGATATTGACCATATTCTGCTCATGAAACCACACTGGTGATATTTGCTGGGAGGGGAAGTATGCGTTAGATACCTGGTTAGCTGTTAAATTGCAATAGTAGCAACATGTGCTTCTCTTTCTGGACAATCTAAGCCAGAATGAGCACCTTCGGTCATGGTGAATTAACTACTCAGTGCTCTTGTCTCAGTGATTGCCCAGATCTGGGGCTCCCCCTGGTTTTAGTGAGACAAGTTCATCCTCTCCAGGGACTAGAAAAAAACAACACATACTTGTTTCCCTGTCAGGAGGTGGTTCTTCCAGATTGTGTTTCATAGCACTTCTCGGGTTCATCCATTAAATTACTTCAGATACAAATAAAGAGGGATTTTAACTGAAATAGGATGGCAATCTTGCTTGACTTTCTCCCTCTCTAAATTCCTACAACAAAAGCACACATTCAGGTCAACTGAAGCATTTCCTGATTTGGGCAATTTTACTGTTGAGGATTTTTTGCTTGCTAAGACACTTCTTCTGCAAGCATTTTTCTTTTACAGTAAGAAGGGGGGGGGGAAAGTAAGGTTGATTTCAGGCTTTCCTAAATGAAACAGTCCCTTTATGATGACAACTAGCTTTTCTTTCAGTATTATCAATTAAAGTATATATTTGGTGCTCTTTCTATGTAGTTTTCTCTTGATCCATCCGTTTGTGTAGTTCATCTCAAAAGCTGCTGTCTATTAAGTATATATTATTGTTTTGCTTCTAGTTTATTTTTAGATATTCACAATGCTTAAAGCTTAAACAATCTATTCGGTAGGGCCTGATCTTGTTAAGACCTGACTTCAGAGGCCCCCAGTGTACCCTGTGATAAGCAAAATCTGGTACCTTTTCACCTCCCTCACCTTGTTGATGTATAGTAAGCTAAAAATGCTTCAGAAAGGAGGCTACATTTGGTGATTTATGTACTAAAGATGGCATTAGCTGCTTTCTTCCTTTGGTTCTCCAGTTTTCTGTCTCACCAGTGAGCAGAGCTGGGGACAGGAGGCATTACCAGAGACTTTGACCATCATCTCCTATTACATGCAGGAGAGCTAGGCTGACAAATGAATAAAAGTCCTCTGTATCCAGACCAGACCAGTCAAGTACAGACAGCTTCAGTGCATGCTCACTCCATATGTTGTCCTGCCAGTTTAATTCAGAAATGATAGAAAAGGACTTGAGTTAGGCATAAGAAGACATTTACATTTCTGTACTTGAGCAGCTTGTCTGAAACTGCCAGCAGAGATAGATTCAGATGGATACAGCTGATGACTTTTCTGTGAGCAATACACAAGCTATTCCTTGAGAAGATCTATTTCTCATACCCTAGTCAGGGATAGGAATTGAATCTATGGACCAGAGGTGGATGAATTGCTATCTTATGACCTTCATAGAATCACAAAATGGCTTGGGTTGGAAGAGACCTTAAAAATGACCGAGTTCCAACCTTCCTGCTGCGGGCAGGGACACCTTCCACTAGACTAGGTTGCTCAAAGCCCCATCAAACCTGGCATGTGAGCAGCTCTTATCTCTGAAAGCTGCACCACATGGTTGACTGATCAGGCTTAAGAAGCTTTTTATTTAGGAGGGGGGAGTTGCTGCTTCAGGAATCATGTGACCCAGAATCATCTCTGCAGCACAGAGGAAAACATCCCTCAATTCATTCTGTTGACCTGTCAGGAATGAGCAGTATTGAATAACATAAAAAGCACAACTATCAACAGTTCAAGGAATGATAAGGCAAAAGCAATGCAATTTGAGAACACTCTATATATGTAAAAAGCCTTTAAAATAGCTTCTGTACAAGGTCATCCAGTCAGTATATACTGCATTTGCAAGTTATTGTGTATTTAAAAAATTAATGAAAGATATAATTATAGAAGCATTACCAGTGACCTTTTCCAAAATGGCTCTGTCATGAATCTGTAAGCATTTCAGAATTGTTTTCCGTGTTCCTAATATTTTTTCTGCAAATTACTGACACCTAGCCCTGGCAACAAAAAAGAAGGGATTGGGAAGCCTTTTCTGGTTTCCTAGCAATGGTTTCACAGCGAGTTATCCATAAAGCCAGTTGAGAGGATTCTGTCCTATTAGCTAAGATTTTATGTGGAGTTTTAAATGCTTACTCTGAGGAACAGAATAGAATCTATCCTGTCTAAAGCCTGTAAATTGCCATTCCATGGCTTAGGTTGGAGAATCTTTGTTAAATTGAGCTTAGTCAGAAAACTGACTTTGTCTAAATGCCATCTGGGTTCTTGTATTTATTGCTTCTCAAGGACTTTCAGATCAGACTGCATAGATGGAAAAAATCAAAACATACTTTTTGTGTTGGCTTCACAGAGTTGGACCTTGAAAACCCATCTCTTTTCTTTTGTCTTCTATCCTTACAATAAGCAATTAAGAGCTTTCAGTTAGGCCACGGTAGACAATGTTATTGAGGCAAAATTCGTATGTCCCCTTTTCCCCTGTATCATCTTCATAGTATAGCTATATTTATTAAAAAATTAAAAATCTACCTCCCTAATTTAGTGAGCAGAAAAAGTAAATAAGAAACATGGGAATCAGATAAGATAAATGAAATGGTCTCTTCAAAGCAATGTGAGGACTCATCATTTGAGTAGGGAAAAATTAACTCCCACCAATCTCTTTCCATTTTTTCCCTTGGGACTTTTGTCCATCCACACAGAAATCCAGATGTACGTACTGGAGCACATAATGCTAAGCACTTACTGACACCCGAACAATAGCAGTTTTGAGATGTTGCAGCTCTTTGCTGTCTGCCCAACCCTCTCCAAACAGATATGGTGGGAAGAGGTCATGTGCATGCACCTTAGTCACTATAGAAAAATATCCAGTGAGGTAGTTTACAAAACTGACAAAACTGATAAAAGCAAGGTTCACCTGCAATACCTGATTATGCTCAGTCAGGGTTTGTTCCCTGTGATGGTTTACTTAGGCCATTTTCAACTCCACAAAAGATGAGTGTTTTCATCACTTCCTAAGGAAAGCTGTTTGAGGGTCCAATGGATCCCCACAGATAACATAGCACTCTTTTCCATTCCTTACGTTTGCTTACTCTCATAGAAGTTTCAAACACACAACAGAGTCATCTTGAAATATAATGTAATCTTCATCATGTTGGCTGGTCAATCAAAACATGCTGTAGGTGTCTGGTTGCATTTATTATTGGTGAGCGGTGTTCACAGGGTGCAGTTGCTTGCTAGCTTCTGTGCATACCAGCAGCTTATCTCTGAAGGCTGACCTGCAATGGTTGATGAGGATTAAGAAGGTTTTATTAGCAAGAGGGATGGGGGAGTTACTACTTTAGGAATAAGGTGAACCAAAACCATCTCTGCAGTACAGAGGAAAATGTCCCCCTCTCTGTTCACGCTCTCTAATTACATTTAGTGTAGTATTGTTTCCATCTAAATTATAGCAATTATATACAGAGATCTTCTTTGAAATCATTTAATTAAAGAGTAGCTAATGCTCTTGTGCTTTTGGAATGCTAATCTACTGCCTTCCACTTAGGAAACTTTGGTTTTTTTTCCCATTAATATATATTATCATGAAAAAATTTCAATGGCAGAGGGTTTTTTGTTTTCCGGTTGGTTTTTGGTTTGGTTTTTTTTTTAGCTTATTTTAATAGATTTTAAAAGCAAGCGGTTCTGGAGACTTTTGGAAAGCACAAAGAAGCCTTCTGCTCTCCTATTGGACAGTTAGCTAAGCGTGAACCTTCAAGCAACATTTCACTTGAGATGCATTGGCTGCTGAAGTGTTTGATTTCTCCAGATGTGTTAAGTTCTGGGTTCAAGCAAGTGTTTGTGTTTGATTATATTCTCCCCTCCTCTTACTATTTTTAATCTGTAAAGCACATGCAGCCAAATCCTGAAGTGGTATAAATCTGCTGGACTAAATGGTTTCTGCCTGCTGAGTTGCTGCTTTGCAGGAATGACATTTTCAGTCACGCATCACATTCAGGACAAACAAGATTCATGGGAGAGCTGCCTAGCTGTGCAATAGTACCATGCACTCTAGAAGAGTATGTGCTGAAAGCACGTGTGGCATAAAAGCTGGTGAGGTTTACTCACTGCCAAGGGAAAGTGGGAAGGAGAACTGGAATTAGAAGTCCTACATGAGTACAGTTTCAGAGGCCTTCTGCATTCCCACTATGTACTATTTCCTATTCCTCCCTTCTCCTTCCTTCTCCCACAGAGTGCCCTGGCACCACATATTGCTATGGTTTCCATGGGTTGATCTTTGTCCAGGGTGTGCCTTCTGTGTTGACAACACAAAAACAGGAGTTGTGGTTTCTTCTGTAGCTTTGAATGTGGTGGTGTTTCCTACTGCTAATACCCCACAACTAGGACTACACGAAGAAATGTTGTGACGAGCCAGCAACAAACTACCTAATTAAATCCATTCCACCATACAAGTCCTTCTCCACCTATTTGTTTCTAACCTGTGTACACAATTGTCACAGGTTCTTCTTGTATTGTACCCTCTCCTCTTCTTGTCTGCTTCTTGGAGCTTGCCTCTGTGAGGCAGAACTTGGATGTAGAAAGGCGTCCCCAGCAAACCCACAGCTCCAGGCTCTCGAATCTCCCCCACCCCACTTTTTCTCCCTGATCCCATGAGCTGAGACAGGTCTAAGTGGGAGAAGATTACTGATTCCTGGATGGTCTCTGTTTCACAAAAAAAAAAACAGAGGAATTTGGTGCAGGCTACAGTCTACAGAAGGAGTAGTTTGGACAGTGAGTGGAGACCAAAGGCAACAACCCTGTGTGATTACAGTGCAAATAAAGATGAACTAGAGCAAAGAACGGCAGCACACTGAGGACACAGCAGGATCTGGATTGCAGTCAGTGCTTGGAAACGAAATACAAGTTTTATCTTTTGTTTCTATTTCTCTTTCATAGGGAAATTTGTAAATCATCTCTCCCTCTTTCCTTTTTTTAGTCTGGAATAATTAAAGCAACAAAAACTTTAATCTCATTAGTGGCTTGTGTAAAAATGTAGGTTAGTGAAAGATCTGGCGTAATGAGAAAAACCATTATTTCTCTTCCTGCTAAATCTCACAATAAGGGTGATACAATGACATTTCATGATTGTCAGAAAGATTTGGGTTTCAGTACACATAGAATTTTTAAAATCTGGAACTTGTCTTTTCAATGACGTTTTAGGTTCTTTTATATTTGAGGTAGCCAAGAGGTTGTCATGTTGTAATGACAAATAAGCTTGATTGTTGTCAGGGATTTTGTTGTTTATGTGTACTGAGATGTTCCCCCTGCCAATGAGAAGCTGCAGTTTTGTTCATGGCTTTTAAAGTCTGGTCACCCATCCTAATTTCCTCCTATTACACACCTCTTTGGAAATCCAGCTGCAGTTGATTGAAGAGCTGCTCCTTCCTGAGAAAATCACAGCTGGCCAAGGGAATAGCAAGCTGTTACTTGATTGGAAACTAAGCACCCTGCAGCACTTGTGCAGTGTTTCTGGATAGATGGAGTCTTTTGTCTGGGTACCTAGTGTTATTTGTTAATTAAACCATCTTTTTACTATGATTTTGCTTTCTTTGGTAAAGGTGTGAGCTTCCAACATGTACAGTCCCTTAGTATTTGTGACGATGGTACTTTGGTGATGTATTCCATCAATGCTCGTTGTTACATTGGTCCTTTCCTTCCAGACACTTAAGTAAGCACACAGGTTTCCCTGCATTTGAAGGAGGGCTGCATGGTTGGAATAGCATGTATGGAGACCTGTGTTCAGCAGCCAGTTCTGCTGCTGATGTTCTGGTCCAAGCTCAGAAGTCTCTGGTGCTATTCAATTTTATATGATCCCTTTTGTCATCCCATTTGTGGGATGATGTGTGCCTCAGTTTTGGATTAACAGTCTGAGTCTTTGCACTGTTTTTTGAGAGCTCCAATTGTTCCTGTATACTGCCTTACTCGGTACAAGCCTTGTGTTGGTCTGAAGTGGCATGTATCATTTTGATCCTGGAAATCAATATATTACTTAACCAGATGAACCATGTAGTGTGATCAGTGACTGCTGCTGCTGAGTGATCTACTCAAAATAGTTAAGAAAAACTCTGCTGTTAACCTTACCGTGCTGATCATTTATAATTCCACTCCTACTAGCTGCAGTCAGCATTCACCAGGTGGAAGGGATGTTGCTGTCTTTGCAGATCGCTTGCCTACAGTCTATATCCCAGTTATGTTATTTCAGATGATAATTTTACAATTCATTAAGTAATAAGCTTGTGCAACACAAAAGTTCAGCAGTAAAGAAACTGAGTCAGCTAAGAAAGGCTTGATTTTTAGACAACTAAACCCATGTGTTCATCAGAATAGCTCCCTTGACATTATGCACATTACTTTTCTGTCTGTTTTTTTATTGTTCTTGAGTGGTACCTAGCTGTCTGTGTTAGAGTCAAGGTTCGTTGTGCTCAGTATTAGAGGCATGGAAGGCCTTCCAACACAGGCTATACAAGGAGTCAGGAAAAGGCTAAACAATCCTAGGATGTTATAGGAACAGGATCTCTGACATCAAGCTCCAAGACTGTGTATTGCTTTCTGCAGAGGAGATTCATGAGAAATTATTTGCTTAATGGAAGCATACCTCTGGCTGACTCTAGTTCTTTCTTTTTTTTTCTCTTCCATGCAGAGTTTTTGGGCACTTCAGTCTCCGTTCTGAATGGCAGCTGGTCAAGGTGGACTACAAGTCGATCTTCAACCGAAGGTGTAACAAAGATGACTACCAAACCTGGCATCTGCACAATCAGGTACTCTCACTGTGTAGGGAGAGGGTGATGAAGATTCCTTTTCCCATACTCTTGTGTTGCCAGGTAGGAATGTACTTGTTCTTTTCAGCAGATCATATGGATTTTTTGCATCCCTCAAGTCACAGTTGTGACTCATTAGTGCTTTACCTCTCCTGAAGCATGTGCACGAATGAACACAGGGCCAGAATTCTCTGGGCAAGTCAGGGAGACTGTTAACTTCTCTTTGTATGAAAATATTCCACTGCACCAGCTGCAGTGCCCTCACTGCTCAGGGCAATGTAAAACCTCAACTTGTGACTGAATTAGTAGGAGACACTGAACTTTTTGTAGCTCTGTCAGTGACTCATGAAAATAATTTTCTTTCACTTTGCCTTTATTTTCCCTACTCAAAAATGAAAATGAAAACATTTATTCATCCTGCAAGTCCTGCAGGTGTCTGCAAAACTCTGGGGAGCCCTTGAATAAAAGACGCCAGGGAAGACCAAATTATTTCATTTTATGAAAGGATACATGCTTTGCTTTTGATACCTTTGGCTTATTTTCATGCTGGATACATTTCAGTACTGAAGACACTAGAACTGAGAGAGCTCAGCTCTGAAGATTACTTATGGGTTACTGGCCACCAGTACGATGTCCCACTCCCTGCAGGGCAGCATAACTTGAGCCAGAACTGTTGGCATTGAGATGTTTCTGAATGAAATCCATGCATTAAAAATGACCATTAATTTGTCAGGGTTATAATAGATAACTGAAATCATAGAATTGAATATATGAAAACAATATAGATGAAAGAAAAGGGAAGACGTGTAGCATGGCTGCCATCTTGGGAATCACTTTTAATGGGAAAGAGAAGTATTTTAATTAGGTGTTGTCCTTTTTCTTTACTTGCAAGCAGACAAATTATTTCTGCATCAGAGAAATTTCTGTTTATAGCAACTCACCTAAATGTCAAATGTTTCTTTTAGACTGGCTACCCCCAGTAGTAACCTTTCTGTTCAAAAAGCTCAGTATAACATGCCATCAAAATTATTTGAGGCCTATAACAAAACCAGGTCTATCAAGGAAAGAGGAAGGAAGCCAGGACTCCTGGGTTCCACACCTAGATTTTGTCCCTGCCCTGGGTTTCAAGCTTGGGCACTTCTTAGTAGATTGCCTCTGTCATATGTAAAAAAACCCTGGAGTACATTCACATTGTCTTTTCAGGATAATTCATAGCACTAAAAACATTGGTGGATGCCTTTGGAAATATGGCACAAGTGGGTGCAATGGCCTGGGCATTTTTTGGACACATTGTCATTGTCATCCCAGCTCAATGCTTGGGGTCCTCCCAAGGTGGCTTTTAGGTTTTCAAAGCCACAAAAGGGAGCTATGCTCTTAGTTCCCAACTCTCCCAGTAGTAATTTCTTACTTTACTTGCCTTTTGTATCTTTTGACAAGATGTTCCATTTAGGGACCAGCTGCCACTGTAACTCTGCTTTTCTTTCTCCTATTTCTTCTTGGCTGCTGAAGGGAGAGCCTTGTGTCATGGGAGAGAGGAAGATCTATAAAAAACGCAAGCCTGGAGCCCAGTGTTCCCTGGGTCGGGACTATTCCCAAACTGTTGTGTCTGAACCATGTGTCTGTGGTCAAGGGGACTTTGAGTGGTGAGTATGTGGTTCTGGGGACTTTTGCTGGGACTGTTCTTGTTGCATTATCAGCAGCTGAGCTACTGCCCAGACAGAAAACTTTGCAAAGAAACTGGGTCTCATGCAGCTTTGTGGCTGTTATCATATTATATAGCATAGATGTGATGCCCATGCCTGTTGCATGAGGGAGGGTATCCCCTTCATCTGTGGAAGAGATTTGTTAATCTCCATGAGAAATCCAAACCCGGAATTCAAAAGCAGAAAGTATCAAGTACTGATTGGCTTCTTTTTGTCCATCATTCTAGAAGAGCAATAGCTGGGACTCTTCTCTGATCCAAAGCATGTCCCTTACAGGAGGAGGGAATTTCTGGCCTCACTTTCAGGGTCATTGAATACCTAGGGACTAAGCTAGCAAAACGTGCACACTTTTATCATTATTCCTTTGAATTCCTGGGAACTATTTGTTGCTTTTTAGCAATGTTTTATTGAGAAATTTTCTGAAAGGACTTCTGTGACATGGTTGTACAGCCCAACCATCTCAGATGTAGCTACTTGTTTTGCATAAATATTGGTGTATCTAACTTAATGGGGCTGTAACTTCCAAACTGCTTTAAGGTCATTTTAAAAGCACCTTAAAAATAAAATAGGGAAAAAATGAACCACTGCTTGATATTGCTTGACAATCAGGGAAAGGAGATGGGAACATGTATAACAATCAGGATCTCTGCACAAGGGATTTCTACAGGGAACCTGTGGTAGGCAATATTGCAAAGATTTAAGACTGGCAGTAGGTGTGATTCTTGAGCTTAAATGATCAGAATGTCATTTTAATGGAGTTCAAAATATCCTGAAAGCAGATCAGCTGAGAAGACATTTTCATTTTTATAGTTGGTTATCAGGATCAGTGTCTGATTCAGCAGTAGTGTGATTCCTGGAAATTTTGCTTCCTTTTGAATCCTTCTCGAAGAGGTGTGAGGTATGAGATCTGCACAGCTGAGACTCACAGTTCTTTTTAGAACATGGACACACTGAAACTCGGAAAAATGAATAAAAATATAGACCAAAGTGTTTTCTTGAATATTAGAATCATAGAATGGTTTTGGTTGGAAAGAACCTTAAGATCATCTGGTTCCAACCCCCCTGCCATGGGCAGGAATGCCTCACACTAGACCATGTCACCCAAGGCCTCATCCAACCTGGCCTTGAACACTGCCAGGGATGGAGCATTTACCACTTCTTTGGGCAACCCATTCCAGTGCCTCACCACCCTTACAGCAAAGAATTTCTTCCTTATATCCAATCTAAACTTCCCCTGTTTAAGTTTGAACCCGTTGCCCCTTGTCCTGTCACTACAGTCCCTAATGAATAGTCCATCCCCAGCATCCTTGTAGGCCCCCTTCAGATACTGGAAGGCTGCTATGAGGTCTCCACGCAGCCTTCTCTTCTCCAGGCTGAACAGCCCCAACTTTCTCAGCCTGTCTTCATACAGGAGGTGCTCCAGTCCTCTGATCATCCTCGTGGCCCTTCTCTGGACTTGTTCCAACAGCTCCATGTCCTTCTTCTGTTAAGGACACTAGAACTGTACACAATACTCCAAGTGGGGTCTCGCAAGGGCAGAATAGAGGGGCAGGATCACCTCCTCCAACCTGCTGGTCACACTCCTTTTGATGTAGCCCAGTATACAGCAGGGAATATTGCTGTAGTTTGTCTTTAAGAGAGATTCAGGGATATGGAGCAGACATTTTAATCTTATCTGGATGGATGTTTAATTTGTTCCTAATGCCAAAATTACATCTGAGACTCCTTAGCTTGACTTGGGAGATCTTTTCCCCTTTGTTCTCATCATGGGAACTTGCAGGATGAACTAGCTTTCTTGTCTTGCAGTATTCGCCCTTGGCATTGGCATACGCCTCTGAACTGAACCAAGAGCAAATCTCCAGAGATGCCTGTGAATTTGCTCACTTTTTTTTTTTCTTCTTCCAGCTTTGTGCCTCACCACCTTTCTATTTTCACAGTGAAACTTGTCTTTTCTAAGCTGTAAGTTGAAAACTGTGGTAGCTAAATTGGCCTGAAGTGCTCATCTGCCTTGAGAAGGGTCTGCATCAGAATGCACTTTTTCAATAAATTGATATGTTCCTTGCGTGAATTCAGTATCATTTTTGCTTAACTTTCCCACTAACATGAGAGAATATTGCTGTTAACCTTGTCAGTCCTGCAGAGGAAATGCAGTTAGAGGATAGCAATCTGACTTTGTTTCAGACTTTGCACTGCCAACAGAATTGTTAACTGGCTTCTGAATGCAAAATTGTTATAGCTGGTGATGGAGAATCAGAAGAACCAGCTTCAGTTTAAGGGTGCATTTTGCTCCTAGTTTTAAGGGCTGACTGGAAGAAGGTGTGGGGCTATCAATTTGAAGAAAATGCTAGAGGTGCTGGAAATGGGCACAAAGCTTGATTATCTTAGAAGCAATTATCAGAAAGGAAGAGTGGACTCATCTGCTCTGACTTGTAACTTCTAAAGGATAAGACCACTATTTAGTCAGTGGCAGGATACAGATTATTCTAGAATATGATTCATCTTCCTTCTTTTGGATGTCAATATGAGAAGAGGAGATAGGCCCCCACTGTAAGTATCTACAGTTGGAAGGATAGCTCTGACACTTTCACTGGATACTTTTGAAGAGGAAAGATCTCAGCCTTTTCTGGCTGAGTTCACAGTTGTCAGTTGTTCTTGGAAGCACTGACTGGCCTGTCAGTGTCTGAACTGTTCTTATGTGTGAACAGCTCCTATGGAGTGTCAGGGAAAGAAGGAGGAGGGCCATCAGCTGGGGTTGTGTGAGTACACTGGCCAGCAGGTCCCAACAACAGGTTATCTGCTTCCCTAGTAAGTAGGTTTGGAGGTTGGTCTGGTCACAGCATCCCATGCTACTAGGTGTGATGACACTTGCCTTCAGGAGCTGTACAAACAGGACAAATCACTGCAGGAGCCCTACAGCACAAGCTGTGAGTGCTGTGCTCCCTCCCATTTGGTCATAGGAGCCTTGCCCCTGTCTGCATTGTGTTACAGTGCTATCTGTTTCCTGCTGTTAGATAAAAGGCTGGTCTGAGTTCTGGGGGGCAGAAATCATCATCCAGGGCCCCAGTTCAACAAATCCTCATGAGTCAAGATCAGGGGTGACTCCTGCCAACCCTTGCAGTCATTTCCAGAAGCAAACCCTGGCCTTTTTCTGACAGAGAGAATGGCAGAAGGAACTCAGAAGTGTTATTAAAGTGCTCGCTGATCTTTCTTTTCCCTCCTCCTGCTTTTTTATTTACACTGTCAAGATAGCTTTCCAGAGAAAGACAGCACAGCAGCTGGACTTGATTATTTCCTTAACTTATGCAAACCCTGGGGCTTATGAGAAGGAAGGTGGGCAGCATGCAGGGTTTTAATATACATTTACCAGAAGTTAATGAACAAGCACAGAACCTTGAGGGCATACAGCAATGTTGTCTTTAATTTTATTAAATATTTATGCAGCTCTTTTCTTCTTTGGGGCAAAGTACAGCTCCTCCTGAATATTTTTAATTACCAAGTCACTGCCAGGCATTTTTGACTGTGCAGGTCGGACCCACTGAGAATGATTAAATTGAATGTTGAGAGAAAGAGCATTAGGGAATCTCCAAACCTTTTAAAGTAGCTTGCAGAATTTTTACCCTCTAAGAAAGGAACAGCAGCAGCCTGGATCTCTGGGGACATAGCACAGTTTAGTCTCACCAAAGCTCTTCCTAGAGTCTTTCTGTTGGCAATGCAGGCTCTGAATAGGGCAAGAATAAAACTCAGACTGTCCTAAAGAACACAGAGAGCTTTCAAGGCAGTGGCTTCTGTAGTGTCTGTGTTTCCACAGAGATTTAGTTTTTTAGCATTTGTTAACTTGCTTCAGGCAAAAATCCAGAATCTCTTTTTATTTGAGCCTTGAATCCAGCCTGACAATAAAAGCTATGCATAGAAACCAGATCCAGAGCCTATCAGAACTTATGGCAAGCTTTGGACTAATCCTATTGCTGGCATGCAAAGGCAGCTGTAAAAAGAAGTCTTGGATGTGGTTGTGTACATTTCTACTCCTTGGTGGTCCAAGGAAGCATCAATACCCTGGATTACCTTCGCCATGTGACACAATACTGTGTAATCCTTAGGCTACTAAGTTGGCTGCATTGTAGTTTAGTGTTGGAAAAACACTGGCTATATTCTTCTTTCAGGCCAGTTATAGCTTCGTTAAAGAGCAGAGAGGCCATTAACATATGTAAATATACATACCTTGGCTAGTTGTTTAGGAAGTGCTCCTAGTGTTTTATATTCCTAACTGCTCTGTTGAGAAAAAGTGGTATTAGATCTTGGAATTAACCTGGTTTGTTCTGAAACCAAGACTGCAAATTGCAAGCAAACCAAAAGAACCCAACAAATGAAATTATTAGAGATTAACAGAAAAAGAAGTTAACAATAAAATTTCCTTCCTGAATCTCTGCCCATGTTTTGTTGCCAAATGAAACATAAGGCCCCCAGTGCTTTGCAAGGTTGGTAGTTCTGGTGTTGTCAGGTATTGCATACCTTCTGTGAACTGTGTTCTGCCTCTCAAACAGATTAAGCACTTTGTCTCTGGATGAGCCCAATCCATCATGTCATGCCATCCAGCAGGGAGCTACTAGCACCCACTTGCTTTGGGAAGCAAAAACATCATCTAAAAGTCTGAGCTAAATCTAGTGAATGGGTACAGTGATGCACTCATGACTTATCTCCGTAGTGACTATGGGTACGAGAGACACAGCAACAATCATTGTGTCCCAGCCTTCTGGTTCAGCCCGTCCTCCCTGTCCAAGGAGTGCAGCATGGGTCAGAGCTACTTGAACAGCACTGGGTAAGTGAATCTTGCAATCTCGCTGCAGTTTGGTGACCTTGCAGTAGAGAAGAGAATCTGGATGGTTCTTTTTTCTCTGCATCCCATCTGGCTCTTTTCCAGTCTTATTCATGAAGTAATGTTTACAGCAGCATCTGTGTGAAGCATTGCCTCATTCCTCAGAGATAGGGAGAAGCACATTAACATAAGTGAAATGTAGATACTGTATTGCTGTCAGGTGATGTGTGATCCCTGAAGGATAGACTTGAAGCTCTCCTTTGCTGCAAAATTAAAACAAATCAGGAAGGTCTATCTGAGAGACAGCTGAACATTCAAAAAGACAAGTTTGAGATAATTTCACACTGGTTTTCATTGAACCTCTTCGTATCTTACAGCTCCTATTTATAGAAACTTTCCTTCTGGGAAGACTCAAATGGACAATTTTTAGCCTCTTTCCCCTTCCACCCCTCTGCCATTTTCACTTTGTATATACAACGCTTTGTGATTTCAGACAAGCTGCATGTGCTAGTTTCTCTGGTTTTTACCCAGAACCAATGGCAAGTGTTGGTTTATTATGGCAATACTGCTTTGCAAATGCTATTCTGTTCTGAAAGTGGTACTCTGAACTCTGGTTGCACTGGCTGGTGTAAAACTGAGATGTTCCTTTTCAGGCAGTGCAGGCCCTGAAGACTTTGTAAGGCTGCTTTTGAGTCATAGGTCCTGCATGCTGTATTGTTATGACAGGGTTGTTTGTGGCTGGTTGATATGGGTGGCTGAATAAAGTGAGGATGCTGGGAGTCTGGAGTCACTCAACTTCAGAGACCCTCTTTCAGCTGAAAGGTTGCTGTAAATATGTGATAGTACAACTGCTTGCAGCCTTGACACAGAGAGCAAGAAGAAAGTAGTTGGGGTCTGTGTCTTCTTAACCAATCCTGTATTTTTACTGTGAAATTACCAGCAAGGGTTAATCCTCCTCATCAACATTGGGAATAGCCAAGTGTCTTGCTAGTTAGCTAACCTCCTCCAAGAAAAGCTGAGAGAAAAACCCATTCGTTGAACTGTTTAAAAATTAGACTGGACAAAGCTCTTGGCAGATCATTCCAACTGCCTTTGAGCAGAGGCAGACAAAATATAATAAAAAAGCATAGTTAAAAAACTGGGATGCAGGGTGCAATCCTGCAGGCATGGGGAGTTGGAGGAGTTCTCTTCCTTTTAGCAGTGCAGAGTAGTTCACCTCCACAATGTGTATCTTTTCTCAGCTATGCTGCTGAGAATCTGTGAAGGTTGCATTGTGATGTGTTTGGCTTTCTCCAGTTTAATAAAGCGTTAGGTTTCTTTGATTCTCCTTTTCAGTGAGGGAGTCATGCAGGCAGTTAGCCTTTGAAAAAACACATGCATTAATATTGAGAAACAAAACAAAAACAAATGAAAATTTTCTGCCCACTGCCTAAGCCCTATCTCCTTTTGTTACTGTTCCCCAGATACCGAAGGATTGTGTCTAACAACTGCACAGATGGCTTGCGAGAGAAGTACATGGCCAAGGTGGAGAAGTGCCCTGGAAAAGCACCTCGCGGACTGCACATCCTCACTACTGATGGAAAGTTGGTCACGGAGCAGGGACACAATGCCACCTTCCTCATCCTTATGGAAGAGGTATGTTAGTGGTCTCAGCAAACTTTTCACTGCATGGCAAGAATGGCATTCTTTTCCTTCACCTGTCAGGCTGCTGAGAGGAAAAGGGCAATTGGGTGGGGTCATGAAATGACCACACCTGAGGTTTAGGAGAATTAATGAAAGGGCTATAAGCAAAACATACAAAAAAATCCCATTGGGCCAAGCTAAAAGGGTACTTGGCTGGTTATCATGTCTATCAGTGATGATGAAGCCAACACTGAAGAAAGATAGATCTGGTAAAAAATATATCTCTCCATTAGCTTCTTGCTGCCTCCAGTGAACTGCAGTTTATGGAGTTTATGAGGAAGAAACGGTGTCTCTATGCTTAATAATTCTGTTTCTGGGGTGAAAAGCTTTAGCTGAATCTTTGCTGGGAAAGGTTAAGAACAGCGGGGAATATTTTCAGACTCATGGGGAGCAGTGAGGGACACAGTTGTTTTGCAGTAGTAATTGAGCCTCCTCAAACCACCTCTGAGCAACCCAGCCTGTATCTATGTTATTTATTTATTGGTATGATTCTGTCTGTAGCCATCAGTAGTGTAAGTGATACCAGGCCATGCTGGTGCCTGAAGCATCACAATATTGAGGCACTTCTGGTGATCTCTCTGAGTCGGGTACCCCTCTGGGAAACTTGTATGGTGCAGTCTCAATCACCAAGGCTTGTGGCTCTATGGATAGTTGGATAGTTGGAAGGCGCTTGGTATGTATTCAGGCTGACAGGAGGTGTTTTAAGTGTTTGTATGCCTCTTCTTGTCTGTGATTTGATTTGGTTTTTAGGGATTATATGTGACTGCACCTCAAAAAGCCCTGCTGTATTTGCAGCTGCTGCATTTCCCTGCTGGCTTCTGACTGCCTGTGAAATGTGACATTGGAGGTCTAACGGTGATTTTCCCACAATGTATTGTGTTACATCTGTTTTCTGGTTAAACAAAACAGCCAATTCGCAACATCACTTCTAACATCTTTTGGTGTCTCAGGAAAGACAGCCAGGGAGCGAGGTGATGTTAGAGAACCACATGTACATTTTGTCATCTACTCTGCCCTGCGTACCTCATTTTGGGACAGTACCTGGAGACAGCTGGGAGCCAGACATGTCATGGTCATGAACATAACAATAACAACACCAAGGACAGACTGGATGGCTGTCTCCTCAGTATCCTCTGACAACAAACAGCATTAAGTCTCTGAGGAAAACATGCTAGAAACGTTGCAACCCTTATGCCCCTTCTCCTCCCAGGCTCAGAAGTAGCCTCCATTGGCATCTTAGACCTTCAAGAACAGAAGAAGCTGTTGTAAATCTGAGCATCTGCAATGGAGAAATGTATTCTCATGATACCTTGTTTTTTATTTATTCACATTTTTTAACAACACAATCTTCTATTAATTTAAATTCTTATACAGTAACTGTTTCTTTGGGACCACACTAATCTGACAGGGCCTCTTTACATACTTCCTCAGAAGTTCATGCATGTTCTGCTTTTATACAAAGGGGATTTCTTGTCTACCTGGCTGATTCTTTTATATTCTGCAGACTTGACATGGTAAGACGATTTCTGTAGACAGTCTGAGTGGGAGTTCCGAAAAGAACAGGCATAATCTAAAAATTAGGAATCTAGTAGTAATTTATTAAGGAACTCAAGCGGAACTACTGTGTACAAAGAATGATAAACAGATGGAGAATAAGGCAGCAGTCAAGGTAGCTGAAGAGTGGAGTCTTTACAAGGCTTCAGAGATTGAAGAGGCAGCTGAAAAAATATGTGAGGGCGTTCATTCCATGTCCTTTGTTGAAAAATAAGGATAGTTAGAAAAACATTTCATTGAAACAGTTTTTTTTCTAGGGGAAGAGGATTTTCACGAACATGTCTTTGTGGGTGAACAGCTTATTCCACAGACAGTTGGGTGTTAGGTTTGTTTCTTAAAATAATAGGGTTTTTTTGAAAGGCAAAAAGTAAAAGAACATTGAGATTTTTCACTGAAAGTATGGAACTGGCAGTATTCAAGGCCAGGTTGGACAGGGCTTGGAATATTGTGGTCTAGTTGAAGGCATCCCTGCAGGGCGATTGGAACCATATGACCTTTAAGGTCCCTTCCAACCCAAACCATTCTACATTTCTATGATTCTGGCCAAAAGTTTTCCAGTCTTTCAGTATGAAGTTGAGAAAAATGAATTGTCATCAAAGTGACATTCTTCCTTGTTAGTTGGAAGAAACAATTTCTGTAGAACTCTTAGTTATTACACACCTTGCTGTCATACAGATTCATTCCTGGTTCCCTTCACTTTCTCTGGTCAGTTTGTTTCCTGGTGGGATGTTTTGCACCTATGTCTACGTTTGCTGTCTGAGCCAAACAGCAGTCTGACAAGTCTTCCTGTAGAAATATCTGTGTGGTCTCAATTCAACCTTCCTACTGTTTCAGATTAACCCTGCTCAGCAACTTTGTGGTTTGCCATCAGTTCCTTTCTACCTTCTAATATGCACCCTCAATATATTGTTGTGACTGACCTTTATGCTGTCCAAAACTAAATGAGGACTTTGTTAGAGTTAATTGAAAACTTCTCAGGTTTTATAGATTTCGCTTTAGCAGTATTGTTCACAGTGGTAATTCAGAATATGTGCATGAAAGTGACAACGAAATGCAGAATGACTGATGATTTTTAGTATGTTCTAAAAATATGGGGTTGAACTGTGATTTGAACTGTGGTACATGCAGGCAGGAAAACTTTCCCAGGCTAGTCTTGATGGGAAGATGACTCTGAAGGGCTGTTCCATGGCAATCCATTCCACTACCTTTGCCCGCTCACTGATTTCAGCACACAGAGCCCCAGTGTTTGAGACAACCCCTAGCTCATTCTGTTTTGGTAGTTTATGGAGCTTAAAGCAATAAAATGTGCTTTTTGAATATATATGGAGAATAATGTGGGGTTTTGTTTGTTTGTTTGGTTTGTTTGTTTTTTCTTTCCATTTCTGTTTTAATTCATATTCATAAACTCCAGAATATCTTACATCATGTGTGGGGCTAGCATACTTGTTTTAGTATTCTATATACTGGATACGGAGCTATGGAAAGGAGAAAGAAAATATGATTAGTGTGATGGGATGGCTTTGTATTGAAGACCCAGCTCTCATAATGGAGTGGAAAGATCATCTGCTTACTCTTTAATCACAAAATATCTGTTCTTGCTTCTCCATTTCATATCTTCTCATTTCAGATATAATAATGTTGGAGCAGCAAGGAAGTAGGAAAGAGAACTGTGAGGTGTCAGAGAGGAGCTGCCATGATGGGTGCAAGACATTTCAGCCTAAGGTCACCAGTGATGAATCCAGTGTAGATCATATTTTTATCCTCTGTTCAGTGTCTTCCATATGAGACTAAGACAACTTGTGGTCTTAGTACATTCCCTTGAGAAGTGGCTTTTGGTTATTAGTTTTGTTTTGTTTTAGCAAGCTATGGGAGCCTTTCTGCCAAATAACTGAATATGCCAAGAGTATAATTTTGCCCTGATGGAGTGTTTTTTAGAGTGATTTAAAAAACTGTCAAAAGGATGTTATTATAGATAGTTTTAGAGTCACTACCACTCTAGTCCCTTATGGGTTTTTTTTGGTTTATACTGTACTTTTAATGTTCTAGTGGGACAGAAGTGAAAACGGTGCCTTGATCAAGTCAATAGACAAAACTCCCCTGGCTCCTGTGAAATGGGAATGATGGAGCAAGGAAGGAGATAGATCTAAGATATATAACCAAAAATACATATTTTAAAAGCTACATGTGATAATTGAGTATATCGGTGTCTACCTGCAGACTCCAACTATACACATAAGGCAAATTCACATCTGAAAAAAACCCTTCCTGCACACTTATTTGTTAATGCAGGCATAGCCTGATAGGAAGATAAAGACTGGGGCCATGCTGTGGTCCAGATTATTTATGCAGGAGACCTGCTTCAGTGTAGTCTGGCTTCTTGTCTATGCTCCCAGGTTTCCATCCAAAGGACAAGATCAAGTGCTCTCTCAGAACTGGGACCAGTAAAGGAACACAGTGTCCTGCCTCTGTCAGTGCCACAGTTGCCATTTACTCAGGCTGATGGCAACTCCCAGTAAGAATGCAGCTCCCATGAGTTTGGAGTCAGTAGGAGCTAAGAACTGGCACCCCTTGCCTTTCATGGCTGTTTCTCTGCAGGAGCCTTTGTTGTGCACTTTTGGTCTCAGTTGCTGATCATTTGTGTTAGAATAGCCTGTGAGCTGTTTAATTCTGATCAAAGGACCTCTTTTTCCATGGTCAATAGTCTGCCTTTATCCTGACTCTCCTGGGATGATAAGTCGTGATGGATCAAATCGAATGGATCTGTGCTGTATGTGAATGTGTTAAGACCAAATGGAAAATCACTTACAGGTGTGAGCTTCATAGCCAGAATTTAGACTGCAAGCCATGTGTTTTGCCACGCACAGGTAAACTTGAAAACTACTGCCCAGAGGAAATGGTCCTCTTGGGTCTAAAACTTTTAGGGACTGCCAAAATATGGTTATCCAGGCATTATTTTCCCTTTGTCTGATCTGCTCAGTTTTTCAAGGAAGTCATGGTTTGTTTTGAGCAATACCTGGCCCAGAGGCTTTAGTGAAATCTATGAGTTCAATGGTCTTCTTTAGTGAGCTCAGTAGATGTAGGACCCTGTAGGGTTTGAGCTGATGGTGAAGGGATTGGAAGTACATGAGAGCTGCAGAACTGGCTGTTGGTTATATGGTTACTTAAATCAGTATGTACTGGAACTGCACATTAGCTTTGATCCTGACTCTGTGCATTTACAGCTATAACAGGGTTTACGAGATGACCATGAAATATTTCTAAATTTTGTATTTGAAAAGCAAAAAAACCCCAAAACTAAATTAAGGAGCAGGGAATTTTTTTGGTTGATTGGATTGTGATTTGGGTTTGGTGGTTTGTTTTTGGTTTGTTTTTTGTTTTTGTTTTGTTTTTTTCTTTGGAATCTCACTTTTATCCTAAATATATCTAGGGACTGGTTTCAGTTTCGGGCTGGGAGCATCTCCAAAAGGTAGTGGTATCTTCTTCACCCATAGTGAATATGGTGAAGACTTTTCATGAAAGGAAATTACTTGGGCAGCACATCTTATATATATGCAGAAAGCTACAGAGATTTAATCTGAGAAGTAGTTTTATTTCCGTTTAGTGAAATCACTGCAGTGGGGTTTAGCTGTGTTTAAATTAGCATTTTTTGTGTTACTTTTAGTCAGCTGGGAACAAGTATAAAGTAAGGCTCCAAGAAACCAAAATAACAGACACTTCTACAGTTCACGTATAGTGGTCTAACGCATGATTTAAATTAAAACAGTGCAGCTGCTGCCTCTAGACAATATCTGCAGTGCTGGAATCTCTTGTCTGCTGTTCCCTCCTTCATTTAATAGATGTCACTGACAGTAATCCTAGAAGGTATTTTTCTCATCATCTACTTCATTCTCATGTGTATCCAGGCCCTATCTCTGTAGTGACTGACATTAGACAAAAGCTGACAGTCCTCAGTGTGGGACTCAACCTGTATAAATTCAGCCACCCTCAAGTTACATGTCTAGCTGAAACTAGTCATCTAGACTCTCTATCATCAGGGTACAGGGATGGATATTTGCAAAAGATGGTTCATGCTACTTGTATCAGTTATCTTTGGTTGGGATATGTTGCTCTGTCGCTGTTTTTATTTCTCTCTCTTTCACTAACTATATAGGAAGCCTGGAAAACTAGCTTAAACTAGACTAAGAGAATCTCAGTGACTAGGTTCTGTTTCTTCAGAACATATTGGAGAGCCACTTCACTGTCCTGTATCCAGAATATTCCTGATGCTCCCATATGCACGTTGGAATTACTGTCTAGTTAGTGTCTGGCCTACCATCAGTGTCGTGCCTCTCACCTCTGCCTCTGGTGGAGGTATTTGCTGGACACCACCTATTGAATGAAAGGCTGTTCAAAGCCCTGGCCACCTCAGTGACACATAATCCTCAACCATGCATTGCATGAGATGATTCAGATATGGTCCCCTTGATATATGCACGATTAGCAATCTGAACTCTCAAAATCTCTAAACCCAAGATGGGGAGATAACATCTCTTTACAGGTGTAATGTCCAGCTATTCCAAGCATTGCTTGTATATAATTAGCTGGTGTTGGTTTAAGTCTGGCCACCTCGGGGACTGACAGAACAAAGCTAGGCATTTTGGGTAAAGTTACGAGTTTGTGTGTATGCTAATGAAATGGAACTGAGAAGTGGGATGGAGAGTAATATAAATCACTCTTATCAGCTCAGTTTCCTAATCCAACCTTCTCTGTTGCAGGGTGATCCCCAAAGGACAAATATTCAGCTTGATTTTGGAGATGGCATTGCAGTATCCTATGCTAATTTCAGCCCTGTTGAGGATGGCATCCGGCATGTCTATAAGAGTGCTGGAATCTT
Organism: Psittacula echo; assembly: GCF_963264785.1. Classification (NCBI taxonomy): domain Eukaryota; kingdom Metazoa; phylum Chordata; class Aves; order Psittaciformes; family Psittacidae; genus Psittacula; species Psittacula echo. The sequence continues at coordinate 13,064,749 of NC_137743.1, read as the reverse complement.
TCAGGTGATGGCATATGCAGAGAACAGCCTGGGCTCTGACACTGCTGTCCTCTTCCTGCATGTCATCTGTAAGTACTTCCAGCTGCTAGATCCCTTGAGTGAAAACATGACCTTACTGAAAATCCCTGCAGCTTCAGGGGGGCCTAAGAATAAATGCAAACCCACCTACTACATATGCAGCTTGTGCTTGTCCAGAGGCTTGGACTTTTAAATACCTCTATCTTGTTAACTTTATTGAATGAAGAGGAAGGGGAGTTTATTTTAACACAAGTACATTTGCAGTCCTCACAGAGACAGGTTTGAAAACGTTTCTTGGGGTTTTCTGAAAGGGTCAGAGACCAGAAAATGTCTGAAACAAAGTCCAAATGTGTGTTTTGAATACAATTCTAATACCAAGAGGTTTAGATTAATTTTGAGTCAGTTATTCTGGATTTGGGACTTTACAGTGCTTATTAAAGAAAAGCATTATGCTGAGCATACTTCCTGGGATATGAATGTACCGAGGGCTGATGAGCTACTTTTCATATTTCAAGTGAGTGACATACATCCCTGACTTTCCACTCCTGTTTGGTAGATCAATGCAATTTCCCTCCACTTCTCACATGAGAAGACTTGGATATAGAGCCCCGATCTGGCTCCTCAAAGGCACAGAAGAGAGCAGAGGGTGGAATGCAGGATGAGACCAGGAAGATTCCAATTCTTTGTCCTGCTCTCAGACTACTAGATCTCCTGTGCAGAGAGCTCTGACTGTGTTTATATGTACCTCAATGGTTTTGCCCCTAACGGTGTTCACAGCCAGGTCTGTGTTCCCCCTTAGCCTGTCAATGCCTTCTAGCCCATCTGTCTTGTGTGCTTTTCTGCTGGAAAGAAGCAAGTCAGAAATTTCCAAAACTCAAGAATCATTTTCTTCTTTTTAATTTCAGGCTCCCTGTGTGAAGGAATCAATGTTCCTTGAAGCTTTTATTATGCTCATAATTCCCTCAAAGTCAATCATGACTGCATTTAACAACCTGTTATTAGAGCATTAACTGTTTTTTCATTCACCTTGGGCCATTAGCTGACAAAAGTGATGGTTACCTGGTAATAACAACCAGCTTTGTATGGATTATCTGATTTTTCTCACAGGAACTGCTTTTTCATGGTGAAGATTTTAGAACAAAATGCAACAAGGGACAGTTACTTGGCCTGGTTGTGCTACTCTACCCTTTTCTTCCTCAGCCTCTCAAATGTCTCCTTTGAATTTTATAGCCTTCTTAGGTGGCTAACTTATTAGCATTTACATTCATGCTAACAATGAAATAAAATGATACATCATTGATAACTTTTAATATATTTGGATGTACAAGTCAATATAGAAGGTTTGACCTTGAATCTCAAGTGTACAAACAAAAATGCCTACCATGTAAATTACCCTTATTGCACAATCTGTCTGGTGCTGGAATAATGTGCTGAAAAAACAGGGAGAAAGAAGCTCATTGGCTTTAAGCAACAGTAGTTTTCTACCTTGCACGTTCATTAGTGGCCAGTCAACTTTTCACCTTTCTGGAATCTGCTGTCAAGATGCTCATCTCTCCATTTAGAGGAAATAAAGATATTAGTGGTTTTCCTCTTGCATGCACTGCCACAAAATATTTGGGGGAATCTGCTGTTCTTGGGAACCCAGAGTACTGTTATGAGCAGAGTTCAGGAGTGGCTTGCTGGTAGAGATCCCTTGGGAGAGGGTTTGGGGAAAGAAGTTTTAAGGAGCCAAAAGCAAGAATAGATGTCCAATCTGCTTGGAGCTGTATGTTGTGGTGGTAAAAGAACAGCTCTTGGTCTCCAGAATCCTTGTAATACCGAGTAAATGGAGGAGTGGTTAATGTCTCTATTTTGTGCTTGAAGAGCTGAGAGGTAACACAGGAAGATCGTCTCAGTTAAAACCAGTAAATTTCCTGCTTCCCAGAATTAATGTTTTATTAAAAAAAAAAAAAGAAAAGAAAAGAAAATCTCACTTCTTTATCTTTTGTTTTACCCTTTCCTTCTCACAATGATAGTCTATCAGCTTGCTGTGTTTTAAAAGGTACCATCCAGAAAGACCCCGTAAAGCTGATTTATGTGCAGCTGCTATCAACTGAAATTTAGTACCAGTAAAATCAAAAAATTAAATGAGAAAGAAAACAGTGGAGATAGTAAAATCTTTAAACAAACTAGCAAAAGATCCTCACAATTTTTTACACTTTTTTTTTTTTCTGGTGAGGAGCTAACTTCTTAATTCTGGACTCCTTGCACGTGACTCCTTCTGGACATTTGCATTTGTTAGACACAACTTGACATTGAAACTGCAGTATTTTCTAAGTCTTTCAGAAAAAAAACTTTTGATATTTAAGCTCTTTGATATGCCAATGGACACATCTTTCAAATAGTTCATGACTTTTTGCTAATGGCAACTGACTGCTCGAAGATTTCTCAAGATCAGGCCAAAGTCACAAAGATACCAAGGTTTACCAAAATCATGGATCTTTCTTTTGGACACTAAAAAAAAAAAAAACAAAACAAAGAAGTCATAGTGTATTTAATCAAATCATAAATGCCTCATATATAATCAGATATGAGCCACCTTGGATCAAATGATTTTCCCACAAATTTTGGTTAGCTCAGTAGATATATAGTCAAGAAAACACCTTCTTCCTCTCTCATGTCCTACCCCTCAGGCCTTCAGTAGCAGCTTGCCCTATCTAGTGCAAAGCCAGTTTGTTGTTCTCCCTCAAACTGCGTTTGAAAAATTCATCTACACACAGTGCTGACCCTGTCTGAAATTAGCACTGTGAAAAATGCATTTCTGGCTTTGATGGAATTAAGAATGAGAAAAACATTGTATGATTACCAGAAGTAATCTGGTACCTTTTTCTGTTGCTTATTGACTGCTGAAATTCTCTTGTATTGCTGTAATAGAGTCTCACAGCTGACAGTAGGCATTTGATTTATTTAAAGGAAAGATCCTTGCTGTTCAGGATTGAGCAGGGAGGATTTAACTCAGAGCCCCTAATAATAAAGTCTCTCTTCCCACAGGTCCAGTGGAGCATGTCCAACTGAGTGTTCCCTTTGTTGCCATCAGAAATAAGGATGTCAACATTACTGCAGTAGTTTGGCCCAGCCAGGCAGGCACACTTACCTACTTCTGGTGGTTTGGTAACAGCACCAAGGTACGGATGCTTTTTAGTTCATTTTTACTTTCTAAGCTTGTTGCACCAGACAGGAAACATTCTCAGATCTAATAAAAACTTCCTGCGTTTTCTTGTTTTGTGTTTTAGTTTTATTCCTTATCTAAAAAGGGTTGTCATAATCTGAACTTCAACCTTTGTGAGTTTATTTCCTCCTGTCTTGTGTTGGTTTTAGGAGTCATTACAGTTTTACATCTGGTTGTTACCAGCCCTACTGAGCTTTAAAGACCACTGTTATTACCAGTGCTCACTTACAACTTAACTGAATTATATGCCACTATATATGGATAATACTGGCTTTCAGCACAGTATTTAAAAACTGCTGGTGTTCAAATAACCAGGGGGGTTTCCATTATGTACCAGTATGCAGTATATAATGCTGGATTCCAACACAATACTTTAAAACTATTGGTGTTCAAATAACCACTTGTATCTAGAATTTGAAACTAGACTCTCAATGAACTGTGTCCACCCGTGACTACTGTCTATTGCTTATTAGCTAAAGTTTTTATTGTAGGCTTTAGGAATGAGACAGCTGACACAGGCACTGTCCTCCATTATTACAGCTGTGAAATGTACAGCTGATAATTTTGAAATGTAGTATCTGGTGTTATTTACAAAAACAGTTTAGGTCCCATCATTGTCTACATTATTGAACTGAAATTGAAGGTGTGCACTGAGGTGAGACCACAATAGAAAAAAATGAGGAGTTTATATGAAATATGAAACTTGAGATAAAAAAAATGGCAGGCACACGAGTATTTTATTTTCCCTTTGACATAGCTGTTTGCATTTTAACCTCTTACCCTAGCTACCAACAGTAGCAGGAAAAGAAACCCCAACAGTAAATGCTTTATCTACTGGGATTTATCATCAAATTAGGAACTTACTGTAAGAACTCACCTATTTTTGTGATTATGAGAACTCACTCATAATTGAGGCACTGAAAGAGCTCAGGAACAGTAACTTGGAAAGTTGATGTGCTCTAACTGCGATATGGCAAATATGTGCATACAAACATCTAGTCCATGACAAGTACTAGTCCATGGCAAGTATCAGGTAATGATACATAGTTTATACTGCACTGAAACAGAGGGATGCAAAATCATATTACAGTTCACATATTTTTGGCTCAGTGTGCACATGTTGACAGCCATTAAAGTACATTTGAAACAATTTAGGTACTGGTAACTTGATCATCTGCTTAAGCCCTCCAGTGTGTCTCGGGTGTCACAGTTTTCCTGCTATTGTTTCTGTCCTTCATATAGAATTTGATTATGAATACAACCTTAAAAAAGACTTTTTGAAATACAAAATAATCTAGAAATGGTAGAGCAAAGCAGTGGTGTTTTTGAAGATTTCCATGCGGCTCCCATGGCTCCCATGGTGCTTGTAGCTGGGTTCTAAATATGATCAGTTATCTGTTTTATCTTCTAGCTTAAATTTCAGGCAACTGAGTGCAAACAGATAAGGGTGTTTTGGACATAGTTGTATGTGGAGTAGCTGATCCTTACAATACCTAGGGGCAATTGTATGTGTTGCTGAAATATGTTGAGGTGTGGATTAGTAAAGATAGTGCCACTTACCTGTGGCCAAATCAAAGACCCAGAGCACCTTTCATTCTTTGCAAAGCATTATCTCCAGCTACCTCATGAAATGTACTTAAACTTCAGCTCTGACAGAAATATGGCAAAGGATATAGACATAAAAGCAGCAGCTACCTTTTTTTTTCAGGACATGAGTCTGCATCACATCAAAATTCCTTTCAGGATGTTTAATGTACATGTCAGATTCTTCTGTGTGCCCACTCATAGGCAGACTGTGGTGCTCAAAGTACACGTGGACACCGATTTGTGTATGAATTAAAGGATAAGGTGTGTAACATTGTGCATAGTGGCTGGTATTAAGTGATACATTCTATTTCCATGCTGAGGAATTGCAGCTTCATTTCCTGTTCAGCCCATAGGCATCCCAGACAGAACCAGATGTGCCTTGTGTCACTGTGCAGCTCACTAAGGTACTCTGTGCTGCTGCACAGGCAAATGTTGTCTTAGACTCAGATGACCAGGCTGAGGCTCTTCTGCTATCCTCCCCACCCTGCTGGAACCATTGTACTGAATTTCGACTGTGTTAATTTTTGCAGTATACCCAAAGGCAAATTTGGTTGGATTAACACAGGTCCAGTTTAATAAATGTGCCCAGCTGTCTAATAGGTTTGAGTAAATGAACCTTAAACAACTTGATCTAATTTAGAGTTAGTTTCCCGGTTTGGTTCTTGAATTAAAATTAAGGAGTTGGCTGAATGTTAAAACTCCATGATGGAGGTGAAATCATCCATGATAATGGAATGTCCAGCATACACACATTCAAAAAAACAAAATTATAATTTTAAAGGCCAGACTGGTTCCTCTTATGTGCTTTTGCACAGAATCACATCCTGTAACCTCCAGGAAGATTGCTAATATCACTGCAGTTTGATACAGGCCCATTCTGCTTGTACAGGATGGGTGTATATCTCAGCTTGGTCTCCAGGGCTAGCACACACTGGCACCCTTGCCAGCTTGGTCTGTGGGTCCCATATGATCAAACAGGTTTTGTTCAGGTTTTTTTTCATATTGATTTTTCAGCTCATGGATGAGGGGATCAAAGAAAGGTGTCTTTCTGCAGGGAGGGAAATGTGTTTGCCAGTCTGGCCTGTTCCAGTGGAAATTTTGATTTGGCTATGAAAATGCTGTATATGGCCCCTGTTGTGAAGCACAGGCAGGTTGGCGGTCTATTGAGATGGAATGTGAGAGTTGGAAAGTGAATGTTTAGGGGTTTCCTCTAGAAAAAAACTGGCAGTGTAGTGAAGCGACAATAGCAATGTCCCATACAATGGCTTCATCTGTGCTCTTAGACCTCTGTGTGCTTTTTCAATGGAAGCTAGTATCACTATTTCAATTTTAATGGTTTAATCTAAACCAAGAGATTTCTCTATAGACCAGCTGTCAGATCAACGGCACTGCAAAGGGCTAGACCTTTGATTTTCAATTGTGGTGGGTTGACCCTGGTTGGATGCCAGGTGCCCACCAAAGCAGCTCTATCACTGCCCTCCTCAGCTGGACAGGGGAGAGAAAATACAACAAAAGGCTCATTTAGAGATTGAGATAAGAACAAGGATAGATCACTCACCAATTACCATCACAGGCAAAACAGGCTAAGCTTGGAGAAACGAGTTTATTACTAATTAAATCAGAGTAAAATAATTAGAAATAAAAACCGAATGTTAAACCTACTTCTCCCCCTTCCGTCCTCTTCTTAACTTTACTTCTATCTCTCTACTTCCCCCCCCGCAAGCAGCAGAGGGAAACAGGGAACGGGGATTGTGGTCAGTTCATCGCATGTCTTGGCCGCTCCTTCCTCTTCAGAGGACTCCCCACACTCTTTCCTTGCTTTAGCGTGGGGTCCCCCCCACAGAAGACAGTCTTTCACGAGCTTCTCCAATGTGGGTCCTTCCCATAGGCTGCAGTTCTTCATGAACTGCTCCAGCGTGGGTCCCTTCCATGGGGATCAGTCCCTCAGGAGCAGACTGCTCTAACGTGGGTCTTACGTGGAGTCACAAGACCTGCAGCAAACCTCCTGCAGTGTGGGCTCCTCTCTGCTCTGGTGCCTGGAGCAGCTCCTCCCCTCCTTCTTCACTGACCATGGTGTCTGAAGAGCTGGTTCTGCAGCTGTTTCTCTCAAAGCTGTTTTGGGTTTTCCCCCACTCTTTCTTAACTATGTTATCCCAGACGCACTCTCACCATCACTGATGGGCTTTTCCTTGGCCAGCAACAGGTCCATCTTGGAGCTGGTATGGGTTCTGTTGGGCATAGGGGAAGCTCCTAGCAGCTTGTCACAGAAACAACTAAAACCTTGCCACACAACCCAAATACATCTATATGCAAATCTCTTCTGAACATGGTGCACTTTTCCGATCTAGATATGTATCAGTGTGAGAGTTTCCTATGTAAAGAGAAGAGCTGTAATGCTATCAAGGACGGTTTTGTTCAGGGAGATGGAGATAAAGTGAGCTTTCTCTGCCAGGGCTCTGAGTTAGCTAAATTCAGGTCAACCATTCAGCCATATTCAGACAGTATTGTCAGGAGGTATTAAGCCATGCTTTCAGCTTTGTTAGTATGAGTTTACAACTTATGGTTGGAGATATCTTACATGCTCAGAGCATGAACAGGGCAATGCTGGGTGCTCTCACTGACCTTGAGCAGAGTTGCTTTCACATAGGTGAACAGATTTGTGCTCATAAAAGCAAGGGCTGGCCCTGAAATCTGAACAGTATGGATTGTTTGAAGAAGTGTCTGCATCTTTGGTTTATGTTCAGTGCTGGTTTGAGCTGGATCATGCGTTTTGTGCAGCTGATACAGCAACTGTGATCAGTGTGCGCGTATATGTGTGTGTACAATACTGTTTTCTGCAGCACTAAATCTGCAGTTGCTGACTGTGCTCTACTGAGGTATTCATAGCATAATGGGTTGCAGTTCAGTGGAAGAATATTTCAGGAAACATCTACTGAAGTGAGAGAAACATTTGCCTATGGGCCAGGCAGTTCTCACTGGGTAGTGTTTGGGCCGCAGTTAGGACAGCAGAACACGCAAGCTTGAAGCACCATTCCTGTATCATGGAAGAAGGATGTTGTGGCTTGGTGGATTAGTCAGGTGCATATTATGATCCCAAGTTAATCTCATCCTGATTTTGATATTGCCATCTGTGTTTTAACCTTTTGCAGCCTCTCATCACCTTGGAGAGCAGCATCTCATACGTCTTCACTGTGGAGGGGATGAACTCTGTCACTGTGCAAGTTGCTGCAGGCAACACCCTCATCCAAGACACCAAGGAGATCGCAGTGCATGGTACCCTCAGCCTTTTACAGTCGGATCTCAGGGGGGTATCTAGAGGTGAAGAACAGGTAGTCACTGTTGAACCAAAATGAATTGTCTGAACTCTAGTGCCTGAAGGAACCTCTGAAGACAAACTGTAAACAAAGTAGCTCAGATGTGTCATGATCACAAAATACAGAAGTGAATTGGATGGGGCAAGTAGCCAAATTTGTACACTCAGCACTGTAGTAAAGTGGCTGGTGTCTTCTTTGTCTGTCAGTGTGTTGGTACACACTGACTGGGAACTCTTAAAAAAAGCCGCTCTAGAGTTGTAGCCAGACTGCCTTCCCTCTGCTTCCTAGGTGTGGAAAGTAGTCATAGTGGAACATTAAGGTAGCCTCAATACAGCTGGTGTATCTCTTTACACCAGCAAAGAGTGACTGTATAGAACATCAAAGGTCTGGAAAGCAGGGGGCAGAAATTACTTTATTAGTGATATCTCTGCCCATCTTCCATGCCGCAGCTGGAGGCCTGACTGTCCACTGGACTTTCCTGTGGGTAATGTTTGATATGTTCTTGAATATCTGCATGTCATGGGCTCAAAAAAGCACCCTTTGTCAGAGCTTACCCTGTTTAGGGCTTAATAAAGGCTAAGTGAAAGAGCTCTCTCAGCAGTTTTGACAAGGACTTTGAGATTTCTCCAGAGAACAATTTCCACCCTGGGCTAGTCTTCATTTTCCTTTTCCAGTAATTGGCGTCCAGCATTTGAGGGCAAGCTTTCTTTGAATAGCAGGCTTTCTTGAGAGACCTGGGCTTCAAATAACTCAGGTTGTGCTGTGTGGTTGAACTATCTGTGTCTGGTTTCAGTAATTAAATATAAATAAATGTCCTTCTGGTGTCTGGAAAGCTGTATGGTCAGATTTAACAACCAGCTAAATAGATATTTATTGATTGCCTGGCTGTGAAATGCAGTGGGGGTTTAATAATTTGTTAATATGACTTAGTAATACCTAAACTCGATATTATCAAATGTAAGTAGCCCTCTACTTGATCATTTCAAGCATTGCAAATGCAGTGTTTACTTCTGGGAAACTTGCATCTTTCCACTAGTTTCTGGAATGAACCTTAATCAAGAGTATCTGAGGGGCATCACCACAGATGATCAATGGCAGATCCCAGTAGGTCCCACAGAGCACTCCTCACTTTCTGTTTTTAAACGCTTTGTAAGAAATTTTGCCATTCTACTTAAAAGAAACAAAGCTTTGGGCTTTATCACAAAGAGAAATTAATACAGTTGGAATGTCCAAATAGTCCTGTACAGCACTGCGCTGCAGATTGGCCTGGTCTAAGAAAAGAGTCCTCCTAGACCCCCCGTGACAGTCAGATCAAGTCTGAGTATGTAAACAAGTGACACCCTTGGTAAACATGCACTCTGCTAAACTTGAATGCTCATCTTTTTCCTGTGTTGAGTTATTATGGCTCTATGCAGGAAGGCATGACTTTCTGGTGTTAACAGTGGAAGAGATTTATTCAGGGGCTTCTCACATTGTGATTAACAGACCAGAATTTGCTCAAAAAATAAATTGGACATGGCACAGAGGGTTCAAAAGTCAAAGGCATTATATATCGGGCTCTGGGCTAAGCCTTCAAAACTTGAGAAAGTTTCCCTTCTGTCCTTGATTTTTATTTAAAAATATACTGCACAATCCAACAAGAAAGAACAGATCTTGCAAAAGATGCAACATAAATGTTGTGCTGCCACATCCCTGCTAGTCTGTGGATTTCCTCTTTAATACTCTTGCTGGTTTCTCTGAATCTAAAACTGGTACCTTCTTACAAATGGTTAATGGTATTGACTGAAGTGTCTGGAGATCAGGTGCTTCAGGGAGAGGCACAGCACATCTCCAAAAAAGAGAGAACTTATATACAAGTGTGATTCCTAGCCTGGATCTGTGTCACCCACTGGCCCAAATCCACTGTACACAGTTGTCTGAAGGATTCCAGATGTCTTTGTCTCTGGTGACCCTAGAGGGGAGAGTTGGAATTGGAAAAAAAATTAAATTGTTCTGTATTTGAAATCTAGGAAGTTTTCCTTCTTCCCTGCAATCAGTCAATTAGGAAGTAATTTCAAAGTGTTTCATGAATAGCCATTGCTTGATTAGCCAGTCATTAACACCACTGAGTTCTGATTTATTAGGGTATTAACCACTCATGGCTTCCCTCTAGGAGTGCAAACAGATAATACCTGCTTTTGAAAACATTACTTACAGTAAGTGTTTGCTCTGCAGAGCACAGTGCATGCAATTGCACAGACCTTCCAGATTTCAGCCAGATGCTGTTCTCTTTACTGGTCAACTTCCTCGTAAGCAGTATCTGATGAAGCTGAATGGCAAAGTTACAAAGCCCAGAGGCACTGTGAAGGGAAGGCATCCTCTCGTTTTAGCTTCCATTTCTTCTAGGAAAAACTACAAATTGGCACTAGGGCAGAATGCCCTTTATAAGAACTGTTATAAAAATTCTTTTCTTGCAATCTTTCTGTCCTGCTTAGTGTTAGCCAGCCGCTTTTTCTTCTTTCAGCCTTTGCTCTCTCTCTTGCTTCAAGATAATGTAGTTATGGTCTTCCTGTTGTCTTCTGCACCTTTGGCTGTACCCTGAACGCTGCCCATTTAATCTTCCCATAAATACTGTTTTTCTATTCCAGAGTATTTCCAATCTCAGCTCCTGTCATTTTCTCCCAACTTGGACTACCATAACCCTGACATCCCCGAATGGAGACAAGACATTGGCAAAGTCATCAAGAGAGCTCTAGCACAGGTGAGCATCTGTTTCCTTATCTGTAATAATATTGAGTAGGCTGTTAACACGTGCAGTTTTCCAACATGCTAGCTTAGAAGAACGGGAAAGAACAGCCATAATGAAGCTATCATTCTAAATCGATAAAAAGCTTCTTAATATTCTGGATCTTTTTGCAAAGGCAAACCATATTGGGAAATTTGTGGAAATATTATAATTGCTTTTATTAATGTTTCTGCGGCGCTTTTTAGCTTATAATATCCCTGAGGACTTTACAAATCCTAGGTTGTAATAGTATCATTATTCTTATTTTGCCAAATTGATATCACAGTATTTACTGTTTTCTGCTCCAAACATTTGGATAGTGTTACTGTGTGTTGTTAAACAGCCGATCCAGTTCATCCCAGAAGACAGACACTGTAGTATGTTGGATGCAGAGGAAGATATTTTTACCTCTTCCTAATACTCAGTCAGGAATTTCACATGCATCTAAGTGTAGCAACTACTGAACGTTATAAAGCACTACTCCGTTTCCAACTGGGGTAGAAAGGAAGATTCAGAGGGAAAATAAACTTACCTTTAAAATACATGACAAAGAAAGGCTTCTGTGGGTGGAAGATACTGAATCTTCCTTTGGGATTAATTAGAATATGTAAACCAGCACTCATATTCTTGCAGGAAAGGAGACAGAATAATTTATGATATCAAATAGCCAGGGACTTTGATTTTGTGTAAAACCAGGAGATAGATTTAGGCAAGCTTTTGTGTTTTTTACATTCTGCCAAAAATGTATCTTGCTTTCCTTTTTCTTTTGTTGTTCTTTTTTTTTTCCTTCAGCTACAGCTGTTCTTAGAAATGGAGGCTGATTAATTTTACCAGGAAAGTACATTCCTGCTCAGCTTTTCTCATCTGCAGCCCACTCAGAATTCACAGTTTATAAGAGATTCCTTGATTGTTTTCTCATCCTGAGAAAACACGAAGTTCATTTGTTTAAACTGTTGTTCTCTTTTACTGTATTCAGAGTCAAGCTTGCAGAAAAAAATAAATTAATTAGATTGGAACTATGAATGGTTACAGACAGCAGCAGAAATACTGCAGAAGTGCTTGCTTGTATGTATATCCCTTTGTGACTATTTCGGTACAGTCTGTGGTCTGTGCTTATAGGATGGATCACCAAGAATGGGCTGTCCCTTTGAAACATTTCAGTTCAGGAATGCAGCCAAGGAGCTTGAGGGGGATAGGACCCAGGGAGCTAATGGGGTTAGCCCCATAAAGCAAGAGTTCCTGAGGGAGGAGAGGCTTCCTGCCCTACTGAAAATGCAGAGCTTGGATTTGGGGACAGAGGGCAGTGACCTCAGCAGGTAGGTCATGTTAAGACAGTTGTGAGAGTCAGGTGTGGAACTGACTCTTGGTTCAGCAAACTGAGCAGTTTCTAGCACAGCCCTCCCAACCAGCCGCAGTAGTAAAATGTCTCCTACTGGCGTCATAAAGTTATTCATGTATGGCAAATGTGGATCCCCCTAATCTGATATTAGAAACTGATTGCAGGCAATTTTTTTTCATATGTCCCTGTTAGTTGCACACTTACTAGTTAGTGGTCACGCTGAGCCAGACTCTCTGGATCTGACTTTGGGTAATTCTTCTGTAGCAAGATGGACTATATGGAAAATTCAGGTCTGGAGACATGGTAGGTTTGGACTTTGTGTTGAGATCTTTGGATTCAGGGGTGTTGTCAAGACTACATTTGCTTGTACAAGTGGAATGAATCATTAGCCAAACCTCTATTTCTGACTCATCAAATGGGCACAATGGCTCATTAGGACCACAGCACCTACACTGGAACTGGTAAATAACAATCTGATGCGAGAGTGTTACCTGTAGTGAATGGAAACATGAGTAACAGAATAACAGCTAGAGACCTTTTTACTTTTCTTTTAGGTGACTGGTATCCCTGATGAACAGATCTTGGTAGCTGTATTTCCTGGGCTGCCTACTTCTGCTGAACTTTTCATACTGCCCCATAAAAACACAACAGAGAGGAGGAAAAGCAGTGAAGCTGATCTGGAGCAAGTAAGGAAAGAAGGATTCATGGAACACTCATACCATTTGGAGATGGGCTACTTAACTTGTACAGTGCTGGAAATTGCTTGCAATAAGCACAATGGAATTGGAATCATCTGGAACTGTGGCAGTATAGTTTATGGCATTAAAGAAAAAAAAAAGCTTTTCTAGGACCTCACTGAGATACGTCACAGTCTACCAGCAGTGGTTCTTCCTAGATATGTAGTGTGTCCTTTGGAAAGTAGTTATGGCCAAAAGAACCTTTAATACGTACTCCCTCTACTCCCTGAAGGAATGCTAATAGACAGAGGCCAAAGCAGCAAGGCAATATACTGAGGTTTACTAAAAATACATGAAACTCTTCAGCTCGTGTATCACTGGAACAAGACTCTTTTTTTCTGCAGCAGCGAATAGTGTGTGCAAACTATATTTGGAAGTTACAATATCCATCCACTTAGATAAATAGGTAATTACAGTGATGAATAGCAACAGTGATATGCAAGCAAGGGAAGAGCTAGGAACAACAGCACTAGTCTGCTGAATCTTTCACAGTAGAATTACCAAGTGAACTAAATCAGCTCTTTTAAAGGCAAAGGACTGAAGTACTGCTGGAAAGGCTGCTTAGCTTTAGCTAATGTTCTTGTATGCGGCATTTTTACTGGATGCAAGCTATGTGTGAGCCCATCTTGAAGTAACTCTTGGAGGAGTAACTCTTCTGTGATTAAACACGAAATAATTCAGAGGACTGCTGAATTCTGTAGAATCTCTTGTCACCCACTGACCAAAGTCAGTGCCCTCAGTGTACTATGTTTGTTCTAGGAAGCTAGCAAAGCTGGCCTCTTAAATTAATGGTGGTGAGTGTGCATAAGAGGGGCATTGTGGTGGGAAGGTTTGCAAGGCTTTTTGGAGGGATTTTCTTGGAGTCATTTCTGTCCTGTTCAGTAGGATCTACCCATATTAAAATCCACTCCAAACAAGCTGTTTTGCCAATATTTCATATATCAGTATTATACAGGCAGCTCAGACTAGGTTTCTGACTAGCTGACAATGAGACCTGAAGCTCTAGTGCTCTAATTTTATTTGACAGTCTGTTCAATTGTACTTTGGCACCTGGTTTTGGCTTCCATTTGAGGAGCTCTGCCCTGGATTACAATCCAGGTTCCTTTGGCCATCAGAACTACTCAGTAGCTGTGCCCTGACCATTGGAACTACTCTAGGGAGACTGGGCATTAATAAACTCAGGCTCCAATATGGCATGCCAGGTATGTGCTCTGATGCAACCAAATAACACAGCTGAGTAGCTGAACCATGGATAAACCTAGTCCAAGGCCCCTCTTTTAAATGAAGGAAAGATATGCAATTTGCTATTAATCGTCAAAACTGTATTGTTTCATCCCCAACAGCCTATTTGAGTAAAGAAATGTTATTAGGCTGGACCACCTAAATCAATTCCGTCATCCACCAATAAAAGGCAAGTATGTCAGTGATTTCAAAATGTATTAGATCAAACTCACAGGACATTGTGGAGGGTGAAAAGGTCTTTAGTTCTTTTTACTCCTCTTTTGCCCCCTCAATATAGGAAAAAAAAATGCTAACTTTTCTTGGTTTGCTTCTCAGGAAAGCTAGAATGATGCACTGTGTGAGTCTCAAAAGTCCTGTAAAGGAGACTTGCATGCAGTATGACTCAATTTTGTCTAAAGCGCATGTACATGGTTTTCTCCACCCTCATTCGCTTGCTTCCCTTTTCTTTCTGAAGACAGTAAGAGGTGTTAGTCACCGTTCTTAGGCTACATGCATTCCTGAGTGTTCTTCAGAACTTGTTGTCTTCTATATTGTAACTACTATATCTCTTATTATTTTGTCAGGTGGTAGAAATTCTTTTTAATGCTCTCAACCAGAACCTGGTCCAGTTTGAACTGAAGCCCGGTGTTGAAGTCGTTGTGTATGTCACTCAGTTAACATTAGGTGAGTATGAAGTCAAATGCATAGCTGTGGTTCTCTTGAGGCTTCAGACAACTCTAGAAGAACTAGTCCACATCAGAGCACTCACAGTTTGGTATGTGCTACTGGGATACATAGGGCTGATCATGCTGAGACATTGTCTATGTAGAAGCAGGAAGTGTGAAAAGCAATCCAGCAGTGGCATCTTCATGCATCAGTTTGTACAAGTATTAAAAGTACCTTTTAAGAGTTCCCTATGGCTCAATTAACTAGTGCATTGATGTTTTTCAAGTGTGTTAGAAAATCAGGCAAATGGTGTTCTATTAAGCCCTCATTGGGAACCTGTGTAATTCAGTGGGAGTATTACTATCATGGATGTTGGATCAAATCCTTAATGCAAAGAGTTTGTTAATTTTATGACTAGCCAAGAACCTTTATAGGGGCAAAATACTCATGAAAAAATGTAGACCTCTTGCAAGAAATATTGAATATTGACTTCTACAAATTAGAACTTATTTAAATTTCAATGCTACCTATTTCCATTTTTGCTCAAAGTAATGAATAGTCACTTTAAGCTTCATCACCCTCTTTGCTTTAAACCACCCCAGTGTGAAGCTCTCAGCTACTGCTGAAAATTTCGGCCAGCCTAGAGTAAAGCTCTCAGCTATTGCTGAGACAGTGATGACTACAGAGATGATGGATTTATTACCCTTCTCATTATCTGAAATGTGGGATCTTGTGCATATGATGTTGCTGATAGCAGCTCAAAAATATTGGGATTCATGTCCCATGATAATACACTTTAGCTTCTTTTTACATAAGACTCAGAGAGCCAAGAGCTGGGCTAAACCAAAGCTCATGACCTATGCTACAGGTAATGCCTTTTTGCCTTCACTGTCTGACTGTTGTGTGAGGGTGAGAGTCAGATGTTAATAGGAATAGGCTGGAATGAATTAATGTGCAAAACTGTGAATGAAATCCAAGTATCTGCAGACTCCATATTCAGAATCTGGGTTTGTTCCAGTAAGACATTGTGAAGTGTGGAATTAGCTTACAGTGCTCGACTATTCTCATGTATTTTGACTCAGCTGAAATGACAGTCAGTTGATTTGCACAAGAGTCCATAGAAGCAGAATACTGTCAGTATCAGACTTTTAGGTGTGAAAATTTGGTGATGGAACCAAAGTGATTCTATTTGCATAGACTTTGTCCCATCTTCTGGGTGACAGAAAAGGAATAGAGAACAGTAAAAAACCAAACCCAAATATTTATGCAGAATGAAAAACACTCAGCTGCTTTGTGTAATCGTTTGTGCATTATTAGAGACAATGTCAAGGATGGATGGACCATGTCTACAAAATCAAGTCTACAAAATGCTATAACACAGTGCATGCTTGGATCCAGGATTATTGCTCTGGGCTCCTCTACTGACTCAATTAAAAAGTCTGTAAGGTCCAAAGCAAGGAAGAACCTTGAGGCTTCTCACCAGACAAGATCCCTGTCACATGTGAGACAGACACATCTTTGGAAAATGGAAGTTGTGCTGTTTACGGATGTTCTGAAGTAGCTTCTCCAAAGGGGAATAGACATGCGTTAGGCATGTCCCTGGAAAAGGCTGAAAAGCAATAGCCCAGAGTGCTATCACAGGAGTGGTTGGCCATTCAGCTAAGCATGGCTTGCTGTGCCTTTCACTAAGAGATGTTAGACTGCACTGTCTTGAAAGAGGAGCTTGGCTTTCAAAGGACAAGAGAGACAATTTGTTTCCTACTGATTGGTCTTGCAAAAACAGCATGCACCATGCAGTGGTGATAAAGCAGATGTTGCAAAGACAGAATTAAGCTTAACTCTCTGGGAATTGTGTGTTCCCTAATAATATCTTGCAGATGTAATGCTCTTCCTTTCCTCCTGCAGCACCTCTTGTTGATTCCAGCACGGGTCACAGCAGTTCGGCGATGCTGATGTTGCTGTCTGTGGTATTTGTAGGCTTGGCTGTTTTTTTAATCTACAAATTCAAGAGGTAAGTTGAGAAACTTTGGGGGATGGGAGGAAGGGGCACTGGGTGGTTTATTACAGGAAATATAGGCAGATCACTTCCTGGATTACAGATGAAGAATGGGTTATTCTGGCCTAAGGTTTAGACCAGTGTAATTCCCTATTTCTCATATATAGAGAGAAGACCATCTACTGCCCTTCCACCACAAGCTCGGTGCTCTTAAACATCACCAAAAGCTCAGAACTCAAACTGTGACCTCCATCAGCAGATGTGTTTGTACCATAGATCAGAAATGGGAACCCTGTGTGCTCACTGAGTACGGAGCTACACAGTGCAGACTTAGTCAAGAAAACACACAGTGGATGTCTTCATACAGTCTATATCCATTTGGCCAACTGCCTTACTGCAGGAGTATCTCATTTGTATCTTGCAAAGTGAATAGTTTAGTCTTGCAGAAGAACAGGTGTGGTTATGTTAAAGGTGGGAGACTCAAAGCCAGAAAATTTTGTGTTAAGCATCGAAATGCCTTTGGGAATCTGTGCTGAGACTTTCTTTGCCAGATGTTAATATAAACCTTTTGCCTCCAGGCAGGACCTGGGCCGGCCCATGGCACTTTACTGCTGCCAGCTGTGAAACAAAACTGACAAAACTGGGATAAGAATGGCCTGTTTGCTGAAGGGCTGCCTTTCGAGAATATATTTTAGGCAGATGGAGCTCTTTAGGAGGAACTTTGCATTCAGTGCAGTACTTACTGTGTTAAATGGTCTATGTGCCCTGATTCTGTTCAGTGGCAAAATATTGTTTTAGAAGCATAAGTTGAGTCTGACTTTGAAAAAAACCCCAACAACTTAAAACTGGACATGAGTAGTTCCTCCAAATTGGGAAGCTATACTTCTTCTTGCCAAGATTCCAGCTATGTTTCTTTCTCTAGCTTTTCTGCAGCCCAGGGTAAGCTGAATAGTCTAATGATGCTAGTGGGATGCAAACAACATTCAAAATTGAATGATAAGACAGATGTATCATATCCTAGTCTCCAGGTTCAAATCCTCCCTGATTTCTAACCTCTTGCATTAACCATTTTCAAAATCAGTGGGCTGCACTGCTTCTAGTGCTTGATCCTGTGTGCATCAAGATCTGTTACAAGCCCTCACTGACTTCAGTGGCCCAGGACGATATCCAGAGAACCCATATGTGTGAATCTGCTCAGGTGCAGATTTCCAGGCCTTCAATGTGACTTGCTTGTTGCAGATTGAAATCCTCTCTCAGCTTCTGGAGGTGTAATACAGGTTCTCAAGTGAATAGGGAATGGAACATGGGACTTGTTTAAGGCATTGATTTAATAACGTGCTGGGAAAGCAGCTGCTGGTTCTCTCACTCCCAGATGAAGGATGAGGAATGCAAGGAAGTCTCACTGGGACATATGTCAAGGTGTAGGTGCAAACCTTTGTAAATTGTGCTTTTATCTGTGTCTTGGTGAGATAGTTTCTTAGGTTTGGCCTAACGTCTTTGGCTTTGTGGTCACCAATCAGTTACCAGAAAGAAGGATCTGTATATTCTAGCTGCCAGAAAGCAGTGAGGTGCTCTTTGCTTTGGCAGTCACCAGGTCATGTTATGCTGCTACTGCTCATAAAACTGACTCTTGTGCTACTTGCATCTTGAGACTCGAGCTTAGAAGCCATCAGCCAAGTGCTGGGCTCCAGGGCTGATAAGACCCTCTCTTGTTAAAATCTGTCTGAAAACTGAATGTATCATAAATTGGGAGTGAGGGGGAAGTTACTTAAAGCATAAGTTTACTTAGCCCAAAGCTCATCCACTTAGTTTTGTTGCAAAAAGAACAAACCCAGGTCAGACTGACAAAACTTAGAATTAAGTTAAATGCCCAGTGTCCTTAGCTTGATTTTTCAGAACAGAAAGCAACTTTTCGGCTCTGTCTGAATCTTCTGGCTCGATGGATCAGAAGTGAGAACATGCAACAATTCTTAATGGAAAAAGAAGGTGAAAACGAAAACTTTCCTCTAGTTCTCAGGGATGCAGAGGTCCCTTAGCCATATGTACTTTTGTAACTAACAGTGATCCCAGCCTGGATACAGAACTGCTGCTTACAGGAAAAGGTTGTGGGGAGGGCATGGGCCTCCATGAATTTTTAATTCTAAAATTTTGTAGAATCTGTGCTTTGCTGGTTTGCACACAGCCTCCTTATTATGAATCCATCAAGTTATAGACTCAGCAGGCATGTCAAACACTGCTGCCAGAGAGGTGTTGAGGAAGTCTGGATAGAAAAGGAAAGAAGGGGGGAAAATAGGGAAATAATCTGTAAAAAGATTGTTTCTTTTCTGGGAGATTGAGCATATAACAGGTAAATATTATACGTATATGGGTGGTGAATAATTGGACAATTAGTGTATGTGTGTCTTGGGGCAGGAATGCAGGAGTGTGTGTGCATGCACTTGTGCTCGGAGATGTACAGTGAGACGTGGCCACCTATGTTGGAAGGCACAGCAGGATTAGGTGTGTGTGTATGGATGCACGTATGTACAGCTGTCTTGGTTTCTTTTTCCCCTAACTCTCTGGAGTACCTGGAGGCCCCCGGCCTCACAACTCTAAAGAGCTTTTCTCACCTTTCCTCAGAAGACTCTCACTTCTCTATCACTCCATTGTTTGGAAGCAAAACTAAGTTTTCCAGTATCTCCAGGCTTGTTCTCATGTCCACATGTCTACACACCTCCAGATATATTCTAGGCACTGAAATCCTATAGGAATGCATTTGTTCTCTGTCATCCAACGTGTGCATTCCCTGTGTAGTACTTATGTCTTCTAGTGATCTTTAAGGCATGCCTGAAGGTTAAAAAGCAAGGGTATCATAGAATCACAGAATAGTTAGGGTTGGAAAGGACTTTAAGATCATCTAGTTCCAACCCCCCTGCCATGAGCGGGGACACCTCACACTAAACCATGTCACTCAAGGCCTCATCCAACCTGGCCTTGAACACCGCCAAGGATGGAGCATTCACAACCTCCCTGGGCAACCCATTCCAGTGCCTCACCACCCTCTCGGTAAAGAATTTCTTCCTTAGATCCAATCTAAACTTCCCCTGTTTAAGTTTTAACCCGTTACCCCTTGTCCTGTCACTACAGTCCCTGATGAAAAATAAAAAGCCTACAGCACCCGGGATTACCAGACAGTCTCCCATCCAAGTACTAACCAAGCCTGACCCTGCTTAGCTTCACAAGATCAGATGAGATCGGGCATTTTCAGGGTGGTGTGGCCATAGGCTGTAGGGTAGAAGGCAGGGAGAAGAATATGAGGTTTGTTAACTGTTGCTAAATGTCCTAAGTATGTCCTGACTTGCTGCTGGTTAAGAACAGAATGCCAAATCAAAGGCAATAGCAGAAGAAGTTTGAGGACAGAACTTCACTGGAGTAAAATCAGCATAGATCTATTGAATTAATGAGAGCTAAGGCAATTTCCACTGCTTTCAATCTCTGACATATCCAACAGCAGACAAGTTAGCATAAAAGTATGGCATTTTGTATAGCCTGCTTTGAATACTTCTTTCTCTCTCCTGTGTGCTTTAAGGCACTGAAAACATTCTCTGAATTTTCCTCATTTTAACAGTGTGGACTGCATAGTATAAAGTCCTTTTAAGGGCATTAGCAAAACCAGTCACCTTCCCACAGGCAACTACACATGGATAATCCTAGCAACCTCCATGATGCTTAACGCATTACTTGTCAGTTCTCTCATTTTAAACTTGCATTCCTCCAGGGATTACTATCTAACCATCTGTGCTAGGCCTATCTATCTGTCTAACCAACCGACTTTCAAGAATATCTTTCTAGCAGTCCAAGTTAACCTCTCTTGGAAGAAGAAGAAATAATCCCTTCACTTTCATGGCTTCCTGAGCAGCAAGGGGAAACAAGTCTCTGCAAACCTGCATGATCTGTGTGTAGCATGGCAAACTATTTTTGCAATGAAATGGTAGCAAATAGATTTTGGAGAGTGTTATAAGGTCTAAGTACTTCCTGTACTCTAAGGCAGGACCAATTCTGTATGACTCTTTCTGATGTGGCGATTCCTACTGAGTCAGTGTGGGCCTGCCAATAGAAGCAAGTGAGGCCATTTTTTTTCTCAGTTGATAGTAGTGCTCAAATTGATTTTTACTGTTGGTTTCCAATGCACCACTGATCATATAATAAATACTGAGAGAGCTGGCAATTGCAACTGATTCTGCTTAGTTGATTGCTGCTTTCTGAGCTGGGTGCAGTACCCACTGTGTGCACAACTTCTTTAAAAGGGCAGGGACCAGAACATTTAGGTTTAAAGCTGGAAGAGACTTTAAGCACAGGATAGGAAGACAGTGGCCTGAGATTTGGGTAGCTTTAGGCTGTTGTTAGAATTAGTGAATGCTAGTGGCACTTTCAGAGCTGAACTTCACTGGGATGCTTTCACCATTCTGACTGCATCACTATCAGAGCTGCATTTCTGGGATTGATCTCAGTTTAATCAGTCTGATTAGTCAATGACATGGTGAGGATCCCTGTGTTACAAAATATAACCCCTCATATTCCTTTCCTGTACAGGAAAATCCCTTGGATTAACATCTATGCCCAAGTTCAGCATGACAAGGAGCAGGAAATGATTGGCTCTGTCAGCCAAAGTGAAAATGCCCCCAAAATCACTCTGAGTGAGTTCACAGACCCCGAGGAGCTGATGGACAAAGAGATGGACACGCGAGTGATGGGTGAGAGACAGCCCTCAGCTGGGTTTGTTTCACAGTCTGGGTGAAGATGTTGGTTATTGGGGTATTAGGGGAGGCAGCCACTGTGACCCCTGGTACAAGCAAAGCCTGAGGCACTGAGATAGGGAGCAAATCTCTCTCTGCAACATGGTAACAGGGAGTTTTTCTTACAGTTTTTCATTTTTTCTCACAGTGGTACATGACCAGAGTAGAAACCTGGAAATAGCAATATTAGTAACAGCTGTTGCTCACATCTATGCCTCCTCGTGATCCTGTCTGTCCTGTGAAGGCACCTCAAATTCCCTGAACCTTCAGAAGAATCAGCTGAACCAAGCTTCCGCTGTTGGTGTGCTATCATTATAATTGATTATGTCCCTAATAGATTAATGAGTTTATTGCTGGTCAGCTGAGCTGTAGTAGCAAGTTTTCTGCATGCTCCGTGCTTATTGCAAATGCAGAAAAAAGATGTTACTTTTAAGCACTTTTTCCATCATTACACTTACACAACCACATCCTAAGAAGGAGTGAGAAGCAATATAGAACAAACTGTTGAGGCCACTGCCCTGACTCTCTTCTCCATTTTCTCCTCCACAGGAAGCATCTCAACAATTGCCAACAGTGAAAGCACAAAGGAAATCCCCAACTGCACTAGTGTTTAATACTGAGAATCCACTTGGTCTACAACATTTCTGATTTTTTATTTGTAATTATTATTGTTATAATTATTATGAAAAAAGAAAGAGTTATATGTCATTATTATCATTTGGGAGGGGGTGGGGTGGGCTTTTTCTGTTTACCAGGGCTGCATTCGTAAATAACAGGGGTTCTTAATATTTAGGAATACTCATCAGATTAGAAAGAAAAAGCAAAGAACAAGTCAAGTGAGCAGTAGGATTTGAATGCCAGCCTCCTGTTAAATACAGAATGGGAATTAAGTATTCAGATTAAACAGGTATAGGTCCTTAGGCAACACGTCATAGGTAAATTGTCCCTTCTCAGCCTTTTTCAAAATAACTTATGAATCAGCTATTTCATCATCCCGGAGGGCTCAGGCTGGGTTGCTGGACCAGACTCTGCAATGTGCCAACAGCCATAGCTTTCCAATGACATGCATGTCTCAGCTTTTTGCAGAATCTGCCTCTTTTAATTGCTTTTAATTTCAGTCACCCTCTGGCACTGTTGACTGCTGAGAAAGGGAAAGAAACATCAGAGCAAACACACATCTTGAACCATAGATTGGCTGGAGGGGACAGCACCACAAGCAGTGAAGGAACACGCCTGAGTTTACGAATGCAGCCCAAACCCCGTGCATGTGTATAGCAAGGATGCCGAAGGCCTATTGTAGATAATTACAATGTACATAGCTTTTTATTTCTTGGGAAATAATTTAATGTTTAGTAAAAGAAGATACGTTTGAAACAAAACCTGAACCACATACACACATGCACGCACGTGCACGCACACGTGCGCGCTCTCGTACACGCCAGCCAACCAGGGACTGTGGTAAGCATTTGAATCACGCTTTGGTTCCAAGCCGTGTTCCAGTTGTCTGTCATATTTCAATCTAACACTGCTGTCTATAAACAGCATAGTTTATTTCTCTGTGTAGAACTGCAAGCCTTTTTTTCACATATATAGGGCATCATTTCCTATGATGGAGCTGAAAAAGATATTAGCAGGACAGATTATGAGCCTGTCATGAATATTTTAATGATGTTCATCATCTGTCCACCTCTGTCACTGTTATCCATTTCTGAGAAAGATCTTGGTGACATCCATTAGGGAAAATGAGGAAAACAAATGTGAAATTATCATCATCTTAGTGTGGGCAAATACCAGTGTGCTTGCAGTACCCAGTACAACCTGAACTCAGCAGTGGGCCAGGGTGCAGTAGCTTTGCTCCCAGTGACAAGTCATGCTTTTAGCAGTTAAGCTGATGAAGTAAAGTGCTATTCACGATGTGTAAGGGTAATAAATTTTGGCTGAACATAATGCATGTGATTAGGGACTGCTCTTTGGAGAGGGGAATGGAGGGTCAGATCTGCATAACTTTGCTTGAAAGGTCTTTCTTATGCGTGCTGTAGAACAGCTGCTTCCAATTTTGGATGGAAATGCCATCAGAGTAATTTCTGCATGGTGGGTTGGTGCTCTCTGATTAGAACAGGGAGGTTGATTAAGAAAAAACAGTGAAAAACCTCTTTAGGAATCTTCTAGCACACTGAGTTGAGGATATACCTCAGGAATGGTGGAGTTTTGGGGCAAGAGGTTGAATTAGTGGTGAGTTACTTTTATCCATTTGAGTTAATGATGTTAAAACCAGACCTTATTCTGCAAATGTTGAGTTCGAAGACCCAGGAGGAATTTAAGGAAGATTGAAGGCATGTTTGGGAAGATGTTCTAGTGTTTGCAAGGTAACAGATGGCAAAAATGACAATGTTTGTTACCCTTTTTTAGGATCTGGATACAGGACTCCACATCACTTTTAGTACATCTGGACAGAAATTCGAGATGGCTAGAATTCAGGTGTTACTTGCTACCTCTCTGCATTGCAACATGCCAGATGGCTACAAACCAGCTTCAGCTACATGTGTTCACTCTGTTAATGGGCTGGAATGTCTTTCAGAGTTTATAATCCTGATGGGTGTGCAGGTGGAGAGAAAAGCAGTTAAACACAGTTTGGAGAAAAACATAGGGCATATTTAAAGACTCAAATTGTAAAGCCAAAATGTAGGGAAATACTGTTTTGTGTGAAGTCCTAAAGCTAAATATTCTCAACTCTTCTCCTCCGTTTCAGTCAGGCTTGTAGGTCCTTTCTTTTGAAAATATTTTTCTGTTTCCTCCCTCACTTTTCTGCTCTAGTTCCTAATATAAGCTGAAGAGTGATGTCTATGTGATTCTATTTAACCCTGAGTTTCCATCCATCACATGTGCATAAACTGTTGCATTACTGTCTCTGCTCTACTGAAACATCAAAGTAGTTTACAGTAATGTCCCAATCTGGTGATAATACTGTTAGCGCGAGGCCACAGCTTCCCATTTAGGTATAGATGGGAGAGATCTACATAAACAAGGCCTGTGTGCCTTGAGCTAAGCTGTGGGCTGCTGTCAGTCTTTGCTGATCATTGGGATTGGAGGGACTGCTTTTCTGAGCTGCTTTAGAGGACTGAATGTGAAATACTCCTTGTTTTCTCTATTAACTTTTTCTTTTATAAACCAGGAAACAAAGTGGAAATGTTCATTGTTGTTTGGAGTTCTCTAGGCTTTCCACAGGATTGATCTCATGTTAATTTAAAAAGAAAGTCAGAGTATTGCAGTTTTCAACAATTTTCTTTCCACTCTTTTTTGCAGTTTTTTTGCATTTGATTTATATTTTTTCCCTTTACAGTCTTAAAGGTGACTGATAAATATCTCATACCAGATGGGACAAAGCAAGGATGAAAAATTGAGAGTAAACTGTTGAAAAAATGGAAGCATTTTTACTTCTTAAAAAAAAATTTACTCTCAATGGAAGATATGAAAATTTCTGAATGATACAGTTAACTTTTTGAGAAACATCTGTCCAGAAAACCATTTTCAGTCCAAAATTATCCTAAAGGCACTACAAAACAGATAAGCAAATAAAAATCCATGAAGCAAATATTAAATGTCAAAAGACCCTACCTGATTCCTGAGTTGGCTCAAACTTCACGTTCTGTGAGACTTATTGGATATTACCACTTTTTAACATAGTTTGTCACACTGCTGTCTGGACCACAGTGTGGTCCACCTGAACAGGGAAAAAGCTCTCTAGGATGTACCTGGGACCACATTTGCCAGGTCATACCTGCTGCATTAGGGCAAAACTATGAGTGATGGCAGCAGAAAAAAAGCCTGTATTCATGACTGAAAGCTGCTCCTTTAGGATATTGGATGAGTAGCTAGTATGTCCCAATGGGATAGACAAGGCTCTGTCTATCCATGGGGATCTCTGTAAAATTGGGATTGGGCATTGGCATTGGGCCTCTTTTTCGGAAGGCA